>NC_090936.1:1017234770-1018624997 GCF_040938575.1 Ambystoma mexicanum | reverse complement strand
AGGCTCATCACTTAAAGAGCAAGTGTGCATTTGTCCGTAAAGCAAGTTTATTGCCCAGATGGCTGGGAGGGTCTAGACAACATCAAACAGTCAGACTTACCAGAGTCTCCTCAAACCACACAAAGAGCACACATGTTACACATTTTGCAACAGTTAAAACACTCCCACAGCTTTTGTTACAAATTCAACCCCCCACACATAATTGGTCAAACATATACAATGTAATCATATCCCCTTCAGTTCCCACACTTCTCATTGGATACATTAATTTAAGCACCCTCTTCTTTAAACTTATTTTTGCATGTTTCACATTCACAATACACACCTCTCTGAGGTCCTTTCATATTTGATCAAAGCCCTATCCTTTAGTTACACAGTTACACAACTACAAACAGTTTTCGATTATTACAGGTCCCATCTGGTTGGAAACCTGTACCCCTACTTGTGATGCAAACATCCATTCTATGGAAATTACATTGATGTGAAGAGGGGGAAACAAACTTCCTTTTGTTCATTGTTACTAGTTTTATCCACCCAAACGTGTTGCTGTCACCATTTCATTCTAAAGTATATGACTTATCATTCCAGCACACATGGTCTCAATGCACAATCATTACCCTAACCGGTGGCCCCTAGCACCAGAGCCCAACTTTACACATGAATGGCCCCTGGGGGCCCCTCTCATGTCCACTGCTATTGCGAAATAGCGACTCCATCCCGAACTCTTGAACTGCCTCTGCCTTCAAGTGGACGTCCTTCTTGAATAGTGGGAACTTATTCTTCATCACCTTATCCACCATCCCACTGCTGCCACCAAATTTGTTAAAAAGGATTTCTGAACTCTGTCCAGGAGGGGCAGAGCTTCAGAAGGCCAGCCTAGTTTCTTGGAACAGGGTAACCTCTGGACAAGCCAGACCAATCAGGGTAGCTATGGCAGGCGGTCAAGACTAACAAGGTAATTCATAGAATTCAGCGCACAAGTGGCGCACATGGCTGGTGCACAGTGTGCACGTGCGCCTTTCTGCGCCAGCTGCGTGCGCTAAAATCCATTTCCGCGCACAGCGTATTCATGGATTTTAACATCCAAAACCAGCCATGGCACAGAGTGGCGCAGCGACCCTGCAGCAGCGCCAATTATGCCCCCAACCCCTCCCTGTGCACCATGTACAGCGCAAAAAACTTGTACATGGTGCACAGGTTCACAACCACAAAAATGCCTGTAAAACTCCCTGTGCACCCCTCCGAATACACGTACCCCGCTGTGCGGGTAGTGTCACACGCGTTTGGGCCTGTGCAAGCGGGGTACGTGGATTACTGGGGTGCACGGGAAGTTTCACATGCGATTGGGCCTGTGCGTGTGGGATATGTGGATTACTGGTTTGCGTGGAAAATTTCACACGCGATTGGCCCTGTGCATGCGGGGTACGTGGATTTGGGGGGTGCGCGGGAAGTTTCATACGCGGCAGGCCCTGTGCGTGCAGGCTACGTGGATTACTGGGGTGAGTGGGAAGTTTCACATGCGATTGGGCCTGTGTAAGCGGGGTACGTGGATTATTGTGGTGCACGGGAAGTTTCACACGTGATTGGCCCTGTGCGAGCGGGGTACGTGGATTACTGGGGTGCGCAGGAAGTTTCACACTCGATTGGCCCTGTGCGTGTGGGGTATGTGGATTACTGGTTTGCGTGGGAAATTTCACACGCGATTGGCCCTGTGCATGCGGGTACGTGGATTTGGGGGGTGCGCGGGAAGTTTCATACGCGGCAGGCCCTGTGCGTGCAGGCTACGTGGATTACTGGGGTGAGTGGGAAGTTTCACACGCGATTGGGCCTGTGCAAGCGGGGTACGTGGATTATTGTGGTGCACGGGAAGTTTCACACGTGATTGGCCCTGTGCGTGCAGGGTATGTGGATTACTGGGGTGCGTGGGAAGTTTCACACGCGATTGGCCCTGTGCGTGCGGGGTACGTGGATTACTGGGGTGCACGGGAAGTTTCACACGTGACAGGCCCTGTGCATGCGGGCTATGTGGATTACTGGGGTGCGCGGGAAGTTTCAGACGCGATTGGCCCTGTGCGTGCGGGGTACATGGATTTGGGGGGTGCGAGGGAAGTTTCACACGCGATTGGGCCTGTGCGAGCGGGGTACGTGTATAACGCAATACGGGAGAAGTTCCACACGTGTTTTCGCTGTCATAGCGAGGTATGTGTATCCAGTGAGGGGTCGCGGGGAGTCCCACACGTCAATTGGCAGTGTGGGTTCTCACAGGTGTGCCCTCTACCTGCTCCACGGACCCTGCAAGCAAACCACACCACAGGGGACTACCCAGCACCCCTGGTCATGTCCCGCAGGCAGTCCATCCACCATGGGCATGCCGCCAGCCAGGCCACATGTCACCTTGCACTAGTGATCACCAACTCATGTCCCCAGCACCCCCAACCCCAGCAGTGAGGAGTACCTGCCAGCAGGCCCCCACTCATGTCCCACTCATGTCCCCCATCACCCCCACCCCCCAGCAGTGAGGGGCACCTGCCAGCAGGCCCCCACTCATGTCCCCCAGCACCCCACTACCCAGTAGTGAGGGTCACCTGCCATCAGGCCCCCACTCATGTCCCACTCATGTCCCCCAGCACCCCCACCCCCCAGCAGTGAGGGGCACCTGCCAGCAGGCCCCCACCCATGACCCACTCATGTCCCCCTGCATCCCCACCCCCCAGCAGTGAGGGGCACCTGGCAGCAGGCCCCCACTCATGTCCCCCTGCACCCCCACCCCCCAGCAGTGATGGGCACCTGCCAGCAGGCCCCCACTCATGTCCCCCTGAACCCCCACCCCCCAGCATTGATCCGGACCTGCCAGCAGGCCCCCACACATGTCCCCCAGCACTCCCACCCCCCAGCAGGGAGGGGCACCTGACAGCAGGCCCCCACTCATGTCCCCCTGCACCCCCACCACCAGCAGTGATGGGCACCTGCCAGCAGGCCCCCACTCATGTCCCACTCATGTCCTCCAGCACCCCCACCCCCCAGCAGTGAGGGTCACCTGCCAGCAGGCGCCCACTCATGTCCCACTCATGTCCCCCAGCACCCCCACCCCCCAGCAGTGAGGGTCACCTGCCAGCAGGCCCCCACTCATGTCCCACTCATGTCCCCCAGCACCCCCACCCCCCAGCAGTGAGGGGCACCTGCCAGCAGGCCCCCACTCATGTCCCACTCATGTCCCCCAGCACCCCCACCCCCAGCAGTGAGGGGCACCTGCCAGCAGGCCCCCACTCATGTCCCCCAGCACCCCCACCCCCCAGCAGTGAGGGGTACCTGCCAGCAGGCCCCCACTCATGTACCCCTGCACCCCACCCCCCAGCAGTGAGGGTCACCTGCCAGTAGGCCCCCATCTCATGTCCCACTCATGTCCCCCAGCACCCCCACCCCCGAACAGTGAGGGGCACCTGTCAGCAGGCCCCCACTCATGTCCCCCTGCACCCCCACCCCCCAGCAGTGATGGGCACCTGCCAGCAGGCCCCCACTCATGTCCCCCAGCACCCCGCCCCCCAGCACTGAGGGTCACCTGCCAGCAGGCCCCCACTCATATCCCACTCATGTCCCCCAGCACCCCCACCCCGCAGCAGTGAGGGGCACCTGCCAGCAGGCCCCCACTCATGTCCCACTCATGTCCCCCAGCACCCCCACCCCCCAGCAGTGAGGGGCACCTGCCAGCAGGCCCCCACTCATGTCCCACTCATGTCCCCCTGCACCTCCACCCCCAGCAGTGAGGGGCACCTGCCAGCAGGCCCCCACTCATGTCCCCCTGCACCCCCACCTCCCAGCAGTGATTGGCACCTGCCAGCAGGCCCCCACTCATGTCCCCCTGCACCCCACCCCCCAGCAGTGAGGGGCACCTGCCAGCAGGCCCCCACTCATGTCCCCCTGCACCCGCACCCCCCAGCAGTGATGGGCACCTACCAGCAGGCCCCCACTCATGTCCCCCTGCACCCCCACCCCCCAGCAGTGATGGGCCCCTGCCAGCAGGCCCCCACTCATCTCCCACTCATGTCCCTCTGCACCCCCACCCCCAGCAGTGAGGGTCACCTGCCAGCAGGCCCCCACTCATGTCCCACTCATGTCCCCCAGCACCCCCACCCCCAGCAGTGAGGGTCACCTGCCTCTAGGCCCCCACTCATGCCCCCCAGCACCCCCACCCCCCCAGCAGTGAGGGGCACCTACCAGCAGGCCCCCCTCATGTCTCCCTGCACCCCCACCCCCCAGCAGTGATGGGCACCTGCCAGCAGGCCCCCACTCATGTCCCACTCATGTCCCCCTGCACCCCCACCCCCAGCAGTGAGGGGCACCTGCCAGCACCCCCCCCACTCATGTCCCCCAGCACCCCCACCCCCCAGCAGTGAGGGTCACCTGCCAGCAGGCCCCCACTCATGTCCCAACCATGTCCCCCAGCACCCCCACCCCCCAGTAGTGAGGGGCACCTGCCAGCAGGCCCCCACTCATGTCCCATTCATGTCCCCAGCACCCCCACGCCCCAGCAGTGAGGGCCACCTTCCAGCAGGCCCCCACTCATGTCCCACTCATGTCCCCCTGCACCTCCACCCCCAGCAGTGAGGTGCATCTGCCAGCAGGCCCCCACTCATGTCCCCCTGCACCCCACCCCCCAGCAGTGAAGGGCACCTGCCAGCAGGCCCCCACTCATGTCCCCCTGCACCCCACCCCCCCAGCAGTGATGGGCACCTGCCAGCAGGTCCCCACTCATGCCCCACTCATGTCCCCCTGCACCCCCACCCCCCAGCAGTGATCGGCCCCTGCTAGCAGGCCCCCACTCATGTCCCACTCATGTCCCCCAGCACCCCCACCCCCCAGCAGTGTTGGTCACCTGCCAGCAGGCCCCCACTCTTGTCCCACTCATGTCCCCCAGCACCCCCACACCCAGCAGTGAGGGTCACCTGCCAGCAGGCCCCCACTCATGTCCCACTCATGTCCCCCAGCACCCCACCCCCCCAGCAGTGAGGGGCACCTGCCAGCAGGCCCCCACTCATGTCCCCCTGCACCCCCACCCCCCAGCAGTGATGGGCACCTGCCAGCAGGCCCCCACTCATGTCCCACTCATGTCCCCCCACCCACTCACCCACCCAGCAGTGACATGCCCATCTCATGACACAAACTGAAAGTCAACTATGTACATCAACACATGTCCGTCACACACACACACACACACACACAGGTTGCCATTAATTGAGTAAACCCACATGTCAACATGCATAAACCCAATGACTGAATCCCACACATTGAAGTAAAAGATCAAAATGTATTAACATGAAAACCAATTGAAAGTACTTAAAGCATAAAATAATGGCAAACATGAAATGAAATGCATGTACAAATAAAAATAAAAAAATTCCTCAAGAAAACCCAAGTAATCCAAAAGAAAAATGGCCAAAATTCTCTGTCCACCAAACCAAATCCAAATGAAACGCAAAAAGGTAAATCCATTGATCCATGGTGAAATGAAATTAAAATGTCCAAATAAATCCAACGTCCAACTATGTACAATCCAATTTTCAAGGGTCCATGAGCCCAACGAAACAAATGAAACCTATCTAATAACCTACCTAACAGAAAAACTATATACAAAAGTGTGGGGCATAGTCCAAAAGCCCCCCAAAAAAAAAAAAAAGGAAACCTAACACTATAAACTATTTAAAATGGCGACGGGCAAGTCCTGCGGCTCACTCAGTGATGTTTTCGGCCAGGGCATCATCGAACTCCATGTCTATTTGCTGGAGGCGGGCCTCTGTCCTGGCCCCGAGGTCTTGCAGGGAGGCACTCATGACCTGTTCCAACTCCCTGCGAGTCGCCTCAAGGCACTCTGCCCGCCTCAATGCCCGACGCATGGAGAACTCCGCCCTGACCAGGGTGAGCCGCGCCTCTTCTGCCCGCCGCCGCTCCGCACCTATACGCTGGTCCAACCGCAGCCACACGGAAGACACACCCATTCCAGGGTCCTCCTGCCCTCTGGCCGATTCCTGCCCCCCTGATGTCGATGGCCCCGAGCCATCATTGCTCCCACCTAGACCCTGCTCCTACTGCTGCTGCTGTCCATGTGCCCTGTCCAATGATGCCTGCACATCCTCCATCAGCTGGTCTCCAGTTGTGGTGTCCACCCCTGCTGGACCGCCGACTCCCGACTGTGGCAGGGATGGGATCTCCACCAAGCTGGCTGTGTTGGTCAGGCCAGGTCCACAGGGGGCCCTCGTGGAATCTGGGTTGGAAGACGGCAGGGAGAACGACTGGCGCATAGTCTCCACAGAGGAGGAGAGGTCCGTCAGAGTGTGCGTCACATGTAGGAACCCACCGACCAGGGCCCCTCCCAACAGTGCCATGTCTTGACGCTGCTGTTCGTGATGGCGTGCGTTCTCTGCCCAGGAAGAACGCACGTCATCATGAATGTCACACGTGCACAACGCGACACCAATCAGGACGGAGCCCATACGTTCATGGGACCCCTCGTCCGCAGGTAGTGGAGAGGCAGATGACATGGCACTCTCCCCTACCTGCGGACGGGCCTGGGATGGGGCATCCCTGCTGGTGCATGGTGGTGCAGTCGCAGGGTCAAGGACAGCGACATGCACAGGCCCCTCCGCGGTGACCTGTGCTGCCTCCTGACCCTGGCCCTGGACTGCACCACTTGCACCAGTGGTACTTGCCCCACCAGGCCCCATGTGCGGCTCAGTAGCGGGCTCCTCCTCCTCTGTGGAGACCACCAACCTGGATGTCTCTGCACCGACTTCCGGCATTGCAAGCCCCTGTCGGGGCTCTCCGGCCCTTCCGTCACAGCCGTAGTGGCAGACACGGCACCAGCCCCCTCGCTCCCGGATGATGGCCAGTCCTGGGAGGGGGGCTGAGCCTTGCTTCACCGCCTGGTGGAGGCATCCCTGCCACTTGGATCCACAGCCCCGTCTCCGCCCTCTTCTTCACTTGACGCTGCGCAGAGGGAGACATAGAACACAAGCATCAGGGTACAGTACAATATTCCCCTAGACAGGAAGCAATAACATATGAGTGGCAGTGTCAAACGTCACTTCTATCCTGTCCCTCCACGACACATGGGTGAATGCACGCAACACACATGCAGAAACAGGCACAGCACCTGCAATCAACATCAGCATCCATGTACAAGGGCCTCTATTAACCAAAATGTTGCCTTCAAACTCACATGCATCATGGCTCACACTGAGCCCATGCACACACATCACCGGAGGGTCATGCATCATGGCTTGTACACCACAGACACAGTGGATAGACACAGTGCATACAACGGTGACCGCACTGCATGAGTGAATGTGCACATCATCACGGACATGTGTCATGCATCCATGGTGTTTCAAAGTCACACACACACTTCTCAGACACGCACACATGTGCACCATAAATGTACATGACAGCAGCACCCATCCCTCACACCCCCTCCATGTCCAATAACAGAGACTGGCATGCTTTCATGTGTGCATTTGGCATACAGCTCCCCATGTTGCATTGTAACACATGCACCAACCATGTGGTTCACACATTACTGGTCTCACATGCATGCCCATGATGTCCCTGCACACACACATCCATACATGGCCTATGTCACACATACAGGCAAGTATCAGACCACCAGTACACTGCAACATGCCCTGTCTCACACACCAATGCTTGGCCACTTACCGCTCAACTCCAGACAGGTCTTCCTCCGAAGGATTTGGCAGTGGAGCGCTGGGCATACGCGTTCCAGGACCCTCATCTGGATGACACTCATGCTCACCCGGCCCCCCTCCGCGAGGTGCCGGGCCTTGTAGAGGGTCCTGGACCTGAAGTCCTCCCAGCGCTTCTTGATGTGCTTGATGTCGGGGGTTGCCACCCCCTCCGCGTTGATGGCAACCACTACGTCGTCCCAGATCCTCTCCCGTCCTTCCTTGTTGGCGCGTGATGTTCCAAAGAGGGCATCAAAATGCCCCAGGACATGCTCCACCAGGACACCAACTTCCTTCACACTGAAGCTGGTGGCCCTCTGGCTGGGGGTCGCCAGTGGTCTCAGATGGTGTTTGCCCCATCATGGTGACCCCCGAGGCAGGAGTGGATGGGCAACTGGGTCCTGGGGCTGGGCTGTGGAGCGATGGTATCCCAGTTGGGAGTCTTCTGTTCCAGGAGGGGTGGACACAGCAACTGGAACCCTGGCTGACGTGCAGGCACCAATTAGCAGGGCACGTGGGCAGCAGGCAGGCAGGCAGCAGCAGATGGCAGGTGGGAGTGTGCTCGGGGCTCTGGGGGCCAGTAATTCGACCTTCTGGGCAGAAGCGTGGTCTTCCGTGTGTTGTTGCGTGGCCAGCTTGATACGGAGTAATTTGGCACGTGAAAATCTTGCACGTCTGCGTGTAATTCGAGGAAAGGTCCTTAGCGCGTAAGCGCGTCTGTGACGTTACGCGCACGGGCGTTTCCCTCGTAACGTGGGCATAGTGGTTCAGGGCGCATGAAAAAACTGCACATCTGCGTGTGAATGAGTGTAATCTGAGGAAAGGGCCTACGCTTCTGTGACATGATGCGCGCGGGCGTTTCCCTCGTGACGTGGGCATAGTGGTTCAGGGCGTGTGAAAAATCTGCATGTCCGCGTGTGAATACGTGTAATCCGAGGAAAGGGCCTATGCGTCTGTGACGTGACGCGCAAGGGCGTTTCCCTCAACACGGGTGCATGTTCATCGTACACGTGCAAAAACTGCACGTCCGAATGTCAGCTCGTGCAATTGGAGGAAAGGGCCTTAGCGCGTACACGCGTAAGTGATGTTGTATGTGTGGGCCGGTTTAAAAGGTACGTGTAGGACCCCATTTCCTTGTACGTGCTTTTCGTGGAGAGCGAGTGGGTGAATTCTGTACTTCTTGTCGGTTCACACGCGATTACTTCACAGCGTTTCAAGTTCGTACTCCCTGTTACCTCTGACAGCGTTAATTTTTTTTGTTGGGCCTGTTTCCTCAAACAGCATTCACTTAATCTTTTGTCCTGTCTCCTCAGACAGCGTACAATTCTTCTTTTGGCGGGAGTGTTGCCAACGCGCACACGCGCGTCTTTTTCACGTTCTTTTTCCAGGCAGACGGTGAGTCGCGCACAAATTTACCAACTGTGCTTGCCCCGTGTGTCGCGTACCCCTTCAGAGGTCATTGTAGGCTGCGTGTAACACACGTACGCTTATTTTTGTGTTTCTGGGTGCCACAGTGTAGTGCGGGTTCATTTTTCCACGCACATGGTCTACGAGGGGTTGCGTGCACGTTACTTTTTGTTTTCGGGGTGCCTGTGCGTTGCGTGACCCGTCATCTTCCCCCAGGGGTCACAGACAGCCTTGCTAGAGCACTAGGGTACGAATTCCATCTAGTACTCTACCCCTTTCACGCCCAATTGCCTAGAACAATCATTTACTGCTACTACCATATGCACAACAACATCAGTGCCATGGTTGGGAGGTGACCAAGCGGTAATGGAGGCAAAGGTGGCCGACCTCCAAAAGGTGGGCGTGGTGGGTGCGGTAGGGGACATGGCCAGGATTTGCAGGGTGCCCCTAGACCCCCATGTGTGGAGGAGCAATCAGGGACGCCCATGCCCCCCCCATGGTAGTGGGAAACGTAGCTGACACCATCCCAGCTCAGTAGGCAGGGTAGGGAGGCTGCAGGGGCAGCTGCAGCTCGATCCACCCCAGCTCTGAGTCTCCCAGCTGGGACAGTGTCGGTCCTAGTCCATCAAACCGACGTTGCCCCTGCCAACATCACCCTGCAGCCAATGCCTACACCAAGACCTATGGTCATTGTGCATTCGCACACTCCTAGTACCCAGTCCACCGGTGCTTCTGCCCCTACTGACCAGAGCGCCGTAAGCCACTCAGGATCCACACCACCTTTGAAAAAGAGGAAGAAGGGTGCTCTGGCACTACAGGCCGAGACCCGAGACACGGCTACACACTCCAGCACGTCAAGGAGGCCTAGCTTTAATGACGCCGAAATTGATGCACTAGTGGCCTATGTGTCGGCATATAGCCGCGAAATGCTGGTGACTGCAGGGTACAAGACCACACCTGGTCAACGTAAGGCACACTGGCAGACCATCGCGGACATCATTAGTGCCCTTGGATTTGTGAGGCGCTCAGCTTATGATTGTTACAAGCGCTGGAATGACCTGAAACGCAAAGAACAAGCTGGCCTCAAATCATGCTTCTACTGTGGTGACTGGCTGTGGGTCTCCACAAGAGGACAACCAACTCACTGAACATGAGTCTGTTGCTGGAACCTTCATCACAGAGGAACAGATCCAAGGCGTGGGAGACCTACCAGATTACAACGCATTGTCCGGTGAGTGCCCATGCATGTGTGTGTAATCCATGTGTATGTTGTGTGGGTGACGGGTTCTGATTGAGTGCCAGGTGAGGGTGTGTGCACCTGAGTGGTATGGGTCACCCATGTGCTTCCTCCAAAACATTCACAGGCCTTTGATTTGGGTATGACAGTATCCCTTCTGCCCACAGTAGCCATTTAGCACCACATTACTGCAGTTGCCCTTGAACTGTCATCTTGCAACAACATTGTTCAGAATTTTCCAGTGTTCATTCAGGCTGATTGTTTCAATTCTCCCACTTTTGCAACACATTTTTCAGCCCTATTGTCACATATGTGACATGCTTCTGTCATTGATTACACCCCACATTGGCCCACATTTGTTACCTTGTTATGTGAATGATTAGACCATTCAGGCTGATTGAGTATTGGCCTGCTCACATTGATTTTTGGTGGTGTTTGTATGTGGTACATGATAGTTGTTTCCTGTGAAGTTTAAGTGACCAACCATTGATGTGTACATCTGCCTGTAATCACTGTATTCTTGTACATTGGATGTGTTGCAGTGAGTGGCACATGCATATTTTGTCACACTATGTAGCATTTTTTATCTCATCATGTCCATCTCACATGGATGGCTGACAGTACTTATTCACTGACATATGGCTGTACTTGTCAAATGTACCATGGCTATGCTACATGCCATCTGTGTGCTGGCATGTGTCATGTGTGTGTATTGGACATGCCACTCACAGGCTAATGTGTGATGCCAGTGCTACCCATCATGCAGCAAATGTGTTGCTTTTCCATCTTGGTGTCATCAGTGTCTGCTTTTTGCCTCCCCTTCCAACTCAGTGACAGTGCATGCATGCCAGGGTTATAGTCATGTGGGACATGTGTAAATCATGCACTGGATCTCTGGCTTGTCAGGCCTATGTGTGTGCTATAGTGTTCATGCCTGTTTCCATTATTTTACTTAAATGTTTTTGCATGTGATGACGCACTTGATGCTGTTGAGGTTGAGGAGATGGTGCAGACCCAGGAGGAATCTCAGGCACGACCGGGCACCAGTGGGGGACGCGGTGTGGTGGTGGGTGAAAACCCAATCTTACTGCAGACCATACTGTCCAGGGGTGTCTCTGGGTGCACCTCCCCAGACCTCTATTCAGGTGCTGAATCGGATGATGAGACTTATGTGCCGTTGCAGGTGAGTGTTTCTGGCAGGGATTCTGTTCTGTCCAACCCACCTGCACCAGGGGTAGAACCCTCTATGGGGATGTCAGTGTTGGTAAGTCCGCCTTTGGCGGTTACGGATGCAGGGTCACACTCCACAACATCTGATCCTGTTCCTGGGCCAGCAGATCAGAGGGGGAATGCGGTCTTGCAGCCTCAGGCAGTGCCAGCACAGCAAGGTGCAGATCGCCTTGCCCCAACAGGTGTGGTGCCCGCCGACGCGGTGGCTGTACACCACCAGGCAATACTGTATAGGAAAACTCCATGTACGGTATGGCAATCCAACAGGCAGCATCAGTTGAAATGATGGCTCAGGCAATAGAGATGGTGGCCACTTCCATTATCCCCCCTGAAAGGCAAATGGAGCAACAACAGCAGGCAACAGACTCCATTTGCCAATCACACAGGGAAGACATGTTGGCGTCCAAAAGGGACCGACAGGCAGCACTGGAGACTCTGCGGGAAGCCATTTCTATAGAGTCACAGGGCCACAGGAAGCCCTGAGGGTAGAACTCCATAACCTCAGGGAGACTCTTGTTGAACTTGAGGCTTCCACAAATTTGAGGACAGAACAGCAGCTGGAGCGGCTCACTTGTTCGCTCTCAGCTGAGCTGCAGGCAACTCGGGAGGACAGGTGTTCTGGACAGGTATATGTGCCTGTGGACTGATGGGCATGCAGTCATGATGGCCAACACCTGGTGCAGGCAGCATGACTGCGTGGCCTGTGACAACCCCTCCCCCCACAATGGCACTTGTCTGCTGAAATTAACCAGTGGCCAAGAAGTGCAGTACATTGAGCGCCTTTTCCAAGGGGCTCAGTGCTTGGGAGCACAGGGTGGGTGATGTGAGGTCATCCTCCCACTCACTCACCAGGTCGAGTATTATGTGAGGTGAAAACCTGTACCTCCCATACACCTGGTCATCAGGCATCCCAAAAAGGCTGGTTCTGGGTGTAACAATTCTGGCCCTGACTATCCTCCTCCTCCTACGGTATCCCTCAGACCACTGCTGCAAGGAACGGTAAATTCATCTTGAGCGTCTGAGCTTGTTTGTTGTTTGCGCGCACTTTTATGCTGCGCGGGTCCAGGTACGCCTGCTTCCTGCTGGCGTACGTGTTTCTGGATTAGCGCTTTTTTTTGGAGCACTTGGAGCACACGTTAGCCCCGTTCGATTCCATGAATATGTGTTGTAGGCGCGCTTGTGGGCGTTCTGCGCATTTGCCTCCTGTACTTTCCCCGTGACGCCCACATTTTCACGCGTTGTTCCCCATTACACGTGTTACGCCCCGTGTTACGCCTACTTTTGTTGTGTGCGCTGCGCTATGTGCGCTTTCAATGTGCGCATAGCGCATGCTGTTTTAAGACGTGCGCACCAGCATGCGCCACGCAGGATTTTAGCGCACATCCATGTATTTACTCGCGCACAAACTTCCATGAATCACTTGCGCTGCGATTTGCACGCTTTCGCACGCGTGCGCAGGAATTTTCAGCGCACATTAATTCCATGAATCGGCGTGTAAGTCTCAGGAGGGGTGAGGATGACTGAAGGACCTCAATGAGCACACAGAGCATGGACACTTACAAATTACTCCAGACAGGTGTTATATAAAAAATATAGACACATTTATTACAAGGCCTTTGTAACATAGACTATAGCAAAGAATCACAGTAACACAAGTAAACCAATGCATCACACTCAATACAATATATATACAAGACCAGGAGGGTCAAAAGGATGACTGCATGAACTATGTTGACAACCTAGAGGGGGCGAAAATAGGCAGTGCATTTTTTCTTTAAACCCAATTCCACATCAGTTATTCACCTAACTAAGAGGCAGTCAAAGCCCTAAGAAGAGTGGAGCCTTGTGCTCAATAGTACATGTGTGCCAAGGCATGCGTTTTTTCCAATGGACGAAGCAGGGTCACTTTAGGGGTCTCTAGCAGCTCGGGAAGGTGGATAAGGCGATGAAGAATAAGCTCCCACTATTCAAGAAGGACCTCCACTTGAAAGCAGAGGCAGTTCAAGAGTTTGGGATGGAGTCGCTATTTTGCAATACTAGTGGACAGGAGAGGGGCCCCCAGGGGCCAATTGTGTGTAAAGTTGGGCTCTGGTGCTAGGGGCCACCGGTTGGGGTAATGATTACTCACCGGTCCCTGAGGCAAGGAGACCCAAACTTCAGCAGGTTAGTCCAATTCGGTTGCAGGTTCGACAGGGGCAAAAAGGACGTCTCGGCACCTTTTAGTTCCTGAGATCCAGCGAGGATTCCCAAACGGGACAGTGGTGATTTCTCTGCTCTGGGGGGATGAATCGCCCCAGTTTCACTGCAGCAGGCTTCAGGGGCAAGAGGGTCACAAATAAAGCGGACTTGCAAAGGACGTCGCCACAGCAGGGTAACAGGGTAGCTGCGTTTACTCCAGTCCAGACGCACTCGTCTCACTTCTGACCTGGGAATGCCAAGTATACGAAATTCGATGTGAGTGTGCCGTGTACAGAGAGCTAGCAGTATACCAAGTTTTGAGGGCCTCCTCAAAAAGACAGCGGAGACAGAGGTCCTGCGTAAGCTGGTCAGCCCACTGGTTGGCCCAGGGACACTTCCGAGAACGCTTACTTGCAGGTTTTGGTGAAGGTGCCGAGAATAGTTAGTCCCACTATTCCAAAGGGTTGAAGCATCTTCGCAGACCTTCTAGGACGACCAGATGCAGAAGGGTCCCACGGGACGATAGCGGGCTCAGGGTGCCAAACCATCCAGTGGGTCAGCAGCGGTTCCTTGACTCAGCTTCGTAGTTGCAGGATACTTGGATCCTATCCTTTGTTCAGTGAGAACTCAGGAGATAGACATGGCAGTGGTGTTTCCAGCCTCCTCTTATCCAAAGTTTGTTTTTTCACCAAAATGGAGAGGACCCAATGGGAGATCTGGTCACAAACACTCACTCCATACGTGGACCAATCATAGACCATGGTGGTCTCAGGCATTCAGGACACTCCAGACTCTCTGGCATCCAGGATGTGTATTGGGCCCAGACATCCCAGCCCACATCCTGGAGGCACACACACAAGACATGCAGAAGCCTGCGAAAGCATTGGTATTCACGGGAAAATGCATGACCAAATAAGGACTGGCCCGGGTTGACTCGACCTGGGGAAGGTGAAGGGGCAAGATGGCCAAAGGACAGGACAAAGAACTTTGTGGCGTGGCCATTTTGGAGCCAGGCCACCTATTTGTGCCAAACACGGGTAACGGGGTTAACATGGCAGGAAAGGGTTTAAAATAATGTGAAACAATATCTGCCATCAGTCCTGTCCATGACACATCTGCACAGATCATAAAAGTCCAGCGAGATTATCTAGGGCCTTTGAAAAATGTCTATAGACCCAAGTGTGCTGTATAGTAAGATACATTTCACACTTGTTACATGTTGTACAAAAGTTGCAACATGAGGAAAGGACTAAGGGAAACAAAGTCTCCCAGTACTGACTGTCTTAAGGGCATGTCAGTTTCCCCATAAAAAGTGAGCGAAAGCTCAGAGGAGTACAGCTGAAGGCTTTGCTTCTCTGGCAAAGTTAGTCAGTGGTGTCTAAACAGCAGCAAAAACGTTGGCGGTTGACACATGTAGGGAAAATTACATACACATATGAAATCTTTCCAACCATTGTTACTAGTTTTATCCACACAAATGTGTTGGTGTCACCATTTCATTCTAAAGTATATGACTTATCATTCCAGCACACATGGTCTCAGCGCACACCCTGACAACTTAATTAAAAACCCATGATCAATTGGTAGACCATCCCCACAAGCAAACCTTGCATCAGTTTAATTGTCCGGCCTTTAAACCCAGCCCTTACAGGTGGCCTGGAATCCCACAGCCATTCAATAATGGTTCCCATGTACTTACAGAGATTACATCTCTCCTCCACAATAGCACCAGGCCATTAATCAGACCTGCCCAAAACTGACCACACCTGCTGCTTTCTCAGTCTTCACTACTGCAAAACCATTTTCCTGGTCATTTAGAGTTTTTACCTCTCAGATCCAAGCTTCAGAGATTCCCATAAACTCCCCACAATGAGGGTACCCGGGCACACAGAATCATCTATTCACAATATACACAATATCCCCCAACTGTCCCAAAAAGCTTTCTGTGTATGTATGTTCATGCGTGTGTGTGTTATAGACTACTGTGAAAATTCATCAAAATCTCCATTCACAACCTTCTATCTTGCGTATGCATATTTAACTCCTCGCTTATCAATAAGGCTGAGTAGCACTCTGTGCATTTACATTGTATCTATAACAACATTTTCATTATATTGCTCTGCACGTGCAAATCTAAAAATGTATCATCTTACACGACTACACTATATTTGTGTTAATTGCAACATTGTGTCAACATCGCCATCACCCCAGTATCCAATATGGAGTGTGCATTTCAAAATTCTCTCTACCTGTGGGACATCTATCAGCTACCCCAACATTCTCCCATTTAGTCAATACATTAAGTACCAAACCAATTTCCACTTCACTGATTGCACCTTCTTGGGGGAATGAAACCTCACAGCCATCTCTCATACTGTTCCCACTGTAACCCTGCTCCTCTGCTGGACAATCCCAATCCACCCTTCCACCAGTTCCACAATCTACCTGTTGTTCTACACATTCACCACAACCTGGTGGAGGACACAGGGTCACCCCTGCACTTATTTCAGAATCAAATTGAGTACCGGTGTGAGATGAAATGGCACTGGACCCAGCCTTATGCAGTGGTTCTAGGCATTTGGGCAGAGCAGCACAGTAGACATAGTTGACAAGAACACAAGATAATTACAGAAAAAACTAAAATAGACATGAGAATCTTCATAGTTATGCTCATCCACGAAGGCACAGAAGAGAAAAAGAGTCTAAAATATAAGAGCCATTAGTAGTTCCCGCCTCCCTCTCCATTGCCACCCTCAGGTTGTGCAGTGCAGCATTTGTCCAGTCCAGAGATCCATTGTCCAAATCATTGGGAGGTACGTATGTACAACATGTACTCCCGATCTTCTGACTAACCCTGCCATCCATAGCCATTAGGAGGACTAGGATATATCAATTCTGCAACGCTACAAGCCTCAAGGCTCTGAGTTCCTCTTTAATTGCACTAGATGCTGACAATTTGATTAGTGCCTACAGGCACCATGCCATTGCCCGTAAAACACAGAGAAAAACGTGTAAGTAAATGGATCTTAACAGGTTTCTCTGGCTCCCTGAGCCATGTCAAAACGTTCAAGTACTTTTTCCATACATTTCCACATACTAGGTTGATTTTTGCCACTGCTTTTTCAAAGAGTCCCACAAACCCTCCTGCTCTGCAACTCTTCAGCTAATTCTCCAATTTATTGTTCATGCTGACAAGTCCTTCAAGATAGAGCTGTACTCTCTGCATACAACAGACATCCTTCTGTTCTTCCCAATCTGATATTGAACATTCCTCCACAACTGGAAGGATACAAGCCGTTACAGATTGCCCCTGACACTGCCCTCAGACCATGCACAAGGCAAGGTGCACTCGACACCGTGCCTCTGCTTCCTCTACCTCATTGGGAATAAATAATCTAGGGACACCAGAAGCATGGGGGATAAGAGAGCAAATGTAACACAATTCTGTCACTGTCTCTCTCTCTAGTTCTCCCCACCCTCTTCATATGATGGTACCATAGGTTGTCTGCCTGCAAAGCCATTTGCATCATTTACTATTTCTAAATTTTCATCATCCTCATTATTTACAAAATCTATTTCAAGGTCTTATTTTGCTCTTAATAATGTTTCTGCCATATACATAGTTCTTAATAACCCAGATCCATTTACATTCCTACTATTAAAAACATACAACACAGAAATCAATATAGAAATAAATCTGCACATTCTCATTCACATTTTTAAATCCATTATTTTGTTTTACAGTATGAATAACAATTCTTGATCTCTGTATGCTCTCCCCTTTGCACTGGCATGAACTGTGATTCCCTAGGGCACACTTATCTCTTTGAGGACTGCTCTTCCCCAGGTGTCAGTGAAGGGATTCTCGCATCTCTTTGCATGTCAAGGACATGGATCCAATTTGTGTTGCCCTCCACTTTAACTGCAGTCACTGTAGCAAAAATCACCTTGTGCGGGCCATGGGAAAGCCATTCATTCTAGCGGCAAACAAAGGAATGCGCATAGATGGAGTGCCCGGCGAGTAGCAATGGTTGCTGCTGATCTTCTTGTTACTTGCCGTCTTTTCCTGTTGCTTGCTGATGTGATGCTGTAACCTGCAAAGACACAATTCTGACGTTGTTAGTTAAGGCCCTAAGATATTCCTCAAACACTTCTCCAAGAATTTCTACTGAATAATGTTCATCTGAACCTGTGCATGCGGGTGAGAGTGGTGTATACAATCTATGGAAGTCACCACCTCATGAGGGTTTAGGTGGTGATCCTTCCCTGGCTTATTCCGTAAGTAAAAAAGGCCAACAGAAAACAATGCAACCAACATTTTCGCAAAACTCACTACATAGTTTATACAACTGCATTTTAAGCAAACCATTAAGTCTTTGCACTATTCCATCAGCTTGTGGGTGATACAACAAGCACAACCTGTGCTTCATCCCCAGAAGTGATGTAATCTCGGCAAATAATGTATTACACAAATCGGTTCCATTATCTGATCTCAGGACCTCACAAATTAACCACTGTGGAAATACCTGTCATGATGAGCAGACCAGATCGCCCCAGTCCAACAGCAGTGGGAACATTGGGGCACATTAAGGGCCCTGACTGGATCAAGCCTCAAAGGAGGGCCACCCGGGCCCAGTCCTGGGTGCCTTTGGCACCAGGCTCATGGAGATAACGCCAAGGAAAACACAGGTGTAGTCGGTCTGCCACTGGATGATTGACTTCAGTGCTAATCGCATTTAAGGGTGTGGCTCTGAGCCATTAGCTTTTGCATTAGTCTGCAATCATGGGCATGTCAGAGAACATCTGGAACTCATTGCACCTTGGGAGTGGCAGGGCATGGCAGAGAACTTCTGGAACTCATTGCACCTTGGGAGTGGCAGGGCTTGGTTGGCTCTATAAGCCCCACCCAAGCCCTAAGGCATGCTTCACGTTTTTCTGCAGTTAGCAACACAATGCTCTCCGAGCAACTCCTGCCAGCACTCTTCCACAAACCTGAAAAGAAAAGCCTGAGACCATCGGGCGGCCTCGCATACTTACCTGTGCCTCCAGCAACGTCCCGGTTGTTCGATGAGGACTCTAGCTTTCATCGGTCGCCGGCACCTGCAGAAGCAAGAGAAGGAAAACAAGGTGAATCGCTGAGCTCATTCATCGCGCACTGTCACTGCCGCGCATTACCCACCACTTCCGTCGCCATCGATCAGATTCATTCATCATGCAGGCTCGCAGGTACCTGGATTAGAGAAAGAATGAACAGGTTAGATCATGTAAACCACACCTGAGCTCGCGCTGGCCCTGGACACAAGGCAGGCTACCCTGACCCACTTGCTCAGCCGCTCACACACGTTGCACGAAACCAACGCACACCAAGGTGGGTTTAGCGCCACAACAGCGACACGAGCCACAACAGTGAGAAGAGCACGGACTGCGGCATGCAGCAAAGGACAACACAGATAACTGGACAAGGACAACATACAATACAACAGATGGATCGACCCAGTAGGGATGTTAAAGAGAATGGTGGTAGGATTCAGTACCACCAGAAACTCTGCTTCAACAATGTTGTTCAGAGGCCGCAAATCCTGGACCATCCTCCAACTGGACCCCATTGCTTTCTTCACAGGGTAGATAATAATAATAATGTATTTCTTATATAGCGCTACACACCCATAGGTTTCAGAGCGCTCAAATAACAGAAGACATTATTATCCCACATAGTGGTGCTCATTTTATGGACCTCAGAAGGATAAAAGGCTAAGTTGACCCTGCCGGGATTTGAACCTGCCACAGCAGCCTGCACACAGATACCAGGTGCGAGCGCTTAGCTGGCTGTGCTATCTGATGGTTATAAATGGAGATACAGATGGCCGTATTGCATGGGTATTCAGATGGTTGTCACTGGAGGATAGCTCAAGGGCAACATGATCGCCTTGGAAGCAAGACGACACAGAGCGACACAGGCTCAATCCCCGGGTCCATGCTTAGAAACCTCTGGGTATTATGCGCATTATAAATAACCAAATTAAAATAACCAATCATACCAATGTCTTGCTTTAATAATGCCATAATGATCTCAAAGATCCCTTCTTCTGCCTACCTAGACATGTGGCATTGCCTAACCCATGGCTATATTGCTCCTGGTTTAATTTACTCTGTACTGCTTGTACACTTTTCAACAACCCCACGTCATGAAGATTGCTGGTCCACAAGGGATCCAGCACTTTCTCCAAATCTTCCTTCCAATATGACGATGTTTTCCTAGCAACAAGCATGGTCTGTGGTACTTCCCTTTGCTCTATTGTTACCTGGCAAGGCACCCCACTCTCAAAGACCATCTCTCCTTTGTCAACTGCATCCTCAAACAATTGCTCATTGGACACATCTTTTAAAGATGAGGTTGGATCTATACACAACACTGTGCGCCATTTGCCTCCTTCCTCATTGGTGCCTGAAAGAACCACCCTGCCTTTCTTGACAACCACTGCTTCAAACAGAATGGTAACAATAGTCCCTGGCACTATTTCCTGTAACTCAGCAGACCGAAACAAAAATTCAAGAGGTATACACCATGTTCAACAAACAATGCATAATGCGTTGCCACCCCTACCAATCTGGCACTGTAATACACAAGGTAAAGGTCTGCTTGTCTCACTGTATACAATCCTGGAATATTATGCTGTCTTTCAAAAATGTAATCACTATATTAAGCTTGCACAGGAGGTGCCTACCCAAATGATGCACCCGCATATTCTTACAGTATAACAAGGGAGCAGATACAATTTGCTTACCTATTTTGATGCACATATCCTAGGTGTAAGGAACTGACAGGACAGCCCCAGAAAATCCCTGTGCGTCCATTGTTTTATTTGATAGGAGAAATTCACCTTCTTTGATACATGATTTGTGGCCCCTGTATCGACCGTAAATGAAAACATCTGCTCACCTACCTTTACTCCTATCAGAGGCACCTCTTCTGGATCAGTAGTAACTGATAGAACTGGACCCATCAGAGATCCAACTGGGCTGTCCAATTCATGGTGCATATGAGCACCAGGAAGCAAAAAGGGGTTTCATCCAATCACACTTGCTCTGGTGTAGTAAGTGATTGGCCCGTGGGGTAGAGGGTTTTTCTCCCAAGCCTGTACTGGTGCCTGGGCTGACATGGTTGGTGGGGGTGTGTAGGTCTGTGCCATTCCTGGGTTCTGATCAACCTGGACCTGCTGCAATGACACAGATCTTGGGGTGTATGGCAAAGATGGGGGATTCATTTGTGGGGGACCTGCATTGAAATATTGTGGCCGGCTTCGACAGTCCTGTGCCACGTGTCTCATGCTCCCACAAGCCTAACACTGCACTCCATATATTCCTCCATAGCCTCCTCCCATCAGCCAATGAAACCGGGGCCCCATCCCTCAAAACCACCCAAATGACCCACCACGCCATGAAAATCCTGCCCTACCCTGCGGAAATCCTCTCTTTGGTCTTGATCCAGGTGCGTACCTGTCCATCCATCCTCACCACTGAACTGAGTGAAAGAAGCATCTTCATTCGATTATTCCAGCCCATGTGTGACCATGGGACATAATACACATCCCCTGACCCTTCAGGAGTAGTGCAAATAGAGTTGCCCAACCTTTACTGAGGTTTTCCCCATCTGTCCTTGGCCTCTCCCGACAGTCATGTAAGCTCCACGGCTCCACGGCGTATTCAAAGGTCCCATGTTGTGCTTTCCCTGGTTACTACTAGAATGCAAGGCGTAACCACTACCTCTTGTCCACTCTGCTAAATCATCTGTTTCCGATTCATCCTCTTCCTCCTTCATCCCTGCTACCACATCCCCTATTCTTTCTATGGTGGGGATGGAAGCGTATTCTCTTTCTGCTCATTCTGATTCCGTACCTGTGATGGCACATCCTTCCCCCAGATCCACATTTACCCCCTTTATAAATGATTTTTCTAACCTAACGAGGCAATGAACATGCCTTCATCTACCTCCCTCAACCTACCTCACTTGCCTGTTCCCTTCTTCCTGTTTGTAACTCCCACTCTGTTGTAACCGTGCAACTTCATTCTCTGCTTACCTTAGTGCTTCTTCCCATTTCCGTTGCACCTGCATCTTTACTGCCATCCAGAGACTATCTTCTTTTCTGGTGACAGGGACACCTACTTTCTTCTTAGCTCTTCACCACTCCTTCCTCTCACGGTTCTCCCCCGCTCTTGTTCCTCCAGCTTCTGCTTCGGTGCTGGTCTAACCGTTAAATAAACATTTCTCATTCCACCTTCCATTCGAGACCCGTCAATAACTTTTATTAAAGAAGATATTATCCTTCTGCTCTTTTCATCATCCCATTTTTTAAAAATTGGAGCCGTAGGAGGTGTCACCCCTGTCCAAATTGTAACCACCAGAGTGCTTACCAGAGAGTATGGTTGCTCAAACTCAGGGTTAGTATATCCTTCTGCGGGTGACAAAGGATAGCACCCATATGGGGCGGTGCCGAAGAAATTCCTAAGCCCTCCTTTCTCGTGCCCTCCTTAATGGTCATAATTTTATGGGACTTCCTGCCATTCTGATACACTCTCCATAACTCCAAGATGTTCAATTGATTCTCCAATGTTGTACCTTTGTACTTAGTTACTAGAAAAGTATGCAAGTTCTCCAACATACCCCTATCGTAAGACTCTTCATTAGGCCAAGAATTAAGCATTTTGCCTTTCGTTTCCCTCAACCATTTTGTATATTTTAACATCTTTACCTTATATCAGAGGAGCAACTTACATAAATGACTCAATTAAGTCTCCATACTCAAAACCAATCTAACTCAGACACATTTTCAAAAATCATGAAAAACCCCAAATCACTCTCCAAAAAATCCTTTTCCTTTCCCTTTTCTATAAAACAAAGAATTTCCTGCACTCACTCTCCTTACTCTTTTTTACCAGAACACTCTCAGTAATTATAGACCCCTCAGGCATACACAAAAGACAGCCTATTATCAAAATACACACCAGGCAAAAATCCTCTTTACTTCTCTGAGATTTCTTCCTCACTCGGGCATAAAAAGAGCGCAATGTTTTCTCCTACAACACTGCGATCTCAGACCAAATAACCGGACAGACTCAAAGAATATGGCAAAGTACTGGTTTATTCTCAATTTAATAAAGCCGGCAAATTGGCAGATATCAGACTGATTGGACACTCACACACAAACTTGATTACACAAAGGTTTTATACCCCAATATGCGTCATCTACTTCTAAATACGTATAATACTGAATAAAGCGGACAAAATGACAATGGATTGGTCTATGCAACATTGTATAGCAGGTCTCCCCATTGACCCACTGATTGGTTGGTATTCCCACCAAACCTTGGACTATCAGCTCGGCTATCAGCACGTAAGGAACAGGAAACCCAGGTGCACATTAGATTACTCTTCCGTTTCCCAATTAGTCCATCATCTCTCATCCCTCTGACCATGTGCCAAAGTTTCCCATCTGTGGTTGACCTTGTAGTCTTCTCTCTGTTCTGGGACATTCAACGGAGTGTGAGTACATCACTATCTTCATCCACAGCTTAATGAAAAGCATTTGTTTTCGACTTCTGAATCACATGTGAGGAGATCGTAAATGTGTCCACTTCAACCTCTTGTTTAATGCTTATTAACTGCTATTTGATTCAATTATGCTGGGTGTCATTGCTCCTCTTGGCCTCTAGAGAGTTACTCCCCCCATCTTGTAGGAGCCTTATCCATTGTTAATTGTCCACTACTTGGCTCTGTGAATGTTTTCTTCTTCTTTACTCTAGGAGAAATATGTCTCACGTCCATGGCCTATCTGTCTGCCTCCCTCTTTGCTTTGCAGCTATTCCTCAAATTGCATCATTGATCCCAGACCAACATAGCCTCCTCGTCATTCTACACACATGTTGTACTTTATCCTGTTGTACATGTTTCTCTTGTCACTTTAGTTACATCATCACTCTTAAGTAGTTTCATATTGTTTCAGTTTGGCCTTGTATATCTTATTTATGAAATCACTCTGCCCTCATCAGATGTCACTCAGCATTTCATAATGTCCAATGGCGCATGCTGACATTCTTCCACACAATAGCCTTCCACTTTCCCAGTGCAAGGATACATTTGATATGGTTGTCTGAGTGCATATTGTCTTTCGTACACTCGATGCAGTATAGGCATAACACACAAGGTCACCTTTAGGGCCCTTCCAGTATGACAGCAGCTAGCGGCGGGAATTAGGGAAAGCATGTCCATTTGCTCCCCTAAATTCCCACCCTCTGGTCGGGTCTTTGACCACATTCTGCTCTTCAATCTCCTTTATCTTCTCTTCATACTGTTGTTTCTTTGGGATCCACATATTTGTTAACCCCTGCAGGTGACCAGCTTTCTTTATATGTTCATCCACACTCCTGGTCATATGACAACAATCTCCTGATGGTGGACAGAACATCCAACGTCCTACATATTTTTTTTTAAGATCCTTGGGATAGTAGATCTTGGTTCCTGGAGGTGCAAGGGTGCTTTTCTTTATATTTGCACTGGCACTTTCTTCATTCTGCCTCTGCTCACCGATTCCATCATCTATGTCAATCATTATCTTCATCCCAATAGCTTTCTTGGCTGTCTTTGGCACTGTCCCAAGATGATCCTTATAAGAGAGAATCCTAGCAATACCAATACGAGTATTTCTCTGAGCATTTTGAAAGCATTGACTAGGTTGAAATCCAAGACAATAGAAATGAGAACCAGTCATCTCCTGTGCTCTCATCAGCTTCAGCTTCCATCTTTGTATGCAGAGTTGTCAGCATAATTATTGCTTCTGTCAGGGTTCCATTTTCTCCATCATGGGATGGTAAGAATGTACAGCAACAAGGCCCAACCTTGGCACACACGCTTCCCTCCATTGCAGTAATTAAGTCCAGGACATACTTGTTCTGGAGAGTCATCTGCCTGGTGGCTCTCAATTCTTTTCTGATTGCTTTGAATCCTTTTATTGTTGCATTAATCATCTGTAACAGCTCCTAGCTGGTAATCCGCAGCCACTTGGTGTTCACTGCAGTCTGGAGCACTGGAATTAATATAGAAGTAATTATCACTGCTCTCTTGCTGAACAGTTTATGTTCATCTGGAACATCTTCATAGGCTTTTATGGATTTGGATGAGAAATAGTTTTCCCTCTTCAGCCGGCAAAGAATAAGCAACCACTTCCTTCTCTGGTGTTCATTCCTTTTTGGAAATTCACTGATATTGAGATCACTTTGAGGAATCACTAATTCTGGAACATGTACCATTGTGATAGAGCATAGTCCTTCATAATTCTTAGGCAACTGAATTTAAGCTCTGGATCCACAGGCCCAATATCAGTCCATTAGTACAGCAGTTCCTCCATTCATTCCTGGGACTGCAATTGTCTGTCCACATCCTTTGTTCTCCCCAACCAGAACCGAGCCTCATTCTTGAAGCATGCTATTGAATTCTTTATTGGTAATATGGATGTTCTGTTTCGTGGTTAACCTGTGTCAATAACTTAGAATACTTGGCCCATGCTTATAGGCATATATCATTCACTATGTGCACTATGTTTACTGGTTCTTTCTTCAATAAGTGGCCCCTTGATCGTCATTGTAAAGTTGCCCATTTTCCTTGGAATTGCCCTCTGGTTGTACACACTGCTAGATGACTGAGACATATTGCGTTCATGGCATACGGTATTAAGAAACAGGCATAGCAGCTATCATCTGATGTTTTCTCTCTCACCTCCTTCATGTGCTGACACCACTGGTTATTATTTAAATGAGCCAAATTATCAAGATATGTATTCATATCGTAATGGTCTTCTCCAATATCCCTTTTAAATCGAAATAAATGCTTAGTAAGATTATAAAGGATACTGTTTGTGCTTGAATCAGGGGCAATAGTAACTTTCATTGTTCCCCACTATATTTATAGAAAGATATCACAATTATTATTCCATGAATTGTTATTCCATGGCGGCCTACTTTTTTGGAAGGTAAGCCCAGTGGGGCTTGAGACGGCTTGAGGCTTGGGGCTGGGGCTTGAGACGGGCAGGGGGACCACAAGCAGTTTAAAAAAAAATATTCTGAGAAATCGCTGCCGCGCGTGTGACACCGTTTACTGGGGGCTCATCTCAATCTAAATTGTTTTTGCAGCAAACTGCTCCTTTCCTGAGGAATCCGTGCAGTGAATCATCTGCACACTGGGCAAATTCCTTTTTTCTTTGTGCACTGAATGATTCAAAGGGTGCACTTTCAAAGATGACTGCAATGCCTAATGCACACAAATCTTCCTCATACTGCTAGCCTGGCCCCCTCTATCATTGACTGTCTAACCGTTTATGAGCCAATCAGAGACACCAGGGGGTGGGTGCCGGCAGCAAAGCCACTGTCTGGGCCTGCCCGGGCATGTTTGGGTTCGGTTGCCACACCCCCCTATTGTCTCCTCAGACACAATGTTACAGTCTACTGTTCACTTCCTGCTGCTTCATGAACTTGGGCCTCAGCACCCCAGATCCCCTTTTCTGTGCAAATGTGAGTGATGGCTGAACTGTCCTATTTCCTCCTCCAGCCATCTACTTGTTCCATTACTGTGCCATTTCTATTCTGGCTTGTCTCACTGGACCTCCTCCTTTCGTAACAGAACTCTGTGTTCTACAATTGGTATTTTAATTTGACTTTCTGTTCTCCTTTCTTCTCTCATCCCTGTGTGCTCCACATTGTGACTATGCTTTACATATTGTGCACTACATTGCGTTGTATTCCTTTTTCAAAAATCAAATCTAGGTGGGTGTGCTTTCTAGCTTCCATCCTCTGTGTGCATTGCATTGTATTCCGTTTTTTAAAATTCGAATATAGGTGGGTGTGCTTTCTAACTTGCATCCTCTGTGTGCATTGCATTGTATTCCATTTTTTAAAAAAATCGAATCTAGGTGGGTGTGCTTAATAACTTCCATCCTCCTTGTCCATTGCATTGTGTTCCATTTTTTTAAAAATCGCATATAGGTGGGTGTGATTTCTAATTTACATCCTCTGTGTGCATTGCATTGTATCTGTGCTTGACATCTTGCATTCTTGTTGTGCACCTCATTGTATTTCATTGTATAACTATATCTGGCACTTCACCTATTGCTCTGCATTGTACCGTGCCCTCCTGAACTACTAGGCTGCCAGTGAATAAGGGTCCAGGACTGTTCAGTGCAGACCCCCTTTTTCTCCCTACTCTCACCTATCCTCTGCATCTGAGATGGCACTCAAGATCTCTCCAATCTTTTCTAACGGCTACACTATCACCTATCCTACATCTCTCATTAGTCTGGATGGAAAAAGCACATAAAAGACATCCTGGGTGCAAATCCTGGACTTCCCATCACAGTCACCTATGTCAGTGCATCTTCAAGAGAGATCTTCACTGATATCATCTGCTCTGTCCCCTCCCCAGACCTATGGACGTCTCATTTCATCTCTACTCTCCCCCCTTTCAAATCCTCTCCCATTAAGGGTGGCACCAAGTGGGAAGTACTCTTGGTGGGCCTCTTCTCCTCACGCTGCATCATTAATGTCTACCACACTGGCACTATTCTGGTTCAGGGTCCTCAGGCCAACCTCCTTCTCTTTGACCGGAACCTTCCATCACTTATTAACTTTCTTCCTTCTTCAGCCTCTCCCCCCTCTGTCTCCCACCTGTGACTGAATTACCACACCCTTGAAATCCACCTCAGAAAACCTTCAAAGGCAGTGACTTTTAACGCGACTTTAATGCCTGCTCAGCCAACAAACCCTCTGCTGACATCTGCCTCCTTCTTGAAGACACTGATCTTAACATTCTCGCACTTACTGAAACATGGGTCAATGCCAGCTCTGTCACAACGTTTGATTCCCATCTTTCTGATGGCTTTAAGATCATTTCCAAGCCACTACCTCACCTCCCTCTTCCATCTTACCCACTCAGCTCTCCTCTTCCTTTCAGGGCCTGTTATGCAAGATGGTTATCTCTCCCTCCTCCACCTTGACAATTGCTACAATTTACTGGCCTTCTGGCGCTACCTCCCTGTTCCTCTCTGAATGTGCTGATTTCTGTTTCTACCTACTCCAACTTGCTGATCCTGGGTGACCTTAACATCCAATTGGACTCCCCTGGCACACCTTTTACTCTTTTGATTGACCTCTGCATGACTCTATCTCTCTCCATTCTCCCTTCTGGTCCAACCCACTCCCATCTGGTCCAACCCACTCTGCTGGACACACTCTGGATGCCCTCCCTTCTCTCCTCGCACCTGGGTCCCTCACCAGGGTCCCTATGGCCCTGTGACCTCACCTCCAAAAGCCCTGCCATCCTCGTTCACGCACATCCGCCCAATGAAACAAGTGTTAGCCGCTGCTTTCACTTCCACCTTTATCCCTCTTCCCCCCAACTCAGACTCTACCACTGACCCTGCTCTCAGGAACATGTACCTGTCCATCACCAACACCCTTGACATTCTTGCACCAGACATGAGGATCCACTTGAAACTCACCTCTAAGTGCAACACTTGATACGTCTCTGAACTTGCAGCCCTGAAATGAAAGTTCAAAGCTGCGGAATGGAAGAGGCAAACCTTAGGCTCACCCTCTGACAAACTGGCCTGTCGCCTCTTCCAAAAGCAATACAGACTCTCTATCCATGCCAAGAAAAGGGCCCACAATCAGGCACGGGTATCTGGCACATCCAACAGCATGGCTGAACTTTTACAAATCTGCAGGGAACTATTGCAATCCTTCCGCGGTATCCTCCTCCCCTATCCCCTTTCAGGCCCTCTGCAAAGCACTTGCCGCACACTTCACCACTATAACTCAGGACATCCTGAACAGCCTTGTTACACACTCTCCCAACCCATCCCTCCCCACCTTGCCTCCCTTGGTCACTCGCCCTCCTCCTTCCTCCTTCTTCGCCTTCACCCGTGTCTCTCCTGATGAAGTCACCAGAGTTGTCCACTCCATGAAGGTCTTTTCCAAACACATTATCCCTCGCTCATCCAGAACCATCAAGGACAACATTGTCTCTCTTGCACTCGCTGATCTCTGTAACCACTCCTTTGCTACTGGTTCTTCCCCTGGTTCTTCCCCTCCTCCCTCCCTCAGGTAATCCCTTGTGCGCCCCCCTTCAAAAACCATCAGCAGACTGTCCAGTCAACTACTGCCCTATCTCCATCACCCCTTTCATGGGGAAACTGCTGTAAAAGTTGGCCATGTCCCAGCTCAACCGTTAATCTGGATTCCAAGCATCCAGAGGCTCAGAAACTGCTCTTCTGAACACCTGTGAAGAATTGCTCGCATCACTGAATTTCAACTTCCAAACTGTCCTTATCCTTCTTGAGCTCTCCCCTGCCTTTGACATGGTTAACCACTCCATCCTCATACAAAGGTTCCATGACACCATTGGTATCTCGGAGCAGTCACTGGACTAGCTTACCTCCTTCCTTACTGACCGCTCCTCTTAAGTCATCCTGGGCGCATTCTCCTCTCCTACTTCGGTCTCAACGTGTGGTGTCCCCCAAGGCTCTATACTCTAGCCTTGGCTCTTTAACATCCAACTCACTCAGCTGGCACTCCTAGTCTCCTCCTTCTCCCCCAACTTCCAGTGTTATGCTGATGGAACATAACTCTTCTTCAAACTTCCTGCTGACCCTCTTTTACCTTCCGTCATCTCTGACGGCCTTTCTGCCATCCAGGTCTGGTGCACTTCCAATGAGTCCTGCCTCAATGCCAGCAACATGGAGATTGTTTCCATTGGGACCTCTGCCCCCAAATCGTTCCCTTCACTCTGGCCTTCCTCTATTGTTTCTTCCACTGATCCCTCTTCTGAAGCCAGATACTTTGGAGTCATCTTCAAATCCTCTCTACTTCCTCCCTCACACTCAGGACATTGGCAAGAAGTCCCATTTTCAGCTCTTCTTTCTGTAAAGAATTCTAACTTTTCTCACTTTCCCCCAGAAGCTCAATGTAACCTAAGCCTGGTTCACTCTAGGCTTGACTATTGCAATAGCGTCCTTCTGAATCCTCCTTCTTCCACTCTGCAACCTCTCCAGCTAATCCAGAATAGGGCAACAAGACTTATCATTGGCCTCAAGGCCAGGAACCACATCTCTCCTGACTTAAATGGTCTTCAGTGGTTCCTGGTTGCTTCACAGATTCAATTCAAATCACTCTGTATCATCCAAAAGGCTAACTGCAACTCTTGCTTACTAAATATTCCCCCTCTAGACCCCTGCGCTCCTCTGGCACCAACTCTTTGGGCCTCGATTTTGCTGATTTTCAGCACTATTACCATCGGCGATAATGCGCTAATACCGCCGGCGGTAATAGCGTGAAAATTCCCCATTGGGCCCAACGGGGAATGGGGAATTCCCAAATGGGCTCAAAGGGGAATGGGAACCAACCGTTCCACCAAACCCGCGATCCGGCGCTAATAGCACAGGGGGATTTGGCGGTAGGGCTAATAGCCGGGGTTACCGCCCAACTCGTGATGAGGCCCATTGTGTGTAAAGCGTTTTGCTAAACAGAGGGCAGGAGGTCAATCCCTTTCCTCAGCTGGCTCCATTCTTTGGAACAGCCTCCCCCTCCCTCTTCATTTTGCGCAGGACTTACTTAAATTCTGGAAACTCCTCAAGTCTGTCCTCTGTACCTCTGCTTCCCCCACCACTCTCCTCTGCTAATCTCACAGTCGTTTGATTGATATGCCGGGCCCTTATGCATCTTCAGGCCCTAACCTCCCATTCCGAATCGCCCCCAGCTTCTGTCTATACTCAGCACTTGCCCCGGCCCACCCTCCTCCTTGGAGGGTCGCACTTATCCTTCATTGCACTTCACCTGTTGCAAACTCATGACCACCACAGCACCTATCTCATTGCCCTTCCCTTCTGCACGTCCACGTTCTGAACACTCACTAGGCATAGTAGGTTTGACCTCCCTCCACTCACTCTATTTCATATTTCTTTATGTATTTAATTAGATTAATCGTTTCACATCCCCTTTCCCCTCCCTATTGCCCTGTTGGCGCTTTGAAACAGTATTTATTCCCTCTATAAGCGCCTAACTAGCAAACAATAAATAAATAAACACATACATGAAAGTTCATCAATTTTCTTGATGACAATGAGCCTCTTATATTCTGAAGCCTCCTCATTTTTGCTTAGACCTTTAATATACAACTCTGTAAGTCTCTGTAACACTATATTCACATGTCTTCTTACTAAAGCAGGATAAAACAGTAATATTTATGTAAAAACAGCATACAAGTATGTGTGTATTGTTATTATAATAGGTAACATGAGATGAAATGTGCTTCTCTTCTTTCAGCTCCAGGAATTCAGGACATTGTTCCTTTAACCTATCAAAACTTTCTGGGATAAACTGCAAGTCTATTTATTCCTTGTCTAATGTTGAAAAATATTGGTCTTTAAACTAAAGTGCTGCTGTGCTCTTTATTTTCCTAGTCTTCACTCTTGGCCATTGAATGAGACTGCATGCGTGGAACTTCTTCACTTGCTTCACTGCCGATAGTTGCAGAAGGGGTCGGGGTTTCTCCTTCATATGGTTTGATGTTGTGCAAATGCAGCCAAGCTCTTCGTCCTTTTATTTATTTATTTTTTTTTAACTTTATTTATTGGTTTTAACAGTTTAACAAACACAGTATGCATCACTTGTAATATCAGACGTTAATCAAGAATTACGTATCCCCCCACCCCCAACTCAAGACCACAGTCAACATTATCTTCCAATTATGATGGGCCGGATTGATGGCTAGGACAGTCCGAACCGTCCGAGGTATCGTCAGTGTTATTAGGATGCAATAGTGGCTCTGTTAAAGCCACCCAGCGATGCAGTTCTCCACTGGAGTCCAGCCTCTGTTCAAGGATTGCCGTTTCCCACGCGCCGGTCTCCGCCTTTATCCATTTCGTCAGGTCCCCCCACCACAGTGCCTCATATGGGGCCCTTGGGCTCTTCCATCCCATGGCTATGCGTCTCTTCGCAGTTATGTATATCAGATCTTTGAGTTTGTTTAGAGGCTTATTTTTGTGGTTGCGTTTGCATCTGCCCATGATGCAGGCCGCGGGGTTGTTCACTTCCAGCTCAATATCTGCATCCGCCACCCTCTCCTGAACCTGTGTCCAGAAGTGGCGTATCTCCGGGCAGCCCCAGAACATATGCGTCATACCCGCTCTCGGCTCCTTACATTTGGGGCATACCTGGGCCTCAGCTCCTTTGAAATTGGATATGGCCTCTGGTGTTAGGTAGTCTCTGTTGGTGATGTACAATTGAATGAGCTGCAAACGGGCATTCCTAGAAACTTTTTTGTGGTAGTGAGTTATTTTCTCCCATTCGACATCTGCAAAGTCTTGGCCAAGTTTGATTTCCCATTTTGCTTTGCTTTTGAGCTCGCTGTTTGTCGTGCCCTGGAGCAGGGTTTCGTACAGTTGCGAGGTTTCGTGGCCACCTTCGGCTGTGTTTAATAGTGTTTCTATGACCTCGTTTTCCGTCTTTGGGGTGGTGGCCTATGGCCATCTAACCATTATGGCTTGAGTCACTGCCCTATGGAGCAAAAATTGGCCAGCGGGTAATCCCGTAGTCTCATCAAGGTCGGGGAAGGGTATGATCTCTTGGTCTCGTGTTAGGTCTCCTAGGGTGGCCACTCCGTAGGGTTCCCACTGGGTGCGTGATTCGAGAGAGCCCCATGGCTGGTAAGCCATAATTGCTGCGATGGGGATTTGTGGTGAGAAGGGATCAGCTGATCCCACAGTTTTGCACGCTCTGCTCCAGAGCTTTATTCCAAGTTTGATTAGGTATGGGAAGGGCTGTGTGAGTCTGTTCCGGACCCATAGTAGGTCCCTCAGGAAGAGATTGGGCAATGCAGGTTGGAGGAGCCTAGTGTCCGTGGAGGTCTCGTCAGCCATCCATCGCATCACATGACTTAGTTGGCTTGCCAGGTAGTACAATTCGAAATGGGGGACTTTGATTCCTCCCCTCTCGTAGGGTCTTTGGAGTGTGTCCAGCGCCACCCTGTGTCTGCCTCCCTGCCAAAGGAACCGTCTACATAGTTTATTTATGTTTCTGAAGAAGGAGGGGGGGATGTTGTAGGGAACGTTTGTAAAGTTGTATAGTAAGCGGGGAAGAGCAACCATTTTGAGGAGACCGGCCCTTCCGGCCATCGAGAGCGGGAGCTTGCCCCAGAATTCCATAGATTTTTCGAGAGAGTCTTTAGCTCTCACCGTGTTGAGTATATGTTCTGTGTATGGGTCCCGGTGTATAGTGATTCCCAGGTATCTAAAGGAGGTCACTTGCCATTTTAGATCCAGGGAGGGAAGGGATTTTAGGTCTTCTTTATACAGTGCGGCAAGAGGGTAGAGGCAGGACTTGTCTTTGTTAATTCGGATTCCTGTGTATCTGCTAAATCCGTCCAGTGTCTCTAGAATGTAGGGCAGGAGGTGTTCAGGGTTATGTAGGTACAATAGCGTGTCGTCCGCGTACATAGAGACGAGGTGGGTCACTCCGTCTATTACGATGCCCCCATCTGCGTATTCCTGTCTAAGGTATGCGGCTACGGGTTCGGTGGCAATGATGTATAGCATCGGGGAGAGTGGGCAGCCCTGACGGGTGCCGCTGTGTAGGGCCCATTTGTCTGAGAAGGTCCTATTTGTGCGCACCCTACCGGTGGGGTTGGTGTAGACTAGCTGGGTCCATTTCAGGAAGGCGGGTCCGACTCCCATTCTAGCCATAGTGGCATATAGCCATTCCCAACGCACTGAGTCGAAGGCCTTGGTGGCGTCATGTGACGCAACCTCGTATTTCTGAGGCCTCTGTTCTGTGCTGTATATGATGTGATGCAACCTACGCAGGTTCTCTGTTATGGAGCAACCGGGCACATAACCCGTTTGGTCCTGATGGATCAGGTGGGGGATTACCCTTCGCAGCCTACTAGCTAGCAGGGAGGTTAGGATCTTGCAATCGACATTTACCATGGACAGGGGCCTATAGGAGCCGCAGTGCGATCCGTCTTTCCCGGGTTTCAGGAGGGGGATTATCACCGCTTCCCTCATGGAGTCAGGGAGGGCACCACGCTCGTAGGCTTTGTTAAACACCTGTGCCAGCAGTGGGGCCAAGGCCTCTTCGTACAATTTATAAAATTCCCCGGGGAGGCCATCAGTGCCTGGGGATTTACTGGCCGGGAGTGATCTGATGATTACTTTGACCTCATCTGGGGTGATGGGTTTGTCCAGGATGTCCGTCATTTGAGGATCGAGCCTGGGAAGGTCTATGTCGTCCAGGGCATCCTCAATGTCGGAGTCGGCCATGGGTGGGGGTTTGGCGTATAATTTGCCGTAAAAGTCAGAGAACACCGAATTAATTTCAATCTGGGTGTGCACTAGGGAGCCGTCTGGTTTGAGTACTTGGCAAATGGGTGTTCTGGGGGTCTCCCTCTTGTATAGCCAAGCCAGGAGTTTACCGGGTTTGTCACCTAGGGCATGGGTTCGTTCAACGTGTTTGGCATAGCTCAGCCTACCCAGGGACTCCCAGTGCGTAAGACAGGTTTGTTTTAGTTCAATTATTTTCTGTAAGTGTTCTGGGGATGGGTCTAGTCTGCCTTCCAGTTCTCCCAGCTCCCTCTCTGCGTGTTCTAGGGAGGAAGTAACCGACCTTAGTGCTCCGCCCGCGGCTGCGATCATCTCCCCCCTCATGACCACTTTGTATGCCTCCCAGGCGGTGCCTATGTGTTTGACACTGTTGAGGTTCCTTTCCCAATAGTCCTCTGTCCTGTCCGCAATGTGTTCGCGGAGGGCTGTGTCTAGAAGGGACTCAGCCCTGAGTCTCCCGGTGGGGACAGGGGGTCTGGGCGGGTGGACCTCCCAGGTGGCCAATAGTGGGGAATGATCGGACAGCACTCTGGGTTGGTACTGAGCCCCGCCAAACATTGCCTGTTGTTCTAGGCTTACGAAAAGATAGTCAAGTCTAGTGTGGACCGCGTGTGGAGGGGAGTAAAAGGAAAACTCTCACAGGTCTGGGTGTTGTTCTCTCCATAAGTCTCGGAGTTGTAACTGCTGTACCAGCCTGCACAGTATTTTGGCCGGCGGGGAGGGGCGTGTATGCTTATCGTCAGACCTGTCTTTCTGGGGGTCTAGGGTGCAGTTGTGGTCGCCCCCCCCCATATCATGGTTTGGTCCCTGTAAGGGCTGAGACGTGAATATAGGGAATGAAAGAAGGCTGTTGCGTCGTGGTTGGGTGCATAGGTGCTGACTAGGAATGTCTCTCTCCCTTCGATAGTGCCGCATGCTAGTGCCATCCTGCCCTCATTGTCTACTTTGGAGCTTACTAATCGAAAGGGGATAGAGGGGTCTACCCAGATCAGGACACCTCTGGCATAGGAGGAGTAGGAGGATCCTACCAGAGTACCGTGCCAAGCTTTGGCCAGTGCCTTCAGTTTGACCGACGTTAGGTGCGTTTCTTGAAGTAGGGCTATTTTGGTTTTACTTCTTTTGATGTAGGCGAGTATGCGCCGTTGCTTCACGAAGCTATTCATGCCGCTGATGTTCCACGTCAGGATTTTTATCGAGTCAGCCATGGGAATCAGGGTTCTAGTGACTATATCAGGCCCACCCGGATGCACTGCATGTGGCGGGAGGTGCGTGGGGATCATATGGGTTCTAGGTGGTTCATGCATGTGGGTCCCAGCTGGGGTACTTGCGTCCTTTAACCTCTGCTCCGGTGACTGTAAACCCATCCAGCGTAGGGTAGATGCTTCGTCCGTGCTGTCTAAGGTGGTTGTTGGTGGTCTTGGTTTTCCCCGATTCGGGCACTTAACATCTGTGCCAACTTCCCCTGTCCCACCCCCCCGTAACTTTGAACTTCCCAAACATAAACCAGGTCGAGCGAGGTCTCCCTCACTATGACAGACCCGTTTCCGCTCCTTTAGACCGAGCATCGGTCGCATGGTGCCCTACGGGCGGGTATCGAGTACCCTTAACAAGAAAGAGCTTCCGGGGGTAGGAGAGTGTTCGTCCGGGCGTCTCCTGTCGAGCAATCCAGTCAGCTGTGGCGTGTGTAGCCGTTCCTTGGTGGGGCCTCCAAGAGACATTGGGGCAAGGTGTAGCCATTGGGAGACGGGGCTCAGCGGGGTTGTCGCTTCCTGACTTCGATATCTGGGATCTGCTCCCTGTCCATCCAGTCCCGAGCCTCAGCAGGGGTATCGAAGAGGTAAGTTTTGTTGTTGCGTATCACCTTCAATCTGGAGGGGTAAAGGAGCATGTAGCGTAGACCGGCAGACTTCAGTCTAGCTTTGGTATGTCTAAACAGTGCCCTCTTCATTTGAACCTGAAAGGTATAGTCTGGGTAGATGGGTATCTTGGTTGAGCGCCTGCAAATCTGGCCGCCTGATCGCGAGAAGGCGAGGATGGTTTCACGGTCTCTGTAATTAAGTACTTTAGCAATCACTGGTCTGGGTGGGTTGCCAGGGGGGGTTTCGATGTGAGGGATCGGTGAGCCCTTTCGATTGTGAAACCCTGGGAGAGTTTCTCTGCACCAATCTCCTGTAATAGGAGGTTCTCGACGAAGTTCGTGGGGTCCGATCCCTCAATGCCCTCAGGGAGCCCCAGGAGGCGAATGTTGTTACGGCGTGCGCGCCCTTCTGCTTCCTAGGCCCTGTCTTCCAGGTTTTTCACTTTTTGTCGGAGTACATCGACATCTTTGAGGAGCGCAGTCTTGGCTTCGATGTTTTCGCGGACCTGGGCCTCCAGCATGTCTGTCCTGCCGGCCAAGGAGCGGACGTCTTGGCGTAGGAGGTTCAGGTCTATGGCAACTGCGTCAATTTTATGTTCCACGGCTGCTTGAGATTGTTTGATGGCTTCGAGGATCTGTGTGTTGCTTGGTTCCGATGTTGGCCCCGAGGGGTCGAGTAGGTCTGCAGCGAGTGTCCCGTTCATGATCTCAGGCGCTATGGGCCCCGCCCCCGTGAAGGTATCAATGGTGGTCTGGCGTTGCTTGGCCCTTGCTCCTTTGGTAGACATATCAACTGGGCCACAGGGCTTTGCTGTTATAGGGGTGGCCAAGGTGTGATGCCCAGTGCCCGCACCCGTGTCGTTGAGCGGGCGAGCAGCGGTAGAGGGCAGCAGTATGTTATGGGCAGCTCCGGAGGCTCAGAGGGACAGCTAGTGTGGAGGGACCAGGCCAGCAGTGGTCTTTAGTGTGCGCCGGGGCCGCCTCTTGAGTTTCCGAACCAGGGCGCGGCTGGTGAGATACAGCTACGTCTGCTTGGCGCTTCGTGAAAGGGACACAGTACCCATGCTGGAGGAGGGAGGGGGGGGGCGCCCCGAGGGCCGGCGATAACAGCCTGTATATATCAGTTGAGTTAGCCCCCCCCGCTCACCTTGAAGGACCTCCGAAGCCCCGGCTCACGGTTCCGCGGTGGGTAGCGCCCTTATCCGGGACGTCTCAGGCTGGGCTCTGTGTCCTGGTTGCACCTCCTCTTATTCACGGCCTCACGGGTGCTTCGCAAAGACCCCCTCGTCGGTCTGGCCAGGCGCTCGTGTGCGACGGAGGGGTCTTCCTCCCTCCGGCAGCTGAGCGTTGTGGCGCGGAGCAGCCTTAGAGTGCGGTCCGCCGCGCCTTGCTGGGTGAGGGAGCCGCCATCTTGGTCCCGGTCCGCTGGATCGTGTCGCACGGTCTATAAGGCGAAGCCGGTCGCCCAGAGCCATGGGAGTCGACCCGCAGGTGCAGCAGGATGTTAGCCCTCGGTGAGGCGATTTGTGGGGTTCAGGACCCCCGAAAAAAGTAGTTAAAGGCAGCTTATGATGGTCGCATCAGGCGGAGCGCGCGGAGCAAGCGTCCTCTTCACATGGCAGTTAGCCAGGCCCCCGCTCTTCGTCCTTTTAACTTGGCATCTGTTGGGGTAACTTCTTCCACCTCGTATGGTCCTTCAAAGCGGGCAAACTCCAAATGCATACAAACATTCGTACCAGCACCTGGTCCTCTGAGTATAGACTGTGTTGTTTTAACAAATGCTCTGCTTCAATAGGTTGATCATCCTTGTCACTTCTCTTTGATCCCTCGAGACATGAAAGAAATATTTGGGGTCATTGCATTTAGGTAATCATGCATCTCATCACCTAGTGTCGTCGCTGCACTAAGGGGAAACGGTTTTTAACCAAGTTGGAGGAGCAAGGGTTCTCATCCGGCATCCAGTCATCAACTCATGGGGAGTTAGATGCTGATCTGATCCAGGCTTGTTTCTTTGGGCATATAAAGGAAGGGGTAGGCAATTCTTCTTTTTTTTTTTCTTTTTACAATTTTTAACAATTTTGTGAATTTGTAAGGCTCTTATACATTAAGTAAATTGTGTTTCAAAGGGCCATCCATTATTAAGAGTCATCTTTATTTTTTAAATCCTTTACTTCAATAATTAATTTAATCGTTCACAGATGCCATTCGCATCAGGGTGATATGCGCAGGAAAATGTATGCTTAATGCCTAATAGAATAACTATTTGCTCGAACAGCTCATTACAAAATGTGGTCCATTGTCAGACCGCAAAACCTTGCACACACCTCATCTTGGAAACACCTCAGACAAAAGGAACTTGGCAGTGCACATGGCATCAGGGTGTGTGCATGGACCTGACTCAAGCCATCTAGAAAAAGGACATACCACGATCAGCATATATCTGTAGCTGTTGCATGTCTGCAGCATATCCACAAAATCTATATGTAGGCGCTAAAATGGGCCGTTGGGTCTAGGAATTCTTCCACTCAGTGTTCGCAAAGTGTGGCCTGCAGTACATTTCTGGGACATGATGCAATGTACAATAAACTGCCACATGCTGTGACAGGTTCAGCGAGAACCACTCTTCTGCAGTTGTTGCAGCAAGACTCTCTTGAGTCACATGAAAGCAGTAGTGGAGCTGCTCCCGCTACCCTCAATAATTCTAGAGGCATAACTGGCTTTCCAGTGCTATCCTGTCTCCAGATTGCCTCAGTGGGGTTTAAAGAACACCCCTGCTTCTGCCATAGATCCTTTTCTTCTTGTGGTACTCTGCCTTGTATCTCAATTAACTGGACAATAGACAGCATGTTAAAGCCCTCCTTTACCAACATGCAACATACCGACCTGTCATCATTTTAACACTTTCTATCTCATAATTAGTAATGGGTGGGAAATAGGGTGATTTTTTAGCTTCTATGTCTGTGACTTTGTATTCCACAGGAAATTACATCTTCTCTTTTATTACGCGCTGCACATTTTACGATTGCTAGAGTCAATGGGAGTGCTAATGCTTCAATAAGGTTATTCAATAGGGCTGCATGTTGAACTGGAGTGCCGTCTGGGTGGAGGAAGCCCTTCCTTTTCCAGTGGGACAAACCTGCGTGAACAGTTCACGTCACATAAGTGGAGTCAGAGTACACTGTCACTTTTTCATCTTTGAATCTCTGAAGAGCAGTGATAAGAGCTACCAATTCTACAGCCTTTGCTGAGTAATGGGAAGGCAATCTCACGCTTGTTACTATCTCAAATTTACCCTCTTGGTTCAGCTTCACTATCGCTGATCCAGTATGCCTTTCGCCAGTCGTTTGGTCAATTTTTGAAGAACCATCAATAAAAGAACATCCACCCTCCCAAGATTATTCTCTCTAGCTTGGGGAAAATCATCATAATGTTAAAAATACGTTGTGCAATCATGTACATATTCATCCTCCCTTACTGGTACAGCTATGAAAATTGCTGGATTCACTGTCTTACATCTGACTAGTTTAATCTCAGGATTCAATATAATTACCTTGTATCCAGATCCTCCTCGTGTGGTCAATGCTGCTTTAGGTTTCTCTAACATCACAAATAATGCATGCTCTACAAATATTGTTACTGAACATCCCATTGTTATACTGAAAGCTTTTTTGATCATGAATGCAGCAGCAGCTAAAGACTGCTCACATGGATAATGCCCTTTCATAACTGGATCTAAAATCCCACTATAATAAGCCAATGGTTTGTGTCTGTGTCCTAATGTTTGTTTCTGTGTAAGGACTACTGTCATGACTTCTCCATTTGAAGAGAAAATAAGTACAATTCTTCATGATAATCTGGAATTCCCAACACAGGGGCTGTATTGATTGCCTTTTTTTAATTCTTCAAATCCTTGAGTAATCTCATATGTCGATTCTATTTTGCTCTTGCACACGTCTGCTTCTTTAAGTACTTTTAAAAGTGGTCAAATATCGAAATCCCAGGCCCTATACTAGTTACATATGCCTAGGAATTATCGCAGCTCCCTCACTGTTTTAGGCTATACAGGGCCTCATTACGACCCTGGCGGTAAGGGGTTTACGCCAGCGTTAGCTGCGCCGACCCCTTACCGCCAATTACGAGGTCCCTTAGCGCCATGGAGGTTTTAACACCCGCTTTTGGCGGGTGTTAAAATCCATGGCGCTAAGGGACCATGGAGTTAATTACGCCACCGTAATTTACGGTGGCGTACTTAACGCCTTCCCCACTCCCATTATGCCCTATGGGGCAAAAATGGGAATGGGGAAGGGTAAATGGGGATTGGGGACTTACCGCCCCGCCAAGGTCGGAATGGGGCGGTAAGTCCGCCAACCACCATGGCGTAAACGTAGTTTACGCCATGGTGGTAAAGTCACGGCCCAGGCGGTAACTTACCGCCTGGGTCGTAATGAGGCCCACAGTCTTCATAATATAATTGCTTTTGCTCTCTCAGGTGTCACTTTTCTTCCCTCATGAGAAATCAAATGTCCTTTATACAAGACCTCTTCCTGACAGAATTGTAGCTTTTCATTGTCCACTTTATATCCTTTCTCTGAGAGTATTGTGATAAGCTTAACTTAATCTTCTCTGCATCTTTCTTCCTACTCACTGCACACCAAAATATCATCCACATATTGGACTATTGTGCTTTCGAGCAGAACATTGCCTAAGTCCATCTCAAAGACTCTGTTAAAGATTGAAGAGTACTCACAGTACCCCTTGGGCAAACAAGTATGTTTCAGGTAAAGCTTTCTATGTGAAAAGGAAGTCAAATCCTCTGAGTATTCATGAAGGGGAATTGAAAGGAACACCTTCTTTACATCTATGACTGTAAAATATCTGGCCTTAGAAGGGATGTTGCACAATATTGTCGCAGGGTTTGGAACTAAGGGAAACTCAGCTTTGACTCTATTGTTTATGGGGCGAAGGACCTGTGTAATCTCCACAACCACCCCATTGATTGTCTCACTGGGTACACAGCCGTGTTACATAGAGAATCGGATTGTACTAATATTCCTTGCTTCATTAAAGTGGAAATGGTCTTGAATATACCTCCATCGGCCTCTCTGCACATGGGATATTGCTTTGCATGTGGCAAACATGCTCCTGGTTTAAGTTTGATTTTCATTGCTCCTACTCCCTTTAATAGACCTATGTCATATGGACTTGTGGTCCATAAAAAATGTGGCTTTCTCCAAATTTTCCTGAAAAAAAGGACAGTTTCTTTTATACCATTGACATTCTCTGCAGTATATCTCTATCCTCTACTTTAATCCAATAAGTGAGGTTTATGAAAAATATGAATTCATTATCTGAGTACTCATCCTTAAACAACTCCTTGTCTGTCAAATCTCTCAGCCTGTAACCCGCACTGAAGGCTATCACTATTCTCCATCTTCTTCCCTCATTATCTGTCCCATGAGGAACCACCCTTTCTTCTCTGACCACTACTGCTTCTAGCTCCAAGGGGATAATCTAACGTTCTTCATCATCCATAGGGATGTCTGGCCTGAACAAAAACTCGTCAGGTATTTTTAATAGTTTATCTATCAATCTGGGTAACCACGATAATAAAACAGTCACTCCATACAAAAAAACTTCTGTGTCTAAGGGAACTCCTTGTAATGCCTTTAGGCCTGTAAAGGCTAATATAAACTCTTTCAGATTCATATAATGTATCTCTGAGGTGGAACACACTATTCCTTTGTCAGTAAAAGATATTGGGCCTCATTACAAGCATGGCGGTCCGGGAACTACGGTACCCGTAAGAATGCCGGTACTGTAGTTCCCGGGCTGCCATACTACGGGCTGTGCTAGCGGGTGTCTGAAAGCCCACCAGGTTTTTCCTGGCGGGTTCACTGGCACCCGCGAGCACAGCACGTCGGATGCACTGGCACAACTCTGCATGTGCCGGTGCATCCAACGTCCCCATTCCCATTCAGCCCTGTGGGGCAGAATGGGGATGAGGAGGCTCCTATTCCTGGCACCCGAAAATGGGCAAGTACCGGGTCCGCCTAACTCTGCATGACCCAGTTATTGCCCATTCACGGGTGCCAGAAAAAATTAATCTCCGACGGCCAGAGTAGTAATGAGGCCCATGGTCATGTTAAGTTTCACCAATAAATCCCGCCCTAGTATGTTAACTGGCGTATGTCTAGAATATAATAATGGCTTTGACATGTCGTGTTCCCTTATAGCGATTGGTAATTTGTCCGTAAAAGGAAATAAGTTCATTGCCCCAGAGAATCCCTGCACATTCATGGCAATACCTGACATTGGATATTTTCCCTCACAGGCGCAAGAACAAGTTGCTCCAGTGTCTACAAGAAACTAAAATATCTTGCCTCCCATCATCACTGTTAGGGAGAATTCTCTGTTTAGGCTGAATTTCCTAACCTAGTGAGTCCCCCAGAAGCTTTGCTGGATTTCTGAAGTTTGTTTTTTTCCATCCTGCCAAGAGTGAGACTCTGTTCTCCCACTCTTGGACATGAATGTGGTTAATTCCTTTGAATGTCAATGTGTTCTATGGGGTATTTTACTTCATAGGGTCTCATATGTTTTTCTATGTGTGTTACACCGCACCCTCCATGCCGTAACTCTGGGGCGTCCTAGAGGATCCCCACCATAGACTCCATACCCTGGGACTGACTACTGTCTCCCAGGGCATGTAAAGTCACCATTGGCTTTACTAGACCTAAATTTACTAAAAGAACTAGTACAAACCATCCTATTGTGGACGTACTAGTAGGGGTAATTCGATTACCCCTGGGTCTGTTATTCGAGGGGGCACTGTCCCGTCCCCCTTCTTCGGGTTTTGGCTGGTGGCAGTGGAAACTACTTGTTAAATTCGACCCCAAATATAACCCTAAGGGATTCTTCCCATTGTTGGAGGTTAATACTTTTTTTTGTTCATCTCTAACATACCGCCGGTTTATTTATCTTAAATAAATCTACCGGTCGTATTTTCTGCCAGTACTCAGTTTTTAAAATGGCGTCTGTGTTCGTCTCTGTGACTCCTAAACCACAGGTTGAACCCTTTGTTCCACTTTTGGCGGGCTTCTACACAGAAGCCCTCCAAAGTGGTGCCATTCTGTCTGGGGACCACAGGGGGTGTAGGAGGGGGTTTAGGCACCCTGGACTGAGTTGCCTTGCCAACTCAAGTCGCACTCTGGTGTGATTGGCCCAAGTTGTGAGCCACCCCGCTCCCCACTTAGCATCTTTTGATTGACAGCTAGGCTGAATGAATGGGGGTTTTCTGCATAAAAGCAGGGCTTTTGGGACTGGATCTTCAGAAGTCGCCACAGGACCTAAGAATCCGACGAGGGTAAATCTGAGCTGACCTGCAATGACGACACCTCCGGTGGAGCCCTGCTGAACCGACTCACCACTTCCCAACGACAGAGGAGATCTCCCGGCTGGAGAGTCTTCTTCCCCTGACTGGTGGGAACAACCAGTCCCCTTTGCTTTTCTTCGTTCTAGGACATAGTGGTCGAATTGCCCGTGCTGAGCACCCCGGCAACCGGATAGCCACTACCCACTGTACCGCGACCAAAAGGTGGTGCCTTGTGACGGAGCACTCTGCGGCTGGTCTCTTCCCTGGTGGTGCAACGATCTACAACTTTCCTTCGAGGACGAGATCATCTCTTCTCTTGGCAAAGCCCCGACTTGCATCCACCACCAGGAACAACTGCCCCCGCCGCAGCTGTCTCTCCACATACAAGGTACAGTGTCCGCCTGGCTTCCCTTGTGTCGGTTAGCGTGAGGTGTCTTAATCCTCGCCTCTCCATTGGGTCGCCTCCAAGCCTTCTTAACTTTCTGTTCTGAACTGGTCCAATCTTTCTGTGACAATTTGCGCCAAAGATTCGAAGTGCATTTCCACTGTGATACTTTTTGGAACATTTCGCCTTGCCTCTCTCCGAGTGGGCCTGGCCTCAAAAATTTGCGATCCACAGTAGACCCTGCCTTACTTGCCTTGCATTTGTTCGTAAAAGTGTTGGTACCGAGTTGATTTCATACCCTGCCTTTTCTTTCCCGTCCTAACGAATACTAGAGTGCCATCTAGGTTAAAGCATTCACCTCTGTCTGCAAATAAGTGGTGCCAATGAACCTAGACTTGTCGAACTATTGTTAGGGGGATTGATTTACTTATAGTAATTGTAATTGAAATTGTTTGCCGTATTAGTGCCAGAGTGTTTTCTATAGATGTGTTGTTATAAATAAATACCTATATATCTTTACACCCAAGCTTTGTTCCATGTTTGCTTGTTCTACTGTGTAAATTGCCCTATTTTGTATACTCCACATACTGCCTAACTTTTCTTGAGAGAGGTCTGACTGCTCAGCCACAGCAACCAGGTGAATCTGTGTGGTACAGACAGCTACCACGTGGGTTTACTGCCAACACCTGTAAGCCTAAATCTTTTGCAGTGGTCCCAGAGGGAACAGCACAAGTTTTCCGCTTAACACTGGTGGCAGCGGTGGGATTTGTATTGAGTATACAGTTTAGAGTGCTTTTCAACACTTAAGGATAACTAACCACAAAGCTTAGCACTAAAAAGCAACTTTCAAAAACATGTCTACTATGGAAGTTTACAGTCAAGAGTCCTTGTCAGGTGAAAATACTGAGAGTTTGAGAGTTCTCTGTAGACAAGAGAATCTTTCTGTAAGAGTCAAGACAGTAGAATTGATAGCGAGATTGCTGGAAAACCAAAATCTGGGTACTGGTTCAGAGAAACCAACTTCTACAGCAAATGTAGAAAACAGTGATGGTATTGATCTGAATCAAAGTCTTGATAATGAGTCAGAAGAGGAAAGTGAACCTAATGAAGTTAGCCACTCTGAGCCTCTGTCTGCCTTACCTACTGTACCTACGGGGCCCATAACAGGTCCCACATGTAACCCTGCTTATTTTGAACTTGAAAAAATGAAGCTCGAGTTAGAATACAAACGGTTTTTGGCTCAGTCTGAAAGAAACCAAGAGCTAGAGTTCAGCCCAGGCTGAGCAGAAGCAAGCTGAGTTAAGGCTCAGAGAAATAGAACTTAATCACGAGTTAGAGATGAAAAAGTTGTCTGTGGAAAATGCTTCTCTCTCCTCTGGTTCCTCTAGAAGCTCCAGTCCCAAAAGACCCCGGATGCCGAAGGAATTAGTGGGTATGTATGAACCGAGATTGGATGTTTTGGATTGGTTGAAACTGTTTGAATATAATCATGGGCTCCAGGACAACACCGGGAATGAGTTACTTCCCTGGTTGTTCTCTAGGCTTCCCCCTGTTGCGACTGATGTGGTAATGGAGTTGGGGGAGGTGGGTAAGAATGATTACGAAAGTGTGAAACTAGCTTTGATAGCTAGATTTGGGAAGACCCCTTCCCAGTATCTTAAGAGGTTTGGAACCCTCAAAAAGCATGATGGTACCCCTTGGGCTACCTGGGTGAGTGAAGGGTTGAAAGACTTAGAGGGATTGATTAAGGGTTACAAAGTGAACACTTATGAGGGTATGAAGAATCTTTTTATGTTGGAGTCTATTTATAATGCCTGTTCTCCTGAGCTCAGACAGCACTTGGCTGATTCGAAGGAATTGGATTCCAGGAAGCTAGCTAAGGCTGCTGACTTGTGGGTTGCCAACAGGGCTACTCATAAGGATTCTTGGGTGGGCAACTCAGAAAAAGGATGAGGGAAGACAGCCTAAGAAAGACACAACAGAGAATTCTAATAACTCAAATTCCAAAGAGGGCCCCAAACAAAACCAGAAGGGTAAGCCACAAGAAAAACCATAGCAGAATAGTGTGTCTTCTGGTACCAAACCAGAAGGAGGCCAGAACAAGCCACCATTCCAGAAAGCATTCGGTAAATGCTTTGTGTGTGGCTCGACTGACCACGTGAAAGGAGATCCCAGATGTAAGGGTAAACCTTCAGGAGTCCAGCTTGTCTCCTTAGCCTTCGCTCCAGAGGAGGAAGTCCAAATGGCAAGTGGAAACTTTCTACTACTGGCTGATCAACCCATTGGAGTCTCAGCCAGTGTTTCTTTAGTATCTCTGGGGTTGTGGGAACAACAGAATTTAGACGTCTATAATTCTATCCCCGATAATACTAAAGAGTATTATAAGGACAGTGTCCAGGTGAATGGTCATGAGACTCCTGCCATTAGGGACACTGGGGCCAGCATAACTTGGGTCAGCATAACTGTGGTGGATAAATCGTTTTTTCAGGCAGAGGATGTTGCTAAGGCACCCAAACTCCTCACCAAGTTAGCTGGAGGGCCTGTGCAGATGCTTCCCCAATTACCAGTTCTCATCCAGTGTAACGACATGACTGTGAAGATACCTGTCAGCATACAGAGTGAGGTACCAGGACGTGTTCTGTTGGGTAACGATTTGAAAACTCTCGGAGTTGTGTCGCATACCCCCAGACCTCCTAGTAAATGGTTACAGGAGCTAACCAGACCTGCAAGGGAGAGAACCATGTGAGGTACTCTCCAGGAGATGATGAAGAAAGAAATCACTTCTGCTCCACTGGAATTGTCAGCTGCTGTCTCCAATAAATCAGAAGCGAAAGGGAAACCTAAGACTTCTATACCGAAACCAGCAGCCAGCATTTCAGTGCAGCCCACAAGGACTTCCCCGCGGTTATCCAAAGTTATACCCATAACTCCCCCTCCAGCTGAGGCTGAGAGGGAGGTACAACCCTGTGTGGTAGAATCAGACTCTGAAGAGGAGCTAATGAAAGGCCAGGAACTCATTGGCGATCTGGATCCTGTTGACCATCCTGAGCTGCAGTCTTTAATGGCAGAAGGTGGACCCAACAGGGCAGACTTCAGTAAGGGACAGAGAGAATGTCCAACTCTGGAAGGTCTTCGCCACCAGACAGAAGCTCAGGCTGAAGGGCAAGAGCCTGGGAAATACAGGTTGCACTGGGAAGATGGCCTCTTCTACAATGAACCGACCGAGTCTTCACCTGGAGACTACAAACGACTTGTAGTACCCCAAGAGAACAGACCACAGTTCTTGCAGTTATCCCAAAAGATTCCTTTGGCTGGTCACTTGAGTTTCAAGAAGACTAAGGAAAGGCTTTCTCTCTCTACTTTTATTGGCCAAAGATGGGGGCCGAAGTAGAAAAACACTGCAGGAGCTGCCACACCTGCTAGACCTCTGGTAAGGTGGGCTCCAAGAATGTGGCACCTTTAGTGCCTCTCCAAGTTGTGGGAGTCCCATTTGAGAGAGTAGGGATTGACATTGTTGGTCCCCTTGATCCTCCAACCTCCTCAGGCAACAGGTTTATACTTGTTGTAGTAGACTATGCTACTAGGTATCCTGAGGAAATGCCTATGAGTACTGTTACTGCTCTGGCTGTGGCTAAGGCCCTCCTTGGTATTTTTACTAGGGTCGGGTTTCCTAAGGAAGTAATCTCTGACAGGGGTCAAACTTTATGTCCCACTACATGAAAGCCATATGGAAAATCTGTAGAGTTACTTACAAGTTCTCAACAGCCTACCACCCCCAAACCAATGGGTTGGTAGAACGGTTCAACCGAACCATGAAGAGCATGATAGTTCTTGAGAAGAACCGTTTAAGCGTAAGTGGGACCTTCTTCTGCCATGCCTTCTCTTTGCTTATAGAGAAGTCCCTCAGGAGGGAGTAGGTTATTCTCTCTTCGAGCTCCTCTATGGTCATCCCGTCAGAGGTCCATTGGCCCTGATTAAGGAGGGGTTGGAGAGTGCTCCTTCCCCCAAGCCAGTCAGAGTGACTGACTATGTGATAGGTCTCCGGAGGAGAATGTCACACATGATGACGGAAGCAAGCAATAATTTGAAAGCTGGACAAGCATTGGTCAAGCACTGGCATGATCAAAAGGCTAACATGGTTGAGTTCGCTCAAGACCAGCTAGTTCTCGTTATGATCCCAACAAGGCAGAGGGCCTTGCAAGACAAATGGATGGGACCCTTCAGAGTTATGGGTAAACTCGGAGAGGTCAACTATCTGGTGGACTTGGGCAATCCCAAGGAGGCTCCGACAGTCTTCCACACCAACCGACTCAAAGTGTACGTCTCGAGACCTGATGTAGGACCATTGCTTCTAGCATCATCAGAGGAAGAAGAAGAGATTGAAGCTCTTCTGGATCGCCTCAGAGGCTTACCTTTAGATGAAAAAATTGAAGGAGTAAATCTCTCTTCAAATCTGACACCTGAGCAACAAGAAGAGTGCAAATCTATGTTGAATCAGTTTGCCTCTCTGATCTCACTTTCACCAGGCTTGACCCCTTGGGGCCAGCATGACATCCTCACTGGTGACTGTCTGCCTGTCAAAAGCAGAGGATACCGAATGTCAGAAAACATACAAACCCATATCAGAGGTGAGGTCAGCAAGATGCTTGATCTCGGGGTAATAGAGCCCTCTACTAGTCCATGGTCTAGCCCGGTTGTGTTAGTACCAAAGGCCGTATCTAAAGAACTTAGATTCTGCGTGGATTATAGAGCTCTTAATGCAGTCACCAAGACTGATGCCCACCCTTTGCCAAGAACAGATGAGTTGGTGGATAAACTTGGTGCCGCCAAGTTCCTCAGCACATTTGACTTGATGTCAAGCTATTGGCAAATAGCCCTGACAGACCATGCCAAGGAGAAAACTGCTTTTTCTACCCCCGTTGGCTTATACCAGTTTAAGGTAATGTCTTTCGGATTGAAGAATGCACCTGCTACATTTCAACGGATGGTAAACCAGGTTCTGAATGGGATGGAGGACTTCTGCATGGCATACTTGGATGACATAGCAGTGTTCAGCAATTCCTGGGAGGAACATGTAACCCACCTAAGAGATGTTTTGCAGACTCTTGGACGAGCCAATCTGACCATAAAGGCGAGTAAATGCCAAATTGGACAGAGTAAGGTAGTCTATCTTGGACATGAGGTAGGAGGTGGAGAAATAAGGCCTTTGCTCAGTAAGATTGAAGCTGTGCAAAATTGGACAACACCTACTACTCAGACCCAGGTGAGAGCCTTCTTAGGCCTCACTGGGTATTACAGAAATTTCATTGAGAACTATGGGACCATAGCTTCTCCACTGAATGTCATCTCCTCGCCCAAACTTCCTAAAAAGGTTAGATGGAACGAGGAGTGCAATCAGGCTTTTGAAAACCTGAAAAAGGCTCTTTGCCAAGCCCCAGTACTCAGAGCTCCTGATTACCACCAAACTTTCATTGTGCAGACAGATGCTTCAAATGTAGGAATAGGTGCCATACTCAGTCAACTGGATGGGAAAGGTAGGGAGCACCCCGTTTGCTTCATCAGCCGCAAGCTGAAGGATCCTGAAACAAGGTGGGCAACAATCGAAAGAGAATGCTTTGCTATCATGTGGGCTCTGAAAAAGTTTAGGCCATACTTGTATGGTTCTACTTTTGTCATTCAGACTGACCACCAACCCTTGAGATGGTTAATGCAAATGAAAGGGGAAAACCCAAAACTACTGAGATGGTCGATCTGCCTGCAAGGGTTTGATTTCACCATTGAGCACAGGTCAGGGTGTCACCACCAAAATGCTGATGGTCTCTCTAGGATGACCTCTCGACTAGAGGTATGAGATTCATCCAGGAGTGGATTAAATCCTCCTGTCCCTTAGTCTGCGTGGGGCGAGTGTTAGGGAGAATTCTCTGTTTAGGCTGAATTTCCTAACCTAGTGAGTCCCCCAGCAGCTTTGCTGGATTTCTGGAGTTTTTTTTTTTTCCATCCTGCCAAGAGTGATACTCTTTTATCCCACTCTTGGACATGAATGTGGTTAATTCCTTTGAATGTCAATGTGTTTGATGGGCTATGGGGTCTTTTACTCCATATGGTCTCATATGTTTTTCTATGTGTGTTACACCGCACCCTCCGTGCCGTAACACTGGGGCGTCCTAGAGGATCCCCACCATAGACTCCATACCCTGGGACTGACTACTGTCTCCCAGGGCATGTAAAGTCACCATTGGCTTTACTAGACCTACATTTACTAACAGAACTAGTACAAACCATCCTATTGTGGAGACGTACTAGTAGGGGTAATTCGATTACCCCTGGGTCTGTTATTCGAGGGGGCACTGTCCCGTCCCCCCTCGTCGAGTTTTGGCTGGTGGCAGTGGAAACTACTTGTTATATTCGACCCCGAATATAACCCTATGGGATTCTTCCCATTGTTGGAGGTTAATACTTTTTCTCGTTAATCTCTAAAATACCACCGGTTTATTTATCTTAAATAAATCTATCGGTTGGTATTTTCTGCCAGAACTCGGTTTTTAAAATGGCGTCTGTGTTCGTCTCTGTGACTCCTAAACCAAAGGTTGAGCCCTTTGTTCCACTTTTGGCGGGCTTCTACACAGAAGCCCTCCAAAGTGGTGCCATTCTGTCTGGGTACCACAGGGGGTGTGGGAGGGGGTTTAGGCACCCTGGACTGAGTTGCCTTGCCAACTCAAGTCGCACTCTGGTGTGATTGGCCCAAGTGGTGAGCCACCCCGCTCCCCACTTAGCATGTTTTGATTGACAGCTGGGCTGAATGAATGGGGGGTTTCTGCATAAAAGCAGGGCTTTTGGGACTGGATCTTCAGAAGTCGCCACAGGACCTAAGAATCTGACGAGGGTAAAGCTGAGCCGACCCGCAACGACGACACCTCCGGTAGAGCCCTGCTGAACCGACTCACCACTTCCCAACGACAGAGGAGATCTCCCGGCTGTAGAGTCTTCTTAACCTGACTGGTGGAAACAACCAGTCCCCTTTGCTTTTCTTCGTTCCAGGACGTAGAGGTCGAATTGCCCGTGCTGAGCACTCCGGCAACCGGATAGCCACTACCCACTGTACCGCGACCAAAAGGTGGTGCCTTGTGACGGAGCACTCCGCGGCTGGTCTCTTCCCTGATGGTGCAACTATCTTCAACTTTCCTTCGACAACGAGATCATCTCTTGTCTTGGCAAAGCCCCGACTTGCATCCACCACCAGGAACAACTGCCCCCGCTGGAGCTGTCTCTCCACATACAAGATACAGTGTCCGCCTGGCTTCCCTTGTGTCGGTTAGCGTGAGGTGTCTTAATCCTCGCCTCTCCATTGGGTCGCCTCCAAGCCTTCTTAACTTTCTGTTCTGAACTGGTACAATCTTTCTGTGACAATTTGCGCCAAAGACTCGAAGTGCATTTCCACTGTGATACTTTTTGGAACATTTCGCCTTGCCTCTCTCCGAGTGGGCCTGGCCTCTGAACTTTGCAATCTACAGTAGACCCTGCCTTACTTGCCTTGCATTTGTTCGTAAAAGTGTTGGTACCGAGTTGATTTCATACCCTGCCTTTTCTCTCCCGTCCTAACGAATACTAGAGTGCCATCTAGGTTAAAGCATTCACCTCTGTCTGCAAATAAGTGGTGCCAATGAACCTAGACTTGTCGAACTATTGTTAGGGGGTTTGATTTACTTATAGTAATTGTAATTGAAGTTGTTTGCCGTATTAGTGCCAGAGTGTTTTCTATAGATGTGTTGTTATAAATAAATACCTATATATCTTTACACCCAAGCTCTGTTCCGTGTTTGCTTGTTCTACTGTGTAAATTGCCCTATTTTGTATACTCCACATACTGCCTAACTTTTCTTGAGAGAGGTCTGACTGCTCAGCCACAGCTACCAGGTGAATGTGTGTGATACAGACAGCTACCAAGTGGGTTTACTGCCAACACCTGTAAGCCTAAATCTTTTGCAGTGGTCCCAGAGGGAACTGCACAGGTTTTCCGCTTAACAATCACCTTGCCCCTTGGTTCCTCTTGGGGGTCTAGTGTCACATATAGTACTGGACACATCAGGTCGCTCTGTGGGCTTTCCTAATGTGGATATAAATGTATCCCTGTGCCTGTGAAAGGATTTCCTCCTACCACAGTCACACTCTGCAATTTGGGTGCGGGTGCTTGCTGGGCTCATGTAGACCTATTCCATTGTGGTACTGTAGCCTGATGTGTCTGCACTTGCTGAGTTTGTACCTGTTTGTTTGCATGGGTACTTGATGTGATTGTCCTTGTGGCAATTGCATTTGTAATGGTGATTGCAGTATTTGATGTGGTTGCAGTGCATATGACTGAACCTGCGTGTGATCTTGGGCATAATACTCCTGCAATTCTGTATTATATTGCTAAGCATAGCCCATCCCCCCTCTTGCAGCTTGCCAATTCTGCTGCATGCCTCCTCTGCTTCTGCATGTTCTGGATATGTGTCCTATTGTTATGTAATTCCAGGATTGCTGCGGCTGTCTACCATTAAATCCTCCCCTTTCCTGAGGGATTTGAAATCCACCTCATCCTCCTCCTCTAGGCCCATTCCCTCTTCCTCTTGGCCAAAGATGGTACCCACTCTAATCTGTGGGATACACTAAATTGCTTTGCTGTACTCATTGCATCTCCTGTGTTACTCCACCTTCATTACTTGTCTACACAGCTGCCTATATGGCTATTTTTGAGAACTTTTTCAGAATTAACTTTGATTCCTCCTGCTTCCTGCTCTTGGCTTTCTTCTTATTGTTATCCTGCATTAATCGGCAGTGATTCACGATTCTCATTTGTATTTATGGCCATGGCTATGCTTCCATTCCCACCTGCTTCTTCATCTGCCGTTACACTGGCTCGAGCAGTCCCTGACACAAAATTTGGTAGCATAATGCCACTGTTTAATACCACAGTTCAGGTGTCTCAAAGAGCAATCTCTATTGAATATCTTGAATATAGGTGAGAGGGTCTTCATCCTCCCCCATTTTCCAATTCATAATGGCACCCATATCTGATGTAAGCTGAGCGCCCGCCTTACATCTGTTCTACAATTATTAAATGGTGCTCCATTGTGTGTCGTGTTTTTTGCAGTCACACCTGTGTATCCTGCTCGCTTCCAAATGTCATCAGCTCTCTCCCCTATGGTGGCTGCTAGCAAGCATTTTATGTCTTCTATAGCTAACGTCATTCCTGATGTCATTCTCTCTAATTCATAAATACATTTTCTCTCACCGGAAGTTAAACTCAGTAATTTACTTCTTAAATTGTCTTTATCCATTTGTGGCCATGGAATATATTGTGGTTGTCCTCCCCCTTTCTTTAATAATTGGATTTGCGAAAATCCTGGTAAACAATCATACCTGCCTACACTTCTTGTCCTCCAGGTGGGGCTAGTCTCGCCCATTTGTTTCCGCCCTGGTAGTGCCCTTAATCTACTTACATAAGGCTGGGATACATCCCTACACGGCGTGATCATACTTGTGAGCGATCAGCATATAGTGTTAATTCTGATGTTCTCTCTTTGGGGTCCTCTAAATTTGTCATTTTTACCCCTTTTTTCTACACTCCATTCTTTAGAAAATACAAATGTTCCCTCCATTCACGCTCTCTCGTTTTCTTCTCTTTCTTCATCTGACATTATTATGCCCCTGCTTATATGACTGTTATCCTTTTTTCGCATCATAAAAATCTAGTCTACTTAAAGTCAGTGGGCCTCATTACAAGTTTGGTGGTAGCCTTGCCGGTAAAACTGGCAGGCTGCCGCCAAACCTTCAATTTTTTCCGGCATCTGCAAATTGGCAATTACCAGGTCATTAAGGCCCTGCTGGACCTGGCAATTGCCCATTTGCGGGCGCCGGAAAAAATATGCTCCCCATTCCCATTTGGCCCCATAGGGCTGAATGGGAATGCAGAGGTTGGATGCACAGTTTATAACAGTGCCGGTGCATCCTACATGTTGTGCTCGCAGGTGCCTTTCTGCCTGCCAGGTCCGACCTGGTGGGCGGAAAGGCACCCGCGAGCGCAACTCGTAGTTTGCCGATCCAGGAATTATGGTACAGGTATGCTTACTGGTACCGTAGTTCCCAGACCGTCTTACTTAAAATGAGGCCCAGTGTTCTGTGCTTGTCTTTTATGACATGATCAGACCTTCCTCCAGTTTCCCTCGACCGAGATCCTTTATCCTTTTGCATTCTCCTGGGCTTTATACCCATCTTTGTCCCTCATTTGCCTAAATAAATCCCAATAATTTTCCCTATGTCTCCTTCATCTCGCTCAGCAGCCCATGTTGATATTCATGGTATTACTTTCAACTCCCTGCGCGGCTGTATGACCCTCTCTCTTCCTCAAATTGCTCTTGATCTTTGATCAGCACTATGCTTTTATGACAGAGATCTCATCATCTTTTAATCCCCAACTTCTATTCATTTCTTCTTCCCTTCTCCTAATGTCCCATAATTCGTCTTCCTCTCGCCTTCTTTGCAACCTACGCTCTTTCATTCTTTGCGCTTTGACATCCTATCGTCTAGTCTCTCCTTTCCTTTCCCTGCCTCATACCTTCTTCGTTCTCTCGTTTGCTTGCATTTTCTTTCTTTCTCTTCTTTGTATGCTTTCTTATTCCTTTCCTATCTTTTCTGCTCTTCTCTTTCTTGAACCCCATCAATGTCCTTATCATCCAGCTTGTGTAATATTTGTCCTCCCATCCATTAATTATTTGCTAATGTTATTCCTTTAGCTCTGTGGTGCCATGGGTGTCATATACACAAACTTTGCAGATGACACCCAGATCCTCATTCCACTATCAGGCAACCACGAGCAAGTCCCACTGCTCATCAATCAAATCTACTCTCTAATTCAAAACTGGATGGCCAATAACAGCCTATGCCTTAATGATGATAAAACAGAACTACTCATATTAGGTTCATCCTCTAAGATTGACTCTCTACAGCCCGCCTATACATCATTCATCATTGATGGCACTACGATCCCAGTTCTTAAACAAGTTAAGGCACTTGGGGTCTCATTACAACCTTAGCGGTAGCCGTGCCCTTATTAAGGGCACAGCTGCCGCCGGTAATGATTTTCTAATGATTGCTCTTTTCTTGGACCCGGTAAAAATCAATCCCCATTCCCATTTGAGCCCCATATGGCTCAATGGGAATGGGGTGGATGCTAACAACGGGCTCGTTAATGAGAGGCCCGTTGTTAGCATCTTTGCCTGCTAGCGGGGCCCACTGTTCACGTCTGGTCAGACCAGACGTGAAAAGCGGGACCCGCTAGCAGGCCTCGTACTAGCGCATCCCGTAATAAACGGTGCCGGTCCCGTACGGGCACCGTTTATTAAGGGAGCGCCAGGGTCCTAATGAGGCCCTTGGTGTCTACTTAGACACCACCTTAACTATGTTAAAACAAGTCAACACCCTGTTCCTGTCCACCTCATACACCTCCAAACTCATCTCCCTAAGTTGCAAATTCCTCACACCTGACAACTGCGTTGCATTAGCAAGACCGCTAATACGATCCAAGCTCGACTATTGCAATGTCCTCTTCCTAGGCACCTCCAACACCAATATATCCAAACTCCAACCTACGCAGAACAAAGCCCTCCGAGCTGCACAAGGCATAAAAAAGTCTGAACACATCTCTCATATCAGGAGAGACAACACTGGCTCCCTATCAAAGCTAGGATATTATTCAAACCCCTAAGCATCACACATAAATGTGTTACCAACAAAGCCCCTAAATACCTCATCAACACAATCATGAAGAAATCTCACACTAGACGCCTTAGATCTAATAATAACTCACACCTCGAAATCCCACGATACAAAAGAGAGAATGGGTGGGGCAGTAGTTTCAAAGTACTTGCTCCCAGACATTGGAATGCCCTACCTACCAACATCAAGAATGAAACATCTTACTTACAATTCAAAAAACACTGAAAGCTTGGTTATTCAACCAATTTTAAATTGAGCCATGACCCCCACACCCATCCTGACCAGACCTCCACCCACTATTTGTATATACAATGTATGTAACTTCACTTTTGTTTTTATTGTGTTTTCATTTATAATATAAAGATTGTATTTATCCTTTGTCTGTAACTACGCCATGATACCTCTGGGTCTGGGCGTATAACAAATGCAATAAATGAATAAATAAATAAAATCTGTCTTTTATTTCGTTATGCTTCCTTGCTTCCTCCTCTATCTCATTGTCCATCTTGCCTGTCCTTCCTCTCATCACGCTGATTACGTTCATCGCGTATCGATATATATTTGCGTTATCTGCTTTTGCTCTCTTCCGCATTATCCTCACTGTTGTAAGCCGGGGGCTCAAATGTTGGATTAACGAACCCCGCTGCTGCTTTTAATTTCTTAAAGGGATAAAATCCCTTCTCCTCTGTGTCTGTGCTCTTATTTCCAGGAGTGGAAAGGGGAGCCAAAGGTGTGACATCCTCCCCTTTATGCTGATTAAGTATCCACTCCTTCTCAGCTAGATCTTCGGTCTCACTCTGATACATTTCCCATAACTCTAAAATAGCCAACCTTTTCTGTAACTTCTTTCCCTTCTATGTGGTATGCAAATATGTCATCATATGTTGCAATACTGTTTTTGACAAAAAACCCTCCTGATGCCACGGCATAAGTGTGATATTGGTCATGCCTCAAACCGACTTCGGATGATATTTCCTTATCTTGGCTGTGTATTTTGGCAATGTTCTGCATAAGTGTAAAAGAGGAGTGCCCCCTATGATGACGAGTTGATCTCAACTGTCTATACTTACCCATCCTTTTATTCTTCTCTTTTATTTTATCAAGTATGCCACACTGATCAATTTGAACAGGCACCATCTATTGCCACTTATTTTTCTGTGAAATCATCTACATATTTTTTTAAACCATTTTTAATATCTAAGCAACCATGTTCCTTTTGTTCCTTTGTTTACACTTTCTATCACCGCTTAGTATCTGTAGCGTCCCACAGGATCACTGTCAGGTGACGCGACCACAGGAACCAAAGGTCAGGTGACCAACATTAATGTAAGCGCGCGAGAGGCGTGAATAAAGCAGTTATCATTAGATCTACGTCCCGTGTGGTTATGCCTCATTGTGCTGCGCACAGCAACCCACGAGCGCCCGTGGCCTGAGAGCAGACAATGGCTATTCCCCTACTGCCACCACTGACACCCCATGCTGGTGCGCCAGTCTGCAGCTCGACGCGTGCATCTATCAGAGTCACGGAGTGGCCTGGCAGGCGAATGGAGATTGCAGGGGGGAGGTGGAGCCTCACCCGCAAAGCGGATCCACTCGCTGGGGAGAACAGGCTGATTCTGGATGTATCCTGTGGCAGCCAACCCATAAACTCTCAGGCCCAAGAAGTCCTGCAGCAGCCAGCCCACATGCTGACAGACCCAGGAGGTGAGAGTTCAATCCAGTGTGCCCGATTAGCACAGGGAGCCCAGCAGTGTGCCACACTCTGCCCGCAGCAACTCCAGAAGGCCTCACCCATAAGAAGGGATCCACCCATAAACCCGAGGTTCTACCGCCCTGCTAAACAGCACTTCATTGCTTAGGAGGGAGCCATAGGAAAGTGAATCCACACACACGCAGCAACATGAGTGCCCCTGGGCATGACCAGAGCCCTGCCACCCCATCACCTCAAGGGTGAAACGCATTCCCGCTGCCATCTCTGCTCCCATTTGACACCACTGACTCCACCAGCTTGCAACCACAATGGACCAGATGGATGAAAGAATTCAATGCATAACTTGATGCCCCTGGTCCTCAAGAGGACAAGCATATTATAGGACTCCTTAACCTCACTGCAGGCCCAAAGGTGTGAGACATTATTTTTGAGCTCCCAGAAGATGTCGACTAAAAATACGATTCCCTCAAACCCATATTGGAGGAACATTTTGCAGTTCACAAGAACGTTAACTACGAAAGGCATGTGTTCCACACCACAAGGCAAAACTCCCAGGAGAGAGCATAGGCAAATTTGTAACACCCTTCGCTCTAAAGTAAAACCTTGCAAATTTGATTGCTAAACGAATGATAAAGCCATAAAGTCACAAGTCATCGCAGGGTGCGAGTTGATTCTCCTAAAAAAGAAAATACTACAGGTGCCACACACGTTAGCAGAAATGTTCATCCTAGCAAGGACAATTGCAACGCTGGACTTCCAAATACCCACCTTGAGAAAGGTCCACATCTCACCGATGGCGACGATAAAAGAGGAGACCATAGATAAACTCACAACACAGCCACACGCCACACAAGTCAACAGGAAAGAAAAACGTATGTGATTGCAATGCAGTTATGACCTCCCACACAACAGATCACTGCGGGACATCGGTCAGACATGCTTCGCCTGCATAGGCGAGGATCTCTTTTGCATCATGTGCTGGAACCCCAAAGCCTCCAGGGAAAACAGAGTCGAGCAAATAATGCATGGACATAAAACACCCCCCCTGACTCCCGGGAAGTACCAGGAGGAAAGACCTAGATATGCAGAATTAAGACACAAAAAAATAAGGAGAGACACCATGCCCCAATCAAAGCACTCGCCTTCTCCGGACACTCGCCGAAAAGAATGTAGACAAATCCACCACCTACTCACGAACATGCCATCCACAAGCGGGTCCAAGTCGAGCACGGAACAGAAGAAGAAGAAGGGGTATCTGTACACCCTAGGAAATCCAACAGCCTAGGAGCACAGCCCTACCCATTACATTCAAGGGAGGGACTTCGACTTCCTCATCGACTCGAGCACCACGATCAATGCAATGCCGGAGTGTGAATACCGCAAGCTTGCACAAGCCCAAGACTGAAAACAGCTTGTGTAGACATTTATGCATACGGAACGAAGCAACCACCCCGATGCCGGGGAGCGTTCACAACCATGTGCTGCCACAAAGACAAACAGGTCCTCGTCACTGAAGCGGGTGCATGTTAAGCTTCAAGTCAGCCATACAGGTGGGACTCATCAGTATGTTACACCAAATAATGGCGGACAAGTACATCTCACCGGCAGCCAAAGTAGCGACAAACTTTCCCCACCTCTTCAAGGGGATCAGAAAACTGAAAGGCCGAAAAATCTAACTGCACATAGACAAAACTGTGAAACCAGCAGCCCAGCATTACCACAGGATACCATTCAACATTCAGCATCAAGTCAAGAAGGAACTACTCGCCCTTGTTGTAGCTGACATAATAGAACCAGCATCCGGCCCCACCACGTGGGTTTCCCCATTGGTACCGGTACTGGAAAGGGGGCCAGAAGGACGCATAAGGTTGTGCTTGGATATGCATGCAGCAAACCAAGCCACATTGAGGCCACATCACCAATCCCCATGCATCACAGATATGATGCACCCTGTTACACCACTACCTTCACCACCCATCAAGGGCTTTCTTCGCTAGAAGCGTTTGAGTTTTAGAATATCTTCAGCAGCGTAAATGTTCCAAGAAGAGATCCACATCCACAAGATAATATGTCACATACCACATTGTATCAACTACAGCGACAATATCCTCATCTTTGGCCAATCACAGGATGCCCACGATGCAACACTGATGAAAATCTGCTCCACTCTCAATGACACGCAATTAACGCTCAATAAAGAGAAAGGTGCATTTAACAAGACAACACTCACATTATTTGAGCACATTTTCTGCAAAAAAGGAATTCAGCCGGACCCTGACAAACTCAAGGTGCTGATGGAAACCCCTCACCCGACGAACATTGCACAACAAAGATCATTTCTAGCACTGGAGAGTTTCTGCACTTGCTATATGCCTGACTTTGCCACCACTCTGGCCCTAACAAAAAAGGACCACATGTTTGAATGGGATGTGGAGCAGCAGAAGATGTTTGACACGATCAGGAAAGACATTGCAACAGATATCTGAATGTCGTACTTTGATCCCAACATGCACACTGAAGTTACGGTTGATGCCAGCCCTGTGTGCTTGGGTGCCATCATTGGCCAGCACTCAGGTAGCAAACATGAGCAGAGGAGGATTGTGTCGTATGCCAGCAAAAGCCTCACAGAGGCGGAGCAGCAATGCTCACAGGCTGAAAAGGAGGCACTTGCAGTGGTCTGGGCATGTGAACACTTCCACCTCTTCCTGCATAGTAAACCATTCACCATCATCACGGATCATTAGGCCCTTGTTACCATATGTGGGAAGCCCACTTCCCAGATGCCCCCCGGATAGCAAGATGGGGGCTTCGTCTACAGGAATACAGATATGACCTCATACATAAGCCCGGCAAAGATGAAAACTCGACCAACTTCATGTCCCGTCACCCGCTGCCAGGACCCCACACCCCAAACCACCTGGCTGATGGGTATATTAACTACATAATTCACCATGCAATGCCATGGACCATACACCATACCCATGGCAGAACTGACAAAGTGCACCATGGAGGATGTGACCCTAGCCCTCGCCACCACCTGCATCCTCAATGACAGATGGAACTCAGCAGAAGCTTCCATACAGAAAAACCAAGCACTCGATACACAGCTGTTTAAGACCATGGCAAGATCCAAAGATGAACTGCTCCTTTCCCCCTCGTCCCTAGTTCTCAATGGAGACCAAATCGTGCTACCAGCCTCCCTACATCAGAGGGCGATCGACATTGCACACAAACACCACAGGGGGATAGTGTTGACGAAACACATGCTCTAGCGGAAATTGTGGTTCCCCGGCATGGATAGGCTCATCAAGAGCACACTGAAGTCATGCCGCATATGTCTCAGCCTGCAGCACCCGTCGTGTCCAGAACCTCTTCACATAACACCACTCCTGGAAGGAGTCTGGGAAGAAGTGTCAATTGATTTATATGGTCCACTGCGGTGAGGAGAATATGTGTTGGTGTTCCTTGACAAACACTGCAGATATCCTGAGGTGGCAAAACTCCCATCCACCGCCGCAACAGCCATGGTCCCAGCGTTGGACCGAATATTCTCAGCCTATGGGGTCCCCGAGGAAGTGAAATCAGACAGTGGCCCTCCATTCATGGGAACTGATTTCAACAACTTTGCCAAATACATGGGATTCCACCACAGAAAGGTTATTCCAACCTGGCCACAAGCCAATGGGACCATGGAGAGGTTAATGGCAACCATAAAGAGAGCCATTGAATAGCAAACATCACTCATATGCCTATTGAACAGACTCTACGCCAGCTCCTGAGGGACTACCGGAATACATCCCATGACTCCACACAAGTCTGCCCGACGGAACAATTGTTTGGTCGCCCGTGTGCTGCCAGATACCCCATGAATCACTGCATCAAGAGGAGGGTACACAAGATCAGGACATGAGATACAGGGATGACCAGGTGAAAGGGAAAATGAAGGACTACGCGGACCGGGGACGACAAACACAAGAGACAAGCCTGAAGATAGGGGACAATGTCTTGGTATGACAAACTCAGTCTCACAAGGGAACGCCACCTTTCGACCCCCAGCCCATGACCATCGTTGGCATGAAGGGATCCATGGTCACAGCAGAGAGAGATGGCTGGCAATTGACCAGCAACTTCTTGCTCTTCAAAAGCACACATAGCGACTCATCCCAGACGGACCATTAATGAAGTGAGGATGAAATTTGCATCAGGGAAGAATCAGAATACTCTGGAGACGAGGAGGAGTCTGGGGCCAAAGAGGCGATTGGTCTTGAGAGCGGACGGGCTGACGAGCCAACTCATCCAAAAGACAGAAACAGACCCAGTTGCACAAACCGGAAGCCAAGACGATGGATCCAGGAGATGGGGTAGGACAATGCTATTTTGGGGAGGTATAGCTTTGCACAGTATCACCGTGTCAGGTGATTTGACCAGAGGAACCAAAGGTCAGGTGACCAACATTAAAGTAAACGCACGAGAGGTGAAAATAGAGCAGTTACCGTTAAATCTATGTGCCATATTGTTGTGGTTCATTGTGCTGTGCGCAGCGAGCCATGCGCACCCACGGCCTGAGAACCCACAATATCTCATTATTTTACCATACATATTTTAAGACTCACGTCTTTATTTGTTTATTAGTTTCCTTTGATTTCTATCCTTCTGATTCACATCAATCTCTAGATTAAAAAATCGAATAATCACTTTAATATTTTACTATTGTTTTATATTGTTTAATTTAAACACAACAAAAACTTTACACTGACATATTCACAAACCCACACATGTGCACTTTTACAGTTTTCTGCATATGCCTTCCTTTACTAGCTTTAGCAAATGTATCTTATCTAATTTTACTCCATCTTGGAGCTTGATACGAAATCTTCTTGTTGTCTTTGCCTCAGGGATCCTGAACACCCCTATTTGGAATTGTTTTAGTGTGCACCCTTCTGTCTCCTTGGAACCAGGAATCGAGTTATCTACTTCTCTACTTTATAATCCCCAAAAATTCTGTTACTTTCATGTATAGGTATTATTTACAAAACAATGGGCCTCATTACGAGTCTGGCGGTAGCCGTTCCGGAAAAACCGTCAGGATGCCGCCGGACCCATAATACCATTCCGTCTCTGTGATCCTCAGAATCACCGCGGCATTGCAACCCTGGTGACCGATTATTCCGGAGGCCGAATTCTGTAAATCCCCATTCCCATGGAATCCCATAGGACTCCATGGGGACCATGGAAACACCAGTTCCATCTATGACAGAGCCAGTGTTTCCATGTCTGCCTACAGGCGGGCAAGAGTGACACCTCCTGCCTGCAGGACTCTGAATCAGCCGGTCCGGAAAGAACGGTGGTGGCGGTTTTACAGCCACCGTTCTTTCCAGACCGGCAGGGTCGTAATGAGGCCCAATCCCTACACCGTTTTTTGCCACTATCAATGTTCTTCTTACATCCGTGGCTCAGCTCGAGTCCCTCTTTATCAGCTCTCCCTCCACCGACCAGTTTGCCTTCCGTCCGCTGGGAACTTGCGGGGACCGGACAGGAATTTCGTTAAAGGGAGACCTGTGAAACGTATCATCTTGCACATGCTTTTGCACGCTGTTCTCCACAGGAAGCTCCGCTGTCTTCTGGCTAATGGTGAGAGCAGTCGAGCATCAAGAGATCTGCATCTGTGCCTAGGTCAATTTGACCTTACCCATCCTCTGCTACCAAATTGTGCTCTAGCACCTTGAAGCATCTCTTGCGCTAGATGTAGTTACCAATAAAGATCTCAGACCAAATAACCGACAGACTCAAAGAATATGGCAAAGTACTACTTTATTTATACTCAATTTAATAAAGCAGGGCAAACTAGCAGACATCGGACTTGCTTCCACACTCACACACAAACTTGATTACACGGGGGTTTTATAATCTAACATGCATCATCTATGACATCATCGTACATGAAAAACTGTAAAACCTAACGACGGGAGCAATTGGTTTTTGGCTCGGCAACAGCACGTAAGCAAAACGAAACACATGTGCTCGAGTCACTCCCCACTTTCACAATTAGTCCATCATCTATCATCACTCTGACCATGAGCCAAAGTTCCCCATCTGTAGATGACCTTGTAGTCTTCTCTCTGTTCTGGGATATTGAAGGGAGTGTGAGCACATCACTATCTTCATCCACACTTTAATGAATAGCTCTTGTGTTTGACTTCTGAATCACGTGAGAGGAGACCGCCAACTTGTCCATTTCGACCTCTTATTTACTGCTATTTGATTCAATTACTTGCTCACCCCCTCTTGTAGGAGCCTTGTCCATTGTTAATTGTCATATACTTGGCTCTTGTGAATGTTTCTTCTTTAATCTAAGATAACTATGTCCCATGTCCATGGATTATCCAGCTGCTTCCCTTTGTGCTTTACAGCTATTCCTCAAATAGCATGCTTGATCCCAGGCCAAAATAGCCTCCTCTTCGTTCTGCACATGAAGCTAATTATCCAGCGTCTCCTGACTCTGCACCCCTCGTCTGTTTCTGAGGTAGCTGAATTGAATCTTTACACAAGACAACGTCCATTTTCTTATTATGGCCCTCCTTGCACGTTATATTTTCCTCTATAGCAAGCTTCTATATGTCTCATCTATCTTGCTTTACTGCATATTTACACTTATTGGTCAGCAAGTTAGTTTATCTTCTTTTTACATATGATTACTTTATCAAGTAGAACATGTTTCTCTTTTCACTTTAGTTACATCATCACTCTTAAGTATTTTCATATTGTTTCAATTTGTCCTCATATATCTTCTTTATGACATCACAATGCCCACATCAAATTTCACTCAGCATTACATAATATTCAATGGTGCATGCTGACATTCTTCCACACGATATCCTTCTACTTTCTCACTGCAAGGATACATTCGATATGGTTGTCTGAGTGCATACCATCTTTCGTACTCTCAATGTTAATGTTAATGTTAAAGGATACTTGCACCGCGCACTATCACCACATGAGTGGTCCCCTGGTGCTCTGGCGGCTATGAAAAAAGGGAAGTGTGAGGGTTGAGTTATTGGGAATAAGCTGAAAATGTGCTACAGATCAGTGATGTGCTGTTGGTGGCCTCAGCCCGGAAGTCTGTTGGCTGGGCTTGGGGTGTTTTATGGTCGGTAGCCATCGTGTGCTGTTGCACAAGTCTGTGTCTGGTTTGTTTTGTTGTTGCAGTGTAGTGAAGTTTGTGCAGATTGTTATGTTGTAGGTTTGTGGTTGTGTTTGGTTAGAGTTTGAGAGGTGTATGCAGAGGGGTGAAATTGTTAGTGGGTTAGTTAATTGGCATTGCTGTCTGGAAGCGAGGCTCTAAACATCCGTATTCTCTTAAGGTGGGCTGCGTGAGCATCTCTGCGTCTCCGTCCAGATCTGGGACTGTCCAACACTCCAATTCCCTTTCCCACATGGTATCCATTCACATTCATAACCTTGCCCAAGTTGGGCACCGGCCGACTACGTGACACCTGTTTGTATGCAGGGCAGGCAGGCATTTGTGCGTCCCTTCAAATCTGGCCCAGAGATCATTCCCAATCTAGTCGGTGCGCGGCATCGGTCAGCCACGTTTACTCCTTCCATGTGTGGTGGCTAGTCGGCGTTCATCATCTTAGTCAGTTGCTCATGCATGCTACCACTCCCAGCCCCATCGAACTTGGTAGAAGGCAGAATGCCAGGGGTGGTATCTGCCTTCATTCACAACTCCCTTCGGTCAATGCCCATGCCAGTATTCACAACTTAGTTTGAGTGTGGCAAGTGCTAACTTTCACACAACTCTATCCAAGTATGATATCTATTAGCAATTATGGGGCGAGTGAGGTTGTTGGCTGGAAATTGGCTAGGGATGCTGATTTCTGTCCTCATGGTTGTCGCTTGTCTCCTATTTGGCTTAGCATCATCTCTCTTGTCGTAGTAAGTGTTTCTTTATTCAGTTCTGGATGTTGACAGTATCATCCTAAATTTGTCATCCTTTTGTGTTTCCCGTTCGGTTGTTTCGCTTTTTCAGTTTGAATCTGTGATGTTGAAGAGTCAGGTTTTTAGTCATTTTCTGAATTGTGGTAGTGGCATAACAGATGGGGTCTCATTTAGGGCCCTTCTCTCCTGCTGTTCCAGTATGACAGCAGCGAGGGGGTAGGAGTTAGAGAAAGCAAGCAAACTGAAGGGAATCAAGTCTTTCCTTAGAATGGAAGTGCAGGTGCGGTAGACCACACCTCTAAAATAACAAACTAGGTAAAAAAGAGTTTACGACATAGAACAATCCATCCACTCTCCCAAAAATACTCACTCTTCCAAGCTACTTAACCTCATCTAACTCCACACATACCTATTTTACCCTATCCAAGAGCACGCAAAAACCTCTTTCTTGTCCCCTGTTACCTTCTTGCTTTACCTGGCAAAGATGCACTCACATGAAAGTGAACTGTGACGCGCTCTGCAGTGGTGCTCCTTTAATCCTTCCTGCTTAGCTGGACCACAGTACCACACCACTGGGAGCCAGACAGGCCTCTAACCAATATGGTGCCTACAGACCTCTTCTTTGTCATGTAGGAAAGACTTGTCCGCGCAGAGACGCATAGCAGCTGAGCTGGGCGGACCGGAAAACTCCCAATGTCTCAGAGAGCCTAGGATCCACACTGGAATGCCAAATGTGGGAATGGGCCTCTGATCACCTTAACCCAAAGTAGGCCCACTGCTAAAACATTTATTGTTCAAACAGCCAGGAGTGTCTAGGTGACATCAAAGAGTCAACCTAACCAGATGGAGAAAGCATATATTAGATGGAGCAACCAAGTCTCCAGAGGACAGAGAAGGTAATGGCACCTGATATAATTGAATTAAATAGCACTAAATGAAAAGACGAGATGGACAAAATAATTGTCTCTTCACAAGTGATGCACGACCAGAAAACAAGGCCTTTCCACAAGCCCCAGATGAAGTTAACAATGTACGTACCTTAACTTCCACTAAAGTTCATGTGAAGAGAACATTCAGCAAGGTCAAGTACAAAGGAGAAGCCTTGGCTGTAGGCTTGGCTGATAAGAGATGGTAGACTTACTGGGCAAGTGTGCACATGGGTTTTGTTTTGCTTACATGCTGCTAATGAGCTGAACTTCCAAGGTTAGAAGAGAATGGCAACCAATCAGAGGGCCTATGTAATGGTGCACCATACATTGTTACACTGGCCCATCCACTACTAGTATTATGTTATTATATGTATTTTACGTAGTTAGAGGGCGTTCAAGGCCTGCCTGTTAGATAAGAGGCATCCAATGATGATAGTAACACTTATACAAACTATAAGTAAATATCTTCCCCTCAGCAATCCCTCCATGAGATAGGTTTTATTATTTACCATGTAGGATGGCATGATATCTGGCACACATTGAAGTATGAAGACTTTTGTGTAACTAAAAGAGTGTGTGGACTACTGTTCACCAGGTTTCCCTACTTTATTGAGCTGATAATAAAGTAGTATTTTGCCATATTTTTTTAGACTGTCTGGTTATTTGGGTCCGAGATCATTTATTATGATAATCACACTCTGCGCATAAGAATGCCCAAAGGTGCTAGTGCACATTTTAGAAGAGGTGCCGATGCTTCAGATCTAGACGCTTGGATGCTCGACATCTTCCACCATTAGCCAGAAGACCACAGAGTTTCCTATGGAGAGTGGTAGTTCAACACATGTGACCTGAGACGGTTGGCAGGTGGCCCTTTGAAGAAATTCCCGTCCCGTCCCTGCAGGGCCCCTTGGACTGAAGGTGAAGTGGTCAATTGGGGAAGAGTCGATACCGAAGGGCTCGAACTGAATAACGTATGTAAGTAGAAGCATTGAAAAGTGGCAAATAAAAGGGAAGGGGCCGTATTGTATGTACATATATATATATATATACACCGTGGCTGTGTAGTTATGGTTAAGTTGCTGATCCCATAGGAAGAGCAATTATTGGGCTTATAACTTCGCTCTCCCTGGACGAATCTCACCAAACTTTGCAAACAAAATAAATGGACCACTCTGAATTTTTTTGCAAAGTTTGGTGAGGTTTGGTCCAGGGGGGCAAAGTTATAGGGGGGGGGTCCCAAAACGTCTTTTTTTCCCATAGACTGAATGGGGGAAAAACGTTGCGCACACCTACATCCCAAACCGCTGGACGGATTTTCACCAAATTTTTGGCAGGAGTAGCGGTTTGGTCCCGAAAGCGTGCTTTTGTAAATTTGGTGAAAATCCGTCCTGTAGTTTTTTTTTTAAATGATCAAAAAGTAGGTCTTAAACAATTAGTGATATCTATGTCCACTCCGCAGACACACTTCCCTGTTCGCACTTGCGTCATGTCCGCGGACATGTGACGTGTTCGCTGATTGGATGGTGAAGAGCGTGAAGTGCGTCAGATTGTTCCGATGCGCCCGCCATCTTGGATCCGCTGACAGCGCGGCGGCAAACATAGGCAAAATGCAATTTTGGGGAGTGTTTTGTTGTGTAAGAGTGCTTGGGGAGGTTTGGGGAGTAAGAGATGGGTCAAATACTGTATTTGTTTAGGTGGCAGGTGCCCCTTATGTGTTTTCCATGCATGCAGACAGCCGCGCTGTCTGGGATGTCCGTAATTAGTCAAAATGAGGGGTGTCCTAAGGACACTATTCCCGTCCGTGCTGTCCGCAGGCAAGTTGAAACTGTTCTAAGGACACGCGCGGTATCCGCGGACATAAAAATTGCGCATATGGCATAGTTAAAATGTTTGATTCTATGGGTGTGATCTATGGGTGTGATATGCTGTGGTGGTTGTGGCCAGGGCCTAAAGTCTTGGGTGCATGGCCGAAGGTCTTAGGCCGTAGGCCATGCATCAAAGACTCTAGGCCCTGGCCACAACCACCGCAGCATATCACACCCATAGATCACACCCATAGAATCGAATATCTATCAAATATTTGCAAATCTACAGTTTGTGTACTGTTTGATTTGTATAGTTTGTATGGGAAGTTTTGGCTATGTCATGTCATTAAGGTTGTAGACTTTGGTAACAGCACTTCAGTATAACATATCCATGGAAGTAAACATTTTGAATTGTGGTGTATGGTTAGATGTTTGCTTCAATGGTTCTGTTATGCAGCAGTATTTATGCGTTCTATTAGAATATACTTACAGTTTGATTTTTTGTGATTGGATATCTTTTTTTCATGAGTTGAGCTGCCAAAGGTTGACATTTCCTATGCTGCCAACAGTTTTAGGGCAGAGTTTGTGTCCTAAGGTTTTAAAAATAGGTTCACCTTTCGCTGGTGACAATTGAAGAGGATCTCCGAAAACAATAATGTGTTTTCCTCCAAAGAGCTCTTCGTAGTTTGTTTTAAGTACTTCTTGTAATCTGAGGTGAATCAAAGCCAACATTAGGTTGGAGACCATGCTCACTTCATCTATTAGTAGCATTTTCATTTGTTTTAACACTCTGCGTAGTTCCATTGCAGATTCTGTAGAAAGTTTGTAATATTCGAATTTCTTCTACTGGAAGGAGTAGTAATTGGTGTAAAGTGACACCACCTATGTTGTAGGCAGCTAAACATGTGGGGGCAGTTACAACAGCTGACAGTTTGTTGTTTGTCAATTGTTGAAGGAACTTGCTGATGATTTTGATTAAGAATGGTTTGCCTGAAGCAGCTTCACCACTGCCGTATATTAGTATAGGTTTCTAATTTTGGCAAGTACATTCTTTATTTTCGTTTTACACCATGTGCAATTTGTTGTATTACTTCTTGAAAAATGGTACGCTGCTCTTTGTTCAATTTTGATTGTAGCAAGTCTTCTGTATCTTCTTCATAGTGACACATGGGGCCTCATTACAACCCAGGCGGTAAGTTCCCTACTTTACCACCATGGTGTAAACTCTGTTTACACCATGGTGGATGGCGGATTTACCGCCCCATTCCAAGGTGAGTGGGGCGGTAAATCCCCATTCCCCATTTACCCTTCCCCATTCCCATTTTTGCCCCATAGGGCATAATGGGAGTGGGGAAGGTGCTAATTACGGCACCGTAAATTACGGTGCCGTAATTAGGACCAAGGCGGGTTAGCGCCTTGCATTTTAACGCCTGCTAGAAGCAGGCGTTAAAATGGTAATCAGGCGTTAAGGGTTAACGGCGCCAACGGCGCCGTTAAACCCTTAACGGCTGGGTTGTAATGAGGCCCATGGTGTTCTCTATTTCAGTCATAGCTAATTCTGCCTCATTTGCTATTAGTGGCTGTCACAGTGGTTCTTGGCTTCCTGTTACAGAAGGTTGACTACTGTCGGTAGTGTCCTTATCTAGTTGGGCCTGGAGTTCTTCTTCGTGTTGCTGTTCATTGTGCAACATTGTTTTGTACTGTGTAAAGTTTACATCAGTGATAGTGCTTTCATTTGCTTTGAAAGCGTCTTCATAGGAGTCATAGGTTTCTAGTATCTCTTCTTCTTTTCTCCATGATTTGAAAAGTTGTAGCAGGGACATGTAATACAGTTCTTTATGTTGAGGAGTTTTTAATGACAATTTGATATGATTAATTAAGCTTGCTTTGGTAAGTGTCACTAAGCTGCCTTCACAATTTGTCACTCTATATCTAACTTTTTTTCTTCGGGTTTTATATTATTTTTGTATGTGAAGTTTTGGGCTATGTGGTATAGACACATGGTTTCCAAAGTGGTACTCCTGTTTGGGTAGTATGTGTCTAGTGAATTGTTTTTAAAAATGTCTTGGCTGTTGGGATCATTTTTGGCTACTGTTTCTATGTTGTCGTATGATTTGAGAACTCTTTTTCTAGATTTAGCATGACCAAGACTTTTAGCTATACTATATTTTCAGATTTTCCATACAAAGCAGTACCGGTTAAACTATCTGCAGGTTCATAGGAGCCACATTCTCTATGAGAGAGCATTTTTATGCCTAAGCTGTACAATTTCTGAGATAGTATTTTGTCTGATGATAGGTCATTCCAGAGTTCTTGAAGCTCTGTTTTTCTGCTTTTGTTAAGTAGGCTATAGCATATTGTGCAATTGTAGTGGGATTGTCTGCAATGTACTGCACATCTATGTTTGCATTCCATAAGAGGGCAATGATTGTATTGTAATTATTGATATATTTTGCTTCTTCTGTTCTTTTCATGTAATATGTGTTCTTAGGTGATTTACCTTTAACACTATGTCTAACTGAAGACATGAAGTTGTTCACTTCACCTGTTTCTGTAACTGGCCCAGGGAAACCAAAGTGGCATTTGGTGTAGTATTTCCCTTTGTTTTTGTATTTGCAACGACAATATTTCCCACATTGTGTCTTTGAAATTGTACAATTTGTGCATGAAAATCAATATTTGTTGCTTCCTATGGAATTTCACAAGTGACATATTTTTCAATAAACTGTAAAACAGTGGCATCACTGTCTTGACTAAATATAGGAGCATCTTTAATCCATAAAAGCATGTGGATATGTATTGCTCCTCTGGCTTTCTAGTCTTTTCTCCAAAAGAAGTGCTGCACTTCTCCGAGGAGAGGAACAGTTTTATTACAAATAAAGTGTAGCAAAGCAATGAAACGATGATGGAAATATCTTGAAACATTAACAGGATCTAGAGAGCAAAGTACTCAAGGTGTTAGTATATCTATGTTTGTTTTGTTTTTGTTTGATATGCATAGAAAATCATGTAAATCTTCCCATGCATATTCTGCACAACTTAATGTAACAGACCAAGTGGGTGGGCCAAGGTTTATTATCATACAACATACATCTCCGTGACATCGGAACCAGTACTCTTTCATACCACGCATGTTTGCTAACAGATTTGTAATACTTGATTGTAAAACCTCATCTTTTTCTTGCACTTTTTGTATTAATTGCGTAGCTGACATATTTTGAAAGTAATTTCAATGTGTGTGCAGCTCTGTAACATAGAGTTGCTAGTTCACTTTCAAAGAGTAGATGGAAAAAGTATTCCACATTTTGTCTAAATCTTGGATCTACAGAATACATTCGTAATGAGCGGTATTCTGATGCTGTTATCTGAATAGGGCTACCATCGTACCTTCCTCCTTTGCCAGTAGGAAAGAGCAGAGCAGTGCTTAATTTGTGGGGGTGGTTGCCGGTGCCCAACACCAGCACTCTTTTTTGGGCACCGGAACTCATGCAGGGCCAGCGCACATGCAATTGCTTTGTTTGTTCTTCCACTTCGCTTTGCTTCGATTAAAAATCATTGGGATTTGTCATTCTGATCTCGATCTCTCTCATTCTTGCAGGTTGCATGCCATGGCTGGCTGGGCTTGGGAGGGGCCAGCAATAGCAATGAACAACAAACTGTTACAAACAGCCAATGAACACTACCATTCCATTGTTACTATGCAGTATTTGATACATTCTGTATAGTAACACAGAATGTGCAGTTTTCATTGGCTGTTCTTCTGAGCCAGTGAAATTACATGGTGACGTGTTGTTGTTGCCACAGGAGGCAGCGTGGCGCCACCTTCATTTCACAAGTTGCTGTGAAGTGAGGGTGTCGAGGCGTGGCGTTGTCGGTCCTGACTTGTGAGAGAGCCTGCCCTGCTGCACTGCATGGTGCGGCCTAGTTGCTTCCTGGGACCCCCTCTGCCTGCTTTTTCATTTGTGCGGGTGCCAGTATGCGCACCAAGCCCTCCCACCCTGAGGCCCGACAGGAGACCAAGTCCCAGCCGGCAAAGCAGGTAAGTCACTTGCGTGCGGTGCAGCCTGACCTGTCACAGTCAAGTGATCAGGCAAGGAAGGCTCAGGTCGGGGCCTGGGCGGCGGCACGGTCCCCTGGTGGTGTCCTTACTGCCCATGAGTCAGGGGCCCATCCGTACCCGGGCCTCTGTCTGTGTGACCTGTGTGCAGTGTGTTACTGACTGCAGTCAGTGCCAGGCCCAGGCCAATTTCTGTGACCAGGGGCTGCCGGCTGCCGCGGGCGGCCAGGCCCATGGATTGTGCCCACAACTATGTTTTTTACTTTTTCCTTTGAAAATCTGACCTTTCGTGTGGCCGGTGGCAGGGGCCCCGCCCCACAGAAGGTACGTTTTAAAAGAAAGAACTTATTTTGAGTGGCGGCTGTGGCCCATATCTTCGAAAGTGATGGGCCCCAGCTGCCCAAATATACGTTTTTTCTTTTAAAATCTTACCTTCCGTGGGGCCGCTGCGCCGCACATCTATTTTTGTCATCAGGCTCAGCATGGCCCTGGCGGCCCCACGGAAGGTCGCCTAAGTGATTGAGGCAAGGCAGGGCAAAGCCAGGACCGGGCGGGGCACTGGCGGCAACGTGGTCCCACTAGAGTCTGTCACAAAAGGAATGAATTGTTGTTTGCAACTTTGGCCACTTTTTAATTGGCGCTGAGCCAGACTCGAGACAATTGTATGCCCCAGTTCGACCCTGAATAGCATTCATCTAAGCGAAACATGAACTGTGAATTTGTGCCTGGGTGTTTCCGTTCTTCGTTTTAATGTTAGCGGCCTCATTAGTTCACAAACGAGCTTCAGCAAGGGGACCCAGAACGGTGCATGTATAGGGCCGAAACTGAACCGGCTGCACTTTGCGAGAAAAGCCCATGCAAAGACGAACTTGTGAAATGCCATTTCAGGCTTAAAGATACACACATGGAAACTAGACGGGGATAAACATAGTGCACGTGCCCACTAATCTGTCGTCATAAATAAAAGCACTAATTGAGTATTCGTGTATAATTCTCAACCATCTTTTGCTGTAATTTTTTTACATAATTCCAGCGCATGTTTTCTATCCTGATGTGTGGTTTATACACCAGATGTGACCCCTTAACCTGAGTACAATATGCTCCGAGCATGTGCTCAGAATGAGAGCACATGCAATCCTCAGATAGGAATCCTCAGATAGGTGGGTGGGTGTCTGTTACACCCTGCAGTTTAGTGAAGTATGTCAAGAACATGTCAGTGGGAAGGAGATATCCGAATATGCATTCTCCTCTGGCTCCTGAATATTGCGTGACAAAACATATTTAGTTTTTTAATATGTGTTAAGGTGGAAAGAGGCCCTAAAGCAGAAGTAGCACAGGCTGTTGATTTCACAACAGTGTCTTGCAGAAATGACTTTTTCCAAGTTATCCAACACCATGCTCATGCTTGAGGGAAGGGTGAAGGGGGATGCATTTATGAGATGTGATGACTCATAAGGGCTTGAGAGTAAATTGATTACACAAAACACCTGGATGAGGTGACTGAAGAACGGGCTGAGGGGAGGGTGTTCTTCCTTGAGGTAACCGATTAACAATACTGGGTGTACTTTAACAGACTGTGAGATGGGGCAGAAGGGGTAGAGACAAATACAGTGCAACAGTGACTGAAACAGAAAGCTTTTTTATTTATTTGCATTTTTAAAGCACTCACACATCCCTGGGGCATTGTGGCGCAGTTCCAGGAGAAGCATGTCTTAGTTGCGTATTTACTACTAGCCTGTGCCAGCAGTTGCTGCAGCACCAAACCTGTGACATGGAGCAGCAGCAGTGTGATGGGCTGGTGGTGGGCCAATCTAGGTAGGTCTAGCACTGAACAGGCACGGCCGGCGCGCCCTCGCTTATGGTGGTGCCGCGCCCGCACTGATGGTGGTGCCGCGCCCGCGCTGAGTGCAGCACCGCACCCGGCATTATGGGGTCAATATTTTTTGGGCACTGGCACTTATTTTTTTACAAATTAAGCACTGGAGCAGAGGAAAAGCATGTGCTTCTATAATTTTTTCCCACATGCTGATTGGTGATTCTTTGTATTGTCGCATTTGGCAAGTTTCTAGTGCATCATCTATGGTGTCATTAGAGTGTAATGGATGACTTGTATAATGGTCTAAAATATTGGATACTGTAGAAGGATCTAGAAGTTCAAATTGACCAGTTTCTGGTGACTCTTGAATTATTTCAGTTGTTTCCCTTAAGTTTTCTTCAATATTTATCTCTTTATAGTATTCATTATTGTCTTTTAGATATTACAAGGCTTGTCTAACTTTATGTAAGTTTCCGAGTTGTTGCCAATTTCTTTTGTCTTTTGTAGGTACACCATTTACTAAGACAATTAAAGATAGCTCTATTGGACGTTGCACTCCCAGAGTATGCACATTTTCTTTTAGATCTAATGGTAAATAAACTACTTTGCCATGAATGCCTTTCACCAATTCAGAGGGAGGTAATTTTGGTGTTTTTGGTTTAAGGCGTATTATTGCTTGAAATGGGTGCACTGTTTGAATTAGGATCCTCTCATATAAATTGAGTTGTTGGATGGGTTTTGGTAATGGGAATAATTCCAAGTTATTTGTGATAGCACGTGAAGTAGTTTTGTTGTTGTCAAGTTTTGTAGTGCAGTAACTGCAAATTATTAAGGGGTCAATTATTTCGTATTTGTTTTCTGCTATAAGGTAGAGAGCTAATTCAAACCATTTGGAATCTTCATTGTCTTCTATTTTGTATGTTACGTCTATATTTTTTGTGTTACTTTTATAAAAAGTTCTGCGGCAACACACACACACATGGTTTGGTACTTCAGCGGATGTACTTTAAAATGTTTGTATTTCTTTTTTGTGTGTGTGTAGTAGAAGGTAGCCATGTGTAGAATGGTTGCTAGTCTGTTGTAAAGCTATTGCATTTTGTAAGTGGCTTTCACTTGCAAAATATTTTTTCTGGATATGGTCGATTTCTTCGAGTAGGTCTTTGGCTGTACCATGTAGAAGATTGTTATTTAAATTGGCTAGTGCTAAAGCAGGTATTTTAGCATAGTGCAGTTTATAGACTAGATTTCTTATAGTTGAATGATGTGTTGATATTATTTTGATATGATGGAAGGTGCTTTTACAAATAGGTCCTGAAATGCAGGCTAATGAATGTCCTTGTAGTCCTGTGTATTTGCGCACTGGACAGGTATCCATATTTTGCAGCAGTTTCATTTTGATTTTGTCTTTGCCTTTCACAAACTGATTGAGGAACTGGCGTAAAGATTTGAAAGTTTTTTTGGGAATGTTACACATTGACGTGCATGGCCATTTGTATACTGGACATTATGGGGATATTTTTGTAAGCAGTATTTCTTGTTGCTTTATGGTATTGTTAAGTTTTTCATAACCAGGTCCACTACTATGTATGGCAATTGTGTTTGTTTGGTTTTGTTTGTATGCTTCCTCATTAAAATATGGTTTCGTGCTCCTGGTGTGACCCCATTCACCCCACCTTACTCAGGCTATTCGAACTCACAGCAACAACAACAAACCAGCGCGTCAGTCTCTTTTTTAGACCAGCGCATAGCCCCCAACAGTTGGGAACAAGAGGAAAGAAGGACCAGGAGCAATCACCCTTATTAGTGAATTTTTCACAGTATGTCCCTACGGAAATCGAAATAAAAGTCCTGAATAAAGGATTAGGTTTTGTACCCACAGCCACATACGATAAATTTCAAACCCAAATCAATGTGGAGTGTTTATTACGCAAAATACATCTGAGACAATATTTCAATGATAATGCTCACGATTCACCTGAAAACGAGAGTGGTTTGCGCAAAAAAATCATCATTTGAACCTCCAGTCAATAGTAGAACACCTGAGGCTATAGTTTATGCGAAAAGAGTGTGGCAAGACATTGCAGCATCGGAAACATCTAAGAAACCTCAGTGTCATCAAACCATCCATGCCTAAATTTTACATTTTACCCAAAATACATAAATCTTTGGAAAATCCTCCCGGATCCCCCATCATATCCCGTAAAGGGTCCTTGTTAGAACCTTTATCAACATTCGCAGACAATTATTTGAAACCTTACGTAGCTACCATGCACTCTTATATCCAGGACACAACAGAGGTGATGAACCTTATAGAAAATTTGAAGGTTGTACCTGAAACGCAGTTTCTTGCAAGTTCGGACATAGTTTCACTGTATGCATGTATTCCTCAGAAAGCTACATTGGAGGTACTCGAAGAAGTTCTCTTCACTAAAAGGACCACAGGAACAACGCCCAACAGCTTTATCCTATGGTGCGCAGAAATGGCGCTTACAGAAAATTATTTCAGTTTCAACAAAGCTTTATACCATCAAACCCATGGGACAGCGATGGGCTCCCTAGTAGCTCCCACAGCTGCTAATTTATATGTTGAAGCATTTGAGATCAACCACATTTACCAGAGTTCCAATCCTTACCTTGACAAAATTGTTTTATGGTGAAGATTCATAGATGACATTCTAATTATTTGGGAAGGCACAGAGGATTCATTCACAGAATGTGCTCATTGGATGAATCAACAAAATCAATTCATGAAATGTACATCTACATACAGTAGGAAAGAGATCAGTTTTATGGATATTTCAATTTGGATTGATCAAGAAGAATGTGTGCTCAAAGTCAGACCCTACCACAAGCCCACCGATCGCAATGCATTATTGAACTTCAGCAGTTGCCACCCGAGGCATACCCGGGAGAATCTTCTGTTCGGACAGTTTTTGTGACTTAAACGCAATTACTACACTGAACCAAACCTTTCTATCTAAAGCGACAGTTCTGAGCTGCAAATGACAGGACAAAGGTTATCCGAAGAAAATAGTGAAGAGAGCCATGAAGAGAGCTAAAAACAACAATAGAGAAGCACTACTCGAATATCGGAATAAGAATGAAAAGAACACTGAGATTGTGTTTGTCAGTACCTTTAACACCAGGACGAACGAGATCACCAAAATCATCAGACGGCACTGGCATATATTGGAAAGAGGAGAATGCGCACTACCCAAACTTTTATGTGCTTTCCAGTGGAGTACCAATTTGAAAGGGCTTTTGACCAAAAACGACATTTCACTCAAGAACAGTACACAAACTAGGATCACTGAACAATAGGGACTACCCAAATTAACGGGACACTCACTGTGTGGAGAGTGTGTGAATTGCAAATTTACGAGTAGAACCACGGTCGTTGATCTAGGATTGGACAAACCATGGCGACAAACAGGCTTTACCAATTGCAACTCCACCAATATAGTATATTCCATTTGGTGCCCATGTGTTAAGATTTATATTGGTATGACAGAGAGGAAAGCAAATAAGCAGATCACCGAACATCGGAGTTGCATCGAAAATAAAGTGTTTACAGCACCTTTGGTTCCTCACTTTTTAACTATGGAACACTTAAGTGACACACTGGACCATCCTGTGGCAACCGGGCAGAACCAATGACAAAGCAGAAGATGCTAGGAAATATTTTTTTAGAGAACAATGGCTTATATTTCTAACCAAAGCATCTGAAACAGGTTTGAATGAAATGATAACCTGGAACAGTTTCTGAAAATATCACAAGTGCCAGCTCATACTGGGTGTGGAATTCAATCAGTTCTGTACGTTACAGCACACACCTTGCAGCATCAGCTGCACTAGGATTGCAGCAACTCACAAGAGACACTTTCAAAAAACAACCAGTTGGCACGCTTTACATCATAAGAGGTTGCTAGTTGTGTCATTCAGTTGTAATGCCCATATCTTTTTGTTTGATTTGCACCCCCCATGACACACACACAATGAGACCCGATGTTTATTTAATGCAATGAGGCATTACAGACCTTTATTTTACTGAATCCGTAGTTGTTACATGTGGTTTACGGCGGACGATGCAGCTTGCAACATAATTAATGGGCCGGGGATCAGCTCAGACTAGGTGTGTTTACATAGACCAGTGACGAGGCTGTGTTCCATGATTAGAATGGATGCTAGGTGGAGGTACACGTCAACACGCCACACGTTTATCACGTCAGGCCCCGCATCGCGTACTTTAAACGCACTGAAGACAGCTGCAGGAAGTAGACGGCGAGGGGAAACTCACACGCCCGCAGGTGATCCGAATAGTGACAAGGTCGAAAGGAATCTACATCGCTCTGCAGACGCTACAGAGCATTCCCACTGGTGAACCTACTTTTTTATACAGCGTGTCTGGAATATTGTAATCCGCATAGACAACAGAGGCGCAGTGGCCCGGCGCTCATTGTCACTTCTCTTCCCCAATCTCAGTGGAAGAATCTCGCGGCCCCGTGAGAACACACATTTCTGATTTGCAACTTGAGCCCTATGCACACTTCAAGACCGGAATTATCTCCTCAAGTATAATTCAGGTAATTGCCAACTAGGTAATCCGTTACCCGTTTATTGTCATGAAAGAATGAACTTTGCACATTAGATGTCAAGGGAGAATATGGGTGGTTTAGAGCACCTTGTATTTCCATCCCTAATGGTGGAGTCTTGCCACCACACGCACAGGTGGTGTGGCCTCGCCACCACACAGTAATGCGTGTACAATGATGTGACTGTTTAGAACCTTCGGTGTGCGTAGGTTTTATGTTTAACCACACCATATAAAGCAGTGATAATAGTCAGCACGAGAGGATCAGTAAGAAGCATCCGCAGTCAGAACTCATGTTTTAATTATAAATGGAAGACTGTTGAACAGACCTGACTGACTGTTTTATGTCTGTCTTTGTCTGTCCCTTGTTTTGACGGGTTGTCTTTTTTTCTCTCTCTCTCCCTCTTGTTGTTCTCTAATTGTAGAGAAGGTGTCGTCTATTTAGAAGACGAGAGACCTAACCGATTCCTGTGCTGAAAGGGAAATAATCTATACCTTTGTTGACACGGTAAACCCATAGTGATGTTATTAGTAAACTCCTTGGGTATGCAGGAGGAACTGAACTTAGAATCACTAATAATCTCCTGCTTTTTGTTGTTGTTTTTCCCGCCCTCCCCCCCTTTTTTATATCCATCAGTCCACCATTGCAAATATTTGATTGTTCACTGTGGCAACCCCTCGAAGGTATGGCGTTGGGACTTCAAATAGCCATACTTCATTGTGTGAAGGATAAGAACATTAGCCTAGTTTGGAACAGGCTAAAGTAAATGTTTTGAGGCTGTTTTTGTTGTATATATAGTTGTCTGTTGTTGGTTCCCCTGAAGAAGTCTACATATATTTAAAAGTACTTGTCTTTTGAAGATAGACGAAACATGTTGGGTAATATGCACTGAACAATACACAGTGTTGAGAAATGTTATTAGTTTAAAAATGTATGTCCCCTTTAGGCAGATAAAGGGCGACTATCAAGTACGGATTCTTCCAGTAAGGCATCCCCTTATGAGAATAGGTGCCTGATGCTGCCCAACCAACATTGTATTGCACTTTAGTAGCGAATTTGCACTTTACTATTGCACTGAGAAATTAATTGGTGTTTACACTGCACAATTGGTTTTAGTTTTGTATAGGAAGGGTGTGGTTTTATCAATATATTTTGAGTATGTTTTTTACTTGCCATTATTTTTAGGATGTATTTTAGAATAGGCAAGATGCTAATATTGTAAATCAGTGCCTCTGAAAATGGTATGTGTGTTATACTTGTATATATCTATTTTGTTGAATTTGTTTGTATGTCCCGAGTGACTAAATAAATTACATGATTTAAAGAAATTCATTGACTCAAGACCTACTTGGTACATGGACTGAGTCTTGTAGTAAATGGATTGAAGTAGAAGAGGGAGAAGACTGTTGGGTCCTTGAGTTGTTGATTTTCCATTTGCTAGCTAGGGGCTGAATCCAGCGGTCTATAAATTAGCCCAATCCAGTCTCTTCTTTGTTTTTAGTGACCCCATTCACCTCCACAGATATTTAAGAAGTTATTTTTGTTGACATTCCGTTTATTGAGAAGTATTTTTTGTAATTTAGTAGTTAGTTTTGTTAGTGGTTTCATTCTGTTTAACACTAAAACAAATAACTTTCTTTTGAGAAGGATTGCACTGTCTATCAAAGCTTCTAAGATTAATTTTCTACGATAGGTTATAAGGGTTGTGCATGCTTTGTCTCCTGTTTTTGTAAGATTCTGAAGGACTATGTGGTGGAACATTTTTGCTAAAATACTTTTTTTGGTATAGGTACTTGCTAGTATATCAAGATTTATAGGAGCAGTTTTAGCAGTTGTGGTAGCTGAATTCTTGTTAATCATTTTCTGTTTTGTTTTACATTTTGTTAGAGGAGGCAAAGTTTCTGTACTGGAAGCTTGTTTTGTTTTGCTAAATGACTGTATTAGCTGTTGTGTTTCAGCTTTTTTGTACAATCTCTGCTAGAGATGGATGCTTATTTTGGACACTTTTATTTTCATTTGCTCTATTTCTGTGCTGCTTTCTACGGACTTGCTTTTTGGTAGGAATTCTTTGGGGTCTGTTGAAAAAAAAAGAATGTATGGGTTAGGCCATTCTGCAGTGTATGTGTGCTGTGTGTATGAGTGTCTGAGTATAATAGTAAAGATGTATGTGGTGGTGTGTGATTGTGCATTGGGCAGCTACAATTAGTTGGGAAGGCTATTCTTCTATTTGTGTGTTACTATACTACGGTTCAGATGACAGTAGAAAGTGAGCTAGTGGCGAGGAGAAGCACTAATAGTAAATCTAATGGTATACAATTAAAACAGTTCTTTGCTTTGTAGTACTAACATTCCAGGGGTTGAGTTATGTTATTTGTGTTCCAGAAAACAGGGATTTGTGTGCCATTCTGCCTGCTAATCCATGTTTAATAAATGGGGATTCGTGGGCAGAATGGTTCAGAAATCTCAATTTTTTTGGTACACAAATTACATGAATGAACCACACAGTGTGTTTGAGTAACAGTAAGAATATTAAGGTAGTATTGTACTTACTCTTTTTTTGTACAATGAGCAGGTTTCTTCAGATATGTTGTTTGTAGTTCAGATGCTGCAGATTTTCAGGAGAGTGGTCTTCAATGCAATTGTAAAAGAAAGAAGTTAGTAATTTTGTGTGTTTATAGTACTGATGTTAATCTGGACGTTGATTTTTATGTTTTTGCAGTAGTATTCTTGTTTGATATCTGAACATAGTGTATGCATGCATTTCATTTGACTATGTGAAGCCTTTATATTTTATTTACACTATGTTAGTTCAACATGGTATGCAAATGAGTAGAATATTAAGCGTATGAAATTCACATGGTTTTTTAAAGCTGTGTTGTAGATAGCAGACAGGTTTGGCAGTGACAGTTGATTATAGTTGATGGGAAAAATTGCAATAAGTTAATTTTATAGGTTATACAAGTTTAGTGGCATTACTCTGTTTATATGCATTCATAGGAGTTGTACATGTACTGTGAATAAAATATGCATACCTGTTGTTTGTATTTATGCATGTGGATATGCATGCAGCTGTAAGTAGAAATCTTGGAGACTTGTAGAGTATTTTTTGTAGTAGGTGCTTTGCAATGATATGAGACTTGTGCTCAGAGTAATCAACAGTACATTTGAAGTGCAGAACTCTGATGATGGAGTTAGATGTAGAGGTCTTGGATGTGATTGGTGGATGGTTGTGTGACTGCTTAGCTGTATCCAATGAGGGAAGGGCACCGAGAGTGATGTGGAAAGGGTAGAAGGGCTGGCTAAGAGTTACACACTTTGCGGACACCGCAGCTGTCCGCGGATAGGGCATGCCACATCCAGAGTTTTCCAGAAAATCCAGCATGGAAAGGGGACTGTAGGGATCAGCCAATCAGATGTAGAGGTTGTGGATTTGTGTTGAAAGAGACTGTGTGTAGTGAAGATGGCAGAGGTGGAGAAAATCAGGATGTTTTTGCTTGGAGATGTGTTTGTGGATGCTTTACAGCAGTATGCTCAATGCAGGCATGTGGCAAACAATGTCGATGTTAAAGGAGTGGAAGTGGTGTGGAGCACTGTGCCTGATTGCAATGTACAGGGAATTGTTCAAGTTTGTGAAGATATGGGCAGGATAACAGTCCCCATCTGGTAGTTTTGCACTATGGTGCTTTCCATTTGGGCTATGTCAGTGCCCCTACTTTGTTGGCAGATTTGGAACACTTGGTTCAAGCAGTAATGAACATCCTTCCAAATGCCAAAGTATTTTTTTTCTGGATTACTACCTAGGGCAATATGGGACAATAGTTCTGTTTTTTGTCCTAAGCAAAACATTAGTAGGTGTGCAATCAACCAAGGCATGTGTGCTTTCATGCTTAGAGCTGGTATGTTTTTCTGTAATAATGAGAATATTGATTCCAGTAATGCTGTTTATTTTAAAGAAGATGGCATTTCCTTATCTTTTTTGGGAAATGCTATGCTGTTTTGCAATATAAGGGTTGCTTTGGAGAAGGTTATGTGAAGATTTTAGTCGAAAAGTAAGAAGAAAAAAAACCCAAAAAATACAAAATAACAGGTGTCTGTCAAGCATCTGCAAAAACCCCCCAAAAACGCGGAAATGGGGCACACTATTTAATATTACATTCACCACGCTCAAGTTTCGATATGTCCGCGGATATGGCAGTAGTCCACAGACAACGAGTATTACATACAGGGATTTTGGAGTGGAGAGGCATGCAAATGAGAATGAGCAGAGCAAGGGATTGGTCAGTAAATTTTACTGGGGTCGTTGTGTAAAGAGAGAGTTTGTTAGAACGTCTTTTTCCTGAGAGAAGAACAGATAGCTATGGCTGTGTGTTTCCGAAAACAGATTCTCTGAATTTTGGGAGACTCATGGCTAGATTGGTTGGAGGTGCATGCAGAACGCTGTGGAGTAGCTGCAGATCTTGGATTCCCTCATGTGGAAGTGCACTGGCATGGAGTGCATGGAATGAAGTGGCTGGAGTTGGTACCTCTCTGTGCTACTTTAGAGACAGAGCATCATCCAGACATAATTGTAATTCATTATGGAGGGAACAGTTTAGGACATGTGTCTGGAATTTCTTTGCAATTTGCAATGAAAGAAGGACTTGGGAAGGTCATGGACATGCTTCCAAATTCCCAAGTAATTTTTTCTCGTATTGCGCAAAGACAAATGTCGCTGTGTTCGTCTTCATTTGGTCCACAAATGGAGAAAGCGCGGCGCAATGTCATTAAGGATGTTTGTGCCTGTCTAAGAGATGTTGACATGTCCTCTTTTCACAATGAAAATATTATGTTTCGTAGCACATACATTTTTCGCAGATATGGAGTCCATCTTACTTATGCTGGCAATCAGATTTTTTGGAGAAATGTACAAAATGCATTGCAACCTTTTTTGGAATTACAGTCATATTTTTTTGCAGTAGATGTTGATGATTTCAAGTTTTTCAAAAACACAACCAAAAGGCTCTTTTCAGAGCCACCACTTTCTCCCAGAGAAAAGTGCATTGGTTTTGCTAGGGCAGCACCCTAAACCTTTATATGTCCTAGAACTGTCCACGGACGTCCAAAAAATGCAGAGGGCCCTGCACTGTTTATTTGCCACTTCTATTGTTAAACTGTGAAAGGCGGCTCTGAAAAGAGCCTTTTTTTGTTCTTTTATATTTTTTCTGTTTTTTTACACACGACACACTAGGAGAGGAGGGGAAAGGAGGGTAATGGAGGGACACCAACCACGGGGATAAGAAATGGCAGGTGGAGAGAGGAAGATGTAGGGTGGGCCTTAGTTAGGTAGGTGGCAGGTCTTCTGGTGGTCTGTCACTGCAGTCTCGAAAGCACTTCGAAGACTCTCCCCCCTGCAGAGTACTGCGGCACAGTACATACACAATATTGTGACCCTCGAAAGGTAAGGGTCAACAGCATCGTGAATGGCCTTTGAGGCAGCTGGAGGGATGCTCTCTCCCACAGGAGTGTCTCTTGTGGTGAGAGAAGCAGAAACAGAGCATGTGTTAGAGGAAGTCAACCTACTATATTCATCACAAGGTACAACCTTGTGAATGGCCCCACCATGGAATGACTTCAGGTGTCGCTTCATGGGTGTCGTACCAAAGCTGTACACACCACATCTCCCACGACTCAGCATCATTTTGCACTGGTTGCAGGTGACCTTGTTTGCACATGCTTTTGGTACGTTACCATGAATGGTAAACAACCGCCACACCCAACACTCCAAGCGAGTGCTGGTAGTAGGGAGTTCCATTATCTAATTCTCTTCATCCTCTTCATCCTCGTCCTCTACATCCTCACGCCTGTTCCCCTCTGTTCCCCTCTGCAGGCCCTTGGGGGGGTGGTAGTGGTGGAGGGGTTGGGGGTGGTGCTGAGACAGATGTACCAACAGCAACCATGGATGCCATCAGGGTTGAAGAGATAATCTCAGCAAGAGCAGCAAAGGCAGCAAATGTCAATCTGCAATAGCCAGAAGCACAATGAAGATCAGCTCTGGGGTGTGGCCTTTTATAGGGGTGGAGGGGTGCGCTTCGCGGACAGATTGAACACCCGAAAAAGGTTCAAAAAGTTCCAAAAAGTATGTGGAAAGCCAGAGTCACTGTCTGGGACATGTGCAATGGGGAATTATTACTGTAAAATAATTTGGATTGTCTGAAAAATGTATTTTAAAATGTTGGGGAACCAGACTGTCCGCAAATCAGGACACACACTCAGCGTGGGTGCAGTCACATGATGATGTCGGGAACACGTCCACGAAGGGAACGGGTGTCCGCAGGACACCAAATGCACGGGAACCGTCATAAGCATGTACATGCGTGCAGGTGTTCTACGGACAGTGTTTGGGTCCTCAAACAAATTAAAAGTGCGACACACGTGAGATGGACAGTTACGGACAGGCGCGATGTTCGCAGGACTTATGGGTGTGGTGCGCTTGTGCGTAGATGTTTTACAGACAGGTATAGTGCCCTTAGGACACCCCCATTTTGTTCATTTACGGACATCCCGGACAGAACTGTATTTCATGGGTTTTTAGTAGCGCAACTTGACCATAACATCCCTTTAACACATTTTTGTACACATATATATATATATATATATATATATATATATATATATATATATATATATATATATATTACATGGCCTGCGGTAGCAGCCATTTAGTTATGGTTAAATTGCTAATCCCATAGGAAGAGCACTTCCCATAGGAAGAGCGGCTTATAACCTCGCTCCCGCTGGACGAATCCTCACCAAACTTTGCAAAACAAGTATATGGCTTTGCAAAGTTTGGTGAGGTTTGGTCCAGGGAGGGCAAAGTTATAGGGGGGGTCCCACATTTTTTTCCCCATAGACATAATGGGAAAAAAGTTTGCTCACAACTGAAACCGCTGGACGGATTTCCACCAAATTTATGGCAGGAGCGGCAGCTTAGTACCGAAAGCGTGCTTTTGTTATTTGGTGTAAATCCATCCAGTAGTTTTTATTTAAATGACCAAAATGTAAGGCAAAAAAATGTGTGATATCTATGTCCGTTCCACGGACACACTTCCCTGTTCGCTCCGCGGACAGGATACTGATTGGTTAATAGACTTGCGTCATGTCCGAGGACACGCAACGTGTTCGCTGATTGGCTGGAGTGAGGCGTGAGGTGCATCACATTGTTTCGATGCGCCCGTCATCTTGGACAGAGCAGCGGCAAACAGAGGCAAAATGCAATTTTGGGGAGTGTGTTGGTGTGCAGGAGTGCTTGGGTAGGTTTGGGCAGTAAGATATTGGTCAAATACTGTATTTGTTTAGGTGGAAGGTGCCTCTGCTGTGTTCACCATGTCCGTGGTCTTCGCGGCTGTCCGTGAACCTAAATGCCCTACTAGCTATTTTACTTTAGTATGATGTTGGTTTTGGGTTGTTAGTAGAGCATGATTGTGATTAATATCCCCTATAAGCAGCCCACATACCGCAGTCAAAATGTTTGGTAGCATGGGTGTGTTATGCTGTGGTGGTTGAGGCCAGGGCCTAGAGTCTTGGGTGCATGGCCGAATCTGGCCAAAGGTTCGGCCATGCACCCAAACTTCTAGGCCCTGGCCACAACCACCACAACATAACACACCCATAGAATCAAACACCCATCAAATATCCACAACCCAAAGGTTTTTGTACGGTTTCTTTTGTAGAGTTTGTATGTGAAGTTTTGGATAGGCTATGCAGTTAAGATTGTAGAGTTTGTAACAAGGACTGCGTCATAAGATACCCTTGGAAGTAAACATTTTGGATTGTGGTGTACGGTTAGATGTTTGCTTAAATGGGTGTGTTATTGTCATGGCCATTGGAAAAGGGTCTAGGCCTTTCTCACCACCAGGGTCCAAATGTCCTGTGGTGCCAGGCTCATGGAAAAGTGTGCTTTGCCTGTTGCCATAGACTATCATTGGAAGGCACGTGCAGAGTCCCTGGGAGGGGCAAGGTGGAACCACAAGGCGGGGCCAAAGGGAGGGGCCAGGGCCAGCCTATTTAAGGCCAACCCACCCACATGCCTCTGCTTCGCGTTATTCTGTTTTCACCGCTGTCTTTACCTGTTATTTATCTCGTCGTGCATCCACTTGATTCCAGCTGCTCCATCGCTGAAGGCACGCCTTACCTGATTCCAGCTACTCCATCGATGAAGGCATATCTTACCTGATTCCAGCTACTCCATCGCTGAAGGCTCCTCTTACCTGATTCCAGCTACTCCATCGCTGAAGGCGTATCTTACCTGATTCCAGCTACTCCATCGCTGAAGGCGCCTCTTACCTGAATCCAGCTACTCCATCGCTGAAGGCACACCTTACCTGATTCTAGCCACTCCATCCCTGGCCGCGTATCTTACCTGCATCCCATCGCTATCGGAGTCAGAGCCTTTCCTCACCTGATCGGGGCGTCCAGCAATGCAGAGCTCCACTTCTTTTCTTCATCTTCGTGGTACCTTCATCCTGCAGCTGCGGAGCTGTTCCCGTGCATCCAGAATCCGCTCTACGCCACCAGTCTTCTCCTGCAAGGAAAAAATAACACAACAGGTTAGAAACCATATAAATAATGAACACTTGGCTGTGCCATACCTGAGTTCCATTATAAAGGCCAACTTACCAGCTAATTCGGGAGCTCCATCATCCTCAAGGGAATCCCCGGACTCACTCCACGACTCCGATTGGGCATCTTCACACCAATTGGGAAAGAGAGAAGACATTGCAAGAATTACTATTAATAATCAAGGCAAAATACATTATAATAAAATGAACATTAATTATAACCAAAAGACTTACCTTTTAAGTGGATTGGTTGTAGCTGGTCTGGATCACCACTTCCATGGACTAGTGAAGCAACTAGGTCCACTGTTAAGTGACTTCAAGTCAGCAATCCCACTAAGTCAGTGCCACGACTGGGACGCCCAAGGGAAGCCCTTATTAATATATTTTTATGACAAGTTATACTCTGGATGATAAACCCTTATATAACGCCCCTCTCTTTGAATCCCCCTGACCTCACTGAGCCAAGAAGTAGGTTTGTTTTGCAATTGAAAAGATTTATTGGAATAATTAAACAATATATATATATATATATATATATATATATATATATATATATATATATATATATATATATATATATATATATATATTACACTTTTATAATAAATTAATATTTGATATCACACTTAAGAATATGACAGTGATCGACACAGGGTGATGTTACACTAGCACACTGATTTAATTACTTAAGAGTTAATATAGGGAGGAAAAGGTAACTGAGAATGCTTTTATGGTTTCAAGGAAAAACAATGATGGAAAGAATGCAGTACAGAAATAACTGGTAGGGTTTCACAAGAGATAATATGTTCACTTTTCCCCTGGTGGCAATTCACTCCCCCCTATGCAATAGAAGATGGAAGAGAGAGCACACAGTTCTCAGGGATACAATCAACTGTAGTTCAGTTCCCCCCTAGCAAGCTTAGATCACAGGGATGATTTTAAAACACAGGCAAAACCCTTTTAAATGTGGTGGCAATGAAGTAAAATATGCTTAAACTGGTTTTTAATTCCCTATAAGAGATTCAGGGTGGGTGATAGCTACTTTAAATTAGTTCAGGATCACTTTAGCAATGCTCTATGAATGATTGTCAGGTTGCAAACGAATTTCAGCAAAGGAAAGCAAGAAGCTGCTATTTTGACAAGTGAAGAAATTTGAGCCAAATCGCAAATCGCGGCACTTTTTCCGAGTGCATCGAGCGCGATAACGGAAAAAGTATAATGAATAGAAAGTCGGTTCTGGGTTCATTGGAAAGCCTAGAATCTTAGCTGTAAAATGAAAGTTAAATCTCGGTTCAAGAGATACGGACAATTTCGTGAAGGTAGATTTTCAGAAATTAAATAATGATTCAAAATGGCAAAATTACCCTTTTACAGGTTTAAAATCGGAGAAGGAACACACAATTCTATGATGCAGTTTTGGACAGGTTAAATGTTTTGAATCAGATTATTTTAAGCTAAGAGATTGGTTCTGCACTGTTCTGGCTGAGTACTCACACTATGAATTTGAAATAGGCCGTCAGGGTCTGGTCAGGTTGGGACTGGACTCCAGGTGCTTGGTTCTGAAGTCACAGCTATCTGGGTCAGCTCTGCTCTGCTGGTCTGGTCTGGATCTCTGGTTCTGCTCACAGCGATCTGGTCTGGTCTCTCTGGATACAGAACTGCTTTCTGGGTCTGCTACCGGTTCTGGCAAAAGTTCTTGGCAAGAATCCAACAGCTCGCCCGGCTGTAGAATAGTTTGGTTGGATTGCTGGATTCTGAAGGCCTGCTGAAAAAGGATTTAGCTGGTGGTCCAGGCCTCTCTGCTTTAAGTTCTGGAGTGAAGTTCTGGATTCTGGAGTTCTCCGTCAGAGTGCTGTGCAGGAATTCAGTGGAAGGTTGGAAAATGAATGTCTCTGTCCGGCTTCCACTTGCTGTTTTTATGTCTTTTGAAAATGGGTGTGGATGCTAACTTTCTTTGCCCAACCCACTCACGATTTGATAGGTCAAGGATTTCTCTTTGACCTGATTTGAGAAGGGAGCAGTGAGTCATCAGGTGTCATCTTTATGGCATACAGAAAGAACACTCCCCTTTACTTTTACCTTAGAAAATCATTTTCATAACTAAACACATTTCCCAGATACACAAGTGGTTGACATTACATATACACATCATATATCACATAAGGTAGTTTCTGTTCCAACTCTGATGTTTCCTAGAGCTTGGATTAAGAAATGACAACATTTTGCGCTTTTTGGTTAGTTTACCAATATTGGATTTTTACCAAAAATGACACAGATGTACACCGCCTTTCTACACATATTCTAGTAAATTTTAATTTTTCTAGTGTGAAACCCGTGTCTGCAATCTCCATAATTCATGGGGTTTTGCCTAAGAACATGGTACAGAGTTCTAACACCTCTTAAAATGTGCACAGAAAAATCACAAGAATAATGATATTAATTATATAATTTTGACAAGTCCGTACTATGAATTATCCATCTTTTTTTTAAATGATGCTCTGGCCCAGAGGGGTGTGGTTCCCCAAAGCACATGGTGGAATTTCTGGTTTGTCCACTTCCTCCAACTCAAGTTGCTCACAGAGGCACTGCCCCTCCCCGTTTCTCTCAAAAGGAAGCCATTTACGACCCCCCCTAATTTAACATTTGCCTGAGCCAAGGAAGGCTCATTGTTCAGTTTCCTGCAGTCCCCAGCTGCTCCTCCCCTAATCCAATCAGAGAGGTGTCATCTCGCTTTGGTGGGGGCAGCAGAATGCAGCCAGGCCTGGGAAGAGTGGCTGAGCAAGTTTCAACTCCTGTCGGGGTAGTTGCCAGGCAGAATTCAATCTCTTTAAGCCAGGCATCAGCTAAATGTCACTTTTGTTCCCAGTTTTTCTTCATCCACATCAAACTTACAATTTTTACACATGCAGCTAGAATGCTGATTCTAAATTCAAAACTATGACATTTAACAGTTGCAAACTGTGTGACACTCAACAGTAGGTCACCCCTTTATTTTAAACATTTAGATTTTCAGTCCAATTTAACTTAGGCTGCTGACATCCACAGCTCAGCCAGTTTTGTTATAAACATTGTTTAGGGCTCTTCATCTTTCCAGATTTTGTTTGCACACAAGTCTACCTTCTGCCAAATGTCTGCTGGTGTTCATTGAGATTTTTGAATATCTTGCAATGTTTAAAATAGGCATTTTTAGCTAGCATTTCAGAGAAACAAAGGGGATTTCAAAGCGCTTTCTGAGCTAACCGGCACTGCTGTTTTTCCTTTGGGAACATTTTGGTGTGCGCCAAAACTGCGCGTTTTTCCTGGATTCTGGCGCAACGTGGGCTTTTCGACCATCTTGGATTTTCTAAGCCCACAGCACCAACTGTTGCAGCATAATAGTCCAAACGTGGGTCAGGACACCCAACACCACTCTAGGCGCCGCTGCTACAAGAAGCAGGACGGAGAGCTCAGCGTTACAAAACCACAGGTGAGCTTGCATGGGAAAACGCTTGCGCACTTCATTTTGGCACGAGAAATTCGAGGGAATTCACAACACCACCACACCATTCCCATTGCCTCTCATCTTCTCACAGGGGCAATATCAGCGTCCAGAACAGCACAGTAGTCTAATTTTTGTCTTATTCCATGAACACTGTAAGTCTTGTCAGGACTGTTGGTTGCATTTCTATGATGGACTAACATTTTAAACACAATTGGTCTGTACTGTGTAAGTAAATGTTGTCAATAATTGGTGGCAATTGGAATAGAATATTTACTTCTACCTTTTCATAGCAATTTACACCAGTTGTATTTGAAAATTTGAATAGACCTGACAGTTCTGTGTCGAAGTAATTTGTTCGGTGTATGTGTTGCTTCTTTGAAGAAGTAGTTGAGTTACTTTGACCAGTGGAGTCTTCTTTGGTTGTAGTAATTGATGAAGTATTAGTTTCTTTTTTTTTCTTTGGAGGAATTTCAGTGAGATCCTGTATCGTTTCAGTTTGAAGTAGTTTTCTTTTACAAGGTTTTGCTTTTTGCGGAACAGGATAGTTTTTGGGTGGGGGTTGTACATTGAACACAGTCTATTGTATTCTAGAATGCAAGGAATATCAGCATTTACTTTACTTGCATCAAAGTTGATTAGAAATAGCCCGTCAAGTGTACGTAAGCGTGATAGTGCTACATAGCTCATGCCTTCTTTAAAGATAGCGCTACCAATATCTATCAATGGTTTATCTAGAGTAAGACCTTGTGATTTGTGAATGGTAACTGCGTATGCTAGAGTTAGTGAAAATTGTTCTCTGCCTACATACATGTCTTTGAAAAGAAGTAAGCAGGCTGTTGAGCGTCCTATCCTTGTAACTTCTGATAGTGTGTCAAAGAGAATATTGACAAACTGAATTTTGTTGTCACGTGGGTATGTTTGAAAGCCACCAACTGTACCAAGTGCTCCATTAACTAGTCCTTGCTCCACATCACGGTTACGTTTAAGCATTACTCTACAGTTTAAAGATACTTTTAATATTTCCTCCAAACCAGCTGTGTTGGAGATAGAGTTTTCTAAGGTATTTAGACTTGTTGTGGCTTGTTGACACATGGGTAGTGTCATACCATGTACGTCCAGTTTATCTGTGGAACAAATTTCAATTATTGGTTGCATTTCTTTTTTCAACATTGTTTCATTGAATTTAGAACAGCTTGCAAGAGTTGGCATCAAGGACATAAAATTTAAATTGTTGTGTGCTAATTGTTCCATGACATCATTAGCACGTGAGTTATGGCCATAGAGTGCATGGATGTCCCTGGTTTTTAATATTGATTGTGCTTCTTGATATAGTACACCAACTCTAATACTTTTTAAAATGTTGGCATATATGAGGTCCGCAGACTGGCACATTCTTTTCTGTTAATTCTCTGCATTGGAAATGTTGCCAAAGGTTGACATTTCCTATGTTACCAAGTGTTTTACGGCACAGTGTGTGCCCTAAAGTATTAAAAATAGGTGCACCTTTCACTGGTGTCAATTGAAGAATATATCCGAAAACAATATGTTTTCCTCCAAAGATCTCTCCGTAGTCTGTTTTGAGGACCTCTTGTAATCTGAGGTGAATCAAAGCCAACAGTAGGTTGGAGACCATGCTCACCTCATCTTTTAGCAGCATTTTCATTTGTTTGAACATTTTGCATAGTTCCATTGCAGCTTCTGTGGAAAGTTTGCAATAGTCTAATTTGTTTTGGTGTTCTACTGGAAGGAGTAGTAATCAGTGTAAAGTGACACCGCCTATATTGTAGGATGCTAAACCTGTGGGGGCAGTTACAACAGCTGACAGTTTGTTGTTTGTCAATTGTTGGAGGAACTTGCTAATGATTTTGATTAAGAATGTTTTACCTGGACCAGCTTCACCACTCACGTATAGCAGTATAGGTTTGTAGTCTTGTAAGGTACAATTTTTATTTTCATGTTGCACACCATGTTCAATTTGTTTTGTTATTTCTTGGAAAATGCTACGCTGCTCATTGTTCAGTTGTGATTTCAGTACAGCAAATTCTTCTGTAGCTTGTTCATACAGACACATGGTGTTTTCTACTTCTGTCATGGCTAATACTGCCTCATTTGCTATTAGTGGCTGTCCAAGTAGTTCTTGGCTTCCTGTTACAGAAAGTTGACAACTGTCTGGAGTGTCCACTTCTAGTTGGGCCTCGAGTTCTTCTTCGTGTTGATGTTCATTGTGCAACATTGTTTGGTACTGTGTAAAGTTTATGATTGTTATAGTGTTTTCATCTACTTTGAAAGAGTCTTCATAGGAGTCATATGGATCCAGTAACTCTTCTTCTTTTCTCCATGGTTTAAAAAGTTGTAGCAGGGACATGTTATACAGTTCTTTATGTTGAGGAGTTTTTAATGACAATTTGATATGATTAATTAAGCTGTGTTTGGTAAGTTTCACTAAGCTGCCTTCACAATTTACAACTCTGTATCTACCTTTCCTTTCATTTGGTTTAATAGTATTTTTGTATGTGAAGTTTTGGGCTACGGGGTAGAGACACATGGGGCCTCATTACAAGTAGGGCGCAAAGGGATACCGGGCACCGGTAATGACACTGGTGCAGGTAATCCCTTTGCGCCCTACTACGAGTTCCCTTTGTGGGTCCTTCCTTAACGCCTGCTTTTAGCAGGAGTTAAGGAAATGACCCGCAAAGGGACACCGGGGTCAATAACGGTACTGTAATTTACGGTACCGTTATTGCTGCCTTCCCCCTTCCCATTGAGCCCTATTGGGACTCAAATGGGAATGGGGAATGATTCCCAGAATGGGGATTTACCGGTCCCACAAAGGTCAAAATGACCTGGTAAATCCCCATTCCGGGAACACGGACCCGGAATGCGGTAAGGGGGTAGCCATGGCGCTAATAGCGCCATGGCACCCTCCAACCTCGTAAAGACCCTCATGGTTTCCAAAGTGGTACTCCTGTTTGGGTATAATGTGTCTAGTAAATTGCTTTTCAAAATGCCTTGGCTGTTAGGATCATTTTTGGCTATTGTTTCTATGTCCTCATATGATTTGAGAACTCTTTTTCTAGATTTAGCAGGACCAAGACTTGCCATACTATATTGTCAGATTTTCAATACAACGCAGTGCTGGTTAATCAGTCTGCAGCTTTATAGCAGACACATTCTCTATTAGAGAGCATTTTTATGCCTAAAATATACAATTTCTGTGATAGTGTTTTGTCAGATGATGATCCTGAAGTTCTGTTTTCTCTGCTTTGGTTAAGTAGGCTGTGATATATTGTGCAACTGCAGTGGAATTGTATCCAATGTACTGCACATCTATGTTTGCATTCCATAGAAGGGCAATGATTGCATTGTAACCATAGATGTATTTGAATTCTTCTGTTATTTTTATGTAATATGTGTTCTTTGGTGATTTAACTTTGACACTGACTGAAGACATGAAGTTGTTTACATGACCTGTTGCTGAAACTGGTCTAGGGAAAACAAAGCGGCATTTGGTGTAGTATTTCCCTTTTTTTAAATATTTGTGATGACAATATTTCCCACATTTGCTTCTTTGAAAATGTAAAATGTGTGCATAAAGGTCACTATGGGCCTCATTACACGGTAGGCGGTAAGGGATTACCACCCTACTACGAGGTCTCTTAGCAGGTCCCGTCCTTAATGCCTTTTTTTACCAGCTGTTAAGGAAGGGACCCGGTGAGGGACTTCAGAGCTAATAACAGATCCGCTGGTAGCGGGCCCATTATTAGCTCCTTCCCCATTCCCATAGAGCCCTCTGGGGGCTCAAATGGGAATGGGGAATGGTTCCCGGGATGGGGACTTACCGGTCCCGCCAAGGTCAGAATGACCTGGTAAGTCCCCATTCCAGGAACACGGACCTGGAATGCGGTCCAATGTGTTGTTTGTGAAGGGATTTCACAAGTGGCATATTTTTGGATGAACTGCAAAACATTGCCATCACTGTCTTGACCAAATTTAGGAGCATCTTTAATCCATAATAGCATGTGGATGTGTGGTGCTCCTCTGGCTTGGTATTATTTTCTCCAAAAGAACTGTTGAACTTCTCAGAGGGGAGGAACAGTCTTATTACAAATAAAGTGTAGCATAGCAATGAAGCGATGATGGTAATATCTTGATACATTTACCGGACCTAGAGAGCAGAGTTCTCCTGGTGTTTATATATCTATGTTTGTTTTGTTTGCATTTGCTATGCATAGGAAATCGTGTAAATCTTCCCATGCGTATTGTGCACAACTTAATGTAATAAATCAAGTGGGTGGGCCAAGGTTTCTTATCATACAGCGTACATCTCTGTGACATCAGAACAAGTATTCTTTTGTATCACATATGTTTGCTAAAAGATTTGTACTGCTTGACGGTAAAACCTCATCTTTTTCTTGCACTTTTTGTAATAATTGCGCAGCTGACATACTTTGAAAATGGGTACCTCATTTTAATGTGTGTGCAACTCCGTAGCATAGAGTTGCTAGTTCACTTTCAAAGAGAAGGTGGAATATGTATTGCATGTTTTGTCTCAATATGGGGTTGTCAGAATACATTTGTAACAAGTGATAGTCTGGTGCTGTTATCTGTGTGGGTCTATCATCGTACCTTCCTCCTTTTCCAGTAGGAAAGAGTAAAGGAAAGGCCTGTGCTTCTATACTTTTTTCCCATATGCTGATTGGTATCCTTTGGCTTGTCGCATTTGGTAGGTTTCCAGTGCATCATGTATAGTGTCTTTAGAGTGTAAAGGTTGAATTGTACAAAATAGTCTAAAATATTGGATTCTGTAGCAGGATTTAGAAGTTGAAATTGAACAGTTTCTGGTGACTCTTGAATTATTTCAATGGTTTCTCTCAGGTTTTCTTCAATATTAATTTCTTTGTAGTATGCATTGTTGTTTTTTAGATATTGCAGGGCTTAAGTCCACGAGTTGTTGACACATTTTTTCGTCTTTTGTAGGTACGCCATTTACTAAGATAATTAAAGATTGATCTATTGGCTGTTGCACTCCTAGAGTGTGTACATTTTTTTTGAGATCTAATGGTAAATAAACTACTTTGCCACAAAGGCCTTTCATTAATTCAGAGGGAGGTCATTTTGCTGTTTTTGGTTGAAGGCGTATTATTGTTTGAAATGGGTGCACTGTTTGAATTATGATGCTCTCATATAAATTTAGTTATTACAGAGGTTTTGGTAGTGGGAATAATTCCAAGTTATTTGTGATAGCACGTGAAGGTGTTTTGTTGTTGTCAAGTTTTGCAGTACAGTAACTGCAAAATATTAAGGTTTCCGTAATTTCGTATTTGTTTTCTGCAATAAGGTAGAGAGATAATTGGAACCATTTGGAATCTTTGTTGTCTTCTATTTTGTACGTTATGTCTACAGTTCTTGTGCTACTTTTATAACAAGTCCTGCGGCAACACACATACACGGTTTGGTACTTCAGCGGAGGTACTTTGAAGCTTTAGTATTTCTTTTTTGTATGTGTTTAATAGAAGGTTGCTATTTGTACAGTACTTGCTAGTTTGTTGTCAAGCTATTGCATTTTGTAAGTGGCTTTCACTTCCAAAATATTTTCTCTGGATATGCTCTATTTTTTAGAGTAGTTGTTTCACTGTACCAGTAGAAGATTGTTAATTAAATTGGCTAGTGTTAAAGCAGGACTTTTAGAACAGTAGAGTTTATGGACCAGATTTCTTATAGTTGAATGATGTGTTGATATCATTTTGATATGATGGAAGGTGCTTTTACAAATAGGTCCTGAAATGCAGGCTAATGAATGTCCTTGTAGTCCTGTGTATTTGCGCACTGGACTTGCATCCATATTTTGTAGAAGTTTCATTTTGAATTTGTCTTTGCTTTTTGCATACTGATTGAGGAACTGGCGTAAAGATTTGAAAGACTTTTTGGCAATATTACACATAGATGTGCATGGCCATTTGTAGACTGTACGTATTGGTTCAGTAGAATGGAGAAGTGATACTGAAATTTCTGGGTATATTTTTGTGAGCAGAGTTTCTTGTTCCATAATGGTGTTTTTAAGTTTTTCATACCCTCGTCCACTGCTATGTATGGCAATTCGGGTTTTTTGCTTTTGTTTAGTCAGCGTTTTCAAGCATTTCAGTATAGGAACGTTGCGGGATCTATCCCGAATATTTCACGGTATTGAATAGAGGACGGTAATCACCTTTACTACTTGTTCACCAGTATTCTAATTGGACAAGCCAATATAGCATATATACATCATCAGAGCTGGCTATATATTATTTTTTCTCATGATGAGTGCGGCATTAGCACTTCCAGATCAATCCGTTTACGTTTTGCCTTGAAAAAGACCCGATGTTTGGGGTCGAAACACGTGTCGGCAGTACTGTTCCATGCACTCATTCATATAAACAGTTCGAAACAGAATTGGCTCAAAATCTTTTTAGATTTTACTATTTGTCACATTGTGCCTATTGTTTTGTTATATAACTGTCATGCCTCGAGGTGGGTGGCGCTTGTGGAGCCGCTGGTAGAGCGAGAGATGATCGTCTTCCCGTCACGCCGTGACTGTCTACCTGTCACAATCTTTCTATCACAGGTCTAGTTGTTGCACGTAGGCACGGGCCAGAGTATTTATTCCTCCTCTTCCGGGTTGCGGATGCGTCGCAACGCTTCCGGTTTCTCCGCTTGTTGCCATCGCTCCCTGTGTTTTCTGTCCAGCCCGCCGACTTTGTTCTCAGTGCCTTTTCTCTTATTCCTGCCTTGTTTGTTTCATCTACACTTGTTCCTATTTATTGACCTCTCTTCCTTTCCTTTCTTCTTGCCTTATCTCTCTTCCTGTCTTTTCTCCCTGGCCTCCTTCTTTTTTCTACTTTAGCCCTCGTTAGATTCTTCTTTCTACTCTCGTGGTTTTTTCTTTTCTCGGATATTGCTCTCATGTGTACTAGACCTCGGCCTGCCTATTGGATTGCATTATTCTGCACATTCTACTTGATGGTTGCCTTCTACCCAGTGTACTGGGTCTAGATGCCTCTCTGACTTCACCCTCCCGGATATACCGCCAAATCTCCTTGGATTGTTTCTCCTTGCTCTGCATTCGTCACAAGAGTGTTCCGCCTGCGCATCTCTCCAGCAGACACCAAGGTCTCTCAGGGGTTTTTTGTGCCTTCGTGCTTTTTCCCCTCTCGGCGTTCCCGGGGGGGGCCCTTGGTCACCTTATCTGGTGGCACAGTGGCTTCCTTCCATGGGCGTCCTTATCTCCACAAAAAAAAGGAGAGTACCAGAAGAAAGGAGAGGAAGGGTTCCAGGAAGGAGGACAAAGGTGAGGAGCTATGGGAGGGAGTAGATTCAGAGTCCACTTTGTCCGACGCGGATATCACTGATTCAGGTGACAATAACATAGTTGGAAAGTGTTCCCCTTAACTTATAGGGCTGCGCAACGACTCAGAGGTGACATTTTTTGAGTTTTCTTCTTTTGTTTATATGCTTCTTCATTGAAATATGGTTCTGTGCTCATGTTCTGACTCCATTCACCTCCACAGATGTTTAAGAAGCTATTTTTATTGATATTCCGTTTATTGAGAAGTCTTTTCTGTAGTTTAGCAGTTAGTTTTGTTAGTGGTTTCATTCTGTTTAAAACTAAAATATATAACTTCCTTTTCAGAAGGATTGCACTGTCTATGAGAGCTTGTAGGATTAATTTTCTATGGTAGGTTTTAAGGGTTTTACATGATTTCTCTCCTGTTTTAAGGTTCTGAAGGACTCTGTGGTGGAACATTTTGTGTAAAATATTTTATTTGGTATGGTTTGTTTTACATTTTGATAGAGGAGGCAAAGTTTCTGTACTGGAAGCTTGTTTTATTTTTGCTTAATGACTGTATTAGCTGTTTTGTTTTAACTTTTTGTTCAAAATCTGCTAGAGATGGATGCTTATTTTAGACACTTTTATTTTGATTTGCTCTACTTCTGTGTTGCTTTATATGGAGTTGCTTTTTGGTAAGCATTCTTTGGGGTATGTTGGTGAAAAAAAGAAAGTGTGGGTTGGGCTGTTGTTCAGTGTATGCGTGCTTTGTGCATGAGTGTCTGAGTATGATGGTAAGGATTATTGTGGAGGTGTGTGATTGTGCAATGGGCAGCTACATAAAGTTGGGAAGGCTATTCTTGAATTTGTGTGTTACTATACTGGGCTTTAGGTGACAATATAAAGTATGCAGCTGTTAAGGGGAAGCACTAATACTACATCTAATGGTAAAGGGTTAATACACTTGTTTGTTCTACAATACTAAAATGTTAGTGTGTTTGAGTAACAGAATATTATGTTAGTATTGTACTTACTTTTTTGTATGGAAAGAGCAGGTCTCTTCTAAGTTCTTGTTCGTACTTCAGACACTGCTGCTTTTCAGGAGAATGGTATTTACTGCAATTTTAAAAGAAAGAGGTTAGTGAATATAGGTGTTTATAGCCCTTTTGTTAATGTAGACATTTTTCTTTTTTTGTTTGTAGTAATAGTATTTTCTTATAACTGAGCATAGTATGCACATGTACTTTCCTTTACCTATTTGCATCCTGTATATTTATTTAGAATATGTTAGTTGAATATGTTTTACAAAATAGTATAATAGTAAACGTATAGAGCACACTTGTTTTTTATTGGATGTTAAGAGAAAGAATAAATAATCATATGCATTTTTTGCTATTTTTACAGGGTAAATGGCAGAGATTGTACAGAAAAGCATGCAATGTATGCATTTATGAAGGTGTGGGAAATAAAGCAGAAGGATTTCATATAGAAGCAGTGGTGTTGTTTGAGCTGGAACCTTTGTAATGATATTGTCTGTGTGGGTGCTTGAATGAAGATGCATGTACTCATCCTGGCTGCATGCAATTTCATAACACACTGGACAGCCTTTTTCATAATTATGCTGTTATTTATCCCATCTTTTAATATGAAATAACATTTTTTTCGATAGCTCTGTGTGTAAACAAACATTTGGAGAGCAGAAAGGTTTGCAATTGGCACTTCATCATAGCAGATGGGAAAAACGACAGTAAGTTAATTTTACAGTTTATACAGGGTAAGTGGCAGTTACTCTGTTTATATGTATTTCTAGAAGAGCTGTACATGAACTGTGTAGAAAATATTCATACCTGTAGTCTGTGTTCATGCATGTGGTTGTGCCTGAATCTGCAAGTAGAAATATTGCAGAGTTTTATAGAAGTTGCTGTAGGTCCTTTGCAGTCACAGCCGAATGGTACTTGGAGTGATCAATAATACATCTAAAGTGCTAATCTTTTATGATAGAGTTAGATGTAGAGTTCTTGGATGTGATTGGTGGATGATTGTGTGACTGCTTAACAGTAGCCAATGAGGAAATGGTGCAGAGAGTGAAGTGGAAAGGGTAGAAGAGCCGCCCTAGAGTTACTCGCTCCGCGGGGCTACGCTGCTGTCCGCAGACAGGGTGTACCACATCCAGGGTTTCTCAGCAAATCCAGCATGGAAAGGGGACTGTAGGGATCAGCCAATCAGATGTTGAGGTTGTGGTTTGTGTTGAAAGAGGCTGTGGGTAGTGAATATGGCAGAGGTGGAGAAAGTCAGGGTGTTGGTGATTGGAGATATGTTTGTGCATGGATAGGAGCAGAATGCTAAATGCAGGAATGTGGCAAACTATTTTGATGTTAAAAGAGTGGAGGTGGTATGGAGCACTGTGCCTGGTTTCATGTGCAGGGAATTGTACAAGTTTGTGGAGATATAGGCAGAGTGAACAGTCCACATGTAGTTGTTTTGCACTGTGGTGCTTTGCATTTGGGCTATGTCAGTGCCCCTACTTTGTTGGCAGATTTCGAACACTTGGTTTAGGAAGTAATGAGAATACTTCCAAATGCCAAGGTTATTGTTTCTGGTTTAGTACCTAGGGCAATATGGGACAATAGTTTTGTTTTTTGTCCTCAGCGGGTGGAGAGAGGAAGATGTAGGGTGGGCCTTATCGAGGTAAGTCGCAGACCTTCTTATTTTCTGTTTTACAGTAATGTTGGTATCATTATATTTGACCCATCCACCCTTCTTTTTATATATGCAGTGTAGAGACCTGCATTGGTTGTGGCTCCTGCATGGTAGATTATGCCTACCGTTGTGAAGGTTTTCTTAACAAGTGATAGTTTACCATGTGTGAATCCAGTTAGCTTGCAGTTGTTTTTGGTACCATCTGCATTATAACCTAAAAGCATTACTATTACGTATTTACTATGGGCCTCATTACGAGGTTCCCGCTAAAAACTGAGCCATTCTGGCATGGAGGTAATAGCGCGTCTGTGCACCCTTGACATCGCTAATAGCGGCTGATTACGAGTGCACGAGCATTCACGAACCCCCATGCCGGTAATGGCTGCACCGCCATGCCGCTAAAGGCCCTCCAAACCCCCGATAGCGCCATCACGGGACCCTCAGATACCGCTTCCGCCAAGGAGCAACCCCTTAATAACGACCCGGTAATAACAATATGCTAATACTGGGTTTGTAATACCAGACCCGGAAGTAATGTCATTGCGTCGGAACAGGAAATGCGGCGGCGGCCATCTTTAAAAACACAATCCATTGCAATCCTTTCAATCCAGCAGTGCTACAGAGGAGAGAGCAGGGCCATAGCATCCAGCATGTCGAAGGCTACCCGCAAAACTACCCCCTTTCTGCGCAAGAAGCGCTTCTCCGATGAGGAGCTAAACATGCTGGCTGATACCCTTGCAGCCCATGCAGATGAGGTTTATGATAAAAACCTCAAAAGGGAAGTTCAGCTGAGAAAGAAAGAAATCTGGGAGGAGGAAGCGCGCTAGGTGTCAGCAGTTGGCACCACCCCCTGCACAGTCAAAGACTGTAAAAAAAGATGGGATGACCTCCATCTCCGTAACATCCGGTCCAGTAATCGCAGGGAGGCCATGGCCACAGGCAGTGGTGACTACTCACCAGTGAAACTCATGCGCTGGGAAGAGAACTGCAGCATGACCATACAAATGGAGTCCATAGAGGGCTTTGGAGAAATGGAGACGGGTGCCGCGACATCGGGAGATGGAGGTGAGTGACCCTGCAAACCCCAGTAGGCCCAACCATGACGTAGTAAAACTGATGCGAAAGTGTGCCAAGCCAATGCATGGCCCATCATACACACATAAACAGATCCATGTCCAGATGGAGGCCCAAACCCTGGCACAAGGAAATGCATGCTGTGTGCCAATCCCATTACCAACAGACACCAACATATAGGGACCATTTGCATGTCATACATCACACACAACCCAATACAATGGCGTGCCACCTGGTACGCATCAGTGCCGAATGTAGACGCCATGGCTTATGCTAATATGCCCCCCCTTTAAAGTACCCTATGTGACACACCTATAAGATTGCAATGCATGAGAAATGAAATACTGTACAGCACCAACTCATGCATCTTGCATGTAACACCATCACTGATGCCCTGCATCTCTTGTTCGCCCACAGGCACTGATGCAGAAGGTGAAAGTCAGAACCCTGCCCCAAGGGCATCTACATCCAGGGCAAGACCACAGGGCACTGGGCATTCCACCTCCCGGGCAGCACGCAGGCCAGATTGCTACCCAGGGCACTGGTACAGGCCAGGCAGGCTGATGAGGACACAACAGCAGCAGACGCAAGTGCGAATGAAGAGCTGGCAACAACAGCTGAAGGGGAGGATGATGGCTTGTCATCCGCTGCCACTAGTTTAGTGGGTGAGGCAGCAGCCACAGCCCCTCTCAGCGATGTGGATGTGGAAGGGGAGGAGTACGAGGACATTGATGGCACAATCCATGTGGAATTTCCCCACACCCCAAGCCCCCCATCTACTCCCCAAAACACCACTCAGGGCACATCGTCCAGCCCCATGCAGGATTTTGCAGTTTAACTGCACAGTCCGCATCTCTCACGCACCCCAGAGGCTAGCCCTGCAATGGCCCACTCAGCCGCAGCACCCTCTAGCTCAACAGCCCCCACTGACATGGAGGTATGCCTTTCAAGGGTAGAGGCCCGGCAGGACTCGATGATCGAGCTGGATGTGCCAGTATGTGGACGTGGGCAAGGAAACATGCTGCGAGATCCGGGAGGTCAATGCTGGGACCATTGCGGCCATCAATTCAAGTGCCATTATGATCCATGACAGTTTGGGGGCCGTCGCACAGGTCTTAAACAGCATGCTCGAACACATGCAGTGCCAACAACCTGCACCGGCGGTGCAAGTCCCATCCGCATCCACCCCATCGTCCACACCTGCAAGCTCAGCTCCTTCAAGCCCTTTGCGGATGACAAGGCGCAGTGCAAGGCAGAGTTAAACGCTGGCCCAGGACACAAAGAAAGTCTGGAAATAGTGTGGGATGACAATGGGTGAGGGGGGAGGTGGTGTTGGTGGTGTTGTGATGATTAAGGGTTCTTTAATGGGGGTACGGGGTGTTTATTTGAGGTATGGGGTGTTAATTGGGGGTATGGGGTGTTTTAGTGTTTTGGGGGAGGGCGTGTGAGTGGTGGAGGGATGAATCACTATGTTGTAATTTTTCATAATACACCTGTTGTGTTCCAAATCATTTAATGCCTGGACATTGTTCATTTCGTGTGTGTTCATTTTATTCATTGCAGCGCACAGTGCCCAACTCCCCACACACCCTGTGTCCAGGTACACACGGTCCCAGTGCTTAGTGTAGTACTGACCCATAACCATCAACGTCCCTGTGGTTCAGAATTAATCGTCAATCAGTGATTGGCGTACAGCACAGCCATCTTGTGCATCACGTGCTGCCAGGGGTGCTGCTTCTCCTCCATCATCATCATCATCATCATCTTCACCCGGTGCATGCATGTCAATGTCAGGTGGCAGTGGTACGTTTCTCCGGATGCCCATGTTGTGCAGCATGACACAGACCATGGTGATCTTCGCCACCTTCTCAGGGCCATAAATAAGTGTTCCACCAGACCTGTTTAGGCAGCAGAACCGTGCCTTCAATAGGCCAAATGTCTGCTCAATCACAACACGGGTGCAGGTATGTACCTGTATGTACTCCTCTTTGTGCCTGTTCCGCTGGTACCGCACAGGGGTAAGTTGCCGCAGCTTCAAGGGATAGCCTCCATGGGAGCACAAAGAGGAATGTGTGAGTGAAACAGAGCTGACACCTTTAGGATTAACGGCCATGTCTGCAGCTATTTGGTGTTGACATGCACATGTCCCTGTGTGTATGCACACAGGTTCACTTGATGCATTGTGTACTGCACCATGGCCTACTAGTGTGGATTGCATTCTACTGATGATGCAGAGTGTTCACTTGCATGCTGATGCAGATGTACTGTGGATACAGAACAATGTCTTTCCACCCATTATTGCAGTGTATGCTACTCTGTACCTAACCACACTAGCGGCATTGGCACAGCTGCAATCATGATTAGTCATGCATCGCTTGACATACCCATGGTGGCCTGCTTGTGCGTCTGGCTGTTGTCATTGATGTGCGGCATTGGTCTTATGTATGGCATTGATGTGTCATGTTCAGGTTGGGATGTTCAGGACAACAGTGTTTAGCTCAGAGTGCATTGTCTACTCACCGCCCAATCCCACCCAGGTGGAGTATGCATCCCCCCCAATCCCACCCAGGTGGAGTATTTGTGGTGTGTGGGTGTACTCCTTTTGTACTGGGACAGGTTCCATTGACTCCACCTGCGGTGATTGTGTGCACCGGAGTCAGTTGCCTTCACTGCAGGTTGCTATTTGCGAGGGGAACGCGATGCCTGTATTGCAGCCGTCTTGCAGGCCCTATGTTAAATGGAATATCATAGTGTAACTCCTTTATTGTATATGTTGGCCTAAGCCCAGTCGCTCTGCGAAGAAATCCGCATTGCAAAGTTCCGATCTTAGATCGATTTAGCCGCCATTTTAGGTTCATCCGCCATTTTGATTTCCATTTCAAAGTCACTCTGTGTTCTAAAATGGTGGAAAGTGTTTGCCGCTTGTAACCTAGCCATCCTGACCTTCGCACAAAAGTAAATGTCTAAACTGCCCGTAGGCCAAATGTTACGGTCGTGTAATGAGACCCTGTCCTACGTTTGACCTGTAGATCGAGGATTACCCAGGCCAACAAGTCCGATCCGCGGACATACATCAAATACAATGTTGTTTAAATACTAAACGTGAACACTTGTTGAACTACATTGTATATAATGTGTACTAAGGCTTAAATCTGTAGATACACTGTTGCCATTGTGACTTGTTGTTGTACAAGCTGGAAATAATCCACGTGCATATAGTTGGATAAACTAGAGGTGAACTCGGCAAGAACTCTAGAACGAGAATTATTAACGTGCAGAGGGGCTGGACATTACAATTGGAAAATGTATAAAAGATGTAAATGTTTAGACGTCCAGTACCTCTCACTTCTCACACCGAAAGGGATGGTATTCGCTGTGATGAAGTGAGGGCCAGATAACTATCTGATACTTTGTTTCTTTGCAAAACTGTACAGTTATAGAATAAAGATCTGTGAATCTTTATAAGCCTGTGTTTGGTGTATTTCCTTTTGGGGTACTCAGCCTCGATATTTTTCTTTGCTTTTACAGATGGTGCTCGAATAGAGACCCTCAAGGTTGATGCCAGCTCGTTGAAGGTTGACGCGGCTATAGGACCAGGATCGGACAGTGTAAAAGGGAGCCCCTTTCTTGGATGGGACGCGACACCTCAACAGCCCTGCATGACCCGATCCCTGGACGGTGAGCATGCGGTCCGAGTCGGCATCTTGACGAGGGTCCATATATCGAGGCGGGCAGATTTGCCGAAATCACCAACCACGTGGGACCTTAGTTAGAACATTGCAATCCAATCAGACCTCCTTAGGATTTGATCAGGTGAGTCGTGACCTGATTCTTAAGTATCCTGATCATTTGTTTTGGCGCATTGCACTCGCGAGTACAATTATTGACCAGGTAACACCAGTATTCTGATATACCTGGGAAATTGTCTGCCTGCTTCAGGGCATTATTCCGCAAGGATAGACAATCTTTGGAATTTGGTCGACCGGCGCCAATGGAGGGGTCGCCAGCATGTACTATGTACTGTAAGCACAGCATTGGTAGTATAGTATTTAATGATATTTGGCACAGACAAACTAGACATGCTTCCGAACTTCAGTGGCCAATCAATAGAAGTTTTGAAATTCCTCGTATTGAATACTTAGAATCCATATTATTGAAGAAAAAGGCTAGACCTGCAGCATTCGATTTATTACAGAATTGGAAGAAGGAAGCTATGCAGCAGCTTAAGAGTAGAGAAAAGCATGCGTGCCGTCAAATGATGAACGCCGAAAAAGCGTTGTTATATGACCAGAATAAACAGTCTGAGTCAGTTAGGAATATGGATAGGGCTTTTTCACTTGGTATCCAGAAAATGTATCCTTCTAAAGACTTTCATGTATCTGATGAACTTATTGACAAACTTCTAAATGAACAAAGGCCTCGTGCCACTGCGCCACCTGCATATGTTCCTCTTCCTGCTGTTATTCCTCCTCCCGTTGTTCCTCCTGCTCCTCCTATTGTTCCTCTTAATGTTCCTCTTCCTCCGGCTGTTGTTCCTCCTCTTGTTGTCTGTCCTCCACCTGTTCCTCCACCTTTGCCTGCTGTTACGGGTCCGGTGGGCTTGCCTGCCACGCCAGTGATAGTATCTTTGTTTCGGGATGCTCAAAAAATGCCTTCTCTCCCTCTTCCAAGTGGTTCTACACCACTTGTTGTAGATCAGGGAGCGGGATCGAGGGCTTTAACTCGTAATACTGTATCTTCAGAGAAAAAGAGTGAATTGACTGCATGGGCTAAGCATTGCATGGAGAGGGGTGAACAAGCCGATGTTCTTGCCATACTTTGTAATTTAGACAATTTTCCTGAGAAAAACGTTTTTATTGAGGGATTAGGAATTCATTTATGTGTAATGTGGAACAGACCAAAATATATAGATCTCCCACAAGTGTTAAGGGATCTGAATACTTTAGCAATTGCTAGAGATACTGCAGAGAAAGTACAAAAGCATGTTGAGAGGGTTTTTGGGTATAGAAGGGAGTAAGAAAGGTTAAAGAATGAAGATGTAGATGGTGATATTTTGGACGCTATGTTAGTGCAGAAAAGTTTTTTTCCTTGTCATAAATCGATAAATGAGGAAACGCGAATTTGTACGAAAGATGCAATTAGGTGGATCTCAGACACGTCGATAACTCCCGTTGAAGTATATGACATGTATAGTCAATATACACGAGAAATGCAGAGGAAAGTGATACAGGTAATGGTAGAAGTACCTGCAGGATGAATGCGTAAAAAGAAAGATTTGTTGTCTTGCAGAGTTATTGAGTATTTATAAGAGGGCTTTTTCGTTTGACACTCCTTCAGCTGCTTTAGCGCTCGATTTAGCTCTGCTGCTTAGAACGCATTCTGAGTTGCCTATTTATCAGTTGCCTATGAGAGAGGTTCCTTCAACATTTGTCCCAAAAGTAGAGATTCCCGCTAATGCTGCAGCAGGTATACCTGCTTGAGATATTCCTGGACACTATGTGTCGCAGTTTGTTCACGTCCCGTTTTCGAGACAGGAAGTGAACACCATCAAACAATCTATTCCCAATATTAGGAAGAATCCAACAGGGTTCTACAAAGAAATAGAGTCTGTCTTGCAATCATCAGTATTCACCTTAAGTGATATTGATTTATTATTTCCCGTACTCTTGCCTGTTGATTTATGGAAATAGATTAGGACTGTAGATGATGTACCAGGATTAGGAGATTCATGGTTCATATGATTAGACTATATAGAGTGAGGCCAGCTGGCGAGAGACCACCACAGGTAATACTAACTTTGCCTGATAGAATAGTTACCAAGTTGAAAGCTATAATTCCTGAGAGAAGGATTATTTGGGACAAGTTTATGGCCTGTGTCCAAGGGAAATCTGAGGGTGCTACTGAGTTCTTTAACCAGTTCGAACAAGTATTTTCAGATTACAGTGGGCAAGACTTAAGCACAGAGTCTGAGAAACGACTATTTGTGGATAAATTTGTGCGTGGATTGCTGCCTGACATCCAGTCACAAATGATGTCTTCCGAGAGCGCTTGACAAGCAAAGTCTCAGTCAGAAGTACTGCATATGGCTCAGTACTATGAGAATCATGTCAATAACGAAAAAGAAATAGTTGAAAAGAGAAAAGGTGATTTAAAGACGAAAGTATTATTGCAGCAGATTGTTAGAGACCCTAGATGGGGTAATTCGCAATTTAGGGGTTAGTACGTTCCACAGGGAAATGCGCCATTGGGTCCTGTAAACATAAACCAGTGTGCTTATTGTAGACAAGAGGGTCATTGGCGTGCACAATGTCCGATCCTCCAGCAGAGGTTAAATAACACATTTGGGAATATGGGTAGACGATCCAGAGGCCGCCCAGGGGAGGGGGGTCCTGGTAGAAGTCCGTTTTCACAGGATACATAGCAACCGTTTTCGCAGGACAATCAGGCACCAAGTGTGGACAATAGAAACATTTTTGATCATCCTTCTGCCGCTTACCTCTCTGAAGAACTTCCTTTCAACGACATTCTGTTTCACTAGGATTGCCCAAAGCAGGGTTTGGAACCAACGCCTATTACCGTTAATCAGAAAGGTCCCTACGTTGAAATGATAGTGGGAACTAGGAACTATCTATTCTTGATAGATACAGGGGCACAGAAGTGTTCCATTGACCATTCACAGGTTCCAAACATTCCACTGTCAGGGCAAACCAATGTTTCTGTAGAGTTTTTTGGCACACCAGTCGTCTGTCCGGTTTCTTTACAGGTAACTATTTCTTTGGGTCCATTTACGGACCATTGTCCATTCCTTTTGACCACGAATTGTGGAGAGAATTTGTTGGGATTGAATCTGTTGAAAGAATTAAATGAGGTAATTCATTGTTCTTCTGATGGAGTGCTTTTGACGATTTCACCACAGCAACTTTCTGTCTCCCAATTCTTAACCAGACCTTTGCCACTGGAATTTAGTAATGTTCCGGAGTGTTTGTGGGCAATTGACGACAATGATGTTGGTGTTTTGCAAATTGAGCCTGTTAAGATTCTTCTGAAACATGGAGTAAAGTTGCCACGTATCCCCCAGTATAAGATCTCGGTCGATGGTGAGCAAGCTTTGAAATGCATTGTCTCTGATTTTGTTCATCGAGGGATGATTGAGGAAATTACAGGTAGTTTGTGCAATAGGCCGATTTTGCCAGTGTACAAAAAAGGCGATAATGCAATTCCCTTCCGTTATATTATTGATTTACGTGCCATTAATAAGATTGTTGCTCCACAATTTCCCATTGTGCCTGATGTGACAATATTGACCATGATTCTGGCTTCAGCTACTCACTTTAGCGTTGTGGATCTAAAGAACACCTTCTTTAATATCCCTATACATAAGGACAGTAGATACTTGTTCGCGTTCACCTTAGGGGGACGCTTGTTAACCTTTACCCGTGCACCGCAAGGTTACATTGAAAGTCCTTGCATCTATAGTAGGGCTTTGAAAAAGCAGCTCGACACACTTGAGTTGCCCTCTACTTGTACACTGCTTCAGTATGCAGACGATCTTCTCTTAGCTGCTGACTCAGAGAGCGCTAGTAAGGAGGGCACTGTGTTGTTGCTTATTCACCTAGCACAAGATGGACACAAAGCTTTGCTTAAAAAATGTCACTATTGTCGACAGGAGGTGCCTATTTAGGCTATGTCCTGTCAAAGGGGGGAAGAAGGTTGACGCTTGAACAGATAAAAATAATTTCTAGCATGTCTGTCCCAAATACACAAAAAGAAGATAGAGCCTTGATAGAATGGCTTCTTACTGTAGGCAGTGGATCCCCAACTTTTCCTTAATGATTAAACCAATGTTGGCTTTGACGAAGAAGGGCATTTCTTTGCCATTGCCGTGGAACTTGGAACACCAGCGAGCATTTCATCTGCTCAAGACTGCATTGTGCTCTGCACCAGTTTTGGGCACACCAAACTATGAAAATGCCTTTGTGTTGTATGTGCATGAATGTGATGGATGTGCTTTGGCTGTATTAATGCAGGAACATGGAGGGAAGAACAGGCCGTGTGGCTACTTTTCTTCCGCCCTTGATCCTGTTGCATGCGCTTTGCCAAGATGTTTGAGAGATGTCGCTGCATCTGCTGCGTCCGTAAAACAGAGTGAGGAAATGGTCCTAGGCCATGCTTTAACCCTGATGGTACCTCACTCTGTGGATGTTCTATTAAACAGAACACAAATGCAACACCTCACCTCCGCACGAGTAACGAGATACAAATTGATTTTGTTTGCACCGCACATCCAAATCAAGTGGTGTTGTGTTCTTAATCCGGCTGAACTTTTACCTTTCCAGCAAGGTAGTGCTTGCAGTGATGAAGATTCAAATGACTGCCTTTACACCACAGAGCAAGAGACCAAAGGCAGAATCGATCTAAAAGATATTCCTTTGAACAATCCACAAGGGGAGCTGTTTTGTGATGGCTCCTGTTTTAAACTCCCGGATGGTACATCCACAGCTGCTTATGCAATCACCACATTGAGCATGGTTGTGGAGACCAAAAGAATTGTGCATAACTCTGCGCAGGCCGGAGAGATTATAGCATTGACCCAAGCTTGTGAACTTTCCGAAGGGCTTACTGTAAATATATATACTGACAGTCAGTATGCCTTTGTGGTGGTTCCCAACTTTGGCAGACTTTGGTCAGCTAGCTATTATGAAATGCACAGCATATCAGAAGATCGTAGATAATGTAGGAAAAAGGAACGCTTTCGCTGACCAGATAGCCAAACAGACTGCCACTGATCTCTTTTCAGAAATGTATACTTCAAGGGAAGCCACAAATGCCTGTACTTTGGATGAGGGTATTGACTCTGTAAAGAACATTCAAGCTGATGCAACGTTAGAGGAATCTAAGAAATGGGCTGAGGGTTTGGCAAAATTGGACGATGACGGGTGTTGGGTGGACAAAGTTGAAGGGAAGTGGTTATTGCCCAATGCGTATATTATGATGATGGTTGTTATGGCTCATGGTTCTACCGATATTTGTGCTCGTAAGGTCACTAAAATGTTGCAAAATGTGTGGGTAATTGATAAAATCCCTAAGGTAGCTGAGCGCTTCATTCAAGGGTGTATGATTTGTCTGCAGTATAATGTTGGAAAGGGCACATCGACTCCTAGAGGTAGTTTTGGCCCACCTTATGTCCCCTTTGAAGTAATCCTTTTTGACTTCATAGAAATGGAGCATTGTAACAACTTTAAATATGTACTAGTTGTTATCTGTGCCTTTAGCAAATGGGTCAAAGCTTTTCCCATCAAAGATGCTACCGCTATGACCATGGCAAAGACCATGCTGAAGGAATATTCTCCAAGATTTGGTTTTCCAAGAGTCATCTGGTCAGATAATGGTCCACATTTTATCGCTGCTGTAATTCTGCAGATATGCGCGCGATTACAGATCGATAAATGGTTCCATTCGGCCAGACATGCACAGAGTGCTGGACTAGTAGAAAGATACACCAGCATCATCAAGAACAAGCTCGCTAAGACGTGTGCCGGCACCAAACTAAAATGGCTGGACGCCTTACCGATTGTGTTATTGTCCATGAGAACAACACTGCAAACTAAGACTGGGCTCTCTCCCTTTGAGGTGGTCATGGGTAGGCCAACTAACATTTGGAATGTCCCAAAGCCCTGTTCTTTACGCAAGGTCAAAAATGTACTTCTTTCTGATTATTGTGGCCAGTTAACTAAAAATCTGTATTTGATTTATCACCAGGTGCGAGAGGCTTTACGTGTCAGGTACCAGGGCCCCGGTCACAGCATACGGCCAGGAGTGAGGGTCCTCACAAAGTCATTTGAGTGATCTTCTTGCCCCGCACCTCGTTGGTGGGGCCCCCATCAGGTCCTCCTGGTCACACAGACGGCGGTGCAGGTAGCAGGCAAGAAGCATTGGATCCAGTTGTCCCACATCAAGAGAATTCCATACTCTTTCCCACACGCTACAGAAGATACAGAACCCCTCACCAGTACTGCAACCAATGATCACGAAGCAGTAAAAAGCATCGAGAGTGCGTTGGAGACTCTTCCTGAGCCCGTGGGGCCTGGGAAACAGCCACTTGATCTCCACACTCTCCAACGGTTCCATTTTGAATTTTTTTTCCGAATCTTGCATCCGATCTCACTTTGGATTTGTTGCTTCCATCGGGAAGTGACGACACGTTGTTCACAGATCACTCAGTACCAGGAGTCACAAGGTACAATCTGCGTCCGAGGAAATAGACCTACTGCACGTTTCGGCTGTGCCATCAAAGAAAATCATCAAAGGGCTTGCCTTTTTGGCCCGATCATATGTATATAAGGGGATTCTGTTGGGTACAGTTTGTGAAAGGACTAAGAAGGCGCTCGGACTGGAGGTCGCCAGCAAATAAACTTTGGTGCAAATTGTTGAAGAACACAATGCCTGCAACCCCTTCCGCTCATACAGAAGAGATAAGAGATTGTGTGACCAACCACGAAAACGAACAATTGGATGTGTGGGCCCCGAAAATGTATTGTTTTCTTGTGATAATGTTAACTAGTTTTACAATAGTCATTGCCTTGGGATTCTGGTATCTGGAAGAAGTACATCCGCTTGAAAATGTGTTAACCCACTGAAACTGTACCCACTGTTTCTACTCCTTTCATGCATCTGCACACTCTATCTCCTAGAGACCCTCAGCACAGACAGAGTTACCACAACAACACTCTATTACTCATTATGAATGCTACACATGCCATTTTTAATAGGTCCAACTGTTGGGTTTGTTCACATTTACCGCAACACGGGGATAAGGGGCTGGGTTGGTATATTCATCCTTTACCTTTGACAACTGCTTCCTATGCTTCTCTTAGAGCACTATTCTTTGGCCGATGGAACAATAGCATCTCAAGGAACTTCAATGGGACTAAATTAAATGATTTTGAAAAACGTGTCTTAACGCCCCTGGGATGCTCACTCTTTGCGAATAGGAGCAAGCCAAATGTTGCACTATTAGGCCTTCTGACAGACTGTCATGTCCTTTTCAATCCTTGATCTCTTTCAAGATGGCTCCTATAGGTAATAGGGATGCCACGCCACCTTCTTATACTGTCAACCACAGCCCCGATTCAGTTTCTTTCTACATACAGAGAAATGGTACTGAATCAATGGGTGATTTTAAGGGTTGCGCCATGTTGCGAATTTGACCAGTGAGGACAGACCTTTGTATGTAGGCGAACCTGTTTACTTAGTTTGCGGTAATATAGCATTTCCATGGTTACCCAGGGATTGGTAAGGCAACTTGTTATTTAGGAATTCTGTTACCCGGGGTATTCATTGCTAGCATGTAGAAATTTCAAAGGCTCGTCCACGGCGGGACGAGAATGGCGATACTTCAGCACAAGTTCTGGGCGATGTAGCTAAATCCTTTGTGCCATTCTGGGGACAAATATTGAACTCAGAAGATATCAGGAGACTTGCGAGAGTACTGGAGAGGACCATCAACCGGACCACTGACATACGCTATAATATGACGTTAGAACAGAAAGCTATAAGGTTAGTGGCATTTCAGAACTGGATGGCTTTAGATGTCATTCTGGCTGAACGTGGTGGGGTATGTAAATAAATGGGGTCCGTTTGCTGTGTTTTCGTGCCAGATTCCTCTCCAACTATCTTTAGGGCGATTTGAAACCTGAATGTTCTCTTTATAGAAGTGCATGTTCCCGAAGGAAACTGGGATCTTAGTGCTTGGTTCTGGGACTTCCTACGATCTTGGGGATGGAAGCTATTTTCAGTCTTGCTGATTATTTTAGGTATTCTGTTGTTTCTTTGCTGTTATGTACAATGTCTTCCTAGTATGTGTTTGATGTTAGAAGGATGTTGTGCACAAGCGATGGGTACATTAGGGCACAAGGTATATGCCCCAGAGAAAATCTCCAATGAATTTGTGCTGAAGGAAATCTCAGTATCTGACCTCATGGCAATTGATATTTCCCATACTGATTCAGGGTGTATGGACATTGAGACGTGGAGTTACTCGTAAAGTGACTAGAATTCATTTAGCACTTGGCTTAGGCCAAAAGGAGGGTTTGTTAAACAGGATATCATATTGTGCCTCCTTTATTGTATATATTGGCCTAAGTCCAGTCGCTCTGCGAAGAAATCCGCTTTGCCAAGTTGCGATCTTAGATCGACTTAGCTGCCATTTTAGGTCCATCCGCCATTTTGATTTCCATTTCAAAGTCACTCTGTGTTCTAAAATGGTGGACAGTGTTTCCAACTTGTAACCTAGCCGACCTGACCGTCGCACAAAAGTTAATGTCTAAACTGCCCGTAGACCAAATGTTAGGGTCGTAAAATGATACCTTGTCCTACGTTTGACCTGTAGATCGAGGATTACACGCGCTAACAAGTCAGATACGCGGACATACATCAAATACAATGTTGTTTAAATACTAAACTTGAACACTTGTTGAACTACATTCTATAGGACGTGTACTAAGGCTTAATGTTAAATCCGAAGATACACTGTTGCCATTGTGACTTGTTGTTGTACAAACTGGAAATAATCCACGTGCATATAGTTGGATAAACTAGAGGTGAACTTGGCACAAAACCTAAACCGAGAATTATTAACCTGCAGAGGGGATGGATATTACGATTGGAAAATGTATAAAAGATGCAAATGTTTAGACGTCCAGTACCTCTCACTTCTCACACGGAAAGGGCTGATATTTGCTGGGTTGTACTGAAGACCAGATAGCTATCTGATACTTTGTTTCTTTGTAAAACTGTACAGTTATAGAATAAAGATCTGTGAATCTTTATAAGCCCGTGTTTGGTGTATTTCCTTTTGGGGCACTCAGCCTCAATATTTTTCTTTGCTTTTACACCTAATTACCACCTTCAGGATGCCAGTAAGTGCATGCCCCGTAACTTGTGATGTCCTCCTATTAGCGGCATCCCGGTATTGGTGCCGCAAAGGGGCACGTGTACGCGCGCATGCCGGTAAGAAGAGGCACAGTATGGGTGATGCCGGTAATGCCATTCCGCCTTCCTTTTTTCATTACCTCCATACTTGTAATGAGTCCCAATGTGTCTGTATTTGTAAGGTGGCAAGAACCCCACACCGTTCATCTCGCTAGTGACCAAAAGTGGGATAGTTCAAACACACGTGTGCAAATTATCCTCTAATATATAACTGCGGTCATGAAGTCAGGGGACCGCAGCCTGGCCAGAGGGGGTTGCAGCAGGGTTTGCTCGGACATTCTCATCCGAGCACATTTTATAAGGGCTCGAGACTTGCTCCTTTGAAAAATGTTTACGTGATTTGCCGTGTGAAGAGGAGATGGGTTGAGCTGACAGGTGGGGTGGCCTGGCTGTGGGAATCGCTGGGAGAGTGCAAAGTTCTCCAGAGGAACAAAGTAATTCTGTAGAAATGGTGACCGCATTGCTGAATGGTAGCAAACAATTCATATGTTTTTCAAAAATATTTCTAATGCCACTATGGTCTGAAGGGCTATTGGCTCCCATTCTGAGTGAAGGTTGGCGCTGTTGAATTTTTGCTTCTGAGCTGATCAAACCCATGCATCGTAGACAATATAAGGTTAATTTGTTTTTAGACTTTCAAACAAAGGGAGTATTCCAAAAGGAATGCATGAAGCGAGGGATGTAACACTGTCAAATATGATAAGGTTCACCATTTCAAAACTGTACAAAGGAACATGTAATTTGATTTTATGAAAATTTGTTGACCTGAACAGAGTGTCTGAATTACGCCGACGATAGAATGAATGCCGAATATTATGTAAGTTTAACTTTCGACGATTTTATAGACCAACGAGTCAACTTATCATTCGCCGACCAATATTGCTGGCTTACATTGTACTCGGTTGTTGTTTGTGGCATATTGCAACAACGCACAATTACAACCTGTTGTGTACTTGGATTTATCCAGGGCACATGGGCAGTCCAGCATTGAGATGTGTGTAGTCCACTAGTGGCTTCCCCCAGTTTCCACAAATGCGTAATTCAACGCTAATATTTAATTAAAATTCTGTCTATGGGTTCTTCTTGCCCTTAGCTTGCTCCCTAATTGTAGCGTCAGCCTCTGCATCCCATTTCGCGCTGACCATACTCGATAGCACTAACTTCTGAAGCAAATTGAAGACTACTTTCCACATTGTTTTCTCTGTGTTCCCATTGTTTCACGTCCGTGTTCATCAATAGTTTTAACACGGGGCCAAATTATTGGTTAAAATGATAAACTGTAATAAAGATCAGCTACTGAGACACATTACTGTTATCTTTTTTACACAGCTACATCCTGACTTTCTACGATTGTCATTGATTCCAGATACCAAATGACAGGTTTTTTAACCGGCAGCGGCAGAGACACGTGAATGGGTGGATCACTATGACTCTTTTTTGGGACGATTGCCACCGGCTGATATGCCCTTACGTGGTACCAACGATAAGGAGAAACCTGACATTATTTACAGTGGCCTAGCGCCAAGCTGATGCCAAAGCCTTGTGATTCACAGTGCGTCCAATGTGCTTCTTATACCCAAAAGGAACACTGCGTGACTCACGATAAACATTTGTGGATCGAGAACGAAGAAAAAAATTACCCATTTGCTTGAATATGGCAATCGCTGGATGTTCTCGGAGCGTTTATTGTGAAATAAAAGTACTTCAAAAATTGTACAGTTTTGCTATTTCCTTTAAAAGTATGGTTTTATATTCAAAATTGGGATGTGCTGTGTTGTAAGATGATGTGTGTTGATATTCCGGGTTCTGCGTCAACTAACATTATCACGTAGGTGATGACTGGGCGCGTTTGGCTATGCTGCCCAGTAACGTCCTGGAGATAGGCGAGGAATATCACTAGGTTTGGTGATGTCAGCCTCAGGGGCAGGGCATATGAATTAGTGCACCTTAGTTGCGCCATACTGCCTGATTTCTCATGTGTAAAAAAGAGGAAATCTACGATAAGGTGCATAGGAAATGTTTGTACGATCGATCAACGTATGCTTATAAACACATGCCTGAACCTGCAGGACAATCATATTTCTGAGCGCACTATTCCTTTAATAGATCCATTTTTTGCTCCATTCGCTGCAGATGATTTTCTAAGGTCTCTGTTTCTGTATTATTTTTGATGTCTGTGTGGTAAGTACACATAAACTAATGGGTAATAATTGGTTTATATAGAGAAGTGTAGTGTCTACCATTAGTATCACTATTTTCACTCATTTCATCAAAAGGAAAATTTTCTTCCAGCCATTACAAAGTACTAGACTTTCTGTGCAAAAAGAAATATATATATTATTTTTACTGGACCTAATACAGAAAGTTTATAAATATATAAAATAAATGTAGTGTACTCACTAGTCCCTTGCTAAGTTTTGCTGTTACTGCTGCGTAGGTGTGCTGCTGATTTGTGCTGTGCAGTTTGTGCAAGGTAATTCTGTTGGAGGCATAATTATTTTGTTTTGGTATATTGCATTATGTTGCATATGTTATGTAATTGGACGGTTGGTGTGTTACATATACAGTTTCCACTTCTTATTTATTATTAAATGTAATGTATTTATGTGCTGCTTTTTTAACATGTTCAGTGTTTTTATTGAGTTTTTGGATAATGTTTATGTTGACCGAGTCTGTCCGCGAACATACGCATGGTCAGCAAACATCAGACCCACTAGCGAAGGTAGGGGGTTCAGTATGTTCTATGTTATATGGATATAAACTAAGGGAATCCTAGGAAACATTTATCCAATTTATATTGTCTATATTTTTTTCAGTGAAAAAAACTTTGTTAAAGGGACGTTATGGTTCGAAGTAAAAATGGAAAACCCCTGAAATTCGCAAGTTATGGTAAACTAAGCAACCATAACTCGCGCCACCAACGTGCACTGCTAAAACGGACACCCAGGACATCAAATATGACATCACAAATGTCATTGATGACATCACTGATGACATCACATGTGCATTTACTTTTCATGAAAAGTCTCTACAAGGGATTCTTATTGTAATGTTGATAAAAAAAGTGTCAAGATCTTTGGAATAAATATCATGAGGTACACAGTGCATTAAGCAATGCATTGCTACAAATAGCATTCTATTATGAAGTTCTTTCCAGTATACTAAGCTACTAATGTAGAAACATAGGCATTGTGTGCAGCATACATGATGGAGGTGCAATATTGATAATCTTGACATGTTGAATAATAAAATGATAAATGTTTTCTTATTACAGTTTTGCATACTGTGAAACATTTAATAAGTAGCTAATAAAACCCACTTACTACATAATTGCATTATTGCAAACAAAACACAACCAGACAACAGCACTAAAATATGAGCATATACAGGGAAAATAAATAAACAAAAAAACAGCAGTATTACAAGACAATCTTTATAATTTAGCTGATTATCTTCATGCACAGAAATGATTGGTCTGCTTCAAAGCTAATACTTCCCTATGTATAACTATCACATAATGTGACTGGATCCTAAGGAAAATAGTGTGAGTATAATTTATACAAATATGAGCAAATCCAGGGAGAGTACAGCAATAAAAAAAACAGAGAACTATAAGCAAGTGTTGATAAACCTACTGATCATCTTCATAAATAGAAAGCATTATTGTCTTCCAAGTGTGTTTTTTCCCCTATGTATATTTTTCATATGCTGTGAGTGAACCCGAAGTGAATTACGGTAAGAACATATTTGAAGTATAAGTCTTCAAATATACTACTATACTACTGAACAACTATACTACTATACTACTGAATTTTTAATTCCTGACTGTTACTGGCCTAGATATGTCAGTAAAGGAAAAAATAGGGAGCCAAAAATGTGATGTCATGTCATCAATTACATTTGTGATGTCATCTTTGATCTCCTGGGTGTTCGTCTTAGCAGTGCACAGTGGTGGCGCGATTTATGGTTGCTTAGCTTACCATAACTTGTGAATTTCAGGGGGTTTTCGGTTTTACTTTGAACCATAACGTCCCTTTAACAACGTCTTTTTCACTGAATATATGGGGGATGTAACAGGATTTATTAGGGAAAAGGAAGGTAATACCTCAATACATTTCCTCAAAGAGGAAGAAGGGACTAACCAAACTCTGGAACATAGTATTTTTTAAGAGAGTCCTGTGGCAACAATCAATGAACAGTGCATGACACACTCCAAAATGGAGTAAAATAGAGATGAGATACATCTATCAGATAATAGGACAAGATGATCGTAGAAAGAGCGTGCACATGTATTTGGGGGGTTTTGAAAAAATATCTGTGTAAAAAGTATAATTGGCGTGTTTTGTATTAGTGGTGATAAAATTGGTTGGAGGTTTAAAAAGCTATAAGAAAGATAGTAATGCAATTTCACAAGGTTATTAGTCCCGGAAAAAAAAGCAATTGATGTCCAATCAAACCTAAGAGGGTAGTTGAGGAGAAATAGAATAAAATAAGATTATTAAACTATCAAAAACAATAACAGTATAATACAAAATTATAAAAATTATAAATGAATAGATAAAATTACTATTGTTGTACAGGCTTGGTAATTGTATGAAGAAATTGTTTTATTGGAAATGGTGGTGATTGATGGTGCTGGCCTGAAGTGGTTGTTATAGCCTGATTAAATAAATAATAAACAAAACAACCTGGGTATGTATTGACAATGAAAAACGACTTCATTATGGGGACATTCCCCTTTTACATCTATGCATGACATCGCCAAGATACACACCAAAGATTAGAAAGTACCAAGCTGGGTGGGTAAAAGAAACAACTAATAAAACACTTATGTCATGGCCTCAAGAAAGCTCATTATAGAAAACAGTACTGCGACACATGACAGCATACTTGCATGCTACATATAGAGGGAAGAAGCTACTGAAAAGGTTAGCTGTTTTAGAACTATGCAAGATGTATCAGAGCGAAAGAGAAGACCCACCTGAGAAGGAGCGGCGGCTCAATCAGCATAAAGAGGAGGAAGTAACAGCCTCAGCTCTTCTTTCTCCTCCTAAAAATGATATAATAATGGAAGCCAAAGAGTGAATATATCCTGTAAAGGAATTGATAGCAGTGGCAGGGTATGTTCCCCCAACATACACACCTCCAGCTTACAATAGTGAAGACATCATGGAAGAAAGTGAGAATAAAGAGCATGAATATATATCCACACGCAACAAACATAAAGAGCGTGATGAGAGAAAGGACAGACAAATAGAAATAGAAGAGAAAGTCAGGAGACTAGAAAGAAAGACAAAGCGAGTGGAATGACAATAGTACAAAACAAGTGGATGGGAGGACAGCCACTACTGAAATTGGACGGAAAGGGCATTGACGATGTTAAAGAGAGAGAAGAAAGAGATGTAAGGGAAAAGAAGGGAAAGGAACAAAAATTGACATACAAGGAAAAGAAATACAATAAAAGGAAGACGGAGGAGGTATAAAGAACAGAAAAAACTAGAGTGAGACAATAGAAGAGAAGAAACATAAAAAAATGGAAGCCCAAAGATTGAAAAAAAAACATAGGTTCAAAAGAAGGCGAGTGGAAGAAGAGAAAAGAGAGATGAGAAGAAGGGGAGAAGAAATGAGAAGGAGCAGCGGACATAAAGATGATGAAATAGACCATCTTGTTAATAGAAGTGTGTTATCTATTGAAGCACAAGAACGATGGGAAGAAGAGAGAGAGACACAACAGCTCCGCAGGGAGCTGCAAGGGATACAGAGAATACAGACATGGGCCAATGAGCATGAGGCAGAAGGCAAAGGGAAAAGGATTGGTGATCTATATAGACAAATGAGAGAACAGAGTGATTATGAGGCTATGAGGAGCATTAAAGGATCTCCATGAAAGGAAACAGGACATATAGCGGATAATGCATTGATGGATGTGTATGGAATGCTGTCCCTAAGTAGACTAGCCCTTGATGCTAAGGAAAGGGATACTAGTGATACCAGTTGGGATATAATGATGCCAGACGAAGAGAGGGAGGAGAATGAGAAACCGTGAAGAGAAGGCGCATGCGGTTTTTCAATAGCCCCAAACATCGAGAGAGGAGTACAATGGTCAGATTAACCATAACCTATACCACAGTCTGAGCAACTACAAGCACGCTCGCATAGTGCAGGGAATTTGTGTCTGCCTTATGCAAGTAGGTTAAGGTTACTACCAGGAAAAAGACGAACAGGAAAAACTAGTCCCATATGGAAGATGCAAAGTGTAGGGGGATATAAGTTTGGACCAGGATTTACACAATCCTGTTATTAGAGACATTGGGAGGACGACCACAATATATTTGTTGGCAACAAATTGACAAAGAAAATGTAAAATATATATTGCCTAGTTTGACTGTGTGTGCGGGAAAATGGATTTATGAGTTAGAAATAATGACGGGGAATGACATTAGCAGTGGGTGACATAAAGGGCCTGTTAGCAGCTATTCTAGGGGAGAGAGCTGACTACATTTGGAGATGAGCAGGATATGCGAGTGTAACAACACAGAACACAATAACAGTAAAGTGTAGGTAAAGAAAATATAGTGACAGTTCAAGAAAGATTCATGCTTCAAGACTAATCAGTTAGCACATATAAAAAAGAATGTATTCAAACTAAAATAAACATGTATAAAAGTACATTACAAAAATCCCAATGTTGTAAGAATCAACATTTAACAATGGTGAAGGTGACTATGTGTAAAACACAAATGCTTGTCTGCTATTCAGAAACAATTTATTATGTCGAGTCCGTTAGATTACAAACTCAACTGGCAGGTCATGTTATGTTCTCTGGCTAGTCTAACTCCTCCACAATTATACAGAGGATTTTGCTCTCAAGATGTTTCTGTTCCTCGCCTGTTAGTAGCGAACATTCATCAGGAGATTTCCACTTTAATGTCACACTTAATAATAGTTTTTGTTTTAAATATCACCTTAGATCAATAGAATTTTCTTAATACATCTTGATCTGCCATATAAAAACAAGCAAACAGAACAGTATACGCTATAATTGCTAGGGGTCTGTTACTGTTCATATAATGAAGTAAGACCTATCATGGTAGGGACTACATTGTCCTATATTTTCTCTATGTACATTTTACTGTAATATGCTACCCCTCTCCGGAACTAGATAGAGAAAGAACTTTGTCATTTGTTTATAAGTGCATCCCGGGATTCCTTCTCTTATTTATGTTATACAGCACAATACACGACACTTGATGGTACACCATTTAATAATTTCAGGGTAGACATATGGAGGGTGCCTAGAGTACATTATCCTGACACATCAGGCATGGGTGTGATTATGACAAGGGAAATGGGAGAGGACGAAGATCCTGTTTCCTTCATTCAAGAGCTTCAGGAATGCTGGCGTCTTGAGACTAAAGAACCGTGGGATAAAACAGAGGCATTATTTTTTCATATTTGATATCAGGGAGTGCCTCAGCCAGTGCAACGGCAGAGAAAGACACAGGTAGCGAAGCCATGGCCAGAAATACAGTTGACTATTGCACATCATTGTCGATTGTTGCAACAGAAAAATAAGAAGAACGCTAAGAATAGAAAGCAGGAGGAAGCAAAGTTAGTCCTGAAATAATTGACAAATTTCACTATAGAAGGAGCAGTATTGACCAGTGGTGAAGGTGTGGCCACACAGGAAGTACAGTCAGCACAGAACAATAATGTAGTGCACCCCATGGATCAGAGTCAGAACAACTTTTGGCCACAAGGTAGAGGTAGAGGACCAAGAGGATGAGGTGGAATTCAAAACCCACAAGTGGAGGAGGATTTAATGGGGGACAGCCACAGCAATGTTGCAATTGTTGGGACAACAGGACATATAGCCCGAACATGTAGAAGTAGAGGAGGAGCCATGCAGTAAAACTGCAAGCTCCAAGAGGGGGGGATGGGATCTTCTCCACAGTACAACACAGAACCACAGGAATATTACGTCCAAGATCACACAGAGTATAAGACAAGTGTGCCACAAATACAGCAAGTACAGCAGATTCCACAGGAAATACAGTTGCCACAAGGGCGACCACAGCAAGCACCAATGCAGGCACAGCAAGTACAGGCACAGCAACCACAGTACATACTGGTATACCAAGTGACAGTTCCACAATGGAAGGCAAATGCAGGAGCCCCACAAATGACCACACCCAGGATACAGAGTGTGGCATTAGTGGGCGAGAATCCTTTCAAAGGTACAGGGATGAATTTGTATCCACAATAGGACAACCCACAGAGCAATCTGATGTGTTCAGTACTATCTTTGACTCCAGACCAACAAGAGGAACCAATGGTCAAGGTTCCGATAGGAGGCAAGACATTTTCGCTCTTGGTGTATACAGGAGCAACTCATTCCTGTGTTCGAGAGGGAAAATACCCAATGTCTGGCATTGACATGAATGCTCAGGGATTCTCTGGGCCACAATTTCGGTTCCCATTACTGATGAATTACCACTATCTATCGGTGAACATGAAATATCAATGCCAATATTCTACTCTCAGCAGACCCCAGTTAACATACTGGGGTGTGACTTGATGACAAAATTAAACATGACAATATCCTTTAACAAAGGGATAGTGTGTTCAACTCCAGGGACACATTGGGGGTCATTCCAAGGTGGGCGGTAAGGAGACCGGTGCCAATAATCCCTTAGCGCCCTACTACAAGGTCCCTTAGTGGGTCCCACCAGGAACGGCTGGTCTGACCAGCCATTCTGGATGGGACCCGTCAAGGGACCAAGGCGCTAATAATGGGCTTGCAAGTCGCAAGCCCGTTATCAGCGCCCTCCCCATCCCATTGAGCCGTATGGGGGCTCAAATGGGAATGGGGAATGGTTTGTTCAATGGGGACTTACCGGTCCCTCCAGGTTCGGAATGGATCGGTAAGTCCCCATTGAACGACGCCGGAGTCGGTACCGGTATGGGAGGAAGCCATGGGGCTAATTGCTCCATGCCTACCACCATACTCGGAATGAGGGCCATTATCTAAATTTGTGAAAGTTTTTACTTGCTTTCACTGGCCAAAAATCATTCTGAGGGGTCTCTTTAGATTCAGAAATATTTTTGGATGGAGTAAATATATGTGTTGTTGAGAATACCTAATGAATATTTGTTTAAACCAGAAATACCTATGGTTGCTGAGGAGGGACATATCACTCCCATAGAGTTAGGGTGAACAGTGGTAAATCAATAAAGGGTGGTTGTTCATGGGACAGATGATGCAGGAAGGGAATGGAGAACAGTAATAGCTTTTAAGGAAGGATACAGATTCAAAGATTTGACAGACGAAGACTTGTTCAGAGATGAATATTCATACAATGAATTTGTATATTTTTTTTATAAGTCTCACTTATTGGATGAACATTGAGAACCGAGAAATGCCACAGTGAATGGCATTAATAAAAAAGAAACTGTCATTTTTTTCCAGAAGATTTAGAAAAAGTGACAAGCATCTTGTGGACCAGCAGTACAGATGACGTGGGTCTATTGAGTGGAGCAGGAGCAGTTAAAATGAAGCTTAAATGAAAGGTAATTTTGCCATGTGCAAAACAGTACCCCACGTCCAGAGAAGCAGATGAAGGCATATTTGAGACCATTTCCACTTCAATGAAGCAGGGAATATTGGTGCCCTCATAATATGTATGTAACACTGTTGTATACCCAGTGAAGAAATCAACTGGGGAGTCATGGAGATTTATTCAGGATCTCCGCCCCTTAAACAATATTGTTGAAACAGAGCTTCTTTTGGTTGCAAACCCTGCTACAATAGTATCTAACATTTGAGCTAAAGCCACATATTTTACAGTAATATATTTAAACAATGACTTATTTTAAATTCCCCTTCATGAAGACTCACAGGATTTTTCTTTGTTTTCATATATAAATCTGTGAGTAAAACATACAAGACTGCCTGAAGGGTACTGTGAGTCCCCATCAATTTTTAATAGTGTCCTTCAGATGAACCTAAGTAACACACAACTTCAGTGTACAATAATACAGTATGCAGGGAAGACTCAGTTCCACTCATGATAATACTAGCAGAAAAAGGATACAAAATAGACAAAGAAAAACTACAATATTGTCAAGAAAAGGGGTCCTGTACATAGGACAGCTCATTGCTCACGATGGGAGAAAAGTGACACCTGAAAGAGCAGAAGCAATCACGTGAATTCCAAAACATGAAAAATCAAGAGAAATGCAACAATTCTTAGGCCTATGTAATTATTGTAGGGCCTGGCTTTCGCGATAGAAAAAGCAACCAGTATTACAATGGGATGCTCAATAACATTATTTGTCGAGCCTTCCCGATTTACCATTTTGGAGAAACCCAAAAGTACATTGACTACACATACATCGTCTGGATACAAAGTGATTATTTCAAATCCAACAATCAAAATTGTTAGATCTAGAATAGTGAATCCAGCTACATTCACAGCAGAGCCAGTAGGAAAGGAAAACTATGTACATGACTTCACAACATATACCGACTTCTATGATGAAATTCCACATGTTATAGAAAATGCACTCGGAGGAGGGGAAGTACTCTTTATTGATGGTTCTTCACAAATTGATCAACTGACTGGTGAAAGGCATACCGGGATGTCAGTAGTGAAGTTACAAAATATTGGTGAATTTGAAGTAGTGACAAGTGCAAAATTGCTTTCACATTTTTCAGCACAGGTTAGAGAATTAGTGGTGTTTATCGGCAAGCTTCAAAGATTTGAAGATGAGGAAGTCACAGTGTATTCTGACTCTGACTACGTTATGACAACCGCACACGCAGGGCTGTCACATTTGAAAAGGAGGCGTTTCCTCCATGCAGACTACACTCCAGTGCAACATGTGTCCCTACTGGGCAAGCTCATTAAGATACTAAAGCTCCCCTTAGCTATCACCATGCTGAAATGCAGAGCCCATACTAAAGGGGCAAACCTGATTTCTCATTGTAATAAAGCTGCAGATGTAGAGGCCAAAAGAGAAGCATATTGTTCATATATCCCTGACTTTGAATTAGAGGATGTTAAGCAGGCATCAGAAGGTACTTGTTAATACAGGATATTTTTAATACGCTATCCATTGTACTGCTAATTGAGCTGCAAGGTCGAGCTCCAGAGAAAAAACTGGATTTTTGGAAGAGACTGGGTGCTCTTTATCACTCACTGAGGCTAAATGGAGACTGGATAGTACTGGAAAGCCAGTAATGCCTCTAGCATTATTAAAGGTGGTGCTAGAGCAGCTTCACCACCCTCCGCACATCACCAGAGAGAGTCTTGCTGCAATGATTCCAGAAGACTGGTTCACACCAAATTCGTTAGAACATGTTGCATAGTTTATTGTAAATTGCATTGTGTGCCAGAAATGTACAGCAGGGCATACCTTGCGGACAGTGCAAGAAGCACTCCCTAGACCCAATTGTCCATTTCAGCATCTACCTATAGATTATATAAATTTGTTATAAGTATGGAATGGTTATAGGTACATGCTAGTCGTAGTATATCCCTTTTTCACGCAGCCCGAAGCAACATGCGCTGGCAATATTCTTGTGTGTGAGTTGTTTCCTAGACGGGGTGTGTGCGAATTCCTGCAGTTTCACAATGGCCCGCATTTTGTAAATTAATTATTTGAACAAATACTTCTTCTACGTGGCATAAAACACACATTTTCCTCCACCCACAGGCGAATGGTGTCTACGAGAGGCTAAATAGACTTCTCAAAGAGATGATAGCAAAAATCTAAATTATTCTGAAAAGGGGATGGTTATGTTGCCTTCCCCCTTCTTTTTGTTTGCCCTTTAAAAACAGCCTGGCTCTGACCACCACCTAACTCGCAGAACTACCCCACCATTTAACTGTTCATAAATTGGTGACTGGACGCCGCCTTGCTTGTCCCACTTGAATAAAAACTGATGCCCATATTGTAGCAAAAATGTTAGGGGATGAGATGCACGATTATTTAACAAATAAGACTGCTAGTTTTTTTAAAATTTCTCAACAGATCAAGATCCAAAAGGAAGGGTCGAAGAAGATTGAAGAAGACAGCCAACCAACAGATTCTATTGACTTGCTCAAGCAGCGTAGCTTGTACCCAGGGGAACAAGTACTAGTAAACAGTTTTCTATGTACTTGTAACAAGCCCCATTTTCAGAGACAATGGGGGTCATTACGAGGTTGGAGGTAAGTAACAGTCCTTACTGTCAGGTGTATCAACCCACGTTCAAGTTATTATGCTGCAACATTTGGTACTGTGGGCTTAGAAAATCCAAGATGGACGAAAAGCCCACAATTGCACCAGAATCCAGGAAAACCGCACAGTTTTTCCACACACCAAAATGGTCGCCTGACCCGCCACCCACCAGTGCGAGCGTGATGGGCCAGAAGTGCCATGAGTGAAACGTGGTGCCAAAGGAAAAACAGCAGTGGATGTTAGCTCAAAAAGTGCTTTGAAATCACCTTTGTTTCTCTGAATACAAGCTCAAAATGCCTATTTCAAACATTGCAAGATATTCAAAAATCTTACTGAACACCAGCAGACGTCTGGTAGAATGAAGTCTTGTGTGCATACCAAATCTGGAAAGATGAAGATCCTAAAATAATGTTCATAACAAAACTGGCTGAGCAGTGGATGTCAGCAGCTTAAGTGAAAGGGGATTTAAAGCCACTAAAATAGAAATGTTTAAAATAAATGAGTGACCTACTTTTGAGTGTCACATTGGTTGCAACTGCTTAAATGTCATGGTTTTGAAGTTAGAATCAGCGTTCTAGCTGCATGTACCAAAATTGTAAGTTTGATTTGAATGAAGAAAAATGGGAACAAAAGTCACCCTTGGCTGAAGCCTGACTTAAGGAGTTTGAATTCTGCCCGGCAACTACCCGCGACAGGAGTTGAAACTTGCCCAGCAACTGCATTCACAGGCCTGGCCTGCCTTCTGCTGCCCCACCAAATGGAGATTACACCTCTCTGATTGAATCAGGGGAGGGGTACCTGGGACTGCAGGGAAACAGAACAATGAGCTTCCCTTTGCTTCAAGCAATTGCTAAATCAGGGGATGTAAATGGCTTCCTCTTGGAAGGAACTGGGAGGACACTGTCTCTGTGAGCCAGCCGAGCTTGGGGGAAGTGGACATACCACAATTTCCCCACGTGCTTTGGGGACTTAACCACACCCATTTGGACCAGAGCATAATTTTAGAAAGATAGATAATTCATAGTACAACATTGTCAAAATTATATCAATAATATCATTATTCCTGTGATTTTTCTGTGCACATTTTAAGAGGTGTTAGGACTCAAATCTGACACTTCATGATCTGATGCCCATATTCCTTGTGCACATTTGTGTAGATGCTGGAAAAGTTTAGAGAGTGTGTTCTGGATGAAAAGGGCAGACTTCTGTCAGAAGTGAACACAACATCTTACAAAGACAGGGATCGGATGGTTTGGCGCTTCAGAAAATATGTTAACCGGACATATAATATTAGAAAAATTGTACATAGATAAATATGCATTGGAATCAAAAATAGATTTGTGTGCAAAGTGACAAGGGGAGTGTTATTTCTGTATGCCATAAAAATTATGCCTGATGACGCAGGATGACTCACAATTCAGTTCCCCAGTCAGGCGACAGAGAATCCTCTAGCCTATCAGGATCCTCAGAGGGCTGGGCATAGAAAGTCAGCCTTCCAACCCACTTTCAAAAGATATAAAAAAGAGCCACTGAGACCAAGGTAAAGACATTCACTTTACACTTTCTTGCGAAGCACTTTGATGGATGACATCCAAATTCAGGCACTATCCAGAGACCAGAACTTAGAAAACCAGACTCCATACTCCAGAAATTTGAACGCAGATGGCCTACTGCAAGCTAAAAGTATTCTCAGCTGGCCTTACAATTTTGCAAACTGATTTACCCCAGACTTCCAAGGGGCACATCAGAATAAAACAGCCGGGCTGTGCTGTTTGATTCTAGCCAAGAACTTTTGCCAGAACCAGACCCAGAGAGCAGTGCTGTATCCAGAACCGCGAACCAGAGAGCAGACCAGACCACTGTACAGGGCCAGAACTTTTGCCAGAAGCATAGATCCAGACCAGCAGAGTAGAGAGAACCGTAGCTAAACCTGTTGACCAGATCTTGATGGTCTATTTCAAATTTATAGTGTGAGTATCCAGCCAGAACTGTGCAGAACCAATCTCTTATTTTAAAATAATCTAATTCAAACCAGTTCCACCTACCTAGAACTTCATCATAGAAATTGTGTGTCCATTCGTGATTTCAAACCTGTGTAAGTGTCATTTGTCATTTGAATCTTACTTTATTTCTGAGACTCTACCTCCACTAAATGGTCCATATCTTTTGAACCATATGTCCTAGAAGTGAGATTTAACTTACTTTCATTTCAAAGCTAAGAACCTGAGCTTTCCAACAAGCCCAACCCTGACTTTCTATTCCTTATAGTTTTCCCGTAATCGCGATCGACGAACTCGGAAAAAGTGTTAGAATGGCAATTTGACTCAAGTTTTACCACACGTTAATAATAGCTGTCTCTTACTTGCAACTGCTGAATTTCATTTTCAACCTGATAATCGCTTGTGTATCCTTGCTAGTGTTGACATGAACTAATTCAAAATAGCTGTCACCTACCCTGAATCTCACATATCGAATTAAAATCATTTTTAGCATATCTTTCACTTTATTGCAAATCACATTTAAAAGTATTTCTGCCTGTTTAAAAGCATACCGGTTGCTCTAAGTTTGCTAGGTGGGAACTGAACTGCTTTTGATTGTATTCCTGAAAACCTGTGTGCTCTTCTTCCATCTCCTTATATTGCATAGGGGGGGAGTGAATTGTCAAAAGAAAAAGTGATCATATTATCTCTTGTTGAAACCATATCAGTTTATTTCTGTGCTGCATTCTTTCCATCATTGCTTTTCCTTGAAACCATAAAAGTATTCTCTGCTACCTTATCCTTTCTATACTAAATCCTCACTGATTGAAAGGAGTGTGCAATTGTAACATTACCCATTGTTGGTCAACATTATATTCATAAGTGTGCTATCAAATATTAATTTATTCATAAAAGGTGTGATATATATATATTGTTTAATTTTCAAATAAATCTTTTAATTTGCAAAACAAACCTACTTCTTGGCTCAGTGAGGTCAGGGGGATTCAAAGAGAGGGGCGTTATACAAGGGTTTATCATGCAGATCTATGACCTTGTCATAAAAATATATAAATAAGGGCTTCCCTTCGGCATCCCAGACTAGGCATTGACTTAGTTGGAGTGCTGAATTGAAGTAACTTAACAGAGTGGGGGCTCGAGCCGGGACGTCTGGATTAGATCTACCACTTGTGCAGCTTAATACAGTGTGCTAACTGACAGCATACATAAAACCTGTTGGATCACCACGCTGTGTTACACTGTAAAAGCACCCCTCAAAAGAAGGACGCTCTAAGGAGACGTTTTGTTTTGCAAAATAAAATACAAACTGCTGTAAATCAGGAAGGAAATCAATTTCCAGAATGACAACCTTGGTAGATATCAAAATAGCCAGAGAGTGCCTCTTACATAAGCTATTTGTGAGAGGCGAATGGACGGAACAGGACCAGACGGTGTGGTTGCAGGCAATCGCACCCCAGATCACTGCAACAGGGTCAGACATATGGAGAGATCAGGGTCCATTACATGTGGCTCTGAGTGAACTATATATGGCCCCTAAAGCCAAAGATAAGCACGACAAGATTGTCAGGATAGCAGCATATTTATATTTATATATCGGAGCCATACAGGACAAATGTGCTGAAGCCCAAGATCTGGCAAATAGGCAACAGATGGCATTAGAGAAGGCCCAATCTGACCTGGTCTCTTCTGAGCAGAGGCTGCACAGGAGCCAGGAGTCAGAAAATGAGAGTAGACAGTATCTCATTAAAATCAAAGAGGATATGGGTATCCTGCAACAGGAAAAGTCTGACCAGGATACCAGATTTCTGGCCTTGTAGAAGTTGTACCAAGAAGGTTTGGACTCCCTACTGCAGAGCCATAAAAAGCTGGAGCAACAACTGGACTTCAATAGGGCATGCACAGAGCAGGTAGTCACCCTATAAAGCCACCTAGATAAGGAGAAGGCAGAGAGCAACAAACTGATTCTGAAAGACCTGCATACCCAGTCAGAATTTGAGGAAGAGCACCAGAAAGCTGGTGCCCTTCAAAGGCAGAGGGACTACCTGGCGGCATGGAGGCAGGCTCTTAGTCAGGAAAGGGACACCTTAGGCCAGGAAGTCTGCCACTTGAAAAGAAAAATGGAAGAAAATCACCTGGCCCTCCAGGGACTGGGTGACCTCCAAAAAGAGCATCAAAACTTGTTGGAGAACACCAGGAGGGTGGAAGATGCTCTGGCAAGAAAGGAGCAGGCCAGTAGGGATGGGACTCAGGAGGTAAACTTCCTGCAGCAAACACTGGCCCAGTACTCCAGGACAAACCAGGAAGCACAGAGAGTGAATGAGGCTCTCTGTTAGCACAATGATAGGCTCCAGCAAAAGGCAGCCATGCAGGAGAGACTGATCGAGTCTAGTAAGGCCTTGGTTGAGGAACTGAAAGCACAGGCTCTTGCATTGCAACAGGGAGCAGGGGCTGATAGAGATGAGGTTCACTGGGAAAGGGAAACACCTGAGCATAACCTCAGGAGCCCTAGTACCAGAGGCTTTCACCTCTCCCAGTCCCTGGACTCTGCCACCCCCATGTCCCCTGGCGCACATGAGCACAGGGCCACAGGGATGTCAGATTACTAGCCAGCCAAAAGTATGGGGTGCATAGGCCAGTACCACCCAGGAATGGATGGGCGGGCATCCGGGTATGGGCACTTAAGTACAGTGCAATTTAGTGGGGAACTCCAGGAGAGTAGGCCCACTAAGGGCATCCTGAAAACCTCTGCCCAGTTAGGTCAGTGGGGGGGTACTCATCAAATCCTGGCAGCACAGAGGAATCTGAAGACTCCTCTGAACATCACAGGACACAGGAGACCAGGTCCCCACATTCTGCCAGCCATTCCCAGGCTCGCAGAATCCGGGAAAACCTGGAAGATCAGACAGACACCTCTGGGAGCAGTGCTTCTGAGTCAGAGGATGAATGGACCAAGGTTACCCGAACCAAAAAGGCCAATAAGGCAAAAAGGGCCTTGCTTAAGGACCCCTTAAAACAGATTAAGGCAATAAGGAGTGTCATCACCCCTTATCACAAGAATGCCAAGTATTCTGTTTGGGAACACTTGGAACTTTACGAGCAAATGATGGAGACTTTCCATTTGAAAGACAGCAGGAGCTGCATTCAGCATGTAAAATGGACATTCTCCCCAGAATACTCCAGTTTCTTTGCAGGGCTGGAGGACCAAAACCATTCAAGATGGTCCACATATAGGGCGGCCATCTTGAAACATTTTTCTGTTCACAGAAATCCCCAAAAGGCTCGCAAGGCAGCCTACAATTTGCAATGTGGGGAGGATCAGGCCCCACAAGAATTTGTGCAGGAATTGAAGCGTGCCTTTGCGCACAGACAGCAAAGAATTTGTAAACACTTTTTTCCATGCCTTTCCCAAATACATCATGACCCAGCTAGCGAGAGATTTTCATGAGAAAAGGTCACTAGACTGGGTCATTGAACAGGCTACCCAGATCTATGAGGTGCAGAAGCCCATAGAAAATAAAAATAATGCCCAGAAAAGCCCCAAATCAACCAGCGCTCCTGCTGCTGCTAAGGTGGCAGAGGTAAAGGTTGCCCCCATTTTAGATTTGGAGATGGGGGGGGGCCTAAAAACTTGCCTGCGCAGAATAGCTCTAAGCCCAGAAGGCCCTCGGCCAGTCACAAACAGGGAATCAAGGAGGTAGTCCCACAAATGGGATCCCTCATTCCCCTGATTATGTAAGTCCCCGTTACAAGGGAAACCGACCCATCCTGGGTTATGTGTGGACTCCTCCGGCCCAGGGGGGATCCAGCCAAGTACCTAACCCAGGAAACTCCCCTCCTAACTTCCCACAGGAGGGTACAAATTCCCCAAATACTGGGCAGAACTTTTTTCCCAGGTATCCACCCAATTTCCAACCCCAAAATCATCCATCCTCTTTCCCCAATTCCCTGAGCCCAGACCACTTAATCCGGTAGAGGGGAGGCCAAAGGTGGAGGGGTACCCAAATCTTCCCAACCCTGGGTGCTACCAGAGAAGGGATAGCTACCCTTCCCGGGATCAGCCCAGGGGAGAAAACCGAACCCCGTATCAGCCTGAGCGGGTTTCACAGTTAGAGCGCCAGGTCCAAAATATGGCACGGGATCTGGGTCACATGCTGAGGGCTCAACAGAACCCTCATACGAGCATGCCGGCGCAGAATGCCCCAAACTCTGGGCCTGGTGCTCCAGAACAATGACGGGAGCAGCACCCCGATAACCCACCGGTTCCCAGGGAGGGGGCACAATGGGAAGGGGGGTGTGAAGCTTCCTTCCCCACTTGTAAACAGCCCCTGGAAACCCAGGAACCGAAAACAAAATCTCCTACCCCTGAAAGTCTGCCACCCAAGGAGCAGAGAGGAGGTAGGAGAAACAAAGGACCCAAACAGACCCATTTTGTGGAGGAGGTACAGATCTTCCAATTTGAGGGAGAGGGATCCTCAGAGGATCCTGGGAAAAGGATCTTCTCCTTCAGAGATGGGGGAACTCCTTCCAAAGAAAAATGGGTCCCATGGGATCCAAATCCAGACTGGGTAGATGTGGGGACTGAGCTAGCGCCGCCCATCATCTCATCCCAGAACCAACAGCATCAAAATCCACTGGTTCAAACCCATTCTGGTGACTGCCTCCAAAAAAGGGGGCGGGGGGCGGCTCAGAACTGGAACCAGGGCAACCCACAACGGCTCTGATTTCCAGTTGCCGACTTTTTCTTGCAGATTCCCATTATTCTCCACAGAATTCTGCCCAGATCTCTTCTCTCGCAATGTCTAAAACTAAAAAATTAGCCCACCAGTTGTCCCAAAATGTGCATTATCTGTGCCCCCTTGAGGAGAAGGAGGGAAGATACTATGCCCCGGTTCAAGTGAAGGGGCAGGGTACAATTTTGGCACTGGTGGACACTGGATCCCAAGCTAGCCTTTTGTCCAAAAGGGTCTTTGACAAACTAAATGCAGGAAGGGGGGAGAATTACCGTATTCCTCTCACCTCTCTTCCTGGACAACTTCAGAACTTTGACGGGAAGGAAATTCCCATCGAGGGGACTGCGGATTTCGACATTAAAATTGGGTGACACAAGGTGAAACACCCGGTCATAGTAGTGACTCCAGAGGGCACCCCTTGTTTACTAGGGAACGACCTCCTGAGAAGGTTGTCACCCCTAATAGATTGCGTAAACAAGGTCCTCTGGACCCAGACTAGCCGACCAATAAAGTTAAAACGGAGTGTCAACCATGTTATTTTAAATGGCACATACCATATGGTTGAACAAAAATCTGACCAAGTAGAATTTAATTTCCAGAACAACCAAATTCCAGACGTGACAGTAATAGCAGTAGGACAACAGATTGGTGACGGGGGGTCCTCTCTATTTCTGAAAATCAACCTTCCTTCCAGTTTAAGATGGTATTCCACACTGGAAGGAAACACTGTGAAATTCTTTACTAATCCACAATCAGACATTCCCACTCCAATAGTCCAGAAAGATGTGAAATCAGCTCCGAGCCTGGCTGATATTCAGCAAATTGGAGAGCAGTTGTTCATCCCTGTTCAGTTAAATGATGGGAAGGACTCTGCGCTCGCGTGTGTGAACAACGGTAAGAGCTTCATCAGCGAAGCCATGTTCCGCCAACTCCCAAAAGATCCAGCCATTCCCACATTCAAACTGGTAGACAAATGGGAAATGGATCTGGAAACACCAAAATTCCAAACATCTCCTGCCAAGCAGGTGTTTGCTCACAATCTCCCTTGGCAACAAGAGCATAGTTCATAATTGTTGGCGCACGTTTACTTAGGCAGTGACATTCTCAATCACTTTGCCATTAGTTTGCAAATAATAAACTTCAAAGCTTGGTCCCGATTAGCGGATAATCCCATGGGCTTCTGATGATACAGAAAACGCATTTAGGTCAGCTCAATTGCTACCTTATGCAGTTGAAATTCTGATTAAAGAGGAAGTCACCATCCCAGAAAGGACCTGACAATTCTCCCTGGAAGTGAAAGTTAAAAGAGGACACAAATTGAAAAACCCTGATGCTTATATTCATCTAAATGCTTCTCTCCAACAGCAAGGGTTGGGGGTAAACCCAACACCAATAGTCAACTTAGAACATGACACCATTCCAATAGAGGTGGATAACAGCGACTTAAAGAGTATTACTCTAGCTGCAGGCACCATTATTGGAATGGCGGTTGATGACCAACATTTTTCCATTGATTTAGGAAATGAACTGTTAGGACCAATCCCCAAGGACTGTTTTGACAGTGACAGTGATGACAATACAACACCAGACAGGATCTTTACCCGGCATGGGGGGAACTTCCTGGTGAACACTTCCTGCCCTTATGGTAAGGAAGATGTAACTTGTGACTTCAGAAGGGATGAGGTGATTTTCCAGGTCCATGAGGGCTGCCTTTCCCACCTGAAGCCTCCAGTCCAAATCAGCACCCTGACCAGGGACTTCTCCACCCAGCTGGAGGAGGTTGCTGAGATAGCAAAACCAGAAGTCTTTCCAGGCTTCAGGCAGATGGTGGAAGAGAGAGTCAACCTAGCTGATGACTGTGTGACTCTGGAACAGAAGCAAAAGTTGAAACAAGTTTTCTTGGATTTACAAGATCTCTTTGCGGTAGACTCATATGACTGTGGTCGCACCAACATCCACACAACAACAATTCCCACGGACCCTGGCATGACTCCAGTGTTTTTGAAGCAATATCGCTTGCCTCTCACATCCATGGAGTCCCTTACTGAAATAATTAAGAACTTTGAGTCCCGGGGAATAATCCGTCCAGTACACAGCACCTTCAATAATCCGGTGCTGGGAATATTGAAGCCAAACGGCCAGTGGAGACTCTGCGCCGACCTTAGGGAGCTCAACAAACGGGTCCATACTTCCCGATGGCCTCTTCCCTACATTGACCAAGGGATGGTCCAGATCCAGGGGTCACAGGTATTCACTGCAATAGACCTGACCAATGGTTACTGGACTGTGCCTGTCAGTAGGGAGGACCAATAGTCCAGAAATATGTGAAATCAGCTCAGAGCCTGGCTGATATTTTACCTTTGGGGGCCAGCAGTACACATGGACCCGGACTCCCTCCAGATATCTCAACTCTGGAAATTAATTCAACATTTTCCTACACAAGGCCATGCCCGACATGGGTGCAAGGGGTAACCTGGCTTATGTAGATGATGTCCTCATCAAAAGTTCATCTGTGGAGGAACACATAGCAGAGATTTGTTATGTTCTGACACAGTTGAGGGCCGCCGGAGCAAAACTTTCCTTTCAGAAAGCACAGTGGTGTAGAACCCATGTTAATTTCTTGGGGCATGAGATTACTCCTCAGGGTGTCTGTCCCCAGGAAAAGAAAGTGGAAGCACTTCAGAAACTGAAATACCCCACAACTCTGCGGGAACCAAGGAGCCTCCTTGGACTGACTAATTACAGCAGAAAGTTCATTGTGGGCTACGCAGAGATCACCAGACCCCTGATTCATCTCTTGAAGGCGGGGGGTCAAGTGAGAATGGGGTCCAGAACAATCCGAGGCAGTAAGACAGCCCAAAAGAAGCCTCTCACAAGCGCCTTGCCTAGCTTACCCTGTCAGAAACAAGGAGTTTTTCTTGGAGACAGGGTTCTCCAATACGTGCTTGACTGCAGTATTATATCAAAAGCATGACAAGGTCAATAAAGTAATCTCCTATGCAAGCAAAACTTTATCCTCTGTGGAGGAAAAATTCAATGATTGCGAGAAGGCACTCCTGGCAACGGTGTGGGCATTGAAGAATTACCGCCCGTTTATCCAGGGGGAACACATCATAGTGGAGACTCCACACCAGCCTCTGCAATATCTCCAAAGTGACAGAATCCGGGCCGGAAATGTGAGTAATTCCCGAATTACTTCCTGGATTCTGTCAATGCAAGGCTTTCCTGTGGAGGTCAGATATGGCCAAAACAAGAAGAGTACCCTCGCGCAAGGTCTGGCTGACTTGCATGATTGTGCCAGAGAAAACTGTCTCGAGGACGAAAGTCTAAAAATCAAGGACAACATGGAGGCATACCTTAATTCCCCACACAAAGTCTTTGAAGAAGAAAAGTGTGAGGGAATGCCCACTGTTTATGTGGAAGGATGTTCTTACGATGTTGACAACAACCAGGAGAAAGAACTGGTGGCCGGCGTAGGGAATGCATGGGTGAATGAGTCCCCAGAACCCTCCGCTGGATACAAGATTGGTCCCCGAAGTAGTCAGGTGGCAGAGTTGATGGCTGTGTATCAAGCCATCCTCACTGCTGTCCAACATCAACTCCACGAACTGGTCCTAATCACAGATTCGGATTATGTACGGAACGGGTTCGTTGAGCACCTGGTTAATTGGAAAACCAGAGGCATGTTATTAGCTAATAACAAACCCTTCAAACATGGGAAGTTAATCCAAAATATTGATGATCTGGTCACCTCGAATGGGATGACCGTTTACTGGAAAAGATCAAGGGTCATTCCAAAGTAGAGGGACCAGACAAAACTGGAAATGACTTAGCTGATCAGCTGGCCAAAACCGGGGCCATCCAAGGGAATCTAATAGAGATTGAGTCCCTGTTGGGGGAATTCCAGGTCACTGCTATCACTAGGTCCCAGACAAATGCTCACAATGATCTTTCAACTGCACAATGGGGTAAGGAGACCCCAGATGCTGATTTGATTACGGCTCAGAAAGGGGATCCAATAATTGGTAAATTTTACCAACACGTTGAGGACCCTGAGAACTTTCCCCTGACGGATACCGATTACATTGGGAAAGAGGACCTATGAGTGTTGATGAAATGTCCAAAAGTGTCCTGAATCCAAGGCGGTTTGTTGGTAAGGAAATCCCAAGCTGGCCATGATCAGTGGGTGGTCCCTACCTCATTCCGAAGCCTGATGTTAAGTCATGCTCATGATGCGGCCACCACCGGTCATAGGGGGTTTCATACAACACTTGAGATCCTAAGAGATGTTGCATACTGGACACAAATGGGGCAGGACCTCGACCAATACTTGAAGGAGTGTCTTGTGTGTGCACAATTTCAGCCAACATCCCTCACACACCGTGCACCTCTCCTAAAGAGGGGGATGACACTGCCATGTTCAGATTTGCAAGTCGACTTCATAGGCCCCGTGATTTGCTCCTCTAGGTGAAATAAGTATATGTTGACGGTGACATGCTTATTTACTAAATGGGTGGAATGTCTCCTGGCCCCAAACTGCAAGGCAGAACCAGCAGCTGCCCTGATGATCAACCACATCTTTTCCAGTTTTAGTTTACCCCAAAGGATTGAGTCAGACAGAGTTAGCCATTTCACCAGCGAAGTAATGACAAAGGTGTGGGAGATACTGGTGGTTAAAAGGAAGCTACATATTGCTTACCGACCAGCTTCTTCTGGGGCAGTAGAACGTTACAACCAAACCATTTTGAGCATCTTAAAAAAGTTTGTGGCAGATTTTGGGCTAAGTTGGAATATTCGATTACCTCTTGTCCTAATGGCCATCAGATCTACCCCTTCATCTGCAACTAAAATGTCACCGTTTGAGCTGATGACTGGACGCAGGATGGTGCTTCCCCAGCATTTGCTCTACAGGACCCAAGAGCAAACATTGATCAATGCCTCCACAACTCACAAGTATGTTGAAAATTTAAGGAAACACCTTCAACATGCTTTTGCCTATGCTCAGCGAAACCTAGAAAGATCAGCCGATAGCATGAAGACTCATTATGATTTGAAGACTACTAGGAAAGAATACAATGTGGGAGAACGGGTCTATCTGTACAATTTCCAAAGGAACCAGGCCAAACAGCATACATTTCTGCCTACATGGAAGGGACCTTTTGAAATTGTAGACAAGATCTCCCCAGTCACCTACAAGATCCGCATCCCCAAGGGTAGTTTGGCGGAAGGGGAAGACAAGTGGGTCCATATAAATCAAATAAAGTGTTGCCATCCCAGGCACACTCTGCAGCAACTGGAGGAGTCCTCTGCAATCTCAGAGGGGGCCGCTTCAGAGTAATACAAGTCCAACCCTAAAATATTCCACATATAGCCTATACAATTCTATGATTCTGGAATGCAAATGTATCCTGATGTATAAAATGTATATGTTCGCCCCACCATTAATAGTGGGGGGGATATGTCTACGAATATGTTTCTGCTGCTTTGCTTTGTCATCCTAGGAGAGATAAACCAAGGAGGACGATCCGGGGACCGGGAGCAAAGATCCGAGGGGCCCGAGGTACCGGCTGAAAATCCCATCAGGACCGGTGAGGAGAACCGACCGATCCACCCTGATGGAGGAAAAGATGCTGAACTGTGCCATATGCGGAAGAAGATGATGCGGACATCCCAGCGTGTGGGTCAAAACATCCTTTGCACCGGACTCCCCCTCGAATCAAAATCAAAGTGCAGTTGGGCGGGGGGGTTTGTCAGGTGTATCGACCCAAGTTCAAGTGATTATGCTGCAACAATTGGTGCTGTGGGCTTAGAGAATCCAAGATGGCCGAAAAGCCCACAATTGCGCCAGAATCCAGGAAAAACGCGCAGTTTTTGCGCACACCAAAATGGTCGTCTGACCCGCCACCCACCAGTGCGAGCTTGATGGGCCAGACGCACCATGAGTGAAACGTGGTGCTAAAGGAAAAACAGCAGTGCCTGTTGGCTCAAAAAGCGCTTTGAGATCACCTTTGTTTCTCTGAATGCAAGCTCAAAATGCCTATTTCAAACATTGCAAGATATTCAAAAATCTTACTGAACACCAGCAGACGTCTGGTAGAATGAAGTTTGTGTGCATACCAAATCTGGAAAGATGAAGAGCCTAAAATAATGTTCATAACAAAATTGGCTGAGCTGTGGATGTCAGCAGCTTAAGTGAAATGGGATTTAAAGCCACTAAAATCAAAATGTTTAAAATAAATGAGTGACCTACTTTTGAGTGTCACATACGTTGCAACTGCTTCAATGTCATGGTTTTGAACTTAGAATCAGCGTTATAGCTGCATGTGTCAAAATTGTAAGTTTGATTTGAATGAAGAAAAATGGGAACAAAAGTGACCTTTGGCTGAAGCCTGGCTTAAGGAGATTGAATTCTGCCCGGAAACTACCCCCGACAGTAGTTGAAACTTGCCCAGCAACTGCATTCACAGGCCTGGCCTGCCTTCTGCTGCCCCACCAAAAGGAGATTACAACTCTCTGATTGAATCAGGGGAGGGGTACCTGGGACTGCAGGGAAACAGAACAATGAGCTTCCCTTTGCTCAAAGCAATTGCTAAATCAGGGGGTCGTAAATGGCTTCCTCTTGGAAGGAACTGGGAGGGGCACTGTCTCTGTGAACCAGCTGAGCTTGGAGGAAGTGGACAAACCAGAAATTCCCCATGTGCTTTGGGGACTTAACCACACCCATTTGGATCAGAGCATAATTTTATAAAGATGGATAATTCATAGTACAAAATTGTCAAAATTATATCATTAATATCATTATTCCTGTGATTTTTCTGTGCACATTTTAAGAGGTGTTACGACTTTGTGGTATGTTCTGGGGGATAGTAGCAGAAAATAGAGTATTACTCCAAATGTCTGTATGTTAAAAATCTGACACTTCATCATCTGATGCCCACATTCCTTACGCACATTTGTGTAAATGCTGGAAAAGTTTCGAGATTGTGTTCTGGATGAAAAGGGCAGAATTCTGTCAGAAATGAACACAACATCGTACAAAGAGAGGGATCGGATGGTTTGGCGCTACAGAAAATATGTTAACCGGACATATAATATTAGAAAAATTGTACATAGATAGATATGCATTGGATTCAAAAATAGATTTGTGTGCAAAGTGACAAGGGGAGTGTTCTTTCTGTATGCCATTAAAAAGATGCCTGATGACACAGGGAATCCTCTAGCCTATCAACAGAGAATCCTCTAGCCTATCAAGATCCTCAGAGGGTTGGGCATAGAAAGTCAGCCTTCCCAACCATTTTCAAAAGATATAAAAAGATATAAAAAGAGCCACTGAGACCCAGGTAGAGACATTCACTTTCCACTTTCTTGCGAAGCACTTTGACGGATGACATCCAAATTCAGGCACTATCCAGAGACCAGAACTTAGAAAACCAGACTCCAGACTCCAGAACTTTGAATCAGAAGGCCTACTGCAAGCTAAAAGTATTCTCAGCTGGCCTTACAATTTTGAAAACTGATTTACCCCAGACTTCCATGGGGCACATCAGAATAAAACAGCCGGGCTTTGCTGTTTGATTCTAGCCAAGAACCTTTGCCAGAACCAGACCCATAGAGAAGTGCTGTATCCACAACCGCAAACCAGAGAACAGACCAGACCGCTGTGCAGGGCCAGAACTTTTGCCAGAACCAGAGATCCAGACCAGCAGAGCAGAGAGAACCGCAGCTAAACCTGTTGACCAGATATTGACGACCTATTTCAAATTTATAGTGTAAATATCCAGCCAGAACTGTGCAAAACCAATCTCTTAGTTTAAAATAATCTAATTCAAACCATTTCCACCTACCTAGAACTACATCATAGAAATCATGTGTCCATTCTGTGATTTCAAACCTGTGAAAGTGTCATTTGTCATTTGAATCTTACTTTATTTCTGAGAATCTACCTCCACTAAATGGTCTGTATCTTTTGGACCATATGTCCAAGAAGTGAGATTTAACTTACTTTCGTTTCAAAGCTAAGAACCTGAGCTTTCCAACAAGCCCGACCCTGACTTTCTATTCCTTATAGTTTTCCCGTAATCGCTATCGACGCACTCGGAAAAAGTGCCTCGAATGGCAATTTGACTCAAGTTTTACCACACGTTAAAAATAGCTGTCTCTTACTTGCAACTTCTGAATTTCATTTTCAACCTAATAATCGCTCGTGTATCCTTGCTAGTGTTGACCTGAACTAATTCAAAGTAGCTGTCACCTACCCTGAATCTCCTATAGGGAATTAAAATCATTTTTAGCATATCTTTCAATTTATTGCAAATCACATTTAAAAGTATTTCTGCATGTTTAAAAGCATTCTGGTTGCTCTAAGCTTGCTAGGGGGGAACTGAACTGCTTTTGATTGTATTCCAGAAAACCTGTGTGCTCTCCTTCCATCTCCTTATATTGCATATGGGGGGAGTGAATTGTAAAAAGAAAAAAGTGATCAAATTATCTCTTGTTGAAACCATATCAGTTTATTTCTGTGCTGCATTCTTTCCATCATTGCTTTTCCTTGAAACCATAAAAGTATTCTCTGCTACCTTATCCTTTCTATACTAACTCCTCACTGATTGAAAGGAGTGTGCAATTGTAACATTACCCATTGTTGATCAACATCATATTCATAAGTGTGCTATCAAATATTAATGTATTCATAAAAGGTGTGATAAATATATAGGCCCTCATTACGACCCTGGCGGAGAACCATGGTGCAATTTGCACCATGGTCCATGGCGCTAAGCTGCCAACTCCGCCATGGTGGTTGGCGGACTTACCGCCCCATTCCGACCTTGGCGGGGCGGTAAGTCCCCAATCCCCATTTACCCTTCCCCATTCCCATTTTTGCCCCATAGGGTATAATGGGAGTGGGGAAGGCGTTAATTACCCCACCGTAAATTACGGTGGCGTAATTAACAACAAGTCCCGTAGCGCCATGGATTTTTCCGCCTGGAAAAAGCAGGCGAAAAAAGCACCATGGCGCTACGGGAACTCGTAGTCAGGCGGAAAGGTACGCCATGCTTTACGCCGGCGTAAACCCCTTTCCGCCAGGGTCGTAATGAGGGCCATAGTGTTTAATTTTCAAATAAATCTTTTCATTTGCAAAACAAACCTACTTCTTGGCTCAGTGAGGTCAGGGGGACTCAAAGAGAGGGGCTTTATACAAGGGTTTATCATCCAGATCTATGAACTTGTCATAAAAATATATAAATAAGGTCGTCCCTTGGGCATCCCAGACTAGGCATTGACTTAGTTGGAGTCCTGAATTAAAGTCACTTAACATTACCGGCATGGAGCAAATACTGTGTCCGTGTATTAAAGAGCCCGCTAATAGAGGGCTATTACGAGTTTACGTGCACAAGCTTTGTCCATGCCGGTCACGACATTACCGGCATGCCCTTAAAGTCCAAAAAATGGCCCTTAGCGGCATCATGGAAAGCGCAGACAGCACTACCGGCCTCAATGGAAACAACATTTGCGGACTCTGCTATCAGTGGTGACCGCTATTAGCGCTGGCCGTAAATAAGCGGAACTGGAAGTAGCGTCATCGCACAGGAACGGGAAAGAGCACAGTGGCCATCTTGAAAAACAGAATCGATTGCCATCCTCAGCACACAGGACCTGGAGCATATTGCTGACTACAGACATCAACCTCCCACAACAAAATAATGCCCAAGGCAGTAAAAAATGGCGCCTCCCGCAAGCGCAAAGAGCGCTTTAATGAAGATGAACAATGCTGGCTGAGACCCTGGCTGACAATGCCGAGGTTGTTTTCGCAAACAGCCTCAAGAGAGAGGCAGTGATAAAGAAAAAAGAAATCTGGGAACTTCTTGCCCAAAGAGTCAGTGCGGTAGGCAACACCAACCGCACAATGAAAGGATGTTCGGAAGTGATGAGATGACCTGCGCCTGCGAGTCAGGAACATCCTGTGAGCAAACAGGAGCCAGGCCATGCACGATTGGCATAGAGGCCATCTAAGGTGTGGGCAAGATGGAGCATGGCGCCACCTCATCGGAGGAAGGAGGTGAGTGTCCTAAGAAAACACTGTAATGCAAAGTATGATGATAGACCACCAATTCGTCTGTCTAAAGAGGCAATGCATGGCCCAATACATATACATTCCCTGCCTAGATGTCCGCAGCACATACACATGCCCATGCATGCAGCATGGCAATGCCATACCTACCTGACACACACCACACAAATATAAAAATGGCATAAGTCACACTGCAAGCAGGCCACAACAGAAATGCATGTCACATAGCATACGCCCGCCCCAACATGAGTGACCCAGCCGGATGCATGCAGGCTCCACCCATATAGCAAGCAATGTGATCATCAAAATGGCAATGCCTAATCCCCTCTAATGTGTAGAAGAGCAATAATACAAATGTATGCATGATGCTTGTCAAACCATCACTCATGCCGTCCCTCTCTTGTTCCCCCACAGGCTCAGATTATGACAGCGAGGCCCAGGACTCACCCCCATAGCCGACTACACCCCGGAAGAGGGCCAAGGATGAAGGCAACAGGCCTTCCACTTCGAAAGGCCAAGACAAGCCACGACAGGCACTGAAGACCAAAACAGCCCAGGATGCCACGGCACTGGTGCCACTAAGGCCCATCACCACAGTCCCCACAACACCTGTGACACCTGCACAGGAGACAGTTGATAGGGCACAATCTGTAGAGAACAGCTCTGTTGGGGAGGCGGCAGCTACGGCACCCCTGACAGATGATGACGTGCAGGGCCAGGTGTGTGGGTCTGTTGAGCACGACTCCTCGGTCCTACCTGCAACACCAAGTCCCATCCCATCCCTGCAGTTCACACCTGTCGACTCCTACCACAACAGCAACCCGGGACAGTCTGGGGGGGAGTCTGTACAATGGAGCATGAGTCCCACAGAGGACCCAAATGGATTTGCCCATGTCACACATGTCACCCATGCACTCTCCACCTCCACTGGTGTACAGGCGGGAGTGCAGCAGGAAGGACATGCAGCACAGCAACAGGAGGAGCTCACTGCCCTAGTGAGGCAGTTTCTCGCAGACAGTGCCCAAGCAAGGCAGGAGGGGCATGACAACACTGCCTCCCTGAGGCAGGTCATTATGAAAAGCACCAATATTGCTGCAAGGAGGTGTCTGCACTGAGGCAGGTCCTCACCCGCATTGCAGATACCGTGGAGGCTGAGCGTCCAGCCCCCACAATAGAGCAAGCGGCCACCCCTTCTTCGTCAAGCTCCAACCAAACCAGCCCTCTACACAGGTCAGCGCGCTCCCTGCGCCGCACGTGCATGCCGCCACCAAGAGCAGGCAGTGGAAGGATGTAGACGGGGCAGTCTGATGAAGGCAATAGACACTGACACATGAAGCATTTGCTTGGACACTATGTGTGGGGAGTTGTGGGGGGAGTGGGAAGGGGTGAGGGTGTTTGGGGGAGATGTGGGGGAGGGTGTGAGGGTAGGTGGGGGAGTTTTAGGGGAAGGGTAGAGTGGAGAGGGTGTGTGGGGGAGTTGTGGGGGGAGAGGGTGTATGGGGAGGTGTGGGGGTACGGGGAAGGCATAGAGGGTATGTAGCGTGGAGTGTTTGAGCACTTTAATCTTTTTTGGACAGTTAAATACACCCATTGTGTGAAACGAAATATCTTGAGTGGACCTTCCATATGTGTCATTTATTGATATACAGTGCATAGTGTACATGTACACCCACACCCAGTGCTCGCTGTCCAACTTTCATGTCAGCCGCTGCACCCATGTGTGTAAGAAATATTGTGCAATCACTGACTGACGCACAGCAGGTCCCTCCTGTGCATCGGCACTGCGATGGTGTGCACCCACATCTTCTTCATCCCCTTCATCATCACCTGGTAGTTGCAGTTTAATGTTAGGGGGTGGGGGCACGTTCCGTCGGATACACATGTTGTGCAGCATGGCACATGCCATGATGATCTTGGCCACCTTCTCATGCCTGTAGAGCAGTGCCCACCTGACCGGCTAAGGCAGCTAACCGTGCCTTCAACAGGCCAAAGGTCTGCGCAATGACCACACGGGTACGGGTATGGGAACAATTCTAGTCCTCCTTGTGCCTGTTCTGTGGGTTTCGGACAGGGGTGAGGAGCCACGGCTTCAAGGGATAGCCACTATCACCTGCATGAGAGCCAATAAAAGGAATATGTTAGTCGATTCATGATGGACAGCTGTACTAGTCACACATGCCTGCAGATTATCGTTGGTCACAATCACATGTCCCTGGTTGTATGCACACAATTTTAATGCCCTCAATTTGTTCTGTGACATGGATTTATGGTGTGGGTTGCATCTCCAAGATGATACATGGTGTACACTGCCTTGATGTTGCTCATGCATTGTGGACGCATACCGCTGTGTTTGTGTCAAATTTCTGATGTGTTGTGTTCTGTATGATTTTCTAACTGCCAGCGTTGGCAGTAGGCTATGCAATATTAGGCATTCAGCGCTGATTATTACGATGGTGACATGCTGCACTTCTGTGGTGATGGCGGCCCTGTGACAAGCAGTGGATTCTCTTGGTGATTTTGTTCAGTCCACCCCCATGGATGCTTGTCCTGTGTAGAGATTTGCTGCAGACATTTACATAGGGAATATTCACAGCATGTTGTTGGATTGTGTTACGAGGGTGAGGTACGATGATGGGTGGTGGATGTGTTGTGGGATGTGGGGTGCTTTTAAGTTTGGCATGTTGTGATAGGTGTCCAGCTAAATTCATTGCTATGGGATTTGGCTGTCATGTTCAGTTTCGGATGCTTTGGGGCACAGTGTTTTGTGATGTGCACATCGTGCTGTCACGGTTGTATACGAATTGTTCGTTTTACAACTGTTCGAATGACAATTGACCTTTCCACAATTGACCGAATTGTGAAGGTCAATTGTACCATATATGTAGGGGGAAACCCCCCACAACCCCTCACCCAACGCCAAACCCCCCAAAACCCATATATATATATATATATATATATATATATATATATATATATATATATATATATATATATATATATATATTCGGTCAATTGTGAAAAGGTCAATTGTGACCCTTTAAATTCGGTCAATTGTTCATTCGAACAATTGTAAACGAACAATTTGGGTAATACAGCTGTCACATCAACAATGACACAATGGTGGTGTGTGCATCTATCCCGCCATTTCACTGCCATGTGCCTGTCATGTAACTTATCAAGCAGCCAGGCACGTCGTCCTGCATGTCGCTCCATGTAACGTGGTAGCGTGGAGTTCTGCAGGACCATTGAGTCATGTGTTGATCCAGGATATCCGGCCCAACAATGTGTGATGATCTTGCTGGCATCGCATACCATCTGTACATTGATGGAGTGGCACTGCTTGCGGTTGCGGTACGCCACCTCCATGGCATGCAGGACCACCAACTCCACATGGATGCAGTCGAGGGCACCTATACAATTTGGCATGCCTGTTGGAATCCAACTTTTGTATCAAAAATCTCCTGGGGAGTCTGTGGTAGGGATATGTAGTCCCTTGTGTGCTTCAGGAGGGCATCCAGCACTTGGTTCATCATGCGAGAAAATAAGGGTTGTGATATGCCATGCATGTGCCCCACTGTGTGCTGTAGGTGCCTGTGGCAAGGAAGTGGAGCACCGACACTACATTCAGTAGAGGGGTGATGGCAGTGCGTATTTCAATGAGGCTGACAATGTCATCGTGTATCATGTCCACGATGGTGGTGATGGTGTCCCGGTCCAGACGGTACAGGGTGTGGATCTGCTCAGCTGTTAGGTTGAATGGACTGGTTTTGATGCGAGGGCTTGGGGGCTGCCTACGTGGTACCACTGGCTGCACTGGTGGGGCATGCTGGGCCTGTCTCACCCTCCTTCTCCTCCTGCGTCTCCTATGTGGTGCCTGCTGTTGTTGTTGTTGCTGGTGTAGCAATGCAAGCATGTCTTCCATCCCCAGTATTGCTACTACTAGTGGAATCATTTTGGTGTGGGAAGGGGTGTGGTGTGTGGGTGTGCTCCTTTTGTGTTGGCCCAGACTCCATTGCCTCCACCTGTGCTGATTGTGTGCACCTGTGGCAGTTGGGAACACTGCACATAGCAGTTTATGGGTGCTTCGCAATGCCGGTATTGCCGGCATTCCAGTATCCCCTATTAGCGCCTTCATAATGCCGGTATTTGCATGTCCACCTGACTTGTGATATCCTCCTGTTAGCGGCATCCCGGTATTGCCGGGCTGAAGGCGCATGTGCCCGCACCCTTGCCGCTATTAGAGGCACCGTTATTAGCGGTGCCTCTAATACCGGTTTCGTAGGTCGGAATAGCCCGGAGAGGTATGCGTTTTTCCATTACCACCAACCTCATAATGACCCCCAATATTTAGTAGAGAAGGTCACTCCTACTGCCTTGAAACTTCAAGGAGGAAGAACCTGGCTACACTTCAATGACATAAAGCTCTACAAAGGAGAGGCCCTACCCCTCCGGCAACCGCTGAGCACGAACAAGAGAAGAAGTTCTGTGCATTGTGAGAAACCTGAAGTTGTCTTCCCGGCTAGTCCCTGGGGATCTGTCATCCGGGTGGGCATGACACGGACATCACTCTTGGATCCAGTTCCTGGGGTGGACCACTGAGTGGGGATCACCTGTATGGGGGGTGGAAGTGGAGCAGTAATGGGTGAGACGCGCTATCCCCCTTCCTATTAAACCTTTTCTCCATCCTACCCTGTATGATACTCTAACACTGTACCCTCCACCCGTTTTCCAACACAAATTCTTTTGCATACAACGAAAGACAACAGGCAAATACCAAAGCCATCTACCTGACATGTCCCAATGCCAGGTTCAGGCAAAGTCAGCCAATTGACAAGAATCACATACACTTGACAGCCCTTTCCCTTCCCCACAGGGATAAAAGGTGGAGCATGAGAGCACAACACGAGCAAGGCAGACCGCATGACCAGAGAGCTAACTCAGCACGGCAGTCCAAGAAGAGGAGAAAGATGGCACAAATAGAGAGGGTGCTTAGGAGAGAAGTGAGAGAAGTGACCTTGCCCTTTCCGACCAAGGCCTGTGAAACCGCCACAGAAGCAATCGCAAGACTGCGAACAGCAGCCAGCGTGCGTTGCAGCTCCTGTCAATGGTACACAAGGTCCTCCTCCACTGACAACCAAGCCAGGGAGGGACGGTTGGCCCATGGTACCGGCCTTGACTCCAGAGACAAGAACAGCCAAGTGGTTCATCACAGCCAGTGAGTCGAGGGGAGAGCCGATAAGAAACCAAACTGTGTTGAATGAAAGCTGCAAGTGGCTGATTAAAGAAAGTGCAAAGAACTGTTGATACGCAAGGAAAAAGCCAGCATAGAACAGTCAAGCACCACGTTGGTGCTCACTCAGAAAATACTGGGCGATTACCCTGTTGTTGAACTACCATAACCAGAAGGCCTTGGGGGGAAAGGCGAGAAGGGGGTTAAAGTGGTCATATAGGGGTTTAGGAAAATTCTCTGTACAGTTCGTAAGCCTTTGACCAACAAATGATTGTGAAGCTAAGGTAAGCGAATCCTGCATCGTAAAGTTGGCAAGAGTGAACATGACCAAGGGATGCCGATAAAAGTGGACAAAGTCTGAGGTCAAATTAACAGTGTGTCGACAAGAGTGAACCCGGCAGAGGGATGCCCACAGTGATCTATTTAAACGACATTAAGATTCCTGAACGTCACAGATTAAATTGTGTTGAAATCAGTGCTTAATTTGTAAAAAAATAAGTGCCAGTGCCCAGAAAATATTGACCCCATAATGCTGGGTGTGGCGCTGCACTCAGCGCGGGCGCGGCACTACCATCAGTGCGGGCGCGGCACCACCATAAGCGAGGGCGCGCCGGCCGCGCCTGCTCAGTGCTAGACCTACCTAGATTGGCCCACCACCAGCCCATCACACTGCTGCTGCTCCATGTCACATGTTTGGTGCTGCAGCAACTGCTGGCACAGGCTAGTAGTAAATACGCAACTAAGACATGCTCCTCCTGGAACTGCGCCACAATGCCCCCGGGATGTGTGAGTGCTTTAAAAATGCAAATAAATAAAAAAGCATTCTGTTTCAGTCACTGTTGAACTGTATTTGTCTCTACCCCTTTTGCCCCATTTAACAGTCTGTTAAAGTACACCCAGTATTGTTAATCAGTTACCTCCAGGAAGAACACCCTTCCCTCAACCCGTTCTTCAGTCACCTCATCCAGGTGTTTTGTGTAATCAATTTACTCTCAAGCCCTTATGAGTCATCACATCTCATAAATGCATCCCCCTTCACCCTTCCCTAAAGCATGAGCATGGTGTTGGATAACTTGGAAAAAGTCATTTCTGCAAGACACTGTTGTGAAATCAACGGCCTGTGATACTTCTGCTTTAGAGCCTCTTTCCACCTTAACACATATTAAAAAACTAAATATGTTTTGTCACGCAATATTCAGGAGCCAGAGGAGAATGCATATTCGGATATCTCCTTCCCACTGACATGTTCTTGACATACTTCACTAAACTGCAGGGTGTAACAGACACCCACCCCCCTATCTGAGGATTCCCATCTGAGGATTGCATGTGCTCTCATTCTGAGCACATGCTCGGAGCATATTGTACTCAGGTTAAGGGGTCACATCTGGTGTATAAAACACACATCAGGATAGAAAACATGCGCTGGAATTATGTAAAAAAATTACAGCAAAAGATGGTTGAGAATTATACACAAATACTCAATTAGTGCTTTTATTTATGACGACAGATTAGTGGGCATGTGCACTATGTTTATCCCCATCTAGTTTCCATGTGTGTATCTTTAAGTCTGAAATGGCATTTCACAAGTTCGTCTTTGCATGGGCTTTTCTCGCAAAGTGCAGCGGGTTCAGTTTCGGCCCTATACGTGCACCGTTCCGGGTCCCCTCGCTGAAGCTCGTTTGTGAACTAATGAGGCCGCTAACATTAAAACGAAGAACGGAAACACCCAGGCAAAAATTCACAGTTCATGTTTCGCTTAGATGAATGCTATTCAGGGTCGAACTGGGGCATACAATTGTCTCGAGTCTGGCTCAGCGACAATGAAAAAGTGGCCAAAGTTGCAAACAACAATTCATTCCTTTTGTGACAGACACTAGTGGGACCACGTTGCCGGCCGTGCCCCGCCCGGTCCTGGCTTTTACTTGCCTTGCCTCAATCAGCATCAGGTTAAGGCTTTGCCCTGCCTTGCTGAACCTGATGACAAAAATAGATGTGTGGCGCAGCGGCCCCACGGAAGGTAAGATTTTAAAAGAAAAAACGTATATTTGGGCAACTGGGGCCCATCACTTTCGAAGTGATGGGCCACAGCCGTCACTCAAAATAAGTTCTTTCTTTTAAAATGTACCTTCTGTGGGGCGGGCCCTGGCCACCGGCCACACGAAAGGTCAGATTTTCAAAGGAAAAAGTAAAAAACATACTTTTGGGCACAATCCATGGGCCTGACCGCCCGCGGCAGCCGGCAGCCCCTGGTCACAGAAATTGGCCTGGGCCTGGCACTGACTGCAGTCAGTAACACACTGCACAAAGGTCACACAGACAGAAGCCCGGGTACGGATGGGCCCCTGACTCCTGGGCAGTAAGGACACCACCAGGGGACCGTGCCGCCGCCCAGGCCCCGACCGGAGCATTCCTTGCCTGATCACTTGACTGTGACAGGTCAGGCTGCACCGCACAGAAGTGACTTACCTGCTTTGCCGGCTGGGACTTGGTCTCCTGTCGGGCCTCTGGGTGGGGGGGGCTGGGTGCGCACACTGGCACCCGCACAAATGAAAAAGCAGGCAGAGGGGGCCCCAGGAAGCAACTAGGACGCACCATGCAGTGCAGCAGGGCAGGCTCTCTCACAAGTCAGGACCGACGACGCCACGCCTCGACACCCTCACTTCACAGCAACTTGTGAAATGAAGGTGGCGCCACGCTGCCTCCTGTGGCAACAACAACATGTCACCATGTAATTTCACTGGATCAGAAGAACAGCCAATGAAAACTGCACATTCTGTGTTACTATACAGAATGTATCAAATACTGCATAGTAACAACGGAATGGTAGTGTTCATTGGCTGTTTGTAACAGTTTGTTGTTCATTGCTATTGCTGGCCCCTCCCAGGCCCAGCCAGCCATGGCATGCAATCTGCAAGAATGAGAGAGATCGAGATCAGAATGACAAATCCCAATGATTTATAATCGAAGCAAAGCGAAGTGGTAGAACAAACAAAGCAATTGCATGTGCGCTGGCCCTGCATGAGTTCCGGTGCCCAAAAAAGAGTGCTGGTGTTGGGCACCGGCAACCACCCCCACAAATTAAGCTCTGGTTGAAATACATAGCCAACCCAACGGAGGAAAGCAGACATTAGAGAAGGGTCTGAGCCTGAAAGAGGGGGATCCAAGTATGAAAGACATCACCCAACATTCAAACTGAAAGCAACTTTTGTTTATTATTTTGTTGAAGACATCAGGTCCTTGGAAGCAAGTGCCTTTTTGTAGAAAAGAGACTTAACCGCCGAAGGCTCTGACAAGCTGAGTGCGGAACCGTTAGCTGGGAAAGCTCGAGTATGTGCTGTGCTCCAGAGTCCGTCCTTATCCTGTACTCAAAACATGGGGAAGGGAGACCCGAATACCGCATCCTGACTTATTATTTGTGAACACTTCTTTCTTTCCTGTGAATCCCAACCCACACTTTTTGTTTGTATTTAGCCTGAGGATTGGCATTACGGTTTCCTTAGTGTAGGCCCTTTCATTTGACAAGATGCCTCTAGGACTGCCTTATTCCTATCTGACGGTTGTAGCTTTTTCCCATCTTAGATTTAGGCTTAAATTAGGCATTTTTCCAACCTGCATATACAGTGTAATAAACACCCTTGAACTGTGATCATTTGTGTCTGACTTCACTGTTGCCACCATGAGTTCCTTACAGCATGAGGACCAGATCAGCTACCTAAGGCAAGAAAAAGAGAACCAGTGGACTAAAACATTCTGGAACAAATTGACATCCTAGGTTGAAAAGGAAAAAATCGACTTGCTGCCGTTCCCAAACATTTTCTAAAAACATACTACACATTAAAAATAAGACACAAAGATTTCACAGCACATTTTATGCTGCCTAAAATGTTGAACACATTTTTACACACTGTTTTTGTATACATACTCCAAACATACCCAGCGCTAGTGTAACGAAACATGGATGTTGTTGAAATTTGGGAAATTCTAAAAACAGTCCTATTATTCACAGAGGTATTATTGCAATTATATTTCAATTTCTGTTGTAATAAAGTACATATTTTAAAAAGTAATGGAAGGTGAATAACTGAATTAAAAAGGGAAATGTTTCACTATATAAAACACACATTGCTAACAAGGAGATCAGCTACTTCAAAAGAGATAATGTACATCTGAATACTATGGCGAAACTTCTTGTAGCTACATTTTGCCTTACATGTTGTCTTTATTTTCTTATGCTCTTTACATTTCTTGATATATCATTTTATAATACATCTGCAGGGTCTGACAATCAGACATCTATTCTTATCCTCAATGAGTGCACATGTGATATTTTTACTGATATGTCCAAACAAATTGTCTTACCTAAAAGGGATGCTGGGGAGAAAATGAAGAGATGCCCATTTAAAGAAATACATGTGGTATAAGCACATGAAGAACGTGGGGAGAAGAAGCCAGATGATAGCTGTGACTAATGTACCCTTATTCATTATGCTATGGGAGAATCTAAAATATTCATAGCAACAGAAGTACCAGTACAAAAAGCAAACTGCCTAATGCACCTTGCACTTTGCCTGACCAGAGGACAATTCCAAGGCAAGACAGCATCGTTGGTATGGGCGAATAAAGTGACATCCCAAAGAGAAGATAATTATATTCAAGAGACAAAGTCGAGAGCAAAGCAAGAGACAATGAACCGAATAATAAAATACAAGCAGCCTGGAATAAATGGAGCAGTAATCAGATTCGAGGACAATCGAATATTACAATTCAAGTATAAGGAACAGAAGGAAGTACAAGAATGCCGGGACATAGGTCAACTACGAATTAAAGGATTCTCACTCCTAAAGGATGAGCCAATGGACTGATTGTGTGCAAGTCAATGGCATTGTTAGGACATTGGGAAGCAGTTGTGGAAAATGCAGAAAAAGAATGCAAGGACCAATGGCCTAAGATCAGAAAGTTGTTAACGTGGGTCTATGATGAGGGGGGCCATTGCAGATATTACCCCTGTAGAATCCCTATGCTTCAGAAATAATGGCACAGTAAAAGTTGGAAAAAACCTCAAGTATTGGTGTGTTTTTGACATACCATGCATGAATAGAGGAACAGCAGTCCTGATGGACCACTACTGGACCTGTGGATCAAGAGCATTTATGAAGTTGCCACCAGAATGGGGAGGAGTTTGTTTACTAGTACTGATGAAAATGCCAGCCCTAGTAGTACCACAAAGTGACCTGCAGATGACAGACTTTCCCAAAATGGATGCGCACCAGAGAAAGAAAAGATCACTTAACCTTATGCGATAAAATAGAGAGAACTACTTCTCGCAAAATCAATAGAAGCCTATCATGACATTCTAGATGAGCATAAATTGTTCAGCAGAATGGCAGTGGTATTTACAGCTATTTTCATGGCAGGAATTCAAGCCGCAGTGAATGCCAAGTGGTTATAAATTACTAAGTGTGAGCTGCCACAAATGATCAACACGACAATAAAGGAATTAAATGCCACCAAATTAGAACTGAGGGCCATCAGGCTCATGGTCCTCAAGAACAGGTATGTTCTGGAGCTAATTACAGCAATGGAAGGAGTCATGTGCGCCAAAAGTGGGCCTTCCTGCTGTACATTCCATCTGCCCAGCATGAAGAAAATTGAACCCTGACAGAAGCAATAACTATGCTGTCCACCCTGCATACCAAAATGGTGGAAGAAGTAGACGAGACCGAGGATGAAGATTGGGTTTCGTCCTTGTTTTCATGGGTTCCAACCTGGTTGTCAAATACCTTCAAACGATCTGGAGCAATAACAGTGTTAGTGTTGCTGGGATTCTGTTTTATAAGAATAATTATTGGACAGTGGAAGAAGACTTCAAAGAAAGCAATCAGAATGAAGATAATGATCAATGTGAATGCTATGGCTGATTAACACACACAGAGAACACCACTCATGAGCACCTGAGAGAAAGTCCCCTGGCACCCCTAGGAACAAAGTGTTATTACCCTAAGCATCATAAGAACTATGTAAGGCATTGGGTGTTCTGTCAACCAACTGAGGAGTACTGCCATATGGCTTGGAGTCTGGATAAACAGATAAAGAATGCAGGTGACCTGAGGGGGGGGTGACTAAGATATGGATCCCAAAGAAGTAATTCTGTAGAAAAATGAAGAAAATTGAGAAGTAGGAGGTGGTCGATCACTCAACCACAGGGGGAATTTAGAGAAACAGACAGTATGTCATTAATAGAACCCGCCCACTCACCTCTGACATACTGGATGAAAGACAAGAAGACACTGTGCATGACACCAGCTATCAATCCAATGCTGCATCAGGTGTATGAGATACAATATGCACTCACACAACTGCATCAAATGTACCCTCGAACTGAAGTGGTAGCAGGAGATTGGCAGACACCACTGAATATCGTAGAGCTGTAAAGAAAGTCTGACAGGCGCAACGTGATGTCATAAGAAGAGGACACTTAAAGAATTAAGATGTAACTGAAGAAACAAAGTAAACATATATACGAGTCCGAAAAAACCATGTATGTACAGAAGATAAGTAACTAGATGTGGAGTAAATTAATATATGCAGAAACACAAGGTGGATGAGTCACATATAAGCTTCCTGTAGTAGAAAATATGATATGGGTAACAACCATGTTGAAAAGAAGGACGTTGGCTCTGAATAAAAAGTAAAGCAAAAAGCTTGAAAGAGAAAGACCAGGGCTGCAGAGCTGATAGATGCTGGAAGTGAATATGTGCATGAACAAAGGATAGCTGCTGGTCAGAGATCAAGAATGCCACAGTAGGAACCAAATTTACAGTACAAAGGGAGTCAACGGGCCTCATTACGAGTCCGGCGGTAACCGCAGAGGTAAAACCGCCTGGTTACCGCCGGACTCGTATTACCATTCCGCCTCCGTGATTCCCGGAATTACCGGGGCATTACAACCCCGGTTTCCCGGGAATCACGCAGGCGGAATGGTGTTAATCCCCATTCCCATTGAGTCCTATGGGCCTCAATGGGAATGGGGATCATGGAAACACCAGCAGCATCTCGTAATGCTGCCGGTGTTTCCTCGTCCACCTGCAGGCGGGCAGTGTTAAAACTGCCAGGTTAGACCTGGCAGGAACATGACCTCCCGCCTGCAGGAGTTGTGATCGCCCGGCATGGAAACAACGGTGACGGCGGGTTTACTGCCATCGTTGTTTCCATACCGGGGGTGATTTGTAATGAGGCCCAATGAGTATAAGCAACATACAAATGACATATTTCTCTTAGATTGAGTAAATGAGTGAACAATTGTGAATGGCAAGTGTTGGACAATTAAAGATGGAGAAAGCATGTGTGAGATGGACCAACCAAGTCTTTAGCGACCAACTAAAGTAATGACACCTGATATAATGAATTAAATAGCACTAAATGGAAAGGCGAGATGGACAAAATCATGGGGCTTCATTCCGAGATTGGAGGTAGCCATGTCGCTATTTGCGCCATGGCTGCCTCCAATACCGGGTCTGGCACCTGTGTTGTTTAATGGGGATTTACCGGTGCAGTCCGACCCTGGCGGGACCGGTAAGTCCCCATTGAACAAACCATTCCCCATTCCCATATGAGCCCCCATAGGGCTCAATGGGAATGGGGAGGGCGCTAATAATGGGCTCGTGAATGGCAAGCCCGGTATTAGCGCCCTGGTCCCTTTGTGGGACCCGTAAGGGACGTGTGGTCAGACCCCACGTTCCTTACGGTTCCCTCCAAGGGACCTCGGAATCGTGCGGTAAGGGATTACCGGCACCGGTCTCCTTACCGGTGCCTGGTATCCCTTACCGCCCGACTAATAATGACCCCCACGGTCTCTTCACACGTGGTGCAAGACCAGAAAATAAGGCCTATTCATAATCTCCGGACGAAGATAACGATGTACCTTAACTCCCCTTAAAGTTCCAGGTAAGAGAACATTCACCAAGGTCAAGTACAAAGGAGAAGCCTTGACTGAAGGCTTGGATAGTGAGAGATAGAAGACTAATTGGGCAAGTGGGTAGTAGTCTGACGTTGTTCTCTGCACCTCGGTTTTGTTTTGCTTACATGCTGTGAATGAGCTGAATGCACGAGGTTGGGAGAGAAGGCCAACCAATCAGAGGGCCCATGTAATCGTGGACCATATATTATTGCACGGGCCTATCTGCTGCTAGGATTATGTTGCTATCTGTATTTTTTACGTAGTTAGATGTCTTTCAAGACGTGCCTATTAGATAAGAGGCATCCAATGATGATATACAAACTATAAGTAGATATGTTCCCCTAACCAATCACTCCATCCGATAGGTTTAATTATTTTCCATGTAGGATGATATCATAGCTGATGCACATTGAGGTATGAATCCTTTTGTGTAACTAAAATGTAACCAAGAGTGTGTGGACTACGATTTGTTGTCCGTCAGGTTTCCATACTTTATTGAGCTAATAATAAAGTAGTATTTTGCCATATTCTTTGAGTCTGTCTGGTTATTTTGGTCCGAGATCAAATATGGTAATCACATTCTGCACATAAGAATGCCCAAAAGTACACATTCTTGCTTCTCATTAAGGCTGAGTGGCACTCCCCACATTAATAATAATAATAATAATAATAGTAATAATAATAATAATAATAATAATAATAATAATAATAATACTAATTTAAATATGTATAACAAAGTTGTCATTATATTGCCATGTGTGTTCAAATCTAAAAATATACCTTCTTAGACAAATAACAATAAAAGTAACATTTATCCCACTCACATTAACTACACTATTTGTGCCAATTCGCAGCATTGCATCAACATCGCCGTCACCCCAGTCCCCAATATGGCACATGCAATTCAAACTTCGCTCTACCTGTGGGACCTCACTCAACTACCCCAACACCTCGAGGGAACGTTCTGCTCCCCAATGATGTCCCATTGTCTTATCTGTAAAAACATTGCCTGGCCAAACTCACTGGTTTACTATATTTCTCGACTGGACATCTGTTTTTTCTTTACTCTTTGGATAGCAAAGCATGGCCCTTCCTTTTCTTGGCCATAGCACTTTGGAGATTTTACTCATACTCCTCTCTCCATTCTTGCATCCTCTCTGGTCAAAACTTTCTACAACTCAGAGGTATGCTGGGTGAAAAGCTCAAGCACAGGGGTCTGCAACTTGCGGCTCTCCAGATGTTTTGGGCTAAGACTCCCATGATTCCTGACCATTGACAATGGAGGCTAGGTTCGATGAGAGGTGTAGCCCGGTAACAGGATGATGCTATGTGATGTGGGTTGGATACTCCACTGTGGTCAACTCAGCTCTATGTACTCTGGAGTCATTAAACTGAGTACCAGGAGTGGGTAATAATGGCGACACTGATCAGTAGCGTGCTTTTAAACTGGAAGATTTATATTTGAAGTGCTATGCAAATCCGCAAATGATGATTCGATTTTGAATCAGAAAACATGACATTCAGAAAGCTCATCAGAGCTTAAGCATGCCTGTGTGGACTGAGTTAGCCCTTATTCCATCATCCCTTTTGAGAATTTCACAATTTGCCTGTACGCTAGCAAACCTCAGTCAAACACACATCGCTTTGCTTGTGATCAGACCCCAAATAAAAAAAAAAAAACATCTGCTCTCACATACACTTTTCTTATTCACAATTTTAATGTCCACTGCTGCCTATTACCTTATCATCTATGAAATGCAAGCTTGACTTTCGATGTTGCACAGAACACAGTAGGCTTAGAATGTTTCTGTGGGCTTGTATGTTTGGCAGATAAGAACACAAAAGCATAGAGAGTAAGAGACAAAGGTTAAAGATAACATCATTTATTCAAGTGGTGAAAATGGCATTATAACGTATTAGCCATGGGTAATATAAAAAGTAATTTATGTGCAAGCTTTCATAATGTTCAGATCGCTTCATCAAGCATAGGAAGAATGTAACTCCTGAAACTCTCCTTCATTCACTCACCTCGTCTGACTGTGAGAGGTGAAGGCAATGGACATCTACTCTTTTCCCGCCTCAAGGCCTCACAAATCTCCAATGCCTCGTCCTTTCCAACCTTTTGAAATCACCACCCCTACTACTGTTCCGCCTCATTGGTTCACATCGTCCCTATCGATCACCCTCCTGGTCCCACTTGACCATACTTTTATAAACCCGGGCAACTCCTTGATTCTCTTTCAATAAACATTGCCTCATTCTCTTAGTTGACTTAAACATTCCCTCTCCAACCAATTCTCAGAAATCTGAACATCAGTCTTTTCTTAGTGACCATGCTCTCCACTCTCTCCATAACTTGACCTCCTAAACGGGTGCTCTTTGGATCTCTTATTCATCTTCACCTCTTTCAACCACTAATACTAATGGTTTAAAGTAAAATAAATAAAAAATAATAGCCGGTCAGATAGCACATCGAGTAGAGCGCTTGCTTTCACATCCGTGCAGAGCCTGCTGACGCAGGTTCGAATCCCGGCAGGGCCAAACTCAGCCTTTCATCCTTCCGAGGTCGATAAATGAGCACCACACACTGTGGGAAATAAGCAGCGCTCACATACCTGAGGGTTCGTAGCGCTATATAAATGAACAAACAAACAAACAAAAAATACCACTGTTGCACCATCCCTATCTGATCACTCCATTGTTTCCACCACAATCTCCTTTGCACCGTCTGACCTCTCCTCACCACTTGCCTTACCCATTATTAAAAGGAAATGTAAACCTCTTTGCATTCCTCTCTTTCTCTCTGACCTACAGTTCTTATTCTCCTTCACAGCTCAAGCATCTTCCACAAATAATGTCTTCTCCAGTTTCCTGTCCCTTCTAGATGACTCATCATTCTCCTCTCATTTCCAACTGCTAACTTTCACCCCTACGTCTTACAATTCTCAACCATGGGTCACCCCATTCACACACTCTCTCTGCACAGACAGGCATTGGCTGCTGCATAAATGGAGGTGTACACACTCGCATGAGGAACTTCAGCACTGCCTCTCTGCCCTGAACTCTGCCAAGTCCTCTCTTGATAGGTTGAAAAGGGAATTCTACCTCACCCTCCTTGACTCTCTCTGCAACCATCCTTGCAGGCTACAGGCACCCTAGACTTACTCCTCCTAAACATATGACTGTCAACTCCATTCTCACAGCTAATTAACTAGCTGAATATTGTGCTGGGACCATTTCCAAAATTAGAGACTCTCACGTGACCTTCCTCGCACTCCCTCCTCCTACATTCTACACACCTGCTACTCTACCATCATCCTCTGCCTGTAGCTCCCACTTTAGTAATACTAATACTGAAGAAGTCTTATCTCTACTGATGAAGGCTAACCTCTCTTGTGCACCATCAGATCTTCTTGCTACCTAGCTAGTTAAGCCTATAGCCTCTTTAGTGGCACATCACCGTGCTTAACTCTTCAAACTGTCCTTTGACTCTGCTGACTTTCCCTCTATTTTCAAAACAGCAACGGGCATCCCTCTCCTAAAAAAGCAAGTAGCTGACTGACACAAATCTACTGGCTAACATTTGCCCATTGTCTCTCCTTCTTCACTCCTCTTAAGTTCTTGAAAGGGTTGTGTTCCACCATGTTACCAAGTTCTTAGACATACACAACCTTCTAGACCCCTTACAAACAGGCTTCTGCACCTGTCACTCCACGGAAACTGCTCTCATGCTTGTCTCCAACTTCATCGCCTCTGCTAAGCACTCCAACCTATCCTCTATCCTAATTATCCTTGACCTGTCCACTGTAATTGACACTGTTGATCACTCTGAGTTCCTTAATACTTGCTTTCGTCTTGTGATTCACGCTCAAGCCCTTGCTTGGATTGAATTCTACCAGGCACCTCGCCAATTCTATGTCTCCTAGAGCAACAACACCTCTCAACTCACTCCTCTAGCTGTTGGTGTGCCACAAGGCTCCGTCTCTGTGTCCTCTCCTCTTTACACTCTACACCTTTGCTCTTGGAGCACTAATTTCCCCTTTTGGGTTCTCATGCCAACTCTTTGTGGATGACACACAAATCTTCTTCTCTTTTCCTGAACTCTCCTCTGATCTCCCTATCAAAATTTCCAACAATCTCTCTGCCATTAAATATTGGATGGCTTTGCACTCTCTGATGTTAAACTCAACCAAAACACAGGTGCTCTTCTTCCCTGTCAAATACTCTCTCTCATCTCTTCCCCGGCCTATCCAGTTCCCACCTGACAGTCTCCCCTACTCTTCTTCAGCAAGAAACCTCTGCATCATCTTTGAGCCTTCTCATACCTTCTCTACTTTCACATGCTATGAAACACTTGTGTATGGGCGCACTATAAATAAAATATCATATCATATTGCTAAAACTGCTACGGTGGCTCACCTCAACCTCTAAATATTAGCAAAATCAGGCACCTCCTTCCTTTCAACACTGCAAAGCATCTCTTAACTGCTATTGTATTCTCCACACTGGTCTACTGTGCCAGCATCCTCTTTGGTCTCCCCAACTAAGCTTTCTGTCCACTTGACAACATCATTAACTTAGCTTCCTCTTTGAACTCTCTCACTTCACACCTATGTCCTCGGACTGTTACCAGGATGGATGGCTGACAATGCAAAACAAGTCCAGATTTAAATGTCTTCTCCTGGTTCACAGATCTATCCACGGTTCGGTGCCACTTTATCTATCCTCCTCTGTCCAACTCTGCAAGCCTTCTCGTAAAATCCACTCTGCCTCCACAACTACACTTGTGGCCCCTCACACTCCGTGTGCTCCCTCTCACTTCAACTCTTTCTCTCTTCTTGCCCCAATTGCATGGAATCATTTTTCTCAGAACAGCTGAGAAACAGTCCACATGTATTTGTTCAAAGCCAAACTAAAAGCCTACCTCCTCACCTCTGAGTTACCCTATTAAACTACTTCTCCGCTGCATTGTAGCTAAAATGTATTCCTCGTCTCTAACCTGCCACTCTCCCTCACGTTCTCTGACTCCACTCTAGCACGTCATCCATCATGGTAACATCCCGAACACAGCTGGCCGTACCACCTACCGGCACTTAAAAATGTCTATGTTGATTGTCCTTAATCTGTGTATGTCCACTCATGTATTTTCCCTGGTGACTGTTAGATTTACACCCCTCCACAACCTGGTCACCATGTCACCCAAACTCTCCCCATTATAAGAAGCTCACTGCTTCTCGTCAAATCGGATTTCTTGTCTATTTTATGTTCTTATGTGATCAAAAGAGCATTGGTCCTCCCTGAATACAAAATACAAATAAAATAAATACATAGTAAATATATATATATACTTAAGACTTCACCTCGGAAATTCCTTCTCTGCTCATGTCTGTGTTTCTGATGTGTGGTTCATTCACAAAGAGCATGGTTTGCACAGCCAGGACTGGGACTACCCCATCCCTTCACACCTCTTTGAGAGAAGCCCTCCAGTGTTTCTTTCTCTTGCCTCTTTTTATGCAGTTTGCAGTGTCCCCATTCATAACTTTCAGACTGCAATAGTTGAGGGTAACTTCTGAAGGGCACTGCTCTTTGTGAAGGAACCCACAATCATACAAGTGATAGAAAACAATTATATAAAGAAACGTTTGGGTCTTCTGCAGTGCGCACCCAACTTTTCTGCACATATGGATTTGAATCTAACCTATTTTGGGAATTATATATTGGTTATGTGAATGGAACAATCCTAAGGCAGCTTTATCACACTTTATTATTAGGGCCGGCTAATCAAAGTTAGTATCCACAACTATTCCGTGGCTGCAACACATAAAGTGGTAGTTAATCAATGCGCTTAGTACTTTAGTAATTCGACCCCTATAATTACACGGGCAAGATTGAATCGTTTACCTTTACGGGCAGTGACAGTCTCTTGGGCAGGCTCTGGCGAAATAAGCAGCTGTGATCTATGTGGGGCTCCAAGCGAAGATCTGTTAAATTGTTTGTTCTTTTGCCCAGCATATGCTGCAGTCAGACAGATAACTCAACCCCAATACTGAAGGAGTCAAGCCTCTGTTAATTCTGTTAATGCCGGCCAGCTGTATTTTATCTGGTTGAGTTGATAATTATCACTGGTTATAAGGACCATCTTATTGACTCAATGTAGATAATATGAAAGGCACTGGCTGGTTTCACATAGCAGCAATGTAGGAAACGTTGTAACTCATTGTTTTAAAATGTATTCTGTATGTATGTTTTATGTCTGTTTATTATGATTGTATTCTTACAATCTAAATAAAATTGAAATTGATTGAAAACCAGAAACATCGTCAAAACAGATAATGCATTGCAGAGGTGAATTCTTAAGCTATCCTATCTTTCCAAGAGCTTCTTTCTTCCTATACCTGGTGAAGTGGTCTGAAGATCTGAAGATTAGGAAAGCCTAATCACACTATCTTTCTCTCTTTGCTTCTCTCTCTCTCACCCTCTCGCTCTCACCCTCTCTCGCGCTCTCTCTCTTTCTCCACATAATATATAAAGTATATATATATATATATATATATGTACATATATATATATATATATATATATATATATATATATTCAGTGAAAAAACATTGTTAAAGGGACGTTATGGTTAAGTTGCGCTGCTAAAAACATATGAAATTCAGTGAAAAAACGTTGTTAAAGGGACGTTATGGTTAAGTTGCGCTGCTAAAAAGCTTTCAAATTCAGTGAAAAAACTTTGTTAACGGAACGTTATGGTTAAGGTGCGCAACTAAAAACCTATGAAATTCAGTGAAAAAACTTTGTTAAAGGGACGTTATGGTTCCAAGTAAAACCGAAAAAAACCTGAAATTCGGGAATTATGGTAAGCTAAGCAACCATAACTCACGCCACCACCGTGTACTGCTAAGCCTAACACCCAGGACATCAAAGATGACATCACAAATGTCATTGATGACATCACTGATGACATCACATATCTGACTCCCCCTTTTTTCCTTTCCTGACATATCTAGGCCACATGATTTTCTTCGGTAACAGTCAGGAACTAAAAATTGTAAATTACTATATTCGTAGACTTATCCTTCAAGTATGTTCTTAGAATAATTCCCTTATGGTCCAGTCATATCATATGAAACATATACATAGGGGAAGACACAACCTTGAAAGACAGCAATCCTTTTTGTGCATTGAAATTATCAGTAGATTTATCAGCACTTTCTGATACTTTTGATGTTTTTTTATTACTGTACTCTCCCTGTATATGCTCATATTTTTATATGTTGTACTCACACTATTGTCCTTGGGGTCCAGACACATCATGTGATATATATAGATAGGGTAAGTAACAGCTTTGAAACAGAGCAATCATTTCTCTGCATAAAGGTAATCAGTTAGGTTATGAACACTTTCTGCTACTATTGCTCTTTCTTTTTCTTACTTCACTTCCCTTGTATATATTCATATTTGTATCTGGTGTTGTCTCTTTGTGATTTGTCTATAATAATGCAATTATGTAGTAAGTGGGTTTTATTACCTACTTATTACAAGTTTCACTGTACGCAAAACTCTAATATGAAAAAAGTTATCATTTCACTATTCAACATGGCAAGCTTATGAATATTGCACCTCCATCATGTATGCTGCACACAATGCCTATGTTTCTACATGAGTACCTTAGTGTATTGGATTGAAGTTGATAATAGAATGCTATTTATATCAATGCATAGCTTATTGCACTGATTAGCACTTGATATTTATTCCAATAATCTTTGACACTTTTTAAATTAACATTACACTAAGAATCCCTTGTACAGACTTTTCATGAAAGGTAAATGTACATGTGATGTCATCAGTGATGTCATCAATGACATTTGTGATGTCATCTTTGATGTCCTGGGTGTTAGGCTTAGCAGTGCACGGTGGTGGCGCGAGTTATGGTTGCTTAGCTTACCATAACTGGCGAATTTCAGGGATTTTTTGGTTTTACTTGGAACCATAACGTCCCTTTAACAACGTTTTTTCACTGAATTTCATAGGTTTTTAGTTGTGCAACTTAACCATAACGTCCCGTTAACAAAGTTTTTTCACTGAATTTGAAAGGTTTTTAGCAGCACAACTTAACCATAACGTCCCTTTAACAAAGTTTTTTCACTGAATTTCTTAGGTTTTTAGTAGTGCAACTTAACAATAATGACTTTGACTTTATATACATGTCATATGGAACTGACTGAATCTCTTCTACTGTACTTGATGTCCGCGAACTCATTTAATGTTCGCAGACATGTTCGAAGAACAGTACCACTACCTAAAAACTCTGGGGGGGTATGTTTGATTGTTATATCATAACATAGGAACATTTAACAAATTCAAAAAGGTGCACACAAACACATTAAATGTACTAATACATAAGAAATGTAACCCATATATACAACACACCAACCATTCATTTAAATGCACTATGTTCTAAAATGGAATATACCACACGAAGATAAATTGGCTTCCAACATAATTACATCACAAACACGACAGAACTGAGAACAAGAGCAGACCCACTGAGTACATAGGACATATTTTCCCTGAAATAGTAAGTGTACTTAATTTTATTCATATATTTATAAACTTTCTGTATTAGATAAAAAAAAATATTATCTTTTTTTTTTTTCTCACAGAAATGTCTAGTACTGGAATGGCTAGAGGAACATTTCCCACATGAAGAAATGTCACAAGATAGTGAAACTAATGGTACACACTTTATAATATACACCATTTCATTATTATTATTTTGTATACATTTAACATATATATATTTTTTTTTGTACAGAGCATACCAAAATAGAAAATACTTCAGAAAAAACCTGTTATGGATAACACTTTTCACAGTATAGAAGAAAAAATGGATTTATTGTTGACTAATTTTAATAATTTGAAAACTTTTGTGGAAGATCATTTTAAACCAAAATCCTCGTACCATTGCCCCACATGTACTTGTCTCTCCTCACCACATATCAGTCAATTATCCCCAAACCCTCTCCATAACCCAAAACGTTTTGATTAGACTTCCATCACTTCTTCACCTAATAACAATCATGTTGAAACCCCTAATTCTCCTGTTATTGTTTCTGTTTCTGCCTCACCTTCTCTGTCATAAATCATTAATATATGTTAAATAAAGTTTAATTTTTATATTGTGTTCTAAATAGTTTCGTTTTATTTAAAAAAAAAAAACAATGTAGGTGTCCGCGGACAGTGCAGGTGTTCTGAAATGTTCGTAACTAAACGAAAATGGAAGTGTCCTGAAGAACACTATACCTGTTCGTACTGTTCGCTAGCAAGTTCAAACTGTTCTAAGAACACACGCGGTGTCCTGAAATGTTTGTAAAAAAAAATTAAAGTGTCCTAAAGAACACTATCTCTGTCCGAAGTGTTCGCTATCAAGTTTAAACTGTTCTAAGAACACAATTGGTGTCCTGAAATGTTCGTGCGTAAACGAAAATGGAGGTGTCCTGAAGAACACTATACCTGTTCGTAGTGTTCGCTAGCAAGATGAAACTATTCTAAGGACACACGCGGTGTCCTGAAATGTTCGTAAAAAAAAATAAAGTGTCCTAAAGAACTCTATATCTGTCCGTAGTGTTCGCTATCAAGTTTAAACTGTTCTAAGAACACAATTGGTGTCCTGAAATGTTCGTACGTAAACGTAAATTAAGTTGTCCTGAAGAACACTATACCTGTTCGTAGTGTTCGCTAGCAAGTTCAAACTTTTCTAAGAACACACGCGGTGTCCTGAATTGTTCGTAATTAAATGAAAATGGAGGTGTCTTAAAGAACACTATACTTGTCCGTACTGTTCGCTAGCAAGTTGAAACTGTTCTAAGAGCACAATTGTTGTCCTGAAATATTCCTACATAAACGAAATTGGACGTGTCCTGAAGAACACTATATCTGTCTTTACTGTTCGCTAGCAAGTTTAAACTATTCTAAGAACACACGCAGTGTCCTGAAATGTTCGTTTCACGTGTGACGCATTTTTAATTACTTCAGGACTGGAACAGTGTCCGTAGAACATCAACGCGCATGCGCTAACCAATCTCTGTGCATTTGGTGTCCTGCTGACATGCGCTTCCTTCGCGGACTTGTTCGCGAACGGATCATTTGACTGTGCCCACGCTGATGGTGTGTTCTGAATGCGGACACTGTTCGTGTCCTCGAACAATTTAAAAGTACATTTTCAATTAATCCATAATATTTTTCAATAAAATCTCACCATGGCAAAAGTCCCACATAGTAATCCTGAGTTTCTACATACCTTTTGAAACTTTTCAAACCTTTTTTTGTGTTCGATCTGTCCGCGGACAGCGCGCATGGCCGTGGACCGCGCACAAGCACCCATATAAAAGACCACGCCCTAGAGCTTATTCTCATGGTGTTTCTGGCTATTCTTCAGAACACAGCGATTTTTGCTGCCACCTGCAGATTACACCATCATCGAGATGGCATCCATGGCTGAACTACTGCCACCTGGTGCTGCACCTGCTTCAGCACCACCCCCACCCCCTCCACCACCACCACCTCCCCCAGGGCCTGAAGAGGGGAACAGGAGTGAGGATGCAGAGGAGGAAGAAGAGGATGATGAGAATGAGGTAGAGGAAATCCCTACCACCCACACTAGGTGTGAGTCTTGGGTGTGGCGGTTATTTACCATTCATGGGAATGGTCCTAAGGCTCGTGCGAACCGTGTTACATGCAATGAGTGCAAAATGATACTCAGTCACGGGAAGCACGGTAAGTACAGCTTTGGGACCACTACTATGAAGCGACACCTGAGGTCATTTCACTCTGGGGCTATTCACAGGGTTGTACCTTGCGAAGAACGTAGCAGGTTGATTTCCTCTACTTCATCCTCTGTTTCTGATCCTGTCACCACAAGGATCAACTCTGTGGGGCAGCATCTTCCTCAAGCTGCCATACAGAATGCTGATGACTCTTACCTTTCGAGGGTCACAGTTGTATGTATGTACTGTGACACAGTACTCTGTAGGGGGGAGCGACTTCGTAGTGCTTTTGAGACTATCGTCTCAGAGCCTGAGAAGATCTGCTCACTACCCAAATAAAACCCACTCTACGTCTTCCTCTCTCAGCTCGCCCTTTCTTATCCCTGTGGTTGGTGTCCCCCCTTTACCTTCCTTTCCTCTCCTCTCCTATTGTGTCGTGTATAAAAAACCAAAAAAAATACAAAATATCAAAAATAAAAAAAATAAGGCTCTTTTCAGAGCCGCCTTTCACAGTTAAAAAATAGAAGTGAAAATAAATGAAGCAGGGCCCTTTGTATTTTTTAGAAGTCTGCGGACAGTTCACGAACATTTAAAAAATTGGGTTGCTACCCTATCACAAACATTGCAATTTTCTCTGGGAGGAAGTGGTGGCTCTGAAAAGAGTCTTTGGGAGGTGTTTGTAAGTCAAAAATTATAAATGCTTTACACCTACTTCAAAATGGATGTTGTAATTCCAAAAAAGATCGCAATGCATTTTGTACATTTCTCAGAAAAATCTGATTGCCACCATAAGTAAAATGGACTCCATCTCGGCGAAAAATGTTTGTACTACGAAACAGAATATTTTCATTATGAAAAGAAGACATGTCAAAATCTTTTAGAAAGGCACAAACAGCTTTATTAACATTGCGCCTTGCTTTTTCCATTAGTGGACCAAATGAAGAAGAACAAAGCCGCATTTGTCTCTGCGCAATCCGTGAAAATATCACTTAAGAATTAGGAAACATGTCCATAACCTTCCCAAGTCCTTCTTTCATAGCAAATTGCAAACAAATTCCAGTCACATGTTCTAAACTGTTCCCTCCACAATGAATTACAATTATGTCTGGATGTTGCTCTGTCTCCAAAGTAGCACAGAGAGGTAGCAAGTCCAACCACTTCATTCCACGTACTCCATGCCAGTGTACTTCCACATGTGGGACTCCAAGATCTACAGCTACTCCACAGCTTTCTGCATGCACCTTCAACCAATATAGCCATGAATCTCCCAAAATCCATACAATCTTTTCCTAAAACACACAGACATAGCTATCTGTTGTTCTCTCAGCAAAAACAGTATATGAGAAACTCTCTTCGGGCACAACACACTCACTAAACTTTCCTGACCAATTCCTTTCAGTACTCATTCTCATTTGCATGACTTCTGAACCCAAAAATCCCTGGATGTAACTCCCGATGTCCGCGAACTACCGCCATGTCCGAGGACATATCGTAACATGAACAGCCCTGCTACCATTTCCACTTCACTCTCTCTGCCATTCCCTCATTGGATGTAGCTAAGAAGTCACATGACCGTGCACCAATCACATTCAAGACCTCTACATCTAACTACATCATCATAGATCAGCACTGCAAATGTACTGTGAAACTCTCTGAGTACAAGTGTCATATCATTGGCAAGCACCATCTACGAGAAATACTGTACAAGTCTCCAAGATTTCTACTTGCAGCTCCATGCATATCCATATGCATGAACACAAACTTCAGGTATGCATATTTTCTGTACAGTAGATGAACACATTTTCAAACAGACTTTTAGCTTGTGTAATCTGTAAAATGAATTTACTGTATTTTTTTCAATTTCCTAAAATCAACTATCACTTATAAACCTTTTTACTATTTACTTTCTTTATACACAGACACTCAAATCATGTTAAACTAACATTTTTTAAATGAAATATATAGCACAATCTTTGTTTAAATCTTTAAAGAAATACTTATACAATTTCATATTTTTTGTTTTTATTTATTTATTTACTTGATTACTTTAATTTAGACATGACATTGAGGTGCTATTACCTAGAACAGCTTAGTTACAGACATAGTGGTATTCACTGGTATATTATAAATTTCACAAGACATAGTAAAGATATGTTTTTGCTACAGTTAGTCATTCAATACAATTTGTTCATTAAGAACATATCATATGTACTGAACTGATACAATGTATCTTATGTAAATAAATTAGTTTAATGGTTTTAAAGAAGGCGCTGAGGATTTCAATTAAAAAAATCAATATCTAAATTAAAAACAGTGCTATATACAAACAAAGTTACTAATTTGAATCTTTTACAATTGCAGTGAAGACCAGTCTCCTGAAAAGAAGCAGCCGAATTCGAAGAACAAAGAAAAACTAAGAAGTTACCTGTTAATTTAAGAAAAAAAGTAAGTAGAATATCACCATAATATTTGTATTATTACTCAAACATACTGTAAAGTTAATACAAGCTATTTCTGTGCCTAAAAATAGAGATTGTGTACAATTTTGTCCAAAAATCTCCATGTCTTAAACAGCGATTTACAGCCAGAATGGCCCACAAATTCCTATTTTTGGACACACAAATTACCCAACTGAATCGCTACAATTTTCATATTATAGAACAAACAACTGTTTTAATTGTATATATTAGATTTACTATTTGTACTTTTCCACACCACTAGCTTACTTTTTTTTGTCATCTGAACCCCAGTTTAGTAACACATAAATTCAAGAATACCTATCCCTACTAGTTGTAGTTCCCAATGCACAATCACACACCATTACATACATCTTTATCATCTTACTCAAACACTCATGCACACATACATTGCAGAACACCCCAACCCATACCTTCTTTATTTTTTTCAACAGACCCTAAAGAATGCCTACCAAAAGTCAAGTCTTTAGAAAGCAACGCAGAAGTAGAGCAAATGAAAATAAAAGTGTCCAACATAAGCATCCATCTCTAGCAGAATTTGTAAAACAAAAGTTGAAACAAAACAGCTAATACAGTCATTTAGTGAAACACAAGAAGTTTCAAGTACAAAAACTTTGCCTCCTCTATCAAAATGTAAAACAAACCAAAAAACAATTAACAGAAAATCAGCTATCACTACAGATAAAACTACCTCTTTAAATTTTAATATAGTGCAAAATAAGCACACCAAGAAAAGTATTTTAGCCAAAATGTACCGTCACAAAGTCCTTCAAAATCCTATAAAAACAGGAGAGAAATAAGGTTCAATGCTTAAAACCTATCGTAGGAAATTAATCTTAGAAGCGTTGATGGACAGTGCAATTCTTCTCAAAAGAAAGTTATTTATCTTACTGTTAAACAAAATTAAACCACTAACAAAGCTAATAACTAAATTACAAAAAAGACTTATCAATAAGCGAAATGTCAACAGAAAGAACTTCTTAAGTATCTGCGGAGGTGAATGGAATCACACTACGAGCACAGAACCATATTTTAATGAAGAAGCGTACAAACAAAAGCAAACAAATACAATTGCCATACATAGCAGTGGTCGAGGTTATGAAAAAGTGAATAATACCATAATGGAACAAGAAGTACTCCTTACAAAAATATACCCTGAAAACTAAGATTTACCCCTCTATTAAACTGAATCAGAACGTCTAGTGTACAAATGGCCATGCACGTCAATGTGTAACATTCCCAAACAATGTTTCAAATCTTTACGCCAATTCCTCAATAAATATGTAAAAAGCAAAGACAAAATCAAAATTAAATTACTGCAAAATATGGACACCTGTCCAGTGCGCAAGTACACAGGACTACAAGGACATTCATTAGCCTGCATTACAGGACCTACTTGTAAAACCACTTTCCATGATATCAAAAGAATATCAACACATCATTCAACTATAAGAAATCTAGTCTATAAACTGTACTATGCTAAAAGTCCGGTTTTACCACTAGCAAATTTAAATAACATCCTTCTACATGGTACAGCAAAAGACCTACTTGAAGAAATTGACTATATACAGAAAAAATATTTTGGAAGTGAAAGCCATTTACAGAATGAAATAGCTTTAAACCAATTAAGCAACAATTCTACACATGGCAACATTTTGCTAAACACATACAAAAAAGAAATACTAAAATTTAAAAGTACATCGGCTGAAGTACCAAACCATGTATGTGTATGTTGCCGTAGAACTTTTTATAAAAGGAACACAAAAACTGTAGACCTATCATACAAAATAGAAGACAATGAAGATTCTAAATGGTTTGAATTAGCTCTCTACCTTGTAGCAGAAAACAAATACGAAATAACTGAGCCCTTAATACTTTGCAGTTACTGCACTACAAAACTTGACAACAACCAAACTCCTTCACGTGCTATCACAAATAATTTGGAATTATACCCAGTACCAAAACCCCTACAACAACTTAATTTATATGAGAGCATCATAATTCAAACAGTACACCCATTTCAAGCAATAATACGCCTTCAACCAAAAACAGCAAAATTACCTCCCTCTGAATTGGTAGAAGGCATTTGTGGAAAAGTAGTTTATTTACCATTAGATCTAAAAGAAAATGTGCATACTCTAGGAGTGCAACGTCCAATGCAGCAATCTTTAATTATCTCAGTAAATGGAGTACCTACAAAAGACAAAAAAATATGAAGAAAAACAAAGATGTTCCCAGTCTCACTGCGCCAAGAAATTATAATTAATTGTTTGTGCAAAGAAAAGCCTTTATTGTTTGTGCGAAGAGAAGCCTGACACGTGTTTCAAGCTGTGTACAGCTTTTCATCAGAGGCTTAGGTTGCAGCAATAAGAACTCCACATTTAGAGTAGGACAATGCCAAATACAGTTCTCAAAATGCCTCGCAGTTGCGGAAAGCTCAATGACCGCTTGTTTCAGTCTACTCGTGTTACCATTGCCATTGACAAAAAAATATGGCAACAGCTGGTAGATTTACATAAAGTTAGACAAGCCTTCCAATATCTTAATGAGAATAATGAATATTACAAAGAAATTAATATGGAAGAAAACTTGAAAGATACAACTGAAATAATTCAAGAAACACAAGAAGCTGGTCAATTTGAGCTACTAGATCCTGCTACAATATCAAATACTTTAGACCATTATACAATTCATCCTTTGCACTCTAATGACACCACAGAAGATGTACTGGAAGCGTACCAAATGCGTCAAACAAAAGGATCGCCAATCAGCATATGGGAAAAAAGTATAGAAGCACATGCTTTTCCTCTACCCTTTCCTACTGGCAAAGGAGGAAGGTACGATGATAGACCTATTCAAATATCAGCTTCAGAATACCGCTCATTACGGATGTATTCTGAAGATCCCAGATTTAGACAAAATGTGGAATACATATTCCACCTACTCTCTGAAAGTGAACTAGTAACTTTATGTTACGGAGTTGCACAAATATTAAAATCAGGATCACATTTTCAAAATATGACACAATTATTAGAAAAAGCGCAACAAAGGGATGAGGTTTTATAATCAAATATTACAAATCTATTAGCAAATATGCGTGGTACTAAAGAATACTGGTTTCAACGTCATGGAGATGTACGTTGTATGATCAGAAACCTTGGCCCACCCACTTGGTTTGTTACATTAAGTTGTACAGAATATGCATGGGAAGATTTACATGATTTCCTACGCATATCAAATAAAAACAAAACAAACAGATATACTAACACCTGGAGAACTTTGTTCTTTGGATCCTGTTAATGTTTCAAGATATTTTCACCATCGCTTCATTGCTATGCTACATTTTATTTGTAATAAAATTGTTCCTCCCCTTGGAGAAGTGCAACACTTCTTTTGGAGAAAAGAATACCAAGCCAGAGGAGCACCGCATATCCACATGCTTTTATGGATTAAAGATGCTCCTAAATTTGGGCAAGACAGTGATGCCACTGTTTTACAGTTTATTGAAAAATATGTCACTTGTGAAATTCCATCAAAAGCCACAAATAGTGATCTTCATGCACACATTTTACAATTTCAAAGACACAAATGTGGAAAATATTGTTGTCGCAAATACAAAAATAAAGGGAAATACTACACCAAATGCCGATTTGGTTTCCCTAGACCAGTTACAAATACAGGTCAAGTGAACAACCTCATGTCTTCAGTTAGACATAGTGTTAAAGGTAAGTCACCTAAAAATACATATTACATAAAAAGACAAAAAGAAGAAGAATACATCACTGATTATAATGCAATCATTGCCCACCTATGGAATGCAAACATATTTATTTATTTATTTATTTAAATTTATATAGCGCGCAAGCAGCCCAGGGGCATTGAGGCGCTGTTACTTGCAATAACTTAGTTACATGATACATATGATAGTGATTGTTGACACATTATGAGTAGTACAAGAAATCGTACTGTTGTTACAAATATTGCATTTGGGCGTAAATTACAAACCTAAATGATAAGTATTTGTGCTGATGTGTCGGTCCTTATGTGAAGAGGGTAGTTTTCAGTGTTTTGCGGAAGGTGGTGAGGGAGTCCTCGCCACGGATGGTGGGAGGTAGTGCATTCCAGAGGGTGGGCGCGAGGTAGGGGAAGCTGGACCCACCCGCTTTTACTCTTTTTACTAGTGGCACAGAGAGCATGTTGGTGTACGGGGATCTGGCTGGCCTGGTGGTGGAGACAGGGTGGATCCTTTGAGAAAGGTAGACAGGAGCAGTGAAGTGAATGCACTTGTGGGTCAGTGTCAGGGCTTTGAATACGATCCTTTCCTTTATTGGGAGCCAATGGGCTAGTTTTCTGGCTTCAGAGATGTGTTCTCTTTTAGCAATGCCTTGGGCTGCCCGGAGAGCATTGTTCTGTATTACTTGTAGTCTCTCTAAGTTTTTGTTGGAGGTTCCTAGAAAGAGTACATTGCAGTAGTCTAGCCTGGAGCCGGTGATGGCTCTGGCTATGTTGGTGCAGTTCTCTTTGGATAGAAAGGGCCTGATTGCGTTGATAAGTTTAGCATGATATGCAGCTGCCGATGCTATTGCGTTGACATGTCTATCCATGGATAGGCTGGAGTCCAGGTAGACTCCCAGAGTTTTGACAGAATCGGAGACCGGGATTTTAATGGAGTCAATGGTGAAGTGGCTAAATTGGACATCTAGGTTTTTTAGCGTGTCGGGGGAACCTACCAGGAGGAGTTCCGTCTTGTCAGAGTTGAGGCATAGTCCATTGTCAGCCATCCAGGCTTGGATGGTGTTGTAGAGGTTGTTGAGGGTGAGGGAGTCGGTGTCATAGTTACCTGTGAGAGTGAGGAGGATCTGGGTGTCGTCGGCGTAGTTGGTGTATGAGATGCCCATAGCGTCGAGGATGAGGAAGAGGGGTCGTGTGAAGATGTTGTATAGGGTGGGGGAGAGACAGGAGCCTTGGGGTACACCACAAAGTATAGTAGTTGGGGATGCGGCGGCTAGGTCAGAGAATACTTGCATGGTTCTGTCTTGTAAGAAGGAGGTGATCCAAGCTGTGGCCTCTGGGGAGAATTTGGCGGTGGAGGAGAGGTGGTGGCATAGGACGCCATGATCCACGAGGTCGAATGCCGCGGATAGGTCAAGAAGTAGGAGAATTGCTGGTTTACCCATGTCTCTAGCATCGTCCATTTGGTTCTTCAAGTCAAGTAGGGCGGTTTCGGTCCCGTGTCAAGGGCGGAAGCCAGATTGACGGAGTCCAAGGAGTTTGTTATCTTCAATGAAATGCTGGACCTGCAAGTAGGCTGCTTTGTCCACTATTTTGAGGAGGAATGGGACAGTGGTGATAGGTCTGTAGTTGTTGGGGGAGGTGGGATCGAGAGTTGGTTTTTTCAAGAGAGGTCGGACCCAAGCTTCCTTGAGGGAGGCGGGGACTTTCCCTGTGGTAAAGGAGGCATTAACGAAGGCTGTTAGGAAGGGCGCTAGCGCTTCCGTGCAGTCTTTGATAATGGAGGCTGGGCATGCATCACCTTTGCAGTTAGAGGGCTTGATGTTCCTCATAATGTTGATGATGTCTTTTTCTTGGATGGGTTTGAAGGAGAAGGGTAGGGGGGGATCCGTGGCGTGTGACGGGATAGGGATATGGCTACTGGGTAGGGCTTGTTTAGTGGCTAGTATTTTGCTTTTAAGGAGGCTTAATTTGGTTTGCATGGCCGTTTGTATTTTGTCACACCAGTCTTTGTCTTTGGTGAGATTCTGGGGGGCGGGAGTGGGTGTCTCGAGCTCTCTGAAAATGGCGAAGATTTCTTTGGTGCTAGATTGGGCTTCCGAGATTCTGGATTCAAAGGATTTGGCCTTTGCTTGGATGATTGCCTTTTTGTATTTGGTGGATAGGGCTTTAAAGAACATCTTGTCTTTTTCAGAGTGGGACGTTTGCCACTGTGTGAGTGCAGCTTTTTTCTCGTTGCGGAGTGTGAGGAGCTCAGGTGTGAACCAAGAGTTGGAATGGGTAGTGGGTTTGGATTTGCGTGTTTAAGAGGGGCAATGGAGTTGATAGCTGCTTTAATGGCAGTATCATAGGTTGTTGCGAGTGTTTCTGTGTCTGATGAAAAAGGTGGTCTGAAGGCTGGGCCTTGGAGGAAGGGCAGTAGCCTTTCCTTGGTGAGCTGGCGGGAGCTTCTGGCGAGGCAAGGAGGGAGCGGTTGAGGCAAGGGGGCAGCAGGGGAGCTAGTGGTGAGGATGCTAAAGGTGATGATGTGGTGGTCAGACCACGGGGTGGGATTGTTACCTGTAATGATGAGTGGGCAGTTATGCTGTGCTATCCAGTCAAGCGTTCTGCCTTGAGTGTGAGTAGGGCTAAGGATGGTGTTCTTGTAGCCTAGAGCATTGAGGGCAGAGTCAAGGGATTTGGCTGCTACGTCCTTACTATCCCGGAGCCCTAGATTGACGTCCCCGAGGAAAATGGCTTTAGTCTGTTTTTTGAGGTTGTCAGAGAGGAGGTGGATGAGAGAGGCTTGGAAGTCTCCTGTTGGGCCTGGAGGCCGGTAAATGGTGTGCACAGTAATGGTGCAATGGGGAGAGAGGGTTATTTTAACTTGGAGGTAGTCGCTGTTGTTGTTGGTCAGGGATTTCTCTATCTTTCTGATAGAGAGCGAGTCTCTGGCAATAATTGCTACACCTCCACCTTTGGAGAGGCGGTCTTGTCTAGTTATGGAATAGCCAGGGGGTAGGGCGAGGGATAGTGCCGGGCCGGAGGCATCATGTAGCCATGTTTCTGAGATCATGAGTAGATCTAGGTTGTGGGAGGTTAGGAGGTCGTGTATGTCTAGGGCGTGGGCATTGATGGACCTGGCGTTAATCATGGCGCATTTCATGTGGGGTTCAGTAGTGCCTGAGAGGGGGGGTTCAGTAGTGCCTGAGAGGGGGTTCATGATGAGAGAGGGTTTGGTGGAGGGGGGGTGAGCTATGGGTGTTAGGGGAGATGCAAATCACAGAATTTACACTGGGGGTCACATTTTCAGCGGTGGTGGACACATGTGGTATAGCATTTGGCACACTAGCATTCAAAATGGTGGTAGAAGAATTGCAAATCACAGATTTTACACTGGGGGTCACATTTTCAGCGGTGGTGGACACATGTGGTATAGCATTTGGCACACTAGCATTCAAAATGGTGGTAGAAGAATTGCAAATCACAGATTTTACACTGGGGGTCACATTTTCAGCGGTGGTGGACACATGTGGTATAGCATTGGGCACACTAGCTTTCAAAATGGTGGTAGAAGAATTGCAAATCACAGATTTTACACTGGGGGTCACATTTTCAGCGGTGGTGGACACATGTGGTATAGCATTTGGCACACTAGCATTCAAAATGGTGGTAGAAGAATTGCAAATCACAGATTTTACACTGGGGGTCACATTTTCAGCGGTGGTGGACACATTTGTAATCACATTTGTTATGGAGGCGGTATAATTGTACGGAAAGTTAAGTACTTTGTTGGTGGCTGTGTAGGTAGTACTTGACGTGGATGCAGGCGTTGAGGTTTTGCGGGGGTGCCTGGCCTTATCAGCGAGTGAGGAGGGTTGTACAGTGCGTGAGCATAGCCGCGTATTACGGCTATTCGTGGGAATGGGCTGTGAACTGAAGGCAGCTTTCAAAGATAGATGTGCAGTACATTGCAGACAATTCTACTGCAGTTGCACGATATGTCACAGCATACTTAACTAAAGCAGAAAAGACAGAGCTCCAAGACCTCTGGGATGACCTGTCATCAGATAAAACAGTGTCTCAGAAATTATACAGTTTGGGCATAAAAATGCTCACCCATAGAGAATGTGGATCATATGAAGCAGCTGATCGTTTAACTGGTACTGCATTGTATGGTAAATCTGAAAATATAGTATGGCTAAGTCTTGGTCCAGCTAAATCTAGAAAAAGAGTTCTAAAATCATATGAAGATATAGAAACAATAGCCAAATGTGATCCCAACAGCCAAGACATTTTAAAAAAAGAAATTATTGGACACATACTACCGAAACAGAAGTAATACTTTGGAAAACATGTGTCTATACCACATAGCCCAAAACTACACATACAAAAATAATATGAAACCTGATGAAAACAAAGGTAAATATAGAGTGACAAACTGTGAAGGCAGCTTAGTAAAACTCACCAAACCAAATTTTATTAATCATATCAAATTGTCATTAAAGACTCCTCAACATAAAGAAGTATATTACATGTCCCTGCTACAACTCTTCAAACCATGGAGAAAAGCACAACAAATACTAGATAACTATGACTCATATGAGGATGCTTTCAAAGCAAATGAAAGCACTATAACTGATGTAAACTTTACACAGTACAAAACAATGTTGCACAATGAAGAGCAACACGAAGAAGAACAACCCCAGCTAGATAAGGACACTCCTGACAGTAGTCAACCTTCTGTAACAGGAAGCCAAGAACCACTGGGAGAACCACTAATGATAAATGAGGCAGAATTAGCTATGATAGAAGTAGAAAACACCATGTGTCAGCATGAAGATAAAGAAGACTTAACTATACTACAATCAAAACTAAACAATGAGCAACGTAGCATTTTTCAAGAAGTAACAAAACAAATTGCACATGGTGTAAAACATGAAAATAAAGAATGTTCCTGCCATAATTATAAACCTATACTACTGTACGTCAGTGGTGAAGCTGGTTCTGGCAAAACATTCCTAATCAAAATCATTAGTAAGTTCCTTCAACAATTGACAAACAACAAACTGTCAGCTGTTGTCACTGCCCCCACATGTTTAGCTGCCTACAGCATAAGTGGTGTTACATTACACCGATTACTACTATTACCAGTGGAACACCAGAACAAATTAGACTATTACAAACTTTCTGCAGAAGCTGCAATGGAACTACGCAGAGTATTGAAAGAAATGAAAATGCTACTAATAGATGAAGTGAGCATGGTCTCCAACCTGATGTTAGCTTTGATTCACCTCAGATTACAAGAAGTACTCAAAACAGACTATGAAGAGCTCTTTGCAGGAAAACACATTATTGTTTTTGGAGATGTGCTTCAATTAACACCAGTAAAAGGTGAGCCTATTTTTAAAACATTAGGACACAAACTCTGCCGTAAAACTGTTGGCAGCATTGGAAATGTCAACCTTTGGCAACATTTCCAATACAGAGAATTAACAGAAAACATGCGGCAATCTGCAGATCTCACTTATGCCAACATTTTAAAAAGTATCAGAGTTGTATACTTTCTAAAGAAGCAGAAGCAATATTGAAAACCCGGCACATTAATGCACTTTATGGCGATAATGCATGTGCTACAGATGTTATGGAACAATTAGCACACAAAAATGTCAATTGTATGGCCTTAATGCCAACTCTTGCAAGCTGTTTCAAATTCAATGAAATCATGTGCTAAGTAAAGAAATGCAACCAATCATGGAAATTAGCGCCACACACAAACTAGATGTGCATGGTATGACACTACCCATGCGTGACCAAGCCACAACAAGACTAAATAGTTTAGAAAAATCAATCTCAAACACAGCAGGCTTAGAAAAGATATTAAAATTATCCTTAAATTGCAGAGTAATGCTTAAACGTAACCTTGACGTGGACCAAGGACTAGTTAATGGAGCACTGGGTACAGTTGTTGGCTTTCAAACATACCCACGCGACAACAAAATTCAGTTTGTCAATATACTCTTTGACAAACTTTCAGAAGTAAAAAGGATAGGACGCTCAACAGCTAGATTCCTTCTCTTCAAAGGTATGTATGTACACAGAGAACAATTTTCTCTAACTCTTGCATACGCAGTCACGATTCATAAATCACAAGGTCTTACCCTACAAAGAAATGATAGATATTGGTAACACAGTCTTTAAAGAAGGCATGAGCTACGTAGCACTATCATGCTTACGTACACTTGACAGTCTATTTCTAATCAACTTTGATGCAAGTAAAATAAACGCTGATATTCCTTGCATTTTAGAATACAATAGACTTCGCTCACTATACACCCCCCCTAAACACATATTCTGTTCCACAAAAAGTAAAACGTTATAAAAGAAAAATAAATCAAACAGAAATGCAAAAGGATGTCACTGCAAATCCTCCAAAGAGAGTAAAAGAAACTAATACTTCATCAAGTACCACAAGCAAAAAAAAGAATCAATTAGGGAAAGTAAACCAGGTACTTATTTAAAGAAGGAAGACAAACTCCAAAAAAAGCAGTTAGATACAGAACTACCTGGACCATTTAAATTCTCAAATATAGTTGGTGTAAGTTGCTATGCAAATGTAGCAATGCATATTCTAAATCAATCAACAGTACAGACCCATTGTTTTTGCAAATGTTAGTACTTCACAAAAATGCAGCAAACAATCCTGACAGCACGTATAGTGTTTATGGAATAAGACAACAATTGGACTACTGTGCTGGAATGGTGAAATTCATTATAAACTCACAGGAAGATCCACAAGAATTTCTAATGTACTTACTACAAGTACTGGAAAACAAAAACATATCTATAAATGAAATCTTTCAGATTTCATACATGTGGAAACATACATGCACTCTCTGCAACAATGTGACACAAGAAGAAATCCCCAATGAACGCTTCATATATATATCAATACCAAATTGCGAATCCATTCCATTTCAGCGATTAGTAATACAAACATATAGTAAATACATAATACTAATGCTTCTACGTTACAATGCAGATGGTACCAAAAACAACTGCAAGCTGACTGGATTCACACATGGTCAAATATCACTTGGTAAGAAAACCTTCACAACAATAGGTATAATCTACCACGCAGGAGCCACAACCAATTCAGGTCACTACACTGCATATATACTGCATATATAAAAAAGAAATGTGGATGGTTTGAATGTAATGATAGTACCATTACTCTAAAGCAGAGATTACCAGCAAATCTTACAAACGCTTATTTGATGTTCGTAAAACCAAAATTTGATAACTAAACTGTATTTAAACCCTAAGTAAACTTGTGTTAAAAAATATAAACTGTTAGAATACTATACTCCAAAAGCTATCTAACTGCTCAAAGATTCTACAACAACTAATCAGATAAATTAATACCACTAAATTTGACCAAAAAATACACAGTTATAATACGCCAATTGGTATCTAACTGCTCCAAAATGTTATAATATCCAAACAAATAAATAATATGTTACTGCTCCAAAAAAATGCAACAAGCCAAAGTATAAAGCATTAGCCAGAAACGACAAGTGAACACTGAAAACAAACAAACAAATAAACTGTAGCATAACAGAAAAAGTTTTTTTTTTTTTTTATCCAACATGGATTTTTTCTCCCACAGACCCAATGATTTTAGCAACAAATACAGAAACTGAGCAAATTGCACAGTACTCTGATTTGTATTCTACTAAATATGCGGGTCCAAAAAAAAAGTATGTTGATTAGACAGTGTAATAAGTCATCACAAAATACTAATACTAACATGCTATTTTCTTTTATCACAGAAATTAACAAGAAATACATGTACTCCGGTTACAAGACCAAACAGTAAGTATACAATAATAAGGAGAACCATCGCAGCATATCACATCCATAGTATCTAATATCTGTTCCTTATACATTTGTTTTTCACCCAAAGTTATAAGCAAATATGAATGTGATATGCTGTGATATGCTGTGGTGGTTGTGGCCAGGGCATAGAGTCTTGGGTGCATGGCCAAATGGCCATGCACCCAAGACTCTAAGCCCTGGCCACAACCACCGCAGCATATCACATCCATAGAGTCAAACATTTCAACTATGGTATATGGAAACTTTTAATGTCTGCGGACATTACAAGTGTTCTTAGAACACTTTCAACTTGCCAGAGAACAATACGGACAGCGTCCTCAGGACACCCCCATTTTGTTTATTTGCGAACATTTCAGGACACCACAAGTGTTGTTAGAACACATTCAACTTGCCAGTGAACAATACGGACTATGCCTTCAGGACACCCCCTACTAACATTCCAGGACACCGCGAGTGTTCTTAGAAAAGTCTTCAGAACACCCCCATTTTGTTTATTTGTGAAAATTTCAGGACACCGCGAGTGTTCTTAGAAGACATTCAACTTGCCAGCGAACAATACGGACAGCGTTTTCAGGACACCCCCTACGAACATTTCAGAACAACACTATAGTTCTTAGAACACTTTCAACTTGACAACGAACAATACGGACAGTGTCCTCAGAACACCCCCATTTCGTTTATTTGCGAACATTTCAGGACACCGCGAGTGTTGTAAGAACACATTCAACTTGCCATCGAACAATACGAACAGCATCTTCAGGACACCCCCTACGAACATTTCAGAACAACGCGAGAGTTCTTAGAACACATTGAACTTGACAAAGAACAATACGGACAGCGTCCTCAGGACACCCCCATTTTGTTTATTTGCGAACATTTCAGGACACCGCAAGTGTTCTTAGAACAAATTCAACTTGCCAGTGAACAATACGGACAGCGTCCTCAGGACACCCCCATTTTGTTTATTTGCGAACATTTCAGGACACCGCGAGTGTTCTTAGAAGCATCTTCAGAATTCCACCATCTTGTTTATTTGGGAACATTTCAGGACACCGCAAGTGTTCTTAGAGCACATTCAACTAGACAGAGAACAATATGGACAGCGTCCTCAGGACACCCCCATTTTGTTTATTTGCTAACATTTCAGGACACCGCAAGTGTTCTTAGAACACGTTCAACTTGCCAGCCACAACCCCCATTCATATTTGCGAACATTTCAGGACACAGCTAGTGTTCGACAACGTCTTCAGAACACCCCCATTTTGTGTATTTGCGAACATTTCAGGACACCGCAAGTGTTCTTAGAACACATTCAACTTGACAGAGAACAATACGGACAGCCTCGTCAGGACACCCCCTACGAACATTCCCCGGACATTGCGAGTGTTCTTAGAAACGTCTTCAAGAACACTGCCATTTTGTTTATTTGCAAACATTTCAGGATACCGCTAGTGTTCTTAGAACACATTCAACTTGACAGAGAACAATACGGACAGTGTCCTCAGGACACCCCCTACGAACATTCCCCGGACACCGCGAGTGTTCTTAGAAACGTCTTCAGAACACCCACATTTTGTTTATTTGCGAACATTTCAGGACACCGCAAGTGTTCTTAAAACAGTTTCAGCTTGCTTGCGAACAAACGGACACATATTGAGTCCTCAGAACACCCCCCATTCAGTTTATTTAGAACATTTCAGAACACCCGTGATGTCCGCAGACAAATCAAACACAAAAAGAACGTCTAACACATATAAAAACACAACTTTCATCATATCTCATACACTCCCACCCTCCCCAAACACTCCGACACACCAACACACTCTACTAAATAAAAATTTTGAACAAAGTTTCACCGCGCTGTCCGCGGACGTCCGTGAATCCAAGATGGCAGGCGCTACCGAAAATCTGACGCGCTTCACGCTCCACGCCGTCCAATCAGCGAACACGTCGCATGTCTGTGGACATCACGCAAGCCGATTGGCCAATCAGGACACTGTCCGCGGAGCGAACAGGGAAGTGTGTCCGCGGACCGAACACAGATATAACTATTTTTTTTTACCTACATTTTCATCATTTTAAAAAAAAATACTGGACGGATTTTTACCAAATTTGCAAAAGCACGCTTTCGGGACCAAGCCGCTGCTCCTGGTCCAAATTTGGTGAAAATCCGTCCAGCGGTTTGGGCTGTAGATGCGAGCAAAAAAAATTTCCCATTCAGTCTATGTGAAAAAAAAAATTTTGGGACCCCCCTATAACTTTGCCCCCTCACCAAACCTTGCAAAACAATTCAGAGTGACCGAAACACTTTTTTTGCAAAGTCTGGTGAGGATCCTAAATGTCATTGATGACATCACTGATGACATCACAGGCCAGGCTCCCTCTTTTTTCCTTTACAGACATATCTAGGCCAGTAAAAGTCAGGAACTAAAAATTCAAAAAGTACTATATTTGTAGATTTATACTTCAAATATGTTCTTACAGTAATTCACTTAGGGTTCACTCACAGCATATTAAACGTATACATAGGTGAACACACAGATTTGGAAAACATCAATGCTTTCTATGTATGAAGATAATCAGTAAGATTATCAACACTTCCTTATACTTCTGCTTTTCTTTAATTACTTTACTTTCCTGGATATGCTCATATTGGTATACATTGTATGCACACTACTTTCCTTAGGGTCCAGTCACAATATATGATAGTTATACATAGCGTAGTAGTAGCTTTGAAGCAGAGCAATCCTTTCAGGGTATAAAATTAATCAGTTAGGATATTAATATTAGCTGGTAATACTGTTGTTTACTACATTTTCCCTGTATATGCTCACATTTGTATGTGTTGTTGTCTATTTGTGTTTTGTTTCAAATAATGCAATTATGTTGTAGGTGGGTTTTATTAGCTAGTTATTAAATGTTGCATAGTAGGCAAAACTGTAATAAAAAGCATGTATCATTTTACTATTCAACATGGTAAGATTAATAATATTGCACATCCATCATGTATGTTGCACACAATGGCTATGTTTCTATATAAGTAGCTAAGTATACTAGAAAGAACCTGATAATAGAATGGTATTTGTATGAATGCATTATTTAATGCACTACGTAACTCATGATATTTATTCCAATAATACTTCACACTTTTTTATTAACATAACTATAAGAATCCCTTGTACAGACTTTTCATGAAAAGTAAATACACATGTGATGTCATCAGTGATGTCATCAATGACATTTGTGATGTCATTTTTGATGCCCTGTGTGTTAGTCTTAGCCGTGCACGGTGGTGGTGTGAGTTATGGTTGCTTAGCTTACCATAACTGGAGAATTTCAGGGGGTTTTCGGTTTTACTTGGAACCATAACATACCTGTAACAAAGTTTTTTTTCACTGAATTTAATAGGTTTTTAGTAGCGCAACTTAACCATAACGTCCCTTTCACAAAGTTGTTTTACTGAATTTCATAGGTTTTTAATAGTGCAATTTAACCATAATCTCCCTTTACCAAAGTTTTTTTACATTTTTTACTGAATTACACGGCCACAGTAGTGGGCGTGTAGTTATGGTTAAGTTGTTGTTTCCAGAGGAAGAACACTTTTTGGGCGGCTTATAACTCTGCTCCCCCTCGACGAATCCTCACCAAACTGTGCAAAAAAAGTACATGACACACTCAGATTTTTTTTGCAAAGTTTTGTGATGTTTGGTCCGGGGGGGGCAAAGTTATAGGGGGGGTCCCAAAATGTGTTTTTTTTCCCCATAGACTGAATGGGGAAAAACTTTGCGCACGGCTACAGGGCCAAACCGCAGGACAGATTTGCACCAAATTTGAGGCAGTGTCAGGGGCTTGGGTGCGAAAATGTGCTTTTGCAAATTTTGTGACAATCCATCCAGTAGTTCCCTTAAAAACGATCAAAAAGTATGTCTCTAAAAAGTAGTGATATCTAGGTCCGCTCTGCAGTCACACTTCCCTGTTCGCTCCATGGAGAAGATTGCAATTGGCTATCCTGTGGCGTTCTGCCTGCGACCATGTTGCGCTTTCACCAATTGGTTGTGGCACAGCATGAAGTGCATCGTAATCTTTCGATACATTCGCCATGTTTACTTTGTTTTCTGTTGAACGCGAACATCGGCACTAACATACCTAAACGAAGAAGGCACCAATGCACTTATAACACTTATGTAACACTGTTTCGAAAGGTGAGCGTTAATGAGACGTGATAGTAATGAGTCAAACATTGAAGTATTCTTGTTAGCACTGTCATACGGTACAGTGGCACTTGCTACTCATTGTACGAAATGAATTTACTGCGTCCATTGCACAATACATAAACAGAATTACTGCGATCAGGCTGGCGTCCTACTGTTTGAAATCTCAGCCAGCCACCTGCACTGTTTTGTACACACAGCCCATCTGCACGTGTACGCCAGTAGCAGTTCTCATATACAGCCGCTGATATGTTGTTGCAAAATGAGAATGTATTTGCATTCTGAAGTGAAGGCCACTGCATTTTCTCTTTTCAACACGAGCTCAGTACGGCTGCATATTTGTCGACACCCATAAGGGTCCCTTGTTTTTTTAATCTTGAGGTACCGGGAAAGAGTAGAAAGAATGTAGGGAGTAGCAGTTTGAAAAACATATTGTTTGATAAGGTAATGCTTCAAAAACGTTTGCACCGACCATGAGAAATTAGTTCCAGAACAGGCAGTCTTCCACATACACTAGTGTCTGACTACAGCAAATGCAATGGAGGCGCTCCACATCATGTAAGTGTATTTTTTCTGCCTATATACCGAATTGACGTTATGTTTTAATTTGTAAATAGAAAAATTATTTTCCCTAATGATTTACAAGTTTTATGTGCTGTTGCAATTTTTTTCCTATTATGGACATTGCACATTGTCGCCGTTTGTAGAGTGCCACTACATTTCCCCAAATTAAAATAATATTTCATAAAAAAGGTATGTGTTACAATTTTGTTTTGTGCACAGGTTGTGCACTGATACACATTTCATTTCCCATTCCACCGCTCAGCTACTTCCAAACAAAATTTGTATTATTAATAACGACGTTACAGCTTTCTGTACCGCTCAATTTATTTTTCCAATTATGCACATTACACATTGTCGCCGTCCCTAGGGTCCCACTACATTTCCCCCTACTGAATTAATTTTTTACTGAAAATGTTATGTATTGCAACTGTGGTTTATCCAAAGGTTGCGTATTCATACATCTTTTAATTCGCATTTCCTCCTCAGATACTTCCTTCCCTATTGTGATTGTCACGGATTACAGTTGCCCAGTGACAGTTTCTTTACCCGTCAAATGCAACTGTTCATAACTGTCTGTCTGAGCGTCATAATTCACTGGGATGATCGTGTGGGCCCTTTGTGTCCCTACGCTGCTGTCACTATAAGAAGTAACATTCCATCGTTTCTGGTGGCGTAGATCACAGCGGTTGACATAGTCTTGCACATCAATGTGGGAGGAAAATGACTTCTGTGGCGGCACACTTACTTTCTGTGTGTGGAAAAAAACAACGTGACCTTTAACATTCTCATTGTTGACCAAAGAGACAAACTTAATACTTCTATGGAAGTTCACAGTTCATTGTGAAACAAAACTACTTTACTACTTGTATAGGGAGATGATTTCGCTCAGTTTATTGTGAAACAAAACTACTGGACACATTTTTAAATGTTACTGTTTTCTTTACACATTTACTCTCTGTTTTCACAATGTGGCATGCTACGTTGCAGGTCGTAATGTGCTCTTTTGTAGGTGCTACATCACGGCACGTACGTCCATATGGACGCATTTGTTTAAGCTTCCAAGGAACATTATGGAGAAAGGTACTCCTTACCACTTGCATTGGCTACAGGAGGGTCAGGCCCATCTCATATGCATTAGTGTCATCAGGCCAATTTCTATCACTGTTAGCCCAATTTCTGTCACCCAGATGCCCTATGCACAGAAATGTTTGTACAATAATATATGGTTACACCCTCCCAATACACATATCTTCACAACTTTCGACCTGTGTCACTTACAAAATTATGTGTCGAAAGGTGAGTGGTAATGGTGTTGCATCCAGTATTTCTGACGTCATTGCGCTTCCCATCACAGAGTTTGTTTGGCATTTTATGTCAATGTAAATACACTACTCCTTTTTTTTTTACGCACAATATTATAGAAAAGAATTAGTACATGTACAACACATGTATGTAAAGGGCATTGACAACGACTGAAAAGCTTTGTGTTTTGCATGTGATAGTCTTTTCATATTTAACAAGTGTCGTAATGTACATAACAAATCAACGGTACAGCTTACGTCTCTGAGGGGTAGCCTCTATGTATGGGAAGGGGCCACAATGTCAGGGATATGGTTACTGGTCTTTACTGCAAGGGAGAAAACATTGCATTGAGGTCGCCATGTCCACCAGGGACTGCCTTTCTGGTAAAGGTCTTGCTCATAACCACACATTTATCAAGGAACACAAATGTGGTGCTGCCATAACGGTAACACAGTTTCTTTTTTGCTTTCTGCAGCATGCAATGGAAAGCAAAGAAGGCTTTCTATCCAATGCCCATCTTCCCTTTGTATGGTGGCCATCTTGAAAAAGGATTTGTTTCTTCAGCCGGTAACGCCGGAGGCATTCCCATTGAAGACAAAAAATCCTCTTTCTTGGTAGCACGGATTACTGCTTTAAAATCTTGACTGCCAATGGCATTCATCCCCCACTCTTTGGGGAGGAATGGGGGTGAATGATCCAGAAACGTCGGTATGCACTCTTTCTTATATTGTGTTGAACACTTGCATTGTGGAATTCTGCGCCGGAGATTTTGCATTTGGAAGTTCTTACAAGAATAACAAATGTACTTTCGCACTATCAACCAGTTACATATGTCATTGTGAAGTGTGTATGACTGTTCGAACACGCCCCCATGCTGTACGTCAGCATATGATAATATGGAATTATTCGAAAGGTGGGCGGTTACTTCAAATGTTCCTTTACAGTCGTGTGCTTATGTGTTACTATTAGTACCCTGATAAATGTAGTCAAAAATGTTTGTTAAAGTAATATTATGATGCATTTATACTACTAAAAACCTATGGCATTCAGTTAAACAGAAACTTTGTTACAGGGACATTATGGTTACGTTGCCCTCCCAAAAACCTGTAAAATTCACTACAAAAAAAACTTTGTTGAGGGGACGTTATGGTTAAGTTGCCCTACGAAAAACCTGTGCACTTCACTAAAAAAAAATGTTCACCTGCAATCAGTGCCACATAGTGCTGAGTCATGGAAGGCCTGGCTCGTACAGCTTTGGTACGGCATCAATGAAGTGACACCTGAGGTTGCTTCACGGTGGGGCAATTTGCAAGGTTGTACCTTGTGATAAACGTAGTAGGTTGAGTTCCTCTACAGCATCCACCGTTTCCGCTCCTGTCACCACAAGAGAAACTCCTGTGGGACAGCAAATCCCTCCAGCTGCCTCACAGGCCATTCATGATGCTGTTGACCCTTACCTTTCGATGGGTCACAATATTGTGTATGTACTGCAAAGCAGTACTCTGCAGGGGGGAGAATCTTCAGAGTGCTTTCGAGACTGCGGTCAAGGAGCACGAGAAGGTCTGCCCACTACCTGAATAAGGCCCACCCTACATCTTCCTCTCTCCACCTGCCCTTTCTTAACCCCGTGGTTGGGGTCCCTTCCTTACCATCCTTTCCCCTCCTTTCCTTGTGTGTTGTGTTTAAAAAACCAAAAAAACTACAAAACAACAAAACCCCCCAAAAAAGGCTCTTTTCAGAGCCGCCTTTCACAGTTTAAAAATAGAAGTGACAAATAAATAGTGCAGGGCCCTGTGCATTTTTTAGAAGTCCCTGGACAGTTCACAGACATTTATTTTTTGGTGGTGCTGCCCTATCATAACCATTGCACTTTTCTATGGGAGGAAGTGGTGGCTCTGAAAAGAGCCTTTTGGTGGTGTTTTTTTGTGTTTCAAAAACTTCATATGATTAACACCTACTGCAAAATGTATTAATGTACAATTCCTTCAACATTGAAATTAGGCACAGTGCTCCACACCCCCTCCACTCCTTTAACATCAAAATTGTTTGCCACATTCCTGCATTTAGCATACTCCTCCAAACCATGCACAAAGATATTTCCAACTACCAACACCCTGACTTTCTCTACCTCTGCCATCTTCACTACACACAGCCTCTTTTAACACAAATCCACAACCTCAACTGCTGATTGTCTAATCCCAACAGTCCCCTTTCCATGCTGGATTTGCTGGAAAACCGAGGATGTGGCACGCCCTGTCTGCAGACAGCCGCGATGTCCACGGAGCATGTAACTCTCAGACAGCCCTTCTACCTTTCCACTTCACTCTCTGTGCCATTCCCTCATTGGATACAGAAAAACAGTCACACAACCGTCCACCTATCACATCCAAGACCTCTACATCTAACTCCATCATCATAGTTCAGCACTTCAAATGTACAGTTGATCTCTCTGAGTACAAGTCTCATGTCATTGGAAAGCAACTACTACAAAAACTACTGTACAAGTCTCCAAGATTTCTTCTGCAGCTTCATGCATATCCACATGCATGAATACAAACTACAGGTATGCATATTTTCTGCGGAGTAAATGTACAACTCTTATAAATGCATATAAACAGGGTAACTGCCACTTAACCTGTATAACCTATAAAATGAACTTACTGTCATTTTCCCATTTGCTATAATCAACTGGCACTTCCAAAAGTTTCTGCAACGTACATTTTATTTTTACACACACAGCTATCTAAAAAGTGTAATTTCATATTAAAAGATGGGAGAATAACAGTATAATTGTATAAAAACACTTAGTAGTGCACTATAAAATTACACACAGCCAGGATGAGTTCATGCATCTTTATACACTCACACTGATAGACAATATCCTTAGAAAAGCTTCCAACTGAAATAATACCACTGCCTCTACATCACATCCTTCTGCTTTATCACGCACACTTACACAAATGCATACATTCCATGCTTTTCTATACAGTTTCTGCCATTTACCTTATAAAAAAGATACATTAGTATATAATTATTTTTTCTATCTCCTAACATCCAATAACACAGACTTAAAAAACAAAGTGAGTTTCATACGCTTAGTATTATACTCATTTGCGAAACATGTTCAACTAACAGATTCTAAGTAAAATATACAGGCTGCAGTTATGCAAAAGAAACTGCATGCACACTCTATGTTCAGTTATCAAAAAACACTACTACTACAAAAACATAAAAATCAACGTCTAAAGTATGAACAATGCTATAAACACACATATTCACTAACTTCTTTCTTTTACAATTTTAGTGAAGATCACTCTCCTGAAAAGCAGCAGCATCTGAACTACAAACAACAACTAAAAAGAAACATACTCATTCTGTACAAAAAAATAAGTACAACACTACCATAATGCTCTAATTGTTACTCAAACACACTGTGGGACTAATTCATGGAATTTCTGCTCTTAAAAACAGGGATTTGTGCACCATTCTGCCCACAAATCCCCATTTGTTAAACAGGGATTCACGGACAGAATGGGACACAAATCCCCATTTTTCGGCACACAACTTCCATAAATCAGCCCCTAGAATGTTAGTATTGCAGAACAAAGAACTGTTTTAATACTAAACCATTAGATTTAGTATTAGTGCTTCTCCTCACCACTAGCTTACTTTGTATTTTCATCTGAACCCCAATATAGTAACACACAAATACAAGAATAGCCTTCCCAACTTGTTGTAGCTGGCCATTGCACAATTACACACCTCCATCATACCCAGATACTCATACACACAACACACATACATTGCACAACAACCAACCCATACCTTCTTTTTTCCAACAGACTCCAAAGAATGCCTACCAAAAAGCAAATCTGTAGAAAGCAACGCAGAAATAGAGCAAATCAAAATAAAAGTGTCCAAAATAAACATCCATCTCTAACAGATTTTGAACAAAAAGTTCAAACAAAACAGCTGATACAGTCATTAAGCGAAACAAAACAAGCTTCCAGTACAGAAACTTTGCCTCCCCTTTCAAAATGTAAAACGAAACAGAAAGTGATTAACAAGAATTCAGCTACCAATAGTACTAACACTGCTCCTATAAATCTTGGTGTTGTGACAAGTAACCATACCAAAAAACGTATTTTACAAAATATATTCTGCCAGAGAGTCCTTCAGAATCTTATAAAAACCAGAGAGAAATCAAGCACAACCCTTAAAACCTACCATAGAAAATTAATCTTAGAAGCTCTCATAGACAGTGCAATCCTTCTCAAAAGGAAGTTATTTATTTTAGTTTTAAACAGAATGAAACCACTAACAAAATTAACTACTAAACTACAAAAAAGACTTCTCAATAAACAAAATGTCAACAAAAATAACTTCTTAAAAATCTGTGGAGGTGAATGGAGTCACACCACGAGCACAGAACCATATTTTAATAAAGAAGCATACAAACAAAAGCAAACAAACACAATTGCCATACATAGAGGTGGACGTGGGTATGAAACACTTAACCGTTTAACTGCCATGGGTTTTCCCCCACAGTGCCAAGGCCTTTTTTGGTGATTTCAGTATTTCACCATGCAAAGCCTTCTAACTAAGCCCTTAAGTGCCAAGGACGAGCTATCTCGTCCTTGGCACTGGGGAAGTAATCCCAAGGACGAGATACCTCGTCCTTGGCACTAACAGCATTATGGAACAAGAAACTCTGCTCACAGAAATATCCCCAGAAAACTCAGTATCACCTCCCCAATCTACTGAACCAAAACCTAGTAATGGCTGTGCATGTGAATGTGTAACGTTGCCAAAAAATATTTCAAATCTTTACACCAGTTCCTCAATCAGTATGTGGCAAAGAAAAATTCAAAATGAAACTACTACAAAATATGGATACCTGTCCAGTGCGGAAATACACAGGACTACAAGGGCATTCATTAGCCTGCATTTCAGGACCTATTTGCAAAAGCACCTTCCATCATATTCAAATGATATCAACACATCATTCAACTATAAGAAATCTAGTCCATAAACTGTACTATGCTAAAAGTCCAGCTTTAGCACTAGCCAATTTAAATAACAATCTTCTAAATGGTACAGCCAAAGATCTACTTGAAGAAATAGAGCATATCCAGAGAAAATATGTTGGAAGTGAAAGCCACTTACAAATTACAACACCTTTAGAACAGACTAGTAAACATTGTATGGATGGCAACCTTCTACTACACACATACAAAAAAGAAATACTAAAATTTAAAAGTACATCAGCTGAAGTACCAAACCATGTGTTTGTGTGTTGCCGCAGAACTTTTTCTAAAAGTAGCACAAAAACTATAGACATAACATACAAAATAGAAGACAATGAAGATTCAACATGGTTTGAATTAGCTCTCTACCTTATAGCAGAAAACAAATACGAAATAACTGACCCCTTAGAACTTTCCAGTTACTGCACTGCAAAACTTGACAACAACCAAACTCCTTCACGTGCTATAACAAATTCTTTGGAATTATTCCCACTACCAAAACCCTGCAACAACTCAATGTGTATGAGAGCATCATAATTCAAACAGTGCACCAATTTAAAGCAATAATAGGCATTCAACCAAAAACAGCAAAAATACCTCCCTCTGAATTAGTGAAAGGCATTTGTGGCAAAGTAGTCTATTTACCATTAGATCTGAAAGAAAATGTACACACTCTGGTAGTGCAACATCCGATAGATCAATCTTTAATTGTCTTAGTAAGTGGTTTACCCACAAAAGACAAAAGAAATTGGCAACAACTCGTGGATTTACATAAAGTTATACAAGCCTTGCAATATCTAAAAGACAATAATGAATACTACAAAGAAATTAATATTGAAGAAAACCTGAGGGAAACCACTGAAATAATTGAAGAGTCACCAGAAACTGGTTGATTTCTTACTTCTAGATCCTGCTACAGTATCCAATATCTTAGACCATTATACAATTCATCCATTACACTCTAAAGAATCCATAGTGCACTTGAAACATACCAAATGGAACAAACCAAAGGATCACCAATCAGCATATGGGCGTATAGAAGCACATGCTTTTCCTCTACTCTTTCCTACTGGCAAAGGAGGAAGGTATGATGATAGACCCACTCAGATAACAGCTTCAGAATACTGCTCTTTATGAATGTATTCTGAAGACCCCAGATTTAGACAAAATGTGGAATACATATTCCGCCTACTCCTTGAAAGTGAATTAGCAACTCTATGCTGCGGAGTTGCACACACATTGAAATCAGGTACCCATTTTCAAAATATGTCAGCTACAGAATTACTACAAAAAGTACAAAAAAAAGATGAAATTCTACAATCAAGCATTACAAATCTGTTAGCAAACATGCGTGGTAGAAAAGAATACTGGTTCCGACATCAAAGAGATGTACGTTGTATGATAAGAAACCTTGGCCCACCCACTTGGTTTGTTACATTAAGTTGTGCAGAATATGCATGGGAAGATTTACATGATTTCCTATGCATAGCAAACAAAAACAAAACAAACATAGATATACTAACACCAGGAGAACTCTGCTATCTAGGTCCTGTTAATGTTTCAAGATATTTGCATCATCGCTTTATTGCTATGCTATACTTTATTTGTAATAAAACTGTTCCACCCCTCGGAGAAGAGGAACACTTCTTTTGGAGAAAAAAATACCAAGCCAGAGGAGCACCACACATCCACATGCTTTTGTGGATTAAAGATGCTCCTAAATTTGGTCAAGACAGTGATGCCACTGTTTTACAGTTTATCGAAAAATATGTCACTTGTGAAATTCCTTCACAAACAACAAATAGTGACCTTCATGCACAAATTTTACAATTTCAAAGACACAAATGTGGGAAATATTGTCGTCGCAAATATACAAACAAAGGGAAATGATACACCAAATGCCGTTTTGGTTTCCCTAGACCAGTTACAGCAACCTGCCAAGTAAACAACTTCATGTCTTCAGTTAGACATAGTGTCAAAGGTAAATAACCTAAGAACACATATTACATAAAAAGAACAGAAGAAGCAAAATATATCAATGATTACAATGCAATCATTGCCCTCTTATGGAATGCAAATGTAGATGTGCGGTACATTGCAGAAAATTCCACTGCAGTTGCACGTTATGCTACAGCCTACTTAACCAAAGCAGAAAAAAGACCTCTTAGATGACCTATCATTTGACAAAACACTGTCACAGAAATTGTAAAGCTTAGGCATAGAAATGCTCACTCATAGAGAATGTGGCTGCTATGAAGCTGCAGACCGTTTAACCAGTACTGCTTTGTATGGAAAATCTGAAAATATAGTGTGTCTAAGTCTTGGTCCTGATAAATCTAGAAAAAGAGTTCGCAAATCATATGAGGATATAGAAACAATAGCCAAACATGATCCCAACAGCCAGGACATTTTGAAAAACAATTTACGAGACACATACTGCCCAAACATGGGTACCACTTTGGAAACCAAGTGTCTATACCACATAGCCCAAAACTTCACATGTAAAAATAATATAAAACCAGATTAAAACAAAGGTAGATAAAGAGTGGCACATTTTGAAGTCAGCTTAGTGAAACTTACCAAACAAAGCTTAATTAATCATATCAAATTGTCATTAAAAACTCCTCAACATAAAGAACTATATTACATGTCCCTACTACAACTTTTTAAACAATGCAGAAAAGAAGAAGAGTTACTAGATATCTATGACTCCTATGAAGATGCTTTCAATGCAAATGAAAGCACTATAACAGATGTAAACTTTACACAGTACAAAACAATGTTGCACAATGAACAGCAACACGAAGAAGAACTCCAGGCCCCGCTAGATGAGGACACTCCCGATAGTAGTCAACCTTCTGTAACAGGAAGCCAAGAACCACTGGGACAGCCACTAATAGAAAATGAGGCAGAATTTGCTATGACAGAAGTAGAAAACACCATGTGTCACTATGAAGAAAATACAGAAGACTTCACTCTACTGAAATCAAAACTGAACAATGAGCAGCGTAGCATTTTCCAAGAAGTAACAAAACAAATTGAACATGGTGTACAACATGAAAATAAAAACGGTACATGCCAAAACGACAAACCTATACTGCTATAGGTCAGTGGTGAAGCTGGTTCAGGACAAACATTCTTAATCAAAATCATCAGCAATTTCCTTCAACAATTGACAAACAACAAACTCTCAGCTGTTGCAGCTGCCCCCACAGGTTTAGCTGCCTACAACATAGACAGTGTCGCTTTACACCGATTACTTTTCCTTCCAGTAGAACACCAAAACAAATTAGAATATTACAAACTTTCTACAGAAGCTGCAATGGAACACCAGTGAAAGGTGAACCTATTTTTAAAACCTTAGGGCACAAACTCTGCCATAAAACTTTGGAAGCATGGAAAATGTCAACCTTTTTCAATGTTTCCAATACAGAGAATTAACAGAAAACATGCCCCAGTCTGAAGACGTCACATATGCCAACATTTTAAAAAGTATTAGAGTTGGTGTACTTTCTCAAGAAGCACAATCAATATTGTGCTTAAGAACCCGACACATCCATGCATTCTACGGCCATAATTTATGTGCTACTGATGTTATGGAAAAATTAGCAGACACAAATGTCAATTGTATGTCCTTGATGCCAACTCTTACAAGCTGTTACAAATTCAATGAAACAATGTTAAAAATAGAAATGCAACCAATAATTGAAATTTGCTTCACAGACAAACTGGACGTACATGGTATGACACTACCCATTTGTCAACAAGCCACAACAAGACTAATTACCTTAGAAAACTCTATATACAACACAGCTGGTTTAGACAAAATAATAAAATTATCTTTAAACTGTAGAGTAATGCTTAAACGTAACCTTGACGTGCAGCAAGGACTAGTGAATGGAGCACTTGGTACAGTTGTTGGCTTTCAAACATACCCACATGACAATAACATTCAGTTTGCCAATATTATCTTTGACAAACTATCAGAAGTTAAAAGGCTAGGCTTCTCAACAGCCCGATTCCTTCTTTTCAAGGACATGTATGTACGCAGAGAACAATTTTCTCTAACTCTAGCATATGCAGTTACCATTCACAAATCACAAGGTCTTATCCTAGATAAAGCATTAATAGATATTGGGAACACAGTCTTTAAAGAAGTCATGAGCTACGTAGCACTATCACGCTTACATACACTTGACGGACTATTTCTAATCAACTTTGATGCAAGTAAAGTAAATGCTGATATTCCTTGCATTCTAGAATATAATAGACTATGTTCATTGTACACCCCCATCTAAAAACATATCATGTTCCACCAAAAGCAAAACGTTGTAAAAGAAAACTACTTCAAAGAAACGCAACAGGATCTCACTGCAAATCCTCCAAAGAGAGTAAAAGAAGCTAATACTTCATCAATTACTACAACCAAAGAAGAATCTACTGCTCAAATTAACTCAAGTACTTCTTCAAAGAAGCAACACACACTCCGAAAGAAATGACTTGGACACATAACTATCAGGTCCATTCAAATGTTCAAATATAGCTGTTGTAAATTGCTACGCAAATGTAACAATAAATATTCTATTCCAATTGCCTCCAATTAGTGACAACATTTACTTACACAATACAGACCAATTGTGTTTGCAAATGTTAGTCCTTCATAGAAATGCAACCAACAATCCTGACATTGTTCATTGAATAAGACAAGAATTAGACTACTGTGCTGGAATAGTCAAATTCACTAGAAACTCACAAGAAGATCCAGAAGAATTTCTAATGTACTTACTACAAGTAATTAAAACAAAAACATACCTATAAATGAAATCTTTCAGATTTCATACATGTGGAAACATACAAGCACTCTCTGCAACCATGTAGCACAGGAACAAATCCCAAATGAACGCTTTGTGTATGTTTCAATGCCTAACTGTAAATCCATTCCATTTCAGCAACTTGTACAAAATGCAAACCATGGCAGATTATGTACTACCTGCAATTCAGATAATCGCTCCACCTTACAAATACAGACACATAGTAAATACATAATACTAATGTTTTTACATTACAATGCAGATGGTACCAAAAACAACTGCAAGCTGACTGGATTCACACATGGTCAAGTATCACTTGGTAAGAAAACCTTCACAATAATAGGTATAATCTACCACGCAGGAGCCACAACCAATGCAGGTCACTACACTGCATACCTAAAAAAGAAATGTGGATGGTTCAAATGTAATGATAGTACCATTAATTTAAAGCAGAGATTACCAGCAAATCTTATAAATGCTTATTTAGTATTCTTAAAACCAACATTTTATCACTAATCTGTGCATAAACATTAACAAAACATCAATTAGAAAACTATAAACAGTTAGAATACATCAACAGGTATCTAACTGCCTCAAAATTCTGCAACAACCAAACAGATAAATCAATATAACTAAAATATAACAAAAAATAAACAGAATACGCCAACAGGTATCTAAATGCCCCAAAAATCTGCAACAACCCAAAAGATAGATTAATAACTTGAAAGTATAAATAAAAAACTATAACCAGTTAGAATATGCCAACAGGTATCTAACTGCCCCAAAAAATCTGCAACAAGCCAACAGATAAAAGATTAGCTGAAAACAACAAATAAACACTGAAATCAAAGAAAGAACTATATTGTACCATAACAAAAAAAGGTTTTTATTTTAATCCAGCATGGATTTTTTTTCCCACAGACCAATGAATACAATGAATGTATTTAGAATACAAACACAGAAACTGAGCAAATTGCACAGTACACTGGTTTGAAATATAGTACTTCTAAAGTACTAAATACAAGGGTCGAAATAATGCAGAAATGTCTTTCATGCAATGCAATAACTCATTATGAACTACCTACAGTAACATGTGATCTTTTCTTGTATCACAGAAATTGAAAAGAAAATCTGCTCCAGTTACCCAAGTGATGAAAAAAATATATTTAATTACAAAAAGTCAAACAGTAAGTATATCATAATTCGAGTCACAAATACTGCTGCATAACACAACCATTCAAGCAAAAATCTAACCATACAACACAATCCAAAAATGTTTAGTTCCATGGATATGGTATACTGCAGTGCTTGTTACCAAATTCTACAATCTTATTTGCATGACTTAGCCAAAACGTCCCATACAAATTCTACAAATCAAACAGTAAACAAACTTTTGATTTGTGGATATTTGATGGATGTTTGATTGTATGGGTGTGTTATGCTGCGGTGGTTGTGGCCAGGGCCTAGAGTCTTGGGTGCATGGGTACTCTTTCTCATTTGCATGCCTCTCCACCCCAAAATCCCTGTATGTAATACGCGCTGTCTGCGGACAAACGCCATGTCCGCGGACATATCGAAAATCTGAGTGTGATGAATTTATATTTAAATAGTGTGTCCCATTTCCCCTTTGAGGTAAGCTCTGAAAAGAGCTGTTTTTTTTTTGTTTTTTTGCAAATGCTTGACAGACACCTGTTATTTTATATTTTTTTTTTACTTTACTCCTAAAATCTTCACATAAGCTTCTTCAAAGCAACCCTTACATTCCAAAACAGCATGGCATTTCCGACAAAAGATGAAGCAATGCCATCTTCTTTAAAATAAACAGCATTACTGGAATCAATATTCTCGTTATTACAGAAGAACATACCAGCTTTAAGCATGAAAGCCAACATGCCTCGGTGGATTGCACACCTAGCACTGTTTTGCTGAGGACAAAAAACAGAACTATTGTCCCATATTGCCCTAGGTACTAATCCAGAAAAAATAACTTTGGTATTTGGAAGGATGTTCATTACTGCTTGAACCAAGTGTTCCAAATCTACCAACACAGTAGGGCAACTGACATAGCCCAAATGCAAAGCATCACAGTGCAAAACTACCACATGTGGACTGTTCATCCTGCTCAAATCTTCACAAACTTGTACAATTCCTTGTACATTGCAATCAGGCACAGTGCTCCACACCACCTCCACTCCTTTAACATCAAAATAGTTTGCCAGATTCCTGCATTGAGCATACTGCAGTAAACCATGCACAAACATATCTCCAACCACCAACACCCTGACTTTCTCCACCTCTGCCATCTTCACTACACACAGCCTCTTTCAACACAAATCCACAACCTCAACACCTGATTGGCTAATCCCTACAGTCCCCTTTCCTTGCTGGATTTGCTGGAAAACCCTAGATGTGGCACGCCCTGTCCGCGGACAGCTGCGGTGTCCGCAGAGTGTGTAACTCTTAGACAGCCCTTCTACCATTTCCACTTCACTCTCTGTGCCATTCCCTCATTGGATACAGCTAAGCAGTCACACAATCATCCACCAATCACATCCAAGACCTCTACATCTAACTCCATCATCAAAGCACTTCAAATGCACTGTTGATCACTCTGAGTACAAGTCTCATATTATTGGAAAGCACCTACTACAAAAACTACTGTAAAAGTCTACAGGATGTCTACTTGCAGCTGCATGCATATCCACATGCATGAATGCAAACTACAGGTATGCATATTTTATGCACAGTACATGTATAACTCTTATTAATGCATATAGACTGGGTAACTCTCACTTAACCTGTATAACCTATAAAATGAACTTACTATTATTTTTCCCATCTGCTAGAATCAACTTTCACTTCCAAACCTATCTGCTATCTAAATTCTTTTTTTAAACACACAGCTATCTAAAAAATTATACTATTAAAAGATGGGAGAAATAACAGTATAATTGTAGAAAAAACACTTAGTAGTGTATTATAAAATTACACACAGCCTGGATAAGTTCATGCATCTTTATACACTCACACAGATAGACACTATCATTGAAAAGTTCCCAGCTGAAATAACACTAATGCCTGTACATCACATCCTTCTGCTTTATTACCCACACCTTCACAAATGCATACAGTCCATGCTTTTCTATACAGTTTCTGCCATTTACCTTATAAAAATTGCAAAATAAGTATATAATTATTTCTTCTATCTCCTAACATCCAGTAACAAAGCCTTAAGAAACCAAGTGAGTTTCATACAATGAGTATTATAGTAATTTGCAAAGCATGTTGAAGTAACAGAGTGTAAGTAAAATATAAAGGCTGCACAGTCTGTTTAGTCAAAGGAAACTGCATGCACACACTATGTTCAGTTATCAAACAACAATATTGTTACAAAAACATTCAAATCAACGTCTAAATTAACATCAGTGCTATAAACACACACAATTACTAACTTCTTTCTTTTACAATTGCAGTGAAGACCACTCTCCTGAAAAGCAGCAGCATCTGAAGTAGAAACAACAACTCAGAAGAAACCTGCGCATTCCAACCAAAAAGGTAAGTACAATCCTACCATAATGTTCTAACTGTTACTCAAACACACTGTGGGGTTGATTCATGGAATTTGTGCGCCGAAAAACAGGGATATGTGTGTCATTCTGCCCACAAATCCCTATTTGCTAAAAATTTGCTATAAATCCCTGTTTGTCTGCGCACAAATGCCATAAATCAGCCCCTAGAATGTTAGTATTGCAGAACAAAGAACTGTTTTAATTCTATACCATTATATTTAGTATTAGTGCTTCTCCTCACAACCAGCTTACTTTCTACTGTCATCTAAACCCAAGTATAATAACACACAAATACAATAATAGCCTTCCCAACTAGTTGTAGCTGCTCAATGCACAATCACACACCTCCACATACATCCTTACCATCATACGCAGACATTCATGCACACAGCACACATAAATTGCAGAACTGCCCAACCCATACCTTCTTTTTTTTCAACATACCCCAAAGAATGCCTACCAAAAAGCAAGTCCACAGAAAGCAACGCAGAAGTAGAGCAAATGAAAATAAAAGTGTCTAAAAAAAGCATCCATCTGTAGCAGAATGTGTACAGAAGTTCAAACAAATGATCTAATAGAGCCATTAAGCGAAACAAAACAAGCTTCCAGTACAAAAACTTTGCCTCCTCTTTCAAAATGTAAAACGAAACACTGTCCCTATAAATCTTGATCTAGTGGCAAGTACAACCCTTAAAACCTACCATATAAAATTAATTTTAGAATCTCTCATAGACAGTGCAATCCTTCTCAAAAGGAAGTTATTTATTTTAGGGTTAAACAGAATGAAACGACTAACAAAACTAACTACTAAACTACAAAAAAAGACTTCTCAATAAACAGAAAAATAACTACTTGAATATCTGTGGAGGTGAATGGAGTCACACCACGAGCACAGAACCATGTTTCAATGAAGAAGCATACAAACAATCGCAAACACACACAATTACGATACATAGCAGTGGACGAGGGTATGAAAAACGTAATAATAGAGTTTCCCTGCAGCCTGGAGGAAAGAGACAATGGATGCCTTCAGCTGAATAGAATATGCTGATTTGGGTGTGAACTGTCAACACTGCTCTGGGGGAAGGCAAGACATTTGACCTCTGAGCCAAGCCAAGTTTCTGGGGGCGGGGAAAAACAAACGGGTGTACTGAATTGGGAGCAAATGTATGTTTTATTAAATTGCTTATAAAATATTGTATCAAGCTGACAGAAATGTACAATTTAGGGATTCTTAATATGAAAAATTCAATCACAGTTGAAAATGAAGTTGGACATAGTGGGATGTTCAAGGCAAAACCCTGGATTTATTAATATTGTTCACACCGTGTTCATGCTAGGACAATGCAAACATACAGTAATATGCGCAGAGAGGGGGTGTACCTCCGTGGAAGATTTGATGAAAAACCAATATGGTGAAACCCACTAAAAGCGCAAAATGTTGTCGTTTCTGAACCCAAGCTCGTAGGAACATGTGCCTTGAACTGAACTGTACCTTAAGAAATCTGTGATGTGTAATTTCAACAACTTGTGTATCTGGGAAATATGAGTTTTGGGTAAAATTGATTTTCTATAAGAAACCAAAGGGGAGTGTTCTTTCCTTAAAGCCATAAAAATGATACCTGATGACACAGGATGACTCACTACTCTGTTCTCCAGTCAGGGGACAGTAAATCCTTTAACCTATCAGAACCCTTAGTGGGTTGGGCATATAAAGTCAGCCTTCCACCCACTTTCAAAAGAAATAAAAAGAACCACTGAAACCCAGATAGGGACTGCTCTTTCCACTTTCTTGCGCAGCACTTTGCCGGACCAGACAATATCCAGAAGGACCGTAGACTCCAGATAGACTCCAGAACTTCAAGCAGAGAGGCCTGAACCAAAATCTGAATCCTTCTCAGCAGGCCTCAGAATCCAGCAACCTAACCAAACTATTCAACAGCCGGGCAGGCTGTTTGATTCTGGCTAGAACCATGTGCCAGAACCATACCCAGACCAGACCGCTGTGCAGTGCCGGTAGCAGACCCAGGGCAGACCGCTGTGCAGTGCCGGTAGCAGACCCAGACCAGACCGCTATACAGTGCTGATAGCAGACCCAAACCAGACGCTGTGAGCAGAACCAGTGGCCGAGACCTTCCCGTGGCTAGAGTGTAGTCCAAGACCCCTTCCGGTCCAAAAACTAGGAGTGAGTATCCAGCCAGATCTGTACAGAACCAATCTCTTAGTTTAAAATATCTTATCCCATCCATTCAACCTGTCTCGAACTGCATTTAGAATTTAGTGTCCATCCTGTGATTTCAAACCTGTAAAAACGCCACAAGTCATTCTGAAAACGTGACATTATTTCTGAAAATCTACCTCCATAAAAACGTCCGTATCTTTTGAACCGTACGTCCTAGAAGCAAGATTTAACTTTCATTTTAAAGCTAAGAACGACCTTCCAACTCCTTATAGTTTTTCTGTAATTGCGATCGGCGCACTCAGAAAAAGTGCCACAAATTGCAATTTGACTCAATTTCACCACATGTTAAAAATAGCTGTCTCTTGCTTGCACTGCTGAATTTTGTTTTCAACCTGATAATCATTCCTGAATCATTGCTAGTGTTGACCTGAACTGATTCAAAGTAGCTGTCACCTACCCTGAATCTCCTATAGGAAATTAAAATCATGTTTAGCATATTTTTCACTTCATTGCAAATCACATGTAAAAGTATTTTTGACTGTTTAAAAGCATACCGGTTGCTCTAAGCTTGCTAGGGGGGAACTGAACTGCTTTTGATTGTATTACTGAAAACCTGTGTGCCCTCCTTTCCATCTCTCCATATTGCATAGGGGGGGGAGTGAGTTGTCATAAAGAAAAAGTGATCATCTTATCTATTGTTGAAACCATATCAGTTTATTTCTGTGCTGAATTCTTTCCATCATTGTTTTTCATTGAAACCATACAAAGTATTCTCTGCTACCCTATCCTTTCTACACCAACTCCTAAGTAATTAAAGAATTGTGCTACTATAATATTATCCATTGTTGATCACTGTCATATTCATAAGAGTGCTATCAAATGTTAATTTATTCATAAAAGTGATATATATATATATATATATATATATATATTGTTTAATTTTTCAAATAAATCTTTTAATTTGCAAAACAAACCAACTTTTTTGCTCAGTGAAGTCAGGGGGATTCAAAGAGAGGGGCGTTATATAAGGGTTCATCATCCAGATTTATGAACTTGTCATAAAAATATATAAATTAGGGCTTCCATTGGGCATCCCAGACTAGGCATTGACTTAGTTGGAGTGCGGAATTGAAGTCACTTACACCACACTCTGAATTAGTGAAAGGCATTTGTGGCAAAGTAGTTTATTTACCATTAGATCTGAAAGAAAATGTTCACACTCTGGGAGTGCAACGTCCAATAGATCAATCTTTAATTGTCTTAGTAAATGGTGTACCTACAAAAGACAAAAAAAGTTGGCAACAACTCGTAGACTTACATAAAGTTAGACAAGCATTGCAATATCTAAAAGACAATAATGAATACTACAAAGTAATTAATATTGAAGAAAACCTCAGGGAAACCACTGAAATAATTCAAGAGTCACCAGAAACTGGTCAATTTGAACTTCTAGATCCTGCTACAGTAGCCAATATTTTAGACCATTATATAATTGATCCATTACACTTTAGAGACACCATAGATGATGCACTAGAAACATACCAAATGTGACAAACCAAAGGATCACCAATCAGCATATGGGAAAAAGGTATAGAAGCTTGTGCTTTTCCTCTACTCTTTTCTTCTGGGAAAGGAGTAAGGTACGATGATAGACCCACTCAGATAACAGCTTCAGAATACTGCTCTTTATGAATGTATTCTGAAGATCCCAGATTTAGACAAAATGTGGAATACATATCCCACCTACTCTTTGAAAGTGAACTAGCAACTCTATGCTACAGAGTTGTACACACATTAAAATCAGGTACCCATTTTCAAAATATGTCAGCTACGCAATTACTACAAAAAGTGCAAGAAAAGGATAAGGTTCTACAATCGAGCATTACAAATCTGTTAGCAAACATGTGTGGTACTAAAGAATACCGGTTCCGAGGTCACAGAGATGTACGTTGTATGATAAGAAACCTTGGCCCACCCACTTGGTTTGTTACATTTAGTTGTGCAGTATATGCATGGGAAGATTTACATGATTTCCTACGCATATCAAACAAAAACAAAACAAACATAGATATACTAACACCTGTAGAACTTTGCTCTCTAGATCCTGTTAATGTTTCAAGATATTTCCATCATCGCTTCATTGCTATGCTATATTTTGTTTGTAATAAAACTGTTCATCCCCCTCGGAGAAGTGCAACACTTCTTTTGGAGATAAGAATACCAAACCAGAGGAGCACCACATATCCACATGCTTTTATGGAATAAAGGTGCTCCTAAATTTGTTCAAGACAGTGATGCCACTGTTTTACAGTTCATCGAAAAATATGTCACTTTTGAAATTCCTTCACAAACAAAAAATAGAGATCTTCATGCAAAAATTTTACAATTTCAAAGACACAAAGGTGGTAAATATTGTCATCGCAAATACAAAAACAAAGGGAAATACTACACCAAATGCTGCTTTGGTTTCCCTAGACCAGTTACAGCAACAGGTCAAGTAAACAACTTCATGTCTTCAGTTAGACATAAGGCCTCATCAGGAGTTGGGCAGAAACGCCGGCGCTATTAGCGCTGGGGCTAATAGCCCTACCGCCAAACCCCCCGGCGCTATTAGTGCTGGATCACAGGTTTGGCGGAACGGTTATTGCCCATTCTCCATTGGGCCCATTCGGGAATTCCTCGTTCCCCATTCGGCCCAATGGGGAAAATTCCCGTTATTACCGCTGGTGGATTTGCCGTGGGTCATGATCTGGCAGACCCTTAAATGCAGCGGTAATAGTGCTATTGCCGGATTTAAGGGTTACGGCTAAACTCGTGATGAGGCCCAAAGTGTTAAAGGTAAATCACCTGAGAACACATATTACATAAAAAGAACAGAAGAAGCAAAATATATCAATGATCACAATGCAATCATTGCCCTCTTATGGAATGCAAACATAGATGTGCAGTACATTGCAGACAATTCCACTGCAGTTGCACGATATGTTACAGCCTACCCAATCAAAGCAGAAAAAAACAGAGCTTCAAGACCTCTGGGATGACCTAACATCGGACAAAACACTGTCTCAGAAATTGTACAGGGTAGGCATAAAAATGCTCTCTCATGGAGATTGTGGCAGTTATGAAGCTGCAGACTGTTTAACCGGTACTGCTTTGTATGGAAAATCTGAAATTAAGTATGGCTAAGTCTTGGTCCTGCTAAATCTAGAAAAAGAGTTCTTAAATCATACGACGACATAGAAACAATATCCAAAAATTATCCCACCATCCAAGACATTTTGAAAAATAATTTACTAGACAAATACTAACCAAACCAGAGTACCACTTTGGAAACCATGTGTCTATACCACATAGCCCAAAATTTCACATACAAAAATAATATAAAACCAGATGAAAACAAAGGTAGATACAGAGTGACAAATTGTGAAGGCAGCTTAGTGAAACTTACCAAATGAAACTTAATTAAACATATCACATTGTCATTAAGAACTCCTCAACATAAAGAACTATATTACATGTCCCTGCTATAACCTTTTAAACCATGGAGAAAAGAAGAAGAGTTACTAGATATCTATGACTCCTATTAAGACGCAATCAAATCAAATGAAAGCACTATAACCGATGTAAATGTTACACAGTACAAAACAATGTTGCACAATGAACAGCAACACGAAGAAGAACTCCAGACCCAACTAGATAAGGACACTCCCGACAGTAGTCAACCTTCTGTAACTGGAAGCCAAGAACCACTGGGACAGCCACTAATAGCAAATGAGGCAGAATTAGCTATGACAGAAGTAGAAAACACCATGTGTCACTATGAAGAAGATACAGGAGACTTAACTGTACTGCAATCAAAACTGAACAATGAGCAGCGTAGCATTTTTCAAGAAGTAACAACAGAAATTGCACACGGTGTACAACATTAAATAAAGAATGTACCTGCAAAAAATTACAAACCTTTACTACTATACGTCAGTGGTCAAGCTGGTTCAAGCAAAATATTCTTAATCAAAATCATCAGCACGTTCCTTCAACAATTGAAAAACAACAAACTGTCAGCCGTTGTAACTGCCCCCACAGGTTTAGCTGCCTACAACATAGGCGGTGCCACTTTACACCGATTACTATTCCTTCCAGTAGAACACCAAAACAAATTAGAATATTACAGACTTTCTACAGAAGCTGTAATGGAACTATGCAGAGTTTTAAAACAAATGAAAATGCTACTAATAGATGAAGTGAGCATGGTCTCCAACCTAATGTTGGCTTTGATTCACCTCAGATTACAAGAAGTACTCATAACAATATACGAAGAGCTCTTTGGAGGAAAACACACTATTGTTCTTGAAGATCTTCTTCAATTGACACCGGTGAAAGGTGAAGCTATTTTTAAAACCTTAGGACACAAACTCTGCCGTAAAACTGTTGGCAGCATAGGAAATGTCAACCTTTGGGAACATTTCCAATACAGAGAATTACCAGAAAACATGCGCCAGTCTGTAGACCTCACATACGCCAACATTTTAAAAAGTATTAGAGTTGGTGTACTACCTCAAGAAGCACAATCAATATTAAAAACCTGGCACATACATGCACTGTATGGCCATACCTCATGTGCTACTGATGTCATGGAAAAATTAGCACACACAAATGTCAATTGTATGTCCTTGATGCCAACTCTTGCAAGCTGTTCAAAATTCAATAAAACAATGTTGAAAAAAGAAATGCAACCAATAATTGAAATTTGCTCCACAGACAAACTGGACATACATGGTATGGAGAAAATATTAAAATTAACTTTAAACTGTACAGTAATGCGTTAACGTAACTTTGACATGGAGCAAGGACTAGTTAATGGAGCACTTGGTACAGTTGTTGGCTTTCAAACATACCTGTGTGACAACAAAATTCAGTTTGTCAATATTCTCTTTTACAAACTATCAGAAGTTAAAAGGCTGGGACGATCAACAGCTCGATTTCTTCTTTTCAAAGACATGTATGTGCGCAGAGAGGAATTTTCTCTAACTCTAGCATACGCAGTCACCATTCACAAATCACAAGGTCTTCCCGTAGATAAAGCATTGATAGATATTGGGAACACAGTATTTAAAGACGGCATGAGCTACGTAACACTATCATGCTTATGTACACGACGGTCTATTTCTAATCAACTTTGATGCAAGTAAAGTAAACACTGATATCCCTTGCATTTTAGAATACAATAGACTACGTTCACTGTACACCCCAACTAAAAACCTATCCTGTTCCACAAAAAGCAAAACGTTGTAAAAGAAAACTACTTCAAACAAGAATGAAACAGGATATCACTGCAAGTTCTCCAAAAAGAGTAAAAGAAGCTAATACTTCATCAATTACTACAACCAAAGAAGAATCTACTACTCAAAGTAACTCAGGTACTTCTTCAAAGAAGCAATATACACTCCGAAGAAATTACTTGGACACAGAAATATCTGGTCCATTCAAATTTTCAAATATAACTGGTGTAAATTGCTACGCAAATGTAGCAATAAATATTCTATTCTAAATGCCACCAATTGTTGACATTTACTTACACAATACAGACCAATTGTGTTTGCAATTGTTAGTCCTTCATAGAAATGCAAGCAACAATCCTGACAACACATATAGTGTTCATGGAATAAGACAAGAATTGGACTAATGTGCTGGAATGGTGAAATTCACAATAAATTCACAAGAAGATCCTTAAGAATTTCTAACGTACTTACTACAAGTACTGGAAAATAAAAACATACCTATAAATGAAATCTTCCAGATTTCATAAATGTGGAAACATACATGCACTCTGCAAAAATGTGGCACAGGGACAAATCCCTAATGAACACTTCGTGTATGTATCCATACCTACCTGTGAATCCATTCCTTTTCAGCAACTTGTACAAAATGCAAACCATGGCAGATTATGTACTACCTGCAATTCAGATAATCGCTCCACCTTACAAATACAAACACATAGTAAATACGTAATACTAATGCTTCTATGTTACAATGCAGCCGTACCAAAAACAACTGCAAGCTGACTTGCTTCACACATGGTCAAGTATCACTTGGTAACAAAACCTTCACAACAATATGTATAATCTACCACACAGGAGCCACAACCAATTCAGGTCACTACACTGCATATATATAAAAAAATAATTGTGGACGGTCCGAATGTAATGATAGTACCATTACTCTGAAGCAGAGATTACCAGCAAATCTTATTTGCCACTGTGACCGCGGACATGACAAAGACATCAGGGGTGCCTGCCACCTGCACAAATACAGCATTTGACCCATCTCTTACTCCCCCACACTCCCCAGCACTCTTACACACCAACACACTACCCAAAGTTGTATTTTTCCCCCGTTCGTAGCCACGCTGTCCGGGAATGTCCGCGGATCCAAGATAGAGGATGCATCAAAACAATACGACACACCTCACGATTCAACCCAGCCAATCAACAAACATGTTGTATGTCCGCAGACATGACGCAAGCCGATTACCCAATCGGTGTCCTGTCCGCGGAGCGAACAGGGAAATGTGTCAGCGGAGCGGACATAGATATCATTAATTTTTTTAGACCTGCTTTTTGGTTGTTTTAAAAAAAACTACTGGACGGATTTCCACCACATTTACACAAGCACGCTTTCAGGACCAAGCCGCTGTCCTGCTGACAATTTGGTGCAAATCCGTCCAGCGGTTTGAGCTGTAGGCGTGAGCAAAGTTTTTTCCCCATTCACTCTATGGGAAAAAAAGAAATTTTGGGACCCACCTGTAGCTTTGCCCCCCCTGCACCAAACCTCACTAAACTTTGCAAGCAAATTCAAAGTGGACCAACTACTTTTGTTGCAAAGTTTGTTGAGGATTCGTCCAGGTAGAGTGAAGCCGTGTAATATATATATATACTTTCTTAAAGGGACGTTATGGTTAAGTTGCACTAATAAAAACCTATAAAATGCAATGAAAAAACATTGTTAAAGGGACGTTATGGTTTCAAGTAAAACCGAAAACCCCCAGAAATTTGCCAGCAGAGATCTTATTGTGAAGTGCGAATGGATTCTCGGACACGTCATCATGCTGCGTGCCAGTGTATTGTCATGTGGCACTGTCCGGAAGGTCCGCTATGAAGTCAGATGTTGTAGACGTCTACGGATAGTTGAAGTAGTTGCAAAAAGTGTATAGAAGTGTTAAAAATTATTCCAGAAGGTGGGAAATGGCAGAATTGTAAGGTGACACTTTGTAAATTGGACACAAACGTTGCTATATTGCGTAAGTATGATATTGGTAAATTGTAGGAAAATAGCATACACTGGTAAAAAACTATGAAATTTACTGAAAAAACGTTGTTAAAGGGGCGTTATGGTTAAGTTGGACTAAAAAAACCTACGCAATTCAATGAAAAAACTTTGTTAAAGGGACATTATGTTTAAATTGCACTAATAAAAACCTTTGAAATGTACTGAAAAAACGTTGTTAAAGGGACGTTATGATTATGTTGGACTAATAAAAACCTATGAAATTCAAAGAAAAAACTTTGGTAAAGGGACGTTATGGTTTCACGTAAAATCTAAAAAAAACAGAAATTCAATATTTATGGTAAGCTAAACAACCATAACTTGCGCCACCACCGTGCACTGCTAAGACTAACACCCAGGACATCAAAGATGACAGCACAAATGTCATTGATGACATTACTGATGACATCACATGTGAAATAAATTTTGATGAAAAGTCCCTACAAGGAGTTGTGTTTATATTGTTGGCAATAAGATGTCAGGGATGATCGGGAGACCTATCAGGAACTACTTAATCTATTAAAGAATGTATCCATCTAATATCATTGTATTGGAGTGTTGTTGTTAATACAGAAACCTAATCATATATAAACATAGGCAATGACTGTTGGATGCACCATAGAAGTACACTATTATAGATTTGCAATTCCAATGTTAATACATATTTGATGAAGTGCAAGGGCATAAGAAATAACATGCAAATGCATCTTATTGTTCTGTTAAAGTGCTCATGCTTCAAAGTGTTTCAGTATCTAAAGTGCAAGTGCCTCTAAAGTGCAAATACTCAACCCACTGTGTTTGGCCTACCTCAAATGAGTTATACAATACAGATATGTACCTTCTCTCAGACCATATTATTGGTTATTGTTGTAGAAACATCCATTTCCGAATCAATGTTAAGGCCCTTCGGTCTCAGAGTGGCAGATTTACAAATAAGAGAGGCTTCTAGTTGTCTGAGCTTTAGTTCTCTGTTCCCCAACCTCTTGTGTTGCCAAACCTACAAATGACATTTCATTAATATTGGCTTGGTGTTTCTCAAAAAAGTGTCATGTTAAGGGATAATTCAAGTCTACATGTTTGATATCCCTGTAATGTTGCAGGATGCGCAGTTTCAGTGGTCCTATAGTAGAACCTATGTAATGTAAATCATATGTGCATGTTTTTACATATACAGCAAATTGTGTTAGACATGTGATGTTGTGCTTGTATTTCCATGTCATTACATTAAAGCTAATAAATGGCTTCTGTGATATGAAGCTGTACATTTTGCAATTGGCACATTTTCGAAAACCCAATTTCACTGTTTGATTCATAAAGTTTTGAGGAGCATACTTGTTGATGAAGTGGTTTTTAGAGTGGGTGTTCTCCGATATGTGATATTGGGACTTTGTTAAAGTACCTGTGACAAATCATGATCAGAATGTAGTACTTTCCAATGTTTTCTCATTATGCATTGGATGTTCTTTGCTTAATGATTGAAACCTGTTATGAATCTGATAACATTGTCATTTTTCATGTTCTTGAAGGTCAACAGTCTAGATCTTTCCACACTTTCAGCTTTCTGATAACTGTTAATCACAGTGCTCTTTGTGTATCCTCTGGCAGTGAATCTCTGACCTATGTGTTTGGCCTCTATTTGATGATCAGAGTCATCACTGCATGCTCTCTTAGCTCTTAGCTTTTCTCCTTGATTGCAAACTGAAATGAAATTCCACTCACGTTCCCCAATATTTTCCCTCCAAAAAGAACAATAATAATGTTTGGATGTTTCATTTCAACCATATTTGCACAAAATGGGAGCAATTCCACCCACTTCATGTCTCACACTCCGTACCAGAACACTTACAATTCAGGGAAAACAAGATTTTTGGCTATTACACAATGCTCAGCATACACCTTCAACCAATAAACCCAAGAGTCCCCCAAAACCCAAACACTCTGCCGGCTGAAAGACATTGCCATGGCCATTTTCAGTCCTCTCACAACTCCTACTAACAAAACTCCTACTACCCTCTCTTACTGTACACCACACCCAGGAAACCTGATTGGCTGAGTTCCCCGATGTCTGCAGGCACACACGACTGTCCATGGTCTCCAAAGCACCCTTTCCATGGCAGGAAACCTTAAAAGACCCAGATGTGGCACGTGCCGTTCACGGACTACCGCGGTGTCTGCAAACCTCATCACTCAAATGGGTAGGGCGCTGGGAATTAAGCACAATTAAGTTATTTACTCTTTAGTGGAGGCTCTGAAAAGAACCTTTTTTTGGTGTGGGGTTTGTTAACAAACACCCTTTTCCCTTGTTTTGCTTTTATGTACATTCGTACTGTATACTGTACATCATCCTTTACCATTTTTTACAGGAATATTTTCAATGCATTCCTAACATTGCATTTCCAACATCTGTGAAATGAACTCCATCATGACAAAAAAATTCACACCATCAGAACTTATATTGACATTCTCAAAATATCACATTCCGGCAGCATATAAAAAAACTTTTACAGCTTTATTGACAAGCTGCCTTGATCCTTCCATTTGTTGACTGAAAAGGTTTGTTGGACATCTCAATGTTAGGCTTTTAAAGAAATCCTTCAGGGCAACCTGCAAATACACAGGAGTCACGGACCCCAAACTGTCCACTCCACAATGCACAATTACAATGTCTGGACATTTAAAGTGAGCCATATGCTCACAGAATGAAGCCAAGCTTGCCCAGTTTAATCCACAAACTTTATGCCACAGAACTTTCACTTCGGCCATTACGATAGTTCTATAGATGCCATGGTTTTCAGCATATGCCTTCAACGACTGAATTGGAGAGTCCCCCAGAATCCACACAGTCTGACTTCTCAAACACATAGCCATAGCCATTTGTCAGTGCTCAGACGACTCATGCAAACAAAACTCCTGCTACCCTCTCTTCATGTAACACCACACCCAGCAAACCCGATTGGTTAATCCCAACAGTCCCCTTTCTATGCCAGGCATCCACAAAAGACCCAGATGTGGCATGTGCCGTCCGCAGACTACTGCAGTGTCTACGGACCTCGGAACATGGGGGCAGCCCTTCTACCATTTCCACGTTCATGTTCTCAACACTCCCTCATTGGCTGCTTTCAAAGAGTACACATCCATCCACCAATCACATCCAAAACCCCTACATTTAACCCTGTCAACTCAATTGAACATTTCAGATGCACATTTGAATTCTCACAGTACTTATCGCCTGTTCATGAAAGGCATCTGCATCAAAAATGACGGTGCAACTGTCCAAGATTTCAATTTCCAGATTCAACAAGATCTACATTTAACTATACATAGTACAGGTATGCTTATATTTTTAAAAAATGTTTTCTTCAACTCTTTCCCAAATATATATATATATATATATATATATATATATATATATATATATATATATATATATAGTAGGATCGTTTTCTATCTTCCCTCTGTACCCCCTCCCTTGCCTCGTCGCGCCTTGAAACACTTGTGTATAGGCGTGTCAAAAATGCCATATCATATCATCATAACCATATATATATATATATATATATATATATATATATTCATTGAAAAAACTTTGTTCAAGGGATGTTATGGTTAAGTTGCGCTACTAAAAACCTATGAAATTCAGTGAAAAAACTTTGTCAAAGGGACATGGGCATGAGCGGGGGGTGAGAGGGAACAGGGTACAAACGGGGCATGAGCAGGGGTGGGGGGGAAAGGAAGGAAGAGAGACACGGGGCATGAGCAGCGGGTGGGAAGGAACATGAGGGAGACACGGGGTATGAGCAGGGGGTGGGGAGGAACACGAGGGAGACACGGGGCATGAGCAGGGGGGTACAGGGCACACACGGGACATGAGCGGGGGTGGGGGGGAAAGGAGAGAGACAAGGGGCATGAGCGGGCGGTGGGGGGAACACGAGGGAGACACGCGGCATGAGCGGGGGGGTGGGGGATTAACACAAGGGAAACACAGGACATGAGCGGGGGGTGGGGGAGCACGAGGGGAACACGGGGCATGAGCGGGGGGTGGGGGCCAACGGGAGACAGGCACGGGGCATGAGCGGGGAGTGGGGCCAGCAGGAAAGAGACACGGGGCATGAGCGGGGGGTGGGGAGGACAGGAGACAGACACGGGGCATGAGCGGGGGGGTGGGGAGAACAGGAGACAGACACTGGGCATGAGCAGGGGATGGGGGGAACAGGAGAAAGATACGGGGCATGAGCGGGGGTGGGGAGAACAGGAGACAGACACGGGGCATGAGCAGGGGGGTGGGGGGCAACAGGAGACAGACACGGGGCATGAGCAGGGGGGTGGGGGGTACAGGAGACAGACACAGGGCATGGGTGGGGGCAACAGGAGACAGACATTGGGCATGAGCAGGGGGTGGGGGCAACAGGAGACAGACACGGGGCATGAGCGGGGGGTGGGTAGACAGAAGACAGACACAGGGCATGAGCGGGGGAGTGGGGGGCAACAGGAGAGAGACACGGGGCATGAGCGGGGGTGGGGGGTACAGGAGACAGACACAGGGCATGAGCAGGGGGTGGGGGCAACAGGAGAGAGACACGGGGCATGAGCGGGGGGTGGGGGGTACAGGAGAAAGACATGGGGCATGAGCAGGGGGTGGGGGGCAACAGGAGAGAGACACGGGACATGAGCGGTTGGGGGGAACAGGAGACAGACATGGGGCATGAGCGGGGGGCAACAGGAGACAAACACGGGGCATGAGCGGGGGGTGGGGGGGTGCAGGAGACAGACACGGGGCATGAGCGGGGGGTGGGGGGTACAGGAGACAGACACGGGGCATGGGTGGGGAGTGAGGGGCAACAGGAGAGAGACACAGGGCATGAGCGGGGGGTGGGGGGAACAGGAGACAGACACGGGCATGAGCGGGGGGTGGGGGGAACAACAGAGGCAGACACGGGGCATGAGCGGGGGGTGGGGGGCAACAGGAGACAGACACGGAGCATGAGCAGGGGGTGGGGAGAACAGGAGACAGACACAGGGCATGAGCGGGGATGGTGGAACAAGGGACAGACACGGGGCATGAGAGAGGGGTGGGGGGAACAGGAGACAGACACAGGGCATGAGCGGGGGGTGGGGGGAACAACAGACACGGGGCATGAGCGGGGGGTGGGGAGAACAGACACGGGGCATGAGCGGGGGGGTGGGGGGCAACAGGAGACGGACACGGGGCATGAGCGGGGGTGGGAGGAACAGGAGACAGACACGGGGCATGAGCGGGGGATGAGGGAACAGGAGACAGATACGGGGCATGAGCGGGGGTGGGGAGAACAGGAGACAGACACGGGGCATGAGCGGGGGTGGGGGGCAACAGGAGACAGACACAGGGCATGAGCAGGGGGTGGGGGGAACAGGAGACAGACACGGGGCATGAGCAGGGGGTGGGGGCAACAGGAGAGAGACACGGGGCATGAGCAGGGGGTGGGGGGTACAGGAGACAGACACGGGGCATGAGCGGGGGTGGGGGGCAAAAGGAGAGAGACACGGGACATGAGCGGGTGGGGGGAACAGGAGACAGACACGGGGCATGAGTGGGGGGGTAACAGGAGACAGACACGGGGCATGAGCGGGGGGTGGGGGATACAGGAGACAGACACGGGGCATGAGTGGGTGGTGGGGGGCAACAGGAGAGAGACACGGGGCATGAGCGGGGGTGGGGGGAACAGGAGACAGACACAGGGCATGAGTGGGGTGTGGGGCGAACAACAGAGACAGACATGGGGCATGAGTTGGGTGTGGAGGGCAACAGGAGACAGACACGGGGCATGAGCGGGGAGTGTGGGGCAACAGGAGACAGACACGGGGCATGAGCGGGGGTTGGGGGGCAACAGGAGAGAAATGGGGCATGAGCAGGGAGTGGGGGGCAACAGGAGAGACACGGGGCATGAGCGGGGGGTGGGGGAACAGGAGACAGACAAGGGGCATGAGCGAGGGGTGGGGGGAACAGGAGACAGACACGGGGCATGAGCGGGGGGAGGGAGGAACAACAGACACGCGGCATGAGCGGGGGTGGGGAGAACAGACACGGGGCATGAGCGGGGCGGTGGGGGCAACAGGAGACAGACATGGGGCATGAGCGGGGGGTGGGGAGAACAGGAGACAGACACGGGGCATGAGCGGGGGTGGGGGGCAACAAGAGAGAGACACGGGGCATGAGCGGGTGGGGGGAACAGGAGACAGACACGGGGCATGAGCGGGTGGCGGGAACAGGAGACAGACACGGGGCATGAGCAGGGGGGGTGGGGGGCAACAGGAGATAGACATGGGCCATGAGCGGGGGTGGGGGGAACAGGACACAGACACGGGGCATGAGCGGGGGGTGGGGAGAACAGGAGACAGACACAGGGCATGAGCGGGGGGCAACAGGAGACAGACACGGCACGAGGGGAACAGGAGACAGATACGGGGCATGAGCGGGGGGTGGGGAGAACAGGAGACAGACACTGGCATGAGCGGGGGAACAGAAGACAGACACGGGGCATGAGCGGGGGGGAACAGAAGACAGACACGGGGCATGAGCGGGGGGTGGGGGGAAGGGGAGAGAGACACACGGGGCATGAGCCGGGGTAGGGGAAGGGAGAGAGACACATGGGGCATGAGCGGGGGTGGGGGGAGGGAGAGAGACACACGGGGCATGAGCGGGGAGTGGGTGGAGGAAGAGAGACACACGGGGCATGAGCGGGGGTGGCCGGGAGGTAGAGAGACACTCGGGGCATGAGCGGGGGTGGACGGGAGTGGGAGAGACACATGGGGCATGAGCGGGGGATGGGCGGGTGGTAGAGACGAGCGGGGCACGAGCAGGGCATGAGCGGGGGTGGGCGGGAGGGAGAAAGACACACAGACACAGAAAACAGTCCCCAAGTGCAGGGGTTGCCAGGAAGGCAGTGCAGGTGTGCGATAGGTGGAGGAGGGGACCTTGGCCCGAGATCAGAGGGTGGCCAGGTAACCAGTGCAGTTTCAGTATCAGCCAGGAAGTCAGCAGGGGAGAGGAGGAGAAAAGGCAGAAGCAAAAAGAAAGGTTTTGAGGTGCTTCCAGATCGTAGATGATTCACCTCAGGTTTCAGGGAGTCAGGGAGGCTGTGCAAGAGGGAGGCCCCAAGAAGAATGAGATCTACCACTAGCTTGTTGCTTGGAGAAGCGACTACCCTGAAGGAGTTGGAGGCAGATGAGCGAAGAGCTCACAAAGGAAGATATTTAGGAAGAGAGACTATAGAGGCCCCAGGCCCCAGAAGGCCATGAGGACAATGCAGAGGGTTTTGAACTTAATCCTTGCAGCCACTGGGAGCCAGTGCAGAAATTTCAGTCCTGCAGAGATACTATCCCTGGGCTTCAGGCCAAGGACAAGTCTTGCAGTCCAGTTCTTGATGAGTTGCAGAGGGCGGACAGTAGAAGCAGGCAGATTTAGAAAGAGGCTGTTACAATAGTCCAGCCTAGAGAGAACCAGAACTATGGAGACAGTGAACGTCTGAGGGAAGGAGAGGAAATGAAGAATACCTCTGGGGAGGTGCATCTGGTAGTGTGACTTCTTAGAGATGTCAGCGATGTGAGGAGAGAAGTACAATGTGGATTCAGAGATGATCCTGAGGTTTTTAGCCAAGAGAGTCCGGCCAGAGAGTGACAGAAAAGGAGGGAGTGGGTGTGCTGATGAGGAGAATCTCGGTCTTACTGGCATTAAGGCAGTGATAATTGGCGGTACACCACTCCTGGAAGGCGGAAAGACAGTCAGAGATGAGAGAGGGAGAAGAGTTGGCTGAGGGTAGCCTGAAAATGAGCTGCGTGTCATCTGCATAGTACTGGACGTTGGGGCAGAGCACTGCAATTGGTTGAACAGCCAGGGTGAGAGGTTAGACCCCTGGGGAGCCCAACAGGTAGAGATAGAGATAGAGATAAAGGAGAGTAAAAACCCAGGGAGGGTTGATCAGAGAGGAAAGAAGTCAGCCAGGCCAGGGCCTGACCGGTGATCCCCAGGTTATCACAGAGACTGTTGAGCAGGATGGTATGGTTGACAGTGTCAAAGGCAGAAGAGAGATCAAGTAAGATGAGGACAAGGGGGTGTTGAATCAAGGTTGGAGAGCAGGTCTTTACAGATGTTCAGGAGAGCAGTTTCCATGCTTCTGGCAGCTCTGAAGCAAGATTGATGATCATGGAGACAACCAACAGATTCAGTGTGGAGATTGAGCTGTGAGATGGCTAGCTTTTCAAAGAGTTTGCCCAGGAAAGGAGTAATGGAGATTGGGTGATAGATAGCCGGGCAGCACGGGTCAGCTGACGGTTTCTTACGAAGAGGGTGCACAAGGGAGTGCTTCAGGAGGGAATGGAAGACTCCAGCGGCGAAGGAGTGGTTTCCAGAAGTCGGCCAGGGCAGGAGCCAGGGAGTCAATGTGGTCCTTGATGGTTTTGGAGGAACAGGGAACCTGTTTTGATGAGACTTTCGTAGGTCGGACTTGTCTAGAAACCTTGTCTGGGGAGAACAGGGGAAAGGCAGAGAAGGAGGGAGGAGAGGGGGCTGAAGAATGGCCAGAGGAAGAGCAGGGAGTAGAGGGAGGAAGGGGAGAGGAGGAGAGATAGGACATGATATACTGAGTTTTAGAGATGAAGTGAGAAGCCAGAGACGTGCAGAGGGCTTGGGAAGGGACAGGAGAGGTAGAGACTGCGGCAGGATTGGCCAGTTCCTTGCAGATTTTAAAGAGTTTAGCTGAGTTGTTGGATGCCGCAGAGACGCGGACTTGGATATGACCTCTCCTCTTGGTGAGCACAGAGAGCCGGTATTGCCTTTGGAGCAAGCGGAAGGCCAGTTTGTCAGAGGATGTACATGAAGCACACCATTTTGTCTCAGCCACTCTGCACTTGCGTTTAAGAGTGACAAGGTCTGAGTCATACCAGGAGCTGCACTTGGCTTTGGGCTTCAGGCGGATCCTCATGACAGGGGCAAGAACATTGAGAGTATCAGATATAGCAGAGTGGAGCATGGACATGGGTGTGTCAGTGTGTGAGTCAGCCAACGGGGAAATGGGGGGTGAGATAGTGGCAGTGAAAGCCTCAACTGACACGCACTTCATGGGTCGGATGACCGAGAAGGTGGGTGGCAGTGCTGGAGTTGGCTTGGCCTGAGGGGTAGAGAGGGTGAGCTGGGAGGAAAGGAGAATGTGATCACTCCAGGAGAGAGGAGTGGTGAGAGGGATAGAAAAGGGAAGGTCTGAGGAGAGTGTGCCCTGCAGAGTGAGTCAGGCCAGAGGGGAGTACAGAGAGTGAGAGTCACAAAAGTTGGGAAAGAATCCAGAGGAAAGAAAGGAAGCATCCAGGTGGATGTTAAAGTCTCCAAGAAGGAGGAGTTGAGTGGTCGAGACTAGGAGGGAAGAGGAGAGGTCCGCCCACTCAGAGAATAGAAGGAGATCTGACCAGGTGGCCGATAGATAGTAGCCACAGTACGGGAATGGCTAGGAGAGAGGAAGAGCCTGCAGACAAGGCATTCAAAAGAGGAGTAGGCCTGCGTAGGAATGACAGAGGCAGGAATCCACTCGGGGAAGATTAGGGCTACACCCCCACCAGTACGGTTGGACCTGGGCACGGAGAGGATATTGTAGCTGTCAGGGAGGAGAGTGTCAAAACTTGTGACAGAGCTGGCCATGAACCATGTCTCGGTGAGACCGAGGACATCAAGGTCAAGTTCCTCCAGAAGGTGACTGATGTCGGAGGAATGTTTGACAGCTGAGCGAGAGTTCAGAGTGGCAATATGGAGAAGGTTGCTGTCCTTGAAAGACTTCCAGGGAGGAGTACAAATCAGAGCTACAACCTGAGGAGGTGTAGAATAAGCCTGAGGGGAGGCAGAAAGATAACTAGGAGAGGGCAAGGTAGCCAAATAGGAGGCAGCAGGGGGAGAGGGGACAGCAGGAGAAGAAAGGGAATTGATGAGGCTTGGGAAGCGTCTATCGAAGAGGAGAAGGTTGGCCTGAGGGACTTGAACCAAGACGGTACCATTCACATACACATTAATGATGACCTTAGAGGAGTGGAAGGAGGCCAGGAGGGCCTCCTACCAGGTGCCACCATTAATGGAAGAAGAAGAGAAAGGAGAGAGCACAGAGAGCACAGAGACCAAATGTAGGGTCCATTGGTCTGGTGAGGGAATAACAAAGAGGATGTCAGTGAAAGTTAGCCTGTAGGATGCACTGGTATAGGTGTCAGCGATAGGGAGGCCTGGATAGGATACCAGGATGTCCTTTTTAAATTCTTCCTACCAGGATAGTTGCTAGAGAAACAGTTAGAGAAAATAGGGGAGACAGAGAGCACCATAGATTAGGTGGGAAGAGGAGAGAAGGGAGAGGGAAGGGGAGAACACTATGCAAGGATACAGGGCAGTGTGCAAGCAGACGAGACGAGACAGAGAGAGGCGAGGCAGGTTGAACAATTGGACAAGACGAGAGACACTCAGATTTAAAGGACTGTCAAAATGCAAATTTTAAAAACAGGAGAAAACACACCTAAGTTTGAGAGTCCTTTATAGAGGGAGAAAGGCCTAGGTTTCACAATGCAATTTTCAATAATTTCACAATGCAACTTTTAAATACTTTCACAATGCAATTTAAAAAACAGGAGAAAACACACTTAAGTTTGAGAATCCTGAATAGAGGGAGAAAGGGCTAGGATTCACAATGCAATGGCAATTCCTGCTACTTACCCTGTAATAAGCTTCTCAATAAGCATATTCTCTTTTTTAACCACTCTAGCAAATGCCATGCATTGCATTATTCATCGCGTGCTCACATGAAGCAGCAAAGCATTAGAATGCTCTGTGTTTCAAAATGTTTCTTTTTTTCAAGCATTGTCATGAAAGTTAAAATAAAAATGCATGTCTACATGTACAGCAGCGTTGTGTCACTTTATCATATAAGAAAGGAAAAGCAGATAAAATAGACATGAAGACCATTTTTAAGTGGCACGTAGTGCCTGCCACTTTAATACGTTGGCAGCACATGCATACATCCCAACATCACCCATTCCAATCCATAGGTGCCTATTAAGTCTTTATTGTTTCCTTTGCATTCTGTCACTTCCAATTCCACTTCGCCCATTATCAAACTGCAACCGCAAGTCCCAGAATTAAAAGAAAAAACACGACTGAACTTCAAGATTCAAAACTATGACATGTATATCAAATAAACATATACAATGCTGTGCTTTTCAAAATATTATATTGGGGAGCATTTTGAAAAAGTTACAAAATGTGAATCTGCATTTATAGCAGCACTGTGTCACTTTTTCAGAAAAGAAGGTTAAACATAGATTTGTTAACCATGTGTAAATGGCACTCAGTGTGCGCCATTTTAATATCTTGACAGTACAGTATACTTCCTAACATAACCCATTGCAAACTTTAGCTGCTTCTGCAGTCCTAATTTGTTCTCTACAATCTGGGACTTGTACTCCAATTTTTATAATGGGAAAAATGGAGCTACAAGTCGCAGAATGCAAACAAAAAATGTAGGTCTACATAAACACCTACAGATTAAACTACATCATGTTGGCAAGTATGCATATATTACTAATATATAAAACTTCCACACACAAACTGCCATTTAAAAGTGTACTACACATCTTTTCCATCCACTTTTCTTCTCTTTTACAAAACGTTATAGAGCTTGTATAAATTCACAGATGCATTTCTTAACTTTCATGAAAATGCTCCTAAAAGCTAAAATGTTTAACCATCCACCAATTTAATAAACTGTTTTCCCCCAACACTCCTCCTTCCTTCAACAAATAATAACCTTGCTTACTAAAAGTACGGTACCATTACCACATATCCCCACTAACTTTCTTTTACAATTACAGGAAAGAAGCGTATTACAGAAGACAATAACTGAAAAAAGTATGCCCTTCACATCCAACAAAGTAAGTACATTAATGTATCATGTATATCTATGTAATTACACCAGCACAGATCCACTATATATTACCCCAGATGACTCTTTTCAAAACAACATTTATTTCACTCTAAGCCATTATATTCCACCATTCACACTCTTCCTATTCCCATCTAAACACCACCCTTGCAATACCCATTCTGTCCTCAAAGCAGACAATGTCCCTACATACAGATTCCATCACACCACCACTCCCTTACTCACTAACCCAATAGATCACAGCTCTGCAGACTCTTACTCTCACACCCTTCCCAACCACACCTAATATACCACCTCACAATCATACACCGCTCTATTCATCTCTACAATCACACCCAGAAACCCATGCACCATACATGCATCTACATTGCACAACTTTCCAACACAAACTTTCTCTTTTCCCAACAGACTCAACAAAATATCTTCTAAGAAGCAACTCTGTAGAAAAGAAAGAAAAAAATAGGGCAGATAAGAATACAAGTACACCATATAGTTCTCCACCTCTAAAGCTAATTATAAAAAACATTAAAACAAAAGCTAGTAACCTCACACAACAAAACTAAACCAGCCACGACTAAAAAAAGGTAAGCCCCTCTTGCAAAATCTAAAACTAAAAAAATATGTACAAAGAAAAGCAGACCTACTAATGAACCTAAAACTGTAACTACCAGTGTTAATGTATTCACAGTAAAGCAATCCAAAAACATTATGCTACAGAAAATGTAGCCATAGAGTTCTTCAAAATCTTATAAAACAGCTGAAAGGTCACATTTTACCCTCTAAACATGCACAATGTCAATATACCGACCTTTTCAAACTTCTGTGATGGTGAATGGATTCACACAAGACCATATTTCAATGAAGAACCTTATTAACAAGATCAACAAAAAAACAATTGCCATAAACAATAGTGTTTGGGGGTATGAAATGGTGGAAGACACCATTATGGCAAAATAAACTCTTTTAGAGAAACAATTATTCCACATAATTTGAACCAAATGCTCCTTTCACCCAAGCAAACCATCCAGTGTACAAATGGACATGCAGCTCAATGTGTAATGTAAGACAACAATCCTTTAAATGTGTATGACAATTCCTCAATCACTATGTGAAACTAAAAGACAAAAGTAGAATGAAAACTTTACAAACCATGGACTACTGTCCAGTGCACAGCCAGACTGGTCAGCACAGACATTCATTAGCGTGCATTTTAGGGACTTTCCACCACATCAAAATGTTAGCAAAACACTATTCTACTATATGGAATCATGTGCATCGACTATACTATTCAAAAGTCCTGCTCTAGCATGCAAAATCTAAATAACATTTTCCGACATGGAACAGCCAAAGAACCGCTTCAAAAAATAGAGCACATCCAACGTAAATACTTTGGAACTGAAGTTTTGAAATTCTGTACCTTCAGAAAACATTACAGAAACATTCATGAACACCAATGTCCTAATAAAGACATACAAAAAAGAAATAGCTAAGCTTCAAAACACACCTGCTGAAATACCAGACCAAATATGTGTTTGTTGCTGCAGAACATTTGATAAAAAGAGCACAAACATAGTAGATATAGAAAACAAAATAGAAGACAATGAAAAATCCCAATGGTTCCAATTAGATTTATATTTAACAGCAGAAACTAGATACACAACTTACTCCTCAAACGTTTGCATGTACTGTAACACAAAGCCTGACAATAACTAAATGCACATCACATGCTGTCACTAATAACTTAGAAATATTCCCACTTTCGAAAGCTCTCCAACAGCTTAACTTGTATGAGAGAATTATAATCCAAACAGAGCACCCATTTCGAGCCATAATACGCCTTAAACTGAAATCAGCCAAATTGCCTCAATCCAAGTTACTAAAGATGCGTCTGTGTAAAAGTAGTATATTTGCCATTAGATCTAAAAAAATATGTACAAAATCTAGGAATACAACAACCAATAGATCAATTATTGATTGTACTAGTTAATGGTATGCCAACAAAAGACAAAAGAATTTTGCAACATCTAGTCGACTTAAGCAAAGTAAGACAAGCCCTCCAATATGTAAAAGAAAACAATTAATACTACTGAGATATAAACATAGAAGAAAACGTAATAGAAACAACCTGAATATTTCAAGACTCACCAGCAACTGGCCAATTTGAACATGTAAATCTTGTAACTGCAGTCAACATTTTAGAACAGTATACAATTGACCCACTACACTCCAAAGACACAATTTCCGATGAGCATCAAGAATCCCCAATGAGCATATGGGTAAAAAGTGTACAAGCATGTTCTTTTCCTCTATTCTTTCCTACAGGAAAAGGAGGAAGATATGAAGAAATGTTCACGCAAATTAGTACATCAGAATCTTGCTCTTTAAGAATGTATTCTGATGACCGCAGATGCAGACAAAGGGCCTCATTACAACCCAGGCGGTAAATTCCCTACTTTACCACCATGGTGTAAACTCTGTTTACACCATGGTGGATGGCGGATTTACCGCCCCATTCCAAGGTGAGTGGGGCGGTAAATTCCCATTCCCCATTTACCCTTCCCCATTCCCATTTTTGCCCCATAGGGCATAATGGGAGTGGGGAAGGTGCTAATTACGGCACCGTAAATTACGGTGCCGTAATTAGCACCAAGGCGGGTTAGCACCTTGCATTTTAACACCTGCTAAAAGCAAGCGTTAAAATGGTAATCAGGCTTTAAGGGTTAACGGTGCCGACAGCGCAGTTAAACCCTTAACGCCTGGGTTGTAATGAGGCCCAAAATGTCAACTACATTTTCCACCTCCTCTTCGAAAGTGAACTAGCAATTCCATGTTATGTAGTTGCACACACATTAAAAACAGGATCTAACTTTTTATATATTATCTGCTACCCAACTGCTTCAAGAAATAAAAGACAATGAGGTTTTTCAGTCAAGTATCACAAATCTCTTGGCAAACATGCATGGTATAAAAGAATACTGGTTCCGATATCACGCTTATGTACGTTGTACGCTAAAAAACCTAGGCCCACCCATATGGTTTGTTACTTTAAGTTGTGCAGAGTATGCGTGGGATGACTTGCACGGCTTCTTACGTACTGCAAACCAAAACAAAGAAGGAATAGATATGAAAACATGAGGAGAACTCTGTTTTCTTGATCCTGTCAATGTATCAAGGTACTTTCACCATCACTTCATTGCCATGCAGCACTTTACCTGCAATAAAGCTACCCCTCCACTCAGAGAAGTGCTACACTTCTTTTGGAGAAAAGAATATAAATCCAGAGGAGCACCACACGTCCACATGCTTTTGTGGATAAAAGATGCTGCTAAATTTGACCATGATAGTGATGCCACTGTTTTTCAATTTATTACCTGCAATGCCTCTTCAGAAAACACAGATAGTGACCAACATACACAAATCTTACGCTTCAAAAAACATAAGTGTTACAAATACTGCTGACGTAGATGTAAAAACAAAGTCAAACATTATACCAAATGTCGGCTTTGGCTTCCCTAGATTAGTTTATAAAAAAGGACAAGTAAATAGCTTGATGTCTTCTGTAGACACAGCGTAAAAGGTAAATCCTCTAAAAATACACACAACATTAAAAGGGACGAAACATCCAAGTACATCAATGATTACAATGCAATCATTGCCCTCTTGTGGAATGCAAACATAGACATACACTACATTGCAGACAATTCCACTGCAGTTGCAAGATATGCCACAGACTATCTCACCAAAGCTGAGAAAACAGAGCTAAAAGACCTCTGGCATGACATATTATCTGACAGAACACTATCATAAAAATTGTACAGCTTCGGTATAAAAATACTCTCCCATAGAGACTGCGGGAGTTATGAAGCTGCCGACCGTTTAACAGGTACAGCCTTATATGGCAAATCTCAACACATTGTCTGGCTGAACCTTGGACCAGCTTCATCCCAAAATAGAATACTAAATTCAAATCCTACCAAGAGATAGAAAACATAGCCACAAATGATCCCAACAGCCGAGACATTTTAAAAAACAATTTAATTGGCACATGCTACCCAAGCAGAAGTACTGCTTTGGAAAACATGTGTCTTTATGACATTGCCCAAAACTACACCAACAAAAACAATGTCACACCAAATGAGACAACTTGCAAATATTCAGTCTCAACTTGTGAAGGAAGCCTAGTGAAACTCACCAAGCCCAGTCTAATTAATCACAACATAGAGAACTGTATTACATGGCTCTACTCCAACTTTTTAAACCTTGGAGAAAAGAAAAATAATTATTAGGTGACTATGACTCATTTGAAGCTGCATTCAAAGCAAATGAAAGCAGTATAACAAATGACAATTTTAAACAATACAAACAAATGTTGGACAATGAATGCCAACAAGAGGAGAAATTGAAGCTCAACTAGACAAAGACACTCCCGCCTGTAGTCAACCTTCCAAAACAGGAAGCCAAGAACCACTTGGAGAACCACTCATTCTAAATGAAGCAGAAATAGCTATGCCTGAGTTCGAAAATACCATCTATCAATATAAACGATCCGAAGAAGACTCGCCAGTACTCGAATCACAGCTAAATGATGAACAACTCACCATTTATCTAGAAGTCACTCAAGAAATTGAACATGGTTTTAAACATGAAACTAAAACGGGTAGCTGTCAAAATTATAAACCTCTGCTCCTGTATGTAAGTCATGGTGAAGCAGGTTCTGGTAGAACATTCTTAAATAAAATAATCAGCACATTTCTACAAACCTTAACAAACAACAACCTTTTGGCTGTAGTAACAGCCCCCACAGATTCAGCTGCCTAACCTGCTACAACATAGAAGGTGCAACTGCACACTGCCCTGTAGGACACCAAAACAAATTAGCCTACTATAAATTATCAGCAGCAACTAATACTGAAGTACACAGAATTCTAAAACAAATGAAAGTGCACCTGATAGATGAAGTAAGCATTAGTTCCAATATCATGTTGGCAGTAATTCATCTCAGAATGCAAGAAGTCCTAAAAACCAACTACGAAGAACTGTTTGAAGGAAAACATGTTATTGTTTTTGGAAACCTCCTACAGTTAACACCAGCGAAAGGTCAACTTATTTTCCAAACATTAGGACACAAACAATGCCGCAATACCCTTGGCAGCATTGGAAATGTAAATCTCTGGCAACATTTTCACTACAGAGATCTCTCTCAAAACATGTGTCAGTCTGCATCCCTCACTTATGCTAACATTTTAAAAAGCATTAAAACTGGTCTGCTTACTAAAGATGCACAATCCATCTTAAATAGTAGACTAATCTATGAGCTATATGGACGAAACACATCTGCTCCTGAAGTCATGGAACAATTAACTCACAAAAATATAAAATACATGTCCTCAATGCCAACACTTGCAAGCTGTAGTCAATTCAACGAGACAATATTGAAAAAAGAAATGCAACCCATACTGCATATCAGCTCCACAGACAAACTAGAAGTGCACTGCATGACACTTCCTATGTGTCAACAAGCAACAGCACGACTAAATAGCTTAGAAAAATGTATCTCCAACACAGTTGGATTGGATAAAAGATTGACTTTGTGTCTAAACTGTGGAGTTATTCTAAAATGTAACCTTGACGTAGAACAAGGTTTAGTCAATGGAACAATTGGTACAGTTGTTGGCTTCCAAAAATATCCACATGACAACAACATTTTGTTTGTCAACATCCACTTTGACAAACTTGCACAAATAAAAACAATTGGCCGCACAATAGCACGTTTCCTCTTCTATCTCTTGCATACGCTGTCACTATTCACAAATCACAAGGTCTAAGCATTGATTGACATTGGCAGCACAGTCTTTAAAGAAGTATGAGTTTTGTAGCACTTTCACATCTGTGTACACTTAATGGTCTATTCCTAGTTAACTTTGATGCAAACAAAGTCAACGCTGACATTCATTGCATCCTAGAATACAACAGGCTACAGGCACTATACAGCCTCCATCTAGAAATGTACCCTGTACCTCAAAAAAAGAAGCATTTATAAAGACAAGTAATAAAAACAGAATCTATAACAGATCTCCCAATAATACCACTGCAGAAACAACAACCAACTCCTTTTGAACAAAAAATACAACCACAAATCTGTCTAGTTCAAAGTCAACTGCACATCCATCAGAAAAGAAAGACACAAATGACTCTTTAGCAGAAAGATCTGCAGGCCCATCAAACGATCCACAAACAAAACTCTCTGGTCCATTTAAAATCAGCAAAACAACTGGAGTAAATTTGTATGCTAGTGTAACAATTAATATTCTCTTTCAATTGCCACCAATTGTTCACAACATTTACTTAAATGGCTAGGAACAGTTGTGTTTGCAAATGTGTGTCCTTCATAGAAATGCCAAAAATAATCCTGACCAGTGGAGGCTGGTGACTTTGAAAAGTGGTGGGGCGTACATTTCGCTGGATGTTAATTTCGCAGCCCCACATGAAGTGGTTGCAAGGTGGTTTCCCCCTGTAAAAAGTTTGGAAAAATGCCTTCCAAAATGTGCATTTTACTGCCCAAACCCAAACAAACATGACCTAAAAAGCATTAAAATGTGGCTACTAATGATGGTACAGTTTGCTTACGTGTGCAAGTGTGATGGTGTATTTAACAGCAGCTTGTATTGAAAATAGCTGATACTATGTTGTATGCCTAAAACAATTAATTAGATAGGTATCCAGTAATGCCAGAAAAATAATAGTTTGCTCATGCACGCGCCTAGAAACACTTGTGTACAGGTGCGTTATAAATGACTTAGATCATATCATATCATATCATGCTGTTACTGGCACTCATATGCCTTGATCCTCCTACTAAGGTGGATTTTAGGCATTATCTGAAATGGGAGAAACTAAGGTACGTACAACGGCTAGAAGGATGTGGCCACATTGTATCCTCTTTATCCACAAAGAGCAAATTATTTCAAAGAGTGCATCAAAGTTAGCCTTATGAGGTTGAGCAAATCATTGCTGGAAAAGATTGTAACCCTTTGTCGGTCTAACCATTTCCAACTGTTCCTAAATAAGTGAGAACAACAGTTGGAGACTGGAGTGATTATTTTTCTAGGTTTCCTGGCATTCAAGGGAAGCTGTTGATGCTTACAGCACCCGGGAAGAGTTGGAAGACTCTATACTCATTGAGCCCCTTTAGTAAGGGACTGAAGCACCACTGGAACAGGCTGTGCATTAAACAAACACCAAAAAGATAGTAGTGCCAGCCTTGCTATGCACATAGCTATCCTGTTCTGCAGCACTAAAGTTACTGAAGGGCCGGAATGCAAATCAACAATGATAAGTTTAAGTTGCCGCAACAAAAGTTGTGAGAGGGGCTAACTTTAGAGGCTGTGGGGGAGGGGTAAACTTATTTGTGTGGGTGCATCCAACTTCTTTACATATTCTGAGATTATTCTAGTGCAGCTTAAATGTTACAAGCTGTTAACTCTCTCCTTCACATCTGTGTCCCCCCTACCCAATCACTGCCCTGACTGAAATGTACTAACAACCCATCATGGAAATGTATGCATATAGGACTGCAGGTGCTAACAATGCCACACTTTTCTTAGTAATTGCCAGGCCTTTGTGGAGCACCAAGCTGTTCATTGTTTGTGTCCGGTCCGAATCACTTTGGTAAACTGAAGGCCTGAGGAAATAGCTTCTAACAGCAAATCTAATAGCTTCTCTTTCACTGCAAATGAGTAAGGGGGTGAAGGAGGGGTTTCATTATAGGGGGAAGCAGTGAGGTGTTTAGGGGAAATCCTGTGAGGCGCAGCACATAGCCCGAAAGCGCATGTCCCCTCTGAGCTGCATCTGCATCCCAGCTTTTGTTTGTCACCCCAGAAAACACGGCCAAGAGGGGTGGACTTCTTGCCCCCCACTGCCCCACTACCCCACTCTGCTGCCTCCACACTCATCTTAGTCCGACAGAATTGCACATTTTGATCCTTACACGTAAGTGCACACCCTTGCACCTCTGCAAACAAAACAACTGCAGCAAAACAGGAAGGGGCCCTGCATACCAAAACCTGCATGTGTGATTCAACGTTCTCCAATCTGACACCTCCCTTTGCCACACTCAACTCCAGTTGCCACTGAATATGTCTTACCAGACCGGCTCTCAGCCACTCGATTTATAAATCCTGTCAAAAACCAGTATTTCCAAAGCCACTGAAGTCTTGGTTAAAAACATGCATTGGCAAAGCCAACATTTTTGGCTTGTGCATAAGTTGTAAGCGCTTGCCAGGCACTGCTATTAGATGCCCAGGTACCCATCATTTTGCAGCTGCTGCCAACAATGTGTAGTTAGTGCCACTATGGCTGTGCCTGGCAAGTGCCTTTCCCACAACTACACAGAAGCAGAAACTGAAGTCGTGTTGATATAGCATTTACAGGCAATGCTCCACGTACTCGCTTTCAACCAGTCCTAAAAACACCACGCATATATTTGATTTCTTCAATGTGCGCCGTGAAAGGGTGCCTGCATAATGCAAATTGTAAAACAAAAACAAACAAAAAATCTGTGTTCAAACTAGATTTATTTTATTTATACAACATAATTTACTATGGTATAAACAACACCCAAAGAGAACTATGAAAAAACAGTGACCCAATTAAATAAATTAAACAAAAAAGTGAACGCACAAACTAAAAGGTAGCAACACTTGCAGTTTTGCCAGTGTTTGTGATGTATTCGCAGGTTGTTGTAGAGTTAGCAGCTCTTTTGCCTTTTAAAGATACATATAGCAGAGCCACTTAGCTCGTCACTCTTTCAGTTGGGAAAGCAGCTGTGCACCCATATCGATGATGCAGGCACTTAGTGGTAGGGAAAGGCTGATATGTCACTGGACGTGCATTGTCCCCGGTGGCGGTAAATTCAGCATGGGTTCCCATCACATGCAGGCGTTCACCATGCCACGCCATTCAAGTATAGCTAGGAAAAGACATGCAGTAAATATGATTGTGAACATTATGCAGGCCTAGGGCATGTGGCAGGATGTGCTTTTGATATAGAGCCTCATGCCCGCTTCCCCCGCCCCAAAGTGCCATAACAACAAAAGTGTGCAATCTCTTAATTGGGACTCAATATATCACCTCGTGAGTATGTAGGTCTGAGTCTGCCCTGCCGGTACTCTGTGACTGCAGGTTTCACACAGGGCTACGAGGAGAGCACTTAACTCGTCAAGCTATCTTACCAGAAAAGGAAACATCCACCTAATTTAGATATAGTAATCAGATGTCTATGCTTGCAAACATGCATTCTAAACATGTTGTAGCATCGCCATTGTTCAGGATTAATAACTCAGCATTATAATATGGGACAGCAGGTGATTATGGATTCTGACAAAAGGCACCGCCTCTTCAGGGCCTGCTCATGGGTGCTGTCTTTTCGGGAACATACTGATCCCCTGCTCATGCATGCTGTCTTTTCGGGAACATACTGAGCCCCTCCATTATCTGGAAAGGATAATGCACAGTCTCTCCATGTGCCTGCTTCTGTAGGAGCTCAGCACACTACACAATGCGTTGCTTTGTCTACTCTGCATGGGGTACTGGCTCTTCAGCACCTGGTTGCCTCGAGCTGCAGCCTCGGCATGGACCTGTGATCTCACAGCTATATGAAGGGATTCCAGGCTCTTGCTCTTATTGGAGGATCCAGTTGCTTCTTCAGGAGCTGTCTCCCTGTTCCCAGACGACCTCTCCTCTCGAGCCACAGAGCCCCCGTCACCTGAGAGGAGAAGGGCGGTCATGGACGGTGGACACCCACGTATAGGCAGGGGCTGGAGGGACATGTTTACCAGACAGCTGCAGCTTCTGGACTGGTACTGTCCTATAACAGTGCTGCTTCAGCTTACTTCTGTCAAAAGCGGATGGAAACGTTGAACGCACAGGCTAACTGTGCAGACAGGGAATGGACCCGACCCAGTAGTCTGTACAGCCCCGGGAGGGCCTGGCTGGGGAGGTCACTACTGCACTTTCACACTTTGCTTACCACAAGTTATGGAGTCCTGCACCGGCAGGCACGTGGCTCACCGCTCTGCCTCTACTCCTTTGGGCTCAGCTAGGCCGACCACGGCCTGCTGGCTCACACAGGCCTCGGCTGGTTCAGAGGGCTCAAACAAACACTCCAGTCAGAAGGCGGCACCGCGCAGCTCTGACTCTCATGTTGTGCACCCACATGACCCCAACCGCACCCACAGTAACGAAATGTCGTAGGCTGACAAACAGCCAGTTAACCAATGTTAACCCCACCATGTTACCATGCAGATCCCGTTTCTGCTTACACTGCGCTGTTTGCGCATTCACTAATACTGGCGGGGCCACAGCTCTAGTGTCCCGTCAACCTCCTAACACAACTGCTTTACAATTATTACGCAAACTGAGCAGATCCTACGATCTCCTTGCAGTATACATAGCGAAAAACTGTGTGAAATGGGACGCGCCCCTCTGCCAATGTATGTCCCATTCAGGGCCAGCCACAATGTGAAAGGGATATTTATTTATTTTCAATAGCTACGCTGCATGTTGTTGTCAAAGAATAAATCATATATACTGCTGCACACTGTTTTATTTTTGTTCATTCTCTCTGGAGACTGAGGGGGGGAGGGAAATGGCACCCCCGCCCTAAATAAGCAGCCAGCACAGATCCTGACAACACTTACAGTGTCTCAGGTATAAGGCACGAATTGGAGTACTGTACAGGAATGGTAAAATGTATAATAAACACACAGGAAGATCCACAAGAATTATTAATGTACTTACTACAAGTACTGGAAACCAAAAACATCCCAAAATCTTCCAGATGTCATATATGTGGAAACATACATGCACTCTCTGCAACCATGTTTCACAAGACCGTATGCCTAAAAAATGATTTGTATATGTATCCATACCAAATTCTGAATCCATTCCATTTCACCAGCTTCTTTGGAATGCAAATTGTGACATATTATGCCCTTGTCATACTAATGCTTCTAAAGTACAATGCAGATGGTACCAACAATAACTGTGCACTTACAGTTTTCACACACAGCCAAGTATCTCTTTGAAAAAAAACATTCAAAACAGTAGGTATAGTACTGCTTCCTCTTCGACCGTAGTGCCGTGCGTACGTGTATAACGGAGCTCACTGCATGTGCAGTCCTGCATGGTGCGCATGCTCATATTGAGGTGTGTTGGGAATTATAGTTAGTGCAGTGCAAGTGTTGAACTGTTTTCTTTTTACATTGGACTGAATAGTGTGAAGTTAGCTATTCTTCTATACACGCTGCATGCGAGTGACTGGAATCTCGCTTTTAAAGCATCTTTCATGCATAACATTCAAGCATTTATTAAATTACACCAGACTGGGAACTACATTCCCCAGCAGTCCTTGCGCTTTACACATTTGGTGACTAAGCACAGCAGCACCAGCACACCTGCGATAAGCCGGTCTTCGCTGGGCCGCGCCATACGTCTGTGTGCCTCCTTTCTAATATGGGTTATCACAGAGTTAGAACTTCTTCTCGCTGCACAGAAATTACGACGTGAGAGGCTGGTAGAAAGCTTCAACACAGAGATGATGCACAATATTGAACCACCTGTCCAGGCACATCTAGTGCTCATACAACCTTTGTTTGACAGTCCTGTATTGTCACTTATTAAAACTGCTGTTTTGGTCGAGACTTACCCTTATGAGACTGGGCCTATTTCTCAGGTCCAGGCTCTCGTCCCTACCTCAGATTTGACCAAACCTTCGCCTGCTACATTATCATCTAATTCAGTGAATGATATGACTGCAAATGGTGCATGCTATCAGCATAACCCTGGTGAATGAGGAATTTATCACCCTGAAGAGCATTGACAACAGGATCTTGTCCTCCACCTTTATTAATGAACATACAGTGCCGGAGCCCATCAAACTCACACTATTGAACACTCGATCTATAGAAAACGATCTAGATTCCATGTGCCTGACCGAAACTTGGTTGATGATGCGAGTGATCCTAAAAATAAGCTAGACTCTGCCTTCAGGTTATGATTTTTTTTGTAAAAACCAGGAGCAAGGTCTCGGAGGGGGCATTGTCTTTATTGTTAAAACCCACTGGAAAGTTTATGAAGTACCTATTACATGCGCTTGCTGTGAAATAATTATTCTAAAACTTATTTCTAACGTCAACTGCAGTATTAACTTGATATCCATTTACCGCCCTCCTGCCAATATGCCAAATTTCAACAAAGATTTCCTATGTCTTCTCGCCCCTCTTAATACATCTAACAGTGTAACTATTGTTCTTGGAGATCTGAATAGATGGCTGAGGGCTCCAAGTGACAAGCATGCTAAAGATCTTGAAAGTTTACTAAAGAAGTGGCACATTTTATAATCCTGAATACTGAACCTACTCACTTAGGTGGTAAAATCGTCGACTGGGTCATTGTCAGGAACAGTAAGACAGGGATTGCCAAGACTAAAGCATGGCCATGGTCAGATCATCTCTCAGTTGAATGTAATATATATTTGCCTAGTAACCCTTGCAAACAACATTGGAAGCCCTATAAGATAATGGCGAGAAATGTTAAAAAGGTGAAGCCAGAGGATTTAGGCAATTGACTTAAACACATTGCAGAATTAACCCAAGAAACAGACCTACCGGATGTGCTAATTGACACCATTAATACTCAAAATAGACAACGTTGCACCTGTAAACATAACAACAGTTAAACATGACAACAGTTAGCAATCTTCGTTTACCCCTAAATATCCCATACTAAAGCCAATAAGAGACGGCTTGAGAGGGTTTGGGAAAAACACCCTACTATTGAAAATAAATCAGCCTGGAAACAGATGCAGATTATCTATAAACAACAAATCTATGAGGCCAAATAACATTTCTTTAACAGGGAAATTGAGTCAGCTGAGAATGATACAAAGAAGTTATTCGATATTTATAGTAATCTGGAAAAACTCACACTCCAATCTCAGCAGTTTACACCTAATAAGGAAATCAAATCCAACAAGCTTTTGCCAGCAAGATCTCCAAAGCGCATGCTACGATTGCAGCTGCTCTCAAGCCACATACCTTTCAACTTTCTCACCATTGACCACTGGGAATATAGAAAAGGACCACACCCACACCCAACCACCTTCTAACACAACCATGATGGCAAGTGCAGTAGCAGCAATTGGGCTGGGGGCCCCGCAAGGAGGGATAGAAGAGAAAGCACCCGAGAGTCAGATGAGGCGGTGGAGGCACTGGAGGCAAATGAGGAACCAGCGGGCCATGCAGAACATCAATGGACAGCAGGCAGCACGATGCAGTGGAACCTGACACCAAGCCAAATACACAACCCATACCGGCTTGACAGTGAGACCATAACCTCAATTGTCACCCTGATTCTTGACGACTTAGCCAGCCTGATAAACATACGGACTGCAATCCCCTCCTTGCTGAAGGTAGTGTCGGTACTGTATTTCCTGGCAACCGGCTCCTACCAACATACCATGGGTAAGCTGCACTGGCTGTCACAACCCTGTTTTTCAAGGGTCCTGTTCCAGGTCCTGGGTGCACTCTTAAGCCATGTGGCAGACCATATTGCCCTACCCCGAACCTCTGCCCAGGTGAATGCCACCAAAGTCGCCTTCCATGCCATGGCAGGCATGCCCAACGTCATTGGTGTGTTGGATTGCACCCATGTGGAACTGGTGGACAGACATGCCATTCATTGATGTAGTGTACTGAAACCGGAAACTATACCGCTCCCTAAATCTGAAGATGGACTGTGATGCTGAACACCTCATCACCCATAGATGTGCTTGGTTTCTGGGATCTACCTATGACTCAATGGTACTGAGGAACTCCATGCTGCCAGGGTACATTGCATGGTACACCGGAGAGTGCACCTGGCTGTTGGGTGAGTAGACTGACCAATGCATGAGATCTGTGTAGTGGGAGGGGTACATTTGCACTTACCACAGTGCACCTGGCTGGTGGGTGAGCAGACTGACCAATGGATGAGCTCTGTGTAGTCGGGGGGGGATCAATTTGCACTCACCAAAGTGCACCTGGCTGTTGGGTGGGTAGACTGACCAATGCATGAGCTCTGTGTAGTGGGGGAGGGTAAATGTACACTCACCACAGTTCACCTGGCTGTTGGGAGAATAGACTGACTAATGCATGAGCTCTGTGAAGTGGGGGGGAACATGCACAGGCACCAGAGCATGCACTTAATGAAATCTAATACACACAAATAGCATTCTTGAGTTGAATGGCATGGAACCGATGTATGAAATGGGCAGACGAATAACACCCGATCCCAATCATTGTAAAGCCAGAGAGGCATCTCAAAGTACCACATGTACCAGAATGCATCACACCATTTGCACAAATCCCTGCAATAAGATTGGGCACATCATCCTCCACCACCTGCATCACAGACAAGTCAATTGAATGCCATCCTACTCACCACCAACAATGAACCCAACAGCATGTAGCCAGTACACAGGTCTGTCACAGGAGCACATACCCATATGCATGTTACATGAATGCAAACTAGAATGTGGTACTCAGGAATGAATGGTAGTGATGACCAATGTACACCATATAAACATCAACAACCCTGCACAGGGACCAAGGCAATTGTCACCATGCCAATCAACATCCAGCCATCCCCTACAAAACTTTACGGCAAGCCCCTATTGCACATTACAGTGCATACACCCACCTCAAACAGTACACAATATTGAAAATTGACAATCACACCCATACTGCATCATGAGTGACCAACGAGAAGCGTATCACTGTGCGCATGTACCCATATCCCAAATAGATGCACATCACAGTGGGCCTCATTACGAGCCCGGCAGTAACCCTGCCGGTGCACCCTACGGTTTGCTGCCGGGCTCGTAATGTTTTTCTGGCACCTTGCATTCTGGTGCCAGCGGGTCATTACATGCCCGGCGGCCTGGGAAACAAGGTTCAGGAAAAATGTAAGTCCCCCTTACCATGCAGTTCCATGGAGTCCTATAGTATGCAATGGAAAGGTGGACACAGGGTGATTGGCACTGTTGGTAACGTTGCTGGTGCTCCAGTGAGCACACTGCCTACTGGGGCCACAGTCCTCAACCGGGTTAAACCTCTTGGGCGCTTCGGCTGCAAAAGCCTGATTTGTAGCAAGGTACCAGATACAAGGCTCCTGGTAGGCAGCCGCGCACGCTTGTATCCATGCCAACAAAGGTACACTTTGCAGCATTCAAGACCATTCCCATGTATGACTGTAGACAGTGAGCACGCGGATCAGTTTCAGACGAATGATTTGAATTGGGATATGCCATTACGTATGACATTGCACCAGTCACTAGGGTCATCTGTGGCATTTGCTACGTCTTTTGCATTGGTATTTGTGAAATGTCAATGCACACTTCACTGACATGACAGTGTCACCACAATTATTGCATTCCCTTTCTGTTCCTCCCATGCAGGTGATGCCAGATACCCCTTCACCCCATGGCTGATGACACCAGTCAGACGACCACAGGACATGCACGAAGAGGCCTACAACCGTGCACATATATGGACATGGGGCACTATTGAGCTGACATTTGGGTTGCAGATCGTGTGGTGCCCTTATGTACAACCCCATTAAGGTGGGCAAAATCATCCTGGGCTGTGCAATGTTGCGATGACACTGATGACGAAATGCCATTGCGACCCTGCCAGGAGGGGGCATGGATGGCCGTGATGCACTTGATGCAATCATCCATCACTATTTTTGAACATTTCTCACAGGCACATGGGGCCTCATTACACGGATGGCGGTAAATCCTTACCGCCTTACTACGAGGTCCCTTTGCGGGTTGGAGAATTTAACGCCTGCTTTTTGCAGGCGTTAAAAACCAACCCGCAAAGGGACCAGGGAGCTAATTATGCTACCTCAATTTGCAGTACCGTAATTAGCGCCTTCCCCATTCCCATAGAGCCCTATGGGGCAAAAATGGGAATGGGGAGGGCAATGGTGGAAGGGGGAATTACAGCCCCGCCAACCTTGGAATAGGGCGGTAATTCCCCTTTTCACCAAGGCGGTGCCGGTATTTTACCGGCATGAACCATGGCACTAATATCGCCATGGTTCACCGCCATCCATGTAATGAGGCCCATGGTGTAGGACTGGTGACACAAAGTGCAGAGCACATAGAATTAAACACGTTATATTCACAATAAGAAGGAATAGCCAGTCGTGATTTGTATGGAACACCAAGAGTGTTTAAACTCATGTCAAGTAACTGCAGGTGGCCCAAGAACACCCTCCCCAACTACCCCGCTTCTCCCTCCCCAACTATCCCCTGCCCCTCCCCAACTATCCCTCCCCTCCTAAATTATCCCTCCCCCTCCCAAACTAGTCACATGTAGTCCAAGAGGTCCCTACCTGAACCCACACCTGGCAACATGGCCCGAACTGGGTGTCTAACTGGTGTCATGCCTGACAGGTGCATGGATCGCCTCCTTGGGGAGCCCTGTTGCGAGCTTGCGGGCATGGTGCTGGTGGAGGCTGACGGTGTCTGCCCACTGCCCCGTCTGTCCATGCACACCTGGAGGGTCAGTGTCATTGTCTCTGCTAATGTGGACATGGCGGTGTTCCCCTCATGGACCCTCCTGGCCAACAAAACTTTGGCAACAGTTGACCACCCAAGGGCACAAGCAGTGCGACGTCCTGTGGCCTGTGTGCTCTCCTTCAGATGTCCCTCCATTTCCCTGATGCAGGGGTAGGGTGAGTGCTGGGGGCTGGACATGCCAATGGGGCTGAATGCATCTGTCACATACAGGGTGTGGTCTGCGTCGTTCCCCATGTCACCACTTGCATCTCCTGCTGCACCCCCATTACTGGAGTCAGTTGCATGGTAGATGGGCTGCTGTGGTGGGGGTTGTGATGGCCCCCCTGCAATTCCCCTTGTGGGAAATCTTTGTACAGTGTCCACTGCCTGTTGGACTGTGGCAGCTGGGGTGTCCTCCATGGGAGCTGCCTGTTAGACTGTGGGAGCTGGGGTGTCCTCCACGGGAGCTGCCTGTTGGACTGAAGCAGCTGGGGTGTCCTCCACGGGAGCTGTCTATTGTACTGTGGCAGCTTGGGTGTCCTCCACTGGAGCTGCCTGTTGAACTGTGGCAGATGGGGTGACCTCCATGGGAGATGCCTGTTGGACTGTGGCAGCTGTGGCAGTCACGGTGGCAGTGGATTTGTCCCGGATGTGGATGGACATTGTCTCGTCCGCCTTGCACGTCTGGTGCCCCTCAACGTGTCTGATTGTCCACGGTCAGTGTCAGATGATGTGCCTGTGGGTTAATGAAAGGCATGATGTTAGTGACCAGCATGGCTACCAATTGGACAGTTACATGCAACATGGTGACTGTGCAGGTGTGGATATGCAGTGTACATGTTGTACATTTTATGTTGAAACATTTATACTGTGACACTTATACAACAACTTTTTAAAATGCACTATCCAGTATTTTGCAAACATATTCTAGGACTGGAGTTGGAATATAGTATTACACCAGTTGTAGAATCTGGGGTGGTGGGGTGTTTGGTGCTTTTTCGTACATTGCTTTGGCATATATACATTTTGACATGTTGATGTGTTACTATGAGTTATTCTTTGTGAATACATGGACCAGCAGGTGTGTATGGGGGTGCCTGCAGGGTGTGTGTGTGATGCAGTGTGCAGGTGACGCTGCGCCTCATTGAGTGGTTTGCCGTATTCTGCTTGTGCATCGGGCATGGTGTGGCTGTCCACGTGACTGTTGATCTGCCGCCTGACTTCCCCGTGCAACAGGGTCATTGGTTGTCACAGGGACGCAGGTGCTCGGGTGGCAGACTTGTGGAGTTCCCATTCCCATGGAGCCCCATGGGACTCCATGGGAATGGTGAATTTGAGATGCCAGCAGCTTTGCTGGCGGTGTCAGTGCTTACATGGCAGCTCAGCTTGCCAGGGCTGCTGCATCCGCCAGGGATATGTCTGTTGGGCGGTGCAGCCTTTGCAGCCAGTGTGGTGGGTCCTCATGATGAGTGTGATGGTCCAGTGACATGTCTGCTGGTGCTCTTACAGGCAACCTTGTTTTGGGACTGCCACACTCAGGATGTGGGCCACTGTGTGGTGCCTTGTCATGTGTTTGGTTATGGGGCATTCATGGGAGGTAGGTTGTGTGACTTGCTTTGCACCATTTCAAATTGTTGGGGGAGGCAATGCTAGTGTTGGCTCAGATCTGGGTGATGTGGTCAGTGCTGTTGCCATTTCAGTGCAGTGGTGGTGAGGGGGCAAGGTGACCAGGTGTGTGGTTTACATTGGTGCACTTTGTGTACTCACCGGCCTTGACAGGTGTCCTGGCTCTGGTCTCTGCTGCACTGACTCCCTCGATCCCCTCCATATGCAGCACACTGCTGCACTTCTTCTCAGAGGGCATCAGCTTCAAGGGGGTGTATTGGCCGCTGCCTGTGGAAGTGCAGAGGTCATCCTACTGCTCGTGGCAGTCCTTCACAATACATGGGGTCGTACCCATGGCAGTCACCTTCCATGCCACTTCATCCCATATGGCTTTTCTCCTCAGCCGTGTGCTGTGGCGCTGGTCTGGCGAGAAGAGCTCAGCAGCATGCTCGACTAGGCAGTCGGCAAGCATGTTCAGCTCCGCCTCTCCAAAGTGTGGCTTGCACTGGCGTGTTTGTGGGATTCACAAAGTCATCTTCCTCACTAGGTTCCAGAACTCAGTAGGGATGGATGGCTTCCAGAACAGGAAGATAGGTGTGGATTGTGATTTTTAAAATGGCTGCCAGCTTCTTTCCAGTCATAGCGATCACAGAATTTCCGCTTTCAGTGTTTCTGTGGTGCCGGTCACTGGCGTAACAGGGTCCCCTGCAGCCCCCACGGTGCGGGGGGCCCCGCCAGCACATGTACTGGGAAGGGGCCCCGCTGGAGAAAAAAAAAGAAAAATATATTTTTTTCTTTTTCAATTTACTCTGCATTCATAAAGAAATGATTTCTGTAACAAAAATCATTTATTTATGAAGGCAGTGACTACAAAAAGAAACTTTCTTTTTGAAGTCTGAGGGCTCCGCCCCCTCATGGCATGGAAGACCCTAGGCTGGAGGCCTCCATGACATGGGGTGGGGGGAGCCCTATGTCTTAAAAAGGAAATAGTTCATTTTTGAAGTCACTCTGCCTTCCCAAAGAAATTATTGCCGTTATGGTTCGGTCCTTAATGGAAATAATTTCTTTATGAAGTCAGAGTGACTTCAAAAAGAAACAATGGCCTCATTACGGGTTTGGCGGTAACCATGCCGGTGCTACCGGCAGGTTGCCGCTGGACCCGTAATGATTTACCGGTACCCGACTTCCCGGGAACATGAGGGGATTACAAGCCTGGTGGTCCGGGAAGTCAAGAGCCGGCAAATGGGAAGTCCCCATTTCCATTGGACTCTATGGGAATGGGGTCCACGGAAGCACCGGTAATAACGGTGCCGGTGCTTCCGTGAAAACTCTGCGGGTGGGTGCCGTTCCGCCTGGCAGGTCTGGTCTGACCTGCCGGGTGGGAAGGCAACCGCCCGCAGAGCTGTAATATGCTGGTCCGGAAACAACGTTGCCGGTAATCTTACCGGCACAGTTGTTTCCGGACCAGCATAGTTGTAATGAGGCCCAATTTTCTCTTTTAATTATTGGGGCTCCCCTCAACCCCATGACGTGTGTGTGTGAGTGTATGGTGAATAGGTGCACACTTAAATATATAGGTGGCTGCCTGTGTGAGTGCATGGTTAAAGGGTGCACACTTAAATGTACGGGTGGCTGCCTGGGTGTGCCTGTATGGTGAAATGGTGCACACTTAAATGTATGGATTGCTGCTTGGGTGTCGCTGTAGGGTGAAAGAATGCACACTTAAATGTATGGATGGCTGAGTGTGCATGTGTGTATATGGTGAATGGTGTGTGTGCTTGCGTTCAGGGGCGCAACAAAACCTACATTTCGGGGGGGCTAACCCTTCAAATGTTGGGAGAGGCACTACCTTAATGGTCGGTGAAGGAGGGGCAAACTTATTTGTTTGGGGCATCTCATTTCTCTACGCATTTTAATGAGACTATTCTAATGCAGCTTCAATGTCACAAGCAGTTAACTCTCTCCTCTAAGGTTGAAAGCACCCACTTATGGACTGCTGTGAGAATGAGTGGTCTCCTGCTGCCTCTCTACCCTTCCAATCACTCCCCTGGCATGCAAGTATTAAACCTACATCACGATTTCAATTGCCTAAAAAATGTGGCATTTGAATGCAGGTACTAATAGTGAAATGCTTTATGCTGGTAATTGCTGGGCTCTTGTTAACAGCAAAATCGAGGTGCCATTTAACATCTGTGTCCTGTTATGTCTGGCAACTGCTCTAAAGGTCGACCAGGTTGAGTCATCATAGCCCAAAATTTCAGGGGGATGGGGGAGGGAGTGCTGAATCCCGGTCAACTCAATGGTGTTGCACCAATACTTGTGTTTAATGCCTTGATTACTCATTACTCCTAGCCATATTCTTCCTCGTCCCAGTGTGTATGAGACAGTACTTGCATATGAGGCAGAGTGCCTTATACACAAGTACTGGAATGAGGTAGAGATACATGGAGGTAATGCCTGACCTAGCTACCTGTAATCATCATTACTCCTAGTCCCACATTTCCTCACCCCAGTACTTACCTATGAGGCAAAGATCCTCACACGTAAGCTCTGGGACAAGGAAGAGGGACGTGGAGGTAATTCTGGGCCCAGGAGGTGAGTATGAAGGTTGGGATAGGGTTGGGAGGGAGAGGGAATGTGTGGGGGGGGGCAGGATTGTGCAACAAATCATCGAGTCTGTCCATGTCCAGGCTAAGCAGGCATGATATGTGGCATTAGTGGCTAGAGAGGCATTTTGGTGTAGCCAGTCTAGTCATTCCTCAGTTTGGTATGACATTTTTTTAACTGGGCATTTCTGATAAAGCAGACCTGCTAAGTGAATTACCTGGCTAGATTGCCATTTGGGTGCTGCCAGTCTAGCCGCTTCTTACTGCGGCTTTGTATATTTTTCTGGGCATCTGTGATCAAACGACATTATATAAGTCATTTGTAACGCGCCTGTACACAAGTGTTTCTAGGCGCAATAAGACAAGGGCGGGAACATAGTGCGAAGACAAGACAAACAATCTTACTAGGCCTTGTGTCATTCAGATCGTGCAAGTGCAAGAACGAGAAGTGCAAGGGGAAAGCGAGGGGGAAAAACAGGGCAGCAATGCTCTGAGTAAGTGCATCCAGGGCAGCGCGGCTCTTGGAAGTGCAAGGAGAACAAGGGACTGTAGGGTTACAGTTACAGCCCCTAAGTGCGTGGTAGGCCCAGAGGCAGTGCAAGGGTGACTGATCAAGAAAGAGTCTGGACTCAGTGAGACTCTGAGGATAGCCAAGCAACCAGTCAGTACAGCAAACAGGTAGGTCATGTAGGCCAGCAGGGGAGGGAGAGAGAGAAAGCAGAAGAGAAGAGGTTTGAGCTGCTTCCGGAACTTCAGGTGGTCCGGGTCAAGTTTGAGAGGGGCAGGGAGGCTATTCCAGAGGGAGGCGCCTGCAAAGAGAGATCTACCACTCACTCTCAGCCGGGAAAAGCGTTTAACCCTTAGAGAGTTGTAGGTAGCAGAGTAAAGGGCTTGAGAAGGAAGATATTTTGGAAGAGAGTGTTGGATGTGGTGTGGGCCCCAGGCCCAGAAAGCCTAGTCGACAATGCAAAGGTTCTTGAATTTAATCCTTGCAGCAACTGGGAGCCAGTGGAGAGATTTCAGGGCTGGAGAGATACGATCCCTGGGCTTGAGGCCAAGGATACATCTCGCAGTCCTGTTCTAGATTAGTTGCAGAGGGTGGCGAGTAGAGGAAGGCAGATTGAGAAAGAGGCTGTTGCAGTAGTCTAGCCTTGAGAGAACTAAGGCTCTGGAGACAGTGAGCTTCTGGGGGAAAGTGAGAAAGAGAAGAGTACCTTTGAGGAGGAGCAGCTTGTAGTGGGACTTCCTGGCGATGTTCGAGATGTGAGGAGAGAAAGAGAGAGTGGAGTCAAAGATGACACCAATGTTGTTTGCCTCTCAGAATGTAGAAGGAAGAGAGCCCAAGGCGGGTGGCCAGAGAGAGAGGGAAAGCAGGGGCAGGAGTCCAAATGATTAGGATCTACATTTTACTGACATTAAGGCAGAGATCATTGGAGGCACACAAATCCTGAATCGCGGATAGACAGTCAGGAATGAGCGAGAGAGGAGAGGAGTCTGAGGGGAGCCTGATGGAAAGCGGAGTGTCATCTGCATAACACTGAAAGTTAGAGGCGAACGTAGAGATCAGGTGGGCCAAAGGGGCCAAGTAGAGGTTGAAAAACCAAGGTGAGAGGATGGAGCAAGGAGAAAAGTACCAAGTTGGACCTGGGAGGGGCTGTCCAAGAGGAAGGAGGTCAGCCACTCAAGGGCCTGATCCGTGATGCCCAGGTTCTCATGGAGTCGATTGATCAGGATGGCGTGGTTGACCATATCGAAAGAAGAGGAAAGATCTAGGAGGATGAGGACAGGAGGAATGCTGGAATCAAGGTTAGAGAGCAGATCTTCAGGTGTTCAGAAGAGCAGTTTCCATGACTCTGGCAGCTCTGAAGCTAGACTGAAGGTCATGGAGCACAACCAACAGACTCCGTGTGGAGAGTAAGCTGGGAGATGGTCAGCTTTTCCATCATTTTGCCCAGGAAAGGGGTGATGGAGTTGGGTGATAGTTGGCCCAGCAGGCATGATCAGCAGACAGCTTCTTGAGGAGTGGATGCATAAGGGAGTGCTTAAGGGGAGAGGGGAATGTGCCACTGGTGAAAGTGTGATTACAGAAATCGGCAAAGGCTGGAGCGAGGGTGTGCCATTAAAACACATATTTATATTGTTCTGCTAGTGCATTGTGCGGCATATCCCTTAAGCAGCACGTTTGTGGGTATTGCGCAAGCGTATTAATCTATGCCTGCCGAGAGTGTGGCACGAACAGTGATTTGTTGCTGAGTTTGGGGGGCCCCCTCAGCATGGCTCGCAGGGGGGCCCCCTATATTTTGTATTACGCCACTGGTGCCGGTACATCCAGCATGAACACGGTGGAAGCGGATGCACAGCCCACCTAGTGGTGGTGCAGCCATCTCTGCCGGTGTTACTGTGATGGCAGTCCCACCGGTTCTGCAAGTCCGGGATGCGCGCAACTGTCAAGGCATAATGCAACCTTGTTTTTGGCAGTGAGCGTTGCCACCATCACGGTAACACCAGAAACCTATGTCTTTACATTTTTTAAACAGATGTGTCGTACATCATGTGAATGCAAAATCCTGCCCTCTAAGCTCATTGTGCAAAACCCCAACATGTTCTCCCCCATTTATTGCACATTTTGATAATTCATCCTTTAGTCACATGCTTGAACCTGATAACCTTAAACAAGTTGTATTTTCACCCTTACTTAAGAAACCAGGTTCAAACAACTTACGTCCCATAACAAATTCTCTCTTAATGTTAAAAATCAATGACAAAATTGTACAACGCAGTTACAGCGCCACGTAGAGGTTAACAACATCTTGCATCAACAACAATCAGGCTTCACTGGCCTACATGGGACGGAGACCGCATTGGTGGATTTACAGACATAAATGCTTACCATTGTGGAGAACGGCAAGGCCAGACTGTTGGTACTGTTAGACTTGTCGGCTGTGTTCAACTTATTGGAACACTCATGCCTTGTGAGTCATCTTCGCTCACATGGCCAGTGTTCGTATGACGCAATTGAATGGTTCTCATCCTCAGTGAGTAACAGGCAATCGTGAGTATGCTGTGGGAAAGTGACCTCAATAACAGAATGCATAAAGGAGGGTGTTCCGCAGGGGGCTTGCTTGTCACCCTCCCTGTTTAACCTATATTTCCTGCCTTTATGTGACTTGTTAACGTGTCAGAATATCCATTACTCAAATTATGCAGATGACACTCAGCTCATTCTGGAGCTGAGTGGCAATTATGTTCGGGATTCTGCTTACCTACAAGACATCTACGGACTCATCAATGATTGGATTAACCTGAATTCTATGTGTCTCAAACCTGTAACGACAAAACTGATGATCTTTGGGTCTACTCAAGCTAGGACTAAGCTCTGTGCTGACTACTCTTGCCTGGTAATTGATAATATTGCTATTCCTACCAGAGCCAAAGTCAAGACGCTAGGCGTTTATGTGAAAGTGTCCGTTAATTCAGTCGCTCATGCGCAAGAAAGTAGCTCACAGCACTCAATACCATATAAAAGAATTAAGACACTCTAAACTTTTTCTGTCACTATAGAATCATGCAATCTTGGCGAGAGCATTATTCTCCCACAGTTAGATTATTTTAATGCCCTACTTCTAGGGGCAAATTCTAGCTGCATCGAAGCACTACAGATCATACAGAATGATGCAGTGCAAGTCATTTATGACATTCCTAAGAGAGATCACATCTCGGTTGCAGGGAAATAGCTACACTGGCTTCCTGTGGTGGCTAGGGTACAGTTTAAGGCCATTAGCCTGGCTCATAAATGCATACATGGTAATGCACCCAAATATTTGAAGAAGTATATAACTATTTATTATCCATCAAGATCACTTTGTTCCAGCACCAGTGGTCAGCTTACTATCCCTAGGGTAAAAAAAATAGAGGCCTGGGAGATCTTTTCCTGTATTAGTAGCTCAAATTTGGAAGCGCCCTTCCTATGCCATTGAGACAAGAAACTGACTGGATGTGTTTTAGGAAAACGCTGATAACCAACCTATTTTGCCAATCGTTAAGGTATTTCCTGCTCTTTTTTTGTTTTCCTGTCTTCAAAGTCTTGTTGTTTTAATGTTGCACCCTAATGCCCCAGGGCTTTGGCGCTCTATAAATAAATAAATACATAGTGCCTCATTACGAGCATGGAGGTAAGGGAAAAAGGAAGGCAGAATGGTAGTACCTGCATCGATTACCGGTCCGGGCCATTACGAGCCGGCAACCCAGTAATACTGCCACCGCCTGTACTGTGCCCCTTCTTACAGGCATGCGCGCGTACACGTGCCCCTTCGTGGTGGCAACACCGAGATGCCGTTAACAGGAGGACACCAAAAGTCACGCGAGCATACACTTACTGGCATCCCGAAGGCAGTAAATAGGGCCTGCATGATGGCGGTAATACAGGCATCGTGGATCACCCGTAAATAGCAACCTGCAGTGCACACAATCACCACAGGTGGAGTCAATGGAGCTTGTCCCAGCACAAAAGGAGCACACCCACACACCACACCCCTTCCCACACCAAAATTATCCCACTTGCAGTTGAAATCTTGGGGCTGGAGGACATGGCTGTACTGCTACACCAGCAACAACCACAACAGGCAGCACAGAGGAGACGCAGGAGAAGATGGAGGGTGAGACAGGCACAGCAAGTCCCACCAGTGCAGGCAGGCAACCACGTAGGCAGCCACCAATCCCTCGCATCAGAGCCAGTCCATTCAATCTAACCCCTGAGCAGATCCACACCCTGTACCGGTTGGACCGGGACACCATCACCACCATTGTGGACGTGATACATGACAACATCGTTAGTCTGATAGAAATCCGCACTGCCATTCCCCCTCTACTGACGGTAGTGTCTGTGATCCACTTCCTGGCCACAGGCACCTACCAGCACACAGTGGGCCAGCTGCATGGCATATCACAACCTCTCTTTTAACACATGCTGACCCAAGTGCTGGATGCCCTCCTGAAGCACGCAAGCATCCACATATCCCTACCACGGACTGGCCAGGAGCTCACTGACACAAAAGTTGCCTTCCATGCACTGGCAGGCATGCCCAATTGCATCTGTGCCCTTGACTGTACCCATGCCATTGAGGTGGTGTACCGCAATCGTAAGCAATACCACTCCAACAATGTGCAATTGGTATGTGACTCAAGCAAGATGATCACACATTGTTGTGCCCCATATCCCGGATCCACAAATGATGCCATGGTGCTACGTAACTCCTCGCTACCCCGCTACATGGAGCGACATGCTGGACGACGTCCCTGGCTGCTCAGTAAGTTGTCTGACAGGCCCATGGGAGTGCAGTGGGTGGAAGATGTATACTCCACCTGGGTGATATTGGGGAGGATGCATACTCCACCTGGGTGAGATGCGGGGATGCATACTCCACTTGGGTGGGATTTGGGGGGGATACATACTCCACCTGGGTGAGATTGGGGGGATGCATACTCCACCTGGGTGAGATTGGGGGGGGAGATTCATACTCCACCTGGGTGAAAATTGGGGGGAATGCATACTCCACCTGGGTGAGATTGGGGGGGATGCATACTCCACCTGGGTGAGATTGGGGGGGTGCATACTCCACCTGGGTGAGATTACGGGGTGAGTGGACAATGCACATTCAGCTAAACATTGTGGCCCTGAACATCCCAACTGGAACATGACACATCAATGCCATACATAAGACCAATGCTGCACAGCAATGACAATATGCCAGACGTACAAGCAGCCCATATCCCTTAACGTGTTGACTGCACATCTAATTAGCATAACCTCTGCGACACAATCCAACAACATGCAGTGAGTATGCGTAATGGACATGACTGCAGCAAAGCACAACACAGGACATGCACCCTTGAGTGGTAACAAAGAATTTCCACCGAGGGTATACACCGATTGTCACTGGCCCACCACCACAGTCGTACAGCACGCCACCATGCGAATGTCAAGCGATGGATGGGATGACAAAACATGATAACACCTGTGGCAATGCCGCTAGTGGGAATACATAGAGTACTATACATCATCAATATGGGTGCAAAATCATTGTTCCGCATCCACAGTACATCTGCATCAGCATGCAAGTGGACACCCTACATCATCTGGACAACGCAATCCACACCTGCAGACCATAGTACAGCACATGTTGCGTAAAATTAACCTGTGTGACTACATCCAGGGACATGTGCATGTCAACACCAAATAGCTGCAGCCATGGCAGTGATTTCTAAAGGTGTCAGGTCAGATATTGACTCACACATACCTCATTGTGCTCCCATGCAGGTGATGGTGGCTATACTTTGAAGCCGTGGCTACTTACCGCTGTACGGAACCCACAGAACAGGCACAAAGAGTAGTACAATCAGGTTCATACCTGTACCCGTGTTGTGATCGAGCAGATCTTTGGCCTGTTGAAGGCAAGGTCTGGTGGAGCACTCCTTTACGGGCCTGAGAAGGTGGGAAAGATCACCATGGTCTGTGCCATGCTGCACAACATGTGCATCCGGCGAAACGTACCACTGCCCCCTGACATTGACCTGCATGCACCGGCTGAGGATGATGATGATGATGATGGAGGAGATGTAGCACCCCTGCCAGTCCGCGATGCACAAGATGGCTGTGCTGTGTGCCAATCAGTGATTGACGATTTCTTCTGAACCACTGGATGCTGATGGTTTTGTGTTGGTACTACACTAGGCACTGGGATCGTGTGCATATGGACAGGGTGTGTGGGGAGTTGGGCACTGTGCGCTGTCATTGTTAGGCGGAAACCTGTGCAGTTCCCTCTGGGACCACTGCAAAATATTTAGGACTACAGGTGTTTGGCAGTAAACCCACTTGGTTGTAGTCTGTACCACACAGATTCACTTGGTAGCTGTGGCTGAGCAGTCAGACTTCCCTCAAGAAGAGTTAGGCAGTATGTGGAGTATACAATATAGGGCAATTTACACAGTAGAACAAGCAAACACGGAACAAGGCTTCGGTGTAAAGATATAAAGGTATTTATTTATAACAACACATCTATAGAAAACACTCTGGCACTAATATGGCAAACAACTTCAATCACCATTACTATACGAAGAAAAAGATCAATCCCCCTAACAATAGTTCGACAAGTATAGGTTCACCGGCATCACTTATTTGCAGACAGAGGTGTATGCTTTAACCTAGATGGCACTCTAGTATTCGTTAGGTCGGGTGAGAAAAAATAAGGCAGGTTATGAAATCAACTTGGTACAAATACTTTACGGAAAAATGAAAGGCAAGTAAGGCAGGGTCTACTGCAGATCACAAAGTTCAGAGGCCAGGCCCACTTGGAGAGAGGCAAGGCGATATGTCCCAAAAAGTGTCTCAGTGGAAATGCGCTTCGAGTCTTTATCACAAATTGTTATGGAAAGTTTGGACCAGTTCAGAACAGAAAGTTAAAGACCACTTGGAGGCGACCCAATGGAAAGGCGAGGATTCAGACACCTCACTCTATCCGGCAGAAAGGGAAGCTAGGCGGACACGGTACCTTGTTTGTGGAGAGACAACTCCGGCGGGGGCAGTTGTTCCTGGTGGTGGATCCACGTCGGGTCTTTGCCAAGAGAAGAGATGATCTCGTCGTCGAAGGAAAGTTGAAGATCGTTGCACCACCAGGGAAGAGACCAGCCGCGGAGTGCTCCGTCACAAGGCACCACCTTTTGGTCGCGGTACAGGGGTAGTGGCTATCCGGTTGCCGAGGTGCTCTGCACGGGCAATTCGACCACTGCGTCCTGGAGCGAAGAAAAAGCAAAAGTGACTGGTTGTTCCCACCAGTCAGGGGAAGAGACTCTCCGGCAGGGAGATCTCCTCTGTCGTCGGGAAGTGGTGAGTCGGTTCAGCAGGGCTTCACTGGAGGTGTCGTCATTGCAGGTCGGCTCAGCTTTACCCTCGTCAGATTCTTAGGTCCTGTGGCGACTTCTGAAGATCCAGTCCCAAAAGCCCTGCTTTTATGCAGAAAACCCCCATTCATTCAGCCTAGCTGTCAATCAAAACGCGCTAAGTGGTGAGCGGGGAGGCTCACCATTTGGGCCAATCACACCAGAGTGCGACCGGAGTTGGCAAGGCAACTCAGTCCAGGGTGCCTAAACCCCCTCCCACACCCCTGTGGTAACCCAGACAGAATGGCACCACTTTGGAGGGTCTCTGTACAGAAGCCCGCCAAAAGTGGAACAAAGGGCTCAACCTTTGGTTTAGGAGTCACAGAGACGAACACAGACGCCATTTTAAAAACCAAGTTCTGGCAGAAAATACCATCCGATAGACTTATTTAAGATAAGTAAACCGGTGGTATGTTAGAGATTAACGGGAAAAAGGTATTAATCTCCAACAATGGGAAGAATCCCATAGGGTTATATTCGGGGTTGAATATAACAAGTAGTTTCCACTGCCACCAGCCAAAACTCGACGAGGGGGGATGGGACAGTGCCCCCTCGAATAACAGACCCAGGAGTAATCGAATTACCCCTACTAGCATGTCCACAATAGGATGGTTTTTACTAGTTCTGTTAGTAAATTTAGGTCTAGTAAAGCCAATGGTGACTTTACATGCCCGGGGAGACAGTAGTCAGTCCCCGGGTATGGAGTCTATGATGGAGGTCCGCTAGGACGCCCCAGTGTTACGGCACATAGGGTGCAGTGTAACACACATAGAAAAACATATGAGACCCTATGGAGTAAAAGATCCCATAGCCCATAGAACACATTGACATTCAAAGGAATTACACACATTCATGTTCAAGAGTGGGAGAAAAAGGATGTCAGGATGGAAAAAACAAACTCCAGAAATCCAGCAAAGCTTCTGGGGGACTCACTAGGTTAGGAAATTCAGCCTAAACAGAGAATTCTCCCTAACACTCGCCCCCCCCAGACTAAGGGACAGGAAGATTGAATCCACTCCTGGATGAATCTCATACCTCTAGTTGATGACATACATCCTAGAGAGACCATCAGCATTTTGGTGGTGACACCCTGACCTGTGCTCAATAGTGAAATCAAACCCTTGCAGGCAGATCGACTATCTCAATAGTTTTCCCCTTTCATTTGCATTAACCATCTCAAGGGTTGGTGGTCAGTCTGAATGACAAAAGTAGAACCATACAAGTACGGCCTAAACTTCTTCAGAGCCCACACGATAGCAAAGCACTCTCTTTCGATTGTTGCCCACCTTGTTTCAGGATCCTTCAGCTTGCGGCTGATGAAGCAAACAGGGTGCTCCCTACCTTTCCCATCCAGTTGACTGAGTACGGCATCTACTCCTAAATTTGAAGCATCTGTCTGCACAATGAAGTGTTGGCGGTAATCAGGAGCTCTGAGTACTGGGGCTTGGCAAAGAGCCTTTTTCAGGTTTTCAAAAGCCTGATTGCACTCCTCGTTCCATCTAACCATTTTAGGAAATTTGGGCGAGGTGATGACACTCAGTGGAGAAGCTATGGTCCCATAGTTCTCGATGAAATTCCTGTAATACCCAGTGAGGCCTAGGGTGGCTCTCACTTGGGTTTGAGTAGTAGGTGTTGTCCAATTTTGCACAGCTTCAATCTTACTGAGCAAAGGCCTTATTTCTCCACCTCGTACCTCATGTCCAAGATAGACTACCTTACTCTGTCCAATTTGGCATTTACTCGCCTTTATGGTCAGATTGGCTCGTCCAAGAGCCTGCAAAACATCTCTCAGGTGGGTTACATGTTCTTGCCAGGAATTGCTGAACACTGCTATGCCATCCAAGTATGCCATGCAGAAGTCCTCCATCCCATTCAGAACCTGGTTTACCATCCGTTGAAACGTAGCATGTGCATTCTTCAATCCGAAAGGCATTACCTTAAACTGGTCTAAGCCAACGGTGGTAGAAAATGCAGTTTTCTCCTTGGCATGGTCTGTCAGGGCTATTTGCCAATAGCCTGACGTCAAGTCAAATGTGCTGAGGAACTTGGCGGCGCCAAGTTTATCCACCAACTCATCTGTTCTTGGCAAAGGGTGGGCATCAGTCTTGGTGACTGCATTAAGAGCTCTATAATCCACACAGAATCTAAGCTCTTTAGATCCGGCCTTTGATACTAACACAACTGGGCTAGACCATGGACTAGTAGAGGGCTCTATTACCCCGAGATCAAGCATCTTGCTGACCTCACCTTTGATGTGGGTTTGTACGTTTTCTGACATTCTGTATCCTCTGCTTTTGACTGGCAGACAGTCACCAGTGAGTATGTCATGCTGCCCCCAAGGGGTCAAGCCTAGTGAAAGCGAGAACAGAGAGGCAAACTGATTCAGCATAGATTTGCACTCTTCTTGTTGCTCGGGTGTCAGATTGGAGGAGAGATTTACTCCTTCAATTTTTTCATCTAAAGGTAAGCCTCTGAGGAGATCCGGAAGAGCTTCACTCTCTTCTTCCTCCTCGGATGATGCTAGAAGCAATGCTCCTACATCCGGTCTTGAGACGTACGCTTTGAGTCGGTTGGTTTTGGAAGACTGTCGGAGCCTCCTTGGGATTGCCCAAGTCCACCAGATAGTTGACCTCTCCGAGTTTACCCACCACTCTGAAGGGTCCCATCCATTTGTCTTGCAAGGCCCTCTGCTTTGTTGGGATCATAACGAGAACGAGCTGGTCTTGAGCGAACTCAACCATGTTAGCCTTTTGATCGTGCCAGTGCTTGACCAATGCTTGTCCAGCTTTCAAGTTATCACTTGCTTCCGTCATCATGTGTGACATTCTCCTTCGGAGACCTATCACGTAGTCAGTCACTCTGACTGGCTTGGGGGAAGGAGCACTCTCCAACCCCTCCTTAATCAGGGCCAATGGACCTCTGACGGGATGACCATAGAGAAGTTCGAAGGGAGAATAACCTACTCCCTCCTGAGGGACTTCTCTATAAGCAAATAGAAGGCATGGCAGTAGAAGGTCCTACTTACGCTTAAGGGGGTCCTCTAAAGCACCTATCATGCTCTTCATGGTTCAGCTGAACCATTCTACCAACCCATTGGTTTGTGGGTGGTAAGCTGTTGAGAACTTGTAAGTAACTCCACAGGTTTTCCACATGGCTTTCATGTAGTGGGACATAAAGTTTGACCCCCTGTCAGAGATTACTTCCTTAGGAAACCCGACCCTAGTAAAAATACCAAGGAGGGCCTTAGCCACAGCCGGAGCTGTAACAGTCCTCATAGGAATTGCCTCAGGATACCTAGTAGCATGGTCTACTACAACAAGTATTTACCTGTTGCCTGAGGAGGTTGGAGGATCAAGGGGACCAACAATGTCAATCCCTACTCTCTCAAACGGGACTCCCACAACTGGGAGACGCACTAAAGGTGCCACATTCTTGGAGCCAACCTTACCAGAGGTCTGGCAGGTGTGGCAGCTCCTGCAGTGTTTTTATACTTCCGCCCACATCTTTGGCCAATAGAAGTAGAGAGAGAGCCTTTCCTTAGTCTTCTTGAAACAGCCAAAGGAATCTTGTGGGCTAACTGCAAGAACTGTGGTCTGTTCTCTTGGGGTACTACAAGCCGCTTGCAGTGTCCAGGTGCAGACTCGGTCGGTTCACTGTAGAAGAGGTCATCTTCCCAGTGCAACCTGTATTTCCCAGGCTCTTGCCCATCAGCCTGAGCTTCTGCCTGGTGGCGAAGACCTTCCAGAGTTGGACATTCTCTCTGTCCCTTACTGAAGTCTGCCCTGCTGGGTCCACCTTCTGTCAGTAAAGACTGCAGCTCAGGATGGTCAACAGTATCCAGATCTCCAATGAGTTCCTGGCCTTCCATTAGCTCTTCCTCAGAGTCTAATTCTACCACACAAGGTTGTACCTCCCTCTCAGACTCAGCTGGAGGTGGAGTTATGGGTGTAACTTTGGACAACCGCGGGGAAGTCCTTGTTGGCTGCACTGAAATGCTGGCTGCTGGTTTCGGGGTAGAAGTCTTAGGTTTCCCTTTCGCTTCTGACTTCTTCGAGACAGCTGCCGACAATTCCAGTGGAGCAGGAGTGATCTCTTTCTTCATCATCTCCTGGAGATTACCGCGCATGGTCCTCTCCCTTGCAGGTCTGGTTAGCTCCTGTAACCGATTATAGGAGGTCTGGGAGTATGCGATACAACTCAGAGAGTTTTCAAATCGTTACCCAACAGTACGCGTCCTGGTACCTCACTCTGTATGCTGACAGGTATCTTCACAGTCATGTTGTTACACTGGATGAGAACTGCTAATTGGGGAAGCATCTGCACAGGCCCTCCAGCTAACTTGGTGAGGCATGTGGGTGCCTTAGCAACATCCTCAGCCTGAAAAAACGATTTATCCACCACAGTTATGCTGGCCCCAGTGTCCCTAATGGCAGGAGTCTCCTGACCATTCACCTGGACACTGTCCTTATAATACTCTTTAGTATAATCGGGGATAGAATTTTAGACATCTAAATTCTGTTGTTCCCACAACCCCAGAGATACTAAAGAATCGCTGGCTGAGACTCAAATGGGTTCATCAGCTAGCAGTAGAAAGTTTCCACTTGCCATTTGGACTTCCTCCTCTGGAGCGAAGGCTAAGGAGACAAGCTGGACCCCTGAAGGTTTACCCTTACATCTGGGATCTCCTTTCACGTGGTCAGTCGAGCCACAAACAAAGCATTTACCGAATGCTTTCTGGAATGGTGGCTTGTTCTGGCTTCCTTCTGGTTTGGCACCAGAAGACACACTATTCTGCTGCGGTTTTCCTTGTGGCTTACCCTTCTGGTTTTGTTTGGGGTCCTCTTTGGAATTTGAGTTTAATCGAATTCTCTTTTGAGTCTTTTTTAGGCTGTTTTCCCTCATTCTTTTTCTGAGTTGCCCTAGAATCCTTATGAGTAGCCCTGTTGGCAACCCACAAGTCAGGAGCCTTAGCCAGCTTCTGGGAATCCAATTCCTTCGAATCAGCCAAGTGCTGTCTGCGCTCAGGAGAACAGGTATCATAAATCGACTCCAACATAAAAAGATTCTTCATACCCTCATAAGGGTTCACTTTGTAACCCTTTATCCATCCCTCTAAGTTTTTCAACCCTTCACTCACCCAGGTAGCCCAAGGGGTACCATCATGCTTTTTGCGGGTTCTAAACCTCTTAAGATACTGGGAAGGGGTCTTACCAAATCTAGCTATCAAAGCCAGTTTCACACTTTCGTAATCCATCTTATCCGCCTCCCCCAACTCCATTACCACATCAGTCGCAACAGGGGGGAGCCTAGAGAACAACCAGGGAAGTAAATAATTCCCGGTGATGTCCTGGAGCCCATGATTGTACTCAAACAGTTTTAACTAATCCAACACATCCAATCTCGGTTCATACATACCCACTAATTTCTTCTGCATCCGAGGTCTTTTGGGACTGGAGCTCCTAGAGGAACCAGAGGAGAGAGAAGCACTTTCCACAGACAACTTTTTCATCTCTAACTCGTGATTAAGTTCTCTTTCCCTGAGCCTTAACTCAGCTTGCTTCTGCTCAGCCTGGGCATTCATCCGTCTGAACTCGAGCTCTTGGTTTCTTTCAGATTGAGCCAAGAACCGTTTGTATTCTAATTCGAGCTTCATTTTTTCAAGTTCAAAATAAGCAGGGTTACATGTGGGACCTGGTATGGGCCCCGTAGGTACAGCTGGTAAGGCAGGTAGAGGAGCAGGGGACACAGTTTCGTTAGCCTCTCCTTCCTCTTCAGCCTCTTCATCACTATCATCAGAATTACGATTTAGATCAACACCATCACTGTTATCTACATCTGCTGGAGAAGTTGGTTCCTCTGAACCAGTACCCAGACTTTGGTTTTCCAGCAATCTTGCTATCAGTTCTAACTTCTTGCCTCTTACAGAAAGATTCTCTTGCCTACAGAGAGCTCGTAAACCCTCAGTATTTTCACCTGACAAGGATTCTTGACTGTAAGCTTCCATAGTAGACATGTTTTTGAAAGTTGCTTTTTAGTGCTAAGCTTTGTGGTTAGTTATCCTAAAGTGTCGAAAAGCACTCTAAACTGTATACTCGATACAAATCCCACCGCTGTACACCAGTGTTAGGCGGAAACCTTTGTAGTTCCCTCTGGGACCACTGCAAAAGATTTAGGACTACAGGTGTTTGGCAGTAAACCCACTTGGTAGCAGTCTGTACCACACAGATTCACTTGGTAGCTGTGGCTGAGCAGTCAGACCTCCCTCAAGAAGAGTTAGAGTTTGGAGTATACACTATAGGGCAATTTACACAGTAGAACAAGCAAACACGGAACAAGGCTTCGGTGTAAAGATATAAAGGTATTTATTTATAACAACACATCTATAGAAAACACTCTGGCACTAATACGGCAAACAACTTCAATCACAATTACTATACGAAGAAAAAGATCAATCCCCCTAACAATAGTTTGACAAATCTAGGTTCACCTGCATCACTTATTTGCAGACAGAGGTGTATGCTTTAACCTAGATGGCACTCTAGTATTCATTAGGTCGGGAGAGAAAAAATAAGGCAGGTTATGAAATCAACTCAGTACCAATACTTTACGGACAAATTCAAGGCAAGAAAGGCAGGGTCTACTGCAGATCACAAAGTTTAGAGGCCAGGCCCACTCAGAGAGAGGCAAGGCGATATGTCCCAAAAAGTGTCTCAGTGGAAATGCGCTTGGAGTTTTTATCGCAAATTGTTATGGAAAGTTTGGACCAGTTCAGAACAAAAAGTTAAAGACCGCTTGGAGGCGACCCAATGGAAAGGCGAGGATTCGGGCACCTCACTCTATCCGGCAGAAAGGGAAGCCAGGCGGACGCGGTACCTTGCTTGTGGAGAGACAGCTCCGGCGGGGCAGTTGTTCCTGGTGGTGGATGCACGTCGGGTCTTTGCCAAGAGAAGAGATGATCTCGTCGTTGAAGGAATGTTGAAGATCGTTGCACCACCAGGGAAGAGACCAGCCGCGGAGTGCTCCGTCACAAGGCACCACCTTTTGGTCGCGGTACAGGGGTAGTGGCTATCCGGTTGCTGAGGTGCTCTGCACGGGCAATTTGACCACTGCGTCCTGGAGCGAAGAAAAAGCAAAGGTGACTGGTTGTTCCCACCAGTCAGGGGAAGAGACTCTCCGGCAGGGAGATCTCCTCTGTCGTCGGGAAGTGGTGAGTCGGTTCAGCAGGGCTCCACCGGAGGTGTCGTCATTGCAGGTCGGCTCAGCTTTACCCTCGTCGGATTCTTAGGTCCTGTGGCGACTTCTGAAGATCCAGTCCCAAAAGCCCTGCTTTTATGCAGAAAATCCCCATTCATTCAGCCTAGCTGTCAATCAAAACACGCTAAGTGGTGAGCGGGGAGGCTCACCACTTGGGCCAATCACACCAGAGTGTGACCGGAGTTGGCAAGGCAGCTCAGTCCAGGGTGCCTAAACCCCCTCCCACACCCCTGTGGTAACCCAGACAGAATGGCACCACTTTGGAGGGTCTCCGTACAGAAGCCCGCCAAAAGTGGAACAAAAGGCTCAACCTTTGGTTTAGGAGTCACAGAGACGAACACAGACGCCATTTTAAAAACCGAGTTCTGGCAGAAAATACCATGTGATAGACTTATTTAAGATAAGTAAACCGGTGGTATGTTAGAGATTAACGGGAAAAAGGTATTAATCTCCAACAATGGGAAGAATCCCATGGGGTTATATTCGGGGTGGAATATAACAAGTAGTTTCCACTGCCACCAGCCAAAACTCGACGAGGGGGGATGGGACAGTGCCCCCTCGAATAACAGACCCAGGAGTAATCGAATTACCCCTACTAGCACGTCCACAATAGGATGGTTTTTACTAGTTCTGTTAGTAAATTTAGGTCTAGTAAAGCCAATGGTGACTTTACATGCCCGGGGAGACAGTAGTCAGTCCCCGGGTATGGAGTCTATGATGGAGGTCCGCTAGGACGCCCCAGTGTTACGGCACATAGGGTGCGGTGTAACACACATAGAAAAACATATGAGACCCTATGGAGTAAAAGATCCCATAGCCCATAGATCACATTGACATTCAAAGGAGTTACACACATTCATGTTCAAGAGTGGGAGAAAAAGAGTTTCACTCTTGGCAGGATGGAAAAAACAAACTCCAGAAATCCAGCAAAGCTGCTGGGGGACTCACTAGGTTAGGAAATTCAGCCTAAACAGAGAATTCTCCCTAACAGTCATGAATAGAATAAACACACACAAAATTAACAATGTCAATTCATGAAATGATTTTGAACACAACAGGTGTATTGGATATTTAACATTATTGTGGTTGAACCCTCCACCTCAAACACACACTCCCCCTCCCCCCACCCCAATACCCCCAACACTCCATGCCCCCCCAACACCCCATCCCCCCAACACCCTCAACACGACCTCCCCCTCCCCCAACACCCCCAACACCACCTCACCCCTCCCTAAACACCCCCAACACCACCTTCACCCTTCCCCAGCCCACCCAACACCACCTCCCCCCTCACCCAATGTCATCCCACACATGATGTGCCAATCATGGATTTCTCCAGGATGCAGTTTGCACATGCAGGGTGGACCTGCTATTTGCGGCCTCTCTTTGGGTCTGGGCTCAGCATGTCTGGTCAGGCGCACAGGGCTTGTGAGAGCCGAGCTGGCAGGTGTGGTGGATGGGGTAGAGGTGTCTGCCTGTGCAACCGGCGGTGCAGGTCATTGCTGCTGCAATTGTTCAACAATCCTTCCAAGGACCTGGGTTACAGAAGCTAAACTGTCGCAGATGACCATGGTGTTAGTGTTCATGGCTATGATGTTAGCTGCATTTGCTTCATGTATCTCACGGCGGGTCAGTTCCCCCTCCACCACGTACTGCAGGACCAGCTCAATTATGCTATCCTGGCGGGCCTCAACTCTCGTCAAGCGGGCTTCATGTTAGTGGTGGCTGTGGAGGTGGACGGGCAGTGGCAGGGCAGGCCAATGATGGAATGCCCTCTGATGGGGGCAACAGATGTGGACTCACCAGAACTCCGGCATGTTCTTGCATGGGGCTGACTGGTGTGCCCTGTGTGGAGTGCTGGGAGGTGGGCTGTGGGCCCTCTGAGGTATGAGGAAATACCACATGGAGATTGTCGTCCATGTCGAAATGTTCTTCCACGTGGCCCTCCACTTCGCTGAGGGGGGCTGAGGCAGCTACCTCCCCAATAGAACTGGTGGCAGCAGACTGTGTGCCATCACCTTCTGCCTCTACAACATTGGGTAACTTTGTTGTGGCTGTGTTGTCGGGTGGTGTCTCACATGATTTCTCCTTCTCTGCTGGCCTGCCCTGTGCTGCTGGTGCTGGCCTCTGTTGAAGTCTGGGCGTTGGTGTTGCCCTGGAGGTAGAAGGTCCTGTGCCTTCTTGACTGGCCCTGGATCCCTTGGAGAATGTTGTGGCCTGTGCGGCAGGCTCCTGGCCTTCACTGTCAGCATCTGTGCCTGTGGGGAACCAAGAGATGCAGGGCATCAGTGATGGTGGCACATGCAAGATGCATACATTGGTGTTGTTCAGTAGTTCACATTTCATGCATTGCATACTTGTTGGTGTGACACACAGGGTCCTTGCAAAGGGGCAGGGGGACATATTGGTATATGTCGTGTACTCTCCTTTTTGGACTGATGTGTACTATGCAGCATACCGTTGTATTGCTGTTTGAGTGATGTGTGAAATGTGAGCTTTTGCTATGTATTGGGGGTCGGTTGGTAATGGGATTGGCATGCAGCATGCATATCAATGTGCCAGGGTTTGGGCCACTATCTGGTCATGGGTCTGTTTATGTGTGTATGATAGGCCTTGCATTCACTTGGTTCACGTTCACCTCACTTGTACTACATCATGCTTTGGTTCTCTGTGGTTTGTGGGGACACTCACCTCCATCTGCCGATGATGGCGCACCCCCCTCCATATCTCCAAATCCCTCTATGGACTCCATACTGATCTTCGTGCTGCATGTCTACTCCCACCTTGTCAATTTGGTGGGAGAGTGGTCCCCGCCGCCTGTTGCCATGGCCTCCCTGCGGTTGGCAGACAGTATGTTGCGAACCCGAAGACGTAGATCGTCCCACCTTTTTTTGCAATCCTTCACTGTGCGGGTGGTGGTTCCAACTGCAGTCACCTTCCTTGCCACCTCCTCCCATATTTCTTTTTTTCACAGTCGGGCTGCACGCTTTAGGTCATTTGCAATGGTCTTCCAGCGTGTCCGCTAGCATATTCAGCTCCTCGTCCGAGAAGCGCTTCTTGCGCATGCGGGGGGTGGTCTTCTGAGTAGCCTTGGACATTATTGATTGATTGGGCCTGCTCTCCACTCTGTACCAATGCTGTGTTCGGAGGATTGCAATGGATTGTGTTTTTTAAGATGGCCGCCGCCGCATTTCCTATTCTGGCGTGATGACGTTACTTCTGGGTCCGGTATTACGAACCTGGTATTTGCATGATGGTATTTCTGGGTCTGTTATTAAGGGGTTGCTCCTGGGCGGAGGCGGTATCAGCAGGTTCCATGATGCCGCTATCAGGGGGTTGGGGGCCTTTAGTGCCAAAGCGATGCAGCCATTACCGGCATGGGGGTTCGCGCGTGCTTGTGCTCTCGTAATCAGCCGCTATTAGCGGCATCGAGGGTGCATAGACGCGCTAATACCACCATGCGGTAATGACTGTGTTTTTAACGCAATTCTCATAATGAGGCCCATAGTATACCACACTGGTGCCACAACCACTTCAGGGCACTACACTGCATATGTCAAAAAAAGAAGTGGTTGGTTGAATATATCATATCATATCAATGTAACAATACCTGCATTACTCCAAGCAAATTTAACAAATGTCTACTTAATATTCCTTCAAGCCAAATTTAGTCACTAAACTATAGCACAATGAACAGTTAGAATACGCCAACAGGTATCTAACTACATCCATTCTACTACAATAGTACTTTTAAAAGTCAATCTAGTTAGAATACACCAACAGGTATCTAACTACTAACTACTTAAAAAAAATACCCTTCTTTTCAAAACACTTCAAATGCGCCATCTCAATTCTTATACGACAAACATTTTCTAACCTCTAATGTAATTAGAATATGCCAACAGGTATCTAACTACTTCAAGCATTCCCTTAATCACAACATACTTCAAACAAGCATACTATCACCCTTACACTCACATGTAGTTAAAATACGGCAAAAGGTATCTAACTACTTCAAGCATTCCCTTAATCACAACATACCTCAAACAAACGGGTTTGGTACGTGGACTCACTTCCCTGTTTGGTCCGCGGACGGGCCTCCGATTGGCCCAGTGGCCCATGTGAGGTCCGCGGACATCGGACGTGCCCACTGATTGGATGGAGAAAAGCATGAAGTGCGTCAGATTTTTGGAAACGCCCACCATGTTGCATTCACGGACAGACGTCTGTGTCCACGAACATCATAGTAAAACATGTTCAAAAACACAACATTGCACTTGTGAAACTAATGAAACTATGGGGGTCATTACGACTCTGGTGGTAGGGGGTTAACGGGGCCGGTAGAGCTGCCGGCCCTGTTAACCCCCTACTGCCTCATTACGAGGTCTCCTCGCGGAACCCGCTAAGGACGCCTGGTTTACCAGGCGTCCTTAGTGGGTCTCATTAGCTGACCAGGATGCAAACAACCGGCCCGTCATTGACGGGCCCCTTGTTTGCATCCTCCCCATTCCCATTGAGCCCTGTGGGGGCTCGAATGGGAATGGGGATGTACAGGGTCTGGGTTCCTGGAATGGGGAAATACCAGGCCCTTCAAGGTCGGAATGGCCCAGTTTTTCCCCATTCCAGGAACCCGGACCCAGTACCCGGAATGGGGGTAGCCATACCAAAAATAGCGGCATGGCTACCTCCAGGGTCGTAATGACGACCTATCTCTGGTGAGTTGAGCAGTGATGAAGATGAGATGGGATATGGCCTTAAGAAAGCCAGAAAATGGATGTGTTTCCACTCTGATGTCTGCCAACTGTCCGGGACAGTCTTGTTATGTTCACAAACACCTGAGATGTTCAGGGACATGTATGCTTATTTGTGCATTACAGGATTAGTGAAAAGCAGTTTTTGGTGCCACTTAATGAAACTGCATGAAATTTTAGAATTTCATTCTAGACCTCATACTGATGTTGCTGCTGTTATGTCAAAAGGCAAAACAATTAGAGGGGGGAGTCACAAAATATTGCAAAGGCTTATAAATATGGTGCCATTTGACGAATCTGCACAAAGGTTTGCAAAAAGATTGTAGATCTAGATATAAATGTTTTTGCAAAGTTTGGTGGGATTTTCTCAAGAGGGGGTAAAATTAGAGGGGGATCTCAACATTTTTAAATAGCTTATAACTTTGTTGCAGTTAGACGAATGTGTACAAATGTTTTCAGAACGATTATAGACGCAATCTTGGATGTTTGTGCAAAGTCTGAATGGATTTTTTCAAGTGGGGTTAAGTTATATGACTGTTGTATGTTTGTACATTTTGGTACTTTGAAAATATAAAACATGGGCAGATTTCCTGCAAACTTGTGTAAGGAGCATTGGCAACGCCCCGAAAGCATGGTTTTCCAATGTGTTCATGTTTTATTTTTTGACAAGTGTCAGAATGTAGGTACAATACATAGTGATATACCTTTGGTGACTGAGATATAGCCTGTGGCCATGGGAAGTGGCCATATTGTTTGCGTCATGTTATAACCACGAGGGACCAGCTCTGGATTTGAAGACAGGCCATGGTTGCAAGCCATGAGCACTGGCCATTGGTTACATTATTATGGTATAGTTGACACAGAAGTAGGATGCAGGCTAGGTGAATAATAGGGGTGGTTTGGTTTGGCTGGGGTCATAGTGGAGCCTTATGTCATAGGCAATTCAATGATGATTTTCATCCCCAGCATCCACTGCTGATAACAACAGAAATATGTATGTGATGCACAAAATATGTTTCTTAAAGGAGCTTTATAGTTCTTTCATATATGTGAAAAGAGGAATTATTAATAACATATATACAGTGATGTAATACCATGAAACATTTTTACTCATAAAAATCTATTACATTGACAGACAAAAGTTTGTTAAAGGGATGTTATGGTTAAGATGCATCCCACCCTTGGGACTCCTCTGCTCTAGTAGTTATCCAGTGGCGTCCCACCATGGCATACCTTGACATTTACCGCCTCGGTTCTCATGAGCACTTGCCCATCCGTACTGCCCATTCTATTTATGCACTTCTCTCACTGCTATGTGCGTTTATATGAGCATTGTGTACAATTTATTTGCATAAGTACGGGAAATGTAGATGGAAAAGATTTGTAAAAGATTGTTAAGTGGCAGTTGGTGTGTGGAAGTTTAACATGGTCATAGGGTTCTCTCTTTGCCTTCTGCAGGCCCTCTGTATGGAGTGCAGCCTTCCCTTTCCATGGTTGCCATCTTGGAAAATGATTTTCCTTCGTACAGCGGGACGCGGCGAACATCCCACTGTAGGAAAGAGAATCCTTTTTTTAGCACCCAGTGTTACCGCTTTGGCAACCCGGGGTGCTCATGGTTTTCATCCCCCGTTGCAGTGGTTGGAACAGGGGATAGAGGTCTGGAGCCCTTGTTATCCAGTCTTGGTTCACTTGGACTGATAACTTGGGCTGCCGGGCCGTTATCCATTGTTCCTGTGCCTGGAATGGGGGATGGACGCCACATTTTCCATTAGCATAACACAAAATACTAATGGAAATGTTGGAAAATCTTATTGAATCTATGTACTTCATTAAGAAATGTAAGTACATGGCGTCCATAAGATTCTTTTTTTTAGTTCTATAACTGTGAGCATTTTTATTTTTGCAAGCAGATGTTAGAAAGTAAGGTGGGGAGGGAAATGTGAGAAGAGGTACTAAACACCAATATGGAGGGACAGGTGGACAGGGGAAGATGTTGCACGTATGTTACATCTAAGGTAGGGGCAGTGTTTCTCATGCTCCTTGACTACAGCTTCAAAAGCACTTTGAAATTGCTCACCACTGCAGAGTGGTGTGTTGCAGAATATACAGAGGACGGTTGGCTTCAGAAAATATGGATCAACAGCCTCTTTTATTGCTTGTAAAGTAGCTTGTGGGATTTTGTATCCCACAGGTGTAGGCTCTGTGGTTACAGTATTGGTTGAGGAAGATGAGGTGGAGGAAGACATCCTACTACTTGCTAAGAAAGGAACAACCTTCTGAGAGCATTGCAGTGGTTGAATTGGGTGTGGCGGTGCATGGAAGAGGTCCCATATAAGTACTGTCCAGGTAGTCTGCGACTGAGTACAACACACTCAGTGCATTTCACTTTGGCAGCTTTATCCTTTGGTACATTCCCAACAGTGGTAAAGAACTGCCACACCCATGATTCTCTCAGGGTGCTAGAAGTAGGCACTTCCTCTACCTCATCTTCTTGGTCCTCTTCATGTCTTTGGAAGTACTGCACTTTTTTTGGCATGTATGTCCTCCAGCTGGTGGTGTTGGTGGTGGCACTTGGGGAGGAGAGATGACAATAGCTGATGTAATTTTTAAAATAAATAGCTAGCTTGCTAATATTCTTCGAGGTATGTGCTCTGTACTAGATTGTTAGTGGATAATGAGTAAGAATAAGTGTAGGAGCTGTGCAAGGGTACTTTTTGAGCTTGAAAGTTGCTAGATCACCAGAAAGTGCAGTTCTGGACTGTCCGCATAGCAGGGACACGATGGCAAAGTGCGGGTGCGTTCGCAAGCATTCCATCATGCTGCACACGTGGTCACGTGGTTTATAGTGATATTTTCGAATTCAATAATTTCGAATGCATTAATTTCGGATCATTAATGGGGGGTTCTGCCCCCAACCCTCCCGTTTTTTTTTCTAACATTTTTTTTACTAGCCAAACCCCCCAAAAACATATGAAATAAAAAAGCAAATATTCAGAAAAAAAAATTCCAACATTATTTTTTTCGAAAATAATGCATTCGAAATTATTGATTCGACGTTTTAACTGCACACCTGGTCATGTTAATGTTAAAGGAAATTTGTACCGTGCACTATTACCACCAAAGTGGTCCCCCGGCGCTCTGGCGGCTCTGAAAAGGGAGGGGAGGGAGAGTTAGTGGGAAGGAGCTGGAAAAGTGCAAGAGAGCATTGAAATGCTGATGGCGGCCTCAGCCCGGTGGGTCCGTTGGCTGGGCCTGGGGTGTTTTGCGGCTGGTAATCGTCATGTACCGTTGTGCGAGTCTATGTGTGTTTTTTGTTTTGTTGTTGCCATGTAGTGAAGTGTGTACGGTTAGTTGTGCTGTAGATTTGTGGTTGTGTTTGGTTTGGAGTTTCAGAGGTGTAGGCAGAGGAGGAAACTGTTAGTGCAGTTGATTAGTTAGCATCTCTATCCTGACTTGAGGCAGTGGGTTTCTGTATTCTCCCCAGATGGGTTTCATTAGCGCCGCTATGCCTCTGTCATGATCTGGGTCCATCCAGCCTTCAAGGTCCCTTTCACATCTGGCCCCCTCCTCCCTCAGCCTATCTCGCAGTGCTACCTATCTTCCCTTCCCACTCATACAGCCAATGCACCTGCCTACGTCCACAGCTCAGCTATTTTGGTGATTGCCAATATCCCGACAATTCCAAACACTGTGGTACCTGGTAGCAACTAAGGGGCGAGTGCATATGTTGGGTGGGATTAGGGTAGAGTTGTTGATTCCGTCTCCATGGGTGTCGCAGGTGTTGCACTCTATCCCATGAGACTCATCCGGGAGCCATGGGAGCTTCCCAGTGGGTTCTGGGAGCTGTCTGTATCTAGTTTAGTCTAGTTATCCCTTTTTCCTTTCTGTTTCCGTTTTCAGTTTCAGTCTGTGGTGTTGAATAGCCAGTTTTTTAGTAATTTCCTAAATTTTAGGTGATCTTTGGTGTTTCTTATTTCTTTTGGGATGTTGTTCCAGGTGTCTAAGTGGTAGAAGGAGGTGCCTCCAAGTTTTTTCTTGAGGTATGGTTTTGGTTCCAGGTGGACTTCGTTGCATTACCTGAGGAATCTAGTTGGCTTGTAGAGTGTAATTTTCTTTTGTAGGAATTCTGCTCCTTGTCCACTGATTGCCCTGTGCGTTATACACATTGTTCTGAAGGTGATGCGATGTTTTATTGGGAGCCACTGTAGTGTTTTTAGGGCAGGAGTGATGTGTTCTTTTCTTGATAGTTTGAGGAGTAGTCTTGCAGCTGTATTTTGGATCCGTTGTAATTTCTTCAGGAGGTATTCTGGTATTCCGAGGTATAGGCTGTTTGCATAGTCGACTTTTGACATGATGAGGGAGACGATAGTGAGTGTTTTGTGCACAAAGGAGAGGGAAGGTAGGATTCTTCTTGCCGTGTGGAGGTGGAAAAAACATTTCTTGACAGTTGCATTTATTTGTGGTTCTAAGGTTAGGGCGTTGTCCATCAGGACCCCCAGATTTTATACTATCTTAGATGGTGATGGTGCGGTTCCCATTTCAGTTGACCACGGGACGGTGGTTTTGTTTTCTTGGTCTTTGGATATGATCATGATTTCTGTCTTTCCTGGGTTGATTTTTAGGTTGTTGGCAGTCATCCAGTTGAAGACTTCTTTTAGACATTCGATTATGGTTGCATGATTGGCTTGGGTGTCTTTGATTTTGTACATCATTTGAGTATCGTCGGTGTAGTTGTAGCATGTGATGTTGTATTTTTTGAAGATTCTGATAACCGGTGTCTGGTAGATGTTGAAGTACAGTGGTGATATTGAGGATCCTTGTGGCACTCCGCAGTCGTTAAATCTTGGAGTGGATTTGAAAGGTCTGATCCAAACGGTTTCTGTTCTGTCTGCTAGAAATGATTTAGAACAGAGTAGTGCTGTGTCAGTTATGCCTATGTCTTCTAGTCTTTTGGTTAGGGTGTCATGACTAACTTTGTCAAAGGCTGCGGAGAGGTCGAGTAGGATAAGGGCTTGAGGTTATGTTTGAATCTGCGTTCGTGTTTAGGTTGTCCCAGATGGATAATAGTGCTGTTTCTGTTCCTCTTGCAGGTCTGAAACCGACTTGAGCTTGGTCTAGCAGGTGGTGTTTTTCTACGTCCTCTTGGGTTAATTTATACACATAGGTTTCCAGGATTTTTGCCAGGTAGGGGATGTTGGAGATCGGCCTGTAGTTGGAGAGGTCTTCTATGTCATCACCTGTGTTTTTCAGAAGTGGTTTGATATATGCTGATTTGAAGATCCTAGGTACATTTCCTGTTGCTAGTGATTGGTTCAAAAGGTTTCTATAGTATTCTGCTGGTGTTGCTTAAGCGAGGATTGATTTGTAGATGTCCGGGGGACAGGGATCCTTTGGCGATCCAGCTTTCTTGCTGTGTTTTACCAGCATTGCGAATGCCTCTGCTGCTATTTCAGGAAAGTTTTAGAGTTTGTGCTGGGGTTCTGAGATAGGATCGCTTGGTAGTTTGTTGTGGTCGGTTGGTATGTTCTGTATGGTTTGTCGGATGTCATTGATTTTTGTATTGAAGTGGTCTGCCAGGTTGTTGCACAGTTTCTCTGAGGGGGTTGGGGTGTTGTCACAACCTGGTGGGTTTCTCATCTCTTTGATTTTGTTAAACAGTTCTTTTTGTGTGTTGGTGGCATTGGTAATTCTGTCATCATAATGCCTTCTCTTCGCCTTTTGAATTTCCTTCTTGTATGCACGGATCTGTCTCTGGAACAGTGTTTTTTTGTCTGGGTTGTATTCTTTCCTCCATTCCAGTTCCATCTTTTTCTTTTCCTTTTTTATGGTGCTTAATAGTGGAGTGAACCATTTTGCCATTGCTCTTTTTTTGATGGGGTGAATGGTTTTTCTAGGGCGAACTTGTTGATTGTGTCTGCAATTCATTTGTGTAGTAGTTCTGCTTTCTCGTCTAGGTCAGCCAGCTCTAGCTCTGTAGTTGAGGGTTTGGTTAACTCTAGTTGTTCGAATAGGTTACTTTCTTTGATGTGTTTCCAGGTTCTTTTTGTGGTGGTTGTGAGTTTGGGAGGTTGGATGTGGACTTGAGAAGGCAGAGGGATCACAAATGGGATAATGAGATGGTCACTCCACAGTATTTGTATCGGCGGTGCCGTGGGGATGAGTTTTTTTTGGCAAAAATTGCGTCAAGGGTGTGTCCTGCCGAGTGTGTTGCCCTTTGACTAGTTGTTGTAGTTTCATGGTATTGAGTTGTTCGATCAGTGAGTTTTGGGAGTTGGCGTGACTGTCTTCACACTAGATGTTGAAGTCCCCCAGGATGATTAGGTGTTCGTGGTTGATGGCTATGCTGGTGATGGCTTCTATGAAGTTGTCGACGAAGGTTGCATCAAATGTCGGTGGTCTGTACACCAGGATGAATGTGATGTTGGTTTTTGGGCTTGCTGTTAGGTGTATTACCATGGTTTCGCAGTTGAGGATGTTGAGCGGTTCGTCTGTTTTTATTTTCAGGTGTCCTTTGAATGCTATTGCAATTCCTCCTCCTTTTTTGTTTTTCCTGTTTATTTGGAGGCATTTGAATTCGTTTGGAAGGCAGCCCTGGAGTGTGATTTTGTAGTTGTCGTCCAGCCATGTTTCTGTGATGAACACGTGAGACTGTCCGGAAAGTCCATGATAACGTCAGACGTTTGCGGATTTCAATGGGCATACAAACAGTGGAAAAAGTTGCAAAAAGTGTATAGATGTGTTAAAAATTATGGTAAATGGTGGGAAATGGCAGCGTTTTAAGGTGAAACTGTATAAATTGGACAAACATGTTGCTATATTGGGGTATCTATGATATTATAAGTTGTAGGAAATTAGCATGCACTGGTAAAAACCCATGAAATTCACTGAAAAAACTTGCACTAATAAGGGACGTTATGGTTAAGTTGCACTAATAAAAAACTATGAAATTAATTAAAAGAAAAAAAGGGACGTTATGGTCACAAGAAAAAACTGAAAAACCTCAGAAATGCACCCGTTATGGTAAGCTAAGCAACCATAACTCGTCCCATCACCGGGCACTGCTAAGACTACCACCCAGTACATCAAAGATGACATCAGAAATGTCATTGATGACCATAAAGTGCCCTTAACGTTTTTTCATTCAATTTCATAGGTTTTTATTAGTGCAACGTAACCATAGCGTCCCTTTAACAAAGGTCTTTCAGTGAATATATACACCACCATACATACATGCATCATGATGACGTGTAAGACATCAAAGTTACTCCTGACACGTACGATGTGCTAGTGCATATTAGCATGGCAATTAACGCCACGTCAGTCCTACAGCAAACTTTGTGTTTGTGATTAAATTTCGCCACGTTCCCACTGGAGTAATGGGATGGAGAAAAAAAATAACATGTGCCAAGACGACTGCCTCAAGGCTCTTCTGGTATCCATCAGACTAAGCACGCCCACGCATTTGGCGGGAAAACAGTACTTTGTTTTCGGCTTTGAACATTCCCATTGATCAGCCCGCCAAAGGCGTTGTTAGGACACCCGCAGGAGAAGCTGACGCGCAGCCTAGGAAGGACCCTTTTATTTTATTTTTGTATTTGTCATGGGAGAATGCTACAATCAAATATTTCATTATGGGAGGCAGGGAATAGGATGGCAAGCGAGAAGCATTAAAGCAAATTGAAATGTGAAGGGAGTCTCCTGGGCGCCGTGCCGACATGAAATGCTCGAGGTGTGGGGGCAGGAGGCAGTTGGGGAGGGGTGAATTCATAATGAAAAATGTTGCATGATTCAGAGGCTTCTCTGCATAGAAGAGAGGGCACTCAAGGACAACCCCAAAAGCAGGAATGCTGAGAGAAAGAGTGAGTTAGTGAGTGAGAGGGAGTGAGGCAGGCTTTTGGAGCGCAGAAGGTTATAGTGTGGCCAACTTTGTATTACCATTTTTCAGGACAAATCACTTGTGGAGGGATGCCGATCAATTTGGTAGCGCATGGGACTGGTTGCGGCACATTGCGAATATTGGAATACTTTTTCTTCCCCATGGATGTTGTTTGTTATTCTAGTGAAAATAATAATTTTTAATTAATATTGAGTGTCAATAGGGACTTTTTTGCATTTTCAGTGCAAACTTTAATTTCAACCCCCAACTCTACTCTCATCTACATGGCAATGATAAACACTGCCTGAGGAATAATCTAATGAAATCGAAGATAATATTCCACAGCTCAAGTTTTTTTTTTTTTTTTTTTAAACGTCTTTCACATTGTCTATTCACAACAAGAAACTCGAAAATGGAACCAACCTCTTGTCCTTACTTAGGAGTGGCACTAGCTGAAATAGATCGTGGGCACAGACTATCCAAACATCTATAGGGAAGACAACCCCATCACCAATGCGATTGCACAGTTTCTAAATGTCACTCACTCAGGTCACTCCACAATTCATAGCATCTTCCAGTCGTAAACTGGAAGTATGCTCACTGTGGGCCGAACTCTGGGGAGGAGACACAGTCACCAGGCTAGACATACCAGCAACCCACCTCCTTTGGCTATTATGGAAAGATCAAGGGCAGGGCCAGTGAGATACGAGCCAAATAGGGCATCGTCCAATAGATAGAACAAGTCCCAGCCCCAAAGAACGCCAACATTATGAAGGATCTAGAAATGGCAGCCTAGAAATTAGCAGCAGAGGATTTTGTTTTCACACATGAACTTGCCAAGTTAACCAGGAAGCGAAGGACCACACCCCCGAAAGTGAAAACCGAAAACTAAGTGGTAACTGAGAGAGAAGGGTCATGGAGAGAGGGTGTCCAGAAACATTGGAATGACATAATCATGTCCTCTTTTGAACCACAACCTTACTTGGCCATGTTGACCAAACCACAGGAGTGGAAAGTAGTATGGACTTGTAAGAGCCCAGGCCCTCTCTTTCTGAGAGACCTAATGAAAAGGAGGGAACATGCAGACACAAGCCTTTGTATGTCTTCTACGGGCTGTTTTGAACGTTTGCAGCACATCCTCCTCTTTTTGTAAATGATCAAGTAGAGCAAAAAAGAAACTGCTTCCCCTACTATGCAAAACGCGAGGCATTTGGTCTGAAATGTGTTGTGATACTTATGTTAGGAGACTTCAACGACTCAACAACTAGAACGACTACAACTTTTCTGGTGTAAATATGGCAAGTACGATGAGCTTGATACAAAGAAGAGAAGTGACAAAGCCCTGAGTGAGACATAAAGGAGCCTGGACTGTTTTTAGTTGCGCCATTTTCTTTTTGCTTTCTTCCTTATTTCTTCTCTTCAGAATGATGTAAAATGCCAGATGCTAACATAAAAGGGCCTACACGATCAAACGTGATTATTCAGTGTTATCTTATCCCTTTCACTGACCTCAGATCTAGAGATGTTCTCCTGCATGGCTCAGAGTTTGGGAAGTTTGTATGTGGCCCCCTGCATTGGTTTGCTTGATGCTGCTCTTATCATGTCTGAATGAGGAAGTTTGCATGCAGTCTTCCTTTATTGGTTTGGCTGATCTTGCTCTCATCATGTCTGAATGAGGAAGTGTGCATGCAGTCTTCCTGCATTGGTTTGGGTGATCCTGCTCTTATCATGTCTGAATGAGGAAGTTTGCATGTGGTCTTTTTGCATTGGTTTGGTTGGTCTTCTCTTATGTCTGAATGAGGAAGTCTGCATGCAGTCTTCCTGCATACGTTTGGTTGATCTTATTCTCATAACGTCTGAATGAGGATGTTTGCATGTGGTCTTCCTGCATTGGTTTGGTTGATCTTGCTTTCGTCATATCTGAATGCAGAAGTTTGTATGTAGTCTACCTGTCTTTGTTTGGTTGTTCCTGCTCTCATTATATCTGAATGGGAAAGTCTGGATTGGTTGATCCTGCTCTCATGGTTGATCCTGCTCTCATCATGTCTGAATGAGAAAGCTTGCATGTTGTCACCTGCATTGGTTTGGTTGATTCTGCTCTCATCATATCTGAATGAGAAAGCATGCATGTTGTCACCTGCATTGGTTTGGTTGATCCTGCTCTCATCATGTCTGAAAGAAGAAGGGGTACCACATCTTACTGGCACCAGAAATTAGAGGCAATTCAAAGTTTCTCATGTATAAAGGACAGAAATAAATGATATGTCCATTGTCTTTCAAGACCATTTGCTCACTAAACAAAAGTTGCCTCATTTTAAGACCAGGCATACAGCAATTCAGTGAATTATGCTGCCAGCAACTGTGTTCTCCGCTGACACCATATACACAATCATGTCCCTGCATTGCACATTTACCATATTAACTGCAATAACAAATACATATTTTTAGAAACATCACTTGCAGTATTTCTGAAAATATGGATGCATTACTTTTAACATTTTTGTATTCATTTGCACCCTCATTTTGAGGATGAAAATAGAATATGTGCAGTAGCAGATCATAGCGTTACAGTATTTCTTTTATAACGCAGAGTGAGGTAATCAATTACCCTTCTTTGCATTGAATTTAACGTTTTAGAGAGAGAGTGGGCATTAGCCCTCTTTTTTTTACCCCATTTAGTGGTTTCCATGCAGATATGTCTTTCCTATTGTGAAGGGCTCGCATTTCAGTTTACTGTTTGAAAAAAGTAAAACTTGGGGGGTCTTTTAAAGTAAATATCGGGGCAACTGCATGAGTATTTCTCATCTTAATCATGCAGTATTCACACGATGTGGTATTCTTATGGAATTTCAAATTCTGTAAATACCCCCCTTGTCCATAATGTGGTGGAAGGGTGATATTGACAATGCTGCCTGTTTTCACAATTACTGTTACACTCATAATGAGTCTCATTGTGTAACTTAATTGTTTGGCTGCTTCTTTTCACCCTCTACACCTGAAGGTCAAGACCCTCGGATCCAAATATTACCACACTAAGTAATATCAGTAACCCAATCACTAGCACTCTCATATCTCACTGTTCATGTTGTATACATCTCGGCCAGCCTTCAGAACCCGTCTCTGAATACCTTCACTCGACAAGAGGTAGACCCAATTTGAATGTAGTTAATTTTTGTCATTTTTTAAAATGTATTTAATTTCATTAATTTCGTTCATGCCATGTGAGTATTTTTGTTTGGTGGTGAGACAATGTTTGGTTTTGAAATTAATAGTTCAAAAATCATGAACTAGGATTGATCCATAAAACGGTGCTTCGTCCAGCGAAAACAACTGCCTATAGTAGTATATGATCTCATGGCAGTTCTAGACCGAGAGGAGTTGGGTACACTCATTGCCCTTCATATTCTTCATAAATAGACAATGCACGTTCAGATGCTTTCCCCTCATTTCGTCCATACCATCATTTGTTCCACTACTCCTGTTTGAGTCTATTCCAGGGCTCTCAGTTTCCCACTAGAGGTCACCAGGCTCATGATTCCCCAATGAAAAGACAGTTCACTACAGGGATCTTGCTTGACAGGTCCTCAGATGAAAGGTCACTAAACTTCACTTCAGAGTTCACCATTTTGTTCTGACTTCCAGCTCTGCTCAGCTCCTGCACTCCCCCCGTGAGGTTCCGTAAAGGCTTCTGGCCTTTCCTTCCTGTGTGCATGCCCACCCAGAAGTTGAAACCCGTGTAGAACATCACCATTCCTAGGTACAAATCGCACGTGCCAGTTGCTCACCCAAAACACAACATGCCTGCTCCTGGGTGCAGCCCTCAACAAAGCCCAGGGGGGAGGCTTGGTCAGACATTATGGCTGTCATTGTCGTCCACTTCTCTGCCACCATTTCCTCACCTCTCTGTGCTGATCAGTTCCTCCCTTGCAGTCGTCAACTGTCCAGGTCCCTGACAGCTGTGCTTCTAGTCTGAATGGGCCTCTTTGACCTCGACCGCTATGCAGATCCCACCTGTAACCACCTTTGACTCTATCTACTTCATAAACGGAATCCCCCACTATGAAGTGACACACTTACCCTCTACCTCTACCTGTACACTGGCTCAGGGTCTCACCAATCTCATTCGAGCCTTGTTTCTTACCAACCCTGATGGCAGCTGACTCACTTTTCCCACTCCACCTGGATTAGCCCCACACTTTAGTTGGTTCACCGAGGAGCACCTCTGACTTCTCTTCAACCCTTGCAAGTTCACGGTCCTCTCACCTGAGACAAGACCCTTGTGCCAGACATTCACGTGTTCCCACGTGCCACCTAATCTCTAAGACATTACAAACTACGCAGATCCCCTTTTTCTCAAAGTTACCTTAAAATCACCCCCTTTGAACTAACAGAGCCACCTACCAATTTGAGCCTGAAGAACCACTCAAAAATGCACAAGTGACCTGCAACTCGTAGTTCTCCCTTCCAATTATTTCGAACCCAGTGTCACCAGCTGACAACAGTCAGCATATCTCCACCTCAGCCCAGTTTGTTTGGTATGCCAAACTTTTGCCGAATGGCAACTTTCCTGAATGCATTTTCTTAGAATCCTTTACCCCATTTTTTAATCAAAGATGTTAAGTATGGGTAAGGTATATAATGGGAGTTTGGGTATTAAAGAAGGCTTGTGGGGGCTCTTCCCCACTTTCTGTGGTACAGAAGATGTGCAAACGTCGAAGAAATTGGCATTTGGCAAAAGAAAATCGGCCAACCCTGATAGATCTGTGCGTCCAATCTGTCCCCACTAACTTTATACTGATTTACTTTGTGGAGGAGCCTGATCCATTCTCCACAGGGCGAGCTGGCCCTACTCCAATGCCCACCTTGCACATTCCCTGGCTGTCCTTGCTCACAATATAAGCACAGACCCTATCCTGCTCCGCTGGGACTCAAATTACTTGTACCCCCTTGAGCACCCCACCTCCATCAGTTTATCTAGGGAATGAATATCTCATGCTCCACCAGACCACTGCCAAATGGGGATTCCTGTAAGTGGAGTAAACTAGCTCACATCCAGAAACAATAGTATAAGCAATATTAAGACCAAAACCTTTCTCAATATCCTAAAACCCTTCTTGCAGACTCTGATCTGTGTCTTAAATTGGGACTCAAGGACCCTAATTTACTGTTTGCCCACTCTCTTTAACAAGGTGAAACACCTAGTTTGCGTTTGGTTCTCGGTCCTGTCATCCAACATTATTAACGAGTGCCTCAGCCTAATGGCAAAAGACCCATTGATGCAGAAATGCCTGTTGATGATCAAAGGTAGCTGGAAGATATACTGACAGTTTCAGATTTTCTATCCACAGACTGCCTTTTTCCTCAGAAGAACGTCCCCTAAACACCCCAAGCAGTACAATGGGCCAGAACAGACAGTCCAGCATCAGAAGCCTCAGGTAGAATCCAACTACCGTCTAAAACCCTACAGGGCAAGACCCCACAGCTCCACAGGTGATAACAGGCACCAAGAATCCCCAAAGCTCAAAGCACAACACCCCCAAATACCCAACAGAGGTCCAGTGTAAACAAACCAGACTCCCTGATTAGGCTGTGAATGACACCCAAACTCGACCTTGTAGGATCTGGTACTACACCAGAGGAGTCAACCGTACCATGAATTTAAACAACCTGAGGATGATCTCCATTGCCCTCTGGTTGTCTGTGACGTCTGTGTGCCGTCCCTTGCCCCTCCCCTGGTTGCCTGTGATGTCTGTGTGCCATCCATTGCCCTCTCTGGTTTCCTGTGGTGTCCGTGTGCCGTGCCTTGCCCCCACTCTGGTTGCATGTGATGTCTGTGTGCTGTCCCTTGCCCCCTGTTGCCTGTGATGTCCATTGCCATCCCTTGCCCCCCTCTGGTTGCCTCTGATGTCTGTGTGTCATCCATTGCCCCCTCTGGTTGCCTGTGATGTACTTATGTCATCTCTTGTCCCCCTCTGGTTGCCTTTGTTGTCTGTGTGACTTTGCTTGCCCCACCTTCTGGTTGCCTGTGTTGCCTGTGTGTTGCTCTTTGCCCCCAATTCTCGCATGCAGGTTTTGCCTGTTTTGCTTGATTCCTTCTATCCTGCTTTCCCCTCCCTTTTAGCCATCCATTGTACCCCCTCTACATCAAACTACTGCAAGAGTTTGTCTTGATACATTATGGTTTTACCATCTCCGTCTTGTTGCCAATGCTAGGATTTGACTTTTGTGGACTCATTTGACTCATGGTGCTTCACCCATCTCAATTCCTATGCTGGACATCCCCTGCATCTCGTAGTCATGGTGGACCTGAATCCTGGTATGCATTTGCTGTTCTCTTGTAACATTGTGTGTTATTACTGACTTCTGCAACTGTATTTGCTCTACCCACTTGCTTCTCCACTCTTTACACTGTTTTACTCTCTGTCTCTCCTCCTCTCTCTTTCTTCCTTTTCCCTCTCTCTTCTCCCCCTACCCTTACACATTCTATGCACTTACTCTATCAGAATTGTCCTTGGACCTAGTATGATAGCAACACTGTTCGCTCATACCACGTTCCAGCACTAACTGAAATGTCATGCCTAGTGCGATAGTCACATGTTTTGTTCCTCTCCTTCCTTCTCCTCCCTCCCTCTCTCCCTCACCTCTTGTAAATCTCCAGCTCTACCGGAAATGTCATCCGGCCTAGTACGTTAGTTGCTTGTCTGTTCCCTTTTCCTTCCCACCCACCCCCTCCCTTCCTTATCTTTGTTTTAGCTCTTGCACTATCTGAGATGCTGTCAGGCCGAGTGTGATAGTTAATTTCACATTCTTATTGTTCATGGCCTTGTAAGAATTTCACTGTATTCTCCCTTGTTCCCTCCCTTGCCTTGAAGAACTTTGAAACACATTGTGTATAGGCGCTATACAAATAAACTATCATATCATATCATTAATGCAAGATCCACTAGCAGAAAGTCAGCTAGGTAGCCCAGGTTTCCAAATTCCACCATAGTTCAAATACTATTACTGAAAACTCGTTTTCATATGATGATACATTACTCTGGTCCCTAACAAAAAAGGGATTGGAATGGCATCCATCTATCCTAACATCTATAGATGCACCAGGAATGAGTGTAGCTACTGTAAGTTCTTTGAACATCCTGCACTGAACATCTGCCCAAACACTAATAACCGGGACCTGATCATCATAGCCTCCCACCCCCGTCCCAACCACATCTTCCTTCCAGAATGGAGAGATCTGGTGGCCTTGTTGGCCTATCCTAAAAGCAATATCCTGGTGACAGGATAGCTCAGTACCTGGATTCACATAAAGGAGAATGGCCCTGCCCAGGTTCTACTTGAAACAATGAAAGGCTTACGTTTTGAACAATGAATACAAGGTCCATCTCACTCCCATGTTTATACTTTGGATGTGGTTTTCACATGCAACTGTGTCCTTTCAAACATCAGGATCACTGCAATGTTCTGGTCAGAACATCTCCTAATCTAAGCCTGCCTCACCACGCCTGACCTAAATGCTCTTCAGGGCCCTCCTGACTCAGGATGGGATCACTGTTAGATAGAACAAAATCTCCCCTGAACCCTTCACTCACCTGTTGTCCTTTCGTTCATTTGACCCTATCCATACCAAAGACCCAGAAACAAAACTATCCATTCTGAAAAATGGATCACCTAAACCCTGGATATTCTAACCCCTCTGTTGTCAAAGCGACTCAAGACTGCTGAAAAGGCAAACAGCAATCACTAAATCCAAACCTTGTGTTCAGGAAAACAGAGGGGAGCAAATGGAGTACCCTTGGATCAAATCCAAATGACCAGAAAACAAACAAAAATGTATACAGCCTGCTTGGAACTATAGACCTATTACAAACTAGAAAACAAAATATATATAAACCTTTTCATCAACCAAGCAGCAAACAATTCTAGAGAGTTGCCCTTCATTTACTGGGAACTAGTGAACCCAAGCAGCCTCTCTTATAAAACCCACACAAGAATTAGCAGGCAAGATAGCAGACCTCTTAATTTCCATATTTCCAAAGTGGCATCCATGAAAGACTCAATCCTAACTCCATATACCGAGGGGTAGAAGCCTATCCCAGAACCGATGGTTACTCTATTTGTGGGAGAATTCAGGCCTTGGTTCTTGGACAGCACCGAAGCCACCATTAAAAACATGAACTCACTAAAAGCACATGCAAACCTTGCTCAAACCATCTGAGCAAATTGCTACTGATATCCTTGGGCCCCCTTCTAAGCTCATAATGTAATCTATCACTTGCTACAGGAATCCTCCTTGATATGATATGATAGTTTATTTATATAGCGCCTATACACAATGTGTTTCAAAGTGCTTCAAGGCAATGGAGGGAACAAGGGTCAAAATACAACGACATTCTTTCAGGCCATGAACAGTAAGGATGTGAAATTAACTACTGTACTCGGCCTGACAACATTTCAGTGCAAGAGCTAAAACATAGATAAGGAAGGGAGGGGGAGAGTGGGAAGGAAATGGAAACAGACAGGCGACTACCATACTAGGCCTGACAACATTTCTGGTAGAGCCAGAGAAAAACAAAAGATGAGGGAGAGGGGTTCAGAAAGAGAGGGGAGGAACAAAACAAGCAACTATCATACGAGGCCTAACAACGTTTCAGATAGTGCTGGAGGGAGGGGCGGAACAGTAAGGGGGTGGGGGAGCGACAGACGAGGTTGCTATCATACTAGGTCCAGGGACAATTCTGATAGAGCAAGTGCATAGAAGAAAGTAAGGGGAGGAGATAGGAAAAGGGAGAGGGGATGGGAGGAGTGAACAGAGAGTAAGCAGTCAAAAAGAGTGGAGAAGCAAGAGAGGAGAGGGAATACAATTGCAGAAGTCAGTAGTAACACATAATGTTGCAAGCCAGGATACAAGGTGAAGATGGGAACAGCATGATTGAAGGCCACCATGAGTACAAGATGCAAAGGAAGTCCAGCATGAGAGTTGAGAAAGGGTGACGCACCGTGAATCAATGAAGTCCATAAATGTAAAATCCAGCATTGGCCACAAGACTGGGATGGTGAAACCAGAATGTATCAGGACAGACTCCTGTGTGTGGGAAGGGGGGCACAAGGGAACAACACTGGGGACCAGAGAGGGTGGGGATGGCCTGTGGGGACAGAGGGTGTAAAACACATGTTGGTGCATGCTTACCTGCTGTTTTAGCAGGGGGTCAGACACTGGATCCTCCTGGTCCGAACAGGTCCAAACAGGAATTTCCCTTTTCTTTGACTACCCTTCACTTTGGACACCCGGACGAGAGACGCCCTTGATCTAAGAGTTAAGAGCAGGAAGGAAGAGGCAGGGCTAAGAAGGCTAAGAAGGTGGGTGGTGCTTAGGCCAGGTGACCTAGATCCACTTACACCTGTTCCCCAGCTGCAAAGGAAAAGAGCTGGAGGACTCCTTAAGTAGGGAAAAGAGCGGCAAGCAGGAAGGCACCAGGTGGGCGGTGCTTGCTAAGCGGTGAAAAAGGGCAGCAACCAGGAAGGCACCAGGTGGGCAGGACTTAGACCAGGTGACCTAGATCCACTTACACCTACTCCCCAGCTGCAAAGGAAAAGAGGCTGGAGGACTCCTTAAGTAGGGAAAAGAGCGGCAAGCAGGAAGGCACCAGGTGGGTGGGGCTTGCTAAGCAGTGAAAAAGAGCGGCAGGCAGGAAGGCACCAGGTGGGCGGGGCTTAGGCGAGGTGACCTAGATCCACTTACACCTGCTCCCCACCTGGTCCTTGTCCCTATAAAGAATTACGAATAACCGCCCTTTCTAGAAACTAGGTCTAGAACGTACCCTCCTAGGAAATTACCATCCAATGTCCATATTGCTAAGTGTTTGGAAGTTAAGTTACTAAACAGCTGCAGTACTACAGCGAAGGTCAAGGCCTGTTCCGTGACAGACAGTTAAATTTTAGACCAGGGAGAAGCACAAAGACCTTGTTGCTCGACATTTGAGACAATGGGCCTCATTGGGAATGTGGCGCTAAGGCAACAACGGCGCCGCTAGTGCTACCGGCGCCGTTGTTACCATACCTCCACATTACGAGTTCAGACCAGGCGTGCAGAGCAGCACCCGCAAGCAGAACCCGTGATTGCACCGGCCCTATGGGGCAGAATGGGGATCGGGAACCCGGCTATACGGGCACCTGTGAATGTGCAATTACTGGCCCATTTAACTCGTAATGGGCCCGTAATGGCCCATTCGCGGTTGCCGGTGCCAGGAGCATGAGAGTAGCGAGTACTTACTAAGGGCACGGCTACCGCCAAACTCGTAATGAGGCCCAATGTACTATAGAACTTTAATGCAAAAAGACCTATGGCCGTCATTCCCCAGGCCCTCTCAGAAGCATATGACACTGAGGACCCCAACAGCTTACAGACAAGAATGGAATCATACATGGGCATCAGGATAACGGCCTTGACCTGTCTTATATGATTCATTGGAAATCATTCAAAGAAAGCAAGATGGGAAGGTTTTGATCTCCTATGCAGAGTTCCACGGGGCTCCTCATTCTCCCCATGGCTGTTCAACATCTACACCCGTCCACTCACACACAGCTCAGAATTCCATGAGGTACACAATTCTCTCCAATGTCTACCCACAGTGCAAGCTGCCTTCTGCACAGTCCAATCGTGGATGTTCAAAGCTAGCTCTTCCGGAATCCTGGGAAGATAGACATCTTGAAATGGGTTCACACTCCAGTAGCATCCACTCTCAAGTTATGGCAAAATGACCTAAGCAGAACAAACCCAGGGATAACTTTTGACTTACAACACCCTATTTCTAAAATCACAAGTGACTGCCACTTCTTCATGAGCCTCCAGGCTGAATCCTCCTATCCCTCGAGATGAACAACAAAGTCCACCTGATTCAGACGCTGGCCAGGCAATAGTATACAATTCTAATCTCTAAAATGTCACCTGGTCTGCAAATACAAATAAATTTTAACTCTTTTCAAGGTTCGAGATAAAGTGTCAACCAAGTTCATCCTCGCATTACAGGCAGACCAATAGACACTCTTGGTGGTTGGCACTTGTAGAGGTAGGGGTGATACCATGGAGAACAGGCTAGCTAAGGACAGGAACATATTTAGCTAGGGGGGGGTGGCTTAGTGTTAGGAAGAGTGTTGGGCAGAATCGTATTTGTGTAACTAGAGTGCAGTTTATTGTTAGTAAAGGTATAGCGTAGAATAGTACTAAATCGATAATTTGGCACATGTAGAGTTAATTAATTAGAGTAGAATGTTGTGAGGGAGTTCTGCTCATGATTGATCTTAGAGTACACCAAAGCAGAGAAAGCTAAATAGTGTTAGGAACACATGATTTATGTAGGCGGAGGAGACAGACAAGACATGAGAACGCCATGCACATTGTGTAGGCAGAGAATAAGGCAAATGCACACATGCATTTTGTGGTTGGAGGAAAATGTCAAAGCAGTGCGAACCACACCTTCAATATTTAGGCAGCAGAGACAGCTGGCTGCGGAGAAACCCACCTGCATTTAGTATGCAGGAAGAATGCTAAAACAGTGTTGGGCACATATGCCTTTTGCAGGCAGAGGGGAATTCCAAGGCAGTGTTAGGCACACTTAAATTCCAAAAGTAGAGAGGAAAGATATAAGAAGGTTTTGTGATACGTACCTGAGTTTTAAACATAGATAAGAATGCCAAGGCAGTACTAGGCTCGCATGCAACGTTTACGTGGAAGTGAACGCCATGACAGTGCTGGGCATACATGCATGTTGTAGGCAGAGGAGACTGCCAAGCAGTGTTATGCACAAGTGCATTTTGTAGGCAGATGAGTACACCAAGGTGAATGCAACCACATAGGTCTTTAAGCAAAGGAGAATACCCATGCACTGTAAGGCACACATGCATTTTGTAGGACAAACATGTATTTTGTGGGCTGATGAGAACTCCAAGCCAGTGTTAAGTATACAAATGTTTTGTAAGCAGAGAAGGGTGCCAGATTAATGTTATGAACACATCTATCTTGTCGGTGTAGGAGAACACATATGAATTTTGAAGACAGAGCGAAACGCCAAAGCAGTGTTAGACACACACATAGATTCTGAAGGCATTATGCACACATGTATCTTGTATGTGTTGGAGAACACCAAGGTAGTGACAAACCAATGTGCATTTTGTAGGCAGAGAAGAATGCCAAGGCAGTGTTAGGAAATAAGTCTAATGTAGTAGCTGCCCTAAGGATAGGTGAAACCGCACGTGTGTCCTGCTGTGCCCATGTCCTCCACCTTGTGGTGGCCCGCTATGTAAGCCAACCCCTTCCACTTGATAAGCTGATAAGTATGACGCAGAAGATGTGCATCCACTATATCCACTCCAACAGGGCCTGAAATACATTAGGAAAGCTGCAAGTTCACCAAAACCTCTAAAAACTGCTGAAACCCACAATGCCAACCCAGTGGAAATCGGGCTTAAATATTCTGCAGTGTCTCTGTAAATAGTGCATTAGCCAAGTATTGCAATAGCCAAAGCTAGCAACTGGAGCGTGCCTTCTTAACACCCTATAGACAGTGGCAAATGTTGGACAATATTCTTTACTACAAGCTTTTGAAGACGACATCTATCAGGTTAACCTGTACCCTATATCACTGAGCAGGGTGCGACCGCTGGTGAATCTGTTTGAATGAGAACTATCCAACATAATAAATTAACATGGCATGCCTGTTGATGAAGAAGCAGGGGACCTAGCCGTGAAACTGCTCTCACCCTGTGACAGCGTCCACATTTTGTTGGGATGAAGGGAAATATAGAGTGACTGCAGGTTTAAAGTCAAGGTGGCTACTTTTAAACAACACAGGTGTGAGGATGATGAAAATGCAGGGGTTGGTTTGCAATAGGGTGTGTTATCCAGTTGTAAATATTCAGTAAAGACACATTTTGAAGCCTGAATGGAACAAGAAGAGAGAGCTAAAGTTCTGAGATCTACGACTCAGTTTGAGACTCCATCACTGCAAAGCAGGTTAACAGCAATGCACACCGATTCACCTCAATTTAGGACACTAGTTTTGCGGTGCTAAGACAAGGGGCCTCATTACGACCCGGGCGGAAAGGGATCAAAGGAACCGGTACCGGTAATCCCTTACCGCCCTACTACGAGTTCCCTTTGCGGGTCCTCCCTTAAAGCCTGCAAAGGGACCTTAGAACTAATAACGGTACTGCAATTTGCGCTACCGTTATTAGCGCCTTCCCCATTCCCATTGAGCCCTATAGGCCCAACCTTGGAATGGGGCGGTAATAGCTCCATTCACCAGGGTGGAGTCGGTGAGGTTTTGGAGGCAGCCATGGCGCTAATAGCGCCATGGTTACCTCCAACCTCGTAATGACCCCAAAGGTTTCCAACAGTGAAAAAATAAGAGGCTGTGGGAAAGACTCCTTTCTTTGTCTGGCTTGCAATGTGCAGCGTAGTCCATATACGAATTCTGTGGGCCCATTGCTGACTAGACGTTGATGCCTAATTTTTGACACATGGCAACAATCCAGTGCAATTCTATGCGGTGTGGCCATCTGCACTTGTTCAATTATCTGTGGAAATCATAAGGGTCCCCCAGGGATAGGGTGCAATTTGTACTGGTATTTAGTGCTGCTGGGGCTATTGTATCAGACCACAGGACACCCCGCAATTACAGACATATATGAGAGCTCACCTTCATTAAAATTAGGAAAAATGAATGAGAGTAAATAGTGAAAGACTATGGCAGGAGGAATCACCAAGCCCAGCCCTTGGAAGACCACACCACAGACTATTCAGGAAATGAAGATTTGCATGCAAGCCAGCTAGAGTGTTGCAGATGGAAGGCATGGGGAAAGATATTGGTAACCTTGGCTCTGACAGTAAGGTATGTGTGCATTGCAAAAGTCATCATCTCAATCTATTTGGCTCAAGCTGTGCCACTCTCTCACTCCTAACAGTGCAATCACAAACTGAATTTACTGCCTCAATTTATTTTGCTTTGCAATCAGCAGAGCTGCTCCCTATCACTGCAATTACAAACTGAAGTTACTGCCTCAATTTATTTGGCTCTACTAACTAGCCGAGCCACTCCCTAAATCCTAAAAGATCAGACACAAAATGGAGATGCTGACTCGTTTTATTTGGCTCTGCCTACAAGTGGAGCCCTTCTTGTATGTTTTGCTGGACACTGCCAGTTGACAATGTCTTCCACGTTTCTACCTTCTTGCCCCGTGATCCAAAAGAGAGTATTATGGTACTGCAGCATATGCCTATCCATAGCATTCGCCATTGGCAGGGGATCCAACTCTTCTCAACTGGCAAATGCCAGGCAATGCAAGTAGAATGTGCCTGCATGCCTTCTCTCTGTCTCTCCTCTCCGGCCAAAATGGCATCACACCCTGCACTATGACACCACCAGCAGGATGTTGCTGTGCTGTGGGCGACAGTGGATGAGGCCACTGGGTCAAGCTGTGCTGGGTCAGGCGCAGACGGCTGGGATGCTTGGGCTGGCCAGGAATTTGTGGGGAGAAGGGTTACTTGCTACAATGACATGAAACACTATGGCATATTATTTGATACTCCCCCCTTGCAGTCATCACTGGAGAGTGCTGCAGTAGTGGACTCACTGGAAGGTGATGTGTGCTCTCTATAAACACCCTTGTGCTACACATTGAGTGCTTTCACATCACTGTGGTGCCCAAGGTGCTCTCACTGGGGTTGTTCTCATTAATTTAATTTGCATGCATTCCTGACCCCTGGAAGTCCTTCCCTCCAGCAAGCTGAAGTAGTGCCAGGCCCATTGCCAGATCAGATGCTTTGAGGGTGAAGATGCATTCTGACCATCCATATAAATATATATACATTTTCTTTGCAAACGATGTTTTATCTGTCATGGACTAAACACGTTTTAACACACACATACAACGCATGATCACAATTGATACATTATTACAATAATTACAAACATACCTTTCACTAGGTCACCACAAATACAGTTAATCAATGTCTAACACATGTGTGTAAATTCACATAAAAATCTAAAAGCAGATTTAAAAATGCCTGATGTAACTGATCAAGTATGCCCAATTAAAATATGAAGCTAGCGAAAAAGAGAATGCAGTGAGGTGAGGTGCGAGAATTAGATAACCCCCAACCACACCCCCACTTTTATGCATCTTACCCTCCATACCCTCGACAGAATCCTTACAGCAGAATGCACTACCAAGTTCTCTTTATAATGTTCACACAAAGCCAGTGCTTGCTTTATATTTCTGAAGGCTGTACACCTAAATAAAGGCTTGAGGTATTTCTTCCTGCTGGCATGATAAAGAGGGCAGAATAAGAGAAAATGTATGACTGGCTCAATTTCTATTTCACATAAATAGCATTTGTTCGAAACATGGTGGTTCCGCTTGTGCAATAATTCAGCCAAGGGTAACGTGCCCAAAGGGAGGTTGGCGTATAATGCCCTACTGAATTTTGGAGATACGAAGCCCAAATAACTTTCATAGCCAAAGCACTGCTTTCATTCCCAATATCTCCTTCCACTTTCACTTTTTGAATTGTCGGCAAGAAGGCCACACACTTCATTGTGCAAGAGGGCTTCTTTCATCTGTTTTTTTTTAAAACTCTGGCTAGTCGAATAATCTTCTGACCAGCATTTACAATATCCTAGCTGAGTGACGGATTCCTTTAGGTACTCCAAAAAGGGAAACAAATGGCCTCCCTCCTGTGATAGAATGTCTTTCAACGACAATCGATAGTTGGTAGTCTAGCGGAAGACCAAACCCAGATCCAATATAGTACAGGTTTGGACTTACATAGCAACCTGATCCTCTGTACATTTACCTCTAAGAAGACTGGAACGGTAGGAGTACTTCTTGGAAGTCCCTGTAAATTGTTCACAAATGTATTTTCACTGATACTTAATTGATTACAGTTTGTTCCTCCCACAACTGTGCCCCATAAAAGTGGTGCTTGTCTAGCCTGAGCATTATACGCTTCCAGGGATACTTTCCCCAACCCGTTGCCTTAATCAGGGGCAAACTTAGCGATGGCTCCACTGTAGCGAATAAGCCTTGGAGACTTGGGAGGACCAATTGCAATTTTCAGTGAACCGGAGACCCAAATAATCGTACTCACTAACTTGCTCAACACGCTCCCCTTTAAGTGTCAGATTTAATATGTTAAGTCATTTGATTCTACTTCTCTTGAAGTTCATGGTTTTAGTTTTTTTCACATTAATGGAAAATACATTTTCATCACAAAATTCTTCAAATGCCGACAATTGTTTAGTTAAGCCAAACGTGGTCAATGTTAATAACACTGCATCATCAGCGAACATTAAAATTGGTAATTTCTCTCCAACTCAAACGGCGCTTCACATGATGAATTCAATAATTTCGGAATTATACCATTGATAGAAAGACAAAACAATCTAGGGGCCAAAACTCACCCTTGGCTTACTCCCATTTGAATTGGAATTTTCTTAGACCCCACCACTAGCACTCCATTTTACTACAACTTTGCTTACTGTGTATAAACTTTGAATTGCCCTCAAAGGGGTGTGGGGAGTACTCAGATTTTAGAGGGTGCTCCATGGCCCTGCCCACAGTACCTTATCAAAGGCTGTTTTTAGACTGACAAATGTGACATACAATCTCATGTTCCTTAGAATTACATAATTATCAGTCAATAACCGCAATCTTAAGCATTGGTCTACTGTGCTGATGTTCATCCAGAAGCCAGTATATAGATGGTGTAGGATGTTATTATCTTCCATTCAGGCCTCCAGATAGATTAGTAATGACTTGGTGAAAACCTTCCCTCCTGCGTCAAGCAGGGATATCGGGTGGAAGTTCCCTGGGTCATCCCTATCACCCTTTTTATACAATTGGATGATTTTGACCTGGGTCCATGTCTGCGGAGCGAGATTTGCTAACATAACAGCATCGCAAAGCTTGGTAAGATAAGGGGCCCATATCATGGGCTCAGATTTGTAAAAATCTATCAGTAACTTATATGGGCCAGTACCTTTTCAGCTTTTTGACTAATGAGGGCAGTAATCACTTTGCCTAATGTTAAGGTTAAGGGGAACAACATCTTCTTCACTAACAACCCCAATAGGAATTGCATCCCAAAAAACTCTGTTTTCTGCATACAATATTGAAAACCGATTCTGGAATATTACATTGTATATGCTTCGGTGTTTCCCTTCCCTAGAAGACTCCAAAATCGTTTTATGTCTTTCTCTGTGATGGCTTTTAGGAGGGAATTCCAAATATCTCTCTAGTGCTCCTCCTTTTTCTATTTTAATAAACTCTTATATTGGGGCCAGGCAAGTACTGCTGCCTCCCACCCCCTGTCAGAAAAGGTTTTCAAGCATTTGATCAAATTCTGGTTTGCCTTTCTGCAATATTGGTCAAACCAGGGGTTCATTTTTTGTTACATTCCAGCGATTCAATCTGGCATTGGCAGTAAACAATGGTGTTATCGCAGCTTCAAGTATTGAATGTGATGATAGTACACAAAATGGCGACCCTCCATCGTCTTACAAAACGCTTACTAGCACTGGGAGAATACAATTGTAAATGGAAGCCAGTTTCCTGGTTTTATTCATTTTAACCCACCTGACTGCTTTTCTAGCATTAGCAGACAGCCTCAGGACTATGTTGTCTGATGACAAAACCAAAAAGCTTGGGGCCACCCTCAGCATCAGTGGGCAGTGATCACTTTCCACCCTTTCCTCTACTGCAAACTGAATAGTCTGAGCCAACATTTCCAGGTTCACCAGCATATAATCTATGAGCGAGGCTTGGGAACCATTCACATATGTGTATTTTGCTGGGGAGTCCCCAACAAACCTCCCATTACATGTTACATGTTTGCATACTCAGGGACACAAAGAGACTAGCGAGCGCTACAGCGTTCTTTTTTGGGTGTCTAGAGGGCATGACTAAAAAGGGTTTCCACATTCCAAAGTCTATCCTCATCTTTACAAATACCACCAGTCAAGGACAGGGGCCCAATTTGGAGATTAAAATTACCCATGATAAAAACCTTCTGGCTAAACATATTAAGGAAAGGGATCGAACAGGTGGGTAAACATATTAAGGAAAGCGAAAGCCTACCCTTTCCCCTCTTCAAGGACTGGCCACAGTCTCGTTTTCCTGGTCCATCCCCTCGAAGACAATCGCTACCTCCTGTGCCTGGTGAATCAGTTTGCTGTGATGCCACCACCTCCTCCTGTTACCTCTTCCTGTCAGCCACCTGCACATTTAAGGTATCACCTATGTGACAGCCTCTCCCTGCTGATGGGGTACTGCCACCTTCACAACAACTCCAAAGTCCATTTACTGGCCCATGGTTTGCTGGAACTCTTGGCCTGTCTCTGCAGCTACCATAACCTCCTCTTTATAGGTAGCCGCATCACTCCCCACCATCATAGCCAACCTTTCAAAAATGCTGTCCAGATAAATGTGCCCTATACAAGAGCACTTAAAATTCAGGAAAACTCTCAAGACAGGACTGCATAATGCATAATTGATGAAGACGCTGCACTGTCACTGTGAAATCAAGGTAACAAAACCACTGCATGTAGGACTCTGACTCATGACATGGCACAATGCCCGTGGGAATGCCACACTGGCTCCCAATGCTCATTGAAAACAACGGTATGACAGAAAAAGAACTCCTACTGATCAGCGCCCAAAGAATTGCTACCATGCCAGCGCAGACACAACATTGACAATACTGTAAGGAAGGCATGGTATCAACAGTAAGACAGACACAAGTGTTCACGGTTCAAGGGTGTTTATTGAACTTTTGCAAGGGTATGATAAATGCCTTTCTAAACCTAAATCTAGGATGGAAGCATGTTGCAACCATCAAATAATAAAGAAGGCATTCCTAGTGGAGTCATGTCAACATAAAATGGCTATTGCCAAACCATACTACTAATTTACAAATGGTGTGGGTGAAGTTCATGAAAAAGAAAGAAGTGTTCACAAAATGATAAGTCAGAATGATTGGGCTGTTGGCCTCCCTTTCTGAGGTTTATAGCACGGGGCAAGGTGGGTCACTTGAGCAAAGCACACACTCTGGCACTGCCACATGAGGATACAGTTCAATTTCCACAGTTCAGGACCTTCTGGGTCCAAGCCTCTTTACTCCTGGTAAGTCTCTTGACTCAGAGGGCTTACAGTACACAAATTATAAGAAAACATTCCTTGCTCTCTGTCTGTCATAAAGTAGGGTGTTCACCATGGATCCCCCTCTGCTGGGCTAAGATCCTTTTTAACTCAAAGGCTCCACGTTGGATCCCCCTCAAACGGACTCAGTTCCCTTCCACACAAATGTCAGAGAGTTCTATCATGGGTGACTAACGGCTCACCCCGAATACCCCTCTGCTGGGCTCAGATCCCTTTCTTTAGGTCAATTAGTCTCCATGTACTTTAAACTATCGACGACTTTTGAATGCGCACAGGATTTAGCAAGACACGTTGCATGACCACTTCGATCTCAGTGTTCCATTTTGTCACACTTAGCATCAGTTGGATACCTAATAGAGACCTTTGAATGAGCACCCCGTGGAGCCGGACTGCATGGTATGTTGGGTTGCCTCCCAAAGTTCAATCGCAAAGTTCAATTACTTCTTTGGTTCCAATTATACCGGCGTTGCTCATCGCCAATGCCTCACACACTGTTCTATTTGTACAATGTTGCTGCTTGCAACCATGGTTGAAAACACTCCAGTTTGCTATCAGTCTCTCCGACTCACCGGCTGCGTTGTCTTTTCTGATGCCGCTTTGTTGTAGAAGCCAAAGACAGTACCATGGCGTCAATCACTCCAACCCGCCTTGGTTATCTATGCGGGTGACCCCCAGGTTGCTCCAACACACTGTGCAGGTTTGATCAGCCTTAGTTCCTGGTCTTTGATTTCTTACTTTCCAAGGCTCATGAAAGTAACGGTCATTAGAGGTCACGGGTACTTTCCTCCTTGCGACTTTCCCTGCTCTCGTCGTCTTCCTCCTTGTATTAAACTGCCATCTTGGAACTGATGTTTCCTCGTGTGGTTTTCCTTACTCAGAGTGTGCTTTCGTACTCCGCCTTTTTTCCGTGTGGGGAAGTGTGATGGAAGTCAGGTGTGAGTAATAATCCACAATTGCCTGACCTTGCCTGTCCATGGTGTTGGGACATGTCAGGTATACAGCTCTGTTGTTAGTCTGTTGTCGCTCATGTTGAACTTCCCATGAGAAAGTGTTTGTGTGGAAAAGGGGGGCATTGAATTTCTAGGATCCTACTTGATAGCATGTGGAAAAGGTGTTATTGGGAAGGGGATACCACGTCTCACCCTCTGTGTCCCACTTCCACCCCACAAGGACCTCTCATCCAGGTGATCCTCCCGCACTGGTCCACCCCCAGGAACTGGATCCAAAACTAATGGCCATGTCCTGGCCACCTGGATGACAGATCCCCGGGGACTAGCTGGTGAGACACCTTCAGGTGTCTCACAATACCCACTAAAAGGGCACGATTCATGGAATTATTTGCGTGGAAAATGGGGAACTTGCACCAATCTGCATGCAAAATCCTGTTTGTCGATTCATGGAATCGAATGGGTGGGACTTAGCCTGGACTTGTGTGGAGTTCACGCAGGCTTGGCACAGTTCTGCAAGCTGTCGAGCGCCTTGCACGAGACACCACGTAGAACATGGGTGTGGCTTGTGTAGAGGGGTAGGAAGGGGGTGGAACACAGAAAATGGGGAAGAACATGCGAAATAGTGGGTGTTCCAAGGGACAGCCTGCAGGCAGTCTGTTGCATGCCCACAATTTCATCAAAGACACATATTCATGGAATCACCTGCGCAGCCTCTCGGCATAGAAATTGCCATGCCAATCCCTCGATCTCTACGCCACCCGAAGGCAGGCGTAAAAACACTTGCACATAGGAATCGCAGAGCGGAGGTGGGTTTGCATGTCGGATTTAGGGGTGAGTGTATGCAACCGGGGTTCCGATCTAACTCAGGGGTGTGCGTACACAGTATAGCCTGGTCCAGGGAGTTTAAACCAAGTTACGAATTTTAATATGCATGTTGTCAGGGTGCGGGCAACAGTTAGGAGGGACCCTGCCCATGGTCCTTAAGATGCAGACCTGCTTGTGGGAGACCACACACACTGTTTGATGGGTGCGTGTATTTGCACCCCGGAAGAGCATGCCAAGGCAGCTGTTCTGGCTGTTTATGCTTTGCGTGTCGGGGGCGTTCCAGGTGCAACTTGCAAATATGGTTACTTTACGCATTGGATTCCATGAATACACAGGGCACACATTTTTTATTCTGTGCACTTTGTTGTTCTCGGCTGCAGCAATTACAGGAGAAATGAACACTTTTCCATTAAATGGACCCTAAGACTTTTTATATCTCTAGGTCGCTGCCACCATCAAAGCGAGTGAAGGTGTTGCTTGGTAAAAACTACCAAAGTGAATGGATGCTGGATAGCAATTGTAAGGACAGCGAGGCCTCTGGAAAGTAGATGAGCGGTCGCAGTGATCTTTCGATCAGCAATTTTTTCCAAGTAACACCTTCACCCGCCTTGACAAAGACCTTTTGGTCGAAACACATGTCAGCACTCTTCATGTGAACAGGCGGTAGAAGGGCTCTAAGTTCTTGGCAACCTTATGCCAATAAAGCAGCACTTCAACTAAACTGAAGTAGTAAGACTAACGTGTCATTTACTGACACGTGACGTACTACCTTCAAACTGGTGATAACATACAAAGTCCAGCACTGCAAAAAAACGGGGTTCTTATCAACCTTTCCTACTTCACAATATGGGACTCTTTGAGCATTGTCAAGCAGGAGCCCAGTTAATGGCAGCAGGACATAAAAAGCATATATAGCAACGTCAGTGCAGGGATCAACTTTTCCTTCAATGCTCTCACCATTACCTTCATTACATACCATTGACCGTCAACTGTCTTTAATAAGTGGTACGGAGACCTGATGTGATTGGTCTCACATCCACTCAGGGGGCTGACTTTAGTAGTGACTGGGTGTGTTGGCTCTGACTCAGAGAATGTCATGTACATGATTGCCATGAGAACCAGGCAGGATAATGAATGTTTGAAATCATGATATTTCCATTGAGAGACATCAGGTGTGGAAGGGTTTGCTGAGTCCTGGACTGCTGAATGGCTGTGAGTTCAGTCTGCACACCTTCTGGCCCAGGCTTTGTATGATTGATACATGTTTGTGTGACTTCATCGCTAAATTTGTTACCTGCGTGAGTTTTCTATATGGTCGGACCAACATTTCCATGCATGCCCATGTGTTATGGAGTGACAGGTGAGTGGTTCACATGTGGAATATGTGTGTCGACTTTATGTTGTGCTGTCTTGCATGTGGCATTGCCGCCTTAGGTGAACGGTCTACAATGTCATCACTCTTGCATGTGACATGGCACTTGTTCAGCCTATTTGCGTGACCCATGTGTGTGTATATGGGTGATCAGTATACAGATGTAGCTACACACAGGGATGGGAATGGAATACTACACAGCATTTAATGACACAAGATTGATGCATGGATGGGTTGAATGGACACATGCTAACAGCAACAAGTACTTCCATGCACCATTGTGTTGTTGCAGGTCGATGTGTGTCGTGATGTTCAAGGAGACATGTATGTGTGTGAAAGTGGGAACTTGTTCACATGTTGCCAACGTGTCTCGCCCCTGGACATGCTATCCCACAGTTACAACTTCCCTCCTCTCACAGGTATTGAATGCTTTTGCAGATTGCAAGTCACGACTGACAGTGATAATGTTTACGACTCCTTTTATTCAGTAGAGTACAAAATAGAAATGTGTGCAAGTGTGTGTGGTGCTGTACAAGTGGCATTGCGGAAGTGCAGGGGTGTGTGGGTTTGAGGATTTGGTGTTAGGGGACGCAGGGATGGTGGGAGGGATGGACGAAGTTGTTTAGAAGAAGAGGAATGAGATGAGTCAATGGTGGGATTCGGGGGGAGGGGGAGGCGCAACATGGGTCTCCCATGTTGCTGTTTGCCCTGTGATTCAGCCTGGTATGCCTGTGATGCTGGGAAGACCAGGCTGTCCTCCTTCACAATGGTTTAACTGTCTCCAGGCTGAGTAAGTGGTACATGAGGCAGGATGCTAGTCACCTGCATGGCCCTGTCCACCATCTGGGGTCTCCTCCTTGCCACGCTGTGCTTCATCAAGAGCACAATACGTCTGGTTAACAGTCCCAGTTGTGCCCCAGTTGCATTCTTTATAGTGGTGCCCAGCTCGAATATGTCTTTGCTCATGTCCTTGCCACTGTTGTTGATGACATCAAGCCCGCTGGACACCCCAGCAAGTTTCTGCAATATATTGCACCCTACTTCAGCCACTGTCTGGAATATCAGCTACTGCGGCTCCGGGAGATGTCAAGCCACTCTGGCTGCTCCCCCTTGATGGTCCCAGAGGCTGCGGTATTGGTTTTGCAGCCTGAGGAAGTAGGCCAGCGGCTCTGGACTCGGTTCTCATGCACCGCACGGGTGTGGCACCATGTTGGGAGTGCTGGTGTGGCAACATGACATGCGTGGAATCTCCACTGCTCGTGTAGTTATCATCTTTCTCCGGCTGCCTTTCCTCAGCAAGCACTTCTAGCCTTGACTCCTCTGCAGGCAGGGCGATTCTGAGGCCCATCCACCTGTGTCCAGATGGCTAATCAGCATGGTGGCCCGCCTGTGTGTGGAAGAGGTGGTCCCCCAATTCTCTTTTACCTGGGCCTTCTCAGTGGATACGCTCTGGACGCTCCAGACTGGCACGTGCTGTTCTCCCTTCTCACTGCTGTCGGAGCATTCCACGGGGGCCCCTCCCTCTGTAATCATGGCTGGGAAGTGAAAAGAAAAGTAGACATTTTAGTAAGTAGCATAATAACGATGTGTGCAACTAAGTAACATTACTGTTGAGACGTGTTATTATGAATTGGCATGCATTTGGCCCTCACACATTTTCCTATTGCACCGTCAACACAGTGTTGTCATCCATGCATGATTAACTCAAGAGGACATGTTGGTGCTGCCATTGGCGATGAGTGGTGCCTGTGAAGGCAATGTGGGGATGTGTGAGGTGTTTCTGTTTGTTGGTATTTTGGCTGCCCCATGACTCATTGCATGGCTATGCATCTGGGGGGAGGTGTGTTGCATGTGGTTGTCATGTCCCCTGTACCCACGCGGCTCGACGTCAGATGGATATTGAATATGTTTGGTGTGGGTCCTGTGTGGCATGGCTCGATTTGTGGTGGTGGTGGGGCTAATGTTGTGGGATATGTCCATTGTTGGCAGTTATGAGGGGTCAGTAATGCAAGGCCGACAAATGCTTGTATTTTTCTCAAAGTAAGACATTTTATTAAAAAAAATGTTTTAAAAAAGGCTCACTTGCCATACTCTATCAAGAAATTACCTACCTGGTCTAAAGGCTAAGGGAACAATCTCTAGGATGGGTAAACTGGCCTTCACTCTAAACCACAAACATTCAAAGAAAATGATAATGCAATACTAGATAATAAACAATATTAAACAATATCTGAATGACCTTCACCTGTCCTGGGTGAAATACAGGTTTTAAAGTCAACTTCAAAATGTTCAAAGGAAAAGAAAAGAAAGTCTTGAACCAGTTCTTATCAGTTCCAAGGAAAACAAAAGTTCATCAAACAAAAATTCACTGGTAACAATTCTTTGGTTTCTGTTGATAAGATCCCCTTCCAATTCCAGCAAAGAAAATAGCACCATTGGTAATCCTGGTGATCTTCTCTTCAAGATTGCTCGTTATAGTTCAACAGAAAAGTTATTTTTAAGACTTCTCCACCTTCAAATTTATAATGGGTTAGAACTTCTGCAATACATTTGGTATATTTTTCAGGATGTTTCTCTTTGGATTGCTGCTTCCTTTTAACAACCACTCTTCTACTGTTGTTACTATGAGAGCAGTCACCTTTGTCCCACAGTATGCCACTACTTCAAACCACTCTAATGCAGCATCCACTGACAACTCTGTATGCCACCACAGTTCAAGTACTTCTAGCACTGCTTTATATTTCCGAATTATTAGGCACAGTCTGACAAGACATTTCGACCTCTTCAGTTAGTCCAGGCACTCTACCCGTAAATGACTTTCTGAAAGGGTGCAGCCTGTTTGCCTCTTCCATCTGTCTAACTGCCACAGAAGGAGCTAGGAGCTATTGGGCATTTCTTTGGTTTTAATTTTGGGCTTGCATCCCTTCTGAAAATAGTGAAAAGCCCCCTGTGCACTGAGCGCCGAAGGATCCTTTTACTGTCCCTCTTTCGTGTTCCCCACCTTGCTCCCGTCGCCCGTCCCACCCCCGACCCCCGATTTGCCCTCCACTACTGGGCAAACCAAATGCGGGTTCCAGGAAGGCTGCAGATGCCCGCATTACTGCTTTCACCCATGGCAGGTGGTGAGGTAGAGCTCTTGGTCATTTCTTTGGTTTTCATTTTGGCCTTGCATCCATTTTGAAAATAGTGTGAAGCCCCCTGCGCACTGAACACTGTAGTATCATTTTCTTGTCCCACTTCTGTGATTCCCACCTTGCTTATGCCTCTCGTCACAACCGCCACCCCTGATTGGCCATACACTACTGAGCAATCCAAAAGCAGGCTCCAGGAAGGCTGCAGAGGTACACATCGCCACTTTCACCCATGGCAGGAGGTGAGGCAAAGCTCCTGGGAATTTCTTTGGTTTTAATTCTGGGCTCGCATCCATTTTGAAAATAGTGTAAAGCCCCCTGTCCACTGAGTGCCGTAGCATCCTTTCCCTGTCCCTCTCCTGTGATTCCCCACCTTGCTAGCGCCTCCCGTAAATACCCACCACCCTGGATTGTCCCAGAGCCCTATATCACACATTCTGCTATGGCAACCCCCTGCCCGTTGCAGCCCCCTTTGGCTAAGGGCCCCAAGGATAAGGGCAGCTCCCGAAGAACCAACTCCAGAAGGCGTTAGCCGGTGTTCGCCGGGGAAGCAGAAAGCCTGCAGTCGTCAACCAGCAGCCATAGGCAAGATAAGGGTGTTGTGGTTAGGGGGCAAAGCCATCACTGTACCCCACTAAACTGCCCCACTCCTCTTACTCCTCTGGAATCAGGCCCAAGGTCTTCTCTTGCCTTGGCGTCAGTTGCAACCTGGGGCCTGGTGGTTCTCCTCGAAGAGCTTGGGCGATGGTGAACTAGGTGTATTTCAGCTTCACCCGCTGCTTCTCATCCAACTACTTCTTCCTTAGTTCATCCCAGTGCATTGCTTGATGCCCAGCCCATTGATCTCCTCCGTTCCACCGCTCCTTCAGTGAAGTTCATCTTGTACCAGACCTCCTTTTCAGTTACCATCTTGCTGGACACCACAACCTCTGCAGCGGTTGTAGCCACTAATGTGATGGTTTATATTGATTGCAAGAAGTGGAGGAGGAGGTGTGTGATGCTAATTGCGATGGGTGTGTCATTCTGTTTTGTAGTAGAAACTGCATGTACTGCGTGTGTCCAGAGAATTTGTAGGTGTTGGGACCACCCTGTAGACAGCAATCACTTTTTCCTAGAGTGCACCGTGTTTGTTGATTAGGGATCCATAGGGTATTGATGGGTTTGCAAGTGTGCTCTGGTCGTTGGTTGCAATTTGTCTATTTGTGTCTTGGTATGTGTTGGAATATGTCTGTGTCGTTGTGTGAGGTGTGTGTATGTCCTGTTGGTACTGTGTCTGTCTTGGCTTGTGTTGGCCATGTTGACATAGACGGGGGAGTCTTGGCATTGATGTGACATTTGACAGATTTTCTGCAACTACACGTGGTGATCTCAGGGTTGAAAGTCTGACATGTAAAGTGCACGTGTCAGTGATGTATTTTCTGCAACGTTTCAGCATCTCTGCTCCATGTGGTATGGGCGTTTCTATGAGTGTGTCCTGAGATTTCTGTGTACGTTGGTGGGTTTGTGACTATTTATGGTGAGTGTGTTGGTGGGGGTTTCCATTGTTTTTGTGGTAGGTCTGTGGGTGCGTTCCGGTTTGGATGGGCGTGTCAGGAGTGTTGTGTGTCTTGGCGAGTGCGACCCACCCAGAGTGTACGTTTGAGGGTATTTACTAAATGGATGTAGATCTTGGGAGATGTGTGTTGAATATCCGAACTTAAACCATGAAGTTGATGGTGTGTATTTTGTGCATGATGCAGGTACGTTTGTGGATTTGCGTGGAGACGGCAGGGATGTATGGTGAAAGTGTGTGGGTGGATGGGTATGTAAGGGTGCAGAGGTACGAGTCCGACACAGTGGTAACATGTTTGTTGACAAGGACTTTTATTTATATATAAAAGAAAAAAGGAAAACCTACTTTGCCCTATTTCTACGAGGGGTTGCCCTAACTCAACAAAAAGACTAAGGACTCTGTCAGGATGTCCAGTAAAGTAGAAAGTCCACTGTCCTGTGTCCACATCTATTGCCTTACCTTATACACTAGACTAACTAAGGAAAAACTGTGTGTCTTCTTGATCCAGAAGGAGGCTTCTCTCATTCTGGGCACAGATTCAAATGTTCATTTCTTGATGAGAAAACACAATGAATGGTTCTTTAACCTAAAAGTTATTGATGTTGGATGCTCCTTGTGTGGAAACGGAGGGCATCCTCACTCCTTTTCCCCCTAGATCCTCCTCTCAGGTGGCCAGGGAAAAGTCACCGCTTTTGGATCCCGACCCTGGTGGTGGATATGTGAGGGAGGCTCACCTGGGTAGAAGTAACTTGTGGAGTGTGCACTGGACGTCATTAGGTGATGCATGGTATTCCCTATTCCTTTTCCAGAATTAACCTTCTGTCCCTCAAGCCTTTGTAAGCTACTGTCAGCCCTTTGCCTTTTCTTCCCTCCAAAATGTCCCCTAAAAATACTACCTCATTACTGGGACGAGGAAGAGACTAACTAGGAGGACACATCCTCATGTGGGGGAGATAAACACACACCAGTCTTATATTATTAATGCAGATACACATCTATCAAGTACTGAGACAAGAAGGAGACAACACAAAGTTATGCACACTTCCTTTAAATCAAACCTACACAAAAACCATTTGGGTACTGAAATGAGGAACAAAGCTATGGAGGATTTCAGATGGAACAGATGGGCATGCCTAGCTAATGAGTTTTATCAGGGTCAGGCAATTGGACTGAATGACCCATACCTTGTGGTCAGTTAACAATCCCAATGCATGTAAAATGCTGGCTGCACAGCACAAGGGAGAAGTGGCTGGACGAAGCAGGCTGGCGTAAAAGCGGAGTAGAGAAAGAGGAGCGGGAGACAAGGGTGCCGGGAGCCATGCCATGCAGCAGAGAGGGATGCCGAGGCTAGCTGCGAGAAGGTCTAGAAGCCCTGCAAGCCCTCCGTGTCAGAAGCACTCCAGTCACTGTGGGACTTCGGGAGAGCAAGCAGTGCTCTCTATGACCTCTGCAAGGGAAGACCAGAGGTGTTGAAAACCAGAAAGCAAAACGAAGAGAGGAATGAAGATGATGGGAGCTGCCGTTTGAAACCAGTGAGTGAAAACAGTGAAACACTCATACCGTGGCGCTCTGGGAATCAGAAGGAAACCCTTTTTGAGTACCGAACTAAATGAAACTAGTTATAAGCACTTTTAAATGCTGAAACAAGCACTTTTAAAATGCTGAAGAAACTGCAAGTTGTTATGAACTCTTTTGAATACTGAATGCATTAAATGACATTGTTAGCAATTTTGAATACCGCACAGAGAAAAAGCAAGTTATGAGTACTTGTGAATGAAGTAAAAGCAAGGTGGTGCATGCAGCAGAGACCATGGAATGAATTGTTTGAGACACAAGTGTTGGTAAAGCAAAGAAAATACCATGAAGGGTATGAGATGAGAAACCAAGTATTGTAAAAAGCAAACTGAAGGTTGTGAGGAAGCCTGTATTGGCAAGAGCCAGAAGCATACCCTAAATGTAACAAAGTGCATGGTGGCCAACCGAACCATGGTAAAGTATTGGAAGAGTGTGATGAAAGAAACAAACTTCACTCTCAAAGGCAAGCAGTGGACAATTGTTGATGGAAAACAAACCAGAATGGGTATCAGTTGGGTGACCCGTGATGGATGGACCGTGCCAATACTGTATGTCCCCTTCTATGGAAAAAGCCAATGAAAATAATCATAAAGAAGCTTGTGTTTTGTAACAGACGCTTATGTGATTTTGAAGTCAGGAAACAGAACTATTTGTGTGAACCAGTGAAAAGTACTGATGACAAAAGAGCTGAGAAGTGTCCCAAGTAATTAGGCCTCATTACATGTTTGGTGGTAGCCTTGGGTAACACCAGCAGGCTGCCGCCAAACTTGCGAAAAATTCCAGCACCCGCGATTGGGCAATTACCGGGTCATTACGGCCCCATCGGACCCAGTAATTGCCCATTCGCAGGCGCCGGAAAATATTCTTCTGCATTCCCATTTGTGCCCCATAGAGCGAGTCCCAGCGGGCGGGAAGGCACCCACGAGCAGAACTCATAGTTTGCTGGTCTGGTAACTACGGTACCGGCAAGCTTACCAGTACCATAGTTACCGAACCAGCAGACTTGTAATGAGGCCCATTGTGTTGTTTTGAAGAGCTGAAAGATTTGAACTCTCAGGGAAGGGAATCCTGATACTTTTTCTGGTGAATCTAGGTGTAGTAAGTGAGATGGAGGAAGTTGACCGTAGGGTTCGGAGATTGGGTTTTTTGTTGATGCAGTGCGTGAGATAGGGGGGGCTGTATTGTAGAGGCAGCAGTGAGTGGTGGAAAGTATTTTAAATTCAATGCATGCTTTTATGGGAAACTAGTGGGCGTTGGGTCTGATTTAGGAGTAGTGATCTGAGCGATTGAGACCCCAAACTGCTCTGAGGGCGTTATTCTGTGTGAGTTGTAGTTTATTGAGGTTCTTGGTGGAGGTCCCTGCTAGGATGGCATTGCAGTAGTCAAGTTTGGTGCTGATAGCTGCTCTAGCAAGAGTGAGGCAGTTGCTAGGGGTGAGGAATTTTCTAGAGAGATTGAGGAGTTTCGTAGAGTCCATTGTCTTCATATGTTTGTTCAGGTTGAGTTTGGCATCAAGGCATACTCCTAGAGTTTAGTAGAGTATGCTGCGGAGGAGGCCATTGCCTTCACATGTTTGTTTAGGTTGAGTTCGGCGTCAAGGTATAATCCTAGCGTTTTGAAATGGGGAGAGACAGGGATACTGTTTCCGTCAATGATGATGGAGGAGTAGGCAGAGTCAAGTTGTTTGAGATGGTGGAGGGAGCCAACAATGAGTAGCTCAATTTTATCATCATTAAGGCAGAGGCGGTGGTTGGTCATCCAGGCCTGTATGATGTTGTAGATGTGATTGATGTTTACACAGTCAAGTTCGTAGGTGTCAGAGAGATTGGGGAGGATCTGGGTGTCAACTGCAAAATGAGTGTAAAGGATATTGAGGTCATCAAGGCGATCAAACAGGTCCTTGGTGCATGGTGTGTGGGTGTATGCGTTCTAGAGCATAGGGGAGATGCAGGAGCCTTGTGGGACGCCATAGGGCACCGGGATGTGGTCTGCTGCTTTCGTGCTGGCAAAGACCCTAGAGGTTTTGTCTCTCAGGAAGGATTTTACCCATTTGGCTGCTTCTTGGGGGAAGTTGAAGGAGGTGGTGAGGCAGTGGCAGAGGATATTGTGGTCTACGAGATCGAATGCCGCTGATAGGTCGAGTAGCATGAGAATGGTGATATCTCCCTTGTCGCAAAAGTGATGAAGTTGTATCTTGAGTTTGAGGAGGGTGGATTCTGTGCTATGTCTAGCTCTAAAGCCGGATTGGCATAGGCCGAGTAGGGAGTGGAACTCAAGGTAGGTTTGGAATTGAAGGTAAGCAGTGCGGTCGAGAATTTTCAGGAGGAATGGGACTGTGGTCATGGGGCAGTAGTTGGTGGAGAGAGTGGGATTCAGGGAGGGTTTTTTCAGCAGTGGTTTGACCCAGGCTTCTTTGATGGAGCTGGGTATGGTTCAGGTGATGAAGGAAGCATTGTTAAATTTAGCAATGGTGGAGGCCGGGGCTCGGCACAGAGTTTGATTATGTGTGCAGGGAAAAGGTCACCAGTGCAGTTGGAGGCTTTGAGGTGTTGGATGATGGTGAGCATTTCTGATGTCATAACGTGGTGAATTGGAAGGGGAAATGGTGGGCGTGGGAGGGGAGTATGTAGGGTGGGAAGGTTCAGCTTGAGGGATCTGTGCTTTCTTGAGGATGGTTTTATATATGATGCTCTGTATTTTATTGGCTAGGGTGTATTGGAACAGGGTGCACCAGGCTTTGACTTTGGGAAAGGTTGAGACGGGTGTGACTGGGGTTTCCAGTTCTTTGAGGATTTTTAATAACTCTTTGGTGTTGGAGTGGACATCTGAGGTACAAGTATTGTAGATGCTGGCTTTGGTGTTGATGATGGCCAGTTTGTAGGAGGCGGCACAGATGCTGAAGGCATCTTTGTTGGTGGGGGAGGTTTTTTTTCACCAGATGTGTTCTTTAGCAAGCTTGGCCTTTCAGAGATTAGCTAGGTCTTTGGTGAACCAGTTGTGGTGGTGGTCTTTTTTCTGAGTGGCTGTTTTGAGAGGGGCGTGGAGATCCAGGGTGTGGCTCAAGGCAGTGCTATAAGCTGAGAGGATGGCCTCGGGTTGTTGTTGTCAGGGCATGTTTAGTGGACGGTCAGAATGGTAGGTTCTAGGAGGTCCTTAGTACGTTTTTTTGCGTGTCAAGCAGTGTTTGGTTGGTGGGTGGTTGTCAGTTTTTCGGTGGTGACGTTTATCTCTAAGGTGAATAGATTCAAAGAGTGGTCTGTCTAGGGCACAGGGTTAATGTCTAGGATTTGGTTGGGCTGTTGAGGGATATGATCCAGTCAAGTGTGCAGCCTTCGAGGTGGGTGGGTGCTTGGATGACGTGTGTGAAATTCATATCTTGGAGTGTTGAGACAAGTGCGGAGGCCAGATGATCGGATCGGTCAGCAAATCCGAGGTTGAAATCTCCTAGAAGCAGGAATTTGGTATTGGGTTTCAGGAATGGGGCAATGAGCAAGGGTATGTCAGAGTCAGGAGTGCCGGAGCTGGTTGGCTTGTGGTAGATGAGTAAGATGTTAGTAGTGGTTTGGGGGCTACAGTTGATCTTGGTGAGTAAGATTTCGTGTCCAGTGAGGGGGGGAGGGGAAGGGATCTGATGAGGAGGCAGGTTTTGGAGATGTTGGTGACTCAACAGCTGTGGTAGACATGTCTGTCAGTGCGGAGGATGGAGTAATTGGGGGGTGGTGAGAGATAGGTAGGGTCCAGCTGCTTCGTGTAGCCATGTCTCTGTGATGGCGAGCAGATCAAGGTCATGGAGTAGTAACAGGTCATGGATATCCGTAGCATGGGTGTGAATAGAGCGGGCGTTTATGAGGGCACAGGCTAGGGGTTTCGTGGGAGTTGCAGGGGGTGCTTGGCTGGTGGTGGTGTGGATGAGGTGCAGTTGTATTGGCGGTGGGGTGGTGTATTGTGTGATCTGAGGCGTTTGAGTCTAGTGGTTCCTAGGGAGGCAACTGAGGTGGTAGTGGATGATTGTGAGAGGGTGTGCATGTGGCGGGGTTGGTGGGGGACTGGGTGGACAGTGAGTGCGGGTTTGGGCAAGGCTGGGGACAGTGCTGGGCCACGTGCATCATCACGCCAGGTCTCAGTGATGGCTAGGTTGTCACGGTCATGTTTAGTGATATGGTCATGGATGTCAGGTGCATGGGCTGGCAGTGAACGTGCGTTAATGAGGGCACATGTCAGGGGGGCATTGGCTGTAGTGTGGGTGAGAGGGCCAGGGCTGCTGTTTGCTGGGGGAGTGGCTGTGTGTAGGGGTGAGCTGGATGTCAGTTGTCTGTGTAGAGGATATCTGTAAGGGCTGGGGGATGGTGGTGGTGCAATGGTGCATCAATGGTAGTGTGTGTGGATGGATGAATGTTACTGTGAGTGTGGATGGGTTGGGGTACCGGGTAGTGAGTGGTGTGGTTGAATATAGTTTGGCGGCATTTTCTGTGGGGTTATTGGTCAAAAGAATTGGGGAGTTTAGCTTGTTTTACAAGTCTTATGGCTTCTAAATGTGCTGATTGAAGAGTTTCCCCAGCACAGATAGGTGCTAGGTGTACAGAATCTTGCTTGGCATTTAGCATGGTAGGAGCTAATGTGCTTTTGTTGAGATTCAGCAGGGCTATCTGTAATAAAGAGGAGGTGGATTGAGGGCAATGTGTGTTGCTGTGCATGTAAATGCAGAGTGAGGAATTTCTTGTAAGCAAAATAGGGGGGGGGGCAGTTCTGGAGGGAGAGTGAATGAGGTGGGAGCAGAGTCTTTGATTTGTTTGTGCAGTCGGCACAGGAGTCCCAGGAAATGACGGTAGACTCAGTCTTGGCTGGAAGGTAGTGGCAGAGCACAGTGGGAGGGGCGAGGCAGGGTAACTGCTGTTACCATCAGCAGTCCTGGAGAGGGGCAGCCCAACCTCTCCCCCTCCGTGCTCCTCTCCTTCCCCCAAGCCAGGGAGACACGCATTCTGTGACAACACAAAGCTGAGGAAGGGTGAGATGTGAACAATCACCTCACCCGTCCTCCATACAGCAAGGTGCTAAGGACCTAAGGAAACCAACAGTCAGGCAGGGATCAGGTTCAAAGACCTGCCCCCCAGGGGGCCAGACAGTCGCCTATCCGGCTGGGGACTGGAACAAAACAGCCTCCACTACTATACATATCAAAGACCCAGGGCTCCCCTGGGTCTTATAAATACAGAGCCGCATGCTCTGAGAAAACACAAACAGTTTGTGGACCCTGAATGGGGACCCAAACACACAGGAGGTGCATTGTTTACTCAGTGCCTTCCAAACCTTTGCTTCTTTAGCAAACTCTGAAGTTTGTTGCATTCGCAGCGTCTTTGTTTCCCTTTGAACATTGCACTGTTGATGGACCTCTGCACGGCAGCGAGCGGCGAACACTGAACAAACAAAGAAAGTCTCCCGGGACGTACCAAAGGGAAGCAGGACTCCACTTACCAGCGTGAACGAAGGAAGAAGGAACCTGTAGAGCTTCAGTCAAGCGTCAATTTCAGGTAAGCCGCCACGCCGGGCTGCGAGCATGAAATAGAACACTGTTTTTTCTAACCGCGTGCAACAAAGATAAACATCCGCGGGCAGCCGCTCGCCGGCAGACTCGGAACGCGCGCTGCGTGTCAATTTCAATAGAAATATTGCAAGTTTAAACACCAAGGCTAAGGGGAAACCCTGTTCCGGGAAACCTTATTGCAAAATTTCAACGAACATTGTAATTGAGGCAGTAGGCAGACAACTTTTGGTTCATACAGCATTTGAGGCATTTTTTAAGGCCCGGGCCAACAGGGCACACGCAATTAATTGCAGTGAACAACAAAGGCATAGTTTATAGCCTTAACTCGAACCTGGGCACAAGAAATAATTTCAGCTCACCAAAGACCACTGCTGCAGTTTGTCTGAACATAAACCAAACTATTGTTTGGGGCAACACTCTACAGTTACCAAGCACGGGAAACAGCATTTTTTGCAAGCCCACAAGAATCCACAAATAATACAACAAGCATTATAATGTGCATGATAGATGGTGCTATTGCACAACGAGTAGAGAGCTCACTTTGACATCTGTGCAGAGACTGCAGACACGGGTTCAGATCCCTGCAGGGCCAAACACAGCCTTTTTCAAATATCTTTCTTTTAATCAAACAGGCTGAAAGGAAACATGGGTTCCAAACGTAAATCACAGGAACCCACAACACTGGCACAGAAACCCAAATCACCCCACCTTATGGCAGCCATCGTGTGAAAGCAAAAAGAAGATATCGAGGCTGAGTACCCCAAAAGGAAATACACCAAACGCGGGTTCAAAAGATTCACAGATCTTTATTCTACAACTGAACAGTTTCAAAAGAGAAAGCAACAGATAGCTATCAGGCCCTCAGTACAACACAGAGAAATACCATCCCTGTTCGGTGTGTTCAGTGAGTGGGACTGTACATCAGAATAGTCGCACCTTTTATACACTCCAAAACATGATGTCCAACCCACTTGTAAGTTAATGAATCTCGGATCTAGGGTTCGTGGCGAGTTTGTTCCTAATTTATGCATCCATACATTTAGGGGTTATCCTTAATACATTCGGCAACAAGTAACAATAGCAACAGTGTGTCTTTGGATTTCATATTGAGCCTTCATACACATTTATTCAATATAGTTAAGCAAGTGTTGACATTAGATGCTCGAACAGTATTGTGCACGATATATGTTCATGGATTAGCTTTGTTGGTACAGGTAATCCTCTATACACAGGTCAACGAAGGACAAGGTCTCAGTACATGACCCTAACATTTGGCCTGCGGGCAGTTTACATATTAACTTGTACACAGAGGTCAAGACGGCCATGTTACATTCAAAACGACACTGTCCACCATCTTAGAACACAGGGTGATTTAGAGTGAGAATCTAAAATGGCGGATGAACCTGAAATGGCGGCTAACACAGATCTAAGGTCAGGTCCTTGCAACGCGGAGTCCTTCGCAGAGCGACTTAGCCTAGGCCAATATATATATATACACGATCTAGAGGGTATAATATGATTTCCCGTTCGACAAACCCTCCTTTTGGCCTATGCCAAGTGCTAAACTACTTCTAATCACGCTACGTCTCCCAAAACTTGTGCTGGAGTGTCACCATTCTCGTCCCGCCGTGGACTAGTCTTTGAAACCTCTACAGTACTGGCTATGAATACCCCAGGTAAAAGGATCCCTAAATAACAAGTTCCCTGCCAATCCCTGGGTAACCACGGAAATGCTACATTACTGCAAACAAAGTAGACAGGTACGCCTACATACAAAGGTCTGTCTTCCAAAGTCAAATTTGCAACGTTGGCGCAACCTTTAAAATCACCCATTGACTGAGTACATTTCCTCTGTATGCAGAAAGAAACTGAATCAGGGCTATAATTGAGAGTGTAGGAAGGAGGCATGGCATCCTAATTGCCTATTGGCAATTGCCTATAGGAACCATTTTAAAAGAAATCAAAGATTGAAAAGGACGAGACAGTCTATCAGAAGGCCTGATAGAAGCAACATTAGGCTTACTCCTATTCGCAAAGATTGAGCACCCCAAGGGAGTCAGAACACGTTTTTCAAACTGATTCAAATGAGTCTCATCAAAGTTCCCTGAGATGCTATCGTTCCAGCAACCAAAGAATAGCGCTCTAAGAGAAGCATAGCATGCAGTTGTCAAAGGTAAAAGATGAATATACCAACCTAGCCCCTTATCCCTGTGTTGCGGTAAATGTGAAAAGACCCACAGTTTGACTTATTAAAGATGGCATGTGTAGCATTCATGTGTTGTTATGATATCTCTGTCTATGCTGAGAATCTCTAGGAGATAGGGTGTGCAGATGCACGAAAGGTGTAGAAACAGTAGGTACATTTTCAGTTGGCAACACATTCTCAAGTGGATGTACTTCATCTAGGTACCAGAAGCCTAAAACAATGACTATTATAAAAGCAATTAACATTATCACAAAGCAGCAGTACATTTTTGGGGCCCACATAGTTATATGTTTGTTCCCGTAGCTGGTCACACAGTCTTTTCCATTTTCCATACGAGTGGGAGCAGTTTCAGGCATTGTAGTCTTCAAACAAAAAAAAACAATGTTTTTAGCTGGCGACCTCCAGGCCGAGCATCTTCTTAGTCCTTCCACAAACACTAGCCAACAGAATCCCCTTTTTCTTTCAAACAATTAATCGGACCAAAAAGCAAGCCCTTGATGACTTTCTTCTTTTCCGAGCACACAGCCGAACCATGCCGTAAGTCCATTTCCTTGGAAGCAGATCGCATCTTGCGATCCCTGGTACTGATTAATCTGTGAAAAACATGCATCATTTCCCACTGGAAGCGGCGAATGAACGGAAGTAAGGTTAGAGGCACAATTGGGGATCACTTCTGAAAACAAAATGGTTGGAGAGCGTGGGGGTGGAATGGCTGTTTCCCCAGAACTCACAGGATCAGGGAGAATCCCCGACACACTTTCGATGCCAGTTACTGCTTCGGGATCGTTGTTGCAGTACTGATGAGAGGTTCTGCTTCTTCTGTATCGTATGGCACTGGGTGTGGAATTTTCTTGGTGTGTGTCGCATGGATCCAATTTTTCCAGCCTGACACCCGCACCGCCGTCTGTGTGACCAGTAGGACCTGGAAGGGGCCCCGCCAATGAGGTGCAAGGCAAGATAATCGCTCGAAGGATTTTATGAGGACCCACTCCCCAGGTTGTATGCTGGGGCCCTGGTATCGTACAGGGAAAACCTCTCGCACCTGGTGATAAATCAAATACAAGTTTTTAGTGAACTGGCTACAGAAATCTGAAAGAAGTACATTTTCAACATTTCTCAAGGAACAACATTTTGGAATGTTCCAGATATTAGCGGGTCTCCCCATTACCACCTCAAAGGGAGAGAGCCCAGTCTTAGTTTGAGGGGTTGTGTGCATTGATAACAACACAATCGGTAAGGCGTCTGGCCATTTTAGTTTGGTGCCGGCACACGTTTTAGCAAGCTTGTTTTTGATGATGCCGCTGTGCCTTTCCACTAGTCCGGCACTCTGAGCATGTCTGGCCGAATTGAACCGTTCATCGATCTGTAATCCCGCACATATCTGCAGAATTACAGCAGCGATAAAATGTGGACCATTGTCCGACCAGACGACTCTTGGTAGCCCGAACCTTGGGAAGTATTCTTTTAACATAGTCTTTGCAGTACTCATGGCTGTAGCGTCTTTAACAGGAAAAGCCACAACCCATTTGCTGAAAGCACAGATGACAACTAACACATACTTCAGATTATTACACCGTTCCATCTCAATAAAATCAAAGTGTATAACCTCGAAGGGGACAGAAGGTAGACCAAAACTTCCCCTAGGAGTTGATGTTCCCTTTCCCACATTATGCTGTAAGCAAATCATGCAGTCTTGAACAAAGCGTTCAGCTACCTTACAGATTTTGGCATTTACCCATACTTTTTCCAACATTTTTGTGATTTTGCGGGCACATATATGTGTGGGACCATGGGTCATAACAACCATGGACATAATGTACGTGTCGGGAAGTAGCCATTTCCCTTCAACTCTGTCCACCCAACACCCACCATCATCAAGTTTCCCCAAGCCCTCAGCCCATTTCTTAGACTCTTCTAATGTGGCATCGGCTTGGATATCTCTTACAGAATCAATACTATCATCCATTGTACAGGCATTTGTGGCTTCCCTCGAAGTATACATGTCTGAAGAGAGATCAGTGGCGGTCTGTTTAGCTATCTGATCAGCAAAAGCGTTCCCTTTTCCTACATCATCTACAATCTTTTGATGTGCTGCGCATTTTACGATAGCCAGCTGAGTAGGGAGTGCAAAATCTGAGAGTAGATGTACTATCAAGGAGCCATGCTGGATTTTTGTACCATGTGAAGTTAAGAAACCTCTTTCTGACCAAAGTCTCCCAAAGTTGTGAACCACCCCAAAGGCATACTGACTGTCAGTGTATATAGTCACGGTAAGCCCTTCGGAAAGTTTGCAAGCTAGGGTCAATGCTATAATCTCTGCGGCCTGCGCGGAGTTATGCGTGATTCTCTTGCTTTCCACAATCGTGCTCAATGTAGTAATTGCATAAGCAGCTGTGGATGTACCATCCGGAAGTTTGAAGCAGGATCCATCGCAAAACAGCTCCCCTTGTGGACTGTTCAAACGAGTATCATTTAGATCAATTCTACCCTTTGTCTCTTGTTCGGTAGTGTAAAGGCAGTCATGTGACTCTTCGTCACTGCAAGCAGTACCTTGCGGGAAAGGTAAGAGTTCAGCCGGATTAAGAACACAACACCTCTTAATTTGAATGTGTGGTGCAAACAAGATCAATTCATATCTCGTCAACCGTACAGAGGTGAGGTGTTATATTTCAGTTCTGTTCAGTAGAACACCTACGGAGTGAGGTACTATCAGGGTTAAGGCATGGCCTAGGACCATTCCCTCACTCTGTTTTACAGACGCAGCAGCAGCAGCGACAGCTTGCAAACATCTTGCCAAAGCGCACGCTACAGGATCGAGGGAGGAAACAAAGTAACCGCATGGCCTATTCTTCCCTCCATGTTCCTGTGTTAATACAGCCAAAGCACATCACATTCATGCACAAACAACACAAAGGCCTTTTCATAATTTGGTGTGCCCAAAACCGGTGCCGAGCACAATGCAGTCTTGAGCAAAGGAAATGCACGCTGGTGCTCCATGTTCCACGGCAATGGCAAAGAAATGCCCTTCTTCATCAGAGCCAACATCGGCTTGATTGTTAACAAAAAATGAGGGATCCACTGCTTACAGTAAGAAGTCATTCCTATCAAGGCTCTAACCTCTTTCTGTGTATTTGGAACAGACATGCTAGAAATGAGTTTTATCCGTTCAGGCGTCAATGTTCTTCCCTCCTTTGACAGGAGATAGCCTAAATGGACGACCTCCTGGCAACAATATTGACATTTTTCAAACGAAGCTTTATGTCCATGTTTAGCCAGGTGAATAAGTAACAACACAGTGCCCTCCTTACAAGCGCTTGCTGAGTCGGCAGCTAAAAGCAAGTCATCAAAATATTCAAGCAGCTTACAAGTAGAGGGCAACTCAAGGGTATCAAGCTGCTCTTTCAAAGCCCTACTGTAGATGCTAGGACTTTCCGAGTAACCTTGTGGTGCACGGGTAAATGTGAAGGAGCGTCCCCCTAAGGTCAACGCCAACAAGTATCTACTATCCTTGTGTATAAGGATACTAAAGAAAGCATTATTTAGATCCACAACACTAAAGTGAGTAGCTGAAGCCGGAATCATAGTCAATATCATCGTCACATCAGGCACGATTGGAAATTGTGGAGCGACGATCTTATTGATGGCACGTAAATTAATTATAAAACAAAAAAGAATCGCATTATCGCTTTTTTTGTACACGTGCAAAATCGGACTATTGCACAAACTATCTGAAATTTCCTCAATCACCCCTCGATGCACAAAATCGGAGACGATGCATTTCAAAGCTTGTTCACCATCGATCGAGATCTTATACTGTGGAATACGTGGCAGCTTTACTCCGTGTTTCAAAACAATTTTAACAGGCTCAATTTGCAAAACACCGATATCATTGTCGTCAATTGCCCACAAACACTCCGGAACATCACTAAATTCCGGCAGCAAAGGTCTAGTCAAGAATTGAGAGACAGAAAGTTGCTGTGGTGCATTACCCATTTAATTCCTTCAACAGATTCAACCCCAGCAAATTCTCTCCAAAATTCGAAGTCAAAAGGAATGGACAGTGGTCCGTAAAGGGACCCAAAGAAATAGGTACCGGTGAAGAAACCGGGCAGACAACTGGTGTGCTAGAAAACCCTACAGAAACTTTAGTTTGCCCTGACAGTGGAATGTTTGGAACCCGAGAATGATCAATGGAACACTTCTGTGCCCCTGTATCTATCAAGAATAGATGTTTCCTATTCCCCACTATCATTTCAACGTAGGGACCTTTCTGATTAACGGGAATAGGCGTCAGTTTCAAACCATGCTTCGGGCAATCCTAACGAAAGAGAATGACGTCAAAGGAAGTTCTTCAGAGAGGTAAGTGGCAGAAGGAAGGTTAAAAATGTTTCTAGTATCCACACTTCGTGCCTGATTATCCTGTGAAAAAGGTGGCTGTGAATCTTGTGCAAACTGACCTCTACCAGGGCTCCCTACACCCAGGTGACCTCTGGGTCATCTACCCATATTCCCAAATGTGTTATTTGACCTCTGTCAGAGGATCGGGCATTGTGCACGCCAATGACCCTCTTGCCTACAATAGGCACACTGGTTAATGTTTACAGGACCCAAGAGCACATTTCCTTGTCGAACATACTGACCTCTAATTTGTGAACTACCCCCCCCCTAGAGCTTCTAACAATTTTCTGTAACAATACTTTTGTCTTCAAATCACCTTTTCTCTTTTTGACTCTTTCCTTTTCATTATTGACACGATTCTCATAGTACTGAGCCATGTGCAGTACTTCTGATTGAGACTTCGCTTGCCAAGCGCTCTAGGAAGAAATGATTTGCGACTGGATGTCAGGCAGCAATCCACACAAAAATGTGTCTACAAATAATCTTTTCCCAGACTCTCTGGCTAAGTCTTGTCCACTGAAATCTGAGAATACCTGTTCGAACCGATAAAAGAACTCGGTAGCACCCTCAGACTTCCCTTGGACACAAGCAGTAAGCCTGTCCCAAATAATTCTTTTTTCGGGAATTATAGTTTTCAATTTCGCAACTATTCTATCAGGCAAAGTTAATATCAACCGAGGCGGCCTTTCGCCAGCTGGCCTTTCTCCATCGAGTCTAATTATGTTAGCCCATGTATCTCCTAACCCTGCCATCGTCTATGGTTCTAATCTCTAATCTGTTTCCACAAATCTACAAGAGTACAGGAAATAACAGATCAATATCACTTAAAGTGAATACTGAAGATTGCAAGACAGACTCTATTTCTTTATAAAACCCTGTCGTATTTTTCCTAATGTCGGGAATAGATTGTCTAATGGTGTTCACCTCCTGTCTTGAGAACGGGACGTAAACAAACTGAGACACATAGTGTGCAGGGATTTCCTGAGGAACTGTACCCGCTGCAACATTAGCGGGGAACCAACTTTTGGGAAGAATGTCAGAGGAACCTCTCTCATAGGCAACTGAGAAATAGGCAACTCTGAATGCTCACTAAGCAACAGAGCTAAATCGAGCGCTAAAGCAGCCGAAGAAGTGTCAAAGGAAAAGCGCTCTTGTAAATACTCAATAACTCTGCTGGACAACAAACCTTTCTTTTTACACACTCATCCTGTAGGTATTCTACCATTACTGTATCACTTTCCTCTGCATTTCTGGCATATACTGACTATATGTGTCATATACTTCAATAGGAGTTATCGATGTGTCTGAGATCCATCTAATCGTATCTTTCATGCAAATTTGCATTTCCTCAGATATCGATTTACGATAAGGGAGGAGCCGTTTCTGCACATACATAATGTCCAAACTATCTCCATCTTCATCCTCATTCTGTAACCTTTCCAACTCCTTTCTATACTCAAATACCCTCTCAACATGCTCTTGTACTCTCTCTGCAGTGTCTCTAGAGAACGCTAAGGTGTTCAGATCCCTCAATCCTTTTGGGATATCTGTATTGTGTAATCTGTCCCACATTACACACACATGAATCCCTAATCCATCAATAAAAACATTTTTCTCAGGAAAATTGTCCATATTAGAAAGTGTGGCGAAAACATTAGCTTGATCATCCCTCTCCATACAATGCTTAGCCCATGCAATCAACTCACGTTTCTTCTCTGGATGTACAGTATTACGAGTGACAACCCTTGATCCCGCTCCCTGATCTACTACAAGTCTCCCGGGACGTACCAAAGGGAAGCAGGACTCCACTTACCAGCGTGAACGAAGGAAGAAGGAACCTGTAGAGCTTCAGTCAAGCGTCAATTTCAGGTAAGCCGCCACGCCGGGCTGCGAGCATGAAATAGAACACTGTTTTTTCTAACCGCGTGCAACAAAGATAAACATCCGCGGGCAGCCGCTCGCCGGCAGACTCGGAACGCGCGCTGCGTGTCAATTTCAATAGAAATATTGCAAGTTTAAACACCAAGGCTAAGGGGAAACCCTGTTCCGGGAAACCTTATCGCAAAATTTCAACGAACATTGTAATTGAGGCAGTAGGCAGACAACTTTTGGTTCATACAGCATTTGAGGCATTTTTTAAGGCCCGGGCCAACAGGGCACACGCAATTAATTGCAGTGAACAACAAAGGCATAGTTTATAGCCTTAACTCGAACCTGGGCACAAGAAATAATTTCAGCTCACCAAAGACCACTGCTGCAGTTTGTCTGAACATAAACCAAACTATTGTTTGGGGCAACACTCTACAGCACGGGAAACAGCATTTTTTGCAAGCCCACAAGAATCCACAAATAATACAACAAGCATTATAATGTGCATGATAGATGGTGCTATTGCACAACGAGTAGAGAGCTCATTTTGACATCTGTGCAGAGACTGCAGACACGGGTTCAGATCCCTGCAGGGCCAAACACAGCCTTTTTCAAATATCTTTCTTTTAATCAAACAGGCTGAAAGGAAACATGGGTTCCAAACGTAAATCACAGGAACCCACAACACTGGCACAGAAACCCAAATCACCCCACCTTATGGCAGCCATCGTGTGAAAACAAAAAGAAGATATCGAGGCTGAGTACCCCAAAAGGAAATACACCAAACGCGGGTTCAAAAGATTCACAGATCTTTATTCTGCAACTGAACAGTTTCAAAAGAGAAAGCAACAGATAGCTATCAGGCCCTCAGTACAACACAGAGAAATACCATCCCTGTTCGGTGTGTTCAGTGAGTGGGACTGTACATCAGAATAGTCGCACCTTTTATACACTCCAAAACATGATGTCCAACCCACTTGTAAGTTAATGAATCTCGGATCTAGGGTTCGTGGCGAGTTTGTTCCTAATTTATGCATCCATACATTTAGGGGTTATCCTTAATACATTCGGCAACAAGTAACAATAGCAACAGTGTGTCTTTGGATTTCATATTGAGCCTTCATACACATTTATTCAATATAGTTAAGCAAGTGTTGACATTAGATGCTCGAACAGTATTGTGCACGATATATGTTCATGGATTAGCTTCGTTGGTACAGGTAATCCTCTATACACAGGTCAACGTAGGACAAGGTCTCAGTACATGACCCTAACATTTGGCCTGCGGGCAGTTTACATATTAACTTGTACACAGAGGTCAAGACGGCCATGTTACATTCAAAACGACACTGTCCACCATCTTAGAACACAGGGTGATTTAGAGTGAGAATCTAAAATGGCGGATGAACCTGAAATGGCGGCTAACACAGATCTAAGGTCAGGTCCTTGCAACGTGGAGTCCTTCGCAGAGCGACTTAGCCTAGGCCAATATATATATATACACACGATCTAGAGGGTATAATATGATTCCCCGTTCGACAAACCCTCCTTTTGGCCTATGCCAAGTGCTAAACTACTTCTAATCACGCTACGTCTCCCAAAACTTGTGTTGGAGTGTCACCATTCTCGTCCCGCCGTGGACTAGTCTTTGAAACCTCTACAGTACTGGCTATGAATACCCCAGGTAACAGGATCCCTAAATAACAAGTTCCCTGCCAATCCCTGGGTAACCACGGAAATGCTACATTACTGCAAACAAAGTAGACAGGTACGCCTACATACAAAGGTCTGTCTTCCACAGTCAAATTTGCAACGTTGGCGCAACCTTTAAAATCACCCATTGACTGAGTACATTTCCTCTGTATGCAGAAAGAAACTGAATCAGGGCTATAATTGAGAGTGTAGGAAGGAGGCATGGCATCCTAATTGCCTATAGGCAATTGCCTATAGGAACCATTTTAAAAGAAATCAAAGATTGAAAAGGACGAGACAGTCTATCAGAAGGCCTGATAGAAGCAACATTAGGCTTACTCCTATTTGCAAAGATTGAGCACCCCAGGGGAGTCAGAACACGTTTTTCAAACTGATTCAAATGAGTCTCATCAAAGTTCCCTGAGATGCTATCGTTCCAGCAACCAAAGAATAGCGCTCTAAGAGAAGCATAGCATGCAGTTGTCAAAGGTAAAAGATGAATATACCAACCTAGCCCCTTATCCCTGTGTTGCGGTAAATGTGAAAAGACCCAACAGTTTGACTTATTAAAGATGGCATGTGTAGCATTCATGTGTTGTTATGATATCTCTGTCTATGCTGAGAATCTCTAGGAGATAGGGTGTGCAGATGCACGAAAGGTGTAGAAACAGTAGGTACATTTTCAGTTGGCAACAAATTCTCAAGTGGATGTACTTCATCTAGGTACCAGAAGCCTAAAACAATGACTATTATAAAAGCAATTAACATTATCACAAAGCAGCAGTACATTTTTGGGGCCCACAGTTATATGTTTGTTCCCGTAGCTGGTCAAACAGTCTTTTCCATTTTCCATACGAGTGGGAGCAGTTTCAGGCATTGTAGTCTTCAAACAAAAAAAAACAATGGTTTTAGCTGGCGACCTCCAGGCCGAGCATCTTCTTAGTCCTTCCACAAACACTAGCCAACAGAATCCCCTTTTTCTTTCAAACAATTAATCGGACCAAAAAGCAAGCCCTTGATGACTTTCTTCTTTTCCGAGCGCACAGCCGAACCATGCCGTAAGTCCATTTCCTTGGACGCAGATCGCATCTTGCGATCCCTGGTACTGATTAATCTGTGAAAAACGTGTCATCATTTCCCACTGGAAGCGGCGAATGAACGGAAGTAAGGTTAGAGACACAATTGGGGATCACTTCTGAAAACAAAATGGTTGGAGAGTGTGGGGGTGGAATGGCTGTTTCCCCAGAACTCACAGGATCAGGGAGAATCCCCGACACACTTTCGATGCCAGTTACTGCTTCGGGATCGTTGTTGCAGTACTGATGAGAGGTTCTGCTTCTTCTGTATCGTATGGCACTGGGTGTGGAATTTTCTTGGTGTGTGTCGCATGGATCCAATTTTTCCAGCCTGACACCCGCACCGCCGTCTGTGTGACCAGTAGGACCTGGAAGGGGCCCCGCCAATGAGGTGCAAGGCAAGATAATCGCTCGAAGGATTTTATGAGGACCCACTCCCCAGGTTGTATGCTGGGGCCCTGGTATCGTACAGGGAAAACCTCTCGCACCTGGTGATAAATCAAATACAAGTTTTTAGTGAACTGGCTACAGAAATCTGAAAGAAGTACATTTTCAACATTTCTCAAGGAACAACATTTTGGAATGTTCCAGATATTAGCGGGTCTCCCCATTACCACCTCAAAGGGAGAGAGCCCAGTCTTAGTTTGAGGGGTTGTGTGCATTGATAACAACACAATCGGTAAGGCGTCTGGCCATTTTAGTTTGGTGCCGGCACACGTTTTAGCAAGCTTGTTTTTGATGATGCCGTTGTGCCTTTCCACTAGTCCGGCACTCTGAGCATGTCTGGCCGAATTGAACCGTTTATCGATCTGTAATCCCGCACATATCTGCAGAATTACAGCAGCGATAAAATGTGGACCATTGTCCGACCAGACGACTCTTGGTAGCCCGAACCTTGGGAAGTATTATTTTAACATAGTCTTTGCAGTAGTCATGGCTGTAGCGTCTTTAATAGGAAAAGCCTCAACCCATTTGCTGAAAGCACAGATGACAACTAACACATACTTCAGATTATTACACCGTTCCATCTCAATAAAATCAAAGTGTATAACCTCGAAGGGGACAGAAGGTAGACCAAAACTTCCCCTAGGAGTTGATGTTCCCTTTCCCACATTATGCTGTAAGCAAATCATGCAGTCTTGAACAAAGCGTTCAGCTACCTTACAGATTTTGGCATTTACCCATACTTTTTCCAACATTTTTGTGATTTTGCGGGCACATATATGTGTGGGACCATGGGTCATAACAACCATGGACATAATGTACGTGTCGGGAAGTAGCCATTTCCCTTCAACTCTGTCCACCCAACACCCACCATCATCAAGTTTCCCCAAGCCCTCAGCCCATTTCTTAGACTCTTCTAATGTGGCATCGGCTTGGATATCTCTTACAGAATCAATACTCTCATCCATTGTACAGGCATTTGTGGCTTCCCTCGAAGTAAACATGTCTGAAGAGAGATCAGTGGCGGTCTGTTTAGCTATCTGATCAGCAAAAGCGTTCCCTTTTCCTACATCATCTACAATCTTTTGATGTGCTGCGCATTTTACGATAGCCAGCTGAGTAGGGAGTGCAAAAGCTTAGAGTAGATGTACTATCAAGGAGCCATGCTGGATTTTTGTACCATGTGAAGTTAAGAAACCTCTTTCTGACCAAAGTCTCCCAAAGTTGTGAACCACCCCAAAGGCATACTGACTGTCAGTGTATATAGTCACGGTAAGCCCTTTGGAAAGTTTGCAAGCTCGGGTCAATGCTATAATCTCTGCGGCCTGCGCGGAGTTATGCGTGATTCTCTTGCTTTCCACAATCGTGCTCAATGTAGTAATTGCATAAGCAGCTGTGGATGTACCATCCGGAAGTTTGAAGCAGGATCCATCGCAAAACAGCTCCCCTTGTGGACTGTTCAAACAAGTATCATTTAGATCAATTCTACCCTTTGTCTCTTGTTCGGTAGTGTAAAGGCAGTCATGTGACTCTTCGTCACTGCAAGCAGTACCTTGCGGGAAAGGTAAGAGTTCAGCCGGATTAAGAACACACCACCTCTTAATTTGAATGTGTGGTGCAAACAAGATCAATTCATATCTCGTCAACCGTACAGAAGTGAGGTGTTATATTTCAGTTCTGTTCAGTAGAACACCTACGGAGTGAGGTACTATCAGGGTTAAAGCATGGCCTAGGACCATTCCCTCACTCTGTTTTACAGACGCAGCAGCAGCAGCGACAGCTCGCAAACATCTTGCCAAAGCGCACGCTACAGGATCGAGGGAGGAAGCAAAGTAACCGCATGGCCTATTCTTCCCTCCATGTTCCTGTGTTAATACAGCCAAAGCACATCACATTCATGCACAAACAACACAAAGGCCTTTTCATAATTTGGTGTGCCCAAAACCGGTGCCGAGCACAATGCAGTCTTGAGCAAAGGAAATGCACGCTGGTGCTCCATGTTCCACGGCAATGGCAAAGAAATGCCCTTCTTCATCAGAGCCAACATCGGCTTGATTGTTAACAAAAAATGAGGGATCCACTGCTTACAGTAAGAAGTCATTCCTATCAAGGCTCTAACTTCTTTCTGTGTTTTTGGAACAGACTTGCTAGAAATGAGTTTTATCTGTTCAGGCGTCAATCTTCTTCCCTCCTTTGACAGGAGATAGCCTAAATGGACGACCTCCTGGCAACAATATTGACATTTTTCAAATGAAGCTTTATGTCCATGTTAGCCAGGTGAATAAGTAACAACACAGTGCCCTCCTTACAAGCGCTTGCTGAGTCGGCAGCTAAAAGCAAGTCATCAAAATATTCAAGCAGCTTACAAGTAGAGGGCAACTCAAGGGTATCAAGCTGCTCTTTCAAAGCCCTACTGTAGATGCTAGGACTTTCCGAGTAACCTTGTGGTGCACGGGTAAATGTGAAGGAGCGTCCCCCTAAGGTGAACGCCAACAAGTATCTACTGTCCTTGTGTATAAGGATACTAAAGAAAGCATTATTTAGATCCACAACACTAAAGTGAGTAGCTGAAGCCGGAATCATAGTCAATATCATCGTCACATCAGGCACGATTGGAAATTGTGGAGCGACGATCTTATTGATGGCACGTAAATTAATTATAAAACAAAAAAGAATCGCATTATCGCTTTTTTTGTACACGTGCAAAATCGGACTATTGCACAAACTATCTGAAATTTCCTCAATCACCCCTCGATGCACAAAATCGGAGACGATGCATTTCAAAGCTTGTTCACCATCGATCGAGATCTTATACTGTGGAATACGTGGCAGCTTTACTCCGTGTTTCAAAACAATTTTAACAGGCTCAATTTGCAAAACACTGATATCATTGTCGTCAATTGCCCACAAACACTCCGGAACATCACTAAATTCCGGCGGCAAAGGTCTAGTCAAGAATTGAGAGACAGAAAGTTGCTGTGGTGCATTACCCATTTAATTCCTTCAACAGATTCAACCCCAGCAAATTCTCTCCAAAATTCGAAGTCAAAAGGAATGGACAGTGGTCCATAAAGGGACCCAAAGAAATAGGTACCGGTGATGAAACCGGCCAGACAACTGGTGTGCCAGAAAACCCTACAGAAACTTTAGTTTGCCCTGACAGAGGAATGTTTGGAACCCGAGAATGATCAATGGAACACTTCTGTGCCCCTCTATCTATCAAGAATAGATGTTTCCTATTCCCCACTATCATTTCAATGTAGGGACCTTTCTGATTAACGGGAATAGGCGTCAGTTTCAAACCCTGCTTCGGGCAATCCTAACGAAAGAGAATGACGTCAAAAGGAAGTTCTTCAGAGAGGTAAGTGGCAGAAGGAAGGTTAAAAATGTTTCTAGTATCCACACTTCGTGCCTGATTATCCTGTGAAAAAGGTGGCTGTGAATCTTGTGCAAACTGACCTCTACCAGGGCTCCCTACACCCAGGTGACCTCTGGGTCATCTACCCATATTCCCAAATGTGTTATTTGACCTCTGTCAGAGGATCGGGCATTGTGCACGCCAATGACTCTCTTGCCTACAATAGGCACACTGGTTAATGTTTACAGGACCCAAGAGCACATTTCCTTGTCGAACATACTGACCTCTAATTTGTGAACTACCCCCCCGTAGAGCTTCTAACAATTTTCTGTAACAATACTTTTGTCTTCAAATCACCTTTTCTCTTTTTGACTCTTTCCTTTTCATTATTGACACGATTCTCATAGTACTGAGCCATGTGCAGTACTTCTGATTGAGACTTCGCTTGCCAAGCGCTCTCGGAAGAAATGATTTGCGACTGGATGTCAGGCAGCAATCCACACAAAAATGTGTCTACAAATAATCTTTTCCCAGACTCTCTGGCTAAGTCTTGTCCACTGAAATATGAGAATACCTGTTCGAACCGATTAAAGAACTCGGTAGCACCCTCAGACTTCCCTTGAACACAAGCAGTAAGCTTGTCCCAAATAATTCTTTTTTCGGGAATTATAGTTTTCAATTTCGCAACTATTCTATCAGGCAAAGTTAATATCAACCGAGGCGGCCTTTCGCCAGCTGGCCTTTCTCCATCGAGTCTAATTATGTTAGCCCATGTATCTCCTAACCCTGCCATCGTCTATGGTTCTAACCTCTAATCTGTTTCCACAAATCTACAAGAGTACGGGAAATAACAGATCAATATCACTTAAAGTGAATACTGAAGATTGCAAAACAGACTCTATTTCTTTATAAAACCCTGTCGTATTTTTCCTAATGTCGGGAATAGATTGTCTAATGGTGTTCACCTCCTGTCTTGAGAACGGGACGTAAACAAACTGAGACACATAGTGTGCAGGGATTTCCTGAGTAACTGTACCCGCTGCAACATTAGCGGGGAACCAACTTTTGGGAAGAATGTCAGAGGAACCTCTCTCATAGGCAACTGAGAAATAGGCAACTCTGAATGCTCACTAAGCAACAGAGCTAAATCAAGCGCTAAAGCAGCCGAAGAAGTGTCAAAGGAAAAGCGCTCTTGTAAATACTCAATAACTCTGCTGGACAACAAACCTTTCTTTTTACACACTCATCCTTTAGGTATTCTACCATTACCTGTATCACTTTCCTCTTCATTTCTGGCATATACTGACTATATGTGTCATATACTTCAATAGGAGTTATCGATGTGTCTGAGATCCATCTAATCGTATCTTTCATGCAAATTTGCATTTCCTCAGATATCGATTTACGATAAGGGAGGAGCTGTTTCTGCACATACATAATGTCCAAACTATCTCCATCTTCATCCTCATTCTGTAACCTTTCCAACTCCTTTCTATACTCAAATACCCTCTCAACATGCTCTTGTACTCTCTCTGCAGTGTCTCTAGAGAACGCTAAGGTGTTCAGATCCCTCAATCCTTTTGGGATATCTGTATTGTGTAATCTGTCCCACATTACACACACATGAATCCCTAATCCCTCAATAAAAACATTTTTCTCAGGAAAATTGTCCATATTAGAAAGTGTGGCGAAAACATTAGCTTGATCATCCCTCTCCATACAATGCTTAGCCCATGCAATCAACTCACGTTTCTTCTCTGGATGTACAGTATTACGAGTGACAACCCTTGATCCTGCTCCCTGATCTACTACAAGCGGTATAGAGCCATTTGGAAGAGGGAGAGTAGGCATATTCAACGGAGGTGTTACCACTGGTGCAACAGGTAAAGGCGGAAGAGCAGGTGGAGGTGCAGCGACAAAAGGAGGACCAACAACTGGAGGAGGAGGAACAACAGAGGGAATGAAAGGAGCAGCAAGAGGAGCAGGAGGAGGAACATACAGAGGTGGTGCAGTGGCATCAGGCCTTCGTTCATTTAACAATTTGACGATAAATTCATCGGAAACATGAAAGTCTTTAGAAGGATAGATTTTCTGGATACCAAGTGAGAAAGCCCTATCCATATTCCTAGTTGACTCAGACTGTTTATCTTGGTTATATAACAACGATTTTTCGGTGTTCGTCTTATGACGGCACGCATGCTTTTCTCTACTCTTAAGCTGCTGTAAAACTTCTTTCTTCCAATTCTGTAATACATCAAATGCTGCAGGTCTAGCCTTTTTCTTTAATAATATAGATTCTAAATACTCAATACGAGGGATTTCAAAACTACCATTGATTGGCCACTGAAGTTCGGAAGCATGTCTAGTTTGTCTGTGCCAAATATCATTAAACACTATACTACCAATGCCATGCTTACAGTACATAGTACAAGCCGGCAAACCCCCCTGTGGTGCCGGACGGCTAAATTCCAAAGATTGTCTGTCACCGCGGAATAACGCCATGAAGCAGGCAGACAATTTCCCAGGCATGTCAGAATACTGGTGTTACTGTCATGTCACGCGGGAGACTGGGGTCTGCCGCTCCCATTTCCTCCTGGCGAGTCTACCCGCGCGTTCGCGTCTGGGGACTCGCCGGGAGGGGAGCGACGGGTTACGGGGCCGGCGGCCTTCGGCGCATGCGCGGAGGTCCTCTCTCTCGGTTCCGCGCATGCGCCGTGGGGGCTTGCCTCCCAAGCCTCGTTGTGGGTTCGCCGGCGCCCGGAAACGGAACGGTTTGCGTTCCAGGCCTCTCGGGCCCCGGCGGCCCATAAAAGAGGCCACGAGTCAAAGCGGGTCGCGTCTCAACGCGGTTCGCTTTGCTCACCTCGTTGTTCCTGCCCTGCCCTTACCTGTGGCCTGTCCTGGGCCTGCCTGCAACCAGTCCTTACCTGTGTCCTGTCCTGGGCCTTCCTGCATCCAGTCCTTACCTGTGGCCTGTCCTGGGCCTGCCTGCATCCAGTCCTTACCTGTGGCCTGTCCTGGGCCTGCCTGCCTCCAGTCCTTACCTGTGGCCTGTCCTGGGCCTGCCTTACCTGTGGCCTGTCCTGGGCCTGCCTGCCTCCAGTCCTTACCTGTGGCCTGTCCTGGGCCTGCCTGCCTCCAGTCCTTACCTGTGGCCTGCCCTGGGCCAGCCTGACTCCAGTCCTTACCCGGGTCCTGTCCTGGGCCTGCCTGCCTCCAATCCTCACCTGGGTCCGGCCCTGGGCCAGCCAGCCTCCAGCTACTACCTGGGTTCTGCCCTGGGTCAGCCTTCCCTCAGCCCATTCCGGAGTTCTGTCCTGAGTCATCATTGTGTAGATGGGACTTATCCTACACTAGCCTGCATTCCCCTGTTCCATCTTGGGCACGTTCCTACAGTTCTCTATTTGACCAGACAGCTAGCTCCAACTGACCTCACCCTTTCCTGTCTTGCCTGACTCCGAACCTCATCCTGTGTACCATTGGAACCATCTGCACCAGCCAAGCTCCTTTTGCCTACTGAGAATACCTTTTCTGCTACACTGGTCTATCTACCAACTGTCGCTGCACTGAGGTTCTTGGAAGATTCATGGTCTTGACAACAAGCTCCACCTGGACTATGGTTCCATCCATCTGAGCCTACAATCCTCTTGTCACGCTTACCTGGGAGAGTGCCTTCGTGACATTGGGGGTTGGTCCATCCTTCACCCAGTTCCTCTTTTGGGTGGTGGAGAGGCTGATTCCTCGTGCCGCTATTTCATCAGTTCCCGGACTCCAGACTGGCGACCTCTGCGAGACCAACCACCAAGACTACAGTTACGCGGTCCTCTCGGGCCAATCAGCTTGACAGTTACCTGGTCAATAATTGTACTTGCAAGCACAGTACCCCAAAACAAATTATCAGGATACTTATGAATCGGGTCACAACTCACCTGATCAAGCCTAAGGTGGTCCGATCAGATTTCAAAGTTTTCTAACAAATTTTACCTCGTGTTTGGTGATTTCGGCAAATCTGCCCGCCTCGATAAGTGGACCCTCGTCAAGATGACGACTTGGACTGCGTGCTCACCGTCGAGGGATCGGGCCGTGCAGCGCTGCTCGGGTGTCACATCTCATTCAGGAAAGGGGCCCCTTTTACACCGTCCGATCCAGGTCCGATAGCCGCGTCAACCTTCAATGAGCTGGCATCAATCTTGAGGGTCCCTTGTTGGGTGCCATCTGTGAAAGCAAAAAGAAGATATCGAGGATGAGTACCCCAAAAGGAAATACACCAAACGCAGGTTAAAAAAATATACATATCTTTATTCTACAACTGAACAGTTTCAAAGGACAAAGCAACAGATAGCTATCAGGCCCTCAGTACAACACAGCAAAATACCAGCCCTGTTCAGTGTGTTCAGTGAGTGGGACTGTACATCAGAATAGTCGCAACTTTTATACACTCCAAAATATGATGTCCAACCCATTTGTAAATTAATGAATCTCGGATCTAGGGTTCATGGCAAGTTCGTTCCTAATTTATGCATCCATACATTTAGGGGTTATCCTTAATACATTCACCAACAAGTTACAATAGCAACAGTGTGTCTTTGGATTTCATATTGAGCCTTCATACACATTTATACAATATAGTTAAGCAAGTGTTCACATTAGATGATCGAACAGTATTGTGCACAATATATGTTCATGGATTAGCTTTGTTGGTACAGGTAAAGTGGCACAGCGAGTAGAGCGCTCGCTTTGACATCCGTGCAGATCTTGCTAATGCAGGTTCAAATCCTGGCGCAGCCAAACTCAGCCTTTCATCCTTCTGAGGTCGATAAATGAGCACCACACACCGTGGGTAATAATAAGCAGCGCTCAGATACCTGAGAGTTTGTAGCGCTATATAAATGCCAAATTATTATTATTATTTTATTATTAATCCTCTATACACAGGTCAACGAAGGGCAAGGTCTCAGTACATGACCATAACATTTGGCCTGCAGGCAGTTTACATATTATCTTGTACACAGAGGTCAAGATGGCCATGTTACTATCAAAACGACACTGTCCACCATCTGAGAACACAGGGTGACTTTAGAGTGAGAATCTAAAATGGTGGATGAACCTAAAATGGCGGCTACCACAGATCTAAGGTCAGGACCTTGCAACGCGGATTCCTTCGCAGAGCGACTTGGCCTAGGCCAAAATATATATATATATACACACGATCTAGAGGGTATAATATGATTTCCCGTTCGACAATCGAGGCAGCGGAACACTATAGTTGGGCATGGGTCAGGGAGAATATGTGCGGCCTACCAAGGGAAGGGACACCCATACCACCCAATCAAGATGACGTCACAACACCACCAAAGAGACAGAGAGTGACAGATGGCCCTAAAAAAGGTAACAAAAAACTGGCGAAATTGTGCGAGAACATGTCGGAAATGCAACAATTATTGCGCGAAATGAGTGGGAAGCAATTACCTCAAACAGGGGAGCAGGGACCCACAAGCCCCAACATACCCCTAGAACTTATCATAACGTTGACCCCCCACCCACCAGCAACGATCCCAACAACAGCAGCCCCAACCACACCACTGCCACAGGTGCCAGCAATGGCAACAGCTGCCAGCACAATTGCGCCAACTTCAGCCACAGCAGACCCAACAGGTGCTTTAAAAGCATGGGCAACCCACAGTACAGAACCACTGGGACAGATGGGGAAAGCAACAGCAACCCAACAGACATAGTAATGATCTGCAATGCCCAATTAGAATTAAAATTGAATCCCCTCCAGACTAAAATACTGAATAGATATAAAAGATGCCTAGCATGGAAAATTGACACCACAATAAAAGAGGCCATATGGGACTAAGAGTTCATAGAAGACTTTTCACTTATAGAAGCCCAACGCAAAGGGAAAGATGCTTTTAGGGATCTCAAAAAGATAGAAGAGAAAGCCATAGCCAGAAATGCCCAGGTAGAACAGAATTGGGACAACTGGCTACAGGCCTTTGCCATCTTGGCAACAATATACAAAGAGAAATTCCCCAATGATGGCAGAAAACTATGGGCTTACATGGATAAAATAAGAGAAGTAAAAATCAGTCAAAAAGGGAAGACCTGGCTAGCATATGATATCAGATTTAGGAAAAGCATGTCAGAGAGGCAAGCCATAGAATGGGACGAGGTCCAAAATGATTTATACATGTTAAACGCCGAGCCCCCATCGGAGGAAGAGGCCTCACAGAACATCTCCACATATAGAAAAAATGCACAGGATCCCAGAAATAACGATAACGAGAAACATAAAAAGGGGGAAAAGCTCTTTAGGAAGAACCAGCCATGGGCAGCTAAGTCTAATACCCACAGGCAGAACAAAAACCACTCTCCAAAAGCCAACATTCCATGCAGGAATTTCGGGAAAAACCAGTGAACCTGCGGTAAGGACTGCTGGTACAAACACGCTTGCACATACTGCAACGGTGACCACGCAGCAAGCAACTGCACCAGACTGCCAGCCAAAAATGCAAAAGATTAGCACCATCCACTCCCTTTTAACCCCAGGTTTGGCACCAGGCAGAACCCCCATCAACCCAAACAATTTTAGAGAAGCATTCATGAATTACCCAGACAGGGAAACCAGCGAGGAAATCTGGCAGGGATTCACCAAGGGTTTTACCATCCCTTCTAAGGGCACAGGGTCACAGAACATCCCAATGAACCTGAAGTCGGCCAGGGACAACCCCCAAATAGTGGTGAGCAAAATCAGGAAGGAATTGCAATTAGACAGGATGGCAGGACCCTGGGACCACATGCCCCTCAAAGATTACACAATATCACCACTAGGGCTGGTCCCCAAAAAAGAACCTGGGAAAATGAGGATAATGCACCACTTATCCTATCCCAAAGGCCAATCACTAAACGATGGCATTCCACACACGGAATCCGCAGTATCATACACACACTTCCAGGAGGCAGTAAGACTCATACAGGAATGTCGCCGGAACGCCCTGATGGCCAAACTAGGCATCGAATCTGCTTTCAGACTATTGCCAGTCCACCCAGATTCCCAGCAATGGTTAGGTTTTACTTTTAACAACACATTCTATGTAGACAGGTGCCTCCCCATGGGGTGTGCAGTATCCTGTGCATTATTCGAGCAAATCAGCTCCTTTTTTCAATGGGCTTTCCAAAAACAGAGACCAGGGACCAAAGTAGTACACTACCTCGATGATTTCATGGTAATGGGCCCAGCAAATTCTGATGAATGCAACAAGGCCCTGGTGAAATTAGAAGGAATGGCAGCACAGTGGGGCATACCTTTAGCAAAGGATAAAACAACCAAACCTGCCACCAAGATAATTTTCCTGGGCATTGAAATTGACTCTGTACAGGGCCTATGCAAGATCCCAAAGACAAAAATTGCAGAACTCCTGGAGAAAATACAAGGCCTGACAACAAAAGACAAGGGCACAGTTAGAGAAATTCAATTATTAGCAGGGAGTCTCAACTTTGCTGCTAGAATAATCCTTCAAGGGAGGTTATTTTCCAGAAGTCTGGAACTAAAAATCAAATCATACACCAAACCCCACCTACACATCCGGCTAGGCACAGAGGTGAAACAAGACCTGGAAATGTGGGGGAATTTCCTCTAAGATTTCAACGGGACCTCACTTTGGCGTATGCCTTTGAACACATGGACAAAAAGGGTCCTTTTCACTGATGCAGCCGGGAGTAAGGGGTTTGGAGCCATACTAATCTCAGAGTGGGTGACAGGACACTGGTCCAACTCATGGCAAAAGGCGGGGTGGACTAATAACATCACCCTCCTAGAATTATTTCCCATTTGGCTAACATTACACATCTGGGGCAGGCAGCTAGCTAACACGGAACTCTTGGTCTGGTGGGACAACATGGCCGTAGTAGGCTCCATAAACAGAAGGTCTACCAAATGCCCTCTAGTGCTAAAAGTCCTACGAGCCATCACAGCAGTCACACTACAAGAAAACATTGTGGTCAAAGCAAAGCAAATCGCTGGGGCAGATAATAACATTGCAGATGCTTTATCTCGCTTTCAGTGGCCAAGATTCCGGGAGCTAGCGCCTCACGCCTAGATGACGCCAATACCAGCGGAATGCTGGGCAATAATGGAAAATCAAAAATAACGGCATCAACGCCAGCGCCAGAGAGCCCGGGCTGGGATGCCCAACAAGAACCAGGTGCCTCAAAAACTGGTGCCAACAAAACAACAGCATCAACACTATGGCCAGAGAGCCATGGCCGGGATGCCCAACAAGAACCGTGCACCTTAATAACGTGTGCCAACAACTCCTTAGGCTTCCTAACAGAGATGGCAGAAAAAGCACTGGCAAGCACCACCACGGCACAGTACAGTAAGTGCTTACAAACAGTATTTAAAGTCACAGGCGTAAACCATGTAGAGTTAATAACGATTAAAGGCATAGAAATATTTTTTAAATGGGCGCATGAACAAGGCTTTAAGAGAGATTGGGCAAAAAGACACCTAGTTGCAATCTCGTATTTTTCAAAAATACGGGGTGATTCAGACCCCACACAGAGCACTCTTATTTCCTATGCAATGAATGGATGGGGTAGAATAGAGGGCCCCCAGGTGGACACCCGCCACCCCCTGGATTTCAACAAACTGGTACAAATTGCAAACCAGCTGGATGCCATATGCTGGCATCCATACGAGATCTTATTACTCAAAACAGCTTTTTTCCTGGCATACTTCGGGGCTTTCCGTTTTGGAGAGCTCATTGCCTCCAGCACCAAGGCTACGAACGGCCTGGGTGTCATGGAGGTCAGGGTTAGACAAGAGAGCGTCAGCATAGAAATCCAACAATCAAAAACTGGGGCCAAAAGAACCATCAACATTTGTTGCGTTGACGAGGCAGCAAACTGCCCGGTATGCATCACCAACCGTTATCACACGCAAAGGCCCAAGGTAGGGGGGAGGTTTCTAATCCACAAGGACGCCTCGGCACTAAACCGCTACCAATTGAAAGGGGTGCTGATGAAAGCAATCAGCAAAGCAGGGTGGGAGCCCAAGGGTTTTGGCACCCACTCATTCAGAATAGGTGCCGCCACCTCAGCATGGCAAGGAGGCATAGCTCCCCAACAACTAAAAAACATAGGGGGATGGAAGTCAGATTGCTACAAAAGATACATCAGACCACAGCTAATATAGCCATCCTCTGTCATTTTTCTTTCTCCCCTTCCTACAGAAACAACAGGCGAAGGGAGGACCGCTCTCCAATCAGCATGGATAGTCGGCCACTCATTTGTCTTCAGGACGGGCCGATGGGCAGAGAAGACCAAAGAAAGACCACCTTTCAGAAACACCATTTCTTCATGGTGGGGATACGATGGGCTGAGATCCCCGAAACCCTAGCAGAACTGGTCGCGTACAGAGACCCGCCAGAATTTTTGGTCATAAACCTAGGGGGCAATGACCTGGTATCCATTTGAGGGAGAAATCTATTCGAGAACATGTGCTCCTCCCTAGCAGGCATTTCACATAATTGGAGGGGAACAGAAATATATTTCTCGGCCATCCTACCCAGAAAGAAATGGCAAGGGGCCAACTACTACAAATGGATAGACATTTCTAGAAGAAAACTCAACAGGGGGCTAGAGAAATTATGTACAGCAAGAGGACTGGGCTTCATAAAGCACCCGGCCATTACACTGTGTGACCCGGACCTTTTGCACAAAGACGGCACCCATTTATCAAACCAGGGCATTGAACATTTTTTAAGAGAAATTACAGCAACTCTAGCCTCCAAGGGTTGCCACTAGGAGATACTTTCGGGGGAACGTGGTCAGCCGCCAATCTGCCCACGTGTGGCGGCATGGGCCAGAGGGGGTAACCCCAAGACCCGGTGCCCAAAAGTATGTTACTAAGATGATATGTGATTATTGTTATCTCCATAACCATACCTGTACAATAAAAACCTACGGCCTTTTATTGCCAACACTTAACAATGTGTGTGCCAAATTATTCCGGGTGAGGGTATGGGGTCGGCAAATAATTATGCATGCATATGGGTTCAGCAGTTATGGACAATGCTGCAGGGCCACCCAAAGCGAGGCATGGTAACTGCTGTTACCATCAGCAGGCCTGGAGAGGGGCAGCCCAACCTCTCCCCCTCTCTGCTCCTCTCCTTCCCCCAAGCCAGAGAGACACGCAGTCTGAGAAACACAAAGCTGAGGAAGGGTGAGGTGTGAACAATCACCTCACCATTCCTTCTTAAAGCAAGGTGCTAAGCACCTAAGGAAACCAACAGTCAGGCAGGGATCTGATTCAAAGACTTGCCCCCCGCAGGGGGCAAGACAGTCGGCTATCCGGCCAGGGGCTGGAACACAACAGCCCCCCACTACTATACATATCAAAGATCCAGGGCTCCCCTGGGTCTTATCAATACAGAGCAGCATTCTCTGAGAAAGCACAAACAGTTTGTGGACCCTGAACGGGGACCAAAACACACAGGAGGTGCACTATTTACTCAGTGCCTTCCGAACCTTTGCTTCTTTACCACAAAACCCTCCCACCCTACAAATAAGGGAGAAGAAGAAAGAACAAAGGAAAAGAAGTACAAGGGACTGTACGGTGCCCTCAACAAGTTGTGGGACATGAGAAGGCGGGCACGGGCCAGAGGGGGTAACCCCAAGACCCGGTGCCTAAAAGTATGTTACTAAGATGATATGTGATTATTGTTATCTCCATAACCATATCTGTACAATAAAAACCTACGGCCTTTTATTGCTAACACTTGACAACAATGGGTGAGCCAAATTATTCCGGGTAAGGGTATGGGGTTGGCAAATAATTATGCATGCATACGGGTTCAGCAGTTATGATTGTCAGAGATAAAGGAATGATTCTGCACGTTTTGTTGCTGCACGAGCTGTTCGTTCCTGTGGCCGTGGTTGCATCTGTGCATCTGCTATTGGCAGTGGAATAGTCAGCCGTTGGTGAGCGTTGAGGGAGCAGTGAGGTGGATACATGAGTGTTGTTGGGCTTTCTGGTGGTGGGGAGTGCGTGAGCACCTGGCGAGCATTTTGTGTGTTGTAGTTCACTGTTTGGGAGGCTCGTATTACTGCTGTTAGGCTGAGAGGCATAGTGTTTTGTAATATGCTGTAATTGGCATTCCAGATGGAGTGAGTGAAGAGGTTGGAGCAAAGGTAGATGGCTGCGGGCCATGGCTGAAGGCCAAGCAGCTGCAGTGAGTGCTGGCATTCACGCGTGTGTGCTTTCCGGTGGGAGTGCATCATTGTACCAGCGTGGGAGCTGACCAAGCGCCGTTATGTAATGCTGGAGTCAGGAAGGTGCTGGGTTGAGGCTGCATGATCGATGACTGGCAGTAATGCCGTACGTGTAGTTTAGGCATTCCTGAGAGTATTAGAGGCATTTTATGAAGGATAGCGATTGTGCAAAGTGTCGGAGTGTTACACCTTCCCATGCCAGCATTTGAAACGCTCGGTGGGCTGTGGGTGTGTAACGCGTTATGGGGCACTCTTTGCATCATGGGAAGATCCATGGCTGTGCAGATAAAGAAAATGGGATGGCTGGTCCGTGCATTGCTGACACTTTGAAGGCAGAGTGAGCGTCTACTCGCTGCACCGATCGGTATCTCTTTGCAGAGAGGTTGCACGGTGGAAGTGGAATGTGGGAGCATAGAAATGCGGAAGACCGTAGGTGGTTGCAGGTGGCTGATAGGGAGGCATAATGAATTGGAAAGTGTGTTACCAGGTGGGAATCTATAATGGTTGAGGATATAGTAAATGGTTCAGCCCATTTGCGAAGGAAATCTGTAACATTTGGCTTACATTTCAACATAATGCAGTTACTTGTTTTGGGAATTGACTGTGCACCATATGCATCAGATACTGTAATATTATATAGAGCATACATTAAACAGGTATAATAGTCAATTAGGGTATTAGCGCATGGTTCATTGTTCTGGGTGGACAGGACTTGTTGCGCAGCATGTCTAGCCTCGCGGCTTAGACTGGATCGGAAAGTGGCCTTGAGTGTTGGTCTTTGGTATGGGCCGTCTTCACCTGCCGGTGTAGGGGGTTGGCTCCTTCAAATGCGGGTTTCACCCAATTAGGGTGCAGCAGGCCCAGGGTTGGTCTGGGAGCTAGGTATGCACTCAGTCCTGGCAGCATACATCTTGGAAGTTGCTGTGGCTGTAGTAGTAGCTGTGGAAAATTTGGATTCTCTGCCTGGGGCTGCAGGGTTGCTGGGAGTCTCCCTGTTGGGGAAGGGGACTTGTTCCACCATTAAACCGGCAGAGGCTGGATCAGAAAGTGGCATTGAGTGTTGTCCTGTGGTGGGGGCTGGCTTCGCCTGCTGGTGCAGGGGCTTGGCTACTTCAAATGCGGGTTTCACCCAATCAGGGTGAAGCAGGCCCAGGGCAGCCTGGGAGCCAGGTATGCACTCAGGCATGGCAGCATCTATCTTGGAAGTTGCTGTGGCTGTAGTAGTAGTTGTGGAAAATGTGGATTCTCTGCCTGGGGTTGCAGGGCTACTTGAGGTCTCCCTGCTGTCCCACCAAGAGACCGGCAGAGACTGTATCAGAGGCCTTGAGTGTTGGACTTAGGTGGGGGCCAGCTTCACCTACCGGCGCAGGGGGTTGGCTCCTTCAAATGCGGGTTTCACCCAATCAGGGTGCCACATGCCCAGGGCAGCCTGGGCGCAAGGTATGCACTCAGGCATTGCGGCATCCGTTTTGAAGTTGCTGTGGCTGTCATAGTAGTTGTGGAAAATTCAGATTCTCTGCCTGGGCCTGCAGGGCTGCTGGGGGTCTCCCTGTTGAGGAAAGGGACCTGTTCTACAATGAGACTGGCAGAGACAGGATCAGAAAGTTGCGTTAAGTGTTGGCCTTTGGTGGGGGTCGGCTTCACATTTGTGAACTGTTTTGAACTTGGGGAAGGGGAAGCTGATTACAAACCAAGAACTGGAAGAAGCTTGGATCTTTCTTCTGAACACTATTCCTTTTGATGCTGACGTCCCTACCTACACGTTGTATACAGTTCGTTGTGAGGGCAAGCATAGGTTTGGACACAGACAGACATTTGATTTTGACTTCCTGAGACAGGCTATCCTTAGTTTTATTTAGGTGGGAAAATGCCACCTTAGCATAGGGTAGGTTAGGCCTTACTCCATCCTGACTTTTAAGTTAAATAAATGTTGAACTCATTTTTAATCTGTGGTCTGTGTCTACTTCATGATGCTGTCACAAGTGGTGTCAGAGTGGGATGCAGCTCAACCGATACAAGTTGGGGAACCCTAACATTTGAAAAGTTAAGTCCTAGAGCATCAGACACCTCAATAGCCACTAAGGGCTCTATTGGGTTTCATATCTGCAGCAGTTGGAAAGAAATCATTTGCCCAGGTGAAAGAAGACTAATACCCACTGATTTGATTCTAATTACACCCCCAGATCTCTACATCAGACTGGCTCCCAAGTAAGAACTAGCATGGAGGTTTGGAAATTATGTGCTAGCTGGGCTTATAGATCTGGACTTCAGAGGCAATATCAAAGTGTTATTACAGATTCATGGAAAGGATCCCTTTCAATCTCATCAGGGGGAAAACATTGTACAAGGGGTGCTCGTGAGAGCAGTGTTTCCTAGGATAAAGGAGGAGGAGGGGAAGGAGGTAACAGATCGAGGTATTCAAGGCTTTGGGGAGCCAGATGATACACCTGATGCCCCTGAGAACTACAAACCCAGAAAGGTAAGAGAAGAAGAAACAGAAACTCTTCCCGACCTAGCCTTTGCCCAGAGAAACAACCCTTTGTTGACTAAAGCCTTTTTGAAAATTACTCCTAAGCAAGATGGCCACGAGAGAGGAGGACCTCTTTCCTTTTTGAGACATGGGCAAATGTAACGGTAGACACTACTTCAGAGGGCCCAGTTAGTACCCAAATAGTTATCCCTAAAAGTCATAAGCAAGTAGTCCTGGAAATAGCTTCTTCCCATCTGACAGGAGGTCATCTAGGACAGACAAAGACTCAGGCCCAAATTCACAGTAGATTTCACTTGCCAGTCATTCATGCCAACATTTAAAACTTTGTCCAGTCTTGTACCATCTGTCTAAAGACCAGTACCCATATACCACCACCAGTCCCCTTACAGCCACTTCCAAACCTTGAAATTCCATTCACAAGAATTGTTATGGACATTGTTGGCCCCCTGAAAACATCAAGGTTAGGGAACAAATGTGTAGCATGGTAACATCTGCTGCTGCATTGGTGTGGAATCTGCAGGGATTCTGGAAGGAGAATGTGGAGGTGCAGAGGAGAACACTGAAGAGACAGTTGGAGAGACTGAAGCATCTCCCTTCAGAGACTCCTCTCATATCCCCTTTTATATATATATTCATAATACATAATTGTAACAATAAATACTTTATTAAGTATAATATTTGCCCCTCATTTATACTACATTTGGCGACGAGGGTATCTGTCTGCAAGCAGCTCAGCTTTTTGTGCGAGACGTTTGGCAAGGGATTCAAGGATTAACAGGTGAGCGACAACAATCCCTAATTTCCCTGACTCGTGAAGATACAACGTTTATCTGTACCTGTACAGAACAACTAGAGTCCACCTGGACGCTTTCTCAAAGTATTATTGTATCACTCACTGCTGCCGTTAGTGTGTGTGCGCTGCCGCGAGCTCCATTTCATAGAGAGACACAGCCTCCAGCTGATTGCAGGCTCGCGCTACTTGAGGAAGCGGATTGCATTAAAGTAGAGGGCCCGCGACGTCGTGACGTGCGTCACGTGCGGACGGCCATTTTGGGTTAGTTACTGCGGGGCAAGGCCTTTACAATGATAACGGCCGCTGAAGCAGCATTATCACTTAAACCGGAACTCAATGTTCAACGGAGGCATGCAGCGATGCCTCACAAGGGTTTGTGACCTATGTGTGTAATTTAGATATTTCTTTTTTTTTTTTAAGGAATGAGGATCGAGTGTTCCTACTCGTCCCAGTTCCTGCAAATAAGAGTAAAGGATTGTGAAATTGTGCAATAAGACACACAGTGGAATTTCAAAGAGGAGATAGTGTACGGGCAAAGTGCTTTGTCATACATGAAAGTGTTCTTTGTTTAAAGGAAAAAGGGAACTGTCCTGTGTTAAAACCAGTGTGCCTACTGCAACCATTAGCAACAGAGGAGCTGGTGACCAGTCTGTAGCTGGTAACATGACAATGCACACTGTTCCAACACCAGCAATGTTCTTGCTGGAAGCTGGTGAACCGGACTTACCATGGAAGAGATGGTAAAGTCATTCGAGCATTATGCTTCAGTGGTGTGTGGAACAAATTACAGTGTGGAGAGAATGAAGTCACTGTTGCTTCATTGTTTGGGACCAGCAGGACAAGAAAAGTATGAGGACTTGCCAAACCTACCTGATGGTTATGAAGGGGATATGAACGAATACGAAAAATGCATTGCCAAATTAAATAAACATTATGAAAAGAAACTGAGTACAATTTTGGAAAGATATAAGTTTGGTAAGAGGTCGCAAGAAAGTGGAGAGAGTGTCGAACCGTTTATAACTGTCCTGAGAAAATTGGCAAAGAATTGCAAATTTGGACCACAATTGGATGAAAGGCTCAGAGATTAATTCATGCTGGAGTGTAATAGCGCCAAAATTAGAGAGAGACTTTGGGCCGAGGATGATCCTGATTTAGATGTAGTATTGCGCATAGCCAAAGAGGTTGAACATATGGAGAATTGTGTCAAAACACTAAAGGATAGAGTGAAGAATACCACTCTGAAGCCAGAGAATCCTATCAATGCAATTCAAATGACAAAAAGTGATAATGGGAACAATCAAAATGCTGTGGTGAAACGGAAAGAGGAATCTAAAATACAAAGCACTTACAGATACAGTAATGATGTAAAAAGTAGAGGATTTGCACGTGGATATGGTAGTTACAACAGAGGACGGTTCATGAGTAATAGACGTCCTCAAATGAGTCAGAGAAGCAGAGGAAGGATTAGGACATGCTTTAGGTGTGATAGTCCTATGCACTGGGCTAACAGTCCTGAGTGTCCAGCTATCCACATTATATGCAAAAACTGCAATGGAAGAGGCCATATGGCCAAATGCTGTAGGGTTGATAAAGGGAGCATGAATTGGATTGGAGGTCCGGAGGAATATGAAGACGAAGAATGTGTCTTTGCTGTCAGCGATAATGTGATTGGAACAGAACTGGAGAGTCCCAAGACCATCATTAAGATAAATGATGCTCCAGTGAGGATGATGACGGATTCAGAAGCGAAATATACGTTGCTGCCTGAAAAGATATGGAGAAGAATTGGTCCAAGATGGCTTAATGAATCAGACATTAATCCAAGTGCTTATGGTGGTGTGAACATAGATATTATTGGATGGTTCGAAGCAAAATTAGCCTTCAAGGATAAAACTGCCAAAGGGAAAGTCTATGTATCAAGGAAAGGAACAACGCCTTTACTTAGCTAGATGCATCAAGCATGGCTCAAGGTTAGATTGGATGCCAGTGCTGAGGAGTCTATCTATGTGATTGAATGCAATGAGATGTCTACAGAGGCAGTGAAGAAAGAAGTGTTCAAGGATGAAATAAGCTGTGCAAAAGGGATCACGCACAGAATACAGCTCAAAAAGAATTGTAAGCCAGTTGCACAGAAGCTGAGGAATGCGCCTTTAGCAATGAGAGATGAGGTCAAAAGGGAATTGAAGAAACTGGAAGAACAGGATATAATTGAAAAGATTGATGCTTCAGAGTTGGCATCACTGTTAGTAGTGGTGAGGAAAAGCTCGGAAAAAGTAAGAGTGTGTATAGACCTTAGAGAACTGAACAAGTGCATCATCCCTGAGAGACATCCACTTCCCAACATTCAAGAGCTGCTACCAACGATGGGGTCAGCAAAAGTGTTTTCCACCTTAGACCTCACTTCAGCATATCACCAGATTCGTCTGCATGAGGACTCAAGGCATCTGACAGCGTTTATAACCCCGGAGGGTTTGTATCAATATAAGAGGATGCCGTTTGGTTTTATATCAGCAGCTTCGGTGTTTCAGAAGACCATGCACCACATTTCTGATGGTGATGAGGGGATTATTTTGTTTCAAGATGATATTCTTATATTTGCCAAAGATCAAGCAGAGCATGATAAAATTCTGGATGGAACATTAAGGAAGTTGTATAAAATGGGAATGGCACTGAGCAAAGAGAAATCAAAGATCCATAGGAAACAAATTGAATACTTAGGCCATGTTATATCAGAGCAAGGGACCACACCCAAGCCAGACTTGACGTTTGTGATCAATAATATGGCTACGCCTAGTAACAAAGAAGAATTGAGAACATTCTTGGGAATGGCTGAGTATTATTTTAAGTATGTTAGAAGGTTTGCTGATCACACGGCTGTATTGAGGGATCTCACCAGGATGAATGTCAAATATGAATGGAATGAAAATTGCGAGAAGGAATTCAATTACATAAAGAGTGCTCTGACAACTGCACCGGCACTGAAGAACTTTGTAAGGGGACAGCGAACGGTAATCACAACAGATGCCAGTAATGTCGGCCTGGGTGCGGTGTTGGCGCTACTACGTAATGGAGTGGAGAAGGTAATTGCGTTTGCTTCACGGCTGCTAAAAGGAGCAGAAAAGTCTTATGCAACGATCGAGAAGGAGGCTTTAGCCATTGTATGGGCAGTGGACAAATTCCGGAGTTTTGTCTGGGGAACACAATTTGAGATAAACACAGATCACAAACCACTTGTGGAGCTATTCACGAACAAAGGTCTAGACAAAGTATCAGCGAGGATATGGAGATGGGTTCATAGAATGCAGGAGTTCAATGTAGTGGTCAAGTATATTCGAGGAGTGAGGAATTATGCTGCAGATTGTTTATCTAGGCTCACGAATGCTCAAGAGGAAAATGGAAATGAAAATGAAGAAAACCAACAAGAAATTATATGTATGCTACAAGATACAGCTATTGCTAAAGAAGAATGGTTGGAAGGCATGAATAAGGACGTAAAATTACAGGTTATGATAAAAAATATAAACAATAAACATGTCCCTCTCAATAAGATCAAGGAAGCAGATGTGCAAGGACTGTGGAGTGTCAGAGATGAGCTGAGTGTACAAGGTGGATATTTGTTTCGAGGGGACAGATTAATTCCACCTATGGATGTAAGAAAGAAAATTATTGAGCTGGGACATGAAGGCCACCAAGGCATTTCCAAGACCAAGTGCAGGATAAGGAATACGTACTGGTGGCCGGGATGTGATGCAGAAATCGTGAGGATCATAAGAAACTGTATCCTTTGTAATAAGTCTGATAAAGGTTGTGTGGGTAGTGAGTATCCGATGGTTATGACGGATGTGCCGAGCAGGCCGTGGGTGAAAGTTGGGATTGATATAATGGGTCCTATATGGAGTGAGGGCAGTCAGACATTTTGTGTGGTTATGATTGACATTCTAACAAGGTGGGCAGAGGTGAAAATGATGCCTAGTGTCACAACTAAAAACATCATCAAGTTCATGGAAAAGGTATGTGGTCGGGAAGGATATCCTGGAGTTATCCTTTCTGACAACGGTCCTCAATTTGTCTCAAGAGCGATGGAAGACTATTTTAAAAAAAATCGATTAAGCATGTAACCAGTGCGGTGTATCACCCACAAACCAATGAAATAGTAGAAAGATACAACAGAATTCTAAAAAATGCCATAAAATGGGCATGGGCCAATGGTATGAACTGGAAAGAGGCAGTCAGAAATGTTATTATGGCGCACAGGTTTACTCTGCACAGTTCCACAGGTATTTCACCATTTGAATTGAGCAGAGGAAGAAAAGCAACTACCAAGTTATGTCCTGGATGGGTGGGTGAAGTGATCAATATGGGAGTGGTAACTGATAATGCTGTAGATATGATTAGACAGAAACAAAATAGAAATAAAGTATGTCATGACAAGAAAAGATTTAGGGTTAATGAGGAACTGGAAGTAGGTTGTTTTGTGAGAGTGAAGCTTCCAGAAGCCCTGAGAGTGAGAGGGTTTAGGTGGTCTAATCCAATCCAAGTTATAGAAGTATTAAAACATGCTGTAAGAACAAGTGATGGTAGAGTATGGAATATGGAAAGAGTTATGGTGGTGGATGGTAAAGTTGGTGGTGAGTGTGAGGACAAAAGTGATGTCGGTGAAAGTAGAGAGAACCAGAAAGTTTCCTTACCAGTAACTCCCATATATGTACCAACTATGATGAAAACGTCAGTGTCAAGGTTTGGAAGGAAGTACCAGAGACCAATGTACTTAACAGACTATGGAGAGTAAAGACCTGTCTAGAAAGAAGAGGGATGTGTAGCATGGTAACATCTGCTGCTGCATTGGTGTGGAATCTGCAGGGATTCTGGAAGGAGAATGTGGAGGTGCAGAGGAGAACACTGAAGAGACAGTTGGAGAGACTGAAGCATCTCCCTTCAGAGACTCCTCTCATATCCCCTTTTATATATATATTCGTAATACATAATTGCAACAATAAATACTTTATTAAGTATAATATTTGCCCCTCATTCATACTACAAAATGCATCCTGGTAATAGTGGATTATGCCACTCGCTTTCTGGAATCCTTTGATCTTGAAACACCTACTCTCTTTCTTTTCACAAGTAGGGTTTCCTAAAGAAATATCAACAGGTCAGGCCTCTACATTTATGAGCAAACTCATGGAGGAAGGTAAAACAGCTGTTGCATATTTCCACTTTAAAAACCTCAGTAGGGGGGGCACTAAAGAGCCCAGCCAAGATGGCTGTGAGCTCCCGCCCAACCTAGATTATATCCGGGCAAAATCCTGTCACAGCAGCACTGGATCATCCAGAAAAACACCCAGCTGCAGCATAAATTTCCCAAGCATGCCTGAGTGAAATCTGGGAAGCCGGGGTGATCGATGGGCGCCCAGCAGGTACTGAAGATCTGGACACGCCATGCGGGCCAGAGACGTGGTGGAGAAAGAGCGCTCCAAGCCCAACATAATATCTGAGGTGAGCCCGAGGGAGCGTAGACTAAATCCATTGATGCCAGACCCAGGGACAGTGGACAGGCCCCACTGTGCCCGGCAACACCATCCGAGGAAGTAGAGGCAGGAGTGGAATGCGACCAGGAGAGAGCTCCTGAAGGGCCCAGTGCATCTGTGAGGGAAAGAAAGAAAGTGGGTTCTGGTTGAACTTTCCTGCAGGACTATGCCAGTAAGCTCACGCAGGAGAGGATCCCAGCGGTGTAGCCAGTGAGGTGATAGGAGAGAGGGTAGCAGGGGGAGCGGCAACCCCCCCGAGGATCGAAAACCTGCCGGTAGGATGGCTTGGAGACCCACCAGTGGTCTGAGCCCTGAAGGGCAGCACCGGGACAAGCTGGGAGCAGCAACAACGGGGGGATCTGGACACACACGATCCTGGGCCAGAAGCGGGATGCAGTACGCAGCGATGACAACTTGGAGGCTCACAATAGGATCTGGAGCCAGAGCAGAGCCCTGTAGAGTTGCCAGACCCGAGGGGTAATTGAGCTGCAGGGCCATCCGCCCACAGCACACGGGGAGAACTCTGGTATCAGCCAGTGGTGCACTCAGGACACAGGGTGAACTACCAACTTAAGGACACGGGCCAACCATTGATAAGACCCCAGAACTCTGCATGACAAGGGACAGCAAGCGATACCCCCCAGGCCATTGGGGTGGGTGCTGACCCCCCCTCAAATCATAACACTGACCACTGGCTTGGGGATTTCATCAAGGATACCACATTGTCTGCCAGCATCTTCCAAACCAACAGGAGGGGCTTTCCTGTGATGACAAAGATCCGGCAGTGCCCCATCTCCCAGCTGCTCGAGCTAGAGGCACAGCCTGTCAATACTGGCATCTACCATCACTCTGAAAAGGTCCTCCACCCTAATTTTCAGTACTTGGTATCCCCTGGTGACTTCACTTTGGGTCGGTCCCAGCGAGACCCCAAGAGGACCATGGCCCCCCCAAAAACACCTGACTGGGGGCAAATACCTGCATCATCTGCTGAATGGACTAGCATTTTACACTGACGTGTTAACCGGTCAGCAGCAGTATCATGTCAAAAGCACAAAAGTTCAATAAACAGCAATCCAAACTGCATTTTGAGACCGCCACAAATTCTAGACCATCCTGGTGTAATGAGGTACCCAGTGAGGGGTCCACACAGATCTGAGTACCAGATCCTGGCGATGTACTCTGTGATATTAAAGCTATGCTAGGCCAGGTGCAAACTAGCATCTAATCACTCAATGACAAAATAGACACATCAACATGCTAAATCGACCATATGCAGGTACGCTTGAACTGGCATGGTGAACGGCTGGATTAGGCTGAAGGCAGAATATCCACGGTCTAGGACGGGACTAATAAGGCACTTAGAGAACTAGCTGAGCACAGGCGCAGCATGAAAGAAATGCTGGATAAACAGTATAACCTGGAATCCCGATCCCAGTGAAATAATCAAAGGATAATAGGAGTACCAGAGACAGCGGTCGAACGCAACATGGAGGCAATGGTGGAAGACCCACTGAAAGAGGTTCTTGGCAATGAGGACTTCTTGGCTGTATTTATTGTGTTGAGAGCCCACTGCATACCCAGTGGTAGGAAACCTATACCAGGTGATCCTGCCCGCCTGCTGATAGATTGATTGATGAATTACTGAGATAGAGACGCAGCATTCTGGAAGGCCAGGGAAAGAGGTACCCTGAGAGTTCAAGGTGCACAGATCCAGACTTTTTGGATAAGGTACAATCATCCAGGAAGATCTTCATAGATGTGAAAAGAAGACTCAGGGAGAGAGGCATTCAATATGCAATGCTGTTTGCTTTGAAACTGAGAATAGAAAGCAATGGAAAGGTGCAATTTTTCCATAACCAGATGAGGCAAACTCCTTCCTAGAATGTCTGCCAAGAGCCCCACGAGACAGAGGCAATAATGACTGATCTAAAACTAGCCCAGACAATTCACAAGATGCGAAACAAAGGAATGAAGTGGCTGCCGATACATCACAGCAGCTGAAACATTACCATTATCGGGATGATACCAGTACAATCCTTCCTTGCCAACCGGACAATGAGAGTCGTCTCCCGACTAGCAGCTGCCGACCCCATACTAAGTCTCCTGTGGTGTCCCCCAGGGATCATGTGAGTCTCCTACAATGTATAACATCTTTACAAAACCTTTGTTTGACAAGTTGGATAGACTGGGTGTCATCTACACCAACTACGCAGATGACACTCATATCCTCATCCCCCTCTCAGGCAACTTCTTGGAAGACTCAGCTTTGGTAAACAGGATATATCTTCTCATTCAGGCATGGATCGCATCCCTTGGCCTCTGGCTGAATGACGATAAAACGGAGATCCTGATCCTTGGCACAAAGACAGCGATTAAAAAACTTGACCCAAACTATGCCTCGTTTAACATTGACAACAATGTCATCAAAGTGATGCCCACTGTCAAAACCTTAGGGGTCTATCTGGATTCAGCGCTCTCCTTCAAGAAACAAATGAACTCCCTAGCTTCTTCGACAGCCTACACCTGTAAATTGATCCGATCATGTAGACCTTTTCTAACAGAGGCTAGCTGCATTACCTTAGCTAATGAACTCATCATATCCAAACTGGATTATTGTAATGCCCTATATGAGGGAACTAACAAATATGTCCTCAACAAACTCCAAATACTCCAAAATAACGCTCTTAGATTAGCCCTAAACATCCCCAAAAGATCCCATGTCTCTACCTCCAGAAGAAATATACACTGGCTAAAAATTAAGGATAGAATTACACTCAAAACCCTCTCACTCACTGCCAAATGCCTTAACAATATAGCTCCTCCCTGCCTAGGAAACGGAATCAACAAGCAAACCTTAAACTGTCCCACAAGAAGAACTAACGCCTTCTCCTTGATGGTGCCCAGATACAAAATTAATACTGCTGGCGGCTCCAGCTTCCCAGTCATAGCCGCCTAAATCTGGAACAAACTCCCCTTAGAACTTAGAACGGATCAATTCTACCCAAGTTTCAGGCGTAAGGTCCTTTCTTGGATACGTTCTAATGACATTTAATGCGATCCCCCCCCCCTTTCTTGAACTCCCTACCTGTGTGACATACCCGGACCAAGCTTGTGGTCAACCCAACCCCCTACCCGTAGTGACACCCGAACACTACTGCTAGCACTCAGAAATCTCTCGGGGGCCCCACTTGGGCTACAATTCCTAAGAGATTGCTACCCAACATATTTGCATCCGACTCCTGGCATTAACTGTATACGTACATTCTGATTGTCATAGTGCCGTAGTATCCTAGTGTCGTACTATCCTGTCCAACTCCTGGCACTAACTGTATAATAAGTACATTCTGATTGTAATAATGCCGTTCTATCCTACTGTCTTGTCTTTTTCTCTTCTCTTCTTTTTTTGTGTATCACTGCAAAGTTCTCAAGTATCCTTGTAATGTCTGCGCCCGGCTACCTGTGGGTTTGGTTTTGCGCTATATCAAATAAACAAACAAACAAACAAACAAACAAACTGGGTCCTGATGAGCCCCCCGAACGTGAGCATATGTATGTTGTTTGGGAGGAAGAGGAGTGGTGGAACTGGTGAGTTGCGGGTGCTGGTGCGGTTAGGCAGAGGGTTATAGTTGGGGCTAAAGGTGGGATTCATTGGAGTGTTCTGAAAGTACATAGTACTCTGTTGGAGCGCACACTGGTAAATGGACAATACGCGGCAGAAATGTTATTGAGAATCCCTGCAGACACCCAATAACCGTACCAGTGAAGAAGACGATGTCTTGGCCTGTGTACCTACATTTGGCCTTACTAACACTAAGTTGAAAGGACTCATTAAAAAATGTTGGCCTCTAGTACAGTTGAGCCTACCACAAGAGAAACTCCCCAGAATGGCACTTAAACGCTCCAAAAATCTTAAGCACATGCTGACCAATGCCAGAATGAGCAAGAAGAACACAAGATCCTTAACTTGGGACATGAAGGAAATTAAAGGCCATCACCCCTGCGGGATGTGCTCATGCTGCAGGTCCACCAGAGAAATGACCTCCTTTCTGATTCAAGACAAGGTTTGGAACATCCGCCACTTCTCCAATTGCAAAATAACCAATGCAATCTATGCAATAGAATGTCCATGTGGACTAAGATTTGTTGGACAAACTAAAAGAAATGTCAACAAAAGAATAGGGGAACAAAGGTCCAGAATCCGATGCAGAACTTTATCAGCCCCATGGTACCACACTATGTTGAATTCCAACATGGCCCTGACGATCTACTATGGTGGGTCCTTCACACGGTATTTACTTCCTCCAACACCACCAGTGCCCGCAACCTTAAAGAGGCCTCGTGGATGTTCAAACTTAACTGTATAAACACTGGTCTCAATGCGGCAGCACCCAGCGGCCCATACAGATTGTGACCCTCCCCCATATCCAGCACCCTACACTAAGGACTAAGTATTTCTGCTTCCCTTCTCGAGGGTACTTTGCTTTGTTCTGCCTACATCAGAGACCTTGTCCCAACAGTCAGCTATCCCTTTGAACTTGACCACACCTCAGGCTAACCAGTATCAGCCTTCTATCCTCTTGCTACACATAGCTTACGTCGCTCTAAGGGGACTAGAATCCGCTATCACGGGCCTCCCACATATAGCTTCCTCCATTTCCATGGATATGAGCTCCTGTACCAACACGCATGCGCTGAGTCACCAGCCCACCCTTCCTGGCACATACGCATCTAATAGTACACAGTATGCTCTCGCCTTACCATCACTTGCGGTCCCTCTTGGCTTTACTTATTTCAACAGGCTATGGCTTCACTCCAGGACTGCCCACATCCTGTACCAGCCTGAGATTCTGGGAATCACACGATCCACAACCCCCCTGGAACCAGGTACACAAGTACAGTATGCATGCGTGCAGTGAGGTTGGCCTCTCTCGCGACGCATGCGCTCTCCACCTAAATGACAGAGCTCATTTTCGATTTAACTCGAAAATCGCTTCCAGTAGTGAGCATCTTCCCGGTCCAGCTACCCGAGCGGCCACATAATACAGCCGGTCCAGGTTAGGATCTTCTCCTCTGGCCCACTTTTAGCTATTCCCCGAGGGCCGAATACGCTCTCCTTTTAACCTGGTCCCTCCTTCTGTTTAGGATCACGTACCAGCCAACTGGATCCTCCCCACATTAGGAGCCCTTCCACGGATTGCCACCATGACACCCCACCCTTTCTGAAGGGGAGTATTGAACCCAGCATTTTCTTTTTATGTATCAGCAGAATCTCTGCCTTTTGTTTTTTTAATGTCATTGAGTTTAAATCATATATGTGAATACACACACAAAATGGCTAACGCCAGCCCTTTTATATGTTCCTCCTGTAGGGAGACCTTCCAAGTCCATAGAAGAAGGCTCTTGAACTGAATCTTGCTGAAACGTCCGGGGCCCTACTACTGTCTTCATTTAGGCTACCCTCTACTACATCTGAGCTATCGATTCAATCCCAGATGTTGACCTTTGATTAGGCCACCCTTTTTGTGTCTGGCTTTTGCAAATATGTGCCTAAACAGATTGCTGTAATGTGACTGATACCTACTGTAACTAATTTACTACACAAGTCACTGGAGGTGAAGGATTTGCTCACAAATAGCACTTTATACCATTGATTTCTTGCTGCTTATTTCACCAATAATACTCTGTTTCAAGATTATAAATAGAACAAGACTACCAATAAATACTGGTCAATTTGATGAAAACCGGTGTATTCTATTTTTTAATAAGGTTGTAAATAATGTGCATGTCACACTTGAATTGCCCTTAGTGTACCCCTCATGACAAAGACATAAATCTGTTTTACCAATTTGACAGTAAATCAGTTCAATATTAAGGGTAGGACACCCCCATGTATCTATATACTCTATAAGCCCATAGTCCTTTATCCTTGCAGGGCTGTCCCTTCTGTTTCCACATGTTATTGGCATTGAGCAATGGTTGGGGCACTTAGGAATATCTCATGGAATGTCAGGGGCCTGAACTGTCCATCAAAGGGGCGCAGGGTAATACTATACATGCAAAGACATTGTGTGGGAGTAGCATTCCTACAGGAGACACACCTGACATCAGACACAGAGTCAGAATTTGGGAAAAGCTGGAGATGTCACTGCTACTTCTCTACATATTCATCGTAGAGGGGTGCATATTCTTATATTCGCTTAACTACAATGGTCAAAGACCAAGAGGGGACGTGTCTAGTGGTGCTAGGAACCATACAGGGCCAATTGTATACTCTAATTAACTACTATGGCCCCAAACATGATGTGACGTAAACACTCGGGTGGATTGATCGCCAACTAGGGGCAATGTCATATGGGAAACAATTTGGGCTGGGGACTTTAATGCGGTCATGGAACAGGGCCAAGACCGCACAGGAAGTGCACACCATCAGATGCGCAGTATGACTGGGAAACTCAAGGACATCTGCTCAATGTGGGAGATCATGGATATCTGGAGGGTCAGGAATCAATTGATATTTGGGTACACATGCCACTCCTCTGTGCACAACTCAGCATCTTGACTGGACTACTTTCTGATCTCCCACAAATTGATGGGTGAGTAGTCTGAAGTGTCTATCCTGGCGCGTACATTATCAGATCATGCCCTAATGCTACTGGATATTGAACTGAGGGGTCGGGGAGTAGGGAGGGAATCCTGAGTATTTAAAAGCAAAGGGATGACAGATGTATACCGGGAATCTCTCTCTGGGGCGATAGACATTTTCTTTGAGGTTAATGAGGGATCAGTGGACTCAGCTGCGACCCTATGGGAGAGCTTCAAATGTGTAATTAGAGGAGAATGCATATTGAAAGAATCTGGGGTGTTGAAACACATAGGGAAGAATTAATGGATAAGAAAGCCCAAATACAGGGGTTGTAAACAGGAGCATACACATTAACACCCTCGGAACAAACAGAGACCAGGAGGCAACTGCAATTGTTCAGTGAACTAGCTCACAGAGCAGTCAAATTTATCCGGGGAAAGGCTGCATTGCGACAATACAGGGAAGGACAGAGACCAGGCAGGCTGTTGGCCAAGGCCACTAGAGTGGACGATCCCTGAGACCGAGTGCTCTCCATAACAGATACACAGGGAGAAGAAATGTTTGCAGACCTAGAGATAGTCTGGGAATTCTGTGGGTTTTATGGTCAGCTATATTCATCTCATGTTCAGGTCTCTCGGGGCGAGGTGGAGAATTATCTGGAAGGAATGGCTTTATACTGGTGTACAGACACAGAATGGGAAAAACTAGGATGCCCGTTATCACTGGAGGAGGTGCTTGGAGCTATGCGTTCACTCCTTTTGGGGAAATCTCCTGGGTCGGATGGGTTCACAACAGAGTTTTATAGGCAGTATGCAGGGAAACTAGCCCCTTATCTGCTACAGATGTTCCACCAGAGTTTGAAAGACTGCCGACTGCCGGAGTCTCTGAGGGAAGTGATGGCAGAAGTACTACTTAAACCGGAAAAGGTACCAAATGAGTGTTCCTCCTACCGGCCCATATCCCTCATTAACCTAGACAATACAATTCTAGCTAGAATTCTGCCAACTAGGCTAGCACCCATGATTCAGAGAATGGTCCGAGAAGACCAGTCTGGGTTCATACCGGGTCGTTGTACTTCCCATGGCCGCTGCAGAATGTTCAGCTTGCTGTCAGCAGTGCGCCAAAATGAACCCATAGTGGCGGCACTGTTGGATGCCACAAAGGTATTTGACTCTGTGGAATGGCCTTTCCTATTTGCGGTACTGCGTAAGAGGGGGGGGAAAGCAGTTCATCTCACTAGCATCGTTGTTATACACAATGCCCAGAGCCAAGATCAGGGTAAATGGTCAACTCCCGCCCAACATAATGCTGGACACCAAACACAACCTTGATCTGATTATGCGAGATATACTGGAATTTGGGGATTTCTCTGGGCTCAAGATCAATCCAACCAAATCAGTCCTCTTTCCAATGACATACAGTGTGGAGCATTACAAGTATGGGTGGGTGTTCCAGTGGCATACTGACTACACACGATACCTAGGGGTTAACATAGCCCATCACCCAATTGCTCTGTATGAAAACAACTATAAGAAAGTGTTGGAACAGAACCAAACTGCGATGGGCTGATGGATGAATCTACCCCGCAATCTCTATGGTAGGGTTTCCTTAATCAACATGGTAGTGTAGAGGAGCAGCTGAATGCCTCTACAGGATGTCCTGCCCCTCTGGCACCTGTATGCTGGAAGCCTGAGATTGTGCCATGCTTGACATCAACAATTCTGACCATACCACAGAGAACATTCAAAAGAAGGTAACCTGAGAAAGCCCTATCAAATGTATTCCCAAAGAAATGACACTCTGATCTAGGAACTCCCCAAAGAAGTATAAAGAAGAACGAAAGAAGAGCTAGTCATCATCATGAAAAATGAGTGTGATGCCATGAGAAGACTGGCTGAAGAAAACACATGGCCCTTATAAAAACTGATGACGAAGTTAAGAATCGAGTAAGCCTTTATATGCGAAGAGAAGACTGCACGTGTTAAGAGCACTGCAGAAAATGCAAACCGTTGAATAAATGTACCGATGCAGCAATGCAATTAGACTAAGTGAGTAGAGGCTGGCTATACGTAGTGAATAGACTGTAGGCGCAGCCGCCATTATATAGAAGCTGGACATCAGTGTTATCAATTTAGTAAGCTCAGGCCCATGGAGAAGAAAGGCCGAAAGCAGTGTCGCAGCAAAGAATTAGCTTAAATCACAGACTTGAATGATGAAACTGTCTTGCCTGGTGTCAAGGCTGAAGGCAACCAAGACTGGTTATCTTTTCTTGAAGGCGGTGAACATGCGAAACTGAATCATCCCATGTTAAGGTGCTAAGAAGGAACACCAAGCGTGCCAAGTTTTATTCATTTAAGACATTTAATTGCTGAAAAATTGTCCAAATCGTGTTCTCCTGTCACGTATGCCAAGGATGGACATAGAATGAGCATGGAGTCCTAGAACAATGATAGTGCATGCTCGCATTCCCTTATATTCCCAGAGACAAGAATACTCTGCAAAGCCAAGATCAAAGACAATTTTCCTGGCAGAAAGGCATGGTTGATGAGAGACGTTGGGCTAATTGGGTGGGGAGGTAAAGTCATGTCCACCTCCTGGCACCAAAGTATGAGCTTACGTGCTGCTAAGTGAACCGAATGTTCCAGACATGGCAGGAGCGTGCCAACCAATTGTAGAGGGCCATGTAATGGAGAGCATTATAGTTGATGTTCTTTACAGGTCCGGAGACAAGATGGATCCAGAATCAGGTGTGGAATAGAAATAAGTTTGTTTTCTAACCTTGTCCCTTTCTTTCCTCTTTGTTTTAGGAGCTCCGGATTCGAGGCGGGCGTGGCAGAAGACTGGATGCAGGCTGCAGGCACGGTGAGTGTTACACTGCTGGATGCAGAATAACGCAAAGCATGTGTTGCTGGTCGGGCGTGGTTTAAATAGCCTCAAAAGTAGTCCCAGGTAAGAAGTCCCTAGAACCACACCCGAGGAAAAAATAGTCCCTGTAGAAAAATAGTCCCTTTCAGGCTTCATGTTGGATTGGTGTCATTTGCAGCATGGTCTGCCTGAGGTAAGTAATGACTATGAGCCTGGCGCCTTAGGCGCCAGGACTGATTCCTACTATGAGCCTGGTGCCTAAGGCGCCAGGACTGAACCCAGATAGCCCCTAACCGGGGCTGTTGAGGTTTTACTAAATGTCTAGATGCCTGCTCCCGGGGCTGATGGTCTTGGTCCGGATGCCTGGGGGTAGGCATCATGACACCTTTGGTATATACTGCTATCAATAGTATGTTAGTGCCTACATGTGTATTGCCATTTTGTATATTGTGCTATTAACATAAGGCTAGTGGCTACATTTGTGTAATTTTTCTTTACTATGAAAAACATAACCAAATGTTGAGTACAGACCTGTTGAAGCTATGATGCATATAAAACATATTTCCTCATTCAACTGTTTACTATTATAAACAGTACATTTTGTAATTGAAAGGATATTAGATGCTGCTTACATTTATATTAGCATTTCCCATTTCTTAATATGTATAGTATTCTAGTGGCTAGATTTGATTTCACCTTTTGTATGTATGCTATTCATAGCATGCTGGTGCCTACATTTCTATAGACATTTTGTAATATGGTGCTATGAACAATACCTCAGTGGCTACATTTTGATAACTTTTTCTTTAGCATGACAAACATAACAGCAGTGTGTATACACACCTGAGAAAGCTTTAAAGCATATGAAGCATATTGACCCATATAAAAATTGAAGGTACACTACTTGAATTTGTATTTAAAGTTTATATTTTTTGTTACAGTGCATCATAAAATGAGTAACTAAAAGGGTAGATTTTATTATTTACAATACTCATATTCAAACAATAGTTACATTCACTTGTAAAAGGCAATTTTGTAAACACTGAATTTACTAACCTGGATCTGTTGAAGACTCTAAAGGAGAGGTTATTGTTGACATTTTCACATTTTTTTAAATTAAATATGTACACAGTATTCATTTTAATGTATATAATTTTAAAATGACAAGTGTTACATTATTATTGAAAAAGTATATGCGTTTGTAAAAGTTACTTACTCTGCATCCACACTGGTCACTGTCTTCAATTGAGGTGATTAATATTATTAATAGGTTTGGTCAAAAAGGTTGTGTATATGGGCATTGCCTAAACCATAAACGGTGCAAGTGTTTGTTGTAACATAGGTACAGCACAGTGTTTCTGTATATTGATCAGTTGATGTACACTATGCATACGCAGTTGGTAATTATTTGCACATGCTGCTTGTGAAACAAGATGTGTTTTTTTGGTAAAGAAGTTCATGATGCATTTTTTTTTTTTAATGGAACTCCATGTAATTCTGTAAGTATACGTGTTGTGTTTGTAACATGTATACTTCTGAAATTTGAGTTGTGAAAGTTTTTATGTAAATATTTGTCTACATCCGCATAGTACATGTATTTAACATTACGCATGTAGGAGTATTTGGCGTGTTGCAATGTTATTCTAGTTATTACGCATGCATGTGTATTTGTAGTGTTGCTGTGTTATTGAAGTCACATGATTATAAATATAGGTGCAGCATTAGTATAGTGTACATGTACACAATTTTTGTATATGAAATTGTATGTATTGTACGCTAAGTATGCATGCCAGTATGCTGTTTTTCATGTAATGAAAAATATTGTAACTTACGTTTTACATGCTTAGATGTTTATTTTTATCCACATGATTTTTATTGTATTATGAATGCATTTTATATGCATTTTTACGTGTGTGGCTATTTAAGCTATTTTTTTTTTTATAAATCTTTTTGTTGGCATTTATAACAGCAACCAAACAAAATAACCATAATCCTCCCAACCCAACCCATACACCCACCCCACCTCCACAACCCCCCCAAGCCCCCACCCCAACTGATCCTGGTACATCACAACAACTCTCTCAGATTTTGTCCTTGTTAGCGTCATCCCTACTCCCTTCTCTCGCCTCCTACCCTCATTCATGCTTATATTGATCAGTCCAAGTTCCACCGACCGGAGTCACAGTGCCACTGAATCTCCCCCCTCTCAATTCCCTCCCCCATCCGGACTCAAGCCCTTTATTCGGCCAGACCCAAAAGTTTCATGCTGCGTGGCTATTTTATTTTTAAATGTAGGTAAAAACATTGTTATTTGTTGGAGAATGCTGGGTCCATTGGCTTGGACATTATGTACAGCAAGTGCTAACTGTGTCACCATTTGGTGATATCAAGGAGGAATGGCTTGTTTACCAAGGTGTCAAATGGCAAGACATTACTAAAAAACCTTGTGTTTATTGTGACAGTGTTGTGCTGCTGCCAGATTGTATTTTAATTTCATGCTGGTGGGAACGATTTTGGCTATACAAGAGGAACCAACATTTATTTTAACATTAAAACTGAACAGCTACGGCTAGCAGGATGACTTTTTGTGCCTGGCAGCATGTAAAATGTGGATGCAGGGAAGTGTGAATCATCGGAAAAGAAATTGAGCGCACACAGCTGTAAATAGATGTATATACACATTTTGTGTTGAACATGGCGGGCACTTTATTTTTCACCCCAACATTTAAAGTCAAATTGACAGTATTTGTAGTAGGGATGGGGTCCTTTTGACCAATGAGGGGAATAGGATTTATTTTACCTAAAATTATTGAGGGCAAAAGTTATGATTGACATTAATGTGCTGCTAAACTGTGTTCAGAGTAATGTGATGCTTTACTTGTGTTTTTCCTTTGAAAATACTTGTTTGTTAATACATTGTTGTCTTTTCTAGCCTATATTATGTATTATTATGATAACACTGGCTGCATGTTCCTTGAATTATGCAATTGTGTTGCTCAAGTTCATGAGTGTGGGTTGTTGTGTATGCTGGTTTTGGTAATAGCTGTGTATGTTGTGTGCAAATTCCATGTTTCCTTGCTTGTATGTTGGGATGTCTATGCAGTGTGGATGGTTGTGTACGATCATGATAATGTCGGCTACAAATTGCTTCAATTATGTCATTGTTTTGCTTGTGTGAATGTTTCAAATGTCTACGCAGTGTTGATTGTCACATATGCTGGGCGTGGTTCAAGCTGCATATGCTGTGTGTGAATTCTGTATTTCCTTGCTTGAGTGTATGTTGAGATGTGTACACAGGGTGGGTGAGTACATTTTCTGTGTGCAGTCATGATAATACTGGCTACATGTTGCTTGAATGATGTAATTTTTTGCTCAAGTCTATGTTTATGCAGAGTGGTTGTTGCATATGCTGGGTGTAGTTATAGCTGCTGTGTGTATGTGTGGCGTGGTCCTTTCATATTTTATTCACTGGGAAACTTGGTTGTCAATGTGCATGCGTACTATATAGGTAGATGTTCAATCCTTAATATCTCAAAATGTACCAAGTTGTGTTTCATTTTTTTTCAGTGCACCAATAAAGCTAAAATGTAGGCGCCTACAAAAAAAATAGGATAATCAAAGCAGACAATGTTGAGATATTTGGGCAGATTTTTTTCCCTGAGCAAAAACCCCATATTAAAAGCTGTTCAAAATACAATCAAAGTAAACATTTTTTTAAAGTAATAAGACGTCAATTTACAAATCGGAAATGTTCCATGCACAGACAGCTGCCTCAAAATATTGCGGCCATGTAATTATGGTTAAGTTGCTAAACCCATAGGAAGAGCACTTTTTGGGTGGCTTATAACTTCGCTCCCCCTGGATGGATCCTTGACAAACTTTGCAAATAAAGTATATGGCCCACTCTTTGCAAAGTTTGGTGAGGTTTGGTCAAGGGGGGGCAAAGTTATAGGGGGCATCCCAAAATGTCTTTTTTTCCCATAGACATAATGGGAAAAAAGTTTCTCACGGCTACAGCCCAAACCGCTGGACGGATTTTCACCAAATTTGTGGCAGGAGCGGTGGCTTGGTCCCAAAAGTGAGCTTTTGTTAATTTGGTGTCAAACGGTCCATTAGTTGTTTTTAAAACAATGAAAAAGTAGGTCCCAAAATATTAGTGATAACTATGTCCGCTCCGCGGACATACTTCCCGCTTCGGTCCGTGGACAGAACTCCAATTGGCTTAGAGGGCAACGTGGTGTCTGCGGACATCGGACGTGTCCACTGATTGGATGGAGAAAAGCGTGAAGTACATCAGATTTTTGGAAAACGTCTGCCATCTTGGATTCTCGGACAGCTGCCGGTGTCTGCGGACATTGCAGTAAAAACATATTAAAAATCACAATATTGCACTTGTCAAACTTATCAAATAATGTTTGAGGAGGTGAGGGGTAATGAGGATGGGATGGGATATGGCTGCAAGAAGCAAAAAAACAGGTGTTTTTTACCGTAAAAATCCGGAGTTCGGATGTTCACGAACAGTCCTCAGAAGTTCAGGGACCCTTCAAATATTTGGGGGCAGTTTTTGGATGACATATAACTTTGGCACTGCTCAATGAAACTGCATGAAATTTTGCAATTATCTTCCTGACCTGATTTCGAATGAGTGTGCATGGTGGGATTCTGTCAAGAGGGGGCAACATTAGAAGGGGGTCCCAAAATATTATAAATGTGGTGCCATTTGACAAATCTACACAAAGGTTTGCAAAACGATTATAGAATATAAATCTAGATATACATTTTTTCGTGAAGTATGAATGAATTTTGTCAAGTGGGGGCTAGGTTATATGACGATTGGATGTGCATACATTTCACACTTTTGAAAAAATAAAACATGGGTGGATTTCCAGCAAACTTGTGTAAGGAGCATTGGCAAGGACCTGAAAGCATGGTTTTGCAAATGTGCCCGTGTTTTATTTTTTGACAAGTGTCATAATGTAGGTACAAAAAATAGTGATATACCTTTGGTGACTGAGGTGTAGCCTGTGGCCATGGGCAGTGGCCAGATTGTCCGGGTCATGGAATAAGGTCATGATCCCTGCAATATGGCTACTGGCCATGACCACGAGAGACAACACATGGGGTTAAAGTGGCCATGTCCCCCTGGGACTGGCTTTGTGGTAAAGTTATTCGAAATTGGGATAGATTTGAAAGGGAAGAAAAATGTGCTCATGGTAATAAGGTCATAGGGTTCTCTTTTCGCCTACTACAGGCTTCCATGGAAAGTGAAGAGGGGCCCTGTATGGAACCCCGCCTTCCCTTTCCATGGTGGCCATCTTGGAAAAGGATTTTCCTTCCTACAACGGTGTAGGAAGAACATTCCTTTTTTTTAGCACCCCGGGTTCCCACATTGGGAACCTAGGGTGCTAATGGCCTTCATCCCCCATTACAGGGGCTGGAATGGGGGGATAATGGTCCAGAGACCTCGTTATCCACCCTTGCTTCGCTTGGGCTGATAACTTGGGCTGCCGGGCCAGTATCCACCGTTTCAGTCCCTGGAACGAAGGATGAACGCCACAATATTCCCATTAGCATAACACAAAATGCAAATGGAAATGTTGGAAAATCCTATTGAGTCTATATACTTTACTGAGAAATACAAAGTAGATGTAGTCTCTACGTTTGTTTTTTAGTTCTATTTTTTAACTGTGAAAGGTGGTTCCTAAAGGAACATTTCTTTTGTTGTTTTTGGATGTATTTTTTTTTTTTGGCAGGAGAGCCAAGAACGAAAGCAGGTTAGGAAATGAGGGAAGAAGTATCAAACACTAACATGGAGGGGTAGGTGGACAGAGGAAAATGTTGCGCGTGTGTTATTTCTAAGGAAGGGGCAGTGTTTCTCATGCTCCTTGATTACAGCAGTGGTGGTGGCTCTTGGGGAGGAGGGATGCTAATTTAGCTGATGCCAATTTAAGATAAACAACAGTTTTGCTAAAAGTATGTACTGTGTACTAGATTGTTAATGGATGATGAGTAGGACTAGGTGTTGGAGCTGTGCAAGGGAAATTTTGAAGTTGAATGTTCCTAGATCCGTAGAATATTAAGTTCCGAACTGTCCGCGAAGCATGGATCTTATTGAGAAGTGCGGACGGGTTCTCAGACACGTCATCATGCCGCACGACAGCTTATAGTCATGTGGCACTGTCCGGAAGGTCCGCAATGAAGTCAAATGTTCGTAGAATTTGTTGAAAATGTTGCAAAAAGTGTATAGAAGTGTTAAAAATGATTCTAGACGGTGGGAAATGGCAGAGTTTTAAGGTGACACTTTGTAAATTGGACACAAATATTGCTGTATTGGGTAAGTATGATATTAGTAAGTTGTAGGAAAATAGCACGCACTGGTAAAAACCCATGAAATTCACTGAAAAAACTTTGTTAAAGGGATGTTATGGTTAAGTTGGACTAATAAAAACCTATGAATTTCAATGCAAACACTTTGTTAAAGGGAAGTTATGGTTAAGTTGCACTAATTAAAACCTATCAACTTCAATGAAAAAACTTTGAAAAAGGGACGTTATGGTTACAAGTAAAACTGAAAACCCCCTGAAATTCGCAGTTCTGATGTTTAAATATCCCCAAAAAATTTGGGGGCCGATTCATGGAACAAACGTGCGAAAAAAAACAGGCGCACGCGTGCAATTCATGGAAGTCCCTGCGCGTGTTTACCTCGGGATGTGCGCCAAACTCGTGCATGGCGCACAAGTCACTGCAACATCCCGAAAAGCGTGCGCGACGCGCACAGTGAAAGCGCACAACCTCGGCGCTTACACCAGAAAGTGGGCGGGACACGGGGCGTAACGCGCGGAATGCGGAACAACGCGCGAAAATAAGGGCGTAACTGGGGATGTACTGCAGGGAAGCAGACGGAACGCCCACACGCACTCGAACCACATGTATTCATGGAATCGAATAGGGCAAAGACACGCACAGCCAAAGACACGCACAAGCTGAAACACGTCCGCCACACGAAGGCAGGCGGTAGAGTCCCAGCGCATCACAAAAGTGGCAACATACAGCAATTGGGCCTGTGCGAGCGGGGCACGTGTATTGTGGGGGTGCGCGGGAAGTAACACACGTGATCGAGTGGGGTACGTGTATTTCGGGGGTGCGTGGTAAGTTACACATGCGATTGAGCGGGGTACGTGTACATCGGGGGTGCGCGGGAAGTTACACACGCGATTGAGCGGGGTACGTGTATTTTGGGGGCGCCGGAAGTTACACACGCGATTGAGCGGGGTACGTGTATTTCAGGGGTGCGAGGGAAGTTACACACGCGATTGAGTGGGGTACATGTATTTCGGGGGTGCGCGGGAAGTTACACACGCGATTGAGCGGGGTACGTGTATTTCGGGGGTGCACGGGAAGTTACACACGCGATTGAGCGGGGTACGTGTATTTCGGGGGTGCGCGGGAAGTTACACACGCGATCACATCAGGGTACGTGTATTTCAGGGGTGCGCGGGAAGTTACACACGCAATCTCATCAGGGTACGTGTATTTCGGGGGTTTGCGGGAAGTTACACACGTGATCTCATCAGGGTACGTGTATTTCGGGGAGCGGGGGAAGTATCACACGCAACATCAGCAGGGTATGTGTATTCCAGGGGTGCGCGGGAAGTTCCACACGCAATTCCATCAGGGTACGTGTATTACAGGGGTGCGCGGGAAGTTCCACACACGATCTCATCAGGGTACGTGTATTACAGGGGTGCGCGGGGAGCACCACACGTGAATTGCACGTGTGGGTCCTCCCAGGTGTTCCCTCTAAACCCTCCACGGCCCCTGCAGGTGGCTCACACCACAGGGGCCTACCCTGCACATGTCCTGCACGCACCCCATCCACCAAGTCCATGCCCCCCAGCCAACCCACATGTCAACTTGCACTACTGCCCACCAACGCATGTCCCCCTGCACCCCAGCCACCAGGGGCACCCTCCACCAGGCCCCCACCCATGTCTCCCACCACCCCCAGCAGTGCAGGGGCACCCTCCACCAGGCCCCCACCCATGTCTCCCACCACCCCCACCCCCCAGCAGTGCAGGGGCACCCTTCACCAGGCCCCCACCCATGTCTCCAACCACCCCACCCCCCAGCAGTGCAGGGGCACCCTCCACCAGGCCCCCACCCATGTCTCCCACCACCCCCACCCCCCAGCCACCAGGGGCAGCCTCCACCAGGCCCCCACCCATGTCTCCCACCACCCCCACCCCCCAGCACTGTGGGGCACCTGCCAGCAGGCCCACACCCATGTCCAACTCATGTGCCCCACCACCCCCCAGCAGTGCAGGGGCACCCACCACCAGGCCCCAACCCATGTCTCCCAGCACCCCCACCCCCCAGCCACCAGGGGCAGCCTCCACCAGGCCACCACCCATGTCTCCCAGCACCCCCACCCCCTAGCCACCAGGGGCAGTCTCCACCAGGACCCCACCCATGTCTCCCACCAACCCCACCCCCCAGCAGTGCAGGGGCAGCCTCCACCAGGCCCCCACCCATGTCTCCCAGCACCCCCACCCCCCAGCCACCAGGGGCAGCCTCCACCAGGCCCCCACCCATGTCTCCCACCACCCCTCTCCCACCACCCCCACCCCCCCAGCACTGTGGGGCACCTGCCAGCAGGCCCCCACCCATGTCCAACTCATGTTCCCCACCACCCCACCCCCCAGCACTGTGGGGCACCTGCCAGCAGGCCCCCACCCATGTCCAACTCATGTTCCCCACCACCCCCACCCCCCAGCGCACTGTGGGGCACCTGCCAGCAGGCCCCCACCCATGTCCAACTCATGTTCCCCACCACCCCCACCCCCAGCACTGTGGGGCACCTGCCAGCAGGCCCCCACCCATGTCTCCCAGCACCCCCACCCCCCAGCAGTGCAGGGGCACCCACCACCAGGCCCCCACCCATGTCTCCCAGCACCCCCACCCCCAGCCACCAGGGGCAGCCTCCACCAGGCCCCCACCCATGTCTCCCACCACCGCCACCCCCCAGCAGTGCAGGGTCAGCCTCCAACAGGTCCCCACCCATGTCTCCCAGCAACCCCACCCCCCAGCCAACAGGGGCAGCCTCCACCAGGCCCCCACCCATGTCTCCCACCACCCCCACCCCCCAGCACTGTGGGGCACCTGCCAGCAGGCCCACACCCATGTCCAACTCATGTTCCCCACCACCCCCACCCCCCAGCAGTGCAGGGGCACCCACCACCTGGCCCCCACCCATGTCTCCCAGCACCCCCACCCCCCAGCCACCAGGGGCAGCCTCCACCAGGCCCCCACCCATGTCTCCCACCACCCCCACCCCCCAGCAGTGCAGGGGCAGCCTCCACCAGGACCCCACCCATGTCTCCCAGCACCCCCACCCCCCAGCCATCAGGGGCAGCCTCCACCAGGCCCCCATCCATGTCTCCCAGCACCCCCACCCCCTCAGCAGTGCAGGGGCAGCCTCCACCAGGCCCCCACCCATGTCTCCCACCACCCCCACCCCCAGCAGTGCAGGGGCAGCCTCCACCAAGCCCCCACCCATGTCTCCCACCACCCCCACCCCCCAGCAGTGCAGGGGCAGCCTCCACCAGGCCCCCACCCATGTCTCCCAGCACCCCCAACCCCTCAGCAGTGCAGGGGCAGCCTCCACCAGGCCCCCACCCATGTCTCCCACCACCCCCACCCCCCAGCAGTGCAGGGGCAGCCTCCACCAGACCCCCACCCATGTCTCCCAGCACCCCCACCCCCCAGCCACCAGGGGCAACCTCCACCAGGCCCCCACCCATGTCTCCCAGCACCCCCACCCCCGCAGCAGTGCAGGGGCAGCCTCCACCAGGCCCCCACCCATGTCTCCCACCACCCCCACCCCCCAGCAGTGCAGGAGCAGCCTCCACCAGGCCCCCACCCATGTCTCCCACCACCCCCACCCCCGCCACCAGGGGCAGCCTCCACCAGGCCCCCACCCATGTCTCCCACCACCCCCACCCTCCCCCAGCACTGTTGGGAACCTGCCAGCAGGCCCCCACCCATGTCCAACTCATGTTCCCCACCACCCCACCCCCCAGCAGTGCAGGGGAAGCCTCCACCAGGCCTCCACCCATGTCTCCCACCACCCCCACCCCCAGCAGTGCAGGGGCAGCCTCCACCAGGCCCCCACCCATGTCTCCCAGCACCCCCACCCCCCAGCCACCAGGGTCAGCCTCCACTAGGCCCCCACCCATGTCTCCCACCACCCCCACCCACCAGCACTGTGGGGCACCTGCCAGCAGGCCCACAGCCATGTCCAACTCATGTTCCCCACCACCACCACCCCCCAGCACTGTGGGGCACCTGCCAGCAGGCCCCCACCCATGTCCAACTCATGTCTCCCACCACCCCCACCCCCCAGCACTGTGGGGCACCTGCCAGCAGGCCCACACCCATGTCCAACTCATGTTCCCCACCACCCCTACCCCCCAGCACTGTGGGGCACCTCCCAGCAGGCCCCCACCCATGTGCAACTCATGTTCCCCAGCCAACATGTCATCATAATCTAGATCCCTGGTCCCTATGGTCAGCCTCCAAATGCAAAACACCCACCCGAGTATTGCATCCACCCACTCATAATTTGCAATTACATCCCAGAACACCAATTGCAAGTTCCGAAACAAACACATTTCCCCCACATACACCCAATGGGTGTCAGTGAATCTCAAAACCCATATCATGAAATGCATGAAACCAATGAGATACCACACATTGAATTTCACTAAAAAAAATATGTATTAAAGGAAACATAAATATAATCAAAAATGAAGAAACAGAAATGTGAATGTACAAAAATTAAAAGAAGCATGTCTGTGAAAAAAAGCAAAACCAAAAATAAAATTCCAAAGTAATGGTGTCCAAAGTCACTGTCCACAAAACAAAATCCAATGGGAAATAAAAAAGAAAGCCATTGCTCCATGGTTAAAATGTGGAAAAAAAATACAATCCAACAGTGAACTATGTAGATGGGAACAAGCCAGGGTCCATTATCCCAACAAAAGAAACGAAACCTATCTTCTAACTACACTAACTAATAAAATAAACTATATACAAAAATGTGGCCAATGTCCGAAAGGTCCAAATAAAATCAAAACAAAAATGAAACCTAACACTACCTACATAACTATGTACAAGGGCAGCGGGCTAGTTTCACGGCTCACTTGTGGATGTCCCGGCCCAGGGCATCATCGAACTCCTGCTCAATGTCCCGGAGGCGGTCCTCCTCCATGGCCCCGAGGGTCCGCAGGGCCGTCGACATGTCCACCTCCAAACCCCAGCGGATTGCCTCGAGGCACTCGGCCCGCCTCAGGGCCCTCCGCATGGAGTTCTCCGCCCTGACCATTGTGAGCCGTGCCTCTTCCACCCGCTGCCGCTCCGCATCTATGGCGTCGCCCAACCGCTGCCACACGGAAGACACTCTCTGTCCTGGGTCCTCCTGCCCTCCGGCCGATGCCTGCCCCTCCGATGTTGAAGGCCCCGAGCCTTCATGGCTCCCACCACGTTGCTGCTGCTGCTGTGCCTCTGCCCGTGCACTGCCTCCTGCTGCCTGCACATCCTCCGCCGGCTGGGGTGCAGTCGTTGATGTGGCCACCCCTGCTGGACGTCCCACTCCCGACTGTGGCAGGGATGCCTCCTCCACCAGCCTGGCCACACCGTCAGAGGCAGCTCCACAGGGCACCCAGGTGACTGATGGGTGGGAAGATGGCACGGAGGACGACTGGCGCGTAGGGGGTCCAGTTGAGGAGGGGGTCGTAGCAAGCCCCATCATACGGAGGAATCCGGCCTGGGTGACCTGTCCCAGCAGGCTGACGTGGTCAACGAGCCATTCGAGATGACGTGCAGTCTCCTCATCAAAAGACTGCAGGTCACCTTGCATCGCCCGTTGACGCAACGCCACACCAGTCAGGACAGGCTCAACCCAGACCCGGATAGCCACGTCCGCAGGCAGAGGAAGTCCAGTTGACGTGAGCTCATCCCCTGCCTGAAAACGGGTCTGGACGTAGGCATCCCTGCTGGTGCAAGCTGATGCAGGGACAGGATCAGGGACAGGATTGCACACAGGCACCTTCCGCGGCGGCCTGTGCTGCCTCCTGTCCCTGGTCCTGCACTGCACCAGTGGGATCCCCTCCTCCAGACCCTGTCTCTGGTGTTTGCACGGCCTCCTCCTCCACCAAACCCCCCACAAACCTGGATGACTCCGTGCCATCTTCTCCTGTTGGGCCCTGTGGGGTCCCAGCTGCCCCTTCTGCTGCCGAGGAGTCCAACTCCAACCTCCGCCTCTTGGACCTCCCCCCGGCAGCTGCGGCCTGGGACGCGGCACCAAACTCCTCACTCCCCGACGAGATGACAACATGGGAGGGGAGCCGGGCCTTGCGTCTCCGGCTGGCGGTGGGATCCGCGCCGCTGTGCTCCACAGCACCTTCTCCGCCCTCTTCATCAGTTGACGCTGCAGACAGGGAGAAACAAAACACAGGCATCAGGGCACTGTACAATGGACACATAAACACATGACAGTTGTACATGAGTGGCATTGGCAAACCTCAGACATGTCATCACAATCCCCAACACACATGTCATTTCAACTCGCACACATGAGCCATACCACAGCCATATCGCAACTGCCAGCACCATCCATACACATACAACAGAATGAGCAGCCAAAGGTGAGCCAGACATCACATGCAACACAGGAAGTGCACCACACATGTACACACACCACCACACTTGCATGCATGTGTACACCTCTGCCAAGTGTTGCAGTGTTCAGACGGGCATCCATGTCACATCTGCCAATCAGGCCTCCACAAACCACTGTCACATGCATCCATGTTGCATCACTGTTGCACCCTTGTCAAATACACACACATGCAAATGTACACAGTGCTGATACATGCAGCTGAAAACAACATACATGTGTGACATCACGGACATGTCTACTTACATACACAGTCATCCAAACATGTGTGCCCACACAACTGCATTTGGCATGCAAGCCTACACACACAAGCACCATCCATGTCTCACACATTCCAGCCCTCGCATGTGTTAGCCCCACGGCCCTGTACACCCCCACCCATACTCGACCCCATACAAACAGATGTGCAACCTGCACACTACTGAAAAATCACCACACGCACTGCTCACAATCAGGATGCATGTACACTTACCGCTCGACTCCAGGCGAGTCTGCCTCTCAAGGACCTGGACGTGGAGCGCTGGGGATATGCGTTCCAGGACCCTCATCTGTTCTTCCGACAAGTGGCCCCGGTGCCCCTTGGCATCCGCTGCCTTCAAGAGGCGCCGGGCCTTGTTCAGGGTCCTGGACCTGAAGTCCTCCCAGCGCTTCTTGACATGTTGTAAGTCGCGGACTGCCACCCCCTCCGCGTTGATGGCAGTCACAATGTCAGTCCAGATCCGAGTCCGTCATTCCTTGTCGGCGCGGGAACTTCCGAAGAGGGCATCATACTGCCCCACGACTTGCTCCACCAGGACACCAACTTCGGTGGCACTGGAGCTGGTGCCCCTCTGTCTCTCTGGCCGGGGGTTGTCAGTGGTCTCAGATGGTGTTTTCCCCGACATGACAACCCCAGAGGCAGGAGTGGGTGGGCAACTGGGTCCTGGGGCTGGGCTGTGGAGCGATGGAATCCCAGTCTGGAGTCTTCGGTTGCAGCAGGGGTGGTCACAGCAACAGCACCCATGGCTGATGTGCAGGCAGCAAATGGCAGGGCACGTGGGCAGCAGGCAGTCAGGCAGCAGCAGATGGCAGGTGGGAGCGTGCTCGGGGCTCTGGGGGGCAGTAGTTCGGCCTTCTGGGCAGGAGCGTGGTCTTCCGTGTGCTTAAGCGTGGCCAGCTTGATACGGAGTGATTTGGCACGTGAAAAATCTGCACGTCAGCGTGTAATTCGAGGAAAGGCCCTTAGCGTGTATGCACGGCAGCACGCATATGCAATTTCATTGGACTAAAGGCCCTTAGCGCGTGAGCGTGTCTGTGACGTGACGCGCGCCGGTGTTTCCCTCATTGCACGTGATGACAGAACACACGTGGATTTCCACCAATCGCGTGTGAAAGTTCCCGGCACCCCGGAACACACGTACCCAGGCTAATCGCGTGTGGAACTTCCCACGCACCCCGAAACACACGTACCCAGGCCAATCGCGTGTAGCTCACTCCCCTCCGATCACACGCGATGACACTCGGACGTACAGTCTTACCACGTATCCGAATACGGGAAACCCGCGCATGGCAAAAGACGTGCACAGGCGTCAACGCGTCCGCCCACACAAAGGCAGGCGGAGGCGTCCCCGCGCACAGCATAAAAGTGCGCACAAACAACAAACGCGTATATACAGCTACGATGAATGCCCCATTTGTCGCTGCACTGACCGTGGGACACCGCAGGAGGAGGAGAAGAGCCAGGGCACGCATTTTCGCACCACGGACAAGCCTTTTTGGGATGCCCGACGACCAGGTCTACGGCAGGTACAGGTTTCCGCCCCATATCATCCTAGACCTGGTCAGGGAGTGGGAAGATGACCTCACATCCCCCACCCTTTGCTCCCAAGCATTGAGCCCCTTGGAGAAGCTGCTCAATGTCCTGCATTTTTTGGCCACTGGGTCATTTCAGCGGACCACTGCCATAGTGGGGGGGTCTCACAGGCTACGCAGTCACGCTGCCTACACCAGGTACTGGCAATCATGACAGCGCACCCCTCAGTCCGCAGGCACATATACATGCCCAGAACACCCGCAGAAAGGCAAGCTGTTGTCCTGGATTTTTTCAGGGTGGCACACTTCCCCAAAGTGCTCGGTGCCATAGATTGCACCCATGTGGCCCTACGTCCACCTAGGGCCACTGAGCACATCTACCGAAACCGCAAGCACTGGAATTCCATCAATGTACAGGTGGTATGTGATGCAAAGGGAATCATCACCTCTGTCTATGCAAACTACCCTGGCTCCACCCATGACAGTTTCATATACAGAATGTCCACCCAGAGCTGGGCCCTGGAAGCTGGACAGCATGGTGACACATGGCTCCTAGGTCAGTACAAATGCCTGTGGACATGCATGCAAGTCACACACAGACAAATATCCAAACACTAATAATCTCAACTATTATCACCTCCCCAGGGGACAGTGCCTACCCTCTGAGCAACCACATGATGACGCCAATCCGGAACCCCACCACACCACCCCAGGTAAGATACAACGCCGCCCATATTGCAACCAGGGGCATAGTGGAGCGCACATTCGGAGTGCTCAAGTCACGTTTCCGCTCCCTTGACCGCTCTGGTGGGCAACTACTCTATGCACCACCAGTAGTGTGCAGGATCATTGTGGCAGCATGTGTCCTGCACAATGTTGCAACACGGCAGGGCGTCCCAGTGGACATGGTGGTGCCCCCACATCCCCAACCACAGGCACAGGCGCTGCCCGTGGGAGGGGACAGGGCACGTTGCGGGAAAGCCCGGACCCAGCTTGTGGCCACATTTTTCACCAAAGCTCCCACCCCTGCGGAGTGCACACAGGCCTGGCACATACCAGGTGACAATTGATGATGACAAAGAGACAGTCAACTGTCACAACCCTACCACCCTGAGATAGTTGCCATGGAAGTGCCACATCGTCTGCATCCCTAGCTACTTAAACACAAGCTATCCTGTGTGACCAAAAGGCACACATATGACAAATGACATGAAATGGCCCATGCACAAGTATTTCAAGGCGCAATGAGGCAGGGAGGGGGGAACAAGGGAAGACAGACAACGGTACTACTAGGCCAGGTGTCATTGAGATTGTGCAAGTGCAGGGGTAGGGGGAAGGGAAAAGTGCAAGGGGAAGGGTGGGGGGGAGTCCAGTACAGGGGAAGTAGCCCAAAAAAATAATACATAGGTCGGCTGGTGGCAACTGCAAAGGTAAGTGCAGACAAGTGCTGGGAAGGGAGGGCTTTAGGGATAGAGAGACAGTACTGCAGTGCAGGGGTTGCCAGGGAGGCAGTGCAAGTGGAGAGGTGCTGGGCCAGGGACCGAGGTTGGTGAGAGTGGCCCAGTTGCAGCTCCTGTGCAGTTCCAGTGAAGAATTCTGCAAGGGAGAGGCAGAGAGTAAGCAGAAGCAAAGAGGAAGGTCTTGAGGTGCTTCCAGAACTGGAGATGGTTCCCCTCAAGTTCAAGTCAGGCAGGAAGTCTGTTCCAGGGGGAGGGCCCTGCCGCGGAGAGAAATCTGCCCCCAGCTAGTTGCTCTGAGAAGCGGATGACCCTGACATGCAAGGTGTGCATCACACACACCTGCAAAACAGGCCATGACCATCACTGTCATGTCACTCAAACCCTCCCAAACATCAACATGACATGGCAAGCAATACCCATACACCAACACAGTAACGATAAGGTACACATTGCCATGTCCTAAATGTACAGTGGCATCAGACAATGATGCCTGACCCGGAATCAGATGAAATGACAGACCAACAAAATCTCCCACCCAAAATAAGTCATTTCCAAATGCATTACAACAGTCGTAGACGTAACATAACAATGAATGCCTGTCTACATGCACATTATGCATTGCAAAATCAACACTGCAGCTCATGTGTGCAGTGTCCTACTCCTGCAACACACTGCTCAGCGCACAGCACGGTGAACAGCCATTGTGTGTGATGCACACCCTGAGCATCACATCTAAGTGAGAGACCACATCAAACATTAAATTAGGCATGTACTGGATCCATAATCGGTCACAGAACATGTGCTGCAGGGACACAGTGGGCACCAGAAGGCACACAGTGTACACGTGGATATGCAAGGGTGGGAGGACATGTAGTGCATTAGAGTGCAAGTGTGTGGTTCTGCAAGGACATGCACTCCACATATGCATGTGCACTCAAGTGACCATCAGTGTTCCCTACACATCACATGTGAACATTCACCATGTGTACACCCCAGCATGTCAAACCACAACTATCCCCTCGCACCTGAAAGGAAAACACAACACATGAACAGGCATTGATCAGCAGAACACAACATGTACATAGGATACCACCATTACAATGTCAGAGTTCCCATCACACTGCAGGGCAAGGCAACTATCAACAACAAACCCCCCCTCCCTCACAAATGACCATGACCCACTGAACAACTGCACCTGGGTCATGGAGCCTCCAAACCTCAATTCCACCTGGCCACATGATCACCTTTACCCTTCATCACCATCTCCCACCTTGTGTGTAAAAAGATGCCTGAACCCTCAGAATCCACACTCATTTCCAAAATCACAAAATCCAAGGCATAAAAACGAACCCGAACACCCTCCAGTAGATGACTTGACGTAGCAGTACCTCACAAAGGCCAAGTACTACCACAATGATGCAACAACCAAGGTAGCACAGCAAAACAATGTCACGACAGGATGTGAGACATGTGTGGTACATGACATAGGATGATGCACCATGAATGGATGTGTACTGTCACAGGTCCCCTGTACAGGCGTGGGAGTGTCACGAAACAACCACCCCCACCATGTCCCGGGTGCCTGCAAGGTCAAACTCACATAGGCCCCTGAGACCCTGGTGGGGAAGGAGGTTCAGGGATATGCAGTCCGGACAGGTGTTGACACACTGGATGACTGGAATGAGTGGCAGGAGAGGGGAGGAGGAATGACACATGAAACTAGGGAATGCACGAAAATGTACAACCTGCATGAACACATACACAATCCAAACAAACTTGGACATCATTGTCATGGCCTTCTGTAGTCCAGGCATAGGAGTGGTACGAACCAACCACCCCCTATAGGGTTTTGGCGCCTGCAAGTTCGGGGCTTACACAGGCATCCGCAACCCCAGCGGGGAAAGAGGGTCAGGGAACGTTGCTTGGATAGGTACGGGAAGCAGGAACACCGGGTAGAGGGTACAGGTTTCAAAATTGCATAGGATCACGGGTGATTAGGGAGAAAAAACATACCAAATTGAACCACACATACATCCATGCATCAGTACACTCTCCAGCAAGCCTATGCAGAGCAGTTTGAAAGAAAAACAACAAGACTTTTAGCTCTGGTTTTGAGTGCTGGCCTCCTGCCTGCGCACTCTCAGGTCCGGTTACAGGAGCACTGCAATGCTGCAAAGAGAGCCACAGTCAACAACCTGTACGTGCCAATTACACAAAAACACAACACCAAACATGCCCCATAGCAACAAACTACTCAACAAACAGACAATCTGGGGTCGATGCTTCGTACCCATATATAACATCACCCCTGTGACGGGTCATACACAGTCAATGCAGTAAGTCAGCCGCTGGTGGGTGCGTGGCAAATGGAACACCAATGTGTCACAATTCACACAACATGCAATGTTCCCTGGGTAAGCAGACAGACCCATATAGCAAGCCATGACTACAGAGCAAGTTGCGTACCACCATGACCGAAACAAAGTTGGCAGTGCATTTATCATAAAGTACATGGAAAAGACATGCACTGCACCCGAGTATGTCCCTTGCTGTATGTCCCTGTGAGCTGCCCCTTTCCATGTCTCGGAAGGCTACATGGTTGATACAAGTGCCTCAATGGACCTTGGTGTACCAGAGGGTATGTGCCACTGCCCCTGCATGTGTCCCAGACAACCCTACTATCAACAGCCATCAGTCCACAAACACATCTGAGCTGCATTGTGTGCTTCAACACCAATATTTGTCTAAGCTCACCCTCAGTGCTGTGACTAAGCCTGCATGTGCAACTCGCCTGGTGCAAGCTTTGCTGTGTTGTGGCCCCCCTGTGATGCTCACCTTGCCTGGAGTTCCTTGGAACATGTCAGCAGTTCTAGGATGTGGGTCTGCAATCACTGTGCCTCTGCTTGTGCACACATGTGCATGTGGGCACCAACAAACGGGTCCAGAATTCCGTCGTCCAATGGGCCATGTCTGCTGGCAAAGGTGCTCTGGAGGCTCATCCCCCTGCAGAAAGGGCATGAAACACATGATTAATGCTTCAAAGTCATCTGCGTGTGTCTCATCAGGCATCTCATTACTTGACCATGTCAGAGAGTCACATCACAAATCACACCATCAGTCCGTCTTTCACATCCAAAGTGTGGAACACTATCTACAGCATGAATTGCAACAAGCACGTGTACAGGAAAGATATGAAACATACTACACAATGCATAGCAATCAATGTACACATTAATCATGACACACCCCATCTAGCAAAAGCTGAACAGTGGACAATAACCCCTAAATCATCCCCACTAGGGGTGTCAACACAAGTCACACAGCACCAGACATGCCACAGATATGACAGTCCAAAGCCCTTGTGTAATATTCTGTAACACCGAACCATCCTTGCGAGCCCATGGATAAGGGAGGCAGGAGTGGCATATTTGAGTCAAGGACCCCAAGCAGCAAACACATACACAAGACAACCATGAAGGGCCCAGCTGGAACAGACAGTGGATGCCTTCAAAAGCCACAAAGCACCGCACCGTCACATGAAAGCACAATAGACTAGCAATTTTAAACTAAATCAACTATTAACTAATTACACTAACAATGGAAAACCTACATTACCTATTTAAACTAACTAGCAAACAGAAACTTAACTAACTAAACTAACAGAAAAATCAAAAATGGCCACATACGACCCGGGGGGGAGGGGAGGCACCCAGGAGGGGGGAGGTACAGGGTGCTGCTCAACATCCACATGCGATGATGCTGAGCCAAAAAAAAAACCTCCATGGGCTCAACGCCTGCACAGCACGACCTATGTGGGAGATAGATGGTTGTCCGAGTCTGGCTCATCCTTGAAAGGAGGACGTGACACAGTAGCCTGGCCACGCCTAGCCGCAGCTTGCCCCTCGTCGGCAGAAAGTCTGCTGGACGGGTGAGCCTGGTTCTGTGTGGCGATGTGACATAGGTCTGCATGCAGAACCTCACGTGATACACGTGCTTCCTCTTGCAAGGTAGCACGTGTAACACGGAGTTCCTCCTGCAAGGCCTGGCTGGACAACCGCTGCACCTCCCGGAAAGCCTGTAGCTCAACCGAAATGGTACGCTCAAGCTGTGCAAACCTCTCCTCTGCCTGCTGCCTCTGGGACATCATAAGGACACCCAGAGTGGATCTGAGGGAAGCATACTCCTCCCTCAGGGCATCCATGTGCGCCTCTGCGTGAGCAGCAATTGCTTGACGCAGAGACGACATTTCAGCCTGGCGTGCCCTGTCTGAGGCCGCCATGCCCAGCCTGAGCGAGCGGGCCGTGGACCGTGCCGCCTGCTGCTGGAGAAGCACCTGCCTAGCAGGGGGGAGCACAGATCGGGTTACACGCTCCATGCTCTCAGCGATGTTCTCCATTGCTGCCCCCTGCCGTTCGGAATTGGCAGTCATGTCTTGCTCCCACTCAGTATACAGCGGTTGCGCGCGGCGACCGCGTTGCCGGGCTTGACCCCTGTGGGACCCAAGGACCGGGGGTCCTCGCTGTGTTGGCACCGCCGGCGGCTGCACGACTACATGCCCCCGTCGACGTGATGTCCCAGGCACATCAGTGACTGGTGTGGAGGGTGACCCTGCGTCCCGATCCACCACGGGCGGAGGAACCAAGACTGTCTGATCCCTCAGTGCAGGTGTCGCAGACAGAGGAGTGTCCACATAAAAATCACTCACCCCTGACACATGGACTTGATGCTCATCCAACTCAACATGGACGTCAGAGTTGTCATCAAGGCTGGACTCATAGGCAGCTAGAGACAAGATGGACTGCAGCACCTGGGGGTTTTCGTGGCCTACCACCCACGACCCCCACTAGTGCCGGGTTGATGTGGTGTTACCAACCCTGTGTCTGCATGACAACACCATCCTCTGCCTCCATTGCGTCATCACCTGAAAAATAGAGAGAAAAAAGGTCACTACACATGTCAGAAGCACACGACACACACACACACACCGACAGCAAAGGCATCCGGCAGACATGTGACACACAATATATGACCTGGCATGCATGCTGGGTCTACTTTGAATAGCTACTGTGATCAGACCTGTTGAAAGGTGGCAGTTTCCATGGAAGTGGGTCTATGCAGTGCAGAAAATGTGTACGCCACTCACTACCTATATGTACAAGCACTCCATGGTGTGTGCCAGGAAATGTGAAGGCAGTGCAATGTCAAATTCACACATCACGTGCATTGTGCATTCAATGTGTACCATGTCTAGAAGCCAAGCACCCCTCCACCCCAGTACCAAAGCAGGGATGCCTAGCATGGTATCAAAAGGCTGACCATACACCTGTGTATGGACAGGCAGTGTTGACTGGCATCAACAGCTTAATGTGATTCAAATTACAACACTGCAAATGATGCTGGGACAGTGGGCAGGACACATGATGAAAACTCGGGAGGCCGCCCACGTGTGAAGAAGACACAACAAGAGTTGGACAGAGTCATTGGCCATTGAACAGGCTGAGGCCTGTGAGCCACACAGATTGTCAGAGCCTAAACATGTGTGAAACGCAGGACTGAGCCACAGTTGACATGGGGAGGCCGATGAGATGGCAGGCAATGTATGTAACCAAGGACTCATATTACAGTGATCATCCAGTCAAGGACACATAGGGGCATGCGTGCAATGCACATGGAGCATGAATGGGCACTCATGTCCCTGCGGGACATCTGACCCATGCACAGTACAAGTGAGATACCCTGCATCGAGTACTAAGGCTGTACCACACGGCATATGTCTGGCAGTTTCTACGCTGGAAGTTAGCATCTGCACAGGACACATGAACAAGAAACTACACATTGGCAAGATTGAAGCAGACCAGTGCAAAGGTGGAACTGGGGTGCAGAGTGCAGAGGAGGGGCAAGGGAGCATGCCCACATGGAGTCCCGCATGCAGGCAGAGGAGACATGCATGATGGAAGCATTGCATTACTTACACATCAGAACCATGTACACGTCACATGTAGCAGCAATCATGCACAACACATCCCACAAGTGAAACACACACGTCCTCAACAAACACGCATCAACACTCACTGGACTGGGCATCAAAGTCCAGCATCTCTCCCACTCCTTCGACCAATTCAGGTGGTATGAACTCCGCAACGAGAGCCTCATGCGGAGTGAGTTCTTCCTCCTCTGGTGCAGGCCCACCGCCAGTCACCAGAGTCAAGTTGTAAATTGAGGCACGCTTAGCCTTAGTGCTGCGCTTGATGTCATTCCAACGCTTTTTGCACTCCTGCGCCGTGCGCACCTCATGGCCGAATGAACTGACATGTTCCGCAACATGCTTCCAGTGGGTGTCACGTTGGGCAGCCGTAGTCTGACTATTGGCACCCACTAGCATGTCACGGCTGTGGCCCCGCACGTAGTCCACGAGGAAGTCCAGTTCCTGCTTACAGAAAGGCTTCTTCCTCGACGTGCAGGAGGTCGTGGCTGTGTGTGGGGTCCCAGCCTGTGCTGCAGGTGCAACCTTCCTCCTCTTGGACTGTGGCGCAGACCCTGGCTGGCTAATACCGCCCTGACCAGTATGGCCAGTGGGTTCGGTGGATTGAGGCAAGGGAGTGGCAGGTGGAGGGATGACCAAAGGCCTGACTTGTGTCAGTGGCAGCTGGGTGCCCACTAATGGACCCTGCGCAGCAACATCAGCTGTGGCAGGGTCATTGACCGCAACGGTCCTGGTTGGCAGACTCACAACCGGGGTGCTGTTGGGTGCATCTGCCCCTGCACTTGCCAACACCCGGCTGTTCGGGGCAGCAGATGACATGACTGCCCCTGGGACACGTGTCTTGGTCTGAGCAGCCCGGCATGCCCCTATGGTTTCCCCCCTGGCCTATTGGAGTTCTACCAAGGGCTCTTCAAGTGCCAACGCAGCCTGCGCTGGCAGACCCTGAGCCTGGGTGGCGGTGTCCACAGCTGCACCTGCAGCTACCACTACCCTTGGGCCCGTGGCAGTCGATGGAACGGACTGCCGGGTCATACGGGTGCCAGTGCCAGATGCTGGAGCTGCATCCCCCAGAACCACAGGGGGTGGTGGCATGGCTGCACCGACACATGGCACAACATTGTGCTCAAGTGGCGCACCCCTGCCTCTTCCCCCTCTGTGGCTGCCCTGGACACCCTGGAGTCCCCCTACTCCCTGGTCACCACAGCCACGTCCCTGACCATGCCCGCCACGAGGAGGACGCCCAGCTGAGGCACCCCTCACCTTTGGTGCCCTCCCAACCATGGCACAGATGTAGTAGTGCTGGCAAAGATGGAGTGGTGCCAATGGGAGGTGTACACCACAATTGACCTGGGCAATGGGGGCTAGGGGGGTGGGAAGCAAGATGTTAACAGCCCCCCTGCACCTGCAAGGCTGTATGTGACCCCGGTGATGTGGTGACGGGTCACGCAACGCTCAGGCACTCCAAAACTGCAGTAAAACCGTGCACGCAACCCTGCAGCCTACGTGCGTGGATTCAACCTCCCGCAGTACGCGGTGGCACCCAGTAACACGAATAACGCGTACACGTGGGACACGCAGGCTACTATGACATCGAAAATGGGTGCGATACACAGGGGCACCCGCAGTGGGAAAAAGAGCGTGTGCGACTCACCGTCTGACTAGCGTGATGCAGAAAAACACGCGTAGCCAATACCCCCGCCAAAAGAAGAGATACGTCCTTGATAGCTGTGAAGTTGTGATGGCGCGCGAAACAACAGGAAGCAGCAACACACGTCCGTCTCCACGAAAGGCACGTACAGCGAACTGCTGGGCCCGCTCACCTTTAACCCGTGCTGAGGGAAACGCATGCGTGCGTCACGTCACTTACGCGCATAGGCCCTTTCCTCGTATTACACTCAGACTTGCAGTTTTCCACACGCGCTTAAGCGCATGGGCCCTTTCCTCGTATTGAACGCGGACGTGCAGTTTTTCACGCGTTCTTACGCGCATGGGCCCTTTCCTCGTATTACACGCGGACGTGCAGTTTTTCACGCGCGCTGAAATGCCCATGCACGTCTGTACGTGTCACGTCACAGGGGCGTTTGCGCTTGAGGGGCCTTCTGTCCAATGAAAATGCGTATGCGTGCAGATGCGCTTACGCGCTAAGGGCCTTTCCTCGAATTACACGCTGACGTGCAGATTTTTCACGTGCCAAATCTCTCCGTATCAAGCTGGCCATGCGTAAGCACACGGAAGACCACGCTCCTGCCCAGAAGGCCGAACTACTGCCCCCCAGAGCCCAGAGTACGCTCCCATCTGCCATCTGCTGCTGCCTGACTGCCTGCTGCCCACGTGCCCTGCCATTTGCTGCCTGCACATCAGCCAGGGGTGCTGTTGCTGTGACCACCCCTGCTGGAACCGAAGACTCCCGACTGGGATTCCATCGCTCCACAGCCCAGCCCCAGGACCCAGTTGCCCACCCACTCCTGCCTCTGGGGTTGTCATGTCGGGGCAAACACCATCTGAGACCACTGACAACCCCCGGCCAGAGAGGCAGAGGGGCACCAGCTTCAGTGCCACCGAAGTTGGTGTCCTGGTGGAGCAAGTCCTGGGGCCGTATTATGCCCTCTTCGGAAGTTCCCACGCCGACAAGGAAGGACGGACTCGGATCTGGACTGACATCGTGACTGCCATCAACGCAGAGGGGGTGGCAGTCCACTTCTTTCAAGAAGCGCTGGGAGGACTTCAGGTCCAGGACCCTGAACAAGACCCGGCGCCTCTTGAAGGCAGCGGATGCCAAGGGGTGCCAGGGCCACTTGTCGGAAGAACAGATGAGGGTCCTGGAACGCATATCCCCAGCGCTCCACGTCCAGGTCCTTGAGAGGCAGACCCGTCTGGAGTCGAGCGGTAAGTGTACATGCATCCTGATTGTGAGCAGTGCGTGTGGTGATTTTTCAGTAGTGTGCAGGTTGCACATCTGTTTGTATGGGGTCGAGTATGGGTGGGGGTGTACAGGGTCGTGGGGCTAACACATGCGAGGGCTGGAATGTGTGAGACATGGATGGTGCTTGTGTGTGTAGGCTTGCATGCCAAATGCAGTTGTGTGGGCACACATGTTTGGATGAATGTGTATGTAAATAGACATGTCCGTGATATCACGCATGTATGTTGTTTTCGGCTGCATGTATCAGCTCTGTGTACATGTGCATGTGTGTGTATTTGACAAGGGTGCAACAGTGATGCAACATGGATGCATGTGACAGCGGTATGTGGAAGCCTGATTGGCAGATGTGACATGGATGCCCGTCTGAACACTGCGACACTTGGCAGAGGTGTACACATGCATGCAAGTGTGGTGGTGTGTGTACATGTGTGGTGCACTTCCTGTGTTGCATGTGATGTCTGGCTCACCTTTGGCTGCTCATGATGTTGTATGTGTATGGATGGTGCTGGCAGTTGCCATATGGCTGTGGTATGGCTCATGTGTGCAAGTTGAAATGACATGTGTGTTGGGGATTGTGATGACATGTCTGAGGTTTGCCAATGCCACTCATGTACAACTGTCATGTGTGTATGTGTCCATTGTACAGTGCCCTGATGCCTGTGTTTTGTTTCTCCCTGTCTGCAGCGTCAACTGATGAAGAGGGCGGAGAGGTGCTGTGGAGCACAGCGGCGGGGATCCCACCTCCAGCCGGAGACCCAAGGCCTGGCTCCCCTCCCATGTTGTCATCTCGTCGGGGAGTGAGGAGTCCGGTGCCGCGTCCCAGGCCGCAGCTGCCGGGGGGAGGTCCAAGAGGCGGAGGTTGGAGTTGGACTCCTCGGCAGCAGAAGGGGCAGCTGGGACCCCACAGGGCCCAACAGGGGAAGATGGCACGGAGTCATCCAGGTTGGTGGGGGGTTTGGTGGAGGAGGAGGCCGTGCAAGCACCAGAGACTGGGTCTGGAGGTGGGGATTCCACTGGTGCTAGTGGTGCAGTGCAGGACCAGGGACAGGAGGCAGCACAGGCCGCCGCGGAGGTGCCTGTGTGCAATCCTGTCCCTGATCCTGTCCCTGCATCATCTTGCACCAGCAGGGATGCCTACGTCCAGACCCAGTTTCAGGTGGGGATGAGCTAATGTCAACTGGCCTACCTCTGCCTGCGGACGTGGCTATCCGGGTCCGGGTTGAGCCTGTCCTGACTGGTGTGGCGTTGCGTCAACGGGCCATGCGAGGTGACCTGCAGTCTTTTCATGAGGAGACTGCACGTCATCTCGAATGGCTCGTTGACCACATCAGCCTGCTGGTACAGGTCACCCAGGCCGGATTCCTCCGTCTGATGGGGCTTGCTACGACCCCCTCCTCAACTGGACCCCCTACGCGCCAGTCGTCCTCCGTGCCATCTTCCCACCCATCAGTCTCCTGGGTGCCCTGTGGAGCTGTCTCTGACGGTGCGGCCAGGCTGGTGGAGGAGGCATCCCTGCCACAGTCGGGAGTCGGACGTCCAGCAGGGGTGGCCACATCTACGACTGCACCCCAGCCGGCGGAGGATGTGCAGGCAGCAGGAGGCAGTGCACGGGCAGAGGCACAGCAGCAGCAGCAACGTGGTGGGAGCCATGAAGGCTCGGGGCCTTCAACATCGGAGGGGCAGGCATCGGCCGGAGGGCAGGAGGACCCAGGACAGAGAGTGTCTTCCGTGTGGCAGCGGTTGGGCCATGCCATAGATGTGAAGCGGGCGGAAGAGGCACGGCTCACAATGGTCAGGGCGGAAAACTCCATGCGCAGGTCCCTGAGGCGGGCCGAGTGCCTCGAGGCAATCCGCATGGGTTTGGAGGTGGACACGTCGACGGCCCTGCTGACCCTCGGGGGCCATGGAGGAGGACCGCCTCTGGGACATTGAGCAGGAGTTCGATGATTCCCTGGCCCGGGACATCCACAAGTGAGCCGTGAAACTAGCCCGCTGCCCTTGTACATAGTTATGTAGGTAGTGTTAGGTTTCATTTTTGTTTTGATTTTATTTGGACCTTTCGGACATTGGCTACATTTTTGTATATAGTTTATTTTATTAGTTAGTGTAGTTAGAAGATAGGTTTCGTTTCTTTTGTTGGGATAATGGACCCTGGCTTGTTCCCATGTACATAGTTCACTGTTGGATTGTATTTTTTTTTCACATTTTAACCATGGAGCAATGGCTTTCTTTTTTATTTCCCATTGGATTTTGTTTTGTGGACAGTGACTTTGGACACCATTACTTTGGAATTTTATTTTTGGTTTTGCTTTTTTTCACAGACATGCTTCTTTTAATTTTTGTACATTCACATTTCTGTTTCTTCATTTTTGATTATATTTATGTTTCCAAATTCAATGTGTGGTATCTCATTGGTTTCATGCATTTCATGATATGGGTTTTGAGATTCACTGAACCCATTGGGTGTATGTGAGGGAAATGTGTTTGTTTCGGAACTTGCAATTGGTGTTCTGTGATGTAATTGCAAATTATGAGTGGGTGGATGCAATACTCGGGTGGGTGTTTTGCATTTGGAGGCTGACCATAGGGACCAGGGATCTAGATTGTGATGACATGTTGGCTGGGGAACATGAGTTGGACATGGGTGGGGGCCTGCTGGCAGGTGCCCCACAGTGCTGGGGGGTGGGGGTGGTGGGGAACATGAGTTGGACATGGGTGGGGGCCTGCTGGCAGGTGCCCCACAGTGCTGGGGGGTGGGGGTGGTGGGGAACATGAGTTGGACATGGGTGGGGGCCTGCTGGCAGGTGCCCCACAGTGCTGGGGGGTGGGGGTGGTGGGAGACATGGGTGGGGGCCTGGTGGAGGCTGCCCCTGCACTGCTGGGGGTGTGGGGGTGGTGGGAGACATGGGTGGGGGCCTGGTGGAGGCTGCCCCTGGTGGCTGGGGGTGGGGGCCTGGTGGAGGCTGCCCCTGCACTGCTGGGGGGTGGGGGTGGTGGGAGACATAGGTGGGGGACTGGTTGAGGCTGCCCCTTGTGGCTGGGGGGTGGGGGTGCTGGGAGACATGGGTGAGGGCCTGGTGGTGGGTGCCCCTGCACTGGTGGGGGGTGGGGGGATGGGAGACATGGGTGGGGGCCTGGTGGTGGGTGCCCCTGCACTGCTGGGGGGTGGGTGTGGTGGGAGACATGGGTGGGGGCCTGGTGGAGGGTGCCCCTGCACTGCTGGGGGGTGGGGGTGGTGGGAGACATGGGTGGGGGCCTGGTGGTGGGTGCCCCTGCACTGCTGGGGGAGTGGGGGTGGTGGGAGACATGGGTGGGGGCCTGGTGGAGGCTGCCCCTGGTGGCTGGGGGGTGGGGGTGGTGGGAGAAATGGGTGGGGGCCTGGTGGAGGCTGCCCCTGCACTGCTGGGGGGTGGGGGTGGTGGGAGACATGTGTGGGGGCTTGCTGGCAGGTTCCCCACAGTGCTGGGGGTTGGGGCTGGTGGGAGACATGGGTGGGGGCCTGGTGGAGGGTGCCCCACAGTGCTGGGGGGTGGGGGTGGTGGGAGACATGGGTGGGGGCCTGGTGGAGGGTGCCCCACAGTGCTGGGGGGTGGGGGTGGTGGGAGACATGGGTGGGGGCCTGGTGGAGGGTGCCCCTGCACTGCTGGGGGGTGGGGGTGGTGGGAGACATGGGTGGGGGCCTGCTGGCAGGTGCCCCACAGTGCTGGGGGTGGGGGTGGTGGGAGACATGGGTGGGGGCCTGGTGGAGGGTGCCCCTGCACTGCTGGGGGGTGGGGGTGGTGGGAGTCATGGGTGGGGGCCTGCTGGCAGGTGCCCCACAGTGCTGGGGGGTGGGGGTGGTGGGAGACATGAGTTGGACATGGGTGGGGGCCTGCTGGCAGGTGCCCCACAGTGCTGGGGGGTGGGGGTGGTGGGAGACATGGGTGGGGGCCTGCTGGCAGGTGCCCCACAGTGCTGGGGGGTGGGGGTGGTGGGAGACATGGGTGGGGGCCTGGTGGAGGGTGCCCCTGCACTGCTGGGTGGTGGGGGTGGTGGGAGACATGGGTGGGGGCCTGCTGGCAGGTGCCCCACAGTGCTGGGGGTGGGGGTGGTGGGAGACATGGGTGGGGGCCTGGTGGAGGGTGCCCCTGCACTGCTGGGGGGTGGGGGTGGTGGGAGTCATGGGTGGGGGCCTGCTGGCAGGTGCCCCACAGTGCTGGGGGGTGGGGGTGGTGGGAGACATGAGTTGGACATGGGTGGGGGCCTGCTGGCAGGTGCCCCACAGTGCTGGGGGGTGGGGGTGGTGGGAGACATGGGTGGGGGCCTGCTGGCAGGTGCCCCACAGTGCTGGGGGGTGGGGGTGGTGGGAGACATGGGTGGGGGCCTGGTGGAGGGTGCCCCTGCACTGCTGGGTGGTGGGGGTGGTGGGAGACATGGGTGGGGGCCTGGTGGAGGGTGCCCCTGGTGGCTGGGGGTGCAGGGGGACATGCGTTGGTGGGCAGTAGTGCAAGTTGACATGTGGGTTGGCTGGGGGTCATGGCCATGGTGGATGGTGTGCCTGCAGGACATGTGCAGGGTAGGCCCCTGTGGTGTGAGTCACCTGCAGGGGCCGTGGAGGGTGTAGAGGGAACACCTGGGAGGACCCACACGTGCAATTCACGTGTGGTGCTCCCCGAGCACCTGTGTAATACACGTACCCTGATGGAATCGCGTGTGGAACTTCCCGCGCACCCCTGAAATGCGCGTACCCTGCTCGCACGGGCCCAATCGCGTGTGGAACTTCCCGCGCACCCCTGAAATACACGTACCCTGATGGAATCGCGTGTGGAACTTCCTGCGCACCCCTGGAATACACGTACCCTGCTGATGTTGCGTGTGAAACTTCCCCCGCACCACGAAATACACGTACCCTGATGAAATCGCGTGTGCAACTTCCCACGCACCCCTGAAATACACGTGCCCTGCTGATGTCGCGTGTGAAACTTCCCCCGCACCCTAAAATACACGTACCATGATGAAATCGCGTGTGGAAATTCCTGCGCACCCCTGAAATACACGTACCCTGCTGCAGTCGCGTGTGGCACTTCCCGCGCAACCCTGAGATATGCGTACCGTGCTCGCACGGGCCCAATCGCGTGTGGAATTTCCCGCGCACCCCTGAAATACACGTACCCTGCTGAAATCGCGTGTGGCACTTCCCGCGCACCCCTGAGATACGGTAACCCTGCTCGCACGGGCCCAATCGCGTGTGGAAATTCCCGCGCACCCCTGAAATACACGTACCCTGCTGAAATCGCGTGTGAAACTTGCCCCGCACCCCGAAATACACGTACCCTGCTGAAATCGCGTGTGGAACTTCCCGCGCACCCCTGAAATACGCGTACCCTGCTCGCACGGGGCCAATCGTGTGAGGTACTTCCCGCGCACCCCAGTGATACACGTAGCCCGCTTGCCGTGCTGGTACAGGGTTAGCGCAGCCCTTTGCGCTGGATTGGGTATATTGATGGCTTTTCCCTGAGCGAGAAGCGTTCTTGCGGGCGTAACTGGCGCTGCTGCAGGGTCGCTGCGCCACTGTGCGCCACGGCAGGTTTTGGTGGCTGGAATCCATGAATACTCTGTGCGCGGAAATGGATTTTAGCGCACGCGGCTGGCGCAGGGATTCGCATCCGCACACTGTGCGCCAGCCGCGTGCGCCACTTGTGTGCTGAATTCTATGAATTACCCCCTAAATGTTTTCGGCTCAAAGATACAATATCTAACAAATAACAAAAAAACCTATTCATTGCATCATTCATGGCTATGCCATGGAGACCGGAACTTAGAAAACCTTAGAAATGAGCGGCAGCTCATAAGTCTCTCACAATATAAAATCTCTTGTATATTGCTTGTTACTCCCAAGTGGGCATGTTTGCTCCAATCAGACTAATGCCTCAGGGTCTCACTCATATCTATTCTCATACACATATTCAATGTGCCAGCATTGCATGGTCAATGAGCAATTGAATTGCACTATGTTTAGATAATCCAGTCATGCATATTGCGTTCTCCATCCATCAACGGTGCTCATTCCACATCAGTTGTACAGCCTCAGTGGGCGCAACAAATTCTATTCCAAAAATCATTTTAGTAAAACACTGATCTTATTTCTTGGCTGAATAGTACCATAGTCTCAAATACCCAGACTATAGTAAACAGCTCTCGAAAAAGTTAAAATGCAGATTCAAGTAATTCCATTATTACCCACCAATTCAAGAAATAAAATTAATTCAATTTAATGTGTCAATGCATATTAAATCAAAATTTTACATTCACAATTTCAATTGTAGTTTTAGGATTTTTGGTATCATTTGAAAAAGTGCAAATGCATCTTAAAATAGTTCAAATAATTCCAATCTTATGACAACAATCGTCATCTATTGGATACAACTCTAACTAAAGTGCCAATGCATATTAGGACCAATCTACTATTGTAATTCATAATAAAAATACATTACATTGTAATACTAACAGTCTGATTAGAGCAATACAGTTAATACCAAATTCTCAGAAATAAAGTTCTAGTGCAAGTTCCAACGATGTAAACAATTGCTGAAATACAATCAAAACATTATAATCAATCACCTAAAAATGTACTGCAAGTTATTCTCCTGCACTATGACCATGGGGTTTCTTAGTATTAAATGTAATGATAAGTTTAGATTCTAATTTTCTCAAGGTACGTTCTCTGTTCCCATTTATCCTACGGACAAGTACATGAGCTAATGCCAGAAATTTCATTTGTGTGGCATCGCTAGAATGTTTGTCTGAAAAATATACTGCCAATGGGTAGTTTACATTTTGATTGAGTATGGCACTATAGTGTTGTAGAATCCTCAATTTCAATTGACAGATAGAGCCTATATAACATTTTCCATGGACAAATAATGGCATACACTACAAACTGTGTACGGCATTTATTCTATGTTTAATCTTCCAGATCTTATCCAAATTGTGTCCATAATGCAAGATATTGTTTTTTTTCTTCTGCAAACCGACACATTTTGCAATTATTGCATTGAAAGAAACCCAAGGGTTGTTTAGATTTCCCAAGCCAATTCTCTGTCACCTTCTCCTAGGCCAACATACTAAGTGCTATCAGGTCTTTCAAAGATTTTGCCTTACCAAAGGTCATCAATGGTCTCTCACCAATATGAAATTCACTAACAAAAACATTCATAAAGGGATGTTATGGTTAAGTTGCACTAGCAAAAACCTATGAAATTTGATGGAAAAATGTTGTTACAGGGACGTTATGCTTACAGGTAAAACCAAAAAACGAAATTTGAGAGTTATGGTAAGCTAAGCAACAATAACTCATGCAACCAATGTGCACTGCAACGACTAATGCCCATGACATAAAAGACGGCATCACAAATCTCATTCATGACATCACTCATGACATCACATGTGCATTTACTTTTCATAGGAAGCCTCCTCAAGGGATTGTTATTGTAATGGTGGCAGACACCTATAAAAGAATATTGGAAGAACTATAATGAGAGAACACTAGGTTTTGAGTAGGGTACTGTAAGCAGAACATTGCTTTAGCATACCGTTTTCTGTAAAGAGGATAGGTATTTGGTACAGAAACATAACCATAACGTCCCATTAACGGTTTGTTACTGATTCCTTGCCAGCCCTCATGATAAACGTGTGGAAAGGGCAAATTGTCTGGTGTATGTATTCATTTGTGCTACCCCTTACTTTTCCAATTAGAGTTTGTGTATCATACCAACTACAGAAGTACATAGTAAATGTTGTTTAGTATGTCAGGAGGCTTTTTTTTCTGTTAACAGTGCATAATAAATATGTACCGCACACTACTGGCCAAGATAACTACATATGACCAATATGGACGTTTCCTCGGGACACTGCACCTAGTTGTCGTATGTGCAATCACACTGCAGCTTTCCGTAGGACTCCATTAGTGGCTGCATGTCCGCATCTTCGAATGTACTGGTAAGTAGTTGGGGAAGGGCACGTGTTTCCGTTCCACACCTAGACCCATGCATAGGTCATCCACTCTATACTGGTAACACTGCCCTGTCGCTAGCCCTACGGATTCATGCATTAGGCTACCACAATTAAAGTACTGCTGCTGACTTCCTGGGTGGCTCTGCAAACCTACCAATGTGTGGCTAAAGTACTCCTAACTGTATAACGGCCACTGGTAAACACGGAATACCAACCTGCAATGTCATGCGGGTGTGGTAAATGTTGCATTACTTTGATTTATATGCTGGTTGCCTTTCCATGACACGTTAAACAAATACATTGTGTGTGCACTCAGCAGTGTGACTGAAAGTATCAAGAGGTCTCCTTCCAGTCGTGCAGTTGAAGAAAACATGTAACTGCAGGTGGGGCAGTGTTAAACAGTATTCGTATAATACCGTCTTGTTATGAATATTGGCATACACCCATTTGATTGTACAAGAACACTGCGTTTGAAATACTCTGATTCGAACCAACTTCGCTGTCATTTTAAGAACCATCCGCCATTTAGATTTTTAACTCTTGCTTTGTGTCCTAAAATGGTGGACTGTGTTTTCAACTACAGCTGAGCCGGATGACCAAAAGGTACAAGCTGATTCTATTTGCACCGCATATCCAAATTAAGAGATGTTGCTCATTAAATCTGGCCGAACTATTGCGTCTTCCGCAAGATATTGATTGCAGTGACAAAATGTCACATGACTGCCTCTATACCACAGAACAAGAGACTAAGGGCAGAATTTATCTAAGTGATACACCCTTAAAAGATCCACAAGGGAAGCTGTTTTGAGATGGCTCCTGCTTCAAACTCCCGGATGGTACATCCACTGCTGCTTATGCAATCACTACATTAAGCACTATTGTGGAAACCAGAAGAATTCTGCATAACTATGCGCAGGATGCAGAGATTATTGCATTGACTCGAGCTTGTAAACCTTCGGGCGGGCTTAGAGTGAATATATTTACAGCGAGTCAGTATGCCTTTGGGGTGGTTCACAACTTCGGTCGATTATGGGCAGAGAGAGGTTTCTTGATCTCGCATGGAACTAAGATACAACATGGTAATCTCATACTTCAGCTACTTTCAGCACTTGCACTTCCTACTCAGTTAGCAATAATGAAATTGTGCAGCACACCAGAAAGTAACAGATGATGTTGGGAAAGGAAACACTTTTGCTGACAGAATAGCCAAACAGACTGCCACTGATTTGCATTCCAAAATGTATATAACGAAAGAGGTTACTAACACTTGTGTGATAGACATTGGAATTGGTTGCATAAAAGAAATTCAGGCTGATGCCAATCCAGACGAACTTAAACAGTGGGCTGAGGGTTCAGCAAGTTTAGATGATGAAGGTTGTTAGGGAGATAATGGAAAACAAAAAATGGATGCTGCCCGATGCTTATGTCACCACTATGGTTACGATGGGTCATGGTCCAGCTCACATATGTGACAAAAAGATTTGTAAATTGTGAGAACATGTCTGTGTTAATGTAAATATTTCATAAACTGCTGAGCATTTTGTCCAAAGTTGCATGGTATGCTTACAACATAATGTTGGGAAAGGTACATCGACACCTAAGGGTAGTTTTGGTCCCCACTCTATGCCTTTTGAGGTAATACACTTTGATTTTATCGAAATGGAGCACTGTCAGAATTACAAATATGTTCTGGTAGTTATTTGCGCTTTCAGTAAATTGGTCAAAGCTTTTCCTCAAAAAGAATCCACAGCAGTGACGATGGTGAAAACCATGCTGAAGGAATATTTTCCCAGATTTGGTTTGCCGAGAGTCATTTGGTCAGACAATGGTCCACATTTTATCGCTGCTGTTATCCTGCAAGTATGCACATGATTACAGATTGATAAACGGTTCCATTCGGCCAGACACGCTCAGAGTTCCGGACTTGTAGAACGCCATAATGGTATACTAAAGAATAAGATAGCCAAAGAGTGTGCAAACAGCAATTTGAAATGGCCAGATGCCTTACCGATAGCTTTATTGTCAATGCGGATGACCGCACAATCAAAGACAGGGCTCTCGCCTTGTGAGATAATCATGGGGAGACCAGCCAATATTTGGAATGTACCTAAACTCAAACTGCTAAAAGATGCAGAGCATTTGGTCCTTTCCGAGTACTGTGACCAGTTAACTCAAAACTTGTATTTGATTTATCAACAGGTGAGCGAAGCCCTCCCAGTAAAGTATGATGGTCCAGGCCATCAACTCCGACCTGGTCACTGGGTGCTCATTAAGTCATTTGAAAGAGCATCCTGTCTCGCACCTCTCTGGAAAGGCCTGCACCAAATCCCCTTGGCCAGACAGACAGCCGTACAAGTAGAAGGGAAAAGACACTGGACACACGCTACACACATCAAGAAGAGTCCTTTTCCTCTGTCCCACGACAAAGGGGAAGAGAAGGAGATTGTTCACTTTGATGCTCATCACGAGCCTGTTTTGTCCACGGAAATCCTTCCTGAGCCCGTGGGGCCTGGGGTGACTGCTGCTTTGCCTTCAAGTTCTTCTTTGAATCCCTCTTCAGCGTTGAGCAACATTGCTTCCGCTTCATCACTTTCTTCAGGAAGCAATGACACTCTGTTCACAGATCACACCGTACCAGGAGTCTTGAGGTACAATCTGCGACCAAGATATCAGACTTACAGCGCAGCATCAGCTGTGCCTACAAGGAATCATCATTAAGCCAGTCTCTCGTCAGTCTTTCGCTGAAAAATAAATAAGAGGCGGATACCGGCAAAGTTACATTCAAGCAAGATAGGCTACATGGTCAGGAGCCACCGACGGATGAACGAAAAGAGCCTAACGGAGAGGCTTCTAAACGGACTCTGAGAAACAATGTAATTTCCTAAATCCACTCATGCAGAACCAGCTATTGGTCTCTTGGCTGATAAAGAATCTGTTCACCAAAGATCATGGTCCTTGAGGACCCACTGTTTTCTAGTCATAGTACTGATCTGTTTCATAGTTATATTTGTGCCTGGGTTTGAACGGGTGCATCCACTTGATACGTTGTTACCCACTGAAATAAGCTCCACTGTGTCTCCACCTTTCGTGCATCTGCACACTCTTCCTCATCGAGACTCCCAACATAGACAGGGGTACCATAATAACACTCTCTTTATGATCATGAATGCGATCCATGCAATTCTGAACATAACAAATTGCTGGGTGTGTTCACATGTGCCACAACATGGCGAAAAGGGACTGGGCTGGTATATTCATCCTCTTCCTCTAAGTATTGCATGCTATGCCTCGCTCAAAGCACTATTCTATGGTCAGTGAAATGATAGTAATTCTGGGAACTGCGATGGGACTAATCTAAATGAATTTGAAAAGCGAGTCTTAATACCTCTGGGATGTTCTCTCTTTGTTAATAGAAGCAAACTCAATGTTGTTTCTATTAGGCCTTCTGATAGACTCTCTAGACCTTTTCAGTCATTGATTTCCTTCAAAATGGCTCACATAGGCAATTGGGGTGCCATACCTCCTTCCTATACTATTAATCATAGCCCCAACTCTGTTTCTTTCTGTATACAAAGAGAAGGTTCTCAGCCAATGGGTACATTCGAGGGTTGTACTAACAATGTGAAGCTAACCAGTGAGGACAGACCTTTGTATGTAGGAGACCCCGTTTTGCAGCAATGAGGCCTATCCCTGGTTACCCAGAGATTGGCAGGGTACTTGTTACTTGAGTATCTTGTTACCAGGGGTATACGTGGCTACCCCCACTGAAGTATCTAGAGCTCAACTAAGGCGGGATGAGAATGGTGACACACCTTCACAAGTCATGGGTCATGTAGCAAAATCCTTTGTGCCATTTTGGGGACAGATAATGAACTCTGAGCATATTAGAAGACGAGCAAGCCTACTGAAAAAGACCATCAATAGGACCACCGATATTCTGTACAACATGATGCTGGAGCAAAAGGCAATTAGATTCGTGGCCCTCAAAAATAGGATGGTGTTAAATGTCATCCTAGCTGAGCGTGTTGGGGTATGCAAATTGGTGGGATCCGTGTGTTGTGTTTTTGGACCTGACTCCTCCCCTACCATATTCAAGGCAATAAAAAACCTACATATCTTGTGTACTGAAGTACATGTCCCAGAGGGAAACTGGAATCTTAGTGCTTGGTTCTGGGACTTACTAAGATCATGGGGTTGGAAAATCTTTGCAGTCCTAATGATAGTTCCTGGTATTCTACTGTTTTGTTGTTGTGTTTTTGTGTACAATGTCTCCCTGTCATATGTTTGATGTTAGGAGGATGATGTGCACAAATGATAGGTACACTAGGACCTAAGGTACATACGCCCAAGAAAACTGCTAACGCTTTAGTAATGGAGGATATTGCCATCAAGGAACTCATGGTGATTGATATTTCTGAAGAATGTGATTCAGTATTGTGTGGGAGCGAGGGGCCAGCAGGCCCCTCTCTGCCTTCACTTCCCAGTACAAGGCTTGGACCAAGTGCCTCCAGTAGTGGGTTCGCCCCTTGCCCTTATGCGATGTTAACTTTTGTTGACTTTCGTGTAGATGGGACCACTGAGCAGGACACAGGGCATCCATCTTTTGTACCCCCTTTTGACTCCATCTTGGTGACCAGGCCTCACTGCAATAGTACGAAACGCTTCTCTCCCTCTCCCCACTGCGATCAGGCACACAGAGCACATGGCCCCCACCTTCGTTCCCACTCTGACTGGAAAACTCTGCGGCTCCATTCTCACGCTGAAGCCTTCGCAACAACTAATAAATGTATCACATCGGTCTTCCTCTGAGATCACTGTCCTGCATGTGAACCAGCATGAACTAAGCACATCGCTCGTTCATCTCCACAAACGTGTCCTTGCCCTCGCACCCTCACCGATGGAAATTTACTGCCACTCTGACCCTGTGTCCCAGCAAGATATTCCTTTTATGTGCCAGACCGCTGACCATGCTAAAAGGCCCACCCAACAGACCCCCAACTAACATTAGACCCCTGCTGCAGCATATCGTGCCTAATACTAACAAATGCCACATACCTGAGATTCTTGTGAGACTAAACCTGCAGTTCAATCAGTGTTTTATAGTGGTCAAGGCCCTTAACCTGTGACCTGTGTAATCCAAATGGTATAGACGATATAGACATCTGTGTGATTTGTATAATGACACGATAAACTACTGAGAGTCTTTTTGATCAACTAATATTTAGTGCATGCATTATTTAGAATGTGTTCATTAGCTTAGATAGTGACCACCCTGCTTCACGACGACCTGACCTTCACCCATCCGGAGCACAGATATCTGACGTCCATCCTCCCGCCAACCAAGCAACCAACCAGGAGGAAGAGATGATGCTCACACCTAAGAGACCACCCTGGCTGACCAATCTGGGTCCAACGTAGCATCATATGTTATATATGTCATTGTGCCTATATAATGTACTGTGACATTAACTTCACCAGAGCGCTCTCAGAGATCTAGATAAAATTCCCTTGAACTCTCGCAGCCTGCTCTCTTTGCCTTATTCCCTGTCCGGGGAGTGTCCGTTTTATTCTCTTGCACGTTGAAGACGGGGAGGGCACAAACATTTGGTGACCCCTGCGACGTGATTTGGAGAGGTGCCTCGAGGCCTGCACTGTGCGGCGAGATCCGGGACGCCCCCCAGCAAAACCATCGCCTCCACGGCCGACCAGCCTGTGTGAACTACAAGGAAGGGTCAAGGGTTCCCGGTTGACGAATACCCGACTGAAAAGCTGCTTGCCGAGGCGGGCCACGGCTTGGTTGGCGTGCGGACCTAACTGAGCTTGGACCGTGAACGGTGACCCTCGGATCACCTGACTGAACACGTGAGTGCCGGTTGCAAAGGAAAGGTAAGGGGGAATAGGAGAGAACAGGGTAACAGGTGGTAATGGGTTATAGCAAAGAGTAGGGCCTGTGTGAGTGATGATGAGGCTTTTCTGATCTGTCCTTTATATGGCCATTAGGTTTCGAAAGAAGTGAGAAGAAGAGGAAAAGAGGTATCCTAGCCCGAACGGGGTAGAAGGCGGCGCCGCGTAGCATTGTCTCGTCCAGTGCAGATAAAATAAGTGAAGATAAAGAGAAAATAGTGGGGGTCTCGTATATTGAGTAGACTCGGAGTAGTTATTTAGAACATTCTTTTTCCATGTAAGCAAGAATTCTTGGAAGAAAGTGAGAGGGTGTAAGAGGTGGGGAGTGAATGAGTAGATTAGGTGGAAATGGGAACAGGTTGGTAACGGGAACAAAGAGAAAATAAAGGCGTGCAGGTAGTGCATGTGCATTTTATGTGCTATATGTTTTTTCATGCTATGTCTATTTGTTGGTCAAGAATATCAAAGCATTGTAATTGATTTATTGCTAAAGTGATACACATGTGAAAATGAACTGTTGAATTTGAAAATGCAATGATTACAAAAGTAACAGGAAACACTGATACCTAAAAACCAGTAGTAATTGAGAAGCACTTGATATATTGGTGGTCTGAAAGAAAGGACGAGTGGGTGGGAAGGTAATTAAGGGGAGAAAACATCGTCATGGGGGGAATAACACCACTAGCTCATATTTGTCAACACCTTTCATTATACAGTGAAAAGATACAAATGTACCATGATCAGTGGTTGACAGAGATAAAAGAAGACAGTGTAACGCCTATTTGGCCCGAGGGAGGTTCGTTTGATAAGAGAGTGTTAGATTTAGTGTCTACGCACTTGCTAGCAAGATATAAGGGGAAGCAGTTACAGAATAGAAGGGAAGTGCTGGATCTATGGCGAATGTTCGAGAAAGTGACCCCCACAGCAGAGGTAGGTAAAGAAAGACCAACTGAAAAACAGAAACCACAGGAAGAGGTAAGCGGAACGCCAAAGGGCGAGTGCACAACAACCACAGCTGAGAGCGATACAACCAAAATATATCCGTTAATGACAAGACCAGCAGTAGGATACAGCGAGCCCCTGTACATACCAGCATGTCCCACCCCCACTCCCTCAAATGGAGCGGTAGCTACAGCACCACCACCCTATGACAAAGGAGGTTTGTATGGCCCAACGAGCGCACCCCCTGTGAATTTAGCACACTTGACATGAGAGTTAGACCGCCAGTTAGCGCATGCACAAATGGAGATAACACGGCTAAGGGTACTCTGCGATAAGGGCCAAATGCTGCCTGGGGGAGGGGAGGTGCCTCCATTATCCGTAACAGATCTCTCACCCCCACCAAGCACAACAGAGGAACTAGCACCAACATCATCAGAGCCAGCACGATCCATAACGTCCCAAGGGACACACATACCACAAGGGCGAGAAAAGGAGTGGAGATCAGGGGAGTTCCTGTTCCATCTGAATAACAAACCAGTGAGGATTATATGTCCAGCTACTCCAGAAAGCCAGCAAGGGGAAAGACAGGAGGAGAATGGCGAAGAAAATACAGAAATAGAAGAGGTATGGAGTGACTTAGATGAATACGAAGAAGCAGCAGCCGCTGTGGGATCTCCACTGCCATCACAGCTTGACGATTGGGATGAACCATCACCGCCACAATGGCAGGGTAGATCAAGACAGCGAACAGGGAATATGTTGGTGAATAAAGTGAAGAAAGGGACGGTAAGTAAAACAGGAAAGAAACATAAGTTACAGATGCCACTGATACATAAGGGAGCAGGTAGGCCACACTATATCCCATGGGTCCAAATGGACAAAAATAACTTGTTGAAAATTCTCCCTCGACTATCGGGAGGCTGGGAAATGGATACACGTGTTAAATAAAAACACGGCACGGGTGCCAGTAGCCATAGACGATGTAAACATTTTGTTAGTGTCGGCAGTTGGCGATCAGGCAGACGCAGTATGGGAGAAGGCAGGATTCCCAGGAGTAACAATGAGTTGTGACCGCCACGACGGATCACCGCTCAACAACATTTGAGCACAAGTATGGGACGCATTGCGGCGCATGTTTCCAGACATTCCAGATTTACATTTAGTGATGCAGTGTACAATGGAGGAAAACGAGGATCCTACGCAATTCATTCTACGGGTGCAAGATTTGTGGAGAAGCGAAACTGGCATGGCGTGGAACCAGTCCACCGCCTTGTTCTATTTTATCATCAAAAAAGGGCTCCTGAAGGAGGTACAGAAGGCCTTGGATAAAATAGCTGGGATAGAAGCCAAGGGTTGGCCTGAGATTCAGAGTATAATTGTGCACCACTGCAGGAGGATCAAAGAGAGAGAAAAGGAGATCACACAAAAAAGGCTGGCTGACGAAGCAAAACTGGTGCAGAACAAATTGGTGAAGGTCGCCGCAGTAAACTCCAGCATAGCCGCAGATAGAGAAAACAAGGGGGATGAAGGCGCGGGAAGTAGGCCAGTGGCAATAGCAGCGTTGCGGACAGCAGGAGAACAAGGACCGTGGAACGGAGAGGATTCATACAGCGGACCACAGTGGCAAGAAAGACAAGCAAGAGGAAGAGGTGGGTACCGTGGCCAGAGAGGAGGATTTGGAGGTATGGGGAATAGAGGATTTGGTGGACAAGGGATGAGAGGAGGACCGCAAGGGTCGTGTTGGAACTGTGGGAGATGTGGACATTATTCAAGAGATTGCAGAATGCGGCCTTCAGGGTATTTCCAAGGGCAGCAGCCCATGGAAAACGAACAAGGATGGGGATGCCCACACCCAGGTAGCCCCTATGGATTACCAATGGGAGGGGGAAGACAACAAGACCAGTGCTATAACGAACCCCAAATGCAGCAAAGACAGCCACCCCCATAACCGCATCACAGCGCACAGCAACCCATGGCGAGACAAAACGCTGTAGGCAATGCAAATATTAACTGTTTCGCAACGGCTCCAAATGGCGCACCTGCTCCATTCCACGGCGTGACAGTGGTCGGAGACAATGGCCCTCATTAGGACCCTGGCGGAGAGGGTTTTACGCCGGTGTAGTGCATGGCGTACCTCTCCGCCAGACTACGAGTTCCCGTAGCGCCATGGATGATTTTTACGCCTGCTTTTTGCAGGTGGAGAAATCCATGGCGCTACGGGATCTTGATGTTAATTACGCCACCGTAATTTACGGTGGCGTAATTAACGCCTTCCCCACTCCCATTATACCCTATGGGGCAAGAATGGGAATGGGGAAGGGTAAAATGGGGATTGGGGACTTACCGCCCCGCCAAGGTCGGCATGGGGCGGTAAGTCCGCCAAGCACCTTGGCGGAGTTGGCAGCTTTGCGCCATGGACCATGGTGCAAATTGCACCATGGTCCTCCGCCAAGGTCCTAATGAGGGCCAATATCTTTTCAGTACCAGGGCAAGAAAGGTATGCAGACTAGGACAGCCCACAGGGAACACTTGCGTGTCCAGTCCTATCCACCACCCTACGTGCAGAAGAGGTACCACTAGTGGGTGCAGAGATAGGAAACAAGCAGTTTATCTTCATGGTAGACTCGGGAGCAGAGAAATCATGTCTTATGGATGGCGATTTCCGCTCTCAGGCAGGAATTTGGAAACACAGTGGTTCTCTGGGGCTATTTTAAAAGTTCCTTACACTAAAGATCTTGATATAACGGTAGGGGGAAAAAACGTGCTCGCACCCTTACTGTACCACGAAGACGTGCCAATCAACTTACTGGGCAGAGCTTTGCTAAGTAAATTGAACATGACCATTTCGTTTACTGAGAGGGGAATAGTGTGTTCCACCCCAGGAGTATGCCCAGTATGAGCAATGTTGATAATTAGCACAGTGATGAATGAAGTTGTAGTGCGAGGAATACCCATTGACATAGACATGTTTATCTATGGCATCAAAGTATTAGCACGAGTGGTACCAGAGATAACGGGAAAGGAATGGAGAACACCATCAGATTTTATATTCCACCCAATTGCACACACAGACATTGTGCCAGGCACGATCATGTCCATAGACATTGAGGCAGTTCAGGTATCAAGCAAACTCATTGTGCTCATAGGATTGGACGTGCATGGGTGTGAGTGGATAACTGTGTTATGCATAGACCCCAACATAATGCTAAGAGACATAACTGATGAGGAATTATTCACTGATAACGAAGATGACGGAGAGATAATAATGGAAATAAGCATACCATGTGACATCACGATCCAGTACAGAGAGGTACACAACCCACTTATGGCTAGCATTAATGCCCCACCGACAATATTTGAGGAAGACATGGCAAAGGTAGCACCTGAAATTTGGACTACAGGCCCCCACAATGTAGGATTTCTCCATGAGGTGACACCAATAAAGATAAAACTAAAACCAGGTGCCATACCGCCACAAGTGAAACAATATCCCATATCCAGAGAAGCAGAGGAAGGGATTAGGGAAACAATAAATGCACTCCTAAAACAAGGTATTATTGTGCCATCAAACTCCCCGTGCAACACAGCTATCTTCCGGATCAAAAAAGTAAAAGGAGGGGCATGGAGGATGATCCAAGATCTCCGCCCACTCAATGACATCATTCAAAAAGAGTTCCCATTAGTGCCTAACCCGGCATCAATACTGTGCAGCATACCCAAAGAATCTACATGTTTCACTTTGATTGATTTGAAGAATGCCTTCTTCTCCATACCACTCGACCCAGGCTCGCAGTACCTGACAGCATTCACACTAGGAAACAACAGGTATGAACATCGCAGACTCCCACAGGGGTATTGCAAAAGCCCCAGCATCTTTAATAGAGTATTGCTTGAAGATATCGGAAACATAGATGTAGAGAGCACCATTATACAATACGTAGACGATTTACTAGTCTGCAGCCCTACAGAAGAAAACTGCAGAGAAGACTCCATAACACTATTAAATGTGTTGGCTGCCAAGGGGTATAAAGTGGACAAAGGAAAATTGCAATACTGCCTTGCCGACGTTGTATACCTCGAGCAGCTAATCTCAAAAGATGGAAAAGGTATACTCCCAGACAGGGCAGCTGCTATACGCAACATAATCATACCTAAAACATACTAGTAAAATACATGCAAAAATGTCTTGGCATATGTAGCTATTGCCGAGCATGGATCCTTGATTACGCAGCATACACACGCCCACTGCTACAAGCATTGAAAGAAGCACAGAAGAAAAGGGCCCCAATAAAATGGACACATGACATGATGGCACAGTATTTTAGATTAAAAGACCTCATTGCAGATGCTCCAGTACTCACGAACCCAGATTATGAGAGGGAATTTTTCTTATTTTCACACTGCAATGGAACACTGATGACAGCAATACACACACAGAAAACATGATTAGGACATAAACCATTGGCGTATTACAGTGGAACATTAGATGCGGTAATGCAAGGACACTTCGTGTGCGAACAGTCCCTCGCTGCAGCAGCTTTCGCCATTGAAAAAAGGGCCACCATCATGATGGGATGTTCGGTAACACTATATGCAGAACACTCCTTATTTGCAATTCTTGAGAGGTCAAAATCAACATTAACCACACAGAGAGCAACAGCATATGAGATAATAATTTCAAGCCCCAACGTACACGTTGTTAGGTGCAAAACAGTAAACCCAGCAACATTTATCACAGAACCATGCACCAGAGAGGACATGCAGGAACACGACTGCGCCACCTATGAAGGGGAGGGCGATGACATTCCCAAAGCGAGCAAAAACGCCCTGAAGGAAGGAGAGCTATATTTCATAGATGGGTCAGCATCGATAAACCCTGAAACAGGGGAGAAGCATGTAGGGATGGCAGTAGTACGCATGGAGGAAGATGGCTATGAAACAATTGTCCAGAAGCGCCACCCGTCCCATTACTCCGCACGAGCAGCAGAACTAACTGCATTGATTGAGGCACTGCACACAGCCAAGGGATGCACAGTAACTATATATTCAGACTCAGCATATGCAACAACCACAGTCCATTCAGGGCTATCCCACTGGCGTAGGAGGGGGTTCAGAAGGGCGGATGGCTCACCAGTACAGCACGCCACACTATTGACTGAATTGATAGATGCATTAGCAGAACCATCGGTAGTGGCAGTGGTGAAATGCCAAGCCCATACCAACAACACAGATGCCGTTTCATTGGGAAACGTGGCAGCTGACGCAGCAGCGAAGGAGGCATCGTAATTCAATACAACACCAACAATCGAATGTGTCGTAAAATCAACTATTACAGAGCCATTAGAATAGGCGTACAGTAACACACCAATAGCGCAGATAATAGAACTACAAAGGAGAGCACCACAGGAGGAGCAAGAGTTGTGGAGCAAACTGGGGTGCAGACAATCAGCCACAGACCTAATTTGGAGACAGGAGACAATGGGAAAGGTAGTATTGCCAGTAGAGTTGCTAGAGGTAGCCTTCCAACAGCTGCACTTCCCAGCACACATAGCAAAACAACATATTGCCGTAGACATCCAGGAACATTGGTTTGTCCCCAATTTACAGGAACATTTGTCAAAATTTGTGGTAGAATGCACAACATGCCAAACATACAATTCAGGAATGACATTTAGAACACTGCGTGGCACCCTGCCACGACCAGTAGGGCCATTTAGAGAACTACACATAGATTATGCTGACATGGGAGAGCGATGTAACGGAGCAAGGTATTTAATCATAGTTGTATTCCCCTTTTCAAGGTGGGTGGAAGCAGGTCCATGTCCACACCGAGACGCGAAGTGTGCGGTGAAGTTCCTGGTTCGAGAGGTCTTTTCTTGTTAGGGATTATGTGATGTGATAAGATCAGACAACGGCACACACTTTGTGAATTACCTTTTCAAGGAAGTGACGTCACTCTTGCGGATGAAACACAAACTGTGTTCCATTTATCACCCGATGGTGAATGGAGTGGTGGAAAAGATCAACGGATTACTCAAGAGTAAACTATCAAAATTGTGTAATACGCTGAAAAAGAACTGGGTGTATTGCTTACCCTTAGCACTGTTCCAACTCAGAACGCAACCATACAAGGACCACCATCTGAGCCCCCATGAGATTGTGACTGGGAGGCGAATACACACACCGCTCTCCCCGATTAGGAGAGCATCGGACGCACACAGAGCTGCCACAGTGCTGGGGGAGGAATTTAAGGAATACCTGACCCAGCTGATGCACGTAGTACGCAGCATAGCGCAGCAAATTGCACCACCATTTACTGAGAATGTAGCAACTGATACTACCACGCCAGCTGCAGACAGCCCAAGTGGACCACTGATGCCAGGAGCGGTCTACGTTAGGCGTTTTGTGAGGAGATGGAATTCACTGAGGATTCATGGCCCCTACGAGGTCATTTATAGTACACCCACCGCAGTTAAAGTTAAGGGACTGAAATATTGGGTGCACCTCTCAGATGTGAGGAGGGCACGTGATAGTACACTCCCTCAGACTGAACAGGAATGTGCAAGCGGCACCGCGGATGAGGTTCAGACACAATGATAATGTGATTCAAGTAAAGAGAACATGTAAAGAGCGAAAGTGACGACACGCCCTCTGGTTAAAGTGAACTATGTCCATGCCATTTTTCTCCTTCCACTTTCTTTTCATCACTATTTCTCTCTCTCTCAATCTTGATATGAAATACTTAAAGCAAAGGACATAATTAAAATAAGAGTGAACAAAGTGAATAGCAAAAATGAATAAATAATGAAAAGTAAATATGCAGATATACAACTGTATTTATTCTGGCGACTTAACAACTTTGTATCGCCCCTCCAGGTGGCAAATGGACCAACGCAACGCAATCACTGAAAACACCATTATGTTAGATAGCAATAGGGACGCCATTAGGGCTAATAGGTTCAGCAATATTGAATGTGTTTTGAAATGTGCTGCAGTTTTGTTTTCAGTGATGTTGTTTTTCATGGCCTGGTACTATACACTTTTATCTTTGGTTAATGACATGCACAAGGGGGGAGCGGGGCTAACCTAATACGAGAAGGTTTGCACTTAATATGGACTGGAGTAAAGACAATGTGGAAAGAAACATATGACATTAATGCTAATGGTACAAATGCAATGCAACCTTCAGAACACTCCGCCGCAGATCCAACAAGTGTGTCCTTGTTACATCCGAGTATAAATATAAGTAATGATTATGAATTGAATGTATATGATGGCGACTACTATTGGCCGAGTAATGTAGCTAACACAAGTTCGCATGCACAGGAAACAGTAGAACCCACCTCATATTACGCTGCTGCCACTAACAAATACACACATGATAACATATTTAACGCTAATGACACAGCTTGGACGGGCATCTTCCCAATACACTACCAAAGAGTGAAGAGCTACAAGGAGGGAGGGAGAAGGAGAAAGAAGAGGAGGGCAGAAGGGAAAAGATATGACCTTTATCATGACTTGGGGTTAGATGAGATAGAAGACCCCCGTCACCCAGATCAATCAAACAAGTGGTATTCGGACATGAGTGCCACGGCAAAGCAAGCGACAAATGAGAGCTGTTAAGTTTGTTCGCTCATACCACATGCATCAGGGACACCGAAAATGTTAGTGCCACAGGAAGCGCCCTTGTCGGAGGCCCAATGTTTGATTCATTTGGTTTTGTGCAGGATAAAAAGCACCTTCGAGGCACACACCGTCACAATGGAAAAACTGGAAAATGAGAGAACATGTGCAAGCAGACGCCAAGGAGTTATTTGCCTTAAGGAACCATTTCTTGTCATCAAAGGGATGAGGTATGCAGAAAATAAATGGCACGAGGAAACTATCGAATGCAAAGCAGAAGCACTCAGACGGCTATCTAATGACACCTTCCAATGGATAAAGGAAGTATGTGCCCCTATCTGGTCGCAACATGTCAAAAAGCTAACATGGGTCACAGCATTGGAAAAACCTATCAAAATACAGAAAGAAGTACCACATGAACTGTGTTTCCATGGGGAAGGAAGAGTGAACATGGGGGAAACAAAGAAATGCAACAAGACGGTAATCATACCTGACATGAAGAAAGGTACCGCTGTACTAATGGACATGTACTGGATTTGCGGCAAACAAGCCTATCAACACCTTCCAACAGCATGGAAAGGTACTTGTGCCTTGACCACCCTCCACACAGCCCTGATGGTAATACGAGAGAGCCATATACAAGGAAAAGCAGGAGAATCGGCTGGTATATCGATAGCAGGGCAATCAGCTGAACCATCGACAGCGCCCCAACTAATGATAACAGAAGCTTCAACTTAGGAACTATTGTCAGAATATGAACTGAAGAAAAAACTATCACGAAGTAAAAGGTCCTCCAATTACATCTCATCAGAATCATCGAAACTCCTTGCTGAGATCCCGCAGAAGTACAAGCTCTTTTCATCAACAGAGACATTTTTCGCGTCACTCCTTGTCCCGGGACTCCAAGCATGAACAAATGCCAAATGGTTGCAGATAGTGTGCTGGGAGCTCATCCAACTGGCTAACGACACTGAAGAAGGGTTCAACGTTATAAAAATAGAGCTCCGTGCACTGAGCCTAATGACAATGCAAAACAGATATGTCCTAGATCTCCTCACGGCAATGGACGGTGGTGTTTTCCGAAAGATTGGGGGGGCGTGTTGCATGTTTGAGCCAACTGAAGATGCTGATAACAGGACACTCTCACATGGGGTAACAGCAGTACATAATTTAGAGAGAGGATGAGAACAGAAGGAGGCGCAGAGGAAAGCACATGGATCGACAATCTGTTCAGCTGGATACCATCATGGGTAAACGTGGCAATGAAAATACTGGTCCCCATCATCGTCTTTGTGCTCCAATTCTTCTGTGTGTGCCAACTGGGACTCCGGTGTGGTGAAAAGAGCATGCCTACCTCAACTATGATGATGGTAACAATGGGCCGACCAACAACGGTAGCTTCTATGATAGACACACAGATACAAACTGGGGAGTACAACACACCACAATATAGGATGACAGCCATTTACAGGCAACACGGGGACAGGGTTGATAATTTGTACCACACAACAATATAGGAACCAACAGAGCTACAATGGTACAGAGAGGTATGGGTGGACTTAGATGGAGATGGTGGGATCTACTTGATGTGTACACCAGACGAATATGCCAGAAGAGGCAATAGCTTAAGAAGTGTATGCAGGGCGTGGATGCCAATAAAGGGCACCCCAGAATGGGACGAAGCAGTTGCGGAGGCTGAGTACTACCGAAGAGAGACTGAAAAGGATCAAAAATAAATATTTGTTACTTTAGATGTAACGAAAGGGGGGAATGTGTGGAGCGAGGGGCCAGCAGGCCCCTCTCTGCCTTCACTTCTCAATAAAAGGCTTGGACCAAGTGCCTCCAGTAGTGGGTTCGCCCCTTGCCCTTATGCGATGTTAACTTTCATTGACTTTCGTGTAGATGGGACCACTGAGCAGGACACAGGGCATCCATCTTTTGTACCCCCTTTCGACTCCATCTTGGTGTCCAGACCTCACTGCGACAGTACAAAAAGCTTCTCTCCCTCTCCCCACTGCGATCAGGCACACAGAGCACATGGCCCCCACCTTCGTTCCCACTCTGACTGGAAAACTCCATGGGTCCATTCTCACGCTGAATCCGGAGGCATTCGCAACAACTAATAAATGTATCACATCAGTCTTCCTCTGAGATCACTGTCCTGCATGTGAACCAGCATGAACTAAGCACATAGCTCGTTCATCTCCACAAACGTGTCCTTGCCCCCGCACCCCCACTGATGGAAACTTACTGCCATTCTGACCCTGTGTCCCTGCTAGATATTCCTTTTATGTGCCAGACCGCTGACCATGCTATGAGGCCCACCCAACAGACCCCCAACTAACATTAGATCCCTGATGCAGTATATCGTGCCTAATACTAACAAATGCCACATACCTGAGATTCTTGTGAGACTAAACCTGCAGTTCAATCAGTGTTTTATAGTGGTCAAGGCTCTTAACCTGTGACCTGTATAATCCAAATGGTATAGAGGATATAGACATCTGTGTGATTTGTATAATGACACGATAAACTACTGAGAGTCTTTTTGAACAACTAATATTTAGTGCATGCATTATTTAGAATGTGTTCATTAGCTTAGATAGTGACCACCCTGCTTCACGACGACCTGACCTTCACCCATTCGGAGCACAGATATCTGACGTCCATCCTCCTGCCAACCAAGCAACCAACCAGGAGGAAGAGATGATGCCGACACCTAAGACACCACCCTGGCTGACCAATCCGGGTCCAACATAGCATCATATGTTAGATATGTCATTGTGCCTATATAATGTACTGTAACATTAATTTTGCCAGAGCGCTCTCAGAGATCTAGATAAACTTTCCTTGAACTCTCACAGCCTGCTCTCTTTGCCTTATTCCCCTTTCGGGGAGTGTCCGTTTTATTCTCTTGCACGTTGAAGACGGGGAGGGCACAAACATTATGTACGGGCATTGAGGCGTTGGTTTTTGGATAGAGCAAATGTTTGGGTAAAGCTCTTGGCTTAGGCCAAAAGGAGGGTTTGTTAAACCGTATTCCTGTAATACCGTCTTGTTATGAATATTGGCCAAATGCACTGATTTAAACCAACTTTGCAACCATTTTAAGAACCATATTCCATTTTGATTTTAACTCTTGCTTTGGGTTCTAAAATGGTAGACTGTGTTTTCAACTACTGTCATGATGCCTACCTCCAAGGTGCCAGACAAGACCCAGCTACCCCAGAGGCAGACATCATGTCTTCAAGGGAAGTCACAACAGCCTCAAGTAGGGGCTCTTTGGACTCAGTCCTGGCGCCTTTGGCCCCAGGCTCATATCGGGCCACAGTCCTGGCGCCATAGGCGCCAGGCTCATAAAAGGGGACTTTGTGTTAAAGGTGCTTAGTGTTAACTTACCTGATGCAGACCATGCTGCAACATCCAGGCCTTCTGAGGCCTGAATGGAACTACTTTATCTTTGGAACTACTTAACCACACGGGTGTGGTCAGGGGAGGAATACATACCTGAGAGGAAGGATACATACCTGGAACTACTTTGAAGGCTATTTAAGCCACGCCCAAGGAGCAATTCACGCTTCGCGTTGTTCTGCATCTAGCAGCTGGACGCTCACCGTGTTAGCTCCTGTGTTCTGTCTTCTGCCACTCCTGTCAGCATCCTGGAACACCTGCAAAGAGAGAAGAGAAGAGAAAAGGGTAAAGAAGAGTCCTTACCTGCTAAATCCGCATTCCGGAGACATCTCGCCGACGGTCCTGAAAAGGAAGACATCCATTTAAAAGCACATTGCATCGATCGCTGCAGCGCCGCATCTCACTCACCTGTACAAGATGCCACCACGGTCTACGGCGACATCTGGACTCGCAGACACATCACCGTGCCTAGGGAGAAAAAGCCAAGAATAAAGGTGAGAGGGGAAAGAAAACAAGGAAACCTTAATTTCCATTACAAAGCTTACCTGTTGGGTTATTCCCCATTCCCCGGCCCCTATGGGGAAAAAAGACATCAGCGTTAGTGAGCGCATTGATACAAGGACACTGAGAGAACTCTCATCAAGCTCACCAGAGTCTCATTCTTCGGTTCCACAGCTCTTCTCGGAATAGTTTCCGCACCTGAAAAAGAGACAACGAACAATAATTATTGCGGAATCATACTCATTAACAGAATCCTTACGGGAAAACAAAACTTGAACCCTCTACAATCAAAATCCCAGTGAAGTAACTGGATACAACGCGCCCCTGCATGAGAAGCAGGATGGAGAGCTCAACCTTTCAAACCCTAAGGTGAGACTTCACGTGGGGGTCGCAGGAGGGTTTCTTAGAGGGGTGAGAAGGGAGCGGGAGGCTTATACTTTCTCCCGCAGATTGTTAATACTCCCTTTTCACATACAGAAAGATATTCTTACAAGCCAGACAAGCCAGATTCGAAGGTTCGGTCCAGTCCATCTTCCGGGTCCTGCGCTTCACCATAGAAGAAGCAACAACACTCCAAACAAGACTTGCGCCTCCGTGGGAGTCAGGTGAGCGTAACAACTACAGCCGAGCCGAATGACCTTTGAGTTACGTCAAAATTTAGGCTGCCAAGACCAGAATGTTTGTTCAATACAAAGGAACCTTGCGACTCGTATGAACTGCAATCTAAGTGTTGTCTGCGCTCACAAGCCTCATCCTCGTATAAACAATGAAACAATGTAGAACAAACTCAGACCGTGTGTTTTTGCTGAACTGAATTGTGTTCATTCTTGAAACAAGGCTTACTGTGGATTGGAGAATCAACGTTACCATTGAATTTTCATGGACAAGCAAACTTGTTAAATATGTTAAACAACATTGTCATATGTGTCATGTGAACTGGGCACAAACCCTAGCATATAAATTATTAGTTTGCAGAGGCGATGGACAATGATTGAACTAATATTTAAAAGAGCCTGCATTGAGATGTCCAGCACTCTCACCCCTCACTGTGTCTACTGGTACACACTACGAGGTGTTGGGAGCCAGATAGCTATCTGTTTTGCTTTGAAATCTGCACAGAAATAAAGATACTTGTATCTTTCAATCTGTGATTGGCGTATTTAATTTTGTGGTACTAAGCCTCAATATTTCTTTGGTCTTTTAACAGTTTGTACTAAGTCTTCAAAATGGAAAAGCTTGTGCACCTTCCTCATGCACACACTAGTGCATGTGAAGGCAAATAAGAAAAATGCAGAATATGCAAAGCGCAAATAACCTTAGTGGTGGTTAGAAAAGTGCGTTAGCTGCATGGGTCGCAAACAATAAGGGGCTTCCTGCTGCATATAATGAAGCTGTGTTTCCCGTTGTTGTAAACATTCTTGTAATCCACAATGTATGCATATCCGTGAATGCTACCCCTAACACTAATGGCGTAGTATAAAGTGTTTATACTGTATGTGACAACAACTGAAATGAAAGCACAGGGGACCAGTGGGCAGGCTACCGCTCTTCTAACAATTATTTATCCTACTTTCATGTGCAGCATTGCCCACAACTGCAAAGGGCATTGTATTGTGCATGTACTGGAATGTGCTACTGTACATCGAAGTGCGTGGAAATGGTCCTTATGGGAGCATTGCAATTACTGGCACCTATGTACGTGAGGGCACCCAATAATTCTGTCTCCTGGCACGTCCCCTATAGTATCCAGGTAGGTGCTGCCCCTTCTGTACGTGACCGTTGCTGTTGTTCCTTCTGTGGCATGTATGAGAACAGCATGATAAATGAAAATGAACTGGGAAACGAACAAAAGGTAAATAAAGAAAGCACCTTGCACAGATCAACAACAGAATTGCCAATGCACACATGCACTTCTAGACATGTTGAAGTGTGAGAAACACTGTAGTGGAATCGGGTAGAAAGGGGTTGCTGTACAAATAGGTTTGTATACGTGTTGCAGAGCGTTTTCAAGAGAGTCACAGCACAACACTAACTACATAAGTATGAGCACCAAAGCAATGTAAAGGCGGTATGCAAAACTCGGGATGGCTGGCATACTAAGATGAACATTATAGCTGACGAAAAGTATTTGTGCTATGAAACGTCATATTCCCAGGGGCAAAGTATGTCATTGTCACATGTCAAAGAAAGACAGAAATACACTTCTTTGCAATGCACCGCACTGTCTGCATTCACGGACCAAATACAAAATGATGCTCCCACATCGGTGACTGCATAATGCGGTAAAAACTTGTGGAAAAGATCAGAAACAAATGCATGAACTGGGTAAGTGCCTCCTTCATCTCAAATGGCACAGAAACCTGTGTAACACGCTGTGCAATTTTCCCTGCACAATCAACAACAATAATATCGGCATGAGTGCTTGCCACCAAAGTGGCACACATAGAAACCAAAATCAGGCACTTCATTGTAGCTACTTCATAGCACCACACATTCACATTATAGATTGCACAATGAGTAGTCACTGCACAGTGTTTTCCATTCACTTTCAGTCAATGTATGTCGGAATTGCCTAAAACCTGCACGCTGTGCCTCGTGAAACACACAGCCATAGCCGCACCCTCTGCATTTCTGTCCACAAATACACTGTGTACCACAGTCTGTCCGTATACATCACACCCACAAACTTTGTTACCCAATCCTGTAGTGTCTGTAGGCACATTTCTATGAGCATCATCTGCAAAAGGGGCATATGTAACACGTGCCACCCTGCAACTATCGCAATATTTGTGGACTTTTCAAGCTGGGCGCACGCAGGAGTGGAGGAAAAACTTTGAACCAGAGGAGCGGACGTCATTAGTTGTGCTTGCTCTGAAAAGAACCTTTGGAGTCCTTGTTTGTGTTTCTTTTTTAAAGGTGCTTCCCTAGAAACACTGCGTTTGCCATTATACGTAAATGTGTGTTTTAAACATTAGCTCACATTCTTACAATAGGCTCTTCAGTGCAGTGTGTAGATTGCGAAACAACACTTCATTGCCACTGTACGACAAAGACATGCCATTTGTCATGAAACATGTATGTATCGTGAACCAATGTTCTCATTCTCAAAGTAGAACATCCCAGCAGCACTTAAGAAGTCACACATGCTTCTGTTGATGAGACCACTTCCAGCCTCTGGCCGGCGACGGGAATCATTGGAATACTTCCACACTATTCTCGGGGATGTACATGAGAAAAGCACCTTGGCAGAAGGAAAAAAAGCGCTGCACTGCTTTCATCATAATCTTCAGTTGACGGAACACACAGGAACAAGGCATGTAACCAATAAAGAAGGCTCAAAGTGCACCATCACTACTTGTACAGTTAATGAAGAGGACACACGTCGACATTCTAGAAGCAGTCAGCCGAAACAGCATGATTCGACACTACTCCACAAAGCATCCACTCCCTCCAAACCGAAATTGCCAGACATGTCTTCTTGAAGGGCATACACGCACAGATCTTCCACAAAGTCATCACCCATGCCAAAAACTGTACGTCTTGCCTTGTTTGCCATCCACAGTACACAAAGTAATGGGGAAGGTGAATGCCTCCCTTTCCTGTGACGCACACCCAAAGCACCTGATTGGCCAAAGGCCATAGTCCCATTTCTATTGGCCAGCATGCTCACAAACGCAGATTGTGGCATGTATGTACCTTTCTCCAAGTACCGCCAGGGCCGCGCCCCAGTAAAGAAAGAGGAGTCCTTCTTCCTATTGGCGCACTTTCCCCTGATGCAGCACATGATAGGACAATCGCTACAGTCCCATTTCCATAGGCCAGCATGTTGAGGCGCATCAAATGTGGCACGTGCGGGTCCCCAAGCACGTCGAGGACTGGTCCCCAGTTCAGCAGGAGTCCCTCTTCCTATTGCCGCACATCCTAAACAACTCATTGGACAATCCCCACAGTTCCATTTTCATGGCCGCCACCTGCAAAATCCCTGCATGTGACTTTTGTGCTGCGTGCGGTTGTGGGGGAATAACTTGCAACCAGGGCAGGGGGAGTTCTTAGTAAGGATCGACTCTTAAAAGAGTATGTTTCTTTTGTGTAGATCCTGCTACAAAAACACCTTTTTTGTCTGTTTTTAGTAGCTTTTGTGTTTTCTTCTACGTACATTAGTTCATTAAACTGTTCACTGCATCCTGTAGATGAGCAAACAAAACTGCATTGCCAATGGATGACAACAAAATGCCATTTTCCTGGATAAACTCTGCATTTCCACAAGTAATAAGGTAATTGTTCCAGAAGAATATTCCATGAGCAGACAAACAAGTGTACATGCTTCTGTTGATGAGACAACTTCCTTCGTCTGGCTCGGAACAACACCCATTAGCAGTAGGCCATACGCTTCGCAGTATTATAGATGAGAAAAGTACCTTGGTGGTGGGAAAAAGCATTCTCAAGACATCCAGCAACCTCCTCAGTCTACGGAACAAATGAAAGCAAGGCAGGTTACCCATATGCATGCCGTAACGAATTACGATAACATCTACTACTGGAAACGTGGCAAGGTCTTTTCAAAGTCCATGCATATCGACGAAATGGCACTCATTCACAGTGTTCCACAATATGTTCACTCCTGCCAAACCAAAATTGCCGTCACCGTTTCTTTGCAGAGCATAGTTGTGCAGATCTAGTACAAAGGGATCACTTACAGTCAACACATTACGTTTCGCCATGTCAGCCACCCTCAGTACGCAGAGTATAATGTGCAACCCGTTCACCTCCCCTTCCTGTTAACCACACCCACACTACCTGATTGGATAATCCCCACACTGCCATGGCAGTTGGGCAAGGTGTTGCAAAGGGCAGATTTTGGCACGTGCGCCTCCCACAGTAGCACGCGGGCCTCACCCCTGTGAACCTGGAACAGTCCTTCTTCCCTTTGCACTATCTTCTCAGCTCTATTTCATTAGGTTACTGGTAAATAGGCACACATGCATCCACCAATCGCATTAAAGCTGCCATCATCGAACACTGTCACTGCTGTACAACACTTGAAATGTACCGGTACACATTTACAGTACAAATGTCGTGCCATTCCAAAGCATGTCAACTACAAAGTTCAACGAAAGTAGACACGATTTCTCCATTCGCATACATCCACATAGCCACCCAGGATGTGGCACGTTCCATCCTGAAAGTACAGGTATCACCGACGATAAGCACTGTGCGTCTCTCCATGTCGACCATACTCACAACACAGTATTGTGATGAAATTGTATCGCCACTTCCTATAAACCACGCCCTAAACTACTAATTGCCTATTTCCCACAATTCCATTTCCATTTCCACCCTGCTCATAATGGGAGGATGTTCACATGCACTGTCCCATCTACAGTGAGGGCCACGGCCCAGCAAAGCTCTGACAATACTTCTTCCCTTTGCATAGTCACTTTTTGCAGCATTCCCCAAATTGGGTGCTGTCACATTTCAAAACGTGCATGCACCAATCACATACAGAACCTCTGCATTGCACAGTCATTTCCAAACACCACTCCGCATTTACCGTTAAACACTCTAGGTACACATTCCGTTTGATTGCAAAGACCCTCCACCAGAAATTTCTGCTACAGACGTTACTGTTGCAGCATCCACAAACATCCTAACATGCTGCAGCACACCTTTAGCTAGGCACACAACATTGCAACCCTTTCCACACCCACCACAACACTACACAGCCAAGCAAGCGACCATGTGGGCACCTAACATTATGCACAAATATTACGTACGTAGTGGCAGTTCTACCCATCTCCCCCAAACCATAAAATACCCATTCAAGAAAACATGTCACACTTAGCAGAAGCCACAAACATAGTGCAGCCTGAACCACCCCTACACACTAGCATTCACACGCTATTGTGTCACTGTCAACCTATGTAGACCACCTTCACAACATTGGGCCTACTTCAATACATTTGCACACAGCAGAGTAACCAACCACATACAAACTGCCCTTCAACCAAACCCACTTCCATACTCACTTTACGTACACACTGCACCCTGTGGCCACACTACCCAACTTCTCACTGCACCATCTCCTGCCGTACACCAAATAATGTAGCATGTTCCAACTATCACGCAACCAAAGAATGCACAATACACACTTTGCAACTCACTTTTGCCATTGTAGCATGTCGACAATGTGCTCCACACGCATCCTCCAAAGATCACCACCCTGTGCCTCAGACACTGTCAAACCTGCATTGCTCCAGTGAGTCTGCTCCTTGCACACATTCCGCCCCCCGGAATTCAACAATACATATCAGCATATCACCAACTATCACTATGCACATATCCACCACTGGCACCAGCACTCCTTACCAACCTCGACACTGCAATGGACATACACATCATTACATACAACTGCTACCATAAAGTCTAAACAATTCACTGTCTCTGGCACCCCTTCTCCTGTTTATTCACATACTATTGTCTTACCCACTTCCACTCAGAAAGGATTGTTTCACTGGCAACGTAAACACAACATGTTTACAACATTGCACATACTGCAAGTATTGTGACACATCACACTATCCAAGCACATTTACGCTGCCCTTCAACCATACCCTGTAACATACTGTCAGTATACAAGCATTGCACCCAGTGCCCACACAGCGTGACTTTTCACAGCAGCATATCCAACCACAGGCCACTGCCATGCAGCTATGCAGTAACACATTGCAACAGTTACCATAATGTACAAACAAGACACTCTCTCCTGCATCCCTGTGCAATTTCAATCACATACTATGGGCGTACCCACTACCATTCACAAAGTATAGTGCCACTGCCAACCTACCCACAATCTGTTTGCAACAGTGGCCTATAATGGCTTAAATGTGCTCCACACCCATTCCTTACATGTCACCACCCTCTAACTCATGCACATTGATAAATGCATTACTGCCGTGCATGTTCTCAAGGCCTAGGCTCATGAATTCATGGCCTACGGCATACGTCCTTTGGCCATGCATCCAAGAGTCTAGGCTTTGAACACACTCACCGCAATGTAATGCCACCATGCATGTCTCCATGTCAGCAACTGTGACAATTCACATAGACACCACTGCCACCAACCCTCCTACCCAACCTGTACACTGCCATGGCTCTACACAAAAGCAAATGGCAAGAGTTAACATAATGTCCATGTGGGCAGCTACCATTTTGCACAAACGTGCCACACGTAGGTAGCAGCACTTCACCCCAACTAACAAACACAGGTCGCACTTACCAGAATGCACAACATACCACATCCTCCACCACCTCTACCCACAGCCATTCACAAAGTATTGTGTCACTAACCACAACAATTTCACATCATTCGGCCTACTTCAACAGATTTCTGCACAAGGCATAGGCCTTCAACACACCTACAGCAACGTAATGCCACCATTCATTTCACCAACTACGACCATCGACATACACACTTCTGCCAACTAGCAGTCCTACCCAACCTGCGCACCACCATGTAGCTATGCAGCAACAAATTGCAACAGTTAACACAATGTGTCACTTCCAACCTACCCACATTCAGTTTGCAGCACTAACGCTACTGCAACCAATATGCACACACTGCACTATGCAAGCACCACCCTGTAATGGATACAGACTCAAACATGCCTTCCTGCGGTGTGTATGTAGCAGCCCTACGCTCCTCAGTGCATGTCCTACAGCCTACGGGCTTCGGTCATGCACCCAATAGTGTAATCCTTCCACAGGCCCACTGCACCTTCATTCACCCATGCATGCCTCCATGTGCCCAACTACCACATTCCATCCGCAGCGCACCTCCACCCGTGCTCTCAGCCAACCTATGTCATGTGCAATTCACTACCCATCTGCAAATGACATGCCACCACTCACCACGAAAAGAGTTTGCCGCAAACAGGTTGTCCCCAATCACCACAGAAAATACTAGCCTACATATGTCACATATAAACCACTTCTCACTCCCCCAGCCATTCCCTCCCTTATTGCTGCCAATACAATACGTAGAGTACATTTTCCAGACCCTTCCGCCGCCGCACTGTCCTCAGATACATAATGGCGGCTTTCCGAAAAAGGGTTGGCGCACAGCATGCGTCCCTCCAGCCAACCACTGGCCACGTTGAAACTTCTCTGACACCATGCCGTACCGGGATTCAATGACACTTCTGTCCACGGAGCAAACAGGGAAATGGATCCGTAGAGCGGACACAGATATCGCTAATTTTTCGGGATGTACATTTCAGTATTTTGCAAAATATTTATCGTCCCAATTTCCACAGAACACACAAAAGCACACTTTCTGGCCCAAACCCCCACTCCTGGCGCAAATTTGGTGAACATCCTTCCAGCCGTTCGACCACTAGCCGTGCGTAAAGTTTTCCCCATTCAGTCTATGGGAAAACAATAATTTTTGGGACACCCCTATAACTTTCCCCCCGCACGAAACCTCGCCCAACTTGGCGTAAAATGTCAGAGCCGCCCATATACAAGTGCTGTTTCTATGGGTTATAGGTTTAGCAGCTTAACCATAACTAAAAGGCCACACCCACGGCCCACTTAATATATATCTATATATATTAATGCCAACAATATAATATATATATATATATATATATTACATGGACGCAGTAGCGTCCATGTAGTTATGGTTAAGTTGGTGTTTCCATAGGAAGAGCATTTTTTGGGTGGCTTATAACTTCGCTCTCTCTGGACGAATTCTCACCAAACTTTGCAAAAAAAGTATGTGGCCCACCCCGAATTTCTTTGCAAAGTTTGGAGAGGTTTGGTCCAGGGGTGGCAAAGTTATAGGGGGGGTCCCAAAACTTTTGTTTTTTCCCATAGACAAAAAAATGCATGCCTACAGCCCAAACCGCTGGACGGATTTACACCAAATTTGTGGCAGGAGCGGGGGCTTGCTCCCAAAAGCGTGCTTTTGCAAATTTGGTGTAAATCCGTCCAGTATTTTTGTTTTAAATGACCAAAATATAAGGCAACAAAAATTAGTGATATCTCCATTTGCTTCGCGGACGGACTTCCCGGTTCGCTACGCGGACAGTGCCCTGATTGGCCGGGCGGCGTGCGTGATGTCTGCGGACATGCAACGTGTTCGCTGATTGGACGGCATGGGGCGTGGAGCACGTCAGATTTTTTGTGGCGCCCGCCATCTTGCATTCGCCAACAACTGCGAACAGCGCAGTGAAACTTGGATTAAAAATTGTATTTAGTGGAGTGTGTTGGTGTGTAAGAGTGGTTGGGGAGGGTGGGGGAGTATGAGATAGGTTCAATGTTCTGTTTTTTTTATGTGCTAGACGCTTTTGTTGTGTTCGATTTTTCTGCGGACAACACTGCTGTTCTGAAATGTTCGTAAATAAACAGAATGGATTTGGTGTCAAGTTGAAAGTGTTCAAAGAAGACTCGTGGGGTCCTGGAATGTTTGCAGGGGGTGTCCTGAAGACGTTGTCTGTATTGTTCGTTGTCAAGCTGAAAGTGTTCTAAGAACACTCGCAGTATCCTGAAATGTTCGTACATACAGAAAATGGGGGTGTTCTGAGGACGTTCTCCGTATTGTGTGCCTGCTTAGCTGTATCCAATGAGGGAATGGCACAGAGAGTGAAGTGGAAATGGTAGAAGGGATGTCTAAGAGTTACGCGGTCCGTGGACAGGGCGTGCCACATCCGGGGTTTTCCAGCAAATCCAGCATGGAAAGAAGACTGTAGGGATCAGCCAATCAGATGTTGAGGTTGTGGATTTGTGTTCAAAGAGACTGTGTGTAGTGAAGATGGCAGAAGTGGAGAAGGTCAGGGTGTTGGTGCTTGGAGATATGTTTGTGCATGGTTTACAACAGTATGCTCAATGCAGGAATGTTGCAAAGAATTTTAATGTTAAAGGAGTGGAGGTGGTGTGGAGCACTGTGCCTGATTGCAATGTACAGGGAATTGTACAAGTTTGTGAAGATATGGGCAGGATGAACAGTCCCCATGTGGTAGTTTTGCACTATGGTGCTTTCCATTTGGGCTATGTCAGTGCCCTTGGCAGATTTGGAACACTTGGTTCAAGCAGTAATGAACATCCTTCCAAATGCCAAAGTAATTTTTTCTGGATTAGTACCTAGGGCAATATGGGACAATAGTTCAGTTTTTTGTCCTCAGCAAAACAATGCTAGGTGTGTAATCAACCAAGGCATGTGTGCCTTCATGCTTAAAGCTGGTATGTTCTTCTGTAATAATGAGAATATTGATTCCTGTAATGCTGTTTATTTTAAAGAAGATGGCATTTCCTTATCTTTCATGGGACATGCCATTCTGTTTTGGAATGTAAGGGTTGCTTTGGAGAAGGTTATGTGAAGATTTTAGGACTAAAGTAAGAAAATAAAATACAAAATAACAGGTGTCTGTCAAGCATCTGCAATAAACCCAAAAAAAACAGCTCTTTTCAGAGCCAACCTCAAAGGGGAATTGGGGCACACTATTGAAATTTACATTCACCACGCTCAGATTTTTTGATATGTCCGCTGACATGGCGGTAGTCCGCGGACATCGAAATCACTAGCTAGGGGTTCAGTATGTTCTGTGTTACATGTATATAAAGTCAGGGATATTATGGTTAAGTTGTGCTACTAAAAATATATGAAATTCAGTAAAACAACTTTGTTAAAGGGACGTTATGGTCAAGTTGCGCTAATAGACACCTATGAAATTCAATGAAAAAACTTTGTTAAAAGGGATGTTATGGTTAAGTTGCGCTACTAAAAACCTATCAAATTCAGCAAAAACACTTTGTTAACGGGAAGTTAGGGTTCAAAGTAAAACCGAAAAACCCCTGAAATTCGCCAGTTATGGTAAGCTAAGCAACCATAACTCGCGCCACCGTGCACTGCTAACACTAACACCCAGGACATCAAAGATGACATCACAAATGTCATTGATGACATCACTGATGACATCAAATGTGCATTTACTTTTCATGAAAACTTTGTAGGAGGGATTCTTATAATGTTGACCAAAAAGTGTCAAGGATCATTTGAATAAATATCATGAGCTAATCAGTGCATTAAGCAATGCATTGATATAAATAGCATTCTATTACGAAGTTCGATCCAGTATACTAAGCAACTCATGCAGAAACTTAGGCAGTGTGTGCAGTATACATGATGAAGGCGCAATGTTCATAATCTCGCCATGTAGAATAATGAAATGATAACTGCTTTCTTATTAGAGTTTTGCGTACTGTGAAACATGTAATAAGTAGCTAATAAAACCCACTTAATACATAATTACATTATTACAGACAAAACACAAAGAGACAACACCACATACAAATATGAGCATATACAGGGACAGAGAAGTAAGCAAAAAAGCAGAAGTAGTAGCAGAAAGAGTTCATAACCTAACTGATTATCTTTATGCAGAGAAATGATTGCTCTGTTTCAAAGCTGCTACTTACTGTATGTATGTGTATCAAATGATGTCAGTGAACCCTAAGGAAAGGAGTGTGAGTACACTGTATACAAATATGAGCATATACAGGGAAGGTATAGTAATAAAAATAAAACTATGAGAAAGTGCTGATAACTCTAATGATTATCTTCATGCACAGAAAGGATTGCTCTCTTTCAAGTCTGTGTCTTCCGCTATATATATGTTTCATATGATATGACTTGACCCTAAGTCTACAAATATAGTACCTTTTCAATTTTTACTTCCTGACTGTTACTGAAGAAAACTATGTGGCTTAGATATGTCAGTAAAGGAAAAAAAGGGAGAGCCAGCCATGTGATGTCATCAGTGATGTCATCAATGACATTTGTGATGTCATCTTTGATGTCCTGGGTGTTAGTGTTAGCAGTGCACGTTGGCGCGAGTTATGGTTGCTTAGCTTACCATAACTGGCGAATTTCAGGGGTTTTTTGGTTTTACTTTGAACCATCACTTCCCTTTAACAAAGCTTTTTTACTGAATTTGATAGGTTTTTAGTAGCGCAACTTAACCATAACGTCCCTTTTAACAAAGTTTTTTCATTGAAAATATATATATATATATATATATATATATATATACATATACACATACTACAAAAAAACTTTGTTGAGGGACGCTATGGTTAAGTTGCCCTACCAAAAACCTGTGTACTTCATTAAACAAAACAAAAAAATGTCTACCTCCCCATTATGGTTCAAATTAAAACCGAAAAACCCCTGAAATTCCCCAGTTATGGTAAACTAAGCCCCCATACCTGCCATCACCATTGTGCACTGCTAACACTAACACCCAGAACATGAAAGATGGCATCAAAAATGTTATTGATGACATCACTGATGACATCACATGTTTAGCCCCTTTGTTTTCGTTCCCTGCCACATATATATATATATATATATATATATATATATATATATATATGTACATTCAGGAAAAAAACTTTGTTAAAGGGATGATACACTTCACAGTGAAACCAAAAAACACTGCACATTCCCCCATTATGGTAAACTCAGCAACCATAACTCGCAGCATCTATGTGCATTGCTAAGACTAACACCCAGGACATCAAATATGACATCACAAATATCATTGATGACATCACTGATGACATCACATGTCTGCCTCACTTATTTTGGTGCATTGCAAAATCTAGGCCAGGTGGTTTTATTCACTGACAATCACAAAATAAAAATTGTGGTTCACTACCCATCTGCTAATGACATGCCACCACTCACCACGAAAAGAGTTTGCCGCAAACAGGTTGCGGCAGAAGCTAAGGGACCGTTAGGAGAGCTACCTCCAATCACCACAGAAAATACTAGCCTACATATGTCACATATAAACCACTTCTCAATCCCCCAGCCATTTCCTCCCTTATTGCTGCCAACACAATGCATACAGTACGTTTTGCAGACCCTTCAGCTGCCGCACTGTCTCAGATACATAATGGCGGCTTTCCCCAAAAAAGTTGACGCACAAGGTGCTGTATATCAAAACTGGAACCTTGTTGTTTGTTCTTAAAGTACTTTCCTTAGGGTTTGTTTGTTTGTTTATTTAATATAGCGCAAAACCAAACCCACAGGTAGCCGGGTGCAAACATTACAAGGATACTTGAGAACTTAGTTACAGTGACAAGCAAAATAGGCAGTAGGACAGTTCAGCAGCGTTACAGTCCGAATATACTTATACAGTTAATGCCAGGTGTCAGAAGCATAAAGAGCTAAGTAACATTCAACCACAGTTTTGTAGTCCCGGTAGGATCCAGTGAAATTCCTAGATACTAGCAGTGGTAGTCAGAGGTCCCAGAGGGGGGTCAAGTTAACAAAGGGCATAGTCGGGAGGTGTCACTCAGGACGAGTGATTCTAGTAAAAGAGGGTGAGCACATTAGATGTCATTAGATCGAATCCATGAAAGAACCTTGCGCCTGAAACTTAGGTAGGGTTGGTCCTTTCTAAGTTCTAAGGGGAGTTTGTTCCAGGTTTAGGCAGCTATGACTGGAAAGCTAGCGCCGCCAGCTGTACTCTTTTTATATCTAGGCACCATCAAGGTATAAGTGTTAGTCATTCTTGTGGGGCGGTTTGAGATTCTCTTGTTGATTCTATTTGCTAGATAGGTAGGAGCTATATTGTTGAGGCATTTGGACGTGAGCGAAAGGGTGATCCTGTCTTTAATTTTTAGCCAGTGGATATTCCTTCTGGAGGTAGAGACATGGGTTCTGTTAGGAATGTTTAAGGCTACTCTAAGAGTGTTATTTTGGAGTGTTTGGAGTTTGTTAGTATATACTTGTTAGATCCCGTATATAGGTCATTAGAATAGTCCAATCTGGATATGATAAGTGCATTAGCTAAGGTAATACCACTGGCCTCCGTTAGGAATGGTCTACATGCTCGGATAAGTTCACAAGTAAAGGCTGTGGAGGAAGCTAGGGAGTTAATTAGTTTCTTAAAAGTGAGTGCTCAGTCCAGACAGACCACAAGGGTTTTGACTGCAGGCATCACTTTGATGACATTGTTGTCAATGTTAAACGAGGCATAGTTCGGGTTAAGTTTTTTAATCGCTGTCTCTGTGCCGAGGCTCAGAATCTCTGTTTTGTCGTCATTCAGACAGAGGCCATGGGATGCCATCCATGCCTGAATGAGGAGATATATCTTGTTTACCAAAGCTGAGTCTTCCAAGAAGTTACCCGAAAGGGGATGAGGATCTGAGTGTCATCTGCGTAGTTAGTGTAGATGACACCCAGTCTATCCAGATTGTCAAACAAAGGTTTGGTAAAGATGTTATACATAGTAGGAGACACACATGATCCCTGGGGGACACCGCAGGAGACTTTTATGGGATCAGCAGCTGCTAGAGGGGAGAAGACTCTCATTGTCCGGTTAGCAAGGAAGGATTGTACCCAGGTTATGGCATCGCTTGAAAAATGGGCAGCAGAGCCGAGGTGATTGCATAAGACTGGATGATCTACCAGGTATAAGGTTGCCGAAATGTCAAGGGGGAGTAGCATAGCTGATTTTCCATTAAACTCGTCAATTTGAGTCTTAAGATCAATCAAGGCTGTTTCAGTGCCATGAAGGGGGCGGAAGCCGGATTGTCGTCAGCCTAGAAGGTTGTTAGTTTCAAGGTAATCCTGAATTTGCAGGTAGGCTACCCTGTAGATGATTTTGAGTCGGAATGGGACGGTGGTGATAGGTCTGTAATTTGTCGGGATGGAAGGGTCAAGAGTTTGCTTTTTTAGCAAAGTTAGGACCCAAGACTGTTTAAGGTTATTGGGCACTAGGTTAGTCTTAAAGGAGGCGTTGATCAATTTGGAGATGAAGGGAGCTAGGTCTCTCACTGCATCTTTTATAATTTGAGCAGGGCAATTATCTCCTTTACAATTAGAAGGCTTTAGGAAGAGTAACATTTTTTCTGTCTTTAGTATGGTTATTTGTTTGAAGCTAAAGGGGTGGGGGTTATTAATAGGCTGGTTTAGGGAAGGCTGTACCTTAGGAGTAGGCTCCTCTGGCAATAGCAGGGCAGCTTTTTTGATTGCAATTTTGGTTTGAGAGAGCTAATTTTTCCTGCAAGGGCATTTTGTATATTAGTGCACCAGAGCTTATTTTTGGGAGCATTATCAGTTTGCGGTATGGGCGATTACATTTCACGGAGGATGGAGAATAATTCCTTAGTGTCAGATTTGGCTTTAGCTATTCTGTCATTGTAAGTGTTCTTTTTTGTGCTAATAATTTCCTTTTTGTACCGTTTGGCATGGGTGGCTAACTTAATTTTGTTCTCCTCAGTAGGTGAGTGTTGCCAGATTGATTGCAGTTTTCTTTTTTGAGTTCTAAGGTCTTTCAGTTGAAGTGTGAACCAGTTATTCAGGTGTGAAAGTTGTTTGCCTTTATGGATTTTGGTAGGGGCGATCAGATCTAGTGCCTTTGTCATGGTGCTATTATAGGTTTCCACAAGTAAGGTCGGGTTTGTGATATTGTCTATATTGTTAAGGGTGGGGAGGAGGTGTGGAAGGAGTTGTTCTACTGTGATGTCTTTTTTACTTATAGTGGGGAGTGGCGGGCCATAATTATAGGTTTAGGGTGGGTAAGGTCAAGTGAGGCAGAGAATGAGATTACATGGTGGTAAGTCTATATTTGAGGAGTTATACTGGTCATACTGATATTGCAGTTCAAGTCAGCAACCAAATCTAGATTCCTACCTTTAGGGTGTGTAGGGGTAGTGGCTTTTTGCGTTAATCCATAATCATGCAGTAGTGTGGCGACAGATGTGGCATGTCTGTCATTACAGTCATTGAAGCCAAGGTTGAAGTCTCCTAATAGTAGGATTTGCGCATGGTCTTTTGTATTGTTAGTCTGGATACTAGTTAGGTCGTCCTCGAAGGTTCCTAGTGGTCCAGGAGGTCTGTAGATCACATAGATGGTGAGAGTACGGTTACATGAGAGTTGGAGTTTGGCAATGAGCAGTTCACAGGACTGTGACCACAAAAGTGATGGGTGGAAGGTTTTGAATGAATCTATACCACTGGCAACTCTCTGGGCAACCTTCCACACCACAGTTTTTTAGCCCGTCTGCGCCCTTGCAAAAGGGGTCCAGCCATATGCAAATCAGTCAGGTACTGCCACCAATGGTACCAGCCCGAACTGCTAGGCCAGGTCCCCTCTGCACGGAAACACAAGCAACCCCAGACATGTTTAGGCCTTTTTGGGCCTCCTCAGTGAGGTGCAGCTTGGTTCCCTATGGCGCAGCGAGCAAGGGACTCACGTCTGGGCATACCCTCTCTCACATAGTGAGACAAACTGTGACCACAAAAGTGATGGGTGGAAGGTTTTGAATGAATCTGTACCACTGGCAACGCTCTGGGCAACCTTCCAAACCACTGTTTTTTAGCCCGTCTGTAATGGCTTGGCAGGCTGAAAAACGATGGTCTAGAGAGTTGCCCAGAGCTTTGCCCATGGTTATGATTAATTCAAAACCTTCCAGCCATCACCTTTCTGTTTTGCTAAAGTCACCCCGAGTGGGAAGGGTATGCCCAGACGTGGGTCCCAAGTCTGCCGGGCCTAGAGACCCAAGCTACTCCTCACTGATGACACCCAACAAGACTGAAACATGTCTGGGGATGCTTGTGGTCTCGTGCAGAAGGGATGTGACCTAGCAGTTCGGGCTGGACTGCCCCTTTTGGGGTAGGACCAAGCTTGATTTGCATATGGTTTTTCCCCATCTGTAATGGCTTGGCAGGCTGAAAAACGATGGTCTGGAGGGTTGCCCAGAGCTTTGCCAGTGGTTATGATTAATTCAAAACCTTCCAGCCATCACCTTTCTGTTTTGCTAAAGTCAACCCGAGTGGGACGGGTATGCCCAGATGTGGGTCCCGAGTCTGCCGGGCCTAGAGACCCAAGCTACTCCTCACTGATGACCCCCAACAAGGCTGAAACATGTCTGGGGATGCTTGTGGTCTCATGCAGAAGGGATGTGAACTAGCAGTTCGGACTGGACTGGCCCTTTTGGGGTAGGACCAAGCCTGATTTGCATATGGTTTTTCCCCTTCTGTAATGGCTTGGCCGGCTGAAAAACGATGGTCTCGAGGGTTGCGCAGAGCTTTTCCTGTGGTTATGATTAATTCAAAACCTTACAGCCATCACCTTTCTGTTTTGCTAAAGTCACCCCGAGTGGGACAGGTATGCCCAGACGTGGGTCCCGAATCTGCCGGGCCTAGAGACCCAAGCTACTCCTCACTGATGACGCCCAATAAGGCTGAAACATGTCTGGGGATGCTTGTGGTCTCGTGCAGAAGGGATGTGACCTAGCAGTTCGGGCTGGACTGCCCCTTTTGGGGTAGGACCAAGCTTGATTTGCATATGGTTTTCCCCTTCTGTAATGGCTTGGCAGGCTGAAAAATGATGGTCTGGAGGGTTGCCCAGAGCTTTGCCCGTACTTATGATTAATTCAAAACCTTCCAGCCATCACCTTTCTGTTTTGCTGGAGTTAACAGGACTGAAAAGGCATAGTAGTGGCTAGTCTAATGGGCAGGTTGGCTTTGTGGATAATAGCTAAACCACCTCCTTTGGTGTTAGGTCTGTCAACTCTTAGCAGTTGGTAGCCGTCTGGTATTGCTAGCATAATAGCAGGTACAGCAGCCTCATGGATTCAAGTTTCAGTTATGAACAGCAGGTCTAGGTTCTCATTAGTTAGGGTGTCTGAAATCTCAGTGGCGTGGGCTACCATGGATCTAGCATTAATGAGGGAACAAGTTAGCAAAAGGATGCTAGTTGGTATGGTAGTAGGGGGTTGTGTCTTTTTAGTTAAAGTAGTTACTTGAGATAGTAGTTGCTTGGTGGGTGAGACGCCTAGAGGCAGAGGAGCGGGCTTGGGGTGTTGTGAACGTTTATTCGTTGGGTTAGTTAGGTTGGTATAGCCCCAAAATGTGTGGTAGGATGATGGTTCATGTAAATAGGACAGTCTAGCCCTTAGTCTCATATTTCTATCTTTAGGTGGGCAAGAGGCAACGGGTGCAAGTGCCATGTTAGTAAGGAGGCTGAATGCAAAGCGTACTGTATACTTTTGGGAGGTTTTCATTATGGTTGTGGGAAATGAGTAGCTAGGTTTGTTAGTACAAATTAGGCTAGGACCTGGCCTTGCATGAACATGTGTAATTTAGACAATGTGCTGGAAGTTGGGTGGACTAGGCATGTTCAATTATACCATAGGCTACAAAGGCCTAGACATATACAGATTAGGCAAGGTACTGGACATAAGGCTGACTAGACTTTATTTATTTTATTTATTTATTCGTATTTTTAAAGCACGCGCTCAGCCCGTGGGCATCGTGGCGCTGTTACAGATAAGCATTTGGCTGGTTGCAGAAGGAAGGTTGTTAAGTTTACAGGCATTTTGAATTACGGTATCATGTTTTAGATATATACGTTTACAAGGCATTTAGATTTACAGTATCAAGTTTTAGTTACATACATAAGCAGTGCAGACATCATGGCGTTTAACATGTGTGTCATTCATGTCGGAAGGGAGGGTGGGAGGTGATTATGTGAAGAGCATGGGTTTAAGGGATTTTCAAAAGGAAAGCAGCGAGGGTTCCGCTCTGAGAGAGTTAGGGAGGTTGTTCCAGAGCTTAGGTGCTATGTGTGGGAAGCCAATGCCTCCAGTTTTAGCTGTTCTTATGGTGGGAACTCAGAGTTGGTTGTCATGGGGGGTTCTTACAGGATGAAGGGAAGATTTCCTGGTGATGGTTTATGCTAGGTAGGAGGGAGTGGTATGATTGATGCATTTGTGTGTAAGGGAGAGTACTTTGAAGTTAATTCTTTCTTTAACTGGGAGCCAGTGGGCATTTCTTCTGGCCTGCGACACATGGTCGAATTTGGGGATGTGCAGGGCAGCACGGAGCGCATTGTTTTGCACTGTTTGGAGCTTGTTAAGGTTTTTAGTTGAAGTGCCGGCTAAGAGGGCGTTGCAATAGTCTAGCCTGGCTCCTATGGTGGCTCTGGCGATGGAGAGGCAGTTGGGAGTGGTAAGGTAGGGTTTTATGGCGAAGATGAGTTTGGTGGTCAGTGCGGAGGAGGAGGAGATGGCGTTGATTTGTCTTGTCATGGAGAGAGTAGCGTCTAGGTATACTCCTAGGGTCTTCACAGCAGTGGGGACAGGTATGTTGGTGTTGTTGATGGTTATGTGTGAGTAGTCTTGGCTGAGCTTGGAAAGGATTTCGCTGGGGGCCAGGATGATGATCTCTGTTTTGTCTCCGTTAAGGCAGAGGCCGTTGATCGCCATCCATGCTTGGATCGTGGCGTAAATGTTAAGGAGGGCTTCTGTGTTTCGGGCATAGTCTCCAGTGAGGGGGAGGAGGACTTGTGTGTCATCGGCATAGTTTGTGTAAGCTATGCCGAGGGAGTCCAGTAAGTCGAAGAGGGGTTTAGTGAAGCGGTTGTATAGAGTCGGTGCAGTGCATAACCCGTGTGGGAGTCCACAGCTTATGGTGGTCGGAGGAGCATTGGCCTGGTCAGACTACACCTTCATGGCGCGACCTTCTAGAAAGGAGGTGATCCAAGAGGTTGCTTTAAGGGAGAAGTGGGCTGCATTGAAAAGGTGACATGTGAGGATGTCATGGTCCACTAAGTCAAATGCTGCAGAGAGGTCGAGTAGTAGGAGGAGAGCAGGTTTGCCTGTGTCCATTATTTTGGTGATTTGATTTTTTAAATCTAGTAGGGCAGTTTCGCTCCCATGGCCTTTGCGAAACCCTGATTGTCTTCTGCCTAGGATAGCATGGGTCTCTATGTATTGCTGAATTTGGTTGTGGGCTGCTTTATCAAGGATTTTGAGGAGGAAGGGGATGGTGGTGATGGGGCGGTAGTTGCTGGGGGAGGTGGGATCTAAGGAGGGTTTTTTAAGAGTGGGCGAACCCAGGCTTCTTTTAGGCAATGAGGTACGGTTCCTGAGGAGAAGGAGGCATTGATGAAAGCAGTGATGATGGGGGTGAGGGCTTGTGAGCACTCTTTGATGCTAGTGGGGGGACATATGTCTCCCTTGCAAGTGGAAGGTTTGATGTTTTTGAGTAGAGCAGCGGTTTCTAGCTCTGTAACTTCTCTGAAGGCAAAGAAGGGTATTTGCGGGTGAAGGTTGTGAAGGGGGAGAGAGGGAGGCGTGGCGGGTGTATTGAGTGCTTTACGTTGGGATGCAATTTTGTCTTGAAGCGTTTTGACTTTATTTAGGAGGGCTGTCTGGATGCCTGTGCACCAAGCTTCATCCTTGATGATTTTGTCTGGGCTGGACTCGGGAGTGGTGAGTTCTTTGAAAATGGAGAATGTTTCTTTGGTTTTGGAGCTGGGTTTGGTTATTCTTTGATTGTATGATTTGGATTTAGCTTCGAAGATGGCATTTTTGTAGGTCCGTGAGATTTCTTTGACCTCGTTGAGAGAGGATTGGTTGGGCGTGGACTGCCAGTTGGATAGGGCTTTGCGCTTCAAGGTGCACAGGACAGATAGTTCTTCTGAGAAACAAGAGTTGGAGTGCATAGATTTTTTACCTTTTTTGTCTTCCAGCGGGGCAATAGAGTCAATGGCTTGGGTGAGGGCGTTGTTGTAGATGTTAGCGAGAGAGGTGGGATCTTGGATAAAGGGATGCTAATGATTTGGAGGAGATGCTTTTGGACGTCCGGAGGAGAGCCTGGTGGTCTGTATGTGACTAAGAGGTTGATGGTGCAATTAGGGGAGAGAGCTAGTTTGGCGTGGAGAAGGTCACGGTTGTTGTCCCAGTGTTGGTTACACTGCCTAATGGCAAGTGAGTTTCTGTAGATGGGGGCCACGCCCCCACCTTTAGAGGTTTTGCGGTCCTGCCTAAGGATGGTGTAATCCTTGGGGAGGGCAAGGTGTATGGATGGGTTGGATGCCTCATGGAGCCAAGTTTCGGATACTGCTAACATGTCAAGTTTGTGTGTGTGATGAGGTCATTGATCTCTATGGCATGGGCATGGATGGAGCGTGCATTAATGAGTGCGCATTTTAGGATGCGGTTGGTAGGTGGTGGGTCCTGAGTGCTGATGTTCGTTGAGGGCGAGGTGGTGGTAGCACTTGTGAGTGATGGAGGGAGGGGTGCATGTATGAGCTCATGAAGGTAGTGGGTATGTACGTGGGCTGGAGGGTGTGAGTGTAAAGCTGTTGTGTGGGTGTGATAGCTGAGCTTTTGCTTCCTACTGACGGTGGTGAACTGCGGAGCAGAAATGAGGGTTTGGTGCAGGCTCTAAGTCTGTAACGCCTACGAAGGTGTTCAGGAGGGTTGGTAATGCAGTGGTTGAGAGTGGTGTGTGGTGATATGGATAGGCAGGAGTGAGGCATGATGAAGGGCGGTGGTGAGAGGTCTGGGTGTGCAGGGAGCAAGCTGCAGATGGCCCAGAGAGAGAGAGAAATGAGTGAGATAGAGGAGAAGGAGAGGAGGGGTGTGGGCGCTGTGAGGTGGGTGGCAGGGGGATGCATTAGAGCACTGAGCTGGATGGTGCTATGCGGTACAGTGCTAGTGCTAGGGACTGGTCATGGCAGGTGCAGTGGCCGTGGTAGGGCTGCCAGGGCAGCTAGGGGCTGGTGGTGGTGGGCACAGTGGCAGGGCCGCTAAAGGATGGCAAGGCAACACTGTGGTAGGGCCGCTAGGGGCTGGAGAGACAACACAATGGCATTAGCAACACAGTGGCAGGGCCGCTAGAGGCTGGAAGAGGAACACAATGGCATTAGCAACACAGTGGCAGGGCCGCTAGAGGCTGGCAGAGGAACACAATGGCATTAGCAACACAGTGGCAGGGCCGCTTGAGGCTGGCAAGGGAACACAATGGCATTAGCAACACAGTGGCAGGGCCACTAGAGGCTGGCCAGGGAACACAATGGCATTAGCAACACAGTGGCAGGGCCCTAGAGGCTGGCAGAGGAACACAATAGCATTAGCAACACAATGGCAGGGCCGCTAGAGGTTGGCCAGGGAATACAATGGCATTAGCAACACAGTGACAGGGCCGCTAGAGGCTGGCCAGGGAACACAATTGCATTAGCAACACAGTGGCAGGGCCGCTAGAGGCTGGCCAGGGAACACAATGGCATTAGCAACACAGTGGCAAGGCCGCTAGAGGCTGGCAGAGGAACACAATAGCATTAGCAACACAGTGGCAGGGCCGCTAGAGGCTGGCAGAGGAACACAGTTAGTACACATTGGTTATGGACCATCATAGTCTTTGGTTAGCTGCTTGTTAAAGTTAGTGTGAGTGCGGAAGGTGTTACGGCAGCGAGAGTTGCATAAATATGAGGCAGGGGGACAATTGAACTTACAAACTCACGTGCAGTAGGTGATTTGGGCAGGGGTTTCTGGCCAAAGGCCCATACGGCACCAGACAGGCAGAGGACAGGCGACTTAGTGTGTGCCTTGTTGGGGGCCAGCTCATGCCTGCCGGTGCCCCTGGATGGGAGAAGAAGGTAGGCCGGGAGGAGCCAGGCAGGTCATCACTGTAGGGCCGAGGTGCAACGTTGGAATCAGGCAGCCATTTTTAAACTGCATTTTCGGATCACCGCACAGACAGAAGTAATTGCAAGTATGCAGGCAAATACATTACTTGTATGACTCTATGAGGTCGGGGGCCAGGATTGAGCTGATGGATTGCAGCAGGGATGGTGTGGTAGCACCCAGTAATGGCACAAGGCTGCACGCTTACCTGGGCGCAGATGAAGAAGGTGGAAGTTATTGGTGGGCTGCTCCGGCAGCTTGCAGGAGAAAGGAGCTCCTGCTCCTGTGTACACTGTGTACACTAGTCGATCCGCAGTGATTGGCACAGGACAGGCACCTTAGTGTGTGCCTTGTTGGGGGCCGGCTCACGCCTGCCGGTGCCCCTGGATAGGAAAAGAAGGTAGGCAGGGAGGAGCCAGGCAGGTCATCACTGTAGGGCCGAGGTGCAACGTCGGAATCAGGTGACCATTTTTAAATTGCCTTTTCGGATCGCCGCACGGACAGAAGTAATAGCAAGTATGCAGGCAAATACATTACTTGCATGAATCTATGAGGTTGGGGGCCAGGATTGAGCTGATGGATTTTAGCCGGGATGGTGTGGTAGCACCCAGTAACGGCACAAGGCTGCACGCTTACTTGGGCGCAGATGAAGAAGGTGGAAGTTGTTGGGTGGCTGCTCTGGCAGCTCGCAGGAGAACGGAGCTCCTGCTCCTGTGTACACTGTGTACACTAGTCGATCCAAGTACAGATATGCTATGAACTGCAAAGGCAAGGTCAAATGCAATCACAGATTAGGCTAAAAACATTGTGCAGGCAGATAAGAACCAGTATGGTAACAGGGTCTGTCTAGGTTTGACAATCACAGATTAGGCTAAAAAACATTGTGCGGGCAGGTAAGAACCAGTATGGTAACAGAGTCTGTCTAGGTTTGACAATCACAGATTAGGCTAAAAACAGTGTGCAGGCAGCTAAGAACTAAGGCAACTGGCAATAGTATTGTTTCCAGTGGTCACTTAAAATTGCTCTAATAAAGCGGGAGCAACAGCAATACATCTGGTCTGAGCTCATGATGCACATGCATGGGGCAATATCAGGCCTCAAACTCACTATTAATTTGTATACAGGAAGATAAACTTTCTGATGATGGTGTTTCTTTCTTACTTATTTGAGTTTCCCTGTATATGCCTCTGATTTATATGCATTGGGTCTTCGTATGTATTGTTTGTACTAGCAAAAGTATGTATTAAGTCTTGAATTGTTAGCTAGTTATTACATATTTAACATTACACAATCACCCCTGACATCTTGCTACCAACATAACACTTTTCATCAACATTATTTTCACATGTGATGTCATCAGTGATGTCATCAATGATATTTGTGATGTCATATTTGATGTCCTGGGTGCTAGTCTTAGCAATGCACGTAGATGCTGTGAGTTATGGTTGCTGAGTTTACCATAATGGGGGAATGTGCAGTGTTTTTTGGTTTCACTGTGAAGTGTAACATCCCTTTAACAAAGTTTTTTTACTGAATGTACATATATATATATATGTGTGGCAGGGAACGAAAACAAAGGGGCTAAACATGTGATGTTGTTAGTGATGTCATCAATAACATTTGTGATGCCATCTTTCTTGTTCTGGGTGTTAGTGTTAGCAGTGCATAGTGGTGATGGCAGGTATGGGGGCTTAGTTTACCATAACTGGCGAATTTCAGGGGTTTTTCGGTTTTAATTTGAACCATAATGGGGAGATTGATTTTTTTTTTTAATGAAGTACACAGGTTTTTGGTAGGGCAACTTAACCATAACGTCCCCTCAACAAAGTTTTTTTGTAGTGAATTTTTCAGGTTTTTGGAAGGGGAAGTTAATCATAACATTGTGTCAATGAAGTTGTTGTGCTGAATATACACTGTCATCATGTGATTGTGGGAGATATGTAGTATAATGTAAATACTTCATATACATTTAACATAGAACATACAGAACCCCCTCCCTATTGATATTAGAAAGGGACGGACTGAGCGCCTGTTTGCGGACAGGGGCGGACGGGATGAACATTACCCAAAGATGCAGGGGGTATCTGAAAATGGACTATTGTCTTACATCAAAAATCTGCAACGTACAAGAAGGACATAAAGACATTATAAGTAGTAATAAGGAAATATGGAAACCTAAAGGTGTGAAATGAAAATGACACATTTAATAACCATGTAGAATGAAATGGATGGTACCATAAAAAAAAGGGTGCCTCCATTGTAATCACTTCACAGAAACTCTGCAGCCTGAACCAACAGTGGACGGACGCAGTAGGACGAAGGGAAATTACATCAAAATAATGAGTGAAGGTCATTTTTTTGTAAGTGTGTGTAATTATTTTTAATATGTGGTGCAGAAATAATATTTCTTTCTTTTGTTTTGACACAGAAATGGCTAGTACTTTGGAGTGGCTGCAGGAGATATTTCCGCATGGGGAAATGTTGGAAGACAGCGACAATAATGGTACACACTGCTCTGCGTAGGCAAAATATTGATCAGTTTTTTGGACGCATTTAATATATGTAATTTTTTTTGGTACAGACCAGGAAAGAAAAGAAGAAAGGACAACAAGCGAGAGAAGAAGACAGGATGAAAAGGATTGAGCAGAAAATGGATGTACTGCATGACAATTTTAAAAGTTTAAGGGAGTTTGTGGAGAACTGTGTGAGAGGAAAAGTTTGTTACCATTGTCCCACCTGTACCTGCCCCACTTCTCCATTCCCTAGTGAACCATCCCCAAACCTTCAAGAAGAAAATCGACGTTTTGACGAAATATCCATCCCTTCTTGCCCTCAGAAATCTTCTACTCATAACCAGCCCGTGTTGAACCCTAATTTCCCTATATTTGTGTTAGTATCTGCTTACCCCGCTATTTCTTTGGAGTGAAGTGTGCGTGTGTGTGTGTTTGGAATTTTTTTGTATTGTAGTTGTAGTTATAGAGTTTTGTGGAAATTTTGTTTTTTTTAAAAAGACTTAAAATGTTCGCGAACAGCACGCCTGTTCGACCTATCCGCAAGGAATGGAATGTGGGTGTTGTAAAGGCAGTACACCTACCCTTACTAATGTCAATTAAGATGTAGTTGATTTTTGACCGCAACATCTGTTCAAGTTGTGCGCACATGAACAGAAAGGGGTGTTCTAAGGACATTATACCTGGCCGTGCCGCTTGCAAACGAGATGATACTTGTTCGTAGAACACACCAGGTGTCCGGGATGGTTGTACATGAGCAAAATGGGAGTGTGTTAAGGACAGTATACCTGTCTGTATCGTCCACAGCCAAAATGGTGGCGTCCGTAGAACAGGCGCGATGGCCGGCATGTTAGTAGTCAAACAAAATGGAGTTGTCCTAAGGACACTGGACCTGTCCGTACAGTGAGCATATCATGTATGCACTTGCACAGTACAACCGCAAGTATAGCGAACAGCGTGCCTGTCCCTAACTGTCTGTCTCACTTGTGTCGCACTTTGAATTACTTTGAGAACCCGAACACTGTCCGTAGGACACTGGCGCACATGCGCACGTTTGTTACTCTGCATTTGCTGTCCAGAGGACTCCCATTTCTGTTGCGGATGTGTTCAGGACGTCATCATGTGACTGTGGACTAATTTGCGCAGTTTGGTGCTTCCACAGCAGTACAAAAGAACGTGAAGACACAAGGCAAAATGTTGTAGAGTGTAAAAATATAATTTCTCATATCCCAGAAAATAGCTTACCTGAGGACTTGTGTGAAAATGTCATGCCACTTTGGAGGGATGAAGACGGTCACGAGGCACCACCCTAAACCCCTATAAATGGCCACACCCCGAGCGCATTTTCATTGTCCTTCTAGCTATAGCAGATTGAGGTGTATTGCCTTTATTGCTATAGTGACCAAAAGGAAAGTAATCGGCATGGCTTCCATGGCTGCTCTTGCTTCATTAGCCTCTGCACCACCCCCAATCCGGCCACTACCACCACGTCCCCAAGGGCCTGCAGAGAGATATACGGGTGAGGATGTAGAGAGCGAGGAAGAAGAGGAGGAAGAGAACGAAGTGGAGGAACTCCGCACTAGGAGCACTCGCCGGGAGTCGTGGGTGTGGTGGTTGTTTTCTGTTTATGGGAACGTACCAAAAGCATGTGCGAACCTGGTGAGGTGTAACCAGTGCGAGGTGGTGCTGAGTCGCGGGAGACCTGGTGCGTTCAGCTTTGGTACGACAACCATGAAGTGACACCTCACTTCGTTCCACACTGCGGACATTCGCAAGGTGGTGCCATGTGAAGAGCGTAGTCGATTAAGTTCCTCCACAGCATCCTCCGAGTCCGATCCTCCTACCACAAGAGACACTCCTGTGGGGGAGTGCCTCCCTCCAGCTGCCTCACAAGCCATTCGCAATACTGTTGACCCTTACCTTTCAAAGGTGACAAAAGTGTGTATGTATTGTGACGTAGTACTCTGCAGGGGGGAGAGTTTCAAAGTGCTTTTGAGGCTACGGTCACAGAGCACCAGAAGATCTGCTCCTTACCTAAGTGAAGCTCCCCCTATATCTTTCTCTGTCCACTTGCCCTTTCTTATCCCCGTGGCTGGTGTCCCTTCCTTACCCTCCTTTGGCCTCCTCTCCTAGTGTGTCGTGTGCTGAGAACCAATAAACGTGAAAACAACAAAAGTGACAGAAAAGGCTCTTTTCAGAGCCGCCTTTCTCAGTTTAACAATAGAACTATGAAGTGACCATTGTAGACCACCAGCGAAGTTGTGGAAAAGTTCGTGAACAGTCATAGGGGAAAAAAAAGGAGGGTGCAAGGGGAGCAAACACAATGAAGTGTACGCTGGGAGTAAGTGGTGGCTCTGAAAAGAGCCTTTCGGTGGTGTGATGTGTGGGTCAAAAACTGTGGATTGGAGAAAACGGATTGTCACATAGGTTATTGTGAATCCAAAAGAGGTTGCAATGCATTTTGTACAATGCGAAGAAAAATCTGATTGCCAGCATATGTGAGATGGACTCCAACTCTGCAGAAAATAAAAGAGCTGCGAAACAGAATGTGTTCATTGTGGAATGAGGACATCATGCCAACATCTCTTAAAAAGGCACAAACAGTCTTATTCACATTGTGTCTCGCTTTCTACATTTCTGGAACAAAAACAGAAGAACACAGCCATATTTGTCTTCGTGCAATAATGGAAAAAAGTATTTGACAATGTGGAAACATGTCCATGAGCTTCGCAAGTCCTTCATTCATGGCAAATTGCAATGAAATTCCAGAGACATGGCCTAAACTGTTTCCTCCGCAATGAATGATAAGTATATCTGGAGGATGCTCTGTCAGTAAAGTAACACAGAGAGGTACCAAGTCCAGCCACCTCATGCCACGCACGCCATGCCAGTGCACTTCCACACGAGGAAATCTGAGATCTGCAGATAAACTGCAGCTTTCTGCATGCACCTTCAACCAATGTATCCATGAGTCTCCCAAAATCCAGATAATCTGTTTGCGAGCATGCAAAGCCATGGCTGTGTGGTCTCCTGTCAGGGAGAAGACAGTCTTACTAAATGTCGCCGTTCAGAACACACTCACTGAACTTTATTGACCAATCCATAGGTCCTCTCATTTTCATTTGCATGCGTCTCCACCCCAGAATTCCCGTTGGTTATATGCGCTGGCTGCAAACTACCGCCATGTCCACGGACATGTATAGGATCAGAGCGTGACGACAGTACATTAAAGTATTATTCCCCTTTTTCCCCTTTAAGGTGGGCTCTGAAAAGAGACTTTTTTTTTTTTGGGCAGATACCTTACAGACATCTGTTATTTTGTTTATTTTTTGTATTTTTTGTCCTCACTTTACTCCTACAACCATTACAAAACATTCTCTAAAGCAAGCCTTAAGTTCCAAAAGAACATCGCATTTCCCAAAGAAGATAGCGTAACACCATCTGCTTGAAAATAATCCATATTACTTGGAACAATGTTTTCGTGGCTGCAGAAAAACATACCAGCACGTAACATAAATGCACGCATGCTGCGATTAATGATATACCTCCCAATACTTTGATCTGGACAGAAAAAATAATTATTGTTCCATTGTACTCTAGGGAGTAAACCAGAAAAAATTACTTTCGCAGTTGGAAAGATGTTCGTGAGTGCTTCAACCAACTGTCCCAAATCTGCCAACAAATTATGTGCAGTCATGTAGCCCAAATGGCAAGCACCGTAGTGCAAAATTACCACATGAGGAGTGGTCATCGTACATATGTGTCTGCAAACTTGCACAATTCCCGCAACATTGGCATCAGTCTCAGCGTTCCACACCACCTCCACTCCTCTCACATCGAAATGGTGTGTCACATGCCTACTCTCTGCACAATGTTGTAAGCCATGGAGAAAAATGGCTCCAAGCACCAAAAGCCTGACCCTCTCCACCTCTGCCATCTTCAGCGTACGCATCGTCTTTCGACACAAAAGAGTAATGTGAACATCTGATTGGCTGATGCCTACAGTCCCCTTTCTATGCAGGATTTGCTGTAGAAACCCGTATGTGACACACCCTACCCGCGGACAAGCATTGCCTACGTGCGGCACGCAACTCTTACCCAGTCCTTTCACCCTTTCCACAGCGGTAGCAAATCTAGTGCCTCATTGGACACAACAAAGCAGTCACACAACCATCCACCAATCACATTGGAAATCGCTAAATGTAAATCCGTCATCAACTTTGCGCACTTCAAAATTACTGTCGATAATTCTGAATGGAAGTCGCATATCATTGCAAAGCACCTACATCAGAAGCTACTGTGCAAGTGTTGCAAATTTCTACGTACAGCTCCATGCATGCGCTCATGCATGAGTATAGAGTACAGGTATGTATATTTCAATCGGAGAACATGTGCAACCTTTATGATTTAATTTAAAACAAATTAATGCTGCTAAATGTGCATAGGCAATACATACCAACGCTCCCCCTTTTAAGTGCAAGATGTCCGATTTATCAGTGACAAACCGCACAACTTCTTACTGTCTTCCACATAACCTATACAAAAGTTGCAAGGATGCCTATTTACGGCGAAACTCAATTTTGTATTAGAAAATGTCGGAGTTGTATACTGTATACGGCCTACAGTAATGCTACTTGAAATGTAATCGTATGACAAAAGTAAGCGCTCCTGATTGCCATGGTGACATCTCCCTCTGAGGGTCTCCCGATTATTCGGCATTGTGCTTTTAAATTGAAAGTAGACATTTTTTTCCTATCTACTACAATGCCCTATCGCTTACAAACCTCTCTCCTATTGATAGTACACCTTGTAAAAAACAAGGCATTTTCATAACCTTAAAAATGTTAGCAATTTTGTAGGACTTGCAAGTAACATATTCCAAATACCATGCAAAGCCTGCACAGAGTGAAGTGAAATGCGCATATGCACTGGGTTTAAATATGAAAGGAGAATGCTCTGATGAACGATGCACAATGAATGTGTGCAGTATCAGCACTGCCATCAACACACAAAGTAATTAATTTTGTTTTTTTGAATCGCAGTGAAGACTACTCTCCTAAGAATCAACAGCATCTACACTGCAGACTACATATCCAAAAAACCTGGTCATTTTGCAAAAAAAAAGTAAGTACAGTACTACCTTTATATTCTAACTACTCCTCAAAGAGGCTGCATGGGTTATTTGTTTAATTTGGGCACCAAAGCAAACATTGATTTCTGAACCATTCTATCTACAAATATCCATTTATTGAACAAAGAAAAACAGGCAGAATGGCTCACAAATCCCTGTGTGTTTGGAACTTAAATAACGTACGTAATCCTTAGAAGGTTAGATTTAGAAAAGTAGTTGCTGTTACAAGTTTATGGCATTTCGTTTATTAATAATGCTTCTCGTCACCACTAGCCAAACTTTGTACTCTCATCTGAAGCACATTGTACTAGTATACAAACAGTAAAATAGCCTTCCCAAATCATTGCAAGAGTCCAATACACATTCACACACCATAACAAAGAGCGTCCCCATCAGACTCATGCACGCATGCACAGAGCACACATACATTATACAACAGACCAAAGTATGCCTTCTTTTTTTCAACAGACACCAAAGAATGTCTATCAAAAAGCAACTCCGTAGAATGGAACGCAGAAGTAGAGCAAATAAAAATAAAAGTGCCCAACCTATGCATCCATCTGTTGTAGAGTTTGTAGAGAATGTTGGAAGAAACCAGCTAATGCAGTTGGTTAGCAAAACAAAAAAAGCTTCCACTACCGTAACTTTACATCCTCCATCAAAATGTGTCACAAAACACAAAAATGTTGGCAAAAATGTGGCTACCAGTACAGCTAACAATGCTCCTAATAATCCTGATAGTGTAACAAGAACCCATAGTAAAAAAAGGATTTTATCAAAAATGTTTCGTCACAGAGTCCTTCAGAATATACTAAGAAGAGGACCAAAATCATCCTCAACCCTTAAAACCTACCATAGAAAGTTAATCCTACAAGCTCTCGTGGACAATGCAATCCTTCTGAAAAGGAAGTTGTTTATATTAGTGTTATATAGGATGAAAGCACTAACAAAACTAAGTATCAAACTACAAAAGAAACTCAGCAATAAACGGAATGTGAACAAAAATAATGTTTTAAATGTTTGTGGTGGTGAATGGAGTCACACAACAACCACAGAACCATATTTTAAAGAAGAAGCATACAAACAAAATCAAACAAACACAATTGCCATCCATAGCAGTGGACGAGGGTATGAGAAAATCAATACTACCATCATGGAACAAGAAACACTGCTTACAAAAGTATCCTCTGTAAACTCAGAATTACCTCTCGATTCAGCAGAACTACACCGTCCAGTATACAAATGGCCGTGCACATCAATGTGTGCCATTCCAAACAAAGCTTTCAAATCTTTACGTCAGTTCCTCAATCAGTATGTAAAAGGTAAAGACAAAAGTAAAATGAAAGTGCTGCAAAATATGGATATTTGTCCAGTGCGCAAATACACTGGACATACAAGGACATTCATTAGCCTGCATTTCTGGGCCTATTTGCAAAAACACCTTCCATGATATCAAAAAGGATATCAATACATCATTCAAGTGTAAGAAATCTAGTGTATAAAATATACTATGCAAAAACTCCAGCTTCAGTACTAGGCAATTTAAATAACACACTTCTGCATGGTACACCCAAACACTTACAAGAAACAAAATTGACCATATCAAGAGAAAGTATTTTGGAAGTGAAAGCCACTTACAAAATGCAATAGCTTTAGAACATAGTAGCAACCAGTCTGCACATAGCAACCTATTACACACATACAGAAAAAAAAATAGTAAAATTTAAAAGGTCATCGGCTGGAGTACCAAACCATGTATGTGTATGCTGCCGCAGAACGTTTTACAAAAGGAACACAAAAAATGTAGACATAGCATACAAAATAGAAGACAATGAAGACTCTAAATGGTTTGAATTAGCTCTCTACCTTTTAGCAGAAAACAAAAATGAACTAACTGAACGCCTAATATGTTGCTGTTACTGTACTACAAAATTAGACAACAACCACACTCCTTTACATGCTATTACAAATTATTTAGAATTGTTCCCACTACCAGGAATCCTGCAACAACTCAATTTGTATGGGAGCATAATAATTCAAACAGTTCACCCATTTCAAGCAATAATACACCTTCATCCAAAAACAGCAAAATTACCTTCCTCTGAATTGGTGAAAGGCATTTGTGGCAAAGTAGTTTATTTGCCATTAGATCTAACGAAAAATGTACACACTCTAGGAGTGCAACGTTCAATAGAGCATTCTTTAATAGTCTTGGCAAATGGTGTACCAACAAAGGACAAAAGAATTTGGCAACAACTGGTGGACTTACATAAAGTTAGACAAGCATTGCAATATATAAAAGACAATAATGAGTACTGCTAGGAAATACATATTGATGAAAGCTTAAGGGAAACAACTGAAAAAATTCAAGAGCCATCAGAAACTGGACAATTCGAACTTCTGGATCCTGCTACAGTATCCACTCATTTGGACCATTACACAATTCATCCATTGCATTCCAATGAAAGCATAGATGATGCACTAGAAACTAACCAAATGCGATAAACCTAAGGGTCACCAATGAGTATATGGGAAAAAAGTATAGAAGCATGTGCTTTTCCACTGCCATTTCCTACTGGCAAAGGTGGAAGATACGATGACAGACCCACTCAGATTGGGGCATCAGAATACCGCTCTTTACGAATGTATTTGCAAGATCCCAGACTTAGACAAAATGTGGAATACATATTCCACCTACTCTATGAAAGTGAATTAGCAACACTATGTTACAGAGTTGCACACATTTTGAAATCGGGAACCGACTTTCAAAATATGTCAGCTACGCAGTTAATACAAAAAGTACAGGAAAAGATGAGGTTTTACAATCAAGTACAACAAATTTGTTTGCAAACAAGCGTGGTACAAAGGAATACTGGTTCCGACGGCACAGAGACGTGCGTTGTATGATCAGAAACCTTGGACCACCGACTTGGTTTGTTACGCTAAGTTGTACAGAATATGCATGGGAAGATTTACATGAGTCCCATAGCAAACAGCAACAAAAACAACATAGATATATTACCACCTGGGGAACTTTGCTCTCTAGATCCAGTTAATGTGTCAAGATATTTCCATCATCATTTCATTGCCATGCTACACTTTATTTGTAATAAAACTGTTCCTCCCCTTGGAGAAGTGCAACACTTCTTTTGGAGAAAAGAATATCAAGCGAGAGGAGCACCACATATTCACATGCTGTTATGAATCAAAGGTGCACCGAAATGTGGTCACGACAGTGATAGCACTGTTTTGCAGTTTATCCAAAAATATGTCACTTGTGAAATCGCTTCACAACAGACTAAAAGTGAGCTGCATGGCCAGATTTTACAATTTCAAAGACACAAATGTGGCAAATATTTTCGCCGCAAACAAAAACAAAAGGTAAATACTACACCAAATGCCGCTTTGGTTTCCCTAGACCAGTTGCAGAAACAGGTGAAGTAAACAACTTCATGTCTTCAGTTCGACATAGTGTTAAAGGTAAATCACCTAAGAACACGTATTACATAAAAAGAAGGGAAGAATCAAAATAAATCAATTATTACAATGTAATCATTGCCCTCTTATGGAATGCAAACATATATGTGCAGTACATTGCAGATAATCCAACTGCTGTTGCACGATATGTTACAGCCTACTTAACAAAAGCAGAAAAAACTAAGCTTCAAGACCTCTGAGATGACCTAGCATCAGACAAAACATTATCACAGAAATTGTACAGCGTAGGCATAAAAATGCTCTCTCATAGAGAATATGGCACCTACGAAGCAGGTTGATTTTGTTTGTGGATACTTATATTTTTCTAATATCCATCCATAGTCCAGTTTTTCTTGATCTTCCCGAGAGGACACTTGTAAAGTTGAAAGTATTTCCCTGGCTTGATGGTTTCTTATTGTTAGTTTATTCAGCCTGTTGTATACTTCTAGTTCAGGTAAATTTATTTGGTCATAAGTAGTTTTGTGAGCAAGCCATGAGATTGAGATTTGATGGTGATCACTTTCTTCGTTTGGGAAGTTATTGGTTCCGGATAAAAAATGTTGTAAAGTGTCAGATGCAAATATGTAGTCGATTACTGAGGTGGAAGTTTGTCGTGTCCAAGTTGGGCATGGTATCCCCTTTGCATTCATTGATTGTTTGGTTAAGGAAATAGTGCGAATTCTTAGCTCTTTCATCCATTTCCTTGCCCGTGGTGACATTTCTTGCAACATGTATTTATTACCCTCTTTATCAAACAGATGCATATAGAAATCACCATCTATGATAAATTCATTTTGATTGTTAGCTTGTATGATGGAATCAATTTCTTCACATATAGCATCGATTAACTGATTGTCATTGATTGCAAGCGGGTTCCAGTAAATGTTAAAGATTGAGATACTCCTATGTTCCATTCTGCGTGTCTTGTTCTTATCATTGTGTTCGGGATTGTATGCTGGCATGCTAATGGTAATATATTGACACCAAGGATTGATGTTCATTGTAGCAGTTATAGACCATGTCACATTTATTTGCATCAGAATTAACATTCCTGAAGACGGTCTGCCTGTCTTCGACGGTATTGCGGGGTTCAACCAGGTTCTATAACCTTCACATAGGATCTCCTCGGTTAACCAGGTCTCTTGTAGGCAGATTATTTCTGGTTTTGCTAACATTGTGGATTGGTTTCTCAAGAGATGTTTGTAACCCCTTGTGTTCCAGGACATTAAGGATATTTTATGTGCCTCGTTTAATTTGTCTTTTGGTTGTTATAGGTATGTTTTCCTTGGTTGTCTGGAATTGTTGACTTTTTCCGCTACATTTGCTTGCGTTGGAGTATTCGAACGATTACTTCGGGCGTTATTTTGATTTAGCTCATTCTTTTTGTTAATTTTCAGCCTTTGGTCGAGAAGTGTAATATTCGTAGATTTTTTGCTAGCCATCAGTCTGGTTACGTATATTTCTTCTGTCTTGAAACCAAGTTTTTTGAATAGATTGTTTGCTGCTAAGACACGGTGCATGATTTCTTCTGAGTAGAAGTCAATGTGGGCTTCCTCCATGTGTTTCTTATTTGGAAAGATGATTACTTCTATGTCGTTTGTTTTTATATCTCCCAGTTGTGGGATTGCTTTCAACAGTCGGAGAATGTTGGATCTGTTTAAAGTCACCAGATCTTCTGAATTTGGCGATAGTTGAAAGAGGGCCACTCTATAGGCATAAGTACTACTCAAAGGATTCTGAAACTTAGGTCTCATAATGGGAGAATCTCGGGTAGGGCTCTGCTTATCGTCGTTTTTTGAATTCTGTGCTGTTCCTGTAGAGGACCATGTTTCATCGCTCGAAACCGCGGAATAATTGAAGGGTTCATTTTCCCCTTGGATTGTCGATTCCTGCAAGTTTGTCGTTGAGGACAATATTGAGTCATTATACTCGTCGATAACAATCAACTCCTCCTTTTGATCATTGGCAATCATAAAGGTATCTTCTGATGAATCCCCAATTATTGGAGGCTCTATTGCTATTACTGAACTTATTTTCAAGTTCTTATCGTGTCCAATTGTAGCTGAGCCCTGTCTTGTTGTCTGCTTGTTGTTATGACGGTTGATCTCAATTAATAGGTCGTCCAATGGTTCCTTTGATGCTTGTTTAGCTATTTGGGAAATTGGTTTTGAGCTGGATGTATTAGCCAAAGCCAGAGTTGGAGCTTTGAGCTCTGTATGTTTCGTTGCACTAGTCTGCTTAGTTTGTGGTACTTTGTCATTTATTGATTTTTGCACCCTTTGTATATTTCTCAAAAATGCACGGGAACCCGTTTGCGATTTTTTAGTCGCTTTTTTGTGAGTTGGTTTTGTCAGGTTATCCTGTCCTATTGATCCACGTTTTGTAAGATCAAATATGTCAAAGGGTGTGCAGGTTGGAGGTTCATTAGTATCTATTGTAATTGGTTTTAGCTGTGAGTTTATTTCGATCATCAATGGTTGCAACTCATACTGTGTTGTTTGATCGATGTTATTTTTATTTGGGTAACCTTTTTCTTCAGTTTGAGTTTCTTGTGTTAATATGTTAAGATGAGGTGTTATTTGTGAATGTTTTTTTGCTTTTTCGTCTATTAGTCTTTTTGTTATAGTTGACACTGTTTCCATTAGATTCTGTTTTTCAATATGCTCCACTCTTGTCATGTCTGCTAAGCATGATTGCCATATCCTCGATGTTTCTGCCTCGTATTTCATTCTTTCTTGTAAGCTATTCGTTAGAGATTCAAAGTGGGATTCTTTTGTCATGATCATCGCTAATAGCGTTGCTTGATCTTTTGTAGCATCGACCATTGACTCCTGTATTTTCAAGAATGGAATCATTGCATTTGACAAAACTGCAGTTAAAGTGTTTTGCAAGTCCAACATTGTGCTAGGTATTCTCAATGGAGAATTAATCAAGTCCCTTATGCCGTCTGAGTGCATACTTATGGATGTGGATTCCTCAGTCTCAGATTTTTGATTTTTCACATAGCCGTTTACTTCATTCATTCGTACATGTTTTTACTGTTGTTTTACTGTCTTTGTGGTTATTTGGCGTAGAGGTATTTATTTGTTTCGTAAGGACAGTTGAACCGTTTTCATTAAATACCTCTTGTTTTCTGTCTTGACAATCCATTAGAGCATCTATTTCTGTTGTATCCAGTGACAATCGTGCTATCCTAAAGGGGAGAGCCTGTATATTGTTATCACAAAGAGAGTGAGTCGGACGATATGTTGTCTGCGACTGTTGTTTAGCAATCCATGCTCTCTCTTTTAAGGATAGTGTAAAGCAAGAATCATCTGATCTTATTTTTTGTAGTTGATTGGGTTCCGCATCACCTTGGGTTGGAGTCTCTTCGACATGAGCCAGAATGGCATCGGTTGGCTTCTGTTGATTTATAATTTCAACTGTTAAAGGGTGTACCGGATCTGTCAAGGTTCTGTTTGGATAATGTGTTTCAGTATTTACAGTGTCCTCTATAGTAAGCAAGTTTTTTTGTGTTGAGTCACTGCTGGTGTGTTTTAGGTCGTGTTTCAATACAGTATTTGCTTTGATTTTAGTTGGTCTTGGTTTCTCCTCTATATGCGTGTTAATTAGTTGAGGTTTAATACTGTACTGTACTCTGCCTTTGTCATTCAATGCTAACGTTTCTTCCAGTTTTTCTTGGAGTCTTGTACAAGGTTTTGCATTATCCATCTTTTTCGAATTAAGTTTATGAACAAGCAGTCACTTTAAAGTACCAAACGTTATATGAAATTAGTATTTTACCTAGCCTTTTAGCTGCCTCCAGCCGCAAACAGCAGACAACAGCTCGCCCTTTTCACCACTAGCGCTTCTCGCCGCAAGGGTCGAGCTGTTCTGCTTATGAGGCTGAAGCAGGGGGAGTGGCTTCCGAAAGTCACGTGATGCAGGTCACGTGTTGCAGGGGGATGCCGCTCACTTCAAAATGCTCGCAGCTGAGCTGGGAGTCTTACGCAATTTGGAGCGGGTGTTTTCAATCCTCCTCCTGTCCACAAGGCAAGTGTTTCCCAGTTCTTTACACGAACAAAGTCTTTTCCAAAGGTAGCAGCCACACAGCAGACAGCAGCTCGCCCTTTTCACCACTCTGGCTTCTCCAACACAGCTGGGTTGGAAAAAATATAAAAATTATCCTTAAATTGTAGAGTAATGCTTAAACATAACCTTGACGTGGAGCAAGTGCTTGTTAAGGGAGCAGTAGGTACAGTTGTTGGCTTTCAATCATACCACGTGACAGCAACATTCAGTTTGTCAATATTCGCTTTGATAAAGTTTCAGAAGTGAAAAGGATAGGGCGCTCAATTGCTCGATTCCTTTTCTTCAAAGACATGTATGTACGTAGAGAGCAATTTTCTCTAACGCTTGCATATGCAGTTACCATTCATAAATTCCAAGGTTTTACCCTAGACAAAGCATTGATAGATATAGGAAACACAGTCTTTAAGGAAAGCATGAGCTACGTAGCATTATCACGCTTACGCACACTTGACGGTCTATTGCTAATGAACTTTGAAGCAAGTAAAGTGAAAGCTGATATTCCTTGCATTCTAGAATACAATAGACTGCGTTCACTGTAGCCCCTCATCTGAAACAATATCCTGTTCCAGATAAAGTAATACGTGGTAAAAGAAAACTAAATGAAACAGAAATGCAACAGAATCCAACAGCAACTTCCTCAAAGAAAAGAAAAGAAGCTAAAGTTTCAGCAATTACCACAAACAAAGAAGAACCTATTAGGGAATGTAAACCAGTGCCGTCGGCAAAGAAGGAACAGAAATTCCAAAAAATGCACTCAGATACAAAACTAGCTGGTCCATTCAAATCTGCAAATGAAAGTGGGTTAAGTTGCTATGCAAATTTAGCAATGACTATTCTATTCCAATTCCCACCAATTGTTAACAATATTTACTTGCACAGTACAGACCAATTGTGTTTGCAAATGTTAGTGCTTCATAGAAATGCAACAAGCAATCCTGACAACACATACAGTGTTCATGGAATACGGCAAGAATTGGACGACTGTGCTGGAATGGTGAGATTCACTATGAACTCACAAGAAGATCCACAAGAATTTCTAATGTACTTACTATTAGTATTGGAAAACAAAAGCATACCTGTAAATGAAATCTCCCAGATTTCGTACATGTGGAAACATACATGAACTCTCTGTAGCAATGTGATACAAGAAGAAATCCCAAATGAGCGATTTGTGTATGTTTCCATACCAAATTGTGAAAGCATTCCATTTCAGCAACTTGTACAGAATGCAAACCAGGGCAGATTATGTACTATTTGCAATTCAGACAATCACTCCACCTTAATGATACAATCACATAGTGCCTACATAATACTTATGCTTCTACGTTATAATGCAGATGGTACCAAAAACAACTATAAACTGACCAGATTCACACACGGTCAAGTGTCACTTGGAAAGAAAACCTTTACAACAATAGGTATAATCTACCATACAGGAACTACAACCAATGCAGGTCACTACACTGCATACATTCAAAAGAAATGTGGATGGTACGAATGTAATGATAGCACCATTACTCTAAATCAAAGATTGCCATCTAATCTTACAAATGCATATTTAATGTTCTTAAAGCCAAAATGTAACAAATAATCTGTACTTCAAGATTGCCAAAAAATTATGCGAAAGACGACAAACAGTTAGAATATGCCAATAGGTATCTAACTTGCCCAAGAGGATGTAACAATGACACAAATAAATGGATATCACAGATTTGTAGGAACAAATGCACAGTTAGAATATGCCTACAGGTATCTAACTGTTGTTAAAAATCGTAAGGAAGGCAACAAACATAACATTAACCAGAAAGATGAAGGAAACAGTATGTAACAACAACACAAATAAATGAATATCACAGATCTGTAGGAAGAAATGCACAGTTACAATACGCCTACAGGTATGTAACTGTTGTTAAAAATCGGCAGGAAGGCACCAAACATAACATTCATCAGAAAGATGAAGGAAACACTCAAAGGGAACAAGGAAGTCATTAGTACCATAGGAAAAGAAGGTTTTTTTTTAATCTGACAAGGATTTTTTTCCCCAGACCCAAGGATTAGAAAAGCAAACACAGAAACTGGGCACAATGCACAGTACACTGGTTTGTAAACTAAATATGAGGGTAAAAAAAATTATGCAATGTACAAAGTTTTCATAAAATGCAAAGACTAACATACCTTTATCTTTTATCACAGAAATTAAAAAAGGGATACTTCCGCTAAGTACGAAAAGCATTTAAAAAATATAAATGGATTCTGAACAAAGTAAGGAGTAAGTATTTTGGCAGTCATTTTCTAAACATGCACATGTACACTTCTAATCTATGGTAGTAGTATGCTGCAGTGGCTGGAGGCTGGCCCTTGCATCTTCAGTGTCTAACCTACGACCTGCGCCTTACGACCAAAGTATAAAGAGTATACTTCCTAGCCACAACCATTGCTGCATATCCAAACCATGCTCCTTGTAAATTAGCTACTTATAAATGTACTGTTGGGACCATTGTCTGCAGCCATGCAACCAAGACATTAGGGCGTGCACACAACTATTGCATTACACCACTCCCATATTCACGTATAAATCCACTGCTTATGACTTCAGTCTTGGGTGCATGGTCTTTGGGCATGCAGTCAAGACTCTGGGTCCTGGCCAGAAACACCACAACATACTGAAACCATTGTGCATTCTCATTTCACTATATACAAAGTTGCTTTTGGGGGCATGGCCTATGGCCATGCTCCCAAAATGCTACGCCCACCCCACAACCATCTTAATAATATTGCATAGTTCAAGTGCACCAATAGCTGCGATATGTTCTGGCCAGAGGCTTCACTCCTAGCTGTATGTCCATAGATATTACATGGGATGGGTGTGCAGTGCCTTCCACGTTCAGTACTGACAACTTTGTTGTTGGGTGCATGGCCTTCGGCCATGTACCCAAGACCGCACACACTCCCCACAATTCAGCAATCGATACACAATACTCCGGGTGTATCCATGTGTGTGTCATGCTGCGGTGGTTGTGGCCAGGACCTACAGTCTTGGAAGTAAGGCCTTCGGCTTTCGGCCGACGGCCATGCATCCAAGACTCTAGGCCCTGGCCACAACCACTGTGGCATGTCACACCCATAGCGGCGTACTAATGAATATAATAATATCCATAGGAAAAAATATTGCAATTATGCATGTTGTCAATTTCAATGTTCGCTACCACTACGCGTCTCCTTACAACAGTAAAATGTTTCCTGTGCACTGCATGGACTGAAATGCTACCGTTATTACACCCCTCATTTTTTGTGCGTACAAGGTGGCCATAGAAAATACATTGTGAAGACCGTCCCCCAGAACAAATGCATTGATCACCCATGTCTTACTGTCTGAACCTGTCCCAACGCTCTGTGACACAGCAAAAGAGTTTTATAAATATAGCATGTGTACGCTGGTTGTTGCTCCGCTATCGGCGGATCCAAGATGTCGGGCGCAGCCAAACAATCTGACGCAGAACACATCTCGCAGCAGCCAATCGGCAGAGATGTTGCGTGTCCGCGGTCATGACGCGAGCCCATTAGCCAATCGATATCTTGCCTGCGGAGCGAACAGGGAAGTGTGAACGCGGAGCGGACATAGATATCACTAATTTTTTGAGACATACTTTTTGGTCGTTTTAAAAAAAAATACTGCACGGATTGTCACCACATTTACAAAAGCATGCTTTCTGGACCAAGCCCCTATACCTGCCGCAAATTTTGTGAAAATCCGTCCAGCGGTTTGACCTGTAGCCGTGCGCAGTTTTTCCCCCATTCAGTCTATGGGAAAAAAAGATGTTTTTGAACCCCCCTATAACATTTCCCCCCTGGACCAAACATCACCGAACTTTGGCTAAAAATTCAGAGTGGCCAATATACTTTTTTTGCAAAGTTTGGTGAGGATTCATCCAGGGGGTGCTGAGTTATAAGCCGCCCAAAAAGTGCTCTTCCTATGGAAACAGCAACTTAACCATAACTACACGGCCACTACCGTGGCCATGTAATATATATATATATATATATATATATATATATATATATATATATATTGATAAAAGAACCCAAAGGCCCTTTTAAGAACCACCTAGAGAACCTTTTAAGTATATTGGAAAAGGAAAATACCTTTGATGCCTTTTTTAAATAGCTTGACGATTGGTGAATAATGTATGTGCCAACACGTCATTGCGCTTGGGCTTATCCGCTGCATGCAGAAAACACATTCTGATTCGCTATATCATGTAACCGTGGTTATACGCTCTCCCAAGCACCTCTTTCCTGTTTTCTGTCATTACTTTTTATCTCTTGGTGGGTGAACTTCTTTTTAAGCCTTCAGGAACCTTTAAAAGCAGCACCTTGAGGTATCCATTCCTTGTTTACCTTTCTTTTTCCTATACCTTTGTCCTTTGTTTTGTGCTATGAGGTTTGTCATTTTTTGTTATTTGAACTTGTTATTTTTTGTGTTTTAAGTTTTTTGATATTACGTGGCAGAGTCCTTTTTGCATTCTGTATTTTTACAGTATTTATGATGAGGTGGTGTGGGTGGCTTCAGCTTTAACACCACCGAAGAAGCAATGTGCACAAAAAACATTTCTGACAGTTGGCAATATTTCCACCTAAAGGACCAACACAGCAAAGATTTTGTGGTAAGGTTTTGCAGAGAGGAACTTCACACAAGCCGTTGCAAAGCTTGGGAACATCCATGTTAATTCAACATCTTCTGTGCATTCATTGAGATGAAGTGGATGAATAATTTAGGAAGGCTCATGTGAAACATAAGGTCAAAGCACATGGAGCAAAATCAGCACAACAGTATTTATCATCTGTGGCACAGACTTCCAATATGATTACTAGCTATTTTTCCTCAACTAGCACCCGCCTCAGTCCATCCTGCCTGCATCGGATCTTTCTAACTTTATTGTGATGTGCAAAACCTGTCACACCTTGATCGAGGTGGGAGGTGGTACTACAGACGCTTTGGGCAAGTCTCTTTAGTTTTAAGTGTCAATTTCTTTTTGCCCTATTCTTTGAAAGAAAAAAAACACAAACAAATGTACTAAATATAAATAGATTTTGTTATATGTATGAATCCTAATGTTTTTCCCTTCCTAGTTCATACCACTTTTTACATTATCCCCTACAACGGTTCTTTTCACGGCCAACTTTTCAGTTATAAAAATAGACAATAAAAACACATTTATTTCATTATAGCCATGGTTATCCCCTGTATAAGCTGCAGGTAAACCCCCCGCCCCAGTTGTAGCCGCATTTAGCCATGTATGCATCCTTGGTAGCCATGGCTATAAAACCGTTTAAAAAACAACATTTGTATATATATATATATATATATATATATATATATATATATATATATATATACACACATGTATATGGGCAATAGTCTTATAAAGATTTGTTTTTGGATACATTGAGTGTAGTCTTTGTACACAGTTACTGTACCACTTTAATAACTTTCTATTAAGCAACAGAGCATATAAATATAACACTTAAAAAAGTTAAGTAAATATGCAAACAACATTTTTTAAGACAGGTTTATTTTGGGGGAATGTGGTTGCACAATTTCTTTTTATTTTACTTTATACACATGATGCATTGTCTTCATTAGCCCAACTCTCTGTATTATTAATGCCAATTATGTATGGAATAACAAAAACTTTGAAATTCAAGAAAAACACTTTAGTTGTAGGGACGTTAAGGTGAACAATAAATTGTTAAAAAAAAACTTGAAATTCAAGGAAAAAAGTTTTGTTGCACGGATGTTAAAGTGAGAAATTAATGCAACAAACCCTCTGAAATCAGCTACAGCCACCTTAGCTTCGTGCCCCCTGTTACGCAGCCTACGATCACAGTGATGACATCACAGATCACATCACTGATGACATCACCAATTACATTACAACAGTAACCGGCATTAAGGATGGCCTTCAGCCATGGTCAGTGTGCATGGCCAAATATATTTTAACACATTAATGGGTACTAACCCTGGCCTTCAGTCATGGACACTGGAAACAGTCTTCACCCATGTGCACTGTATATTTTAAAACACTAACAGGCCACCAACCATAGACTTTGGCCATCACCGGTGGTTACAGATTTCAGTTGTGTCCACAGTATATTATACAAACTAATCAGCCACTAGCCATGGGCTTTAGCACAATACTGGCCAGTTGCCACAATCTTTGGCTGTGCCCACTATATATTCTAATATATAAATGCGCCTCAATAGCTATGGCCTTTGACCATGAGCAGTGTGTACATCCTTTGGCCATGTCCACTGTATATTTTAAAATACTAACACGCCATAAGCGATGGACTTCAGACGTGCCCATTGCGCATTATGCAACACTAACCAGCCTTTTGCCATGGTCTTCAACACTAACCAGCCCATATCTATGGCCTTGAGCCGTGACCACTGTATATTATATACACTAACAAGCCATTAGCCATGGTCTTCAACACAATGCAATTCAGTGGCTACATTCGAACATATTAATGGAAACTAACTATGGCCTTTAACTATACCCACTGACTACAGGTTCCAACGTTGCCCACTGTATATTTGAATAAAAAGGTAAACATTTCAAGTTGCAAGCTATATGACAGGCATGGAAAGTCAACTCTCTCCAAAGTGCACAATTCGCATTCACCACTAGCCATTGGCTAGTGGCATTTGGCTCTTGTTGAGTAAGCAATTGTATACTGTCTGTATGTGGAAGCATTAGAACGTTGCTATTTATGTTTGCCCACTAGTTGGAGCCCCTATGGTGTTTTGGCATGGTATTTACTGTGCTGATTGTTGTGACTGGAGGAATCTCTTGGCCAAGGTATGATTGAAAATCCTCCATATAACAATGGTTGATAAAGCAGGCTAATTTAGTCTTCTATTACCTACTGGGCAGCTGCTGCTCTTTGAGTTTGGTTTTAATAGCACTTGTCTTGTTTGGTGTGTCGTGCATGCGCTGATATGAATATCAGACAGGCGCGACCTTACATTTTATATTTGTACACTAGTAACGCATGTTTTCCTTATTGAATGATGATCATGTTACTGTGCCTGCTGGGCAATGCTGCTAATGTGACAGGCAATGCCTTTTTTACATAATGACCATAGGAATATGTGCGAGTTTACATCACACTCTCCAGAAATTCTGGTCTATATAGTTTGTTACTAGTACTCCACTATTACCTGTCCATCATGGCTTCCATCTTTAGGATACGTTTGGAGTGGATGTCACATGACATTCCGTCAGCTGGTCAGTCACAGGAGGGGCAGAGCCTGGCAAGCAAAGTTGTTTTAAATGAAACGGGAAACAAACTTTATACTAATTCATTTTGCCTGAGGAAGCTCTAGAATTAGAGGAACACGTGCGTTTTTTCTTGGTCTGCCTGTAATGGGTTTATCCCAGGAATATGACTTTTTTAATACTATGATGTTGTTTGTAAAATAAAACTGCATTTTAAATCCATTTGGTTTTGAGTGCCCAGGTATCTTTGTTTCTCATTGGGCAAACACAGACTCATGCACTTTTACCGTGGGGGATAGTTATATATATATATATATATATATATATATATATATATATATATATATATATATATATATATATATATATATATATATATATATATGGGCCTATTTGCAAAAGCACCTTCCATGATATCAAAAGGATATCAATACATCATTCATGTGTAAGAATTCTAGTGTATAAAATATACTATGCAAAAACTCCAGCTTCAGAATTAGGCAATTTAAATAACACTCTTCTGCATGGTACACCCAAAAACTTACAGGAAGAAATTGACCGTATTCAGAGAAAGTATTTTGGAAGTGAAAGCCACTTACAAAATGCAATAATTTTAGAACATAGTAGCAACAATTCTATCATATATATTGTGTGATATGAGGACCACCGCCATATACATGGTCACAGCCATTCATATTATCCACAGATCTGTTATGAGGGAGAAGTGGTTGCACGCTACTCTGTTTGGCTTGACCGAGCCTAGGCTATAAGGCAAGCCAGCATGAGCTGCTATGGGCGTAAAGTGGCCTTTGGACCTGGGACTTCTCTAGGCCGCTTAGCGGAACACATGCACGGCTGAAGTCCAGGCTCCAGGAAATATATCCATAGCCTCCACCCAGGTTTGTGATGTTCATACTGACACAAAACAATGTGCACTGTAAAAAAGTACTTGGTTACATAATGAAACACTGTTAATTATAAAAACCATTCAACTTGAGTGAAAAAAATGTAGTCGAAAGAACCTTATTATTGGGCTTATGCTTTAAAAAACTTTTTAAATTCAGTGACACCATAGGAATGTGCTCGATAAGTTAAGCCACACACACATTACTCACGCCCCAACCACGAGCTGCTCACACTGAACCACTTCAGTCAGGAATGCCATGGTAACCCGTTGCTCAAAGCACCATTAAGAAAGGAGAGTCAGGATTCAATTTCCCTTTTGAAACTAAGATGTTCCACAGTGCCCAGGAGGGCATCTGGAATACGTTTCATAATTTACAAACCCAAACTGAAAACCGGCAGCTCCCGATTATTTCTAGCATTTTGAACTAATGTTAATGTCATGAGAAGATGCTCTGTAGAGAGTTACAGAAAAGATGGAATTTATGAGCATAATGCAGGCCATGCAGGAAATTGTGGCACTGATTCAAAAAGCAGCTGGAAAGAAAAGGAAAAAATTGTGGAGCAATCTTTAAATGTTGCGGCATTAAATCTTGGACTTTGCTGTTCTCAGTGCATGATGCTGTCTTTCTCTCGCTATTGCTGTCCTCTCTCTGTGTCACATCTCATTCTATATCTCTGTCTCTCTGTGGAGAAGAGTGTGTGTGTGTGTGTGTGTGTGGAGTCGAGTATACAGATATTTAGAAAGGGAGAGGTACTTTGTTTTTTATGGTGAAAAGTAAAGTGAGGGCAACAGCAACAGAGGCATCCCCTGAGTTAGGGACAGCTTGGTATTTGGAGACAAACATTGTCATTGCGTGTATCCTGCATGAATGTCACCAACGACTGAGGGCACATTGTCTGCCTAGTGGATTTTATGATGTCACAGATAGATGCCTGTGGGCGGTGCTGTCATTCTGCAAACCCAGTAAAGGGACCAGGCTGTAGTGTCTACAACTGTGTTTCTTTATGTATATGTTTTGTCAATGTTCAATGTTTGTGCATACTGTAACACATGTGTTCTCAGCAGCAGTATCATCCAAACAGTAGCCAGCATGCAAACCTAAATATTTTCTTGGTGCTTGAAGAAGAAACAGATAATTGGTTTTAATGTGAGTATGAATCTTCCAAGAATTAAGTATCTTTTGAGAGACTGAATGGTGTTTATGTAACGTTGTGGTTTACCATAAAACTTTCACAAAACTTGCAAAACTTAAAACATCACAAAGAAAGCCAAGAAAAGAGGAGAAAAAAAGGAAAAGCAAAAGAGAATTAGAAAATACAATATGGAGTGCAGTAGAAATAATTTGTTAAAATTCAAAGGTTATGCAAATTTAGATAAGATCACGATAATAACTTTAACAACAGCTAAGGCTATTGATGTTAGATCGTCTGCATATAGTCAATATCAAAACATATCCAACATTATGAATTTATCAGAATTTACACAGAACCTAAATAAAGCTGTTAACATTGAAGTGCGCCCTGACATTTCCCCAAAAAATGTTTCCAATTCCACGTTTCTACACGTCCTAACATCTTACAAAACCTACATATTGGTGGTTTTTCTTTGAGCTAGATCTAATATAGAATATTTGACCTGTTGCAAGGGTATTTAAACAGAATCCTAGGAATATATCTTTGAGTAGGAACTTGGAAATTTAGTAGGTAGTCTAGCAACACTCCTGGGGCCAGATTACAGAAACTTTGCATCGGTGCAAGTGCAATGTTTGCATGGTATTAGCACTAGGGCAAAGTTTGCCCTATTTTTTTAAACAATGGGACACATTAGAACACGATTTAACCATGGCAAGTGCAGTTTGGCAGGGTGTAAGTACCATGGCAAAAATGTCTCCTGGGCAAAAAAAGATACATTTTCACTGTATTATTCCAACAGGGCAAAGTGTGCCCTAGTGCTAATACGGAATGGTATTAGCACTAGAGCAAACTTTGCCCTGGTAAAAAAAAACGCATTGCAAATGTATCTTTTTTGCTCTGGGGCCATTTTCTCGCTGGTGCTTATACCATGTCAAAATGCACTTGTCATGGTGCAATAGTTTTCTAATATTCCCAGTGTTTTTAAAACTGGGGCAACATTTGCCTTAGTGCTAATACTTCCACCAGTGCAAAGTTTCAATAATCTGGCCCCCAGTTTCTTAGGCACCAGACTAATTGATATGTTATTAATATTTACTCAGTCCTTCTAGTGTATTATTCCAGTCCATTTTAATCCAGTCCACTTCTCAAAGCTTGTGCTTGACTGAGTCTGGTTTACCCATAAAGTTAGCAGGATTGGTATTATGATCCTGTAAGAGCCAACAACTATTGTCAGATAACTAATTTAACCATTTCCTAGTACCGTGCTGTAGGCAAGTGTTTAAATACCAGAGAAATACTTTTGAAGTTGAAGATAAAACCTTAAAATAAAGTGCAAGTTTGTTTCATTAGGCTCGTACTTTTGAAGAATTTAGGCCAAGTTCATATCGAATTGCCGAGATCAGAACACAGCTCATCAGGGGAAGTGCTTTACTCCAAGGGATGCCTTCCAACATTGGTAAGCAATTCCACTCTAATCAATGCAATAATGCAAGCCCATAAGTAATACCAGAAATGTATTTGCCCTTGTACATTTGTATTAGGGGCAGTAATGAAAAGTGACAATGGGCCTCATTACGAGGCTGCCGCCAGTATTAATTTCTTTCTGGCGCCCGGAAAAGGGCAATTAACGGGTCATTACGATCTTGCCGGACCCGGTAATTGCCCTTTTCTGGGCGCTGGAAAAAATTCTTCCCCATTTCCATTTCAGCCCCATAGTGCTCAATGGGAATGGAAAAGGTGGTAGCACCGGTACCGTTAGTAACGGTACCGGTGCTACAGGCCTGCTTGCAGGTGCTGGTACGGTCAGACCTGGTGGCTGCAAAGGCACCTGCAAGCAGAACTCATAGTATGGCGATACGGTAGCACTGGCACCGTTGTTGACTTACCGCCATACTTAATGAGGCCCAATATCTCGATTTAATCCTCCTTATTTTGGCTGAGGATTCGAATACTTTCTTCCTCAACTGTAAACAGAGAGCCATAGGATTATTTTTATCATGTGGTTGTAACCCTAAATAGGTTACATGTTTGACTAGCTACATTTTTGGAAAAAGTTAAGTTTTGAGATATTTCCCAAAGAGCAGTACTTTAGCTTCTCTATGCAGTGACACTGGAAGTGAGTTTCAGTTTCTGGAACCTTGAATCAAAAATGTACAGTCACGCTGTCTTTCTGTCCGGTATCTTGGCATGTTGCTTTTCCTAGCCTGGGTTCATTTTAGGAGGCAAGTCGAGGAGTAGTGGCTGCATTTTGAGGCCAACGATATAATAATAGGATATTGGAGGCTTTTGTAGACATGGCACATGCTTTTGAAGATCATCTGCTTCGTTACAGGAAGCCAATGTAAGGAGTGCAATGGAGTAACATGATCATGTTTTTTAAGTTTCAGGATGGTTCTGGCTGCAGTATACTGCCCTCTCTGTAGATGTGATATTGAGTATTTTGGAATTCCCAAATAACTTACTTGCACCTGTGTGAGAATGAGAGACAGGGAAGGATGTACTTTGTTTTCGTTGACATAAAGAAACATGATTTGGCACTGATATAATATAGCTGTTTAATGCCAAATTATCATCTATGGTAATGCTTAAGTTCTTAACTTCAGATTTTGACTAAGGGAAGTTGCCGAACGAATTTGACCAGCAAAGTGATGTCGAGGTATTGGGATTTTTTATTAATCACCAAGACTTCCATTTTATTCTTGTTTATTTTCTGAATGTTTGAGTTCTTCCATCCTTTTATGGCGGTCAGGCAGTTTGTTATGTTTCCTGATAAGAGTATTGATTCCTTTCAGGAAGACCAAAATCAGAGTGTTATCTGCATATTTAAAAAAGGTAAACACCAGCTTAATGAATAATCACTATTAATGGATGGACATATAGATTAGACAAAATGAGTGAATGGCTGAACCTTTGTTGAACACCACAGTTCCGAGGGTGGGCTGAGGAAAGAATTGACCTAAGTGAGTTTGTTGAATTCTATCCGATAAAAAGTACTGGATCAATTTAAGGGCATGACCTTCAAATCCTAGTTTATAGAGCTTATTGAGTAGGATCTGGTGGTCAATAGTATTGAATGGCGCCGACATATCTAGTCATATTAATGTGCTCGTATGTATGTATGTTTGTTTGTGTGTCAATATATAATAATATCTATCAGTCCTCTAGGTAGACCCCGCAATGACAGCTTAAATAGAGGTGTGACCAATTTACATAACCGAAATGGCTGGTAAGTCTATACTTGCTGCAAATATGTCAGGAGTGTTCTTTGTCAGGCTGATTTCTGAAGACAGGAAAACATACAGCCATTTAGTTGAGTTCCCACAAGTTTCCTGAAAACCATCTATAATTTGGCAAGTCTACCAGAATCTTTGCGCATTTTTTCAAGTTCAATTAAGATAAGTGATACAAAGATCTTGCTACTAGAATCCTGTAGGGCAATTGGTTTATAATGTGTGGGTGAATGTCTGTTGCTGTTTTTAGAAATTGGGACTATAATATGACACTCTGACCAAATTGAAGGAAAAATGTGCATCCCAACTATCTGGTTAAAAACCTATATTGAATTTCAGTCCACATAATTGGCGAGCCAAGTATAGTTCAAATTAGCAATCAATCGGGTACAGGTGCACTCACATTTTTAGCTTTTTCATAATTAGTGTTAAGATTGTCTCATGGTCAATGGGTAACAACCATAGAGTCAGCATTGCTAAAATATTCAGTTACCTATAGAATCACCATAAACTGTAGAGTAATGTTGAATTCATATATTTCAGATTTGGGATTTAACTGCATAGTTGAGAATTTCCCGTCTCTGAGTCCATAACTTGCCAAAAATTGCCTGCTTTAAAGAAATGAATACTTTAAGCATCATCTGGCTGTCTCTATTCAGCATAGTATTTTTGTGACTTGTAAGCGTGCTTTTATGTTATTGCTTTAAGTAGATTGCTTCATTGTGGTAGTTACTTACATTGAAATGTATATTTGTAAGCGTCCTCAGGTGAGAGCAAAGTTATTCTTTTAGTAATACACCTTCATCATAACAATGACTTCCCTGCTTTCTTAAAGGTTTAGTAGAATGGATATTTAGAGTGATTTCCTTGGCAAGAGATAGGACCTGTAATTACCTGTACTACCCGTGTATTCCATGTCATCAGATCCCTATCTAAAAAAGCATAATGCGAGAGGACTAAATATAATCAATGTGGGACACATAATCACTATTGTGTCATGTTGGAGCTGGAGAGTTATCACCTGCAATATTCCCATTAAATGTAACCAATCTCTATGTCGCAAAAAAGTGAGACTACCTAGAACTTCGATCATGAATGAGTTTTTGTTTTCCAGTATTGGTAGTCATGAAGTTTCTCGCATTTATCGTCCAAGTCTAGACAAATGGAAATGATGTCTCCACCTACAATTGTCGTAGCGGGCAACCCATCCTTATACCAAGTAGAGAAAATCTGAACTACACAATCTTGAAAAAGTTTAAGAACAATAAAGATTCACGATCAGCAGGTCCCAAAGGCAATTACTCGTCTGAAGTTTGGTTCTCTTTAGAAGTAAGCTGGGGCATTAAATGTCTGCATCATCAAAAAAACGATTATTTATTCAAAAGTTCTGAAGCCATGTTAGTATGGTCAATGTCTTAATCAAACCTCCTGTAGCAATATTAGTCCCGTAAGATTGAAATGTGGGCCACTTTTTGGGGAGAATAAGTGAATTTGTATAGCCCTTTGTATTCCCCAAAATATTATTAGAGGACTGTTGTTAAATAGTTTTGCCCTCTAGACAAATCAGCCAACCCTCTGGCCTTAAAGCTTGTCAAAGCCAAGACCAATCTTGTGATGTGGTACTATTGGTTTGGAATCCTGCACGAATGGAACAGTTCTTCTAGAGGGTAATCGTTATAACATGACACCTCTAAAGCATTAAGAAGTAGTTTAGAATTGTGAGTAGAATGGGTTCATTTTTTACAGCTTAACATTCAGACAGTATATGACAATAACAAAACAAAAGAGCTGATGACTGTCTAGGGGTGCTTGTGGTCTCAGACAGACAGAAGGGCTATGACCTAGCAGCTTGATCTGGACTGCGTTTTTTGGGTTGAATCGGGCCTGATTTGTGTATGGTCTTTCCCCTTCTGTAGTGACTCGGCAGACTGTAAAAATGATGGTCTGGAGGGTTCCCCAGAGTTGTGCCAGTGGTTAAGAGAAATTCTAAACCTTCCAGTCATCACATTTTGGTTTTGAGTATATGAGAATAAGTGATATCCCAAGGAGAAAATGTTATTTTTTTTCTCAAGCAATAATTAGACTATTTTGAGAGATTTAAAGGGAAGACAAACAAGGTCCATGCACGAATCGTCCACAAATTCCTCAGATCCAGGATTTCAGATTCGAACTGGGCCTAAATCCCAAGCAGAGTGAAAATGGTTGATCTTGCACCACCGCATTATGTCATCTCAAGACCAATCCCTATATACAAATATGAGAAAACTAGGAGGCTGGTAATTCCCACCTGTTGCATAGACTTGACTCATTTGCAAAGGAATGGCAGGAGTGGGCGAATATAGACTCAAAATTGCTGGAGGAAAACCTATTAAAGGCCAAAAAAAATTGTGATGAAATGGATTGGATCAGGACCCTTGAGAAAATAAGATCAGGGCTACACCCAAATCCCTAACAAAGAGAGGAAAGGAAACTGGGCTTCCTCAGCAAATATCTAATAAAGTTCCCAGACTGGAGAATAAGGAATATATTTTTCAGACTGAGATTGGTAGCTTCTTCAGTATGTCAGTCGTGTGCCAAGCCAGAAAAACAATCAATCAAACATCTGTTGTTGGAGTGTGTGGGTACGAGAAATTCTAGGCATCAATTTCTCAGTAGATTCATGTCCAACGTAACATAATGGGCACACAACCATTTTTGGGAAAGCCTGATTGATGGACATTCTCATCAAAAGACGATCGCTGTTGTCAAGATGCTTGAGGACTGCAAGATAGGACTGTAAAAAATGTTTTAAAGATTGTTATTTTTGTTTGAATTAGTTTGGATGCGAATGCTTTGTTTGTTAATTAAACATTTTGATTTGATTTGTGACTTGTGAAAGGTTATATTTTTGTAACCGTATAAAATAAAAATAAAAACACATAAATAAAATAGAACAAAGTTAGAAAGTTTGATAATTTCAGAAGTACTGGAATTGAGATTTAAAGGAACCAACTGATGTCTGTCAAGCAGAATCACATTAAGTTTCTGCACACTCTGTTCTACCTTAAGCAATTTAGATACCTCCTGAGACGTCACTCAGTCAAGCAGTGTTTATTCGGTACAAACTATTAACATCCAACATACATTAACAATTAAATACATATTATAAAAGACAAAGTACCACAAAAAAGAGGATACATATTATAAAAAGTTAAAAAGCTATTTCATAGAATAGAATCCCACTGCCCAGATCCTATCTGCCCCCATAGACTCTTTCACAAAAAACACAAGATCATACATGAAAACCTTGTCTGTTGAATTCATTATTAAAATCATTGCCTCTGCACAGTTTCTCACCATATTCTTTAAAAAGTGTGATGTTAGCCATTTTGTTCTTGGACCAATATTATCCTTACATACCAGCAACAAATGCAGGAAATTCCCAGTCAATCTCAGCCCACAAGGGCATTTCCTGTCTTTCCGCAGCCACGGGGTCCTGGAAAGTACAGGACGAATGTTTAACCTTATCATAAGGATTATTCATCTGCAATCGTGCGATTTAACCTTTGTTAAAAGATTTCTGACTGTCCTTCTGTCACAGTTCTCCCTATACAATTTAATTGTTGACAGTTTTAACAATAGCCCCTGAATGCTCTCCCAGTCCTCAATCTCGGCGCAACTCACAACCATCCTCCTCCTTTGCCTTTTAGATGCAGTGCATAAATAGTTTAAATCACCTATCTCCCATCTTTCTTGCATGGCTGTCCCTTCTGTGAGCCATGTATATTTTCCTCTTAGAGGGGAACTTATCATTTCCACTAGGGCATTATATACATTGAGATTGGTTGTAGCATCTACATGGATTTTCAGGAAGTACTGAAGGAAACAACTACGTGCCTGGCATGCCATACTGTGGACCCCCATTTCTTGGCGCAGCGCTGCCCCAGGTGTCGCTGGTGAGAGCAGAGCCACTTTCCTGAGGAAAACATTTTGCCCCACCTCCAATGTTGTGCAAGTCTCATATCCCCATGGCTCACTTCCATACACAGTGCCACCATTTTGATCTTAACGTTCAGTACTTCTAGACATTTATCTAGTCTTTTCCCCCCATACAGATAGTAAAACCTTTGGAGCCCCTTCAGACTTACTTGCAACTGCCTGACTGCCTAATGTATATGGGCAGTCCATGGTATCTAGTCATAGCATCGAATGCCAAAGCATCGAATGCCTTACCATCTAAAAAAAAAGTGTTGAAAAATAAAAGCATCTAATGCAGTTTTTTTAAGGTAAAGGGTTTATTTTAATTGTTTTGGGTTTTTAAAGGTTAAAAAAGGGGGCTTGGGGAGGACCCCCCATTAAAAAAAAGAAATAAAATGCATTTGATGCTTTTTTTTCGATGCTTTTTTTTCGATGGTAAGGCATTCCCCAAGGTATATTTAGGAGATCTCCTCCTCTATTCTTTCTTGATTGATGCTCCACTTGCCCTGTCGTTTGCCTCTACCAAAGGTTACAAAGTTTAGCAACAGTTTAATGTTTGTATAGAACTGCTTAGCATACTGTAGGCTTCACTCCAGACCCCCTTTGTGAGAACAATCAGTGCTATGTCATCAGCATAAAGCAGCGCGCTATAGGACACTCCATTTAGCTTTCGCTGGAATGACCTTAGCGGATGACTCATGCTGGTTAAAGCAAACATGACAAATGTGAGTGGGGCCAGTGGGCAACCCTGTCGGACTCCTCTGTTTGTAACAATGTCCCTTGAGTATTTATTCCCACCTGCACATCGGATTTCTGCTGCGGTGTTACCATACACCAGCAGTATCATCTGCAGCAGTCCCACTGGGACCCCTATGTTAGCTAGTTTTGACTACAGGATACTCCTATCGAATGAGTCAAAAGCTTTTGCTAGATCGAGGAATGCTACATATACCTTTCCCCCTCTTATCCTTCTACAATGGTCTGGAGCACAAAGCACTGGTCCATTGCTGAATATCCCTTCCTGAATCCTGCTTGATTGTGTGGCATTTTCCCCTGCTCTAAGGCCCACTCAGATAGGCGGGTTGCCAGGCATCCTGTACAAATTTTACATGCAATGTCAAGAAATGAGATCGGCCAGTAGCAATGGGGGTCCGTTACTTTGGCCTTTTTTTAAATTGTTACCAGTAGACTTCTGTTCCATAAACCCGGGCATTTTCTGTGCGGCCACTATTGTATTGAACCCTTGTGTCAGGGCGTGTACCCATCATTCTACATTCCACAGACAAACCTATTTTAATTTCTTTTTAATTGTGTAACATAGACCCGGATTTCCTCCTGACCAAATGTTAGTTTTTCAGCTAGATTTTGCCCTACATCATTTCCACCAGTTTTATCTGCCTCTGGATCATTAAGTACTCCCTCAAAATGTGCAACCCATCTTTCTGCAGGAATAGAGCCAGTAGCCCCCTTGTCCATTTCCCCAAATCCCTTAGCCACTAGTCTCCAGAAAGCCTTCACATTATGTTCTTCCACTATCCTGAGTATGTGTTCCCATTGTTTCTCCATGAATTGATATTTCTTATCCCTCAACAGTTTTTTATATGCACATTTTTGTTCATGGAGGGCCCGTTGCCCCGGACTACAGCTTGATTTAATCTCCATTTTGCATCCCTACACTCTGCATCAAATCAGGTTACGTCTTCTGGTTTTCTCTTTTCCCTGCTGTGCTCTTTTCCCACGGGCTTTGCCAGTCTAGCCCTTATATACTCTGTAATGCCTCCATACTGTGTGATAATCTTTCGCTGATCGGGCTAATTGACCATTTTCAGTATCAGCATCTCTTGTCCCTGAAAAAGGTCTTCCATCTCTGCTCTCCCCACTTTCCTTATACTATCAAGCATAACCATCTCTAACTTAGGTTGTAAGACCTCCTCCCTTACCTCTTTTCTTTGCCACACTACCATCATGGGGTTATGGTCACTCTCTGATCTTTCTATAACTTCAAATGATTTCACTTAGTTAAATGCAAGTGATTCTACTATAGCATAGTCTATGGTTGATTTTCTGCCCCCTGACTCAAATTTGAATTTAGGTGGTATATCTCCCCTGCATCTGCTGTTATGCTCTACTAGTAGGAGAGATTGCATCAGGTTGGCAAACACATTTCCCCTTCAATCACTTATGTGGTTTTTTTATTCCTTTTTGGGATCCCCAGACAGTCTTCTACCAATGTCAACTCAGCAATTGCCCCCTGCGTTGTCCCCAACTTTGCATTCAGGTCCCCTATTAATAACAGGGTTCCCGCTGGGACTGATTCGATCACCGATCTTATGGGTCCTTCTTTCCCAAATATTATTGCTTCCTGGGCTTTCGGCAGGATAGTTATTCTCTGATTTTCCTTTTGAGTTGCTGTGCTTAAGCCAATATACAGTGCATACTCATTTGCCTGTTTACTGCCAACCCTACCACTTGCTTTCGTATCATTGTTTCTAATCCTTTTCTTCACCTACCCTTCTGTGATTTGCATGCATTTACTACAAAAATATCAAAGGCAGGGAAGAGTTCCTCCAGCAGACGTGTATTCTTTAGCCAGGTTTCCTGGAGGCAGTTTATATCATGTGCCCCTATCCACCGAATCCGCCCCACATAATGGGCCTTATTCTTTACCCTCGCTACATTCCAGCTGGTTACACTCAGCTGATTTTCCTTGCCTCCCTTTCCATGTTTTATCTTCTGCCCTTTTATGTATGGAATCTCTTGTGTCATTAACATTTGCCCTGGCTCAGACATTCTCCCATTACCCATCGCCCGCGTGGCCTTAGGGATGACTTGGCTGTACGTGGAGCATACATCGGTATAACGTCTCCAATGCCTGATGTGAGATTTGGGGCATACGGGGGATCTCCTTTAAGATGCTCTCAAATTCCCTGCTAGAATAATCTAGCAGGGACAGTTTGGAGCCCACCACTTGTTGCTTGTGCTGGAGTCCGCCGTCTTACCTTGAGTTTCAGGGGGACCATTTAACGTACTGTACCAGGTATCATGAGTTTGACATACTGTGGCTTGGGTGTCCTAGGGCTTCCTTGTGATTAATATGCACAGTCTAATGAAAGGGTTTCGGAAGCGGAGGCGAATACTACACCCTCCACAATACATACAGTCAGACAGTATCCTTTCAGCAGAGAGAATGTTACAAGAAATATCATTCACATTGAGTATTGCGGACAGTTCTTTCACTTAAGTTATTTTGTATAAATTCTTGTTACCGTGCGTTCTTCACTTGAACGTGCATACCAAGTTCATCTTTCTCCATCCCTCTAGGGGTCGACCTTAACTCTTTCCTGCTCTGGTGGAACTCCCTTGTACTTGTTTGGCACCACCACTGGTTGCCTTGTGACATTTCATCTCAGGCATTCCTGTTGTTGTAATAAATAATCAACCTCTTTCCTCTGGTTTTTACATGGCTCTTCATGGACATCTGTATTTTTCCAGTGTGGACCCACCACCCCTTTTACAGTCTAGAGACAACGTAATAGGCCTAGGAGAATTCAACGTTACCGTTCTTGGCTAAAATGCTCAAAATAGAAAGTAAACTTATTCTCAGCCAGAGAAGAACAAGGATCATCTTATTTTGGCTTCTTTTTGTTGTTGTTCTTCTTTGGTACCAATGGCACTCTAGGTTCCTTAACTGATGATATAGCTTACCCGAAAATAGTGCCTTTCTTTTGTATCACTTTCTTTTTTAAGTTCCTCAAAAACATTCCTGAAGAACTATGAGACTCATGTTCAGTGTTCCTAAAACATTTTGTTTGCTTAGGTTTTCTTGGATTTTACAGGTTTTGATTCACCAATTTTAGGTACTATTGGGTTTCCTGCTTGAGATATTTGACCTGAGTTATCCATTGGCACAGACAGTACTTTTATGGTAGGCAAAGGGAAGCAGCAAGCCTCAGAAGCAGAATTATCAATGATATGGCTCTCTTCTATTAAGGAAATATGAACTTCAGCGGAGAGTTTATTATTCCAGTGTTTAAGTCAGTGTTCATTTTCTCCCCGTGAGGTAGCATGAAGCTTCTGTTCAGTAAAGACGTTCTCATTTAGTTTGGGTAATGAAGATAAAACAAAGTTCAGTGCAGAGAACGTATTAGGGGCCAATTTCCTAAGTCACAAAGATGTTTGAGCATCTCAAAGAAAGAATCATCTTCCATAGTAGAAGACATATGGGACTCCTCATGGTGATCTTGAAAGAGGGCAGGTATCTGTGAGATCGAGTTACTGAGGGTACTGTACCAAGCCCCAACTGCTCTACCCCTCTCCAAAACTCTTGGGAGACCCTGCTGACTAATCATAGTGCACACTCTCCACAAATGAAAGAGCTTGAACCACTCCCTAAACAGACCCCAATTCAAAAGATTGAAAAATGAAGCTTTCTTTTTAAGGGAAAGGGTTTCCCTGTGATCGCTGATGGTAGCACATGTTTGGATATTGTTGCACACTTGCTCAACACATCAAAGAATAGTTCTCCAGGGGTTTGCGAGTCCCATATGCAGTGAACTCTGTGGAACCGCAGAAACAGTATTGCATATTCACAACGTATTGAATGTTAAAAGCTCAGCACCCTCATACCCAGTGAAACAAAATATCTCCCAAATGTGTGCAGTATGTTCACAACCAGCAAAGCACATGCTAAGTACAACAAAGAACTCTAAGAGGTTTGGACAGCACCTAAGCATGTCAGAGGAGAGTTTATGAGATGGCAGATTATGGAGAGGTCAATTATAAACCTGGCCTAGGCCTTTCAACCGGAAGCAACCACAGGTATCCCAAGAGAAGCCCATCAATCACAGCCCTCACCAACTTATCAGCCCCAGTTTCAGACCATAACCATCGGGCCCACCCAGAGTCAATAAAACAGTAAGAAAGCAACGCTTATCAGGGTATCATACCAACAACTCTCAAACTGCGCCAGCCTAAAAGTTCCATATAATTAGACCTAGCTGCTTCCTGGTGGGATGTGCTGGTAATTCCCTATTCATTGCCTCGCTTTTTGTGCATTGTTTTATTCCAATTGTTCATGTTTAAGAATTTCCGTTTTATATACAATTGTCTCTATCTTAATGAATCGAATTTAAAATGTATGACTCTGTGCTATGTAATAGCCTTGAAAAAGACATGTGTGGGTTGAAACACATGTTGGCTAGAACACCTTAATTTATATGTCAATTCAGGTTTTATTATTAAAAATGTATAAACCGAGAGTAGTTTTGTCTGTGATAATTGTTGTAAAATAATGTTTTGCTGCAGGGGATTTGACCTTATATTAGACAGATCTAATTGCATCGTTGTCACAAGATCTCTTGTTTTTCTGACAGTAAAACAGAAAGCCAACAAAACAGTAGTCTAGTTCATAAAAGTGGGGTAAAATCTTGGACTATTCATAGACAATGAGAGAGAGCTGGGGGCTCCCGAAGCAGAGAGCAGGAGACAGAGAAATGGGCAGCCTAGCTGCCAATCCCCATCTGCTATTTACAGCTACAGATGTATGTTACTACTTTTAGACCCATGCCCCATAGATAGAATGCCTGTAACTCTCATTGAACCCTTTAAGTGACCTTGGAACAAAAACACTGAAAAAAGATGTCTTTTTCCACATGACATATACTTACATTATCATTTGACGAGGAGGGAGATAGTACGTTCTGTGCCTGCCACCCCACCTTTGAAGTACTAGGGATCATGGGGAAAATTTGATTCCCGGCACACTGCTTCTCCTAGGAAGGGTGAAGGTACGGGTTGGTAGGCAACTTAAAGGGTAATCGGTTCTAGCAGTGCGATGCCCATGTCACTTATGGTGTGATGACGGAGGAGCTGCTTCAGGTACAACCTGCCCAGATTTTGATATTTTCATGAATACATGTTTATATCAGGCAATAAGCACATGGTTGTCAGTCATTTAAAAATTAGTAGGCAGCGTGAGTTATTTTGAAGGAAACAAACACACCGATTGGTGCATTTGCGAGCCTTACGTCACGGTAAGCCCACTCATGTCCGTGCACGTCCCCTGCGCCAGTCTTCGTTATTCTTTTTTTTTCTTCTTTTAGGCCACCATAGAAAGGGAGACCCTTCTCCCTGTTCCATGGTGGCCATTTTTTCTGTTTACATTTTTTTTCAATGTACGTGAATGGCCCTTCTCCCCTTCCATGGTGCCCATTGGGCCTCATTACGAGTTTGGAGGCAGCCATGCCCTTAATAAAGGCATGGCTGCCTCCAAACCCGGGTCCGGGTTCCCTGAATGGGGAAATACTGGGCCATTCCGACCTTGGAGGGCCCGGTATTTCCCCATCCAGGGAACCCGGACCCGGTACATCCCCATTCCCATTCTAGCCGCCATAGGCCTCAATGTGAATGAGGAGCATGCGAACAACGGGCCCGTTAATGACGGGCCCATTGTTAGCATGCTGGGCCGCTTGCAGGACCTGCTAAGGACGTCTGGTGTCCAGATGGGTCCCACGAGCGGACCTCGTAATGAGGCGGTATGGGGTTAACGGCACCGGCACCTTTACCGGTGCCACTAACCCCATACCGCCAAGGTCATAATGAGGCCCATTGTCTTTATTTGCGATGGCCCCCGCAGAAAGAGAAAATGGACTGCGTTTTTGTGTATCCGCGGCATCCATTTTTTATACATTTTTAACTTTTTTTTTCAGCTGCGAAACGCAACGTGTCTCTCAGCCGGGAAAAAAATACTTTAGTGCCCCGGTCTTACGGGCTTGGGTACTAATGGCAACATGCCCCTCGACTGCAGGCCAATACCGCATAGGTAATGCCCGCAGGGCCTTCGTTAAGGTCCTCACTACGCTCGTGCCTGTAACTATGGGCCCCGGGCATTACCTTATGCAGTATTGGCCTGCAGACTCGGGGCATATAATTTGAGGGCTCCAGCGAATCTCCAAGTATTCACATATACCCATATATTTTTTGACAGCACAAATCTGTGTAAATCTAATTTGGGAGCCATACATTTCCAGGAAAGTTCGAGGGGGGGTAGACCTGGTTCGGGTAGATACTTAAGAATACAATTTGAAAAATAACTCCAGAAGAAAAGGTAGTCCTTCAAATCTGAAAATATGCTCTAGATAATTTTCCAAATTAAGCTCTTCTTTAAGAAATCCCAATAGGTTAATACACATTTTGCAGTGACCTGTGTGTAACCCACAGATCACAGGTAAGGAAGATCTCATCTTTTCATCATTCTCAAGTTGATCAGAAAGTTGAATTGATAAGTGGGTAATTACAGAGCTTTACTGAACTTTGACTATATTATACTGAGAAATCAAGGCATTGGCAGTTTGGATTTTTAAACGGAAATCATATTAGTGCCTCCTTTTTGATTCATATTGGCCTAAGCCCAAGTTGCTCTATGGGGAAAACCGCGTTGCAAAGTTCTGAATTAGAATTGACTTTCAAGCGCCATCTTTGACAGTGTCCTCCATTTTGGTTCTAATTTCTGCTCACTCCAGTAATGATTAAACCATGTTTTCAGCTGCAAAAGCAGAATCAACCTTTGAGCCTCTGTCAACACCAGGGCTGTCAGAGCAGACTATTTGTCCTGTGCAAATAAGACCTTGCATTCAGAATGAACTCCCATTCAAAGTGTAATCTATGTCTACAAACCTCATCTTCCCACAAACAGTGTTATACAATAAATGCAAACTGATGCCGCGAGTTTCTGAAGGAATTCTATGTACATTGGAAAGCTAGAGATCCACACAGCTGACGGCAACAAGGTTTGTCAGTATGTGTAAGGAACCTTGGAGCTAAAATGAACTCCAATTTAGAGTGTTTTCTGTATAAATAGCCTTTGCTATATTCAAACACAAGAACTGAATGTAGGCAAACTATAAACTGTGTACGTTAGCAAAAGCTATTGAATTTGTTTCTTGGAACTAGGATCAGCCTAAGCTGAATAACCAACATGACCAGACAGAACAAAGTTGTAACCATTGTATTTTGATGGCTAGAAAACACTTGAAGAATGTAAAAATAATATTGTCGTATTTACTATGTGAACTGGGCACGAACCCAAATTTGTAACTTATTAGTTTGGAGATGGGCTGAGCTATTGCCAGGATTCTGTATAAATACTGCCTCTTTTGTGATGATCAGGACTCACTCTCCTCACAGTGTTTCTGGTACACACTGAGAGGTGCTGTGAACCAGATAGCTCAATTACAAAGTAGGGGATTGCCACAAATAGTGGTACAGCTATTGAGGGGGTCTCAAATAATCACACAAAAAGGTACAAAAGCTGTAGAGAAATAAATTGGTAAACTATAGTCTTAATTTGCATGGTATCAAAAAAGATAACCTAATAATTCTTCCTTGAAGCAACTAGAGATAATCTGAGGGCAATCGAACACAATGTGAAGCTAATGTTAAAGAAACATTTTTAAAGGTTTATTTCACAGAAAAAAGAAGAGAAAGTTATAATGACAAACTGACATGTAATTTACAGTGAAAACAGGGTGCATGTAAAAATTGAAACACCAAAATTTAAACTAATGAGAGAAACATAAATGAAATGTTCAGTACATATAAACAAAAGTATACGTTAACAAATTTGCCAAAGTTAAACAATAAATGAAACACAAATCAAAATGAAAGAACAGCTCAATACATTTGTGCAAAAGTGTAATTTCACTTAGACAGGTCTGCCTACGTAGACTTTTCACAATTGTTCATGTTGAAAAGAATGGTCTCCAAGAAATGTTGTTGGAGAAAAAAGAGTTAGAGTTCCAACAGAAAGAGACCAAAATGACGTTTCGGCGTGCCACCTGTAACGCCGTTGGTGTCAGAAAAATGCCTTCCTCGGGGCAAAGTAAGTAATGATAATCCCTGCAGGGAAGCAGACAAAACAAAAAAAGTATAAAATAACATAAAGCTTCCTGTGTGATTCTCAAACGAAAATCTTGAGTTGTCAAGTTACCTAAACAATTGCTTCAAAAACATTTTTTTTATCAAGACTAGTAAATAAATCTGTCCAGAAAAGGAACCTTACCCAATTTAATGTGGGGTCAATTCTTCTAGACAGAGTTTCGAGACGTAAAAATCACCTCGGTGCAAACCGTGAGCACAAGTGTCTAGTGGGAGTCCAAGGAGCAGCACTCATTTGTGAGACTTATAGATCACAATGTATTGATAAGTATTTAGACTCAAGGTTGCATCTGGTTTAGATGCATACAAATGTAACAGGCATGTGCCTACCTTGGTAGAAACGTTGCCTTGGTGTCTATAAAAAGGTGGAATCCTAAATCATTGGATACAAGATCCATCTTGAAAGAATAGTGTAAGCTGGTAAAAAATCATGAACAAAATGTATTAGTGTTGTACACTTAAAGGCATCAACAATGCGAACATGAGGAAAGGGTGCTTACTTTTTTAATCTTTGCTGGCGAAGTGGTGCCCAGTGTTACTGGATCCCTTTCAAGTTACAGGTTCCCAATGAGTAAACAAGGGCTCGTTCCATAGGCGGTTAAGGAGACCTGCCGGAGAAACGAATAAAGCCCTTTCAGCATGGAACTAATGGGACTTGTAATGGATAAAATGCAAAATTACGAGTACATGCAGAAAAGTGAAGTAGATGCGACGGCAAGGCAGTCGGAGGTCCAGGTCCAATAAGCGTGTGGACGTGCAAAGGACAGGAAAAGTGCAAAATTAATGCACTTACCCTCAACAATGGAGGAGTTAGAGCTGCGTGGAAATCGCTGCAGCCGATATGTACAGGTTTGCACGGAGGTCTGGCAGCAAATGTGTGCTCTAGTCCCTCCTGCGGGTATAATAGGTAGGCCGTGGCAACGCCCACCCAGGAAACAAGAATTTGTAGTGTGACAAGGCTTGCCCTGATAGGTCACTGGCTGAGTGCTGTTCCAGATGCGTACCTCATAGGTCAATTCCAGCGTACCCCCTGTGTATGAGCTACCGTGACGTAGCCGGCCCTGAAGGGGTGCCGGCGACACACCCTTGAGAAGGGGAATGTCCAATACCTGGAAATACGGGCTTGTGAAGACTGAGTGAATATGTCTATTGCCGAGGTAAAGAAAGGGACTGTCGAAAAGACAGTAAACGCAACCTCTGTGTGGAACGCGGTAAAATGAAAAAAGTGAAAGGGGCCGTATACGGAGCAGGTAATGTATTGAGTGACTTAAATGAGTTCACAATCGATCCGGCACATGGCGTATGCAGTTGTGTGTTGCAGAAGTGTTACTAAAAAGTAAAAGAGCCAGGATAAATACTGAATGAAAATTCAGAAGGTTGAGGTATGAGTGTTACCTCCCATGTCAAATGGTAATACCAAGATAATGTTTAAAGAAGGGCAATGCTGCCAAAATATAATTAAGGAAGAAAATGTATATGCGCATTATTAAAGCAAACGTGTTAGAAATTGCTATCATCTTCCTGCAAGGGGGATGTCTATATGCGAGAACAGGGGCCAGATTGCAAAGACGTGACAGGGCTCGACTGAATAAAGCCCTCTGAGAGCGCAAAGGAAGGCACTGTAATCCTAAAATGTAATAAAGGTGGAATGAATTCCTCATTTAATCCGTGATTGTGGGTGCCTAATCGAAAAATCCAATGTGCCTCTTTATCCAGTAAACCTTTGTGTATGTTGAAGGAATTTTTAACTGTTTCCAATATCCACCATAACATGTCGTTCGGTGAATGTTTCAAAGTCACATAGTGATTGACAAGGGGTGCCGTGGCGATTCTGCATCTAATGCGTGAGCAATGTTCCAAAATTCTAATGTGTACTGTTCTGCTTGTTTGCCCAACATACCTTAATCCGCAAGGACATTCAATGTAATAAACAACATTTTTGATTTTGCAATTAGTCAGGTGGGACAAAGTCCACACCGGTTCGTCTATTTTGAAATCCTTCATCTTTTTGGTAAAGGTACATGCCATACAGGAACCGCATGGGTAGTGCCCCTTGACTGACCGCAAATCCCATAAACCCGTTTTTGGTAGGTCTTTGCGAAAGCTTGAATGTATCAGCTTGTCTCGAATGTTTGAGGCCCTTTAGAGGGCAAAGCGAGGTGGAGGTCCCTCCGGTAGATCCAGTTTGACAATATCCCAGTGTTTCAAAATCTTTTTCTTAATTTGAAAAACTTTGGTGCCGTATGTAAGGACACAGGTCATTTTATTGTTCCCTGGCTGCTGGGCTTTGATGGTAAGTAAGGAATCTCGGTCCGTAAAGCGAGCACGCTTACGTGATCGTTTAATAAGTGTTTTAGGGTAGCCGCTCTCTTTCAGTCTGGTATCTAACTCGTCCACTTGCTGATGGAAATATTGCATGTCAGTGCAGTTTCTCCTTATGCGCAAATATTGCCCATAAGGAAGATTCTCCCTAGGATGCTGAGGGTGATCACTAGTGTAGTGCAGCAATGTGTTCATAGCACTAGGTTTGCTGTGTAAACAGCATTTGAGTTTGCCATCATGATGCTTGATGATGAGATCCAGGAAGATGACTTGATTCTTCGAATATTCGAGAGTGAATTGGATGTTTGTGTCAATCTAGTTAAGCCAGGAAAGGAACTCTAGGAGTTCAGTTTCCGGTCCCTCCCATATAAAAATAATGTCATCTACATAGCACTTCCAGTTCAAAATTGATTTAAAGAAGGGATTGTATTCACACAGAATGTGTTCATTTTCAAATTTGGCCATGAATAGGATAGCCAAGCTTGGCGCGAAGGCGGCTCCCATTGTGGTGCCTTTAGTTTGTATAAAAATGGTACCATTAAACTCAAAATAGTTTTTACATAATGCTAATTCCATCAGTTCCATGATGAAATTAATTGGCACCCTTTGTTGTGAGTTTGATTCTGTGAGGTATTGCAGCATGCAATCTAGGGCTTGTGCTTGAGGAATGCTGGTGTACAAAGAAGATATGTCCATGGTCACTAAAATTTGTTTAGTAGGATCAAACTTAAGATATTCAAAAATTTGAGTTGTGTTCATTGTGTCCTGTAGTTAAGTCCTTGCTTGAATATTCAGCGGTTTAAGAAAAGTGTCAATGAATTTACACAGTGGCTCGAGTATCGTACCACAACCCAGATAGCTATCTGCTTTTGGTATTTGAATCTGTGCAGGATAAACCTTTGAAAACTTTGTGACTGGCGGATCAAATTTTTTGGTGGTACCAAGCCTTGATATTTCCTTGATTTTACAAGATGGAGCCCGAATAGGCACCCTCAAGGTTGATGCCATCTCATTGAAGGTTGACGCGGCCATCGGACTGGGATCGGACGGTGAAAAAATGGGTCCCCTTGCTTGGATGAGAAGCGATACCTCAACAGTACTGCACGGCCCGATCCCTGGACGGTGAGCTCGCGGTCCGAGGCGGCATCTTGACGAGGGTCCCCATATCGAGGTGGGTATTTTTGCCGGAATCGCCAGCCACGAGGATCCTTTATTGTTCTTTGTAATCCGATCGGACTTCGCTTTGTCCTTTGATCCGGTGAGTCGTATTATTGTCAATTATTGACCAGGCAACACCAGTATTCTGATATGCCTGGGAAATTGTCTGCCTGTTTCAGGGCGTTATTCCACAGTGCAAGACAATCTTTGGAATTTGGCCAACCGGCGCCAATGGAGGGGTCGCTGGTGTGTACTATGTACTGTAAGCACGGCATTGGTAGTATAGTATTTAATGATATTTGGCACAGACAAACTAGAAATGCTTCCGAACTTCAGTGGCCAATCAATGGTAGTTTTGAAATCCCTCGTATTGAATACTTAGAATCCATATTATTGAAGAAAAAGGCTAGACCTGCAGCATTCAATGTATTACAGAATTGGAAGAAAGAAGCTATGCAGCAGCTTAAGAGTAGAGAAAAGCATCCGCGCCGTCATATGACCAATGCCGAAAAAGCGTTGTTATATGACCAGAATAAACAGTCTGACTCAGTTAGGAATATGGATAGGGCTTTTTCACTTGGTATCCAGAAAATGTATCCTTCTAAAGACTTTCATGTATCTGATGAGCTGATTGACAAACTTCTAAATGAATGAATGCCTGGTGCCACTGCGCCACCTCTGTATGTTCCTCTTCCTGTTGATTTGCCTCTTCCTGCTGTTATTCCTCCTCCTGTAGCTCGTCCTGCTACTCATATTGCAACTATTAATGTTCCTCTTCCTCCGGCTGTTGTTCCTCCTCTTGTTGTCACTCTTCCACCTGCTCCTCCACCTTTGCCTGCTGTTACGGGTCAGGTGAGTTTGCCTGCTGCACCAGTGATAGTACCTCTGTTTCCGAATGTACAAAATTTGCCTACTCCCCCTCTTCCAAGTGGTTCTACAAGTTGCCTACTTCTCAGTTGCCTATGAGAGAGATTCCCGCTAATCCTGCAGCAGGTACACCTGCCCATGCTATCCCTGCACATTATGTGTCACAGTTCCTTCACGTCCCGTTTTTGAGACAGGAAGTGAACACCATCAAACAATCTATTCCCGATTTTAGGAAGAATCCGACGGGGTTCTATAAGGAAATAGAGTCTGTCTTACAATCTGCAGTATTCACCTTAAGTGATATTGATTTGTTATTTCCTGTACTCCTGCCTATTGATTTATGGAAGCGGATTAGGACTGTAGATGATGTACAAGGATTAGGAGATTCATGGGATACTATGGCTAGACTCAATAGAGAAAGACCAGCTGGTGAGAGATCGCCACAGGTAATATTAACTTTACCAGATAGAATAGTTACGAAATTGAAAACTATAATTCCTGAGAGAAGGATTATTTGGGACAAGTTTACTGTCTCAGGAAAATCTGAGGGTGCTACCGAGTTCTTTAACCGGCTCGAACAAATATTTTCAGATTTCAGTAGGCAAGACTTAAGCACAGAGTCTGGGAAATGACTATTCATGGACAAATTTGTACGTGGATTGCTGCCTGACATCCAGTCACAAATGATGTCCTCAGAGAGCACTTGGCAAGCGAAGTCTCAGTCTGAAGTATTGTATATGGCTCAGTACTATGAGAATTGTGTCAATAACGAAAAAGAAAAAGTTGAAAAGAGAAAAGGTGACTTAAAAACAAAAGTACTATTGCAGCAAATTGTTAGAGGCCCTAGAGGGGGTAATTCGCAATTTAGGGGTCAGTATGTTCCACAGGGAAATGCGCCATTGGGTCCTGTGAACATAAACCAGTGTGCTTATTGTAGACAGGAGGGTCACTGGCGTGCACAATGGCCGATCCTCCAGCAGAGGTCGAATAACGCATTTGGTAACATGGGTAGATGATCCAGAGGCCGCCCTGGGGCAGGGGGTCCTGGTAGAAGTCAGTTTTCTCAGAATTTACAACCTTTTTCACAGGACAATCAGGCACCAAGTGTGGATAGTAGAAATATTTTTGATCATCATTCTGCTGCTTACCTCTCTGAAGAACTTCCTTTTGACGACATTCTGTTTCGCTAGGATTGCCCGAAACAGGGTTTGGAACCAACGCCTATTCCCGTTAATCAGAAAGGTCCCTACGTTGAGATGATAGTGGGAAATAGGAAACATCTATTCTTGATAGATACAGGGGCACAGAAGTGTTCCATTGACCATCACAGGTTCCAAACATTCCACTGTCAGGGCAAACCAATGTTTCTGTTGGGTTTTCTGGCACACCAGTTGTCTGTCCGGTTTCTTCACCGGTACCTATTACTTTGGGTCCATTTACGGACCACTGTCCATTCCTTTTGACTACGAATTGTGGAGAGAATCTGTTGGGGTTGAATCTGTTGAAAGAATTTAATGTGGTAATCCATTGTTCTTCTGATGGAGTGCATTTGAAGACTTCACCACAACAACTTTCTGTCTCTCAGTTCTTGATCAGACCTTTGAGCTGGAATTTAGTGATGTTCCGGAGTGTCTGTGGGCAATTGATGACAATGATGTCGGTGTTCTACAAATTGAGCCTGTTAAGATCATTTTGAAACATGGAGCAAAGTTGCCACATGTCCCTCCGTATAAGATCTCGGTTGATGGTGAACAAGCTTTGAAATGCATAGTCTCCGATTTTGTGCATCGTGGGGTAATGGAGGAAATTGCAGGTAGTTTGTGCAATAGTCCGATTTTGCCCGTGTACAAAAAAGGCGATAATGCAATTCCTTTTCGTTTCATTATTGATTTACGTTCCATTAATAAAATCGTTGCTCCACAATTTCCTATTGTGCCTGATGTGACAACAATATTGACCAGTGTCCCAGATTAAGCTGCTCACTTCAGTGTTGTGGATCTTAAGAACGCTTTCTTTAGTATTCCTATACATAAATACAGCAGATACTTGTTCACGTTCACCTTAGGGGACGCTCGTTTACCTTCGCCTGTGCACCGCAATGTTGGCTTTGACGAAGAAGGGCATTTCTTCGCCATTGCCGTGGAACTTGGAACACCAGCAAGCATTTGATCTGCTCAAGACTGCATTGTGCTCGGCACCAGTTTTGGGCACACCAAACTATGAAAAGGCCTTTGTGTTGTATGTGCATGAATGTGATGGATGTGCTTTGGCTGTGTTAACGCAGGAACATGGCGGGAAGAATAGGCTGTGCGGCTACTTTTCTTCCGCCCTTGATCCTGTAGCATGCGCTTTGCCAAGATGTTTGCGAGCTGTCGCTGCTGGTTAGGTTAGGCCATGCTTTAACCCTGATGGTTCCTCACTCTGTAGATGTTCTATTAAACAGAACACAAATGCAACATCTCACCTCGACACGATTAACGAGATACAAATTGATCTTGTTTGCACCGCACCGCACATCAAAATTCAGAGATGTTGTGTTCTCAATCCGGCTGAACTTTTACCTTTCCTGCAAGGTACTGCTTGCAGTGACGAAGAGTCACATGACTGCCTTTACACTACAGAACAAGAGACGAAAGGCAGAATCGATCTAAAAGACACTCCTTTGAACAATCCACAAGGGGAGCTGTTTTGTGATGGCTCCTGTTTCAAACTCCCGGATGGTGCATCCACAGCTGCTTATGCAATCACCACACTAAGCATGGTCATGGAGACCAAAAGAATCGTGCATAATTCCGCGCAGGCCGCAGAGATTATAGCATTGACCTGAGCTTATGAGCTTTCCGAAGGGCTTCCGAAGGGCTTACTGTAAATATATATACTGAGAGTCAGTATGCCTTTGGGGTGGTTCACAACTTCACAGACTTTGGGCAGAAAGAGGTCTCCTGACCTCACATGGCACTAAAATTCTGCATGGCTCCTTGATAGTACGGTTACTCTCAGCGCTTGCACTCCCTACTCAGCTAGCCATTATGAAATACGCAGCACATCAGAAGGTTGTAGGGGAAAGCTTTTGCTAGTCAGATAGCCAAACAGACTGCCACTGATCTCTCTTCAGAAATGTGTACTTCAAGGGAAGCCATAAATTCCTGTACTTTGGATGAGGGTATTGACTCTGTGAAGAACATTCAAGCCTATGCCACATTAGAAGAATCTAAGAAATGGGCTGAGGGTTTGGTGGAAATTGGATGACGACGGGTGTTGGGTGGACAAAGTTGAAGGGAAGTGTTTACTGCCCGATGCATATGTAATGATGATGGTTGTTATGGCTCATGGACCCACCCATATCTGTGCTCATAAAGTCACCAGAATGTTGCAAAATGGGTGGGTAAATGACAAAATCCCTAAGGTAGCTGAACGTTTTGTTCAGGGGTGTCTGATTTGCTTGCAGCATAGTGTGGGAAAGGGCACATCAACTCCTAGGGGTAGTTTTGGTCCACCTTCTGTCCCCTTTGAAGTGATTCATTTTGATTTTATTGAAATGGAGCGTTGTAACAACTTGAAATACGTATTAGTTGTCACCTGTGCCTTCAGCAAGTGGGTTGAAGCCTTTACAGTCAAAGATGCCACTGCTATGACCATGGCAAAGACCATGCTGAAGGAATATTTTACTAGATTTGGTTTGCCAAGAGTCATCTGTTCGGACGATGGTCCACATTTTATCGCTGCTGTAATTTTGCAGATATGCACGGGATTACAGATCGATAAATGGTTCCATTCGGCCAGACACGCACAGAGTGCTGGACTAGTAGAAAGACATAATGGCATCATCAAGAACAAGCTCGCTAAGACGTGTGCAGGCACCAAACTAAAATGGCCGGATGCCTTACCGATCGTGTTATTGTCCATGAGGACGACCCCTCAAACTAAGACTGCGCTCTCTCCCTTTGAGGTGGTCATGGGTAGGCCAGCCAATATTTGGAATGTCCCAAAACTTCGTTCTTTGCGCAAGGTCGAAAATGTACTTCATTCTGACTACCCTGGCCAGTTAACTAAAAATCTGTATTTGATTTATCACCAGGTGCGAGAGGCTTTACCTGTGAGGTACAAGGGCCCTGGTCACAGCATACGGCCGGGTGACTGGGTCCTCACAAAGGCATTCAAGCGATCCTCTTGCCTCGCACCTCGTTGGTGGGGTCCGCATCACGTCCTCCTGGTCACACAGACAGCAGTGCGGGTAGCAGGAAAGAAGAATTGGATCCACACGTCGCACGTCAAGAGCTTCCACACCCTGTGCCACATGCTACAGAAGATACAGAACCCCTCACCGGTACTGCAAACAATGATCGCGAAGCAGTAAACATCATCGAGTGTGCATCAGAGACTCTCCCTGGGCCTGTGGGGCCGGGGGAAACAGCCATTTTATCTCCACACTCTCCAACAGTTTAATCTTTAAAGTTTATTCCGGATCTTGCATCAGATCTCGTTTTGGATTCGTCGCTTCCATCGGGAAGTGACGACACGTTGTTCACAGATCACTCACGAGGTACGATCTGCGTCAGAGGAAATAGACCTACTGCACGGTTCGGCTGTGCCATCAAAGAAAATCATCAAAGGGCTTGCCTTTTTGACCCGATCATTTGTAAAGAAAGAGATTCTGTTGGCTGGGGTTTGTGAAAGGACTAAGAAGATGCTCAGCCTGGAGGTCGCCAGCAAAAAAACAGTGGTGTAAATCGTTTGAAGAACAATGCCTGCAACCGCTCCCGCTCGTACTGAACAGATAACAGACTGTGTGACCAGCCACGAAAACAAACAATCGAATATGTGGGCCCTGAAAATGTATTGTTCTCTTGTGATAATGTTAACTGGTTTTACAATAGTCATTGCCTTAGGATTCTGGTATCTGGAAGAAGTACATCCACTTGAAAATGTGTTACCCATTGAAAATGTACCCACTGTTTCTACTCCGTTCGTGCATCTGTACACTCTATCTCCTGGAGACTCTCAACACAGACAGAATTACCATAACAATACTCTATTACTCATTATGAATGCTACACATGCCATTTTCAATAAATCCAATTGTTGGGTCTGCTCGCATTTACCGCAACATGGGGATAAGGGGCTGGGCTGGTATATTCATCCTTTACCTTTGACAACTGCTTGCTATGCTTCTCCTAGAGCACTATTCTTTGGCCGATGGAATGATAGCATCTCGGGGAACTTTGATGGAACTAACTTGAATGACTTTGAAAAACATGTTTTAACGCCTAAGGGATGCTCACTCTTTGCAGATAGCAGCAAGCCTAATGTTGCTTCTATTAGGCCTTCTGATAGACTGTCCCGTCATTTTCAATCTCTGATCTCTTTCAAGATGGCTTCCATAGGCAATAGGGATGCCACACCACCTTCTTATACGTCAACCACAGCCCCGATTCAGTTTGTTTCTGCATACAGAGGAATGGTACTCAGTCTATGGGTGATTTCAAGGGTTGCGCCAACGTTGCAAATTTGACTAGTGAGGACAGACCTTTGTATGTAGGCGAACCTGTCTACTTTGTTTGCGGTAATGTAGCATTTCCATGGTTACCCAGGGATTGGCAGGGAACCTGTTATTTAGGGATTCTATTACTCGGGGTATTCATTGATAGCACTGTAGAAATTTCAAAGGCTCGCCCACGGCGGGACGAGTATTGCGATACTTCAGCACAAGTTCTGGGCGATGTAGCTAAATCCTTTGTGCCATTTTGTGGACAAATACTGAACTCTGAAGATATCAGGAGACTAGCGAGAGTACTGGAGAGGACCATCAACTGGACCACTGACATACTCTATAATATGACGTTAGAACAGAAAGCAATAAGGTTAGTGGCAGTTCAGAACCAGATGGCATTAGATGTCATCCTGGCTGAACGTGGTGGGGTATGTAAATTAGTGGGGTCTGCTTGCTCTGTCTTCGTGCCAGATTCCTCCCCAATTATCTTTAGAGCAATTCAAAATCTGCATGTTCTCAGTTCAGAAGTGCATGTTCACGAGGGAAACTGGGATCTTAGTGCTTGGTTCTGGGACTTTCTGTGATCTTGGCGATGAAAGCTACTTTAAGTCTTGCTGTTTATTTTAGGTATTCTGGTGTTTTTCTGCTGTTGTATACAATCTCTTCCTGGGATGTGTTCGATGTTAGGAGGATGTTGTGCACAAGCGATGGGTACATTAGGGCACAAGGTATACGCCCCAGAGAAAATATCTAATGAATTTGTGCTGAACGAAATCTCAGTATCTGACCTTATGGCAATTGATATCTCAGATAGTGATTCAGGATGTATGGACATTGAGACGTGGAGTTACTCGTAGAGCGACTAGTTTAGTTTAGCACTTGGCTTAGGCCAAAAGGAGGGTTTGTTAAATGGAAATCATATTAGTGCCTCCTTTTTGATTCATATTGGCCTAAACCCAAGTTGCTCTATGGGGAAATCCGCATTGCAAAGTTCTGAATTAGAATTGACTTTCAAGCGCCATCTTGGAAAGTGTCCTCCATTTTGGTTCTAATTTCTGCTCACTCTCCAGTAATGATTAAACCATGTTTTCAGCTGCAAAAGCAGAATCGACCTTTGAGCCTCTGTCAACACCAGGGCTGGCAGAGCAGACTATTTGTCCTGTGCAAATAAAACCTTGCAGTCAGAACAAACTCCCATTCAAAGTATAATCAAACTCTCCAAACCTCATCTTTCCACAAACAGTGTTATACAATAAATGCAAACTGATGCCGCGAGTTTCTGAAGGAATCCTGTGTACTTTGGAAAGCTAGAGATCCACACAGCTGACGTCAACAAGGTTTGTCAGTATGTGTAAGGAACATTGGAGCTAAAATGAACTCCAATTTAGAGTGTTTTCTGTATAAATAGCCTTTGCTTTATTCAAACACAAGAACTGAATGTAGGCAAACTATAAACTGTGTACCTTAGCAAAAGCTATTGAATTTGTTTCTTGGAACTAGGATCAGCCTAAGCTGAATAACCAACATGACAGACAGAACAAAGTTGTAACCATTGTATTTTGATGGCTGGAAAACACTTGAAGAATGTAAAAATAATATTGTCGTATTTACTATGTCAACTGGGCACGAACCCAAATTTGTAACTTATTAGTTTGGAGATGGGCTGAGCTATTGCCAGGATTCTGTATAAATACTGCCTGTTTTGTGATGATCAGGACTCACTCTCCTCACAGTGTTTCTGGTACACGCTGAGAGGTGCTGTGAACCAGATAGCTCAATTACAAAGTAGGGGATTGCCACAAATAGTGGTACAGCTATTGAGGGGGTCTCAAATAATCACACAAAAAGGTACAAAAGCTGTAGAGAAATAAATTGGTAAACTATAGTCTTAATTTGCATGGTATCAAAAAAGATATCCTAATAATTCTTCCTTGAAGCAACTAGAGATAATCTGAGGGAAATCAAACACAATGTAAAGCTAATGTTAAAGAAACATTTTCAAAGGTTTATTTCACAGAAAAAAGAAGAGAAAGTTATAATAACAAACTGACATGTAATTTACAGTAAAAACAGGGTGCGTGTAAAAATTGAAACACCATAATTTAAACTAATGAGAGAAACATAAATGAAATGTTCAGTACATATAAACAAAAGTATACGTTAACAAATTTGCCAAAGTTAAACAATAAATGAAACACAAATCAAAATGAAATAACAGCTCAATACACTTGAAGTATGTAAAAACAATATTGTCGTATTTACTATGTCAACTGGGCACGAACCCAAATTTGTAACTTATTAGTTTGGAGATGGGCTGAGCTATTGCCAGGATTCTGTATAAATACTGCCTGTTTTGTGATGATCAGGACTCACTCTCCTCACAGTGTTTCTGGTACACACTGAGAGGTGCTGTGAACCAGATAGCTATCTGCTTTTGGTATTTGAATCTGTGCAGAATAAACCTTTGAAAACTTTGTGACTGACGGATCCAATTTTTGGTGGAACCAAGCCTTGAAATTTCCTTGATTTTACAGGATGATTATATTTGCCTAGGCCTAGTGACAACACATTGGGACTTATTACGGGTCTGGCGGTAGCCGTGCTTGTAACAAAGGCACGGCTGCCGCCTGACCTGTGATTTTACCAGCACCTGCGAATGTGCAATTACCGGGTCATGCCGAGGTCAGCGGACCCGGTAATTGCCCATTCACGGGTGCCGGCAATAAGGGACTCCCCATCCCCATTCGGCCCCATAGGACTGAATGGGAATGGGGAAGGTGGTAGCACCGTTATTAACGGTACCAGTGCCACAGTCCTGTTCTGCTCACGTGTGCCGGTAAGGCCACCAGGTCAGACCTGGTGACTGCCAAGGCACCCGCGAGCAGAACTTGTAGTATGACGGTACGGTAGCAACGATGCTGGTAGCGATATGGGCACCGTTGTTGCCTTACCGCCATACTTGTAATGAGGCCCATTGTACACAATTTACATTGCTACAAACTGGTAAGGCATTTTTTATTTGTAATGTCATAACCATTATCAGACCTATGTTTTTGTGACAGGGATTGCTCGTGGTTGTGGTTAACCACCTGGCAATTTTGTATTAACAGTGGTAATACAAGTGTATACACACATTGGCCTTAATTTGCAAACGCATTCTTCAGTAGGAAACTCCGATTGGGAAACGGTTTGTAAGTCAGTCCCATTATCAGTGGGATGATATTATTTGCAACTGACTCCATGGCCCGCATTTAGCACCTTCACAAAACATTCTAGGTATGGAGATACGGGTAAGTTACCAAAGTTCTAGAGCATGTGTGAAGTGCTTGTTGGGGCTCAGGAAATACATATTGGCCCAATGACAATATTTGTGCCATCAGTATTATCACATAGAACGGTAATTTGACTACTGGCAATCTGACTAGGACAGCCCACAGAGAGTACTTGCAGGTCCGGTCCTGTCAATGACCCTTAACCCCGAAGAGGAACCCTTGGTGGGGGCAGAGATAGGAAGCAAGCAATTCATCTTGATGTGGATTTGGGAGCTGAGAAATCATGCACCAGTGAAGGTGACTTCCCGTTATCTGGCAAAACTCTCAACACACAGGGATTCTCTGGGGTTATTTGTACGGTTCCATATACAAAAGAGTTGAATGTAAAGGTGGGAAGAAGGGTAGTTTGCTCTCCCCTATTTTATTCTGAGAGCTCTCCTGTCAACTTGCTCGGCAGGGATCTGCTTAGCAAGTGCAACATGATAATCTCATGTATAGATAACAACATTATCTGGACCACACCAGGAATGTGCATAATAATGGCGATACTTATAATACACACCATGACACATGACGTAGTAGTGTGAGGCATACGCGTTGACCCAGATATGTTCATCCATGGCATAACAGTACTTGTGTAAGCAGTGCCACTAATTGCCAAAGCCTGCTGGAGACTGCCAACTGATTTTATTTTCCGTCCTGCAGTGTCTCCAGAATTGGTAGCAGGCACAATACTATCCATAGACCAATAAGGGTTGTCAGTATCTACAAAAAGAGTAGTTGTTCTCAGAGCAGACAGAGTAGGTTGCCAACGGCACACTGTATTGTGCATTGATTCCACCATACCCTTCAAGGAAGGGACAGATGTAGACATTTTTGAAGACAGTGACAATGACGGGGAGATAATTCTTGAAATTAGTATGCCCTGTGAGATCATGGTGCAGTACAAGGGGGTCCAATGCCCCCTGAAACACTTGTGTACAGGCGTGTTATAAATGACATATCATATCATATCTAATGGCAGTACAATTGTGGACAACCAACCCACATGATGTAGGGCTATAAAAGGAAGTGACCACAGTACAGATCACACTAAGAAATGGAGGGGTACTAGCCGGAGTAAAACAGTACCTATTATCAAGGAAGGCAGAAGAAGGGATCAAAGACACAATACAGGCTCTACTAAACCGAGGGATAATAGTGCCCTCTACCTCAGCATGCAATACTGCCATATACCCAGTCAAAAAAGGATGAGGTGCAATTGGAGAATGATCAAGGATCTCTGCCCACTTAATGCTGTATTAATGCCCACTATTTTGTGTAGTATCCCCAAAGAAGCAAAGCACTTCACAGTGGTTGATTTAAAGTATGCCTTCTTTTCAATACCCTTGCACCCTGACTCACAGTATCCCACAGCATTCACACATGGTGAAAAGTGCTACAAGCACACATGTTTGCCCCAAGGGTACTGCAAGAGCCCAAGCATATTCAACAGGATATTACAAGAAGACCTAGGAAACATCCATGTGCCCAGCACGGTCATCCAGTACATGGACGATTTACTAGTTTGCAGTGACAGTGAGGAAAACGGTCATAAAGATTCCATTACCCTGATACAACTCTTGGCCCGCAAGGGGTACAAGGTTGACAAGGCCAAACTCCAATACTGCCAACTTGAGGCGCTTTACTTAGGACAGCTCATCTCAGCCGATGGCAAAAGAATAATAACAGACAGAGCAGCAACGGTGCCCCCCATGCCCAAAGCTGTTACAGTAAAAGACATGCAGACAATCCTGGGGTTGTGTAATTACTGCAGGGGGTGGTTTCTGGCCTATGCAGCATACACGAGACCGCTCTTACATGGTCTCAAGGAAGCACCAAAAGACAACCATAAACTAGAATTGACAGCAAACATGGTACAACATTTTAATGTTTTGAAGGAAGTGATTTCCACAGCCCCAGTTCTCGCTAGACACCCAGATTACACACAAGAGTTCTATATATTCTCACATTCAAATGGCACACTTATGACCACTGTGCTAACACCAAAGAGCACAATGGGCCACAAGCCATTGGCCTAGTACAGTGGTACACTACATTCAGTTATGTAAGAGCAGTTTGCTTGTGAACAAGCTCTCGCTGCAGCTCCCTTAGCCATCGAGAAATGTTCCACAATTCTGATGGGATGCTCTGTGACATTGTATGTGGAGCATTCCGTATGTGTGATCTTGGAAAAATCGAAGTTCATCCTGACCACCCAGAGAGCTTTGGCATACGAGATTTGTATCTCAATCTCAAACATTCATGTAGTACAATGCAAAACAGTAAATCCTGTCAAGTTCCTAATTAAAGTGTGCACTGACAAAGATGTGCAGCAACAGGATAGTGCTACATATGAAGGCGAAGAGGATGACATCCCGAAAGCAAAAGATTGTCCACTAAAGGTGGGGGAAGTACTCTTTGTTGATGGGTCAGCGACAATTGACCAGGACACAGGGCAAAGACATACAGGTGTGCAATAGTGTGCCTCGAAGGGGAGAATATGAAACTTTAGTGATGAAGAGAATACTCATGCACTTTTTGGCACAAGCAGTGGAGCTTGTGGCACTCATAGAGGCACTACGCGCATCACAAAGATGCCATGTGACTATCTAATCAGACTCGGCATATGTCACAACAACAGTGCAAGCCAGGTTGTCACGGTTAAAAAGGAGAGGGTTCCGCTGAACAGACGGTTCCCCGGTACAACACACCACACTATTAGACACGCTAATTTCGCCACAGTCAAAACCTTCTGTGGTAGTGGCCATTGAGTGCACTGCCCACACTGGTAACACTGATGAAATATGATTAGGAAAAGCTGCAACAGACGCTGCAGCCAAAATGGCAGTCTACCTTCTTGTCTCAGTGATTTCACAATACATCATAACTATACCATCAAGTGATCCACAACCATTGTCAAACACAGCGCTGCCCATCGCACAATTGATTGAACTACGGGGAAGAGCACGAGATGAGGAAAAAATAACTATGGTTCAAGAGAGGGTGTAAACAGTCCCCCACGGAGCTACTCTGGAGATGAGAATGCACTGGCAAGGCAGTAATGCCTGTAGAGCTCTTGGCAATAGCATTCGACCAGTTATAGCACCCATCCCACATATCCAAACAGCATATTGCGGCAGACATACAGGAACATTGGTTTATACAAACCTTCAGGAACAACTCACGAATATGATTATACACTGCACCACCTGTCAAACTTTCAACACTGGCATATTCCAGACAGTACGAGGCACAATGACTTTCCCTATTGGGCCATTCCAGGAGTTACATATATATTATGTAGACATGGGAGAAAGACGCAACGGTTCACAATACCTAATAGTTATAGTGTACCCGTTTTCACGATGGGTTGAGGCTGGTCCTGTGCACATCTGGATGCCAAATGTGCTGCCAAATTCTTGGTGCGCAGTCTTCCCTCGATGGGGAGTATGCGATGTATTAAAGTCGACAACGGTACCCACTTCTTTCATTAACTTTTTAAAGCAATCACAGCGGTACTTGCCATTAAACACTGGATGTGCTCAATTTACCACCCCCAAGCAAACAGCGTGTGAGAGAAATCAATGGCCTTCTTAAAAGCAAGCTCTCCAAGCTCTTAACCACCTTAAAGAAAAATGGGGTGCATTGCTTCCCCTGGCCCTGTTCAGTTTGTGCACTTAGCCAGGTAAAGACCATCAGCTTTCACCACATGAAAAAGTGACTGGCAGGAGCATGCACACACCCATCTCCCCAGTCAGGAGGGTGTCATATGCCCATAGAGCTGCAGCGGTTCTGGGTGAAGAATTCAGAGAGTACTTAACAAACCTGTCACGTGCAATCAAATATGTCTCCTGAAAGATCGCACCCCCTCACCTAGACAAGCCACAGGAAACTGCAGAGCAACTTGCAAAGACACCACGCCCACCCAACCACTGCTGCCAGGTGACCTAATATATGTCAAGAGTTTTGTGCTCAAATGGATAAACCCTATTTTTCATGGTCCTTATGAAGTGGTGTTTTCAACTCCTCTCACAGTAAAATTGAAAGGACTTTGATATTGGATTCACCTCTCAGATGTTCATAGGGCACCTGCAAATTCCTCACCAGTATCCTTAAGAAAAACAATCAAAATACCTCACAATAACCTCTCTCTTCCCCCTCTTCCTCTCCCCCCTATCTCTCTCTCTCTCTCTCTCTCTCGCCCCCCGTTTTTGTTCCGTCTACATTTTATGTTCAGAAAAAGATAGATATACTGTTAATTCTAGATGGTTATATTCTTACACTTGTGGACTACACTTCTATGCCATGCTATTTACCATATTAATGTTTATGTTAGGAATTTATTGGGCTACACATGTTATCTGGATGAGCCATTTAAAAGAGGGAAATCGTGCATATGTATAATACTTCCCAAATACGTAATAACAGTATCAACAATCAAGGAAATAGACCTGGACGAATAAGTGTTTTCATGAGCAAAATGTTTGAAATATTATTTTCCACAATTAAAAATCTTCTTTGTCGCACAAATATTAGTAATAGCAACAATGTTAGCAATAGTACATTAACAAGGAGATATATATTGAACCATGATAGAATGAAAAGGCAAGCGCGTAGGCCCAAATATGATACTATGGCCTAGGCCTGGATGCGATTGAAGATATCAGACATCCTGAGCACTCTAATAGCTGTTATACAGATATGAGCACGGCGGGAAGACAACTGACCAATGGTAGCTGTTATGTATCCTCAATGATACTGCATGCGTCGTGGGCACCCAAGGCTTGATTACCACAGGAGGTTCCAACTATAGAGGCACAATGCCTGGTTCATCTTGTGCTATGTACACTAAAAGACACCTTCCAGGCAGATCCAAACACCCTGCAATGCAAAAACAAACCAAAAATCCTCAACTGCTTACAACAACAATATTTTGTAATTAATGGGGTAAAGTACGTAAACAGCAAGTGGCAGGAAACTACGCTCAGCTGCCTAGCTGAAGGCCTCCTGGGATACGAAGAGGAAGTATTGGCATTCGGGGGAAAGACATGTGCACAGATATGGACAGAGCACATCACAAAATGGACAGTAGCAATGGAGAAGCCAGTGAAAGAGCACCGAGAGGAGAGCTATGAGTTGTGCTTCCACAGAAAAGGAACTGTCTTTGTTGGCTCCAATGAGCGATGCAACAGGACATTGTTGATTTCAGATTTGAAAAGGGACTGCCAACGGGTCTGTGGCCAACAAATGTACTTGCACCTCCCACCATCATGGAGGGGCACCTGTTCGCTGGCCACGCTGCCTGGCAAAAAAGAGAGCCTTGAACTATCTATCAAAAGGCTCAACAGCACTGCTTGGGGAGGGACTTGATGAATACTGATTGTTTAGCTCTGCTGAAATCTTTTTCACCTCACTCTTGCTACATAGCGTACAGGCAGCCGCTAATGCTAAATGGGTGCAGATCGTATGCTGGGAACTGGTCCAGTTGGCAAACGACACCGAACATGGGTTCAACATCATAAAGTTTGAGCTGCGTGCCTTAAGGTTGATGACGATGCATAAACGCTACATCCTGGATATGCTGAAGGCAATGGAAGGAGGCATGTGCCAAAAATTCAGAGATTCATGTTGCACTTTCGTGCCTCCTAAAGGCGCAAAAAAGTGTTCATTGTCTCACATAATAGTGGCAGTACACGGCCTGGGGGTGCAAATTAAAAAAGAAGCTGGTATCTAAGGAGAAGACTGGTTTGAGCTTGCCTTTGACTGGGCTCCATCCTGGCTAGAAGCCTGTGATCGTGTTCATCCTGGTTCTGTTTTTTTTCTTCTTTATTTGCTTTTATTGGTTTTATCATATACACCAAAGAAAAGAAACAAGAAGGAACAATAAAGGAACATCAAGATACATACCAAATAATGCACCGGTTGACACAATTAGTTACAGAGGAACAAAAAAAAAAAGAAAATCTTAATGTCAGCTCACAGTGTCATACAGTTATCTCAGTTCTCAATGAAGGTGCATTTCCTGATACTCAAAAAGAAAAAGAAAAAACAACTCTCCTTTGTCCCCTCCCCCCCTTACTTAACTTGGCACCAGTTCGTTTTTCGCAATTAGAGCGCCGAAACGTTGATAGGGCAATGTTTCTGACTCCAGTATCTGACCACACATTGCTCGCTTGTATCAAGAGATTTTCCCTTTTTTTTTATTTTTATTTTTTTCCTAGTCACTGCTACCTGAGCATTGGATTTCCATTAGGGCTCCTCAGGTTCATCTGATAGGGACTCATTATCTGGCGTTAGGTGTCGACTTTTAAGGTCCATCCACAGGGTTTCACATTGGGCTGCCCTTCCGTGCAGAGCGGCCGTTATGGTTTCCATCAGATAGATGTTGGTGGCTTGGGCAATCCATTCACTCTTCCTAGAGACTGTATCAGATTTCCATTTGATTGCCAGGAGGGCCCTGGAAGCCAGGAGTAGATAGGGGGTCAGGCCGTTCACTCTGTTCCACTCGTCAGCGTCTCGTTCTAAGGCAAAGAGCACCAGATAGGGGTCAGCATCTCTCTGAATACCATCAATTTCCTTGATCCACCCCAGTAGTTCGTTCCAGAATACTTTGATGCGTGGGCAACCCCACCACATATGCCAGTAATTAGCCGTTTGACCACATTTCCTCCAGCATGTCGGGCTCATTGACTGAGAAATTTTGGATAGTCTGAGGGGATCGTATTGCCACCTATGCAAGAGTTTGATGGCATGCAATTTGTAATGACACAATAGTGATGTTCTCAAGGCGGCCCTGCACATTAGGTTCCATTGCTCGGGGTCTATTTCTTCCCCAAAGTCCTTTTCCCAACTAGACCTCAGAGGCTCCGTGGAGCCGTCTCCTGCTGCTATTAGTTCCTGGTACATTATTGATATGAGACCTTTCCTCTCCACTCTAGAGTCCAATATTTTCTTGAATGGGGTCAATTCTATGCTCAGTTTGTCCTTCCATTCTGCCTTCGTCAGGACCCCTTTCAGTTGGATGTACTGAAATGTGGATAGTGTGCCTATGCCCAATGCTTCCGTCAGTTCCGGAAGATTGATATGAGTCCTTCCTCTGGAGCTGGCCCACTCTCTCTAAGCCAGCCTCGTACCAGGCTTGGTATCTGCCCACCTCTGGTATGCAATCGTTCATGCCAGGAGACCATAGATGGCTGAGCGGGGATGGCCAGGTGGTGATCCCGCGCATCTCCTGATTGGCGTCAAGGTTGAGAAGGGAAATAGGGGGATAAGATCCGCAGCTTTTGGGGTCCCTACCCTCTTTGGGAATCACTGTTATCAAGGCTTTTTAAAAGGAGTCCGGGGCCTGCCCTGTCTCTAATATTTAATTAAATAGAACCGAGAGGAAGGATGCTAGTGGCTAGTTGTTTGGCAAACGTCTTATAGAAACCGGCGGTATAGCCATCTTCACCCAGGGATTTACCTAGTGTTAGCCTTTTGATCGCTTCGTGCACTTCCTGTTCATTAATCGGGAAATCCAGAAACTCAGTTTCTGCGTTCGTTATCGTGGGCATAGGGATTGAAGATAGGTAGGCTGATGGGTCAGGTTGGCCGGGAATTATCTCAGAGGTATAGAGTTTCTCATAAAATTTAGCAAAGGATTCTGGGATATTGGGGGGGGTATGGTGAGGGGGGACAGGATCCTCGATGATTTCGTTCACTCTACGATCGGCTCTTTGTTCCCTAAGTATGGCAGCCAATAAGGCGTCGGCCTTATCCCCTTTCTCGTAAAATTTCTGTTTTAAAAATTGCAATTTACGCACCACTTCATCATGTACCAAGAGCCGCAATTCTTCCCTTTTCAGCTGCGCAGTTTTCACTTTATCGGGGTCAACTCTATGTTCTTTTTTCATCTCCATTTCTAATAGACCTATATCGGCCCTCAACTTTTGCTCTATAATTTTCCGTTCCATTTTCTTTGCGACCCCCTCCCGTATTAGGGTCCCTCGCCATGTGGCCTTCTCTGCCTCCCAGATCACTTGTTTGGAAACCTCCCCATCGTCATTAATTTTAAAGTACTCTTCGATTTCAATCTCAATAGTCGTCTTGAAAACCGGGTCCTTCCAGAGGGTTTCATTGAACCGCCATTTCCCTCCCATGGTGGGTAGGTCTGCCCAAGAAATGTCAGCATGAACCATGTCGTGGTCCGACCAGGTTATTGGAATAATATCTGAGTGTTGTGTGGTTGGTATGAGGTCGTTCGACATGTATATATGTCAATGCGCGTAAAAGTGTGGTGGGTATTTGAATAGAAGGTGTATCCAGCTACACCGGGATGCATTATTCTCCATATGTCACTCATGTTGTACAGATACGTTATCTCAACAAGGTCGGTACGTCCCTCTTTAATCTGATTCCTTGTGTCTGGAATCCCCAGTTTCCAGTCAATACCTGGGTCAGCCCCTTGGTTGAAGTCACCCCCCAGGATTACGTGCCCTGTTGCCTCCATCATTATTTTTGGGATTACTCTCTGGAGGAATGCAGTCTGGCCAATGTTTGGAGCATATACAGTGGAAATAGTCACTTTTACTCTGGCTATTTTCCCCATGATCAGGAGGGCCCGACCTGCCACATCAGACCATGTCTTTTCTACCTCAAATTGGATGCCCCTCTTGAGCAGGATGCCAACCCCACCTTTTCTCAGTGGGCCTGAGCCCCAGAATTCCAGATCCCCCCGCTTCCTGATGGCGCTTCTTTCTTCCCCCTTGGCAAACTTGGTCTCTTGCACGAGCATTATGTCAATGTTGGATCTGCGGAATTCCCTTGCTACTAATGACCTCTTAGTTGGAGAGTTCAGCCCTTTTACATTGATGGACGCCACTCTGAGTGAGTCTTTCTTTTTTGTGTTATCAAGAGATGCCATCTTCGAATGTCTCTGAGGTGTCTTTCAAGACTGTTGGCCAGACAATTGCTCGCTTCTCAAGGCCCTTATCAACTTTGGTGTTTCAAACGAATTCAAATGGTGCTTTCATTATTCAAACATCCCTTTCCCTCAGAAGTTGCTACGACTCAAGGAAGCCCAGGAACTGAGGGTGCTGCATCAGCAGCTTTTGGCGGCGTCTGAAACAGACTTGGTGACAGTGTTCCGTCCATTGTCGGACCATCAATGGGGACCGTTACCTCACGGTCCTAGTCAAATTTTCCTTTGCAACATAAGGGTGAGCCCCCGTCCCACTTCCCCCCCATCACTTCATGTAATACAACAGTGGTAACAACAATAATCATACAAAGATATAACAATATAACGTTACATGCTTTCCCGGGGTCGTCTCACTCGGGTTCCTACCCCCTCTTACTTCAGAGGGGTGTTCTACTTCCGTCGTCCCCCGAGCACTTGACGTCCAAGCTCTCGGTCTCCATACGACCAGCGTCCCGTGCTTCAACCATGGGTACTAGTGCTTCTGGTCATGGCATTCAGGAGGAACATCCTCATTTTTCGTTATCGGGTGTGTTATTGGGGCATCAGTATTTTCTGGATCCTTTTACTCTTTTGTGCCTAGGTCCCTGTTGTTCCCATTGCATTCCGTCTCGTCCGTTATCCCCATTTTCGTTGTCTTTCGGGCCTGTACTCAGAAGGTCGGCGATGCATTCTTTCATGTCATCCTCTGATCTAAGTACGATTTTCCTACTTCCAAGTTCAAAGGTTAGTGAGAACGGGTAGCCCCATCTGTATCGTGTGCCCTGTTCCTTGAGCCATTTTGTCAGGGGGCTGCAAAGGCGTCTAAGCACTAACGTAAGCGCAGATAGGTCCTGAAAGATAGTAATTTGATCCCCTCCCATCATGAGTGGGCCTCCGGATCTGGCATTCTCAAGAATCCTAGTCCTGTCCTGGTATCTATGGAATTTTGCCAGGACCGAGCGGGGACCACCGGGGGGTCCACCAGCTCGGTGTATTCGTTCAGTTTTGGGCTCATCGATTTCTTCATCGGCCGTTAGAATTTTTATAATATCGTGGATCGTGTCCTTGAGGTCCTTTTCGGTTTCCCCTTCACGTTCCGGGATTCCAAAAAAGCAAAGGTTATTCCTTCTTTCCCTATTTTCTGAATCGTCCATTTTAAGGCGCATCTCCTCTTCCTTTATCTCAATGTTCCGTATCCTCATGTCCATTTGTATCTCAAGTGTATCAATCGACGTCTGATTGTTTTCGACACCCTCCAATTTTTTTTCGAAGCTGTCCATTCTCTGGGTGATCTTATCGATTTTGCCACCAAGGTTGGAGCCCATGCTTTTGATCTCACTTAGTAGTGCCGCAATGTCCCCCCTAGTGGCCGCGGCTCCATCCTCCGAGGCCTCCAGCGACATGGTGGAGATGTGTCGAGCAGTCGGAGAGGATGGGGTGTATGCGAATCTGGAAAGTCTATGTCGCACGTTCATAAGATGGGCCCACAGTCAGAGGAGGCACACGCCCCTGGATCGGGGGCCTTACCCTCTGCGGGGTCGCGTGGGGTCCTAAGAAGAGGACAAACTCGAGTGCTTTGCTTGTGATGTCGGGGTGGTCTTCAGTGAGGATTCCGAAGAGCCGATGGGCATCAAGGCGTGAGCGCCGAGGCTGTGCCGGCCTACCCCGGGTTGGGTTCTGCGTATCACAAGGCCGCGGTTCCTCTTCCCCAGTTTAAGGCCGTTGACTCAAGTGTAAGGGCGCTCCGAGCGCGTTTTCGAAGCAGGGACTAATAGTGTCTGGGTTTGGGGGTCTAAGGCACGATGGTAGTGTAGTGCCATAGATTTTCAGGCTTACCGATTGTGGATTGGGTCCGGGGACGAGAGGAGGCACACGCCCCTGAGTCGGGGGCCTTACCCTCTCCAGTGTGGCACAGGTGAGTAAGTTCCGGGGGCGCTCATACACTGATACAAGGCTGTCATTCTAGGTGGCAAGACAGGGTGCGACTAGCTCGGATCCTCACACTGTAGCCTGATGTTAGGGTTAGGGCCACAGTCTATGGTTGGCAAAAACGGGGGTTTCCGCTCAGGATTCTGACGGCACGGTGTTCCTGAAGAACGAGTGCGCAAAAGTCGCTGGACTCTCCTTAATTACTACGTTCCGTACCTGAGGGGCACATCCATACACATTCAGTGGGGGCTGAGAGATTCGCCTTCCAAGCACCGCCCACACGACTAGCAGGCGCAGGATGTCTTCCGTCGGATTGCCGCAACGCGAGGGCGCGGTTTCACTGTCGCTGCTGGGCCGCCTTCGGGCCTAGATGTTCACACGGTGATATCTCCACTTCTACCGGTCCGATTTTGATCGTGTTTGCTCCCAGGTGAGGGGGGGGCCTCATGCAGCTCCTCAGCACTTCTCAACTGGTGGGGGGGTCGTGAGACGGGGGCTCAGGTCGCCTCAGGGACCATGGGTGCTGGAGCTCACGCGGAGGTGGTGTTCATCCGCGCGCCCTCTGGTGGCCAGTCCCCTGGTTCTTTTATTGGGTATTTATTTTCTTTAATAATAATTTATTATTAATGTATTATTAATAATAGGAATAATTTTAATTAATAATAAATAATATTCATAAAATAATGTATAATATAATGTACACCCAGTGCTTGCCCCTCTACTATCTCTCAAGTTCACCTTTATTGACTCCCACTAACAGGCTATTGCAATAGTCTATTTTAGAGCCTATTACAGCTCTAGCAATCGTCATACTACTCGCGAGGTAAGGCCGTATGTGGGCTAGAAGTCTTATATAGTAAGAAGAGGTAGGCACAAGATTACTAATGTGCTTTCTCATGTTAAGGTTTTGGTATCAATAGACGCCAAGTGTTTTTATCATCCTTTTTGTTTGGAGTTTACATTCAGCAATGCTGAACTCTTCTTATTTAGGTCCCAGTCTGGTGATTCTGCTGCTTGTGCCTATAATCATGAGCTCAGTTTTTTGATTGTTAAGTGCGAGCCCACACTCCACCATCCACCCTTGGATGAGTCCAAATATCTCATTAATATTGCGTGCGTCCTCGCATTAATTGCCTGAAAGGTGTATGATACACTGCATGTCATCCGCCTAGTTGGAAAAACAAACACCCTTACTTTGGAGCAGCTGACACAGGCGGGCTGTGAAAATGTTATGCAATGTGGGAGACAGACAAGCTCCATGAAGCACGCCATATGACAATGGGACAGGGCTGACTTCTGCATCATGACTGCAGACCCTGACCATAGGCAAAAGGAAGTTGCCAACTAATGCAATAGGAAAGAATGTTCTACTAAATCGAAGGCGTCTGACAGATCCGAAACCATCAGAAGCATTGTTTGGCCATTATCCATGGTGTGTAACATAATCGTCTTCAGATCCAGGAGTGCTAGCTCCGTACTAAAGCCTGGCCTATAACCTTACTGCCATTTGTTAAATATGTCATGCTTTGTCAGAGGCTCCAATATTTGTTTGTAAGCCACCCTATCCAAAACCTTCAACAGAAATAGTGAGTTTGTGATGGGCCAGTAATTTCCTGGTGTACTTGGGTTTAGTCCAGGTTTTTTTATTAGGAGAGTTATGCATGCACTTTTTAGCTCCCTAGGCACGTGGCATTCACCCAATGAGATGGTCACGATTTTTTACAACATGCTAAGAAGGGCATCTGTGGCTGGGCATATGTCTCCCTTACAGCTTGTTCATTTAAGGTTACTTAACAGAGTACTAGGTTTGTCTTTCGTTATTGTTCTAAACTTAAAGGTGGGGATTGCCTGTTTAGCGGATCCACTATGGTGGCTATACTATCTCCAGGCTGCACTTCAGTCTTATTGGTTGCTGACCTATCCTTCAGGAGCTTACCTTTTATACCCTCAGTTTTTTAAACAAGGCATCCTGTATTAGGATGCACCAGGCTTTGTCTTTCACAGGCTCTCCACATATATTGTCCACAGGGTTTTCCAATTCTTTTAGAATTTTAAACAGTTCCTTGGAGTCATTTTAGGCTTTCTCAATTCTAGTTTTTAAAGAATTTATTTTGGCCTGAATCATAGCTAATGAAGATATTTTTTTGCATCCCTACTATATATACATTTTTCATCCTCTCCTTGGGATTTTTTCCATGCATAAAATCTTTTCCTTTTACATGTCCTAAGAGTTCCCAGCTCGGCCGATAACCAGGTGTTAGCTTTCGTAGGTGCCATCCATTTGGTTGGAAGAGGGCCTAAGGAGTTCATGGCATTCTTCATAGCCTCTTGAAAAGATTTAACTAGCAGTTCTGAGGAGTGCATGTTGGGAAGATCATTATTCAGACGCAAAATCCATTCCTCTGTACTATTTGGATTCACCTTCCTGATGTTTTTTTGGGTGACCCAGGGTCTGGCCACTACTAAAGATTTAATTTTATTTGGACACAATATAGTGGAATGAATGAAGATGTGGACAGACCATGGGCTAGGCAAGGTCCTGGGTCTACTCAGAGCAACATTGCATGTTGCAATCCAGTCCAAGATATTTCCTTTTATATGGGTCGCTTTTTCAATGCAATGGGTAAAGCCCTTATTTGTCAGCATGCTCTCCAATTCTAAGGCCTGTCCATCATTTTTGTTGTCTTTCCATAGATTCAAATCTCCCATAAGTATGGATCTAGCGGAGTGTTTGAGCACTGGCAAGATAAAATTACCCTTTTGAGATGTAAAGCCCTTCATAGTGAACGGGGGCCTATGATTTAACTTAATGTTGACTGTTGACGTAGCGTCTGTCTGTTCTTTTATTATTAAAATATCACAGCCCTCTGGACTACTAATATCCGTTCCCCAGATGTCTAAGTGTGCTTTGTAAATAAAGGCTACGCAACCCCCAGTTTGGCTCACTCTCTTTCTACATCGCAAAATATAGTTGCTGGGCGTGGCCAAAGAAATAGAGGTGCCGGCAGCCTCATTCAGCCACGTTTCCGTGATTGCACATATATCCAGATCATGCTCAACAATATAGTCCACCACCTCTAAAGCATGTTTGAACAACGATCTTGTACTAAGCAATAACATATTCAATTGTTGTAGTTTGCTGACCTTATACTTTGTATCTCTGTCTATCCAGTAACGGGGAGTTCTTAATTTGCCTGTACTTTCCTCATACAGAGTATGGGATTGAGAGGTAGCAATGTTGTTCTGGGTTATATCGATGTGATCCATGCCCAGAGCAGACTAACTATAATATCAGGCAGACTTACCTGAATAGCCTGGCAGCAAACAGCAACACGTTGCGGCACGGACCGGCCAAGACCAGCTTGGCTCTATCGCGCCGGCGCCTTCAAGCCTGCTTAGCTAAATATGTGGCTGATCAACTTTGCTAGGAGTTATAGTTCTAAAGGCCGGAATGTGCAACTAAGGAAGTGCTCAACAGACCACGAGTGATCCTTGATAAAAGGTAGTTACAACCGTTTTTAAAAGCAGTTAGAGGTTAAAATGATTAAAATCGAATCTGCCACAGGGAGTTAGTGCTCCTGCATCATGTGAAATTGGGGATCTGTGTCAAGGGTGGCACATGCAGGTGTTGTTATTGCCAACAGAAACGCTGAGTGCACAGCAAGAGAGAAGTAATGGGGATGAGAAGGTGGGCCGTTGCTTTTCTGGCTGTCTCCGAGCAACGGTGTTGTTCCGCCAACAGACACGTTGCACGTTGCATCACGTGGAGAAGGAATTCGATTTAACAGGTGTTGCATGGCAAGGGAATGCTCTCGTGAGGAGGAGGCGTATGCGAGATTTCATTGCAGATAAGGAGCCCTGTGTGTCACAGAAAGGCCCGTAGCTGGAGAGCAAGTTGACTATCTGGATATTTACACATTAGTGCGTTGTGCAGTATAAGCGCCCCAGCATCATGTGAAATTGGGGATCAGTGTCAAAGGTGGCATGTGCAGGTGTTGCTGTTGCCAACAGAAACACTGAGTGCACCTTGAGAGAGAAATAATGTAGAAGAGAAGGTGGGCCGTTGCTTTTCTGGCTGTTTCCGAGCAACAGCATTGTTCCGCTTATGCACATGTTGCACATTGCATCACATGGAGAAGGAATTTGATCTAACAGGCATTGCGTGACAATGGGATGCTTTGGAGAGGAGGAGGCAGATGGGAGATTCCGTTCACCTAAGGAGCCCTGTGTGTCACGGGAAGGCCCGTAGCTGGAAAGCACATTGACTATCTGGATATTGACACATTAGTGCATTGAGTAGTGTAAGGGCCAGTGTGGTTAAGAAGAAAGAAAAGAAATAGGAGGAAATAAATTTAATTAATGGCTGCATTAGCATCGTCAGGATTTCATCAATGGCCATGCAGAGAGTCCCAGGGCCAGCCATATGAATGGCATTGCTTGATCCTACAAAGATAAAGTGGGCTCAATGGAAAAGGGGTTCTGACACAGTTTAGGCTGCATGTGGGAGCAGTTTTGCTGCAGACAGACAAGTGTCTGTGTTGATGCACTTTCTGGGGTATGAGAGTCAACACATTTTTGAGACCTTGCTGGATTTAGTGCATAACGTTGACACAGATGACATGAATGAACTATATGTTGCCATGATGAAACTGGATGCTCATTTTAACCCTAAGATCAGTACTTGTTTGGAATGTTACAATTTTGGGGTTTGTTACCAGAAAAGCAATGAAAGTGTGGAAGAATATGTTACGGCTCTCTGTCATTTGGCTTTGGCTTGTCATTTTGGAAATATATTGGATGAACTCATACTGGATCAATTAATGATTTACTGCAACCATAGAATCTGTGGGGAATTGTGGCCGAAACACGACCCCAAGTTGGAAGAAGTTATCAGCATTGCTAATTGGGAAGATCATTCGATGGCGTGTGTTGCGAAGATATCAAAAGCCGAAAGCAAGGAAGTTGCTCAGAAGTCTTAAAGATAAATTCTGATGAGAAAAATAAAAGAAAGACTAGAGGGCGGTCTTCCTGTGCAAAAAGGGGAAGGGCACACTTGGGCAAGGAATGTTTGTTCTTTAGGTGTGCGAGCAAGAACCATTTGGCAGGTGCGCCAATATGTCCATGAAGAAAAGTGAATCGCTCAAAATGCAAAAGATGGGGACATTTTGCAAACTGTTGCAAAAATGTTCAAGGGAATTATAGTTCCTTTAAAAATAGCATTTTATATGTGAATGGTGAAGGAGATGAATCGTCTGATGGGGATTGTGAAGAGAATGTTGACATGATCATAGTGAATATGGTAGGAGGTCAAGGGTGTGATGAAGACTGTGAAAGTGCTGAAGCAAACATTGTGGTGAATGGGAGAAGAATGAGTAAGATGGCGGATTCGGGTCGAACGCATCGCTTATGTCAAGGCACGTGTTTGAAGAGGTCTTACAAGGACGGGTGCGCACTTTATTGCCACCGGATATAAGACTGGGAGGGTTATAGCATGGATAACATTGAACAGCTAGGCTATTTTGTGGCAGATTTGGAGTTTTTGGGGAGAAAAGCTGTGGGTAAAGTTGTTGTCACTGAGAAGGGAGCGACATTGTAGGGATGACCTGAAAAGAAAAAGTTGATTATTCACTTGGATCCAAATACATGTGATCGGGTTCTCAAAGTGAGTCTGAATGGGATCTCAAGAGGAGTGGAAAGGTATGGGACAGAGTTTGCACAAAGAGTGGGAAAAATTAAAGGGATGAGACATCAAATTGAATTGAATGAGGGCAGCATTCCAGTGGCAACAAACTTACAGCCCATACCTTTGATTTTGCGACAAGGAGTGAAAGAAGAATTAAATAAATTGCGTGCAATGAGAATTATTGAAATGGTGAGTGGTGTAGAATGTGTCTCCTTCGATGGTTGTCAAAAACAGAGTGGAGAGTTGCATCTTTGTGTAGACCATAGACAACTAAACAAATGTGTTGTCATTGAGAGATACCCATTGCCAAAAATGTCTGAGATGTTATCTGTCAGAAGCCCAAGCAGGAGTCCAGGACACTGTGTGGCTCTGCGCCTGTCCACGTGCCACATACGCCCATTGTGCTGGATCAACCACCACTGAGAACAGCAACACCAGCAGAAAGAGTGCCGCAATGAAGGAAACAGAGGAAGCCTGCCTGGGACTACTTTTCCCAGGCAGGCGCTGCGGTGGAATGGCCGCCATCTTGTGGCACTGCCCAAAGTAACCACACATGCATGAGGCACTTCAGACATTACCCTGAAAGGTCACGCCCGATCGAAGCTCCAAGGACAGAGAGGATGCCTGTGCGGGTCTGTGCTCCTTCACAGACCCTCTTAGACACTGACCAAACTACAGATACGTTGTGACAGCATAGGAGCCATTCTTCCAAGGCTTAATCCAATGGCTTGGAACTCTAAGCCACCTGTCACTGTGCTTGAAGAGTGTGCTTAACATGATGTGCTACTGGGGAGAAAGATGAGGACGCTTGCAGGGGGAGTGAGCAGCAAACAACTATGACCCATTGCTGACACATACCCTTACTTTACAGACGAATAAGCAGAGACGAAAAGTTCACTGAAGGACTTCAAAAGGAACATTGCAGGGGCTAAAAGCTAAGTGTCTCTCACTTTTATGGCAAACTAACCTCCCAACTTCGCATGGTGCTAATGTGCGCTGAAAACATGTGCCGAATGCATGAAGCTAATGCATGAAGTCAGGGTATTTAGAATTGTTTTTGTGCTTGTGTGAATGTCTGTTTCTGGGGGCTAAAGTGTATGTGGTTCTGCAGGCACAAAGGTATAGCGTGTGTTCTTGTGACCCTATGTTTTGCTGCATTAGCAGCAGTCTTAATGATTGCAATAGATCTGAGGGGCATCGGTCCATTTCGAAGGCGGCTGGCACTAATTTTTAAATCTTATATGGGGGCTACTCTCATCCCCCTGCCCATAATATCCAGATGGTAGCCTTTTTGGTGCATGTGTCTATATCACTTATTGACACTTGTCATGTTTTAGGGCCTCATCACGAGTATGGCGATAGCCCTTAAATGTGGCGGTAACGCTATTACCACTGCATTTAAGGGTTGGCCCAATCACGAGTTGGGCTGACAGTTGTAGTTTTACCTCCAGCTTTTTGCAGGAGGTAAAGAAATCTCCACTTTCCACCTACTTACAGCACTAATTGCACCGTAAAACCCCGTTGGATCCAATGGGAATGGGGATTTACCCCCTTAACGCTATTCGTGATCCGGTGCTAATAATGCCAGACCGAGTAATGGTAACGCTATATGAGTTGGCATTATCCAGGCACAATTACTGCCGGGTTACCGCCAACCTCGTGATAGACACCTTAATTGGCTATCGGCATCTGTGAAATGATGCCACTTTTTGAGATATTTGTTGAAATGATAGCAGAATTACAACTTTTACACTCAAATGTGTTCATGGTTGGGGATTTTAATTTGAAATGTAGTGACACTACACCTCGCAGATAACACATTTCTTTGCGGCAATGCTTGATCTCAGGCTGGTTCAGTTGATTGAGCAGCCTACTCATCAGCACGGTAACACGTTAGACATCATTTTTGCACCTAGCGCTCTTGTTTCAGTTTTACCAGCTTTCCCAGTTGACTGGTCCGATCATTTTATTGTGTGCTTTCACAAAACTCAATGCAGCTGGGCTGCCTGTGTTAAGACCCTTAAACGTCGATGGGGTCCAGTCTCAGACTCTAGCATCATTGCTCAAATGGAAAGCAGGTGTGTGATCACTCAGCCTGTAGATTTTTCTTTACTTACACGTACCCTTAGAGATGTAGCTGATAATCTGTCTCCCCTTAAGATCCCCACTCTTCACCCGGACCCTTATGAGCCTTGCTTGACTGGTGAATTAGGAGCTCACTGGCTCAAATATAGGCAGGCTGAGCGAAAATGGAGGATGACCTATTGTGATAGAATTTCACTTCGACAGGAAACTATCCGTTACCTTGAAACTATTCGGGAGGCTAAATGCTGTTTCTGCATGTCTAAAATTCAGACAGCAATTAATCAGCCTAGGGAACTCTTTAGTTTGGTTTGCACACGGTCCTCTCCTCCTAATGTCCAGGTATATGGGGCCATGACGCCAATAGACTTAGGGCCTCATTCCGAGTTTGGAGGTAGCCATGGCGGTCTGGGTTCGGTCTGGTTCAATGGGGACTTACCGGGACATTCTGACCTGTGCGGACCCGGTAAGTCCCCATTGAACCATCCATTCCCCATTCTCATTTGAGCCCTCATAGGGCTCAATGGGAATGGGGAAGGTGCTAATTACGGGCCCGCAAATAGCAGGCCCATAATTAGTGGCCTGGTCCCTTAGCGGAACCCGTAAATGACGTGTGGTCAGACCACACGTCCTTTGCGGCTCCCGCTAAGGGACCTCGGAATTGGGTGGTAAGGGTTTAACGGCACCGGTCTCCTTACCGGTGACCATTGTCCCTTACCGCCCAAGTCGGAATGAGGCCCTTAGTGAATGAAGCAAAATGGTATTGATGAAATTATGTGTTGCTTCAGTTAGAGGAGCACTTACTTACCTATGAGTACATTTGTGTCTGTCCCAGCAAAGAATAGTTTTCAGAAAATGTTATGTGGGGTAGGGTGCAAACGATGCAAATGGTTCCTAATCAGGTAGGTTGCTCCCCATTAGTTGTTTCTGTATATGCTGTGCTTTCCATATTTTCGGCAATATATCAAGACAGCTGCATCTTAATACATAAACACTGCACAGACAACTATGTCAGTCATATAGCTTTATTTTGGTTATCTCTGAACCATAAAAGCAAAACACATTATAAGATAAAAGACGGCAAACACAAAAGAATTAAGCACCAAGGAATAATCTTCATTCATAAATCAGCTGAAACAATCAATATTCATAATGTAAAAATCTAAGGTCACATGGTAGCCTAGAGCACAGACTCAGCTTCATTGAGGGATCTAACACAATAGGGTAAAATGTATGTTTATTTACAATACTTCTTTAACAATTTCTCAAGGCCTGTGCGAGATAGCGTGAAATTGCATAGACCCCAAAAACACTATTTGGGGTTTTACAGAAATCTAGTGCCTCAAGTACTGCTTCTAGGCTCAGGGCACTTTTATTATGTAAATAAGATTGAAAAATGATGTTGTGTTCGTTGGAACGCAACAAATCCAACAATGTCCATTCCCAATATGCAGATTTCACAGTTTGCAGATTCTCTAGGATCAGGGTTTCCGGAGCATTTCAGAAGCCACTCAATCCAATCATCAGCAAACCCGTTCTTATATGTTTGAACCATGCCCAGGGTTTACAATTGTTATTGCTTAGGGCATCGCTCAATGGCTTCTTATACACCCCAAGTTAAATCCATTCAATTGAGTGTGGTAAACAATACATGATTTCCCCAATTCTAAGTTAACTGCTGCACTCGAGGTGCCTGATGGTAAGCCTAACAATCTTTAATGAATGTATTTTCACTGGCCTTGAGTACTGAGATCCTGCAACCGCCCCAGAGCTCGGCAGCATGAAGAGTGGCTGAAAGGGCATGAGCCCTATAAACCTCCAGTGTAGCTTCAATGGGCACATTGCCAAAACCTTTTGGAAAACGGAGCAGGGCACCAATATTTCTATTCAAAATTAATTTACATTTTTGGATCTGAGTGCTCCTTGAACCCAACCTATCAACGCAAACCCCCAAATAATCATAAAATTCAACATTTTCAATCTTTAGATGCATTGATGATTAACAATTTTTCCTTGTATAATAGTGAAAATTCATCAAAGTCCTTGGCGAGATGTGGGCAAAAGGGTTGTATTGTTCGCAAATAACAATATGTTAATATGTTTATTTCCAATTAATGGGGCATCAGTCTAATGCATACACAATATCCCATACAAGGTAACATTCAATATTATCATATGCCACATTTAGGATGGTGTATGATATTTATTCACCAAATTACAGAATTTGTTTAATAGAGGGGGCCAGGAAAAGGAGTCTGCCTTAGACGGATCGGCAGAAAGGCCATAGGGCCCACACGCTTTAATATAATTTGCCATTTAGAGTTTAAAGTACTTCTTCTAATGAGAAAAAAGGGGGGAAATGTTCCAAATGCTCTGGACCTTCATGGAAGAAGATGTAGAAATGTCATTTTAGTTAGAAGTATACAATTGCCCAAAATGAGTATGCCAAACAAATTCTGGAATAATGGGATTGTTGTTTATGCTTGAATCACCATGATTTTCCAGAATGTATTTTTTATTGTGTTCCACTGTAGCTTCCTTCACGCTTTCCCACTTTTTTCAATTGCAACCTCTTTTTATTTCCTTAATTACAGCCTTGTAATCAGACCTCATTTTTCTAACCATAGTCAACTATGTGATTATCGCAAACTCAGCATAAATCCTGCAATTGCATTCTTGCCTGCTCGCTCATTCTCCTCCTCCTCTATGTCCCGCTTCATCAATTGACTTTTTGATTTTTTGCTCGCCTTGTTATTGATGTTCCTACCTATGTTCCTGGCTCTATGTCTTCCCTGTTGCTGCCTCTCATAATCCCTTGAGAAGTCCAAAGTAAATGTAATACAAGGAAGAATAAATGACAATAGAGAATTTAAATAGATGAAAATGAAAAGCAAAATTAAAAGTGACATTTAGATGCAACCCGAGTGCTCAGGCATGTCAAGCAGGCTCAGAGTTCCTCTCCCACCCTTGGTAAACAGCACGTGCCCAAGTGCCCTGAACACCCAACTCCACCCCTATATATAATCATCCCCACCATTGACAAGCCAATGGATGCCTAAAATGTACTCAACCTCAAAACACCTTACCCTACCCCAAAATATTCATTCTCCAGCTGGAATGCTTTTTGAGATTAAGGTTCTAGAGCAAATATCTCATGCAAATTTAAACAAGTTCTACCAGTTATTTGACAGAGAACCGTGGTGAGAACAGAGGAAAATGTGACATTTTGTGTCTGTCTGTCACAGTAATGGCAGTAAGAAATGCAACATAGAGCTAAACACAGATACGCTCAAACAGAAAATCAATTAGTTTACATTGTACTGAGTTTCATATGATGGTTCCAGTTTTATTTTTAAAACAATGAAATGATTTGGCCGCAAAACCTTGCTTGTTTTTGGGGCATTTCTATCTGGAGTGCTCAATGGCTGTGTAGAGTCTGCATTTGAACTATTGTCGGGAATTCTCCAAGACAATTCAATACTCACCAAACTATTGATTTTACTCAAATGCCATATTTGCATTTCTGCAGACTCATGACTTTTCACGAAACCCTTTGGCACTTCAAAATCAATTCTATTGCAAGGTCATGGCTAGATAATAGCTTGGATGATCAAACAGAAACTGTGATGCTCTTGGACAGATTTGGCTACATAGACACAACAAAATGGTAGATGTGTTGAAAACTTCATTCCACCCACTAAATGTAATCTCCTGCCTCGATTTGTATTTGTATTTATTTGAAGAACAGGGATGTCAATTTCAGTCAGAGATGATTAACAGTAACACATTTACAGATTGCAGAGGCGTTCCCACCAAGGGTGCTGGTACAATAGCAAAAAGATGAGCCAGTTTATGAGGGTGTAAAAAAGTTGGACATATACCCGGGACAAAACAAACAGATACATAAGAAAACAGTTTACTTAAAAAGGTAACATTAACCTAGGGTGCTGCAAACTAAAGAGGAGTACTAGATAAATATACAAAGTAACATTATTAAGTCTCAGTGGAGGGAGTGGTGGGGTCAAGAACAGAGAATGGGGGCCAGGGGTTCCTCCCTTTTAGCAGGTAAGTGAAGTTTAAGCCAGGTTTTGAAGAGAGCCACAGTTGGGCTGGCTTTGATTTGTATGCGCAATGGGTTCCAGTGCAGAGGGGCAAATTTGTAGAAAGAGCAAGCATGATAGGAGGCACAAGAATGATATGGGACTCTGAGGTTGAGTGCAGAGGAGGATCTGAGGGAAGGAGTTGGTGAGTAAACTGACATACAATTAGGCTGGTACTGAGAAGCTAGACCATTGATAGATGTGTAGAATTTGAGAAGGAGCTTGAAAAGGAAGTGGTTGTGCATGGAGAGACACCCAGAACTCAGGGTAGGTTATAGAGAGTGCATGTAGCAAAGTTGAGGAATTTGTGTAGAGGGATGAAACAGTAGAAAGGAAGGCCAAGGGGAAGGCTAAGGAGTAGGCATGAGCAGTACTCAAGTTTGCCGAACGCGAAGGTGGAGATTCAAGTTTATGTAGCGTGGTTAGTAAGAAAAGGACACATTTTCTGAATGTTGAGGAGGTTGACATGAGCAGCAGGGGCCATGGTAGTGATTAAATATTGCAGTAGGAGGACGCTATTGGAGACGACACCGAGATTGCAAGCCTTGGGCGATGGAGCAACAAGGTCAGGTGGGAAGGAGGTAAAAATGGGAAGAGGGTGGATGGCAATTGAAGCCAGTAGAAAGATGACTTCCATTTTTGAAGAATTCTGTATGAGCCAGTGGAGAGACCTCCAGCAACAAATTGCAGTAATGCCGTTTTTAATTCATTCTGAGATGGCTGCAGTGAATGAGGGAAAGAACAATAATATGTGAGTGTGACCAAATTGAGGGAGTTAAGTGAAAGCCAAAGGACAAGATATGTCTTCCTAGGGCAGAGGTAAAGAGGGTGAAGAACAGAGGTCCAAGGACTCTTCCTTGAGGAACACACAGAGTGAGGGGGCAGGGGGGTCAGAGATTTGCAAGTTCCAAGAGATTTTAAGGTATCAACCTTCCAGGTCGGAGACTATTCAGGAAATAGATGATTTGTGAAACCCAAAGTCCTGGAAAGTCAGGATGAGAGAGGAGTGGTTGGCAGTAGTCTAATCAGCCTAGAGGTCCAAAAGGATAGTACAGTGTTGAAAAGAGTTTGGAGTGGTGAGCATCAGAGAGAAAGTTGGAGACGTTCATGACTGCAGTCTCAGTGGAGTGTTTATTACGGAAGCCAGATTAAACTGCATTACCAAGGGCATTATCCTCAAGGAAGTTAGTGATCCCATTGAAGACAACATGCTCAAGGACCTTTGAAAAATTGGGACTGGGAGAAACTGGGTGATAGTTTGCTGGGACGTTTGGCACAGCAGATGGTCTCTTCAATATGGGTAAGATAGTTCCAGATTTGAAGGAGGTAGAGGAGATTCCGGCAGAGAGAGAGAGAGATGATAAAGACCTCAGAGAGATAAGGGCAAGTGATTGAGACTATGCTTCAACCATTTGGGGAGTAAAAGGGTCGATAGGAGTTGAAGAAGTTTTGGTTCTGTGAAGGATGAGTTCTAGTTCAATGGGGGAAGTAGGGGAGTAGTCCAGAGAAGAAGAGGGAGGGGGAGAGGTGGTGGACAGAAAGTGGGTTGGAGATGTAGAGTTAGGAGGGCTGTTAGAGTGTTATGTACTTTAGTGTTTAGAGGAAAAATAGTGAGCAGAAATAATTAGCAGAAATGGAGGAGGCAATGGACATTAGCTTGGGAGGTGTGTGCAAAGCTTGAAGGGTAGATGAAAGTTTGCATGGTTGATTACCAAGGGAGGAGTTTGTTTTATGAGGTGGGAGGATTTGGCAGTGTCCACTGCAGAGGTGAGAGGAGCATGGGAATTTTTGTAGGATAGGACTAGGGTAGAAGTCCGCAATTTCCACAATTTGAACAGGCATCATAGGTCTTGGCGCGTGTTTGTTTAGAGGGTCACTAATTTCAGAGGTGACCCAAGGCTGTGGAGCAGGATGGGAAGGTGTGAATATGCAATCACGATAGTGTTGGTCAAATGGAGTCATAAGTGCACAGTGAATCTGAGAAAAAGCACAGTCAATGAAGTAGGCATGAATAGGGGCAGAGAGACAGGACAGAGGTCTTCACATCATCAAGTTAACGGCAAGAGAGCCCTTCCTGAATGTCCTTTTAGTTATTGAAGAGGGGAGAGGAGGAGTAGCAAGTAGAATGACCGGGATGTTAAAGTGTTGTAAGAGGATTCAATTCAACACTACAGCTAAGTCAATGCGTAGTCTGGGATACTGAATGGAAACCCTTATTGATATATCTTTATGTCCAGTTCATGCGTTCTGGATGACTACCCCTATATAACAACCCTCTCTTGGAATCCCCCTGACCCCACTGAGCCAAGAAGTAGTTCTGTTTTGCAAGTTAAAAGGTTTATTTGAGAATTTAAACAATATATATATATATATATATATCACACTTTATAATAATAAATCTGATATGATAAAGATTAACAACGGAGAATCTGGCACTAGCACACTTGTGAATAGGAACAGAAGAAGAAGGTGGTAGAGAATGCTTTATATAAATTCAGATGATGTAATGTTGAATGAAAATGCAATACAGAAAATACTCAATATGATTTCAACAAAACAATGTAATCACTTTTCTCTGGCAATCCCCTCCCCCCTTTATGCAATGCAAGGAAATGGAAGGAAAGCACACAGTTCTCAGAAATGCAATCAAATGTAATTCAGTTCACCCCAGCAAGCTTAGACTACAGAAGTTTGAAACACAGGCCCAAAATGCTTTTATATGTGCTGGCAATGAAGTGAAAAATATGCTAAAATGCTTTTAATTCCCTCTAGAGGTTCAGGGTGAGTGGTATCAAGTTAATATTAGTCCAGACTCACTCTAGCAATGATTCAGGGATGGTTCTTAAGAGGCAAACGAATTTTTAGCAAGGAAACTGCTGTTTTCACACGTGGAGAAATTTGCAAATCGCTGTAAATTCGCGAGTGCGTTTTTCGCGATTGCGGCAATAGTGTAAGGAATAGGAATGCGTGTTCCTAGCACAAACGGTTACGGAGTTATGAATGATTTTGTGAAGGTTGTTGTTCGGATTTTAAATTTTAAAAGTTCAAAGTGACAGGTTACAGCTTGCAGATAGAAAATGACAGGTGACAGCTTTTAGGCAGTTCTACTTAGATTAAAATAGATTGATTTATATTATTTTAACTAAGAGATTGGTTCTGCACAGTTCTGCTAGGTACTCACACTATATTTAGAAATAGAATGGGCCTCGCCACAGATCTGGTCAGGTTTTAGACTGGACTCTGGTCTGGTCTCGGCACTTCACAGTGATCTGGGTCAGCTCTCTGGTTCTGCTAACAGTGGTCTGGGTCAGCTCTGCTCTCTCTCTGGGTACAGCACTGCTTCTGGATCTTTCTGCACAGCTTTCTCTGGAGATTGATGGATTTGAAGTCTGGATCTCTGGATGTGGTATGGTCCGGCAGCATGCTCCGCAGCAAATGGAATTGAATGTCCCTATCTGTCCTGACTGTCTGCTTTTATGTGTTTTGAAAGTGGGTGTGTGAGCAGCATCACTAGCCAGCCCCTCTCCACTTGTCATTGGCCACTTCCTCCTCTTCCCCTTGATTGGGGGAATGAAATGAAGTGTCATCATGATGAGGTCTGTTTATGGTACAGAGAACCCACCCCTGTCAAATTACACACAATCTATATTTTGACCCAAAAGACATATTTGCACAGGTACACATTTGTTTAAAATTACATGCACCCATCACATATCACAGGAGGTATACCCTGTCCAAATCTGCTCTTCCTGGGAGCTTGCATTCAGAAATGGCAACATTTGCACTTTTTAACTGGTTTCGTAATATCGGACATTACCCCAAATTTATACACATGTGCGCAAGGAGTATGGACATTACTTGATGAAGTGTCAGATTTTTAACATGCATACCTTTTAAGTAATACCCTCTTAACTGCTAGCTTGCCCCCAGATCATGCCACCGGTTCTAAAAACCTCTTAAAATGTGGGCAGAAAAATCACAAGAATGATGGTATCATTTAAATAATTATGACAAGTCCGTACTATGAGTTATTCATCTTTTTCTAAAACCATATTCTGGCTACAGGGGTGTGGTTTCCCCCCAGCACAAGGTTGAATTTCTGGTTTTTCCAGTTCTGCCAAGCCAGCTTGCTCTCACAGGCAGTGCTCCTCCCCTTTCCTTCCAGGAGGAAACCACCTTTTACGGCCCCCATAATAAAACATTTGCCTGAGTCAGGACAGGGATTTGTTCAATTTCCTGCAGAGCCCAGGTAATTCAATCAGGGACGTGTCATATCCCTTTTGGTGGGAGCAGCAAAAGGGCAGCTAGGCCTGGGAACACAGCTGTTGTGCAAGTCTCATCTCCTGTCGGGGGTAGCTGGTGGGCAGAATTCAGTTCCTTAAGCCAGGCCCCAGCTAGTTACCCAGTTTTCTGCATTCAAATAAAATTAACCATTTTTACATATGCAGCTAGAATGCTGATTCTAAGTTTAAAACTATGACATTTAAACAATTGCAACCTATGTGACACTCAAAAGTAGGTCACTCATTTCTTTTAAACATTTAGATTTTTAGTGTCTTTCAGTCCAAATTTACTTAAACTGCTGAAATCCACAGCTCAGCCAGTCTTGTTATAAACCTTCAAGTCACTTCAGAATATAACTTTACATTGTATCCACCTCTCAGTAAGTCTTTCTTTGGCATACTTTGGGTTCATTCATTCAGTTTTACACAAAAAGAGAAAAAAAGTCTGGTGTTGTTTTAAAACGCCGGCTTTCTGATAGTGGTGAGTACTGGTAATGCACCCATTTTTGGGATTTAAGAAAATGAATTCCCCACAATTCTAGGTTGCTTTTGGCAATCAGCATTGCCATTCCCAATGGTTTCAGACTACTGTGTGGGTAGTCCAATGGTGGTTTTAGGCAGTGCCCTTCTGTGCCCATAACATCGGCAAAAATGAGTGGCAGCCTATTCTTCATGCATTTCCCTGTGCATTTTCTGGGAAGCTCTGGCCATCATGATGTTTTCCATGTCAGTACTGCACAGTTTTTTGAGGTAGGGCTCGGATGTATGGGTAAAAACATCCCACAAGCCCCCCTCTTGCGATGGCCATTCTGTTTCACTGATGGAACTCGCAAGACCTGGGATGTTTCCTCATCTTCTTCCAATAGATGGCACAGTTCAGCATCTTTTTCTCCATCCGGTCGGATCGATCGGTTCTCCTCGCCGGTCCTGATGGGAAGATTGGGCGGTACCCCGGGCCCCTTGCGTCGCTGCTCCCGGTCTCCGGATTGTCCTCCTTGGCCAGTCTCAAGGTTTTCTTTCTCCTAGGACGACAAAGGAAGAGCGGCAATACCTATTCATGGACATTTCTCCCCCACCATGGATATAGCGGGGTGGCATATAAATTTATAGTCAAAACATTTGAACATGCACATTTTTTTTTGGCATTCAAAAACAAAAACACCCACATTGAGAAACTCAGAATTTGATAGGCGATATGTCGGATATTTTAAGTTAGAACTGAATTAATCTGAGACAGTACCCTCTAGGATTCCAGAGGATTCCTCCAGTTGTTGCAGAGTGTGCCTGGGATGGCAACACTTCAACTGGTTAATGTGGACCCACTTGTCTTCCCCCTCTGCCAAACCGCCTTTGGGGATGCGGATCTTGTAGGCCACAGGGGAGATTTTGTCTATAATCTCAAAGGGTCCCTTCCATGTAGGCAAACATTTTCGCTGTTTGGCCTGGTTCCTTTGGAAATTGTATAGATAGACCCGGTCCCCCACCTGATATTCCTTCCTGGAAGTCTTCAGGTCATAGTGGGTCTTCATGCTATCAGCTGATCTATCTTGATTCTGCTGAGCATAAGCAAAAGCATGTTGAAGGTGTTTCCTTAAATTCTCCACATACTCATGAATTGTGGAGGCATTTATCAGTGTCTGCTCTTGGGTCCTGCAGAGCAAATGCTGAGGAAGCACCATCTTGCGCTCAGTCATCCACTCAAATGGTGACATTTTGGTTGCAGATGAAGGGGTAGATCTGATGGCCATTAGGACCAGAGGTAATCGGATATCCCAACTTGGCCCAGAATCTGCCACAAACTTCTTTAATATGCTCACAATGGTTCGGTTATATCTCTCTACTGCCCTAGAAGAAGCTGGCCGGTAAGCAATATGCAACTTCCTTTTGACCCCCAGTATCTCCCACATCTTTGTCATTACTTCACTAGTGAAGTGGCTACCCCTGTCTGACTCAATCCTTTGAGGTAGACCGAAACGGGAAAAGATGTGGTTAATCATCAGGGCAGCTGCCGTTTCTGCCTTGCAATTTGGGGCTGGGAGACATTCCACCCACTTGGTAAACAAGCATGTCACAGTCAACATGTACTTATTCCCCCTAGCAGAGCGAATCACGGGGCCTACGAAGTCGATTTGTAAATCTGACCATGGCAGTGTCATCCCCCACTTTTGGAGAGGCGCGCGGTGTGTGAGGGACGTCGGCTGAAATTTGCACACACAAGACACTCCTTCAAGTATTGGTCGAGGTCCTGCCCCATGTGTGGCCAGTATGCAACCTCTCTTAAGATTTCCAATGTTGTGTGAAACCCCCTATGACCGGCGGTGGCCGCATCATGGGCGTGACTTAACATCAGGCTTCGGAATGAGGTAGGAACCACCCACTGATCGTGGCCAGCTTTGGATTTCCTTACCAGCAAACCGTCTTGGATTCGGAACATTTTTGGACATTTCATCAACACTCTTGGGTCCTCTTTCCCAATGTAATCGGTATCCGTCAGGGGAAAGTTCTCAGGGTCCTCAAGGTGCTGGTAAAATTTACCAATTATTGGATCCCCCTTCTGAGCTGTAATCAAATCAGCATCAGGGGTCTCCTTGCTCCATTGTGCAATTGAAAGGTCATTGTGAGCATTTGTCTGGGACCTAGTGATAGCAGTGACCTGGATATCCCCCAACAGGGACTCAATCTCAATTAGATCCCCTTGGATGGCCCCGGTTTTGGCCAGCTGATCAGCTAAGTCATTTCCAGTTTTGTCTGGTCCCTCTACTTTGGAATGACCCTTGATCTTTTTCCAATAGATGGTCATCTCATTCGAGGTGACCAGATCATCAATGTTTTGGATCAACTTCCCATGTTTCAATGGTTTGTTGTTAGCACATAACATGCCTCTGGTTTTCCAATTAACCAGGTGCTCCACGAACCCGTTCCGTACATAATCCGAATCTGTGATTATGACCAGTTCGTGGAGTTGATGCTGGACAGCAGTGAGGATGGCCTGATGCACAGCCATCAATTCTGCCACCTGACTACTTCGGGGACCAATTTTGTATCCAGCGGAGGGTTCTGGGGAATCATTCACCCATGCATTCCCTACGCCGGCCACCAGTTCTTTCTCCCCGTTGTTGTCAACATGGTAAGAGCATCCATCCACATAGACAGTGGGCATTCCCTCACACTTGTCCTCTTCAAAGACTTTGTGTGGGGAATTAAGGTATGCCTCTGTGTTGTCCTTGATTTTTAGACTTTCGTCCTCGAGACAGTTTTCTCTGGCACAATCATGCAAGTCAGCCAGACCTTGCGCGAGGGGACTCTTCTTGTTTTGGCCATATCTGACCTCCACAGGAAAGCCTTGCATTGACAGAATCCAGGAATTAATTCGGGAATTACTCACATTTCCGGCCCGGATTCTATCACTTTGGAGATATTGCAGAGACTGGTGTGGAGTCTCCACTATGATGTGTTCCCCCTGGATAAACAGGCAGTAATTCTTCAATGCCCACACCGTTGCCAGGAGTGCCTTCTCACAATCGTTGAATTTTTCCTCCACAGAGGATAAAGTTTTGCTCGCATAGGAGATTACTTTATTGACCTTGTCATGCTTTTGGTATAATACTGCTGTCAAGCACGTATTAGAGAACCCTGTCTCCAGGAAGAACTCTTTGTTTCTGACAGGGTAAGCTAGGCAAGGCGCTTGTGAGAGGCTTCTTTTGAGTTGTCTTACTGCCTCGGCTTGTTCTGGACCCCATTCCCACTTGATCCCCCCCTTCAGGAGATGAATCAGGGGTCTGGTGATCTCTGCGTAGCCCTCAATGAACTTTCTGCTGTAATTAGTCAGTCCAAGGAGGCTCCTTAGTTCCCGCAGAGTTGTGGGGTCTTTCAGTTTCTGAAGTGCTTCCACTTTCTTTTCCTGGGGACAGAGACCCTGAGGAGTAATCTCATGCCCCAAGAAATTAACACGGGTTCTACACCACTGTGCTTTCTGAAAGGAAAGTTTTGCTCCGGCGGCCCTCAACTGGGTCAGAACATAACGGATCTCCGCTATGTGTTCCTCCACAGATGAACTTTTGATGAGGACATCATCTACATAAGCCAGGTTACCCCTCGCACCCAGGTCGGGCATGGCCTTATGTAGGAAAATGTTGAATTCATTGCCGGAGTTGAGGTATCCGAAGGGAGTCCGGGTCCATGTGTATTGCTGGCCCCCAAAGGTAAAAGCCAGTTTGTATTGGTCCTCCCTGCTAACAGGCACGGTCCAGTATCCATTGGTCAGGTCTATTGCAGTGAATACCTGTGACCCCTGGATCTGGGCCAGCCCTTGGTCAATGTAGGGCAGAGGCCATCGGGAAGTATGGACCCGTTTGTTGAGCTCCCTGAGGTCGGCGCATAGTCTCCACTGGCCGTTTGGCTTCAATATTCCCAGCACCAGATTATTGAAGGTGCTGTGAACTGGACGGATTATTCCCCGGGACTCAAGGTTCTTAATTATTTCAGTAAGGGACTCCATGGATGCGAGAGGCAAACGATATTGCTTCACAAACACTGGAGTCATGCCAGGGTCCGTGGGGATTGTTGTTGTGTGGATGTCAGTGCGACCACAGTCATATGAGTCTACCGCAAAGAGATCTTGGAAATCCAAGAACACTTGTTTCAACTTTTGCTTTTGTTCCAGAGTCACACAGGCATCAGCTAGGTTGACTCTCTCTTCCACCATCTGCCTGAAGCCTGGAAAGACTTCTGGTTTGGCTATCTCCGCGGCCTCCTCCAGCTGGGTGGAGAAGTCCCTGGTCAGAGTGCTGATTTGGACCGGAGGCTTCAGGTGGGAAAGGCAGCCCTCATGGACCTGGAAAATCACCTCATCCCTCCTGAAGTCACAAGTCACATCTTCTTTACCATAAGGGCAAGAAGTGTACACCAGGAAGTTCCCCCCATGCCGGGTAAAAATCCTGTCTGGTGTTGTATTGTCATCACTGTCACTGTCAAAGCAGTCCTTGGGGATTGGCCCTAACAGTTCATTACCTAAATCTATGGAAAAATGTCGGTCATCAACAGCCATTCCAATAATGGTGCCTGCGGCTAGAGTAATACTCTTTAAGTCGCTGTTATCCACCTCTATTAGAATGGTGTCATGTTCTATGTTGACTAATGGTGTTGGGTTTACCCCCAACCCTTGCTGTTGGAGAGAAGCGTTTAGATGTATGTAAGCATCAGGGTTTTGCAAATATTGTCCTCTTTTAGCTTTCACTTCCAGGGAGAATTGTCGGGTCCTTTCTGGGATGGTGACTTCCTCTTTGATCTGAATTTCAACTGCATAAGGTAGCAATTGAGCTGACCTAAATGCTTTTTCTGGATCATCAAAGCCCATGGGATTATCCGCTAATCAGGACCAAGCTTTGAAGTTTATTAGGTCCAAACTAATGGCAAAGCGATTGAGAATGTCACTGCCTAAGTAAAAGGCGGCAGTGACGTCTCGCACGACCCAACAATTGTGGACTATGCTCTTGTTGCCAATAGAGATTTTGAGCATACACCTGCTTGGCAGGAGATGTTTGGAATTGGGTGCTTCCAGGACCATTTCCCATTTGTCTATCAGTTTGAATGTGGGAATGTCTGGATCTTTTGGGAGTTGGCCGAACATGGCTTCGCTGATGAAGCTCTTACCGTTGTTCACACACACTCGAGCGAGAACAGAGTCCTTCCCATCATTTAACTGAACAGGGATGAACAACTGCTCTCTAATTTGCTGAATATCAGCCAGGCTCTGAGCTGATTTCACATCTTTCTGGACTATAGGAGTGGGAGTTTCTGATTGTGGATTGGTAAAGAATTTCAGGGTGTTTCCTTCCAGTGTGGAATACCACCTTAAACTGGAAGGAAGGTTGATTTTCAGAAATAGAGAGGACCCCCCATCACCAGTCTGTTGTCCTACTGCTATTACTGTCACGTCTGGAATTTGGTTGTTCTGGAAGTGAAATTCTACTTGGTCAGATTTTTGTTCAACCATGTGGCAGGTGCGTAACATGGTTGACACTCTGTTTTAATTATATTGGTCGGCTAGTCTGGGTCCAGAGGACCTTGTTTACGCAATCTATGAGGGGTGACAACCTTCTCAGGAGGTCATTCCCTAGTAAACAAGGGGTGCCCTCTGGAGTCACAACTATGACCGGGTGTTTCAACTTGTGTTGCTCAATTTTAATGTCCAAGTCTGCCGTCCCCTCGACGGGAATTTCCTTCCCGTCAAAGTTCTGGAGTTGTCCGGGAAGAGAGGTGAGAGGAATTTGGTAATTCTCTCCCCTTTCTGCATTCAGTTCGTCAAAGGCCCTTCTGGACAAAAGGGTAGCTTGAGATCCAGTGTCCACCAGTGCCAAAATTGTACCCTGCCCCTGTACTTGTACCGGGGCATAGTATCTTCCCTCCTTCTCCTCAAGGGGGCACAGATAATGCACATTTCTGGACAACTGGTGGGCTAACTTTCTGGTTTTGGACATTGCTAGAGAAGAGATTTGGGCAGAATTCTGTGGAGAGCCTTGGGTATCTGAAAGAAAAAATTGGCAACTGGAGATCAGAGCCATTGTGGGTTCCCCTGGCTCCGGTTCCGGGCCGCCCCCCCCTTTTTGGAGGCAGTCACCGGGATGGGTTTGAGCCAGGGGATTTTCTTGCTGTTGGTTCTGGGATGAGATGGTGGGCGGCGGTAGCTCAGTCTCCACATCTCCCCAGTCTGGATTTGCATCCCTAGGGACCAATTTTTCTTTGGGAGGAGTTCCCCCCTCTCTGAAGGAGAAGATCCTTTTCCCAGGATCCTCTGAGGATCCCTCTCCCTCAAATTGGAAGATCTTTACCTCCTCCTCAAACTGAGTCTGTTTGGGTCTTTTGTTTCTCCTACCCCCCCTCTGCTCCTTAGGAGGCAGACTTTCAGGGGCAAGAGATTTTGTTTCCGGTTGCTGGGTTTCCAGGGGCTGTTTACAAGTGAGGAAGGAAGCTTCCTCCAAGGCTTTACACCCCCCTTCCCCTTGTGCCTCCTCCCTGGGAACCGGCGAGTTATCGGGGTGCTGCCCCCGTCATTGTTCTGGAGCACCAGGTCCAGAGTTGGGTGCGTTCTGCGCCGGCATGCCGATCTGAGGGTTCTGCTGAGCCCTCAGTATGTGACCCAGATCCCGCGCCATGTTTTGAACCTGGCGCTCTAACTGGGAAACCCGCTCAGGCTGATACGGGGCCCTGTTTTCTCCCCTGGGCTGATCCCGGGAAGGGTAGCTATCCCTTCTCTGGTAGTACCCCTGGTTGGGAAGATTTTGGTACCCCTCCACCCTTGGCCTCCCCTCTCCCGGATTCGGTTGTCTGGGCTTAGGGAATTGGGGAAAGAAGGGTGGAGGATTTTGGGGCTGGAAGTTGGGTGGATACCTGGGGAAAAAGTTCTGCCCAGGATTTGGAGAATTTCTGCCCTCCGGTGGGAAGTTAGGAGGGAAGTTCCCTGGGTTAGGTGCTTGGCTGGATCCCCCCCCTTGGGCTGGAGGAGTCCACACATAACCCAGGATGGGTCGACTTCCCTTGTAACAGGGACTTGCATAGTCAGGAGAGCGAGGGACCCCATTTGTGGGACTACCTCCTTGACTCCCTGTTTGTGACTGGCCCGAGGACCTTCTGGGCCTAGCATTATTAGGTGCAGGTCGGTTTTTAGGCCCCCCATCTCCAACTCTAAAACGGGGGTGACCTTTACCTCTGCCACCTTGGCAGCAGCAGGGGTGTTGTTGGCTTTGGGGTTTTTGGGCGCATTATTTTTATTTTCTATTGGCTTCTGCACCTCATAGATCCGGGTCGCCTGTTCAATGACCCAGTCTAAAGATCTTTTCTCGTGAAAATCCCTCACAAGCTGGGTCATTATGTATTTGGGCAAGGCATGGAAAAACGTATTAATAAATTCTCTGCTATCCGTGCGCACCCTTCTTGTGGTCTGTGCAAAAGCACGCTTTAACTCCTGCACAAATTCTTGTGGGGCCTGATCCTCCCCACATTGTAAATTGTAGGCTGCCTTGCGAGCCTCTTGGGGATTTCTATGAGTAGAAAAATGTTTCAAGATGGCCGCCTTATAGGCGGACCATCTTAAATGATTTTGGTCCTCCAGCCCTGCAAAGAAACTGGAGTATTCCGGGGAGAAGGTCCACTTTACATATTGAATACAGCTTTGGCTGTCCTTCAAATGGAAAGTCTCCATCATTTGCTCATAGAGCTCCAAGTGTTCCCAAACAGAGTACTCGTGCGTTCTTATGATAAGGCGTGATGACACTCCTGATTGCCTTAATATGTTTCAATGGGTCCTTAAGCAAGGCCCTTTTGCCTTATTGGCCTTTTTGGTTCGGGTAACCCTTGTCCATTCGTCCTTTGACTCAGAGGCACTGCTCCCAGAGGTTCCTGTCTGATCTTCCAGGCTTTCCCGGATTCTGCGAGCCTGGGAATGGCTGGCAGAATGTGGGGACCTGGTCTCCTGTGTCCTGTACCGTTCAGAGGAGTCTTCAGATTCCTCTTTGCTGCCAGGATTTGATGGGTACCCCGCCCCTCCAAAGACCTAACTGGGCAGAGGTTTTCAGGATGCCCTTAATGGGCCTACTCTCCTGGGGTTCCCCACTAAATTGCACTGTGCTTGGGTGCCCAGACCCGGATGCCCGCCCATCCATTCCTGGGAGGTACTGGCCTATGAGCCCCATGCTTCTGGCTGGATAGTAATCTGCCATCCCTGTGGCCCGGTGCTCATGTGTGCCAGGGGACATGGGGGTGGCAGAGTCCAGGGACTGAGAGAGATAAAGGCCTCTGGTACTAGGGCTCCTGAGGTTATGCTCAGGAGTTTCCCATTCCCAGCGAACTTGGTCTCTATCCGCCCCTGCTCCCTGTTGCAATGCAAGAGCCTGCGCCTTCAGTTCCTCAGTTAAGGCCTTACTAGACTCTATCAGCCTCTCCTGCATCGCTACCTATTGTTGGAGCTTATCATTGTGCTGGCAGAGAGCCTCGTTTTCTCTCTGTGCCTCCTGATTGGTCCTGGAGTACTGGGCCAGTCTCTGCTGCAGGAGGGTTACCTCCTGAGCTGTGTCCCTATTGGCCTGCTCCTTTCTTGCTAGAGCATCCTCCACACTCCTGGTGTGCTCTAACAAGTTATGGTGTTCTTTTTGGAGGTCACCCAGTCCCTGGAGGGCCAGGTGATTTTCTTCCATTTTCCTTTTTAAGTGGCAGACTTCCTGGCCTAAGGTATCCCTTTCCTGACTAAGAGCCTGCATCTGTGCCGCCAGGTCGTCCCTTTGCCTTTGGAAGGCACCAGCTTTCTGGCGCTCCTGATCAAACTCTGCCTGGGTATCCAGGTCTTTCAGAATCAGTTTATTGCTCTCTGCCTTCTCCCTATCTAGGTGGCTTTGCAGGGTGACTACCTGCTCAGCACATGCCCTATTGAAGTGTAACTGTTGCTCCAGCTTTTTCTGGCTCTGCAGTAGGGAGTCCAAACCTTCTTGGTACTCCTTCTGCAAGGCCAGAAATCTGGTATCCTGGTCAGCCTTTTCCTGTTGCAGGATGTCCATATCCTTCTTTATTTTAATGATGTGCTGTCTACTCTCATTTTCTGACTCCTGGCTCCCCTGCAGCCTCTGCTCAGAAGAGACCAGGTCAGATTGGACCTTCTCTAACGCCATCTGTCGCTTATTCGCCAGATCTTGGCTTTCAGTACATTTATCCTGCATGCCTCCCATATATAGGTACAGGTATGCCGCTATCCTAACCATCTTGACTTGTTCATCCTTAGCTTTAGGAGCCATGTATAGTTCACTCAGGGCCACATGTAAGGGACCCTGATCTCTCCATATATCTGACCCTGTTTCGTGACCTGTTGCGTGATGGCCTGCAACCAGACCATGCGGTCCTGGTGAGTCCACTCACCTCTCACAAATAACTTATGTAAGAAGTGCTCTCTGGCTATTTTCATGTCTACTAAGGTCGTCATTCTAGAGATTGGTCTCTGTCCTGACTTACAGAAGTTTATATTATATTTTTGCAAAACAGAGCGTTCCTTTGAGGAGTGCTTTACAGCGTAACACAGCGTGTGCTCCGACCGGATATGTGTATCTGGTCAGCTGGCACGCTGTATTAATCTGCACAAGTGATAGATCTAATCCAAACGTCCGGCACGAGCCCCCAATTTGTAAGAGGATTTAATTCAACACTACAGCTAAGTCAATGCCTAGTCGGGGATACTGAATGGAAACCCTTGTTGATATATCTTTATGTCCAGTTCATGCGTTCTGGATGACTACCCCTATATAACACCCCTCTCTTGGAATCCCCCTGACCTCACTGAGCCAAGAAGTAGTTCTGTTTTGCAAGTTAAAAGGTTTATTTGAGAATTTAAACAATATATATATATCACACTTTATAATAAATTAATAATTGAATATCACACTTAATCTGATATGATAAAGATTAACAACGGAGAATCTGGCACTAGCACACTTGTGAATAGGAACAGAAGAAGAAGGTGGTAGAGAATGCTTTATATGAATTCAGATGGATGTAATGTTGAATGAAAATGCAATACAGAAAATACTCAATATGATTTCAACAAAACAATGTAATCACTTTTCTCTGGCAATCCCCTCCCCCCTTTATGCAATGCAAGGAAATGGAAGGGAAGCACACAGTTCTCAGAAATGCAATCAAATGTAATTCAGTTCACCCCAGCAAGCTTAGACTACAGAAGTTTGAAACACAGGCCCAAAATGCTTTTATATGTGCTGGCAATGAAGTGAAAAATATGCTAAAATGCTTTTAATTCCCTCTAGAGGTTCAGGGTGAGTGGTATCAAGTTAATATTAGTCCAGGCTCACTCTAGCAATGATTCAGGGATGGTTCTTAAGAGGCAAACAAATTTTTAGCAAGGAAACTGCTGTTTTCACACGTGGAGAAATTTGCAAATCGCGGTAAATTCGCGAGTGCGTTTTTCGCGATTGTGGCAAAAGTGTATGGAAAACGAATGCGGTTCTAGGTTCGTTGAAAAGCCAAGATTCTAAGCTTTCAGAGGAAAGTTAATCCAAGTTCCTAGCACAAACGGTTACGGAGTTATGAACGATTTTGTGAAGGTTGTTTTTCGGATTTTAAATTTTAAAAGTTCAAAGCGACAGGTTACAGCTTGCAGATAGAAAATGACAGGTGACAGCTTTTAGGCAGTTCTACTTAGATTAAAATAGATTGAATTATATTCTTTTAACTAAGAGATTGGTTCTGCACAGTTCTGCTAGGTACTCACACTATATTTAGAAATAGAATGGGCCTCGCCACGGATCTGGTCAGGTTTTAGACTGGACTCTGGTCTGGTCTCGGCACTTCACAGTGGTCTGGGTCAGCTCTGCTCTCTCTCTGGGTACAGCACTGCTTCTGGATCTTTCTGCACAGCTTTCTCTGGAGATTGATGGATTTGAAGTCTAGATCTCTAGATGTGGTATGGTCCGGCAGCATGCTCCGCAGCAAATGGAATTGAATGTCCCTATCTGTCCTGACTGTCTGCTTTTATGTGTTTTGAAAGTGGGTGTGTGAGCAGCATCACTAGCCAGCCCCTCTCCACTTGTCATTGGCCACTTCCTCCTCTTCCCCTTGATTGGGGGAATGAAATGAAGTGTCATCATGATGAGGTCTGTTTATGGTACAGAGAACCCACCCCTGTCAAATTACACATAATCTATATTTTGACCCAAAAGACATATTTTCACAGGTACACATTTGTTTAAAATTACATGCACCCATCACATATCACAGGAGGTATACCCTGTCCAAATCTGCTCTTCCTGGGAGCTTGCATTCAGAAATGGCAACATTTGCACTTTTTAACTGGTTTCGTAATATCGGACATTACCCCAAATTCATACACATGTGCGCAAGGAGTATGGACATTACTTGATGAAGTGTCAGATTTTTAACATGCATACCTTTTAAGTAATACCCTCTTAACTGCTAGCTTGCCCCCAGATCATGCCACCGGTTCTAAAAACCTCTTAAAATGCGGGCAGAAAAATCACAAGAATTATGGTATCATTTAAATAATTATGACAAGTCCGTACTATGAGTTATTCATCTTTTTCTAAAACCATATTCTGGCTACAGGGGTGTGGTTTCCCCCAGCACAAGGTTGAATTTCTGGTTTTTCCAGTTCTGCCAAGCCAGCTTGCTCTCACAGGCAGTGCTCATCCCCTTTCCTTCCAGGAGGAAACCACTTTTTACGGCCCCCATAATAAAACATTTGCCTGAGTCAGGACAGGGATTTGTTCAATTTCCTGCAGAGCCCAGGTAATTCAATCAGGGACGTGTCATATCCCTTTTGGTGGGAGCAGCAAAAGGGCAGCTAGGCCTGGGAACACAGCTGTTGTGCAAGTCTCATCTCCTGTCGGGGGTAGCTGGTGGGCAGAATTCAGTTCCTTAAGCCAGGCCCCAGCTAGTTACCCAGTTTTCTGCATTCAAATAAAATTAACCATTTTTACATATGCAGCTAGAATGCTGATTCTAAGTTTAAAACTATGACATTTAAACAATTGCAACCTATGTGAATTTAAACAATTGCAACCTATGTGACACTCAAAAGTAGGTCACTCATTTCTTTTAAACATTTAGATTTTTAGTGTCTTTCAGTCCAAATTTACTTAAACTGCTGAAATCCACAGCTCAGCCAGTCTTGTTATAAACCTTCAAGTCACTTCAGAATATAACTTTACATTGTATCCACCTCTCAGTAAGTCTTTCTTTGGCATGCTTTGGGTTCATTCATTCAGTTTTACACAAAAAGAGAAAAAAAGTCTGGTGTTGTTTTAAAACGCCGGCTTTCTGATAGTGGTGAGTACTGGTAATGCACCCATTTTTGGGATTTAAGAAAATGAATTCCCCACAATTCTAGGTTGCTTTTGGCAATCAGCATTGCCATTCCCAATGGTTTCAGACTACTGTGTGGGTAGTCCAATGGTGGTTTTAGGCAGTGCCCTTCTGTGCCCATAACATCGGCAAAAATGAGTGGCAGCCTATTCTTCATGCATTTCCCTGTGCATTTTCTGGGAAGCTCTGGCCATCATGATGTTTTCCATGTCAGTACTGCACAGTTTTTTGAGGTAGGGCTCGGATGTATGGGTAAAAACATCCCACAGTGTGCAGTTGAGTGATCAGAAGGAGAAGGGCCAATGGAGACGTCAGAGGAGGAGAGAGAATTAGATATAAAGTCAAGGTCAAGAGATTTTCCACCAGAGTGGTTAAGCTGGTTGTGGAGGAAGTAGAGGGAGTGTTCAGCTAGGAGGGTGATAAATTCAAGGCAGGTGGCTGCAGAGGCTTTGGATGGTTAGAGTCCCCCAGCATGAAAATAGGGATGTCATTAGGAAGTGACACAAGGAGAACATTCAGATCAGGGAAGAATGAGTTGAGAGAACCAGGTCAATAGAGAGCCAGAACAGTGAGAGGAGAAGGAGGGTGGATTTAAATGTGGCATATTCAAAAGAGGAAGAGATGTTGTTAGACAGGGTAGAGGGGTAGTGGTGGAGTCTTAGTGATAAAGAACCCAACACCACCACTCTTCCTAACAGGTTGGGGAGAGTGAGAGAAGGTAGCAGAGTCAGTGTGGAAAGATGCTATTGTAGCAGTGTTATGAGGAGAGATCCAGGTCTCTGTGATATTGAGAAGTGAAAGTTGAGCGTGATAATAGTCAAGGAGGCCAGTGATGTTGGGAGACTTGTTACATAGGCACTGTGCATTCCAGAGGCCAAGTGAAAGAGAGATAGGAGGTTGTCGAGAGGAGCAGGTGTTTTGCTGTAGGCTAGTCAGATTGATGAGATTGGAGATTCTGTGAGAATGTGAGCTTCTTATTTGAAGGGTGCAAATGCAAAGGGGAAGAGGGGAGATAGGAATTCTGCAGCGTGATGCAGAGCAGAAGCAAGACCAAGTTGAGGCTGGAGGCTACGAGAGAAGGGAAGGTGAAAAGCGAGTAGAAGGAGGAATGGAGCGAAGTCAAGGTGCATGATGATGGGCAGAAGAACTAGGCAATTGAAGATGATGAAGAACGGGTACAGCCCAAGAGAGAGAGGGCAGGTGGGCTGTTGAAAGGGGAGAGGTGGATGATTGGCTGCAAAGAAGCAGGAGTAAATTCTAAATTTGGTTTGAATGGAGCTATGAGTAGCCAAGAGACAGTTGACTGGATCAAAACCGCAGAGCTCATTGGTCATGTGAGGTAACAGAAGCTGTGTGGTGAATGGATATTCAATGGGTGTATGGATCCCTATGAATGGAGGCAGGAGTCAGGTAAAGGATGACCGTAGGGAAGTCTTGTCTGAAGCAGGGGTTTTGGCCCTTGGTCCTTGCCAGTCCTAACAGGTCCAACAAGGGATTTTCCCTTTGCTATTTTTGGCCCTTAGCTGCCAACACCCAGGATGGGCACCCGGAGAGACTGAATAAGGGAGGCAATGTGTCACATGGCCCACTGGGAGCCAATCAGAGTGATCCAAATGGATTGCAGACTTGCAAGCAGAGTCCTGGGTGGGTTGTTGTAGGCCCAGGGAGATTTGTTTTGCAGGAAGGACCCTCTGATGATGCACAGGGTCCTCGGCAAGTCAGGATGTGGCCAAGAGAAAAAAAAACGAACCTCCAGTCGGTCACATGTCCCTCTTGGAGCCAATTGTAGTGCTCCACGTGACCTCCAGACTTACAGGCAGGGTCCTAGGTGTTACAGGCCCAGGGAGCTTTGTTTTTCACGCAGGATCCTAAGATGGAGCACATGGTCCTCTGGCAAAGCAGGATGTGGCCAAGATCGCTTGCCCTTGATTCTGGAATAAAGCCCTATTCAAGTGACCACAAAGGATTTTGCGAAGATGCCATCTGCAAACAGGGTACTGCTTCCACTTGGTGAGACAGTGCTGAGTCGCAGAACCAATTGTTGAAGAAAATCAGTTTCACTTGTTTATTAGGTGCCACAGGTGCTGCTCACCAAGCTGTTATTGTGCCCCAAACAATAGAGCAACTACATTGCTCTATGCCATTTAGGCTCATGAGCAGCTAACAAATAATATTAACAGTATTACTGTGTTTTCTTATATTTATATCAAATCAGCAATGAAGTCCAACTTTGAACAATCACAGTGGGGGTAACAAACACAGGATTCCTATTTTGTCAATTAATTCCAAATTATGTTTTAGAATCTTTGAAATACTGAATTTAAATGTGGTAATTGCAAAATAGGTTCTTGGGAATAGTATTGAGACGAAAATGGGTGACATGTTTGTCATCATGTTGATAGTGCTTTTTCAAGGCCGATTATCACTACTTTTGCAAAAAGATTTTTTTTTAAGAAACAAGTTATATGTGAAGCACATGACTACAATTGCAAATGACCACCCACATTTGAGATGGGCATTTTTGTTAAATTCTATGAACCTGAGCATGCTTATTGCATCAGTGAATTTCCTTAATGCCCTTCATTTGCATGATTAATGGACTACATAAAAAAATGATGATAAATTGTGTATAATAACAATTTGTTGGAGATCCTATTATTGCATGAATTGTATAACTACACTTAGAGCACTTATTTTCTGTAACCTAGTGCTGATTGTTTTACTTTCAAAGTTTGATTTTTACACTCATGTAAATATTGTTGAATTTTCTTAGTTTGTGTATTTAACAGTATTTAAAATGTGTTTAAAATGTTTCTGATAAATTGATTTCAGCTAAAATTTCAATAAAGAAAAGAATTTGTTAACAAGGATATCAAGTCCTAAATTATTAAGTGACGTGGTGATTGCCATTTATCATGCTGGCATAACGAATGCAAATGTGAAACAACACATCATGTAATCTTTGACTTAATTAATAGACCTTATTACTGCATAATTTGTGTGCCAAGAATAATTATAAGGAACATGAAGAAATCCTCCCAATGGCACAAAACACATGTCAGCCATTGTCCTCTCAGTAACAGATGCGTGACATGTAAGGAGAACATTTTGTGAATGCAACACTGGCCAATTAGAATAATTTCTGGGCAAAGACCTGGGCATTTTGCCTTTGGTGAGGGTTTCACACCCTATGGCAACCTTATCTGTAAATACAAAATGTCCTGTTTGGATGTAACAATTTCTTCACAACAGTATGTAACACTACATAACAAACCTACTCAAAGTAGTCAAAATGAGTGTCCAAATGTATTGCTAATCTGCAGACAGGTGGTTTATGGCCAATCAATTTCTGACCCTCCAGGACCTTCTTGAGGGCAATATCTAGCCTGCATCGGTTGTACAGCACTACACATTCCAGAACACATTAAAATCATGTTACAAGACCATCCACAATAATGTGGATAGACCCTGCCGAAAGTCAATGCGTCCTGAATACTGCAAGTTCCAATAACTGAGCTTCACCCCTCATTCCCATACCGAAATGAAGGCACAGGCAGTAACTAACCAAGCGTTCCAACCTAGCCTACACTTGGGTTTTCGGCTGAAGCAGGCATACTCTGTCTTATTAAGGAGACACGGCAAACTACAAGAGGTAGTGACCCGCAAAGAAAGATAAGGCAGCTTGAATATGTAATACAGAAGGAAATACATGTGTACCTTTCTCATTGTTAACCTGCGTTTTATTTCTAAGCTTTGAACACTTTTATATTCTGTGAGACTGTTGTTCTGGGTCATGTTATAATGCTAGGGCACATGTACCTGTTTCAATCAGTTGACGGTCTGTGTCCCACATCTACGTTGCCACCCGCAAACCTTCTTAGCTGCTCATATTGATCGAATGTGTCCTGCATTATGTTAGAGCACAAGCGCCTTGTTGTGGTCTGCTAATGTTGCCCTTGACACGCCCATTGCCCAGGCTCGGACTGGCTTATAGGGCAATCGGCCCATGGCCAAACCAAAAACGCAAAATTGATTTTTTCCGCTGCTTTCGATACGATATGCAGGAATCAGCTCTGGCGTAAACTGACAGCATGGGGGATTCCGAGGGGCTTGCTGCGCATGCTGATGTTACTCCACGCAGATACATCGGTGAGCGTTCGTCTTAATGCCTTGGGTAAACTATCCAAATCAATGCCCTCTAAACGTGGTGTAAAACAAGGATGCATGGTCGCTGCAACACTTTTCAACCTGTATCTAGCCGATATGATTGTCTCTTTCAACATCCATGCTGCAAATCCCATCAAAATAAAGAATGTGACTATTGGCTGGTTAGCATACGCAGACGATCTCTTACTCCTTGACTATACCCCAACCTGGTTACAAATCATGTTAAATGCCCTAGCTAAATATGCGTCTAATAATGGTCTCATTATTAATAATCATAAAAGCAAAATCATGGTTTTCACCAAGAAGTTGAGGCCGAAACACTTTAACTGGTCCCTATCTGATGCCCCATTAGAACAAGTTTCGTCCTATAAATATTTAGGGATTGTTATCGATGAGAAGTTGAAGTGGGACCTGCAATTGGTTGAAATAAAACTGAAATGTAAGACCTCTACAAACGCATTAAGTGCATTTATTGGTAGGAACAATGGCTACAGTGCAGGAGCAGTTTTATCTATATATAAATCCAAAATAATTGCCATAATGTCCTACGCAATAGCGATTTGGGGTCACAAATTCCAAATTGAACTAATTCGGCTTGAAGCCAAATTATTGAGGCGTCTGCTCCGACTACCCAAAAACATAAGCATTCAATATTTGTACCTTGAATTTGACCTAAAGGGCATATGGAATGTCTACCTATCACAATGTGTGTTGTTCTTTCAGCATTTAACCAGTGTCCCAACTGATACAATAATGCTGCCTTACATACGAGCATTTTTAGGCTTGGATGCCTCTAAACCAGTTGGCATAATTGGTATTTTGAAAAGCACTCATAGCCAGTGGCTTAATGCAGAAGGAGATTCAATTGACACAGGTAACATTAAATTGTGGCTTAAAAAGAAATTGGCTATATTGGCTTTCCATCATAATATGAACCACCTTGAATCTTTAACATCTGCCAAATATTTTTGCCAATATAGACGAGTATGTGTAGCCACTCCGAGATATATATTGGCATATCAAAGCCCTAATATATTTCGGGTCTATCTTTTGTTGAAATTCAATACATCTGTGGCATTATCACCTAAAAGTTGGTTGAATAAAATTGAATACAACCATACATATTGTAGATTATGTGGCAATTTACTAGAAGAATCACTGTTTCACCTATTAATTACATGTGAAAGCTTAAACTGTCTCCGTCTGCAATATTTTAAATCATACACCAATGCTGTCAGCATATCTGATTTTCCTCGATTATGGTATGAATTTCTACAAGGAAATGACATTAATTTGATCTATTCTATTGTTAGATTTTATATGCACATTGTTGAGATTTTTAAATGTTTATACTGAGATTAGCTGTAAAAGGACGCAATGTATCCCAAGCTGTCAGTAATCATTTGTACTATTTATTGGTTAATTGTAATGAGCATGTGTTTTTTTTTTTAAATCAAATGTTATACAAAGCTTTGTACTATATGTATATTCAATAAAATTTCAAATTTCATAAAAAACGCTAAATGCTTGTGTGGGCCACTTTTTGGGGTCAAAGTGGGGAACTTTTTTGGCCAATGTGGGCCAGTTTGATGAGTTACTTCACTATGCGGCTAGTAGTTTTGACCAGTGTTGATGAATATATCTTCTCTATTGCACAATTTGCATCACATTGCATCAAAAAACTCCCCCTTGGGTACTACTCAAACAATGTCACAAAAGGAATGAATTCCCATTTGCAACTGTGGGCCACATTTTTATTGGTGTCCCAGACAATTTTATGCCCCAGTCCGACCTTGCCCTTGCCTACTATTCTGATTCCAGCACGGATGAAGTGTGCAAGGAGACTTAAAGGGAGCGCCAATGCTTATCTTAATGCCGGGGACGCATATCAAGCTTTGGTTATTGATTGTAACGGCGAAGAGGGAGTAACCAGAGATTCTTAATCCCTTTATTTCTTTGGTTTGGGTGGATCTGCAAACGTGTCTGTGCTCCAGTCCCCTACATCGAATCCATAGATTACAGGTACACACTGGAGGCATTGGGCATGAATGAGGCTGTTTGAAAAAAATGGGAGAAACATACAGTCAGTCAAAACCAACAAGGACCTGATAATTTACTGTAATGCAGGGTGTTCACACCCACATACCTATACATTTACAAAACAAAATGCACGACGTGGCAACACTATTGTTAATCCCTGTCGAAATCTGTGGCTTTGCATTTATATGGACTTTTTGCAATTAATTGCACTAGCAGTATAAAGCACAGTGTGGGGGGGTGGGAGGAGTACTTTATCACACAAATATGACATGAAAATACATTTTTCATTACATCATAATCTGAACACAATCACATTGACATTTTACGCCTCGATGTCACAGTCAGTCGCAATGTAAAACGTGCCTGTGTGAACATCAGTTACAAAATACTTGATATAATAGCTCAGTGAGTTAGTGCCTTTGAAGCAAAAAAGTCAATCCGCGTCACAAAAGTTAAAATATTATTAAACATGTTTTTTTTACTGTTCAAACAATGGTTTTAACCGCACAAAAACAAAAGGTTCTGTTAAGACCCACCTCTTCAAGGATTCTCTCCTCCTCAACACCTGGACCATCACGTCACCCCTTGCGCCTCCTGACTTGTTAGATGACGCCCCACAGCCGCCACTCTCCTCTCCGCCACCCTGTGCAGCTGTACCCCTCCTCTGTGCCTCCTCTGTATCCTAGTCCCCACTGTATATTTGTTCTATTGTTACCCGAGAAAAGCGCTCTGTTATGCCTGTGTATTGTGGTACACCTCTGTGAAGCGCTCCACTGCTCCACAAAGCTAGCTCTGTGCTCAATAAATACCATTATAATAATAATAATAGTAAAATAAGGCATTTTATATGGTGACGCAGGCAAGCAAAATCCTGCTGTTTTTCCTTCACAGCCCTTGCTTTATGGTAGAACTCCCTGCCATCCAAGAATAGTTTATGATTTAAACTAACACTATCCGACTTACATATATCCAGAGTACATCCTTATTCGGTCTTAGTGAGCTGCTTTCCGCAGAACAGAGATTGGCACCTCTCTTCCGCCAGAGTTTTTTTTTTCCCCTTGTTTTTTTTTTTCTTGTTTTTTTTTTGTTGTTTCCTCCAGCACGGACCAGATGTCCTCCCACGCTCATTTTGTAATTTCATTCACGGGGACTCCAAGGTGCTGCTAGCGTCCCAGACGCCTTCTCCCAACACCCAGTCCGCAGCTGCTGAAATTGATAGTTCCGTCTCGCTCCTGGCTGCGCTGCGCCGTTTCCACGGCAGATAATAACCTTTTTGGAGACGGCAGCAAGGCTGCGATATATTAAACACAATCCCCGCTAATGGGGAATCAATGGCGGCCTGATGGGGACAATGCTTTCCCGCCAAAATAGGAATGATCGATCTCCAGCTGAAGGCCTATTTCTCTGCGGCACAGTGAAGCTCTCCGAAGCGAAGCCCACTCGCGTGCACTGACTGTGCTTTACTCTAAGCTGCCCCTCCTGCCTCGTGGCCTGGTTTTCAGCCATAATTATTATTTTCCCCTCAAGGGCATTTCTGATCCTTCATTTCCTTTCTTTCTTTTTTAGACTTTTTACATTTTTCACACTTTGGGGTCCTTTTATAGAGGGCGGAGTACAAAAGTAAGATGCAAAAGAACAGGGACACAAAACGGATTTAGCTTTTCCGACAAGCATTGCTCCTCCTTCAAATTCCTCCTGCGTTTTCACCAGCATAAAATGTATGGATTTCTACGGAATCCAGCAAATTCCATATTACCACTACGTAGAGGGGGCAGACAGCATCCCAAGTAATCAGGGAGGGTCAGGGGGCCTCCCAGCCAGGTAGCTTGGAATACAAGTTTTACCTCATGGGGTAAATATGACTTTTTAAGTCCCTTGGGCAGCGAGAGGCCACCATTTCCCCACTGGGAAGCAGGCAAGTCCTTCTGCAACCCCTTATACCGTCCCCATCCCCAAATTCCTCCTCATCCTCCCACTCTCACCCCAACCCCAACCCCAGCCCCACTAACCTGGAGCTGACTGGTCCCTTAACATCACCCGGAACACTCAGTGGGCCTCATTACACGGTAGGCGGTGAGCCATGGCGCTATTAGCGCCATGGCTCATGCAGGTAAAATACCGGCACCGCCTTGGCGGTAAGGGGATTTACCGCCCCATCCCAAGGTTGGAGGGGCGGTAAATCCCCCTTCCGCCATTGCCCTTCCCCATTCCCATTTCTGCCCCATAGGGCTCAATGGGAATGGGGAAGGCGCTAATTACGGCACCGCAATTTAGCGGTGCCGTAATTAGCTCCGAGGTCCCTTAGCGGGTTGGTATTTAACGCCTGCAAAAAGCAGGCGTTAAAACTCCAACCCGCTAAGGGACCTCGTAGTAAGGCGGCAGGGATTTACCGGCACCGGTATTTTACCGGTACCGGTAAATCCCTACCGCCTACCGTGCAATGAGGCCCAGTGTTTTGGTGCATTCCCGACGGGGCAATGGTCACTTTGGAAAGGAAGAAGGGTCTACCTGTAGTTCCCTTCTCTCTTGACCTTGGCCACCATCTTGGTTTGTAGTTTGTTTAAAGTTGAGAAATGGCAACAGTGCCATTTCTCAACATAAAATAAAAAACTATTAGCACGCTGGGAATGCAAATTGTAATAAGCCCTCAGGGCTCACGTCAAGATAACTCACCCCTGGGGCATTACCCGACCTCATAAAGCCCCCACCCTTCTGTGTTTATTGCTTAAGCAATCCATTGCAAATGCTGCATGCAAAACCTAATTTGCAGGTGGCCTTTGGATTTTTCACAAAGCAGAGTGTGAAATAAAAGAGTATGGGTGATTCTCCCTGTTTTTACTCTTTAGGTTCACACTCTATTTTATAAAAGTTTAAACGTGCGTAAAAAGATACATAACACCACATAAGTGCTAATGTTGTAGGTTCTTTTTATGATATTTTCACTCTTTACAAAATATCCTAACACTCCCTGAAACTGTCTACTCCGACAACGCTGTGAACTCACTCTTACATTCAAGAGTTGTCCTGAGGTTTGCAGGGCTGTGGTATACACACTTGAGGCCTGATTTACAACGTGTTTTTCAATGGGATTGTGCCATTGAAACCTTCTTTTGTAAATCAGGCCCATTCTAGCATTAATTGTGTTGGTGAGGTCCTATATGCTGACATATGTAATGTTATCAGTGATGTAATTTGCGATATCATCTGTGATTCTGTCTGAGGTCATGAACAGTGAATGGGAGGCGTTTAAGGTTTAGTAGCTAAAATTCATTTGTGAACTTTGGCGTGTTTATATTTTGTGTTGAAAGCTTCCAAAGTCACATCAACTGACATTTTCTTGAAACTCATTGGCTGTTTTTCAAACGTATACAGGGCTTCCTGGTCACCAGCTTACTTTAATGATAGTCATCAGAGATGTAGCGATCATTTCATGAGTTTCGTATTCACATATCATGGCCACTCATAGTTGCACTTCTTCAAGAAACGACCTCGGCACCGAAGCAGGAAGTCTTTCGAGTCTGGCAAGTTGAGGTACAACAGCAGCTAAGATGCCAGACACCGAGGAGAAGCCAGGGGTTTTGCTAGGTCTGGAAAACATTATGTAAGGACTCTGAGCTAGCCAGCCTTATGGCAGTAGACTCTCAGCTTCTATCCGCGGCTACGACCAAAAGACCTGGGCTACAGCCCCCTCAGCCCTCCCACCCCCAGCAACACCTCTGGGAGAAGCTGAATACGATGGTAAATGTAAACGGTTACTGGGAGTTCACGCCCGCATTCTGAGCATCCGGATAGGGCCAAGGCTCTCCAATGGGTGAACATATACATTAACGCATATGAGTTGTCTCTTAATAGTAGATTGAGTTTGTACTAAACTGTGGGCAGAAAAGAGTAATTTTCTTGTAACAATAATTTGTAATAATTATAACGCAAATGATCGTCGTTTGATATACATGTATTTATTTAATCTGGAGGAAATGATCCTCAAGTTTGTGGAGATCTATAATGAGCCAACACACTTTTCGGCTGAATGACAGTTTCACCGCATTTGTTTTGTTCATTTTACTGCTTTTTTTAACCTCAAAAACCAGGGGGAGAGCCTCCGCAACCCATCCTTTCTATATACCTAAGCCAAACTTAGCATCTACGTTTTTGTAGTAAAAAAAAGTGGCAAAGAAATCTGCAAAGAAAAACTGCTGAAAATGTAATTTGCAAAACATGAGTAATACCGTTTCTGGCGCGGCAGTGCTCCAGGGATTTAACAAAAAAATGGTTAACTGTTGTTGATTGCAATTTTTACACATCATATGGTTTTGACTATTTATTTCATTTGCAACACACTAAAACATCATGTATTTTCATATTGCATTACATTTTCATTGATTGTTGTAAATATGTTGTGAATTTTGGTATCTGAAAGAAACCTACGACTAATTGATTGAGGAAATACATGATGCACACTGACCAGATGTCCTCACACACAGCCCGCAGCCTTTAACATCCTTGTTTTTTTTTTTAATACTACACATTAAAACCATGTTTAATTATAACATCTTGTATTTTTATTTTATTTTGTATTAAACTAGCATTTTGAATGTCACCACCATAACTCCAAAACCAATATTCATGTTACCTCTATGTGCCAATATACTTATCGACCTTTGGAGGAATCATTATCACTTAGGATAATGACCCAACCCCAACGTATGGCCCAAGGCGAGTCATTACCCTGCGATAATGAGGTTTCCCTCTATCTTTAAGGCTATATTAATCATCCAGAGTTGTTCTATAACGCACGGCACAAGTTGAAATGATTCTCTTTGTGTTTCAGTTGTTGTTATTACAAAACTCATTGAGCCTCATTATGGGTCTGGTGGTAACCCTGCCCAGTGGAGTGACTTTGCCGAAAAAGTTGGGGGGCCATGACATCTGAAGAAAAGGTGCCCCACCCAAATGAATGGGGACACAATGGCGTGCCATGAAAGTTGGGGGGGACAAACACCCCTGTGCCCCCCTAAAATTACGGCCATGACCCTGCCGGTGATACTGGCAGGTTGCTGCCAGACCCGAAAAAAATATACCGGCGTCTGACTTCCTGGTAACACCGGGGTATTACAACCCCGGCGGCCAGAGGTCAGGTGCCGGTAATTCTGATTATCCCCATTCCCATAGAGTCCCAAATGACTCTACGGGAGTGGGTACCACAGAAGCACCAGCACTGTTATTAACGGTGCCGGTGCTTCCGTGATGGTCTGCCTACCGTGGACGCGGTGTCCAGCAGGGTCAGACCTGACGGGCACAGCAGCTCTGGCAGGCAGGCCCGTAACCGGTGCCCATAAACCGTTACAGCCCAACTCGGAATGACCCCCAGTGTCTAGGTTCTGTAAGGGAATGTGTAGTAGCTGAATAAGGGCAGTCGGAGAAGAGAGCTGCCAGAGGAGGTTGGGGGTCTTTACTTTTGTATGTAACTTCATAATAAACCTTCAGTATTACACATTGAAGTGTCGTGGCTCGTCTTTACATTGGCGACGAGGACCCCCGACCGTAAGCATTACTGTGGAAAGACTTTCCGGGTGGCAAGGAAAGCAAGAAAGTGCCTGGATTATGGACTACAATGGAGCTCTATTGATGCAGTGCAGAGATCTGCTGAGAGTGTATGCAGTAAGGCAGAACGCGCTGCCTGAAAATATTGTCAATATTACTGCTGCAGTGAGACTTAAGCTGTGGAGCAGAGTGACGTTCGAAGGCTGTATTTTGCATAGGGACACTGGGCCTCATTACGACCCAGGCGCTAATGGGTTAACAGCGCCGTAAAAGGATGCGGCGCCGTTAACCTATTAGCGCCTAATTACGAGGTCCCTTTGCGGGACCCGACCTTAACGGCTGGTGTAGTTAAGGTCGTTAACTACACCAGCCGTTAAAGTAGGGACCCGCAAAGGGACCTTGGTGCTAATTACGGTGCCGCAAATTGCGGCACCGTACTTAGCGCCTTCCCCATTCCCATTGAGCCCTATGGGGCAAAAATGGGAATGGGGAAGGGCCATGGAGGAAGGGGGAATTACCGCCCCGCCAACCTTGTAATGGGGTGGTAATTCCCCCTTTCTCCATGGAGGAATTGGTAACTTACCGGCATGGACCATGGTGCTAATAGCACCATGGTCTTCCGCCAGGGTCGTAATGAGGCCCACTGTGTGGAGTCGGGAGAGGTACGAAAAGTTATTTAGTATTTTTGACTTTTGCTTTGGCGATTTTGGCAAAACTTCAGGTGCGCATTTTGAAGGCACGTCTTTTGAAATCTCCGATTGCATCTGCGAGGCTGCACCCTCCATCTACTTCTCCGGAACGCGGAAAGCAAAACGTTTGATTAGGAGCTTTGTTTGGCATATCTTAGCAACGCCGCGCTGCACTACGTGTGTGCAGCCCCTTCCGCACTGTGATGCGACGTCCAACGCCTGATGAGGAAGGGAAAAGAAAATCATCTGCCGACTGAGGAAACTCTTCGCATTTGAACTCATCCAACGCGGCGCCTGCGCCCTGGGCCCTATTGGGGAGGCGTACACATCCCGGATGAAGCTTTTCTTTTATGGTTACACCTGACTAACGAGCTGTGCGTCTGGATGTCCATGAAAGGTGTTGAAGGATAGTGGTGAAACAGCACTGAGGTTTGGCCAGCCAGTGGCATATTGGGCCCCCACCTGGGTTATCTTGACATGGTATAAGTAATATATGTTGTCACCCCTGGCAAATGAGGGTTTTTATTTAACTTATGATGACAGCACCTGGTGTATGTGGCTTTAACTGGGGTAGGGCGACAGCAGCTGACAACATGCAGCTGTGCTGACATATGAAGGCAGTGCCCATGGCCACTGTTGGTTCTGCTGGATGTAGTCCTACAGTATCTCGACATCACATGAAATACAATTGCATGCAATGTGACATGCAATATATACCGGGCAATGGCCTTTCAAGAGAGTGCCCTGATTAAAATACAGTTGGTAACCAAGATAGTCTTTGTGTCTAATATATTAACAAGCTGTTCTTCTATTGATATTTGTAACATTGGTGATGTCATCTGGGCCAAAGGTCACGTGAAGCTATTTCCTGTGATGATTACTATTTTTTAAATTTGAAATATTCTTATACTTTTTGGTCAAAGAATGCCAGCAAGTGTGCTTCTGCTTGTCCCAGAGCTGCGGTAAAGTGTTAAAATATGGAACAAGTATATTGAGTGAAATGAGTTTCCATTCTAGACAGCTACCTTATCATGAACGTCAATTCACCAACATGCCAGGGGAAGCATAAATGGCATCATGTGCCTGATGACACCACAAAGGTGATGTCATAAGACTGTTGGCCCTGATGATATCAAAGGAATGTTAATAAAGTAGCAAAAAGCACTAACACGAACACAAGGCTATTATTTCAGATTTCAACCATATATGAACTAAATTGTTGCCTTGATATGTAGTACATGCAGTCATGATATGCTAGAGGAACACCCACCAAAACCATTGTAGGCCAGGAGCTCTACTTTCATTTGCCAGCAAAGCCTCATCTGGCCAGTTACTGCCATCTTAAATCGACCTCATATCCAAGGTATAGACAACTATAACTACTGCCTCACACTCAATGCGCTGGCATAATATGCTAAACCAGCCTCATATCCCAAGTAGGGCCATATTATGTCATTTTAAGTGCAATGTGCCATATATAATCATTTTATACAAGCTATGGCATCCCAAAGCTAAGTGCTATGATCAAAAGCCCAGTGCAGCCTAATTGCATAGGTATTGTTATGTTAACAGGCTTTTATACTACACCAAATCAAAGCCGTAGTAGTTTCAGAGTGCCTATGTAAAGCCTTATATGTTAAAGACTGGTGAGGCGGGATACATGATTCATGATTCAGCTTCTTTTTATATTGTGTAAACTGAACTGCATCATTTTGATTCTATTAATTTGAGAAGTTATCAGTGAAAATGATTTGACCAAGATCACACATGTTGGTTATGTTATGTTATATTAAAAACATTTCTAAAGCATGACTATCACCAACTAGGGCATCATGGCAATGAGGGCAGGAGACTAAACAATAACTAGAGCGCCACAGCAGGAGATGGGCAGAGAACAAGAAAGTCTTAAGGGCGCGCCGAAATGGCAAATGACCAGAGGTTCCACAGAGAGATAGCTGGATGGAATTCCACAGTTGTGTGACGGCAAATGAGAGGGAGCGGCCATCTAGCCTAGATTATTTAACACGTGGAACGGAAATACGCAAGGCAGTAGACGGCTGTAAAGGTCACAATGGAAAATACTGGTGAAATGTTGCCTGAAGGAATTTAGGCCCTTATTTGTAGAAGACCCGATGTACATTGCAAAGGGCTTTAAGCATGACCCTCTTAGACACTGGGAGCCAGTGAGGGGTGTTTCAGATAACAGAAGCCGACCCGTGGCGGGGGGCGCCAACAGCCAGCCTAGCGGCAGAATGGTGGAGGATTTGCAGACGATGCAGGAGATAGGCCAGCTAAAGATAGAGGGAGTTTCAATATTCCAATGTCCCTGCTGCCAGGGAGGATACAACCAGTGGACAAAGCCAAGGCCCTCCTTATAGGATAGGATAGGAGAGAACTTTGCGCAGGATTCGCAGTTTGTAATGGACGGATAGGCACACCGTGCTCACCTGCGCCTGCATAGACAACCAGGCAGAAAGATTAACCCCCAGGTTCTTAACCACCGGGGAGGGCAGTGGAAAGGGGTCGAGTTCATCAGGTCAAAAATCCGAGGAAAAGGGCGAAGTCTCAGGTAGAGACCCAACTATTAACACCTCAGTTCTTTCTCCATTGAGGCACAACCAGTTGTTACCCATCCAAGAGTGGATGGCCAACAAACAAGAAGGGTAGTGCTCAACAGTAGACAAGAGAGAAAGGTCAAGATGCACCAGAATATACATGTCATCTGCATACGAATAATACAAATTCACAAGAGGCTGAATATATACATTAAACAGAAGAGGGTAAAGAACAGAACCCTTAGAAACACCACAAGTGAGGGGCCTAGCAGATGAAGAGAATGGGGAAAGAAACATAGATCAAGAACGACCAAAGAGAAATGTCAAGAACCAGTCCGGGACCGAGCAGGAGATACGAGCGGATAACAACCTCTCCATAAGAATGTGATGGTCAGCGGTGTCAAACAGGGCAGAGAGGTTCAGCAGGATCAGGGCTCCAACACCACCTTGGTCCACGATCTGAGCCAGGTAATCAACTGCAGATACCAAGACAAATTCAGGGCCCTGGAAAAGTCTGACCCAGACTGGAATGAGTCAAAGCACCCAGAGTTCTTGAGAAATGAGCAAAGAAGAGGAGTGACCAGAGCTTCAAAAAGTTTCATCGGAAAGGAAAGAAGAGCGATAGTATAGAAATGTAGATGAATAGATGAATCAAGATTAGATTTGAATATAAGGGGAATTATCAAAGCATGCTTTAGTTCATCCAGAATAAGGCTGCTAGCAAGAGACAGGTTCACAGCAGCATATACCACAGGTGCAATGGAGGAGATTGTGGTATTCAGAAAGTTGAGCTGAACCGGGTCATCAGGAGAGATCGACCTTAGCCCTTGAGTGGCAAGAATAATGTCAGATTCCAGGAAGACCAGAAAGACAGACCAGGAGTGGGACAACTGACACTGCACTGAAGGGTGAACAATCCCCGCAACAGAGGCCAGGAAGATGGCAATCTTCTGTCTGATGGTCATGATTTTATCATAAAATAAAGCAGAAAGCGAGTCACACAGACTTTAAGGAGATACCTTGTTAATACAGGACAGGGATGAAAGAGATTGCACAAGCTTAAAGAGTTCCTTGGGTGAGATGACCACAGATTCCACCTGAGAGGAAAAGTGAGAACATTTAGCCTTCATAAACGCATCTTGGCATAGAGTCGTGGCCTTGCATAATGCGAGGCATGCTAAAGGACAGTAGGAGATGTGCCACTTTCACTTGGCTTGCCTACGGGAAAGACAAAGGCTTGCAAGCTCAGCAGAGAACCAGGGCTCAGATGGGCATCTGTGGGGCTTAGCCTTTAAGAGGAGCCAGCAATTTGGCAGTGGAAACCAGTGCCCGCAAGATGGACGACAAATCGATAGGGATACCAGACGGAAGAGAATCAAAGAAGCAAGAAGAATTACCAAAGTGGAAACAGTGCATCACCGCCGCACAGGGGGACGGGGAAGGACAGGTAACTTAAAAGACAGACATACATTAACAATGAAAAGGATGACTGCATGATCGGACCAAATAACAGATTAAGAGGGGAATACAATCCCTAAGGAACACGTGGCAAATATGAGATCAAGAGTATTACCAAGAACATCGTGGGGCCTACCACCAGTTGAGGGAGGCCGATGTCAGCCAAGGATCAAATAATCCACTCAGCCTGCAAGTCGTTAGAATTGTTGGGGTGAAGATTAAAATCCCTGAGCACAATCAGGGTCTTGTGCTGAAGTTTAAGATCGGACACAATTTCCGAGAGCGCCAGGTCAAACCCGGGTCATAGCCAAGGTATTAGCATGATTGTTAGTTTTTATTTGATCGAATGATACATTTGACTGAATTTGGCCACTACCATTCGATCGAATAAAAATGAACAATTAGGCTATCACATACCGAACATGGGGAGTGGGGGTTGCGGGGGTGTCCCCTGCTCCCTATGATTGGTATGTATTAGCCTTTGGGGGCTGCAGGGGTGTCCCCAGAGTCCTCAATATTGGAGGAGGGTGACCTAAAAAAACGAAAAAGAAGAAAAAGGGACCCTGCGTCGTTGGATCCGACCCGCGTTAGAGGGACGGAACTGATGCCACAGGGCTGAAGTGAACCAGGTGGCAGGCAAACAGGTAAGTGGGGAAGGGGGATGGTATGGGGGTGTGGGTTGGTGTGAGCTGATCCTCTGAAAATTGATCGCAAGTGGGCTGTTTGTTTTCGAACAGTTTGCCACAATCTATTCTCGGACGATCAAACACCACCAAGCCAGCAAAAAAAGCCTCCATGTTCAAAGTATGAATAAAAGGCACAATGTAACGCCCAATATTAGTGCAATATATAAGAGCAATCCCTACCCCTAGACGGGGTGTGTCTCTGTCCAACCTGAGTATGCCATAATCACGGGGCATAGCGTGATCAAGTGACAGGGCTGAGGAATCATTGAGCCAAGTTTCTGTGACACAGACGAGATCCGGGGAGTGATCAGATTACAGAGCATGGCAAGCAACAGCATGGGCCACAAGAGAATGGGTGTTAAATAAAAGACAGCTAACTGACAGAGCAGACGGAAGTATACAGGAGGTGTAAACATGAGCCGCCGTGGACCAGTCAGCAGGAAATAGGGTCGCAGCGGGAGCTACAAGTAAAAGTACGTCACAAGAGTACCTGATCCTCCTGATATTAAGAGGAGATGCCCACAGCCTGTCTGAAGCGTGGATGCATGCAGATGGGCCAGACTTTGGCGCGACTTTGGTGCGGCTGGGGCACTTCCGATTCTCCCGTCCACTTCACCTCTGAAAGGGAGGTGTAGTCAAATAGCACATGGCACTGGCAGGAGCCAATCAGTATGGAGGGCCCAAGGACAGGGAGAACAGACTCACTGGGTGTGTGGGTGTCAGCAAAAAGAAGACAGGCGAGCCGGCAGAACAAGCCCTGCGGACGCCAAGGAGGCCATTCAACCTCGCAGCGGGGGTACAAAGAAATAAACACAATTGAATGAAATAAGTAGAGGGATGTAAAAATAAACTTTAAAATATGCTGAATGCAGAAATAAAATGTGAAGCAAAGGTACCCAGTCAAACACCGGCAGCCTGAGTACACACTTGTAGTCTATCAAAGGAAATAGATAAAATGCAAAGAACAGTAAAATGGTGATAACATAGTGAGAAAAAAAACAAGCTATGTAACAGCGCTACTAGCCCAGTCAATGCCGACTCCCCTGCCAAAGAATAGGACAATCGGTATCGAGGGCCCAAGGATAGCGAGAGCAGACTCGCAGTGTGCGTGGATGTCGTGAAAAAAGCAGACAGGCGAGCCAGCAGAATGAGCCCTGTGGACACCAAGGAGGCCAGGCAACCTCGCCCGCAAACAGCGGGAGTACAAGGAAATAAAGACAAATTAATGAAATACGTAGAGGGATATAAAAAAAACCTTTAAAATATGCTGAATGCAGAAATAAAATGTGAAACAAAGGCGCCCATTTAAATGCTGGCACACCCGTAGCCTATCAAAGAAAATAAATAAATTGCATAGAACAATAAAATGGAGTTAAAATAGAGATACAAACTAGCTATGTAGCAGCGCTACTAGCCCAGCCAATGCTAGTTGGTCAGTATAGAAGCCAGGATTTTTGCTCAGGTGACCTGTATCAATGTGTCCCATGTACCTAGTAGACCACATCTTCAACCTTCCCCTTTTACATCAATTTAATATCATTTCTGAATTGTGTTCTCTTATGAGCATAGCCAGTTTAATTATGTATTTATTCATATAGCACACCAAACCCGTGGGTATCTAGGCGCTTATGCTTAAGAAATTGGTTACAGGGTTTATGGTTACAAGGTAAGTGAAGGTTGTTACAGGCATTCGTTACAATCAGGCATAAGAGAGTGTAGTTACATGACAAGAGTGCAATAGAGTACAGGTGGGCATAGTGGAATCGCCTAGCCCCATGTTGCAGGGTGGCTACTATGCAAGGATACAAGAGTCAATCCAGTGGGCACATTTGAGGAGCCATACCCCATGTTGCAGGGTGGCTACTACACAAGGATGCAAAAGTCAATCAAGGAGGCACATTTTCAGAGCCACACCCCATGTTGCAGGGCGGCTACTACACAAAGATGCAAAAGTCAATCAAGGAGGCACATTTGCAGAGTCGTAGTTGCAGGGCGGCCACTACACAAGGATGCAAAAGTCAATCAAGGAGGCACATTTGAGGAGCCATACCCCATGTTGCAGGGTGGCTACTACACAAGGACACAAAAGTCAACAAGAGGCACATTTGAGGAGTCGTACCCCATGTTGCAGGGCGGCTACTACACAAGGATGCAAAAGTCAATCAAGGAGGCACATTTGAGGAGCCGTACCCCATGTTGATATGATATGATATCATAAGGCATTTATAACGCACCTATACACCAGTGTTTCAAGGCGTGACGTGGCAAGGGAGTGGGAACAGAGAGAAGACAGAGACAACGATTCTACTAGGCCAAGTGTCATTCAGATCACACAAGAGCAGCGGAAGGGGGAAGAAGAAAAGTGCATAGTGGGAGGGGTGGTGGGGACAGTGCAGTGCAGAATAAATAAAACAATATGAGAAGTAGGGCCAGCTGTGGCAAGTGCAAGGCTAAGTGCAGACATCAGGTGTCAAGTGCTGGAGGGGGACTGTAGGGATACAGAAACCCAAGTGCGGGGGTTGCCAGGAAGGCAGTGCAGGTGTGTAACTGGCGGGAAGGGGACCTGGGCCCAAGATCAGAGGGTGGCCAGGTAACCAGTACAGTTCAGCCAGGAATTCAGCAGGGGAGAGGAGGAGAGAAAGCAGAAGCAAAGAGGAAGGTTTTGAGGTGCTTCCGGAACTAGAGATGGTTCTCCTCAAGTTTCAGGGAGGCTGTTCCAGAGGAATGCCCCAGCCGAGGAAAGAGATCTACCACCAATTTGTTGCATGGAGAAGCGACTGACCCTGAGGGAGTTGGAGGCGGATGAGCGAATAGCTTGAGAAGGAAGACATTTAGCAAGAGAGAGTTGAAGGTATTGAGGCCCCAGTCCCCAGAAGGCATTGTGGACAATGCAGAGGGTTTTGAACGTAATCCTCGTAGCCACTGGGAGCCAGTGAAGAGATTTCAGTCCTGGAGTGATACGATGCCTGGTCTTGAGGCCAAGGACAAGTCTCACAGTCCTGTTCTGGATGAGTTATAAAGGGCAGAGAGTAAATTCAGGAAGATTTAGAAGGAGGCTGTTGCAGTAGTCCAGTCTAGAGAGAACCTGAGCTCTGGATACAGAGAGCTTCTGGGGGAAGGAGAGGAAAGGAAGAATACATCTGAGGAGGTGCAACTGGTAGTGTGACTTCCTAGTCACAAATGGACCAGGTAAGGGACAGAGGCGATTTAGCCATCCTCCTCTTGGATCTCTACACGGAATTTGATCTTGTTAATCACAATATCCTATGCCATAACCTAGCCAATGATGCCAACTTCTCCAATAATGCAATAGCATGGATCAGATCATTCTTTTCAAATCGTACAATGAGAGTCTTCTCGCTCCTGCAGCAGCTATCCCTGCCCCAGTCACTTGTAGAGTGCCACAGGGTTCATGTGTATCACCTACCATGTATAATGCATTCACTAAACCCCTCGTCAATAAACTGGACAATTTGGGTGTCACATACACAAACTATGCTGACGACACCCAAATAATAATCCCTATCACGGGGGACTACATCACCGACATGAATGCACTATATGCAATCTATCACACGATCCAAGCCTTGATGGCTCAAAATGAATTATTTTTGAACGACGATAAGACTGAGATTCTAATCATGGGTAGCCAAACTAAACTAAAAACTTTGTCTCCACTTTACCGATCCTTCAACATTGATGGTAACCTTATCACAACAGCAAAAGAGGTTAAGACCCTTGGAGTCTACCTCGACTCCTCAGTTACGCTAACACGGCAAGTCAATGCCATACCCTTGGCATCCTCCTACACAGCCAAACTCATCACCGCCTGCAGACCTTATCTTAAAGAAGAGAACCACATCACCTCGGCAAGAGCTCTAATCCTCTCCAGGATTGATTACTGTGATGCCATCTTTGCAGGTTCCACAACGAAAAACACTATGAAACTCCAAATCGTGCATAACAATGCCATAAGAGCAGCACTAAATATCCCCAAATCAGACCACATCTCTACCATTAGAAGAAACATTTACTGGTTACCAGTCAAGGACTGGATTAAATTCAAGGTACGCATGCTCACGAATAAATGCCTCTCTAACACTGCTCCATGCTATCTCTCCAGCTTGATTACCAAAAACCAGTCTGCCAGACCTACTCGCGTTGCTTACCTTGGCCATTTGGCCAAGCCTAGATTCAAAAGACAAAGAGCAGGTGGTTCAAGTTTCCACGTTATGGCAGCTAATTATTGGAATGCCCTGCCATTGGCCATTAGGATGGATCCCGCCCTACTGTCAATCCGCAAAAACTAAAAATGTGGCTCTTTACTCAGGATACCTAGGCTTACACTCTCCACCTGCATGTACGCTAACACAACCTGCATCCACCTGCAAGTACCCTAACACGACCTGTATCCTACAATGTAAGAACTGTATCCTATGATCTAAGACAACACAAACCATGTATCTACATTCTTAAGTGGGCACAATATGTAACACAAGCTCTAGTCTGTTCTAACTGTGTCTTGCATTTCCTGTAACCATATACTTAAGTATGTGCCAGCTATGACCTACATAACCTGTAACCATAATTATGGTGTAATCATGCAACCATTATATTAAGCTTGCTAACTTGTAACCATTTTCTTATGCCTGTAATACATGTAACCATATTCGTAAACCTTTGCGCCCAGACGCCTGAGGGGTGGGTGCGTAATAATAAAATAAATAAAATTAGTGATGTTAGAGATGTGAGGAGAGAAGGAGAGTGTGGAGTCGAAGATTTTAGCCTTTCAGGTGGGAGCAAGAAGAGGGCCAAGAGCGGCCGGCCAGAGAGTGACAGGAAAGGAGGGAATAGGTGTGTGGAGGAGAATCTCAGTCTCATTGGCATTAAGGCAGAGATCATTGGCGGCACACCACTCCTGGATAGCAGACAGACTGTCAGAGATGAGAGATGGAGAAGAGGTGGCCAAAGGTAGCCTGCAAATGAGCTGAGTGTTATTCGCATAGCACTGAAATTAGGGGCAGAGAGCAGCAATGCAGTGGGCAAGAAGTGTCAGGTATTGGTTAAACAGCCAGGGAGAGAGGTTAGAGCCCTGAAGGACACCACGGGTAGAGAAAAAGATAGAGGAAAGGAAGAACCCAAGTTGTTGCAGGGTGGCTACTACACAAGGATGCAAAAGTCAACCGAGAGGCACATTTGAGGAGTCATACCCAATGTTGCAGGGCGGCTACTACACAAGGATGCAGGAGTCAATTTAAGAGGCACATTTGAGGAGCTGTACCCCATGTTGCAGGGTGGCTACTACACAACGATGCAAAAGTCAATCGAGTTGCACATTTGAGAAGTCTTACCCTATGTTGCATGGCGGCTACTACACAAGGATGCAGTAAGGCAGGTGGGCATATGCAGGACAATTAGATGCAGAACAAAGTCACACAGACACATAGATACAACAAGGGGGCAGCTAGAGACCAAAGTGCAGTTACACTCACGAAAATTAAAATTTGTGCCAAAACACATTCAGACAGCGGGCAGGGAGCACAAGGGGGCCTTAAGAAGTGGGCCTTTGGTGAGGGGACCATCTAAAGCCTGACGGTCCCCCATTGCTGGTAATAATGAGGAGCAGGCCCTTTAGGGTGAGCCCTTGGAAAGACTCACAACATACAATAAGGTGGCAGCCATCTTTAAATTGTGGCAATGCGGCTCGCACCAGTGCCAAACAAAGGACCTCTAGGTCCAACAGTGGGAGATGTGCAAACGCTTCAGTGCGGTAGGCACACACAGAGAGAAAAAGTAATTTCTAGAAATATAAGCACAGTTTGTATTCTAAATCAATTCTAAATTCTAAATCAATCTGAAAATAGAAAATAAATCTTTACTGAAACCTATTGGGTAAACATGTTTGATTTATTGTCAAGGGATGCAGGATAAACACATTTACTATCTGCACGTGCTTATTTAATTGAACTAGCTCCATTCCTTTCTACTTACTGTATAAAAAAATAATGTCCTAAATGTACAAAAGTACGCAGAGATAAGCGATTTACACATTTAAAATGGAGTGGAAACATAAAACATAAAACATCAGACTTAAGAAACTGCAAACACAGATGCCGCCCACACGCCCATACACACAAACAAGCAAACAAGCAGTCATAACTATGCAAAGGTGGATGGGACCAAACCCACTGAGAGGGCAGAAACCAAAGTCATTTATTTCAGGCAAACAATGTTTTTTCCCTGAAAAAGAAATCACGGTTTGACATGTCAGTATGCATTCCAGTAAGCCAGGACGGAACCTTGGACCAGTACTACACCATGATGAAGCGTCTTTATATACTCACGCAAAGAAATGGTACATAACCCTGTACGTTTACATCAACGAGACTCTAAGAAATATTTTCAACCCTTGATAACTCTTTGAGATCATGAGTGAAGTCCCAAGATTCCTACTGGAGACCACAGCACTGTGATTATTCGCAGTATTTATGGACCACTTGCCAACACAAAGAGACGGTGTGGCCTGGATCGTTTCTGTTGCATTGTTATCAAGACTACAGTGACATTTCCAATTTGAATTGTCCACTATAAAACATAGAATAAGATTTCACACTTCTACGACAGCTTGACAGCAACCGTTTCAACTTGGGCTGGGAGTATTTTCTACCCCGACCTCCACACTAAAACTAATCTTCTCCCCTGAAGAAGTTCCTATTATCAACCTATTTGGACCATTGGAACGAAACATGTTGGGCTTTTTGGCTAGATACTAATGTGAAGTATTTACTTTCGGATAAGTACTCCATGGATGCACTTTAGGTACTCTATGACTAAGGCATCACAATTAGAGATACCCAACAAAGAAGGTCTCTATTTACACGTCTCGTGTGGTTGTTGTGTTTATTCAACTAAAACTGTATGCTGGATGTATTTAAAAGTATACAATTATTTACAAATTTGTATGTACAATAGGAGCTTGATATAATCTGTGTTTTTCGCCCTGTTGCAGCTATCTGGCTAATAGCATTCAGTACCTTACATTGCAAACATTTGTCATTGTTCTGTTACATGTGCGTTTTTATATGTCAACTTTATACAAGTTGGTTTTAATATTTGTATGAGTTTTATTAAAATTGCATTATCAATCACATTTTCAAAAGAAGTCAGGTTGTATTTTCCTTAGACTTCGATTTTGTACTGTCTTTCAATTACTTTTGAGTGTGATCTTTTTAGCAATCCAGCAAAGTTAATGTCCACACCATTCTAGGTACGGGAGCTTTAATTTAGTTTTGGATAGATAATGTCAGGTTTGCTCCCCTGAAACCTGTAACTATACCTGATTTCCCTCTATTAGTAACGGATTGCAGAGGCAGTGCCAGAGGTGGCAGTGTGGTCCCCTAGCTGCCCCTGACTGATATCCCAGAGCCTTATCCTCCCTGATTGAGTAGGTATCCTCCCCATATGTCATTGCCTAAAAAGCACAAGTTTCTGCACCCTGTTGTGCTCTGGTTACATTGTCGGTAGGACAGGCACTTCAGTGATTGCTGATCAGGAGGGGATGCAGTGTTTCATGGGAATGCTAGGTTTCTAGCTCACAAGTGAACCTTAATTTGCACGATCAGCCTTCATTTGATATACATAATAGGAAGTATTTGGCTAATTAATTCATGCTAATGCACATATACAAAATGGTAAGGATATACCAGCACTGAATTTCATAGAACCGGTATTTAACATTTGATGCAATTAGTTACAATATCAACAGCCTAAGAACTGTAGCACAGACTACTTAATAGAGATATGATTTATGGGCACCTCCTTTTCCCATTCACCCATGTGTCCGTCTATTAATGTCCCGTGAGCAGCCAGAGGTAGGAATGTTCACAAGGATGATGGCTGTTGCAGCTTTGGCACAAATGCACAGTGGCCCTCTACATGTTATGTTATGTTAATATATTTTTATACTAGCCAAAATTGCCACAACAACAGTTTTTAGCATCTAGGCTTGACCATAGAGCGATTTGCAGTGCCGCCACCAGGGGTGGCAAGACCTTATTCAGCCAGAGGAAGGAGCATGAGCAGGGGGAACATAAGAGGATGGGGAAGCAGGAAATAAATGCCACACATACAGGGAGAGAATGTTGCAGTGGGAGGAAGACTGCTTTGTGATTCCATGGGTACATTAGGTGGACCAGAGTTCTAGAAAAGGTAGAATGCAGATATACCCTAAAGTATTGTGGCAACTAGGTTGTGTTTCCACAGCAGATTTGGAGAAATGTAAGTTAATACGCAATAGAATGCTGGATACATGAGAAACTCAGGAGTGTTCTTGAGTGATCCTGGAAGTTTGCTGACTTACACAGGTATCACTATACGTTGTACCCCAGGTCAAGCGCCAGAATGTTAATTGTGTGATTGTCAAGCTTGAGTCAAAAGTAGCATAGCCAAGAATTGACTATTGAAAATGATCAATGATGTTGATAACACAATTTAAGGAAATGGATTGGTCCTACCAGTTCAGTACAACTGTGAAGGTATGGCACCTTGATGTCAACAAGGTTACTATTAAGAGATTGATTGTGGCATGTCATTCTAAAAAATGTTCTATCTCACACTGAGACAGGGCAGTGCAGTACTTAGGTGTCGGCTATCAGAGTATAGTAATACATATCCATCTGAGCGCCCTATGCAGTTATGCAGTTTAAGTTTATTAGAATGTGTGAAGCGTGGAGGTGGATATGCGACCAACAAGGTAAGTAGGGAGGGAAGGACTAGATGTCCCTCTTTCTGTGTGCAGTCACAGTCTGGCACCCTTCTGTTCTGTTATGGTATATTATGTTACTATGCTTTGACTGTTCCCGTAAAACAGTGACATGCTTTCTTGTTTTTACATTACTTTATGCCACATCACAGGTCTGAGGATCACGGATGGAATCTTTCAGGGTTTAAATCAACCACCTGTACACTAGCGTGACCAAAGATCAGCTCAGATGGCCCCTCAGCCAGTCAGTCAAAGTGGGGGGGGAGGGTGGGCATGAAACAGACGCAAATGTGCTCCAAAATTGACAAAGTCTCTTCTGTCTTCTGAATATTACCTCCTCCATACTTGCAAGTGAAATCATCTCAAAAATCCAGTCGGAAGAAAGCGGAAATACTTTCCGTTTTCAATTGCGAACAATAATTTTTTCCCAATTAACGCACCTCTGAATAAGATTTTTTTCTGTGAAATTGAAAGGTTATCCAATAAATCATTACTGCCTAAATCATTGTTTTGAAATCTAAATTGATTAAATTATCCAGAACATGCAGACACATTTTGCAAACATCAGTCCAAAACCCACGAACACGTGAGCAATGCCAGAGCATATGTTCCAGTGAGCCCACATCACTCAAAAATGTCCAGCAATCATTCGTATCAGACATCCCTCGTTTCATCAATCTCTCTGGGCTCCAATAAACCCTGTTCAGAATTTTAATTTGTCTTGATCTTTCACATAAATTCAACGAACAGAGTTTTACATTCCCACACATATCCATCCATTGCTCCATCGAAATATCAAATCCTATCCTTGAGCTCCATTCTTCTCGAAGCCTTGCGTTATCCTTGTAATTAGATACAATTTGTCTATACACTCTACTCGCAATCCCCCCCCTCTCTAGGCACTTTTACAACTGCCAGTAGGTCCAGATTAACATTGCCCTCCGACTTAACCTCCCCAATACATTTCTTCAGACGTCTGTATTCAAATTTAGTGTAACCAGCAATGTCCCTTCTACTGCGAACTTCTACCCCAGAAATCCAGTTTCCATTTCACCATACATCCTCAATCCAACATACTCCACCAATAAACTAATTCACCCAAAATAAAGACCTTCCTTTTTCCTTAATGGCAGCATTCATCCATAATGAAGCTTTGGGTGACCTCAAGGCATCTGAACCTAAATATACAAACACACAAATCCGTAGAAATACAGTAATGGGATTTCTTTTCTTTGCAGCATTTGTTGTGGTCAAGATTGCCCTTGGTAAAAGTGGACCGGCCAGGCCTGACTCGGCACTAACCTACTCATCTGGCTGATCTTTAAGAAATGGGATAATAAACTGACTTGAAAATGCTAAATGCCAGGCTCTGAAAATCGGGATGCCAAGGCTGCCCTTTTCCGACAGAAGCTGAAGTTTCCACAGTTGTTATCTTGGTGGCTTATTGTCCCAAATGAACGACAGAATCAAATATTCTAACTCTTTCCAGTAGGAAGTTCTGATATCCACTTGAAGCATGCTAAGAGTATAATTGATTTTTGGTGAAGCAGACATTTTCAATGCATTTACTTTACCCCATAATGATAACTTTAATTGGGCCCATCTATCCAGACACAGTTTAAAATGTTTACACACTTCACTCAAGTTCTCATCCACCATGTTCTCAATCTGTGGAGTAAGCCACACACCCAGATATTTAATTCTCTTCTCACACCACTGGAAAACCCACGATGTAATGAGTTATTTATCACAGCAAAATGTTAATGGCAAAACTTCAGATTTAGACCAGTTGATTTTGTAGAACTCAACTTTGTAAAATGTGTTCAATGTTTCCATCAGTATTGGTATGGAACTGTCTTAATTCTTAACAATTAGCAGAAGATCATCAGCATAAAACCACATTTTTTGCGAGACTCCTTGAAAACTAATTCCACATAGGGTTTGATTGCACCTTAAAGCAATTGCTAGTGCTTCAATTGGCAAGATGAAAAGCAAAGGTGAAAGGGGGCAACCCTGTCTAGTACCCCTCTGTAAAATAAACAATTTGGATCGCAAACCATTAGTCTTGACATTTGCCGTAGGAAGACTGTACAAGAGGTTTATCCATGAGATAAAGGTCTCCCCAAAGTTCATTTTCCTTACGACTGAGAAAAGGTTATTACAATGGGCCTCATTACACGGATGGCGGTGAACCATGGCGCTATTAGCGCCATGGTTCATGCCGGTAAAATACCAGCACCGCCTTGGTGGAAAGGGGAATTACCACCCTATTCCAAGGTTGGCAGGGCAGTAATTCCCCCTTCCATCATTGCCCTTCCCCATTCCCATTTTTGCCCCATAGGGCTCTATGGGAATGAGGAAGGCGCTAATTACGGTACCGCAAATTGTGGTACCGTAATTAGCTCCTTGGTCCCTTTGTGGGTTGGTTTTTTAACGCCTGCAAAAAACAGGCGTTAAATTCCCCAACCCGCAAAGGGACCTCGTAGTAAGGCGGTAAGGATTTACCGGTACCGATAAAATACCGGTACCGGTAAACCCTTACCGCCATCAGTGTAATGAGGCCCAATGTATCCTGTCAAACGCTTTTTCCGCATAAAGTGAAAACGCTGCAATTTCCTCATTCGAGGTCTGAGCTGTAGACATTGTTAATAACAATTTCTGTATATTACTGGAGGTATTACGATTCTTGAGAAAGCCCGATTGATTGTTATGCACCATTGTTCCCATCAAGTGATCAATTCTTAAGGCTAAGACCTTAGCTAGAATTGTATTGTCAGTGTTGATTAAGCTTGTTGGACGATAACTTTTGGGTAGGTTACCATTTTTACCCTTCTTCAAAAAAACAGAAATTGTTGCATGCACAGTTGAGGATGGAAGAAGCCCTACTGTTTTTGAGGTAATTTACATATCTTTCAATAAATCTAACACAGAGTCAGGTAAAATCTTATATAGCTCTACCGGAAGCCCAACCGGTCCCGGTGCTTTACCAATATTTAAATTGTGAATTGCCAATTTGATCTCCTCTATTGTTATTGGATTCTCAAGAGCCACCTTGTCATTTTCCAAAACCTTCGGAATTTCTAAGGAATCAAGAAATGATTCACCATTACCCGTTATATCTGATTCATTCTGATATAGCTGCTTATAATAGTTTTTGAAAATATCATTTATTTCAATGGGGTTAAATGTTGTACGACCATCAGTGCCATCAATATATGTAATAGCCCTTTCAGAACATTGTTGTTGAAGGCTATAGACATACCATCTGTCACACTTTTCACCTCATTCAAAGCAGGAGCATTTGAGGTGGAACAACTGTTTCTCAGCTCTTTCGCTGATGACTCTATTCATCTCTCTCTTTAAAGCACACAATTCCTTTTTTTACCTGGGCAAATCAGATTTGCCACAAGACATGAGTCACTTCCTTAATCCGCTGTTCCAAATCCATTCTTAGATTCTCCATCTTTTTTCCTTTTCCCACTTGAAAGGCCTAGTGCGAGGCCCCTGATCGTACATTTAAATGCTTCCCATATCACTTTGACATCCAATTCATCAGATCGAGTTTCTCTTACAAAATGATCTGCCTCAATTCTAATTTTATCAACTAAGTCCACATCTTTTAAAATGGAAGTATTCATTCTCCATGTAAAGGACTTGAAATTCAAAATCAAGTTTCACTGTCAAAGAGACCGGGGCATGATCTGAAACCACAATATTACCAATTCCTCCCGACCTGAAATTTTCAGTAATTTTACTACTGGTTAAGAGCATATCAATGCGAGAGTACATATTGTGAGAGTTAGAATAAAAACTGTATTCTCTCAAGCTCAAGAGAGGGTGCATTAAACGCCAACAATATTTTAAATCATTCTCATCTATCATTGACCGAAAAGATCTAAAATGAGCATCTCCTCTAATCTCAACCCTGCCATTGCTTCTATCCAGCTTTGAATCCATCATCAAATTAAAGTCTCTGCCTAAAACTATATTCGGAGAATCCAGGGCCTGTATCATTTGTGAGACTTCTCTAAAAATGTACCATCATCAGTAGAAGGCACATAAATGTTACAGAGAATTACCTTCACACCTTGCAATTCTATCAACAAAACAATAATTCTCCCATCTGTAGCAACATTCTGACGGAGGATCTCAATAGGAGCACCACTACGAATTAATATTGCCACTCCCCTAGTTCTGGAAGAATAACAAGAACCAAACACACTACCCACCCATTGCGTCTGTAGGTTTTTGACCTCTTCCTTCAACAGGTGTGTCTCTTGCAAAAAATAAATATCACATTGCTTATCTCCCAAGTAAGTAAACATTTGCTGTCTCTTGTTAACATTATTCAGCCCGTTCCCATTGCAAGTAAGTATTTTCAAATCTTGCTTTCCAGGGCAAGTCCTTTTCTCTAAAAAATCCAGAAGTATACTATTAGTTAGAACATCAACTGTCAAAAAAATAGAAAATAAATAAATAATATAAAAATCCACCCCTCCCCCCCCTCACTCAGAACGCTGGAAGCCAACACTAGAAAACATAAAAGCCCAACCACCTCCCAATTGAAAAATACAACTCCATACTCTAATTTAATTAAATTGAATAGCTGCAAACATACAACTGTAACTAATTGCAGTCATACCTTCCCGACTGTTATACATCTTAGTAATAATAGATCTACATATATGATAACAAGCTCATGCAACTCCATCTCCTATTCCATTTTGATTACAGGTCTAGCCACTATTTCCCAAAAAAGTGGGTACTATAACTATTACTCAAGTCAACGTCTCCTAACTATATTAAAGGGTTAAAGTTACAATAGGTGACAATTAAAATAATAAAATATAATGTTTCACCACCACAGGTTTACGAATTTCAGGTTCAAGAACTAAAGATAAGTTATCTAAATAAAATATAAATGAGTATATCACAGTATGAGCAGTAGTATGCCTTGTTAGTTATTCAACTTTACCAATTACATTAATCAACATCTTAGGATGGGTAAGCATTACATAAATCCTTGGAATCATCCCACTGTGTTTGATCCGTCACCCTCACACCCCTTAAACCTTGAATTCAACTCCATACCTCACATCTATACTTATTCTCTCATACCATTCATTATTAACAGTTCCGCAGATGACACAGTCTTGCAGAAGTATGTAGAACCTTGTCCAGATCATACATCTCATAAACCCAACCACACTAAATTAAAATAAACATTAGCATAGCAATTATTTCCAGAGCCAGCAAATAGCAATTTCAAACATTATTAAATGATATGTCAACACACAAGGTTATATAAGATCCACATTCCCCTCAAAAGAATTGTTAAGGCCAAGGGCTAGAACAGAAAGTCAACAATATAATGCATATTTAGAAAGAATGACCTAAAGTCCAGCCATAGTCTGTTCAATGAAACCTTCAAAAGTGCAGGGCTCATACAAACCAATAGTCCTTCCCAAGTAGTGAATAGCCACCATTGGATGCACAAATCCCACAAGTGGTATCAAAGTGACAGTCATGATCTCACATGTTCCAACAAAAATGTTGTTTACCAACCCAAGTCATCATGTGTATTTTACCAGTTTCCAGGGTTTGTCAGAAAATATCAAATAGTGCATTCAGCAATAGAAGATAAAGGAGCTAGACGTCATTTTTAGTGTTTGCAGATATTTCATAACTGAACACTTAGGTCATAAACCTTAAAACCCAATCCTGTTCCTAGAATGACCTAAGGACCCAACTCCTCCACTGCTTTAAAAAGTCGAAGATCTTACCAACGTAACTATCGTTTGTGAGGATGACAGCAGATACGCCATTGCATATTCCAAAGATCGTGTTCTGTGAGACGCTTCATTTGCGAGTCGCCATTTTAATGAAACAAAAATCCCATCATACGGAGATGAGAGATGAGCTGAAAACGAAGCAATTCCTCACGATTTCTGTTCCGGCTCATGGCGCACTTACTCCAAGTGACTTGAGTAGATTCACATACAGCATTGAAGATTTGTGTGTGTTATGCAATGTCAAGCGGAGACGTGTCAATCAGCTGACAGAGACACGTGTATGAAGGTTCTTTTCTTTTTCTTCATGCGGTCTTTAAAAAACAATGGCATGCTTCGCAGCACACGCAATAATTCCAAAGAAACGTTTAAATGAAACGGTATGGGAGCGCCATTTTTAAATTAAATAATGAAGTTAAACTGATTAATAATATTAGTAAAAAGCGCGAAATTAGTAAATCAGTAAAAATAGACCTAAAAAACAGAATCCTTATTCCATATCCAAGGCATTTTCAAGCACAGACACAGAGCCTTCATGAATTTTCTCCAACTTCGGAATAGCCTCCTTAGGATCACTGGTGGATATTTCACCAGATGGTAGAGAGAAAGAGTCATCCAGTTATACTTGTTGAGAAAAACTTTGATATTCAGCACCTTAGCCAGATCCTTGACATTTTTAAAATATTTCCTTGTTTCCAGATGTTCTTTCAGGAAGTCTGGGTACATAGAAAAGGGTTTTCCCTTGAAGGTGGTTGGACCCTTGGCTCTTGCAGCATTCAAAACAAACGTCTTCTTCTTTGAAAGCACAAAAGTAACAAGAATATGCCTTGGTCTGGCGCTGACAGACCTGCCAACTCTGTATATATTGTCAAAATCAGCCTCAACAATGGAATCCACATGATAGCAATCCTCAAAGATTTGCAAAAAAGGTGGTGCTAGTTTCTCTCCAGCAGGATCAGCACTCTCTTCTATTCCAATTATTCTTATGTTTTTATCTCGAAGTCTCAAATCCATCTCCAAGCGCTTCTCCTTCTCCCTAGATAGGTCTTTCTTCAGGATGTTGTAAGCTATGAAGCTGCCAACCATTTCTGTGCAAGTATTTGTAGATGTCTTTTCCAAATCTGAAACTCTGACATCCAAGTGTGACACGTTTGAGGTTAGATCTGCCATGGTCAGCTTAACTTCCTTCATATCCTTGGCGTCCTGTCTGAGCAGCATGTAGATAGCCTGAGGGCTTGGATCATCCTCATCCTCATCCTCCACATCCAAGATTTGCTTCTGCTTCTTGGGAACTGGGTTGGCTGGTTCTTGAATTTTCTTCTTTGAGTTCATAGTTATAAATATGTAATATTTTAAGGGAGGAGACCAGGAGCTGCAAGCTTAAGCTGCTGCTGACAGGACCAACATTCCGGAATCTCATACATATTTTCAATTTTTCTACATTTATGTCATGTAACAAAATGTGCCAAATCACCACTGCTGGAGTCTTAGAGCTCCTAGGTGTAAATTATTGTACCAAATGTTTAAATATACTGAGCACTGCCTTTGGCTCAGCAATGTTAATGTTAATGTTAAAGGATATTTGTACCACGCACTATCACCACCGGAGTGGTCCCCCAGCGCTCTTGGTAAAAGCTGCCCACAGTGCCAGGGTGTCTTTATCAGCATGGGCATTTTGAATCCATGTCAAAGGAAACAGGAGGACAGGGCACTTTTAATTACTCACCCAGGTCTCAACAGCTACAGCCAAGCCCTATAGACAAGAAAATTGGAAAGAACTAGGGCGCTTTTAAATTAGGGTGGGTTTCCAACCATGACTTCTCTGGGAGAAAAACCTTGGATCGGACTTCCTGGAAGTTCTTGAGGCCTTCTAGGAACTTTAATGAGATGGTTAGTGTGGTGAGTAAGGCAGCACACTGTTTTTCTGTTTAGGCCTCTACACTCTGGAATGCTATACCAGATTCTATTTGCAATGCCTCCTATCTTTCTGGGTTTAAGAAAGCCAATAAAACATTATTTTTTAGCACTAATGACTAACTCCACTTTTTTCTTCTACTGATTCTACTGACTCTCTGATGCTGTTCCATGATATGCCTACCCCTTTAGCGCACTGAAGCCTTCGGGCGTGCTGCGCTTTTTAAAAAATCAATAACATAACTTAACATGACTCCTCTTATGCAGAGGCAGGCACTTCTGGGAGTTTATCTGCATTAAAAAAAAGATTATTTGATCAAATTGCTAATTTTAATTATCGTTGTGTTTCCCCTGTGTGGAAAACCTCTGCGCCCCATCTGCTGTCCATTTAACATCCTGAGGCAGCGTGAATGGTGCCAAAGCGGTGATTGCTCTAACTGTGCCCTTTTGTTCCGATTTGCCTCGTGGTTATTCCAACATGGCCACCTAGGAGAAAACATCCTTGGGGAACGCTCAGAGCGCTCCTCCACTCATCTCCTGCCTGTCCATTTGCCTGTGTGATTACCTTATGGGCCTATCGGGGACCGGCAGGCTTTAGCCAGCTCCCTCACCAGAGGCCCACTGCAGGATTTACAGCAGTCTTCTTTTCTTCCTCCTACTCGCAGCCAAGATGACCTGACTGACCCCATTGCACACCTGGGGGCCCCACTGCAAGCTGAGAGCCACATCTGCTTCCCCCTCCTCCCGCGAAGTTGAGTTGCCTTCTGGAGCGATTTGAACATTTTTATTGCAACAAAAAAAATATATTATTTGACCAATTGCACATTTTAATTATCTTTGCGTGCCCCTTGAGTGTGGCTACCTCCGTGTGCCATCTGCTGCCCATTTAACATCCTGGGGCAGCGTGCATGGTGCCAAAGGGGTGACTGCTCTATATGTGCCCTTTTGTTCTGGTTAGCCTGGTGGTTATTCCAATATGGCCACCTAGGAGAAGGCATCCGTGGGGAAGGCTCAGAGCCCTCCTCCACTCATCTCCTGCCTGTCCATTGGCCTGTGTGACTACCTTATGGGCCTAACGGGGACTGGCAGGCTTTAGCCGGCCCCCTCAGCAAAGGCCCACTTCCTAAAGCCCATTCTGCTCCCTGTCTGCTGCCGGTTCATGGTGTGATGTCTCCCAGGACCCCACACAAGCACCTTGAGGATGGTGCTCTCACTTCTTCCTGAACCCCTGAACTACCGTGACACTATCACCTCTGCAACCATGGGTAAGCCACCCCTCTCTTAACACTCTACACCCCTGACTTTTCCACCTTCACCCCATCTCACCTTTGTTCCCACCCTTATTGTCTGTGACTGGGCTGCGCCCAGTACCATTTGCTGCTCTTTTGAACTTAGCTGTTAGTACCATTTGTTGCTCTTCTGAATTTAGCTGTTAGTACCATTTGCTGCTATTTTGAAATTAGCTGTTAGTACCACTTGCTGCTCTTCTGAATTGAGCTGTTAGTACCATTTGCTGCTATTCTGAATTTAGCTGTTAGTACCATTCGCTGCTATTCTGAATTTAGCTGTTAGTACAATTTGCTGCTATTTTGAACTTAGCCCTGCACAGTGACTACCATGTGCTACCCAATCCTGCTTTTCCCCACTTCCCGTCTTCCTGACCCACCTTCCACTACCCTATCTTCTATCCCCCCTCTTCCTCGACACCTATGGCACTCTCTGTCTCTGCTATTTTTTCTAACTGTTTCTCCATTGATTTTCCTACCCTTCTCACCAAGTCTGGCAGGAAGAAGTTCAAAAAGGATATCTTGGCCTCTAACCCTGGTCTCCCTATAGCTGACACCTACTTCAGTGCTTCCTCCAGACAGACCCTCACCGACATCCTCTTTGTTGTTCCTTCGCCGGACCTTTGGGCCCCTCATAAGGTCTCTGTGCTCTCTCTCTTCTCTTCCTCACCCATTAATGGTGGCACCTGGTGGGAGGCACTTCTGGACCCCTTCCACTACTCTAAGGTAATCATTAATGTCTACCTTAATGGCACCATCATGGTCCAAGGCCCAAAGGCCAACCTTCTCCTCTTGGACAGACGCTTCACATGCCTAATCAATTTCTGTTCTTCTCCTGCTGTCCCGTCTCTCCTTTCTTCATCTTCCTTGCCTCCCCCCTCTCCCTCCTTCTTGGCTACCTTGACTTCTCCTCCTTCTGTTTCTGCCCCCCCGCCCTTCGGGTTCTCTCTACACCTCTGCAGGGTGTACCTCTGATTTGTACCCCTCCCCAGAAGTCCTTCAAGAATGGCAAACGTCTCCATATCGCCACACTCAACTCTTGCTCAGATGTCAAACACTCCTCTGAAATCTGCTGCCTCCTGAAGAACTTGACCCCAATTTCCTCGGTCTCACCGAGACATGGTTCACAGCCAGCTCTGTCATGAGCTTTGACACTCTCATCCCTGATGGCTACAAGATCCTCTCCACGTCCAGACCCAACCATGCCGGAAGTGGTGTAGCTTTGATCTTCCCAGAGTGGATTCCTGCCTCTGTCATTCCTATGCAGGTCTACTCCTCCTTTGAATGCCTTGTCTGCAGGCTTTCTCTCTCTCCTGTCCACTCTCTTACCATGGCTACTATCTATCGGCCACCTGGTCAGATCTCCTCCTTCCTCTTTGAGTGGCAGACCTCTCCTCCTCCCTCCTGGCCTCAACCACTCAACTCCTCCATCTTGGAGCCTTCAAAATCCATCTGGATGCTTCCTGTCCCTCCTGTGGACTCTTTCGCGACCCATGTGACTCTCTCTCTCTTTCTATTCTCTCCTCTGACCCGACTCATTCTGCAGGGCACACTCTGGATGCTCTGATCTCTTCAGACCTCCCCTCTCTATCCTTCTGACCATTCTTCTCTCCTGGAGTGATCACTCTCTCCTTTCCTCCCATTTCTCCCACTCTACCCCTCAGGCCAAGCCAACTCCAACACTGACACCTACCTTCTCGGTCATCCGACCCATGAGGTGTCTGTCGATTATGGCTTTTGCTACAACATTCTCTCCCCCTCCTCCACCTCTGACTCACATCCTGATGCAGCCCTTTCCAAGCTCTACTCTTCTATCTCTGATATTTATTGCCACTGTCATGAGGATCCGTTTGAAGCACAAAGCCAAGTGCAGCTCTTGGTATGACTCTGACCTAGCTACCATGGAACGCAAGTGTAGGGAGGCTGAGAGGAAATGGCGCCCCCACCTCTGACTGGTCTGCTGCCTGCTGCAAAGGCAATACCTGCTCCTTGTCCATACTAAGAAGAGAGCCCATATCCAATCCTGCATCTCTGCGGCTTCTAAAAACTCGGCAGAGCTCTTTAAGATCTGCACAGAGCTAGCCAACCTCTTCTGTCACCTACCAGGCCCTCTGCACGTCCCCTGCCTCTCATTTCTTCTCATAAACTCATGACATCCTGTCCACCCTCTCGTCCTCTTCTACTCCTATGCCTACTCTCTCTGATACCTCTGGCCCCCTGCAGCCGCCTCTCCTCCCTCTTTCTCATCTTTTCCTCTATTCTCCCCAACGACATTTCCAGACAAGTCTGAACTATAAAAGTCTTGTCAAAACAGGCTCTTCCCTGTTCGTCCCAAACCACCAAGAACCACATTGACACCCTTGCTCCTGCTCTGGCTGACTTTTGCAACCACTCCTTCGCCTCTGGAGCCTTCCCCTGCCCTCTTGTGCACCCTCTTCTCAAATAACTCACAGCCGACCCCTCTTGCCCGGCTAACTATCGTCCGATCCTTATCACTCATTTCCTGGGCAAACTCCTGGAAAAGCTGGCCATCTCCCAGCTTAATCTTCACACCAATTCAGTTGGTTGTCTCCATGACCATCAGTCCAGCTTCAGAGCGCCAGAAGCATGGAAACTGCTCTCCTGAACATCCGTGAAGACTTGCTCTCCAACCTTGATTCTAATATCCCATGTGTCCTCATCCTACTTGGTGGTTCTTTCTGAATTTGATATGGTCAACCATGTCATCCTGCTCAGTCCTTCCTTTATAATCTGAGTATCACTGATCAGGCCCTGGCCTGGTTGACCTCCTTCCTTCCCAACTGACCTTCACAAGTCCAATTTGGGTCCTTCCTTTCCTCTATCTCACTTTCTACCTGTGGTGTCCCCCAGGGGTCTAACCTCTCTCCCTGGCTCTTTAACCAATACTTGGCACTGCTTGCCCACTCTATTGCTGCTCTCTGCTCAAACTTTCAATGCTATGTGGATGACACCCAACTTGTTTTCAGGCTCCCCTCTGCCACCTCCTCTCCCTCTCTCATCTCCGACTGTCTCTCTGCAATCCAGGAGTGGTGTTCCACCAACGACCTCTGCCTAATGCCAGTAGGACAGAGATCCTCCTCATCGGCACACCTGCACCTTCCTTTCCTGTCAATCTCTGTCCGACCGCTCTTGGCCCTCTCCCTGCTCCCACATGCGAGGTTAAGAACCTCAGGGTCATCTTTGATTCCACGCTTTTTTTTCTCCTCACATCTCTGACGTCGCAAAAAAAGCTAACTACCAACTGCACCTCCTCAGAGGTATTCTTCCTTTCCTCTCTTTCCCCCAGAAGCTCACTGTCTCCAGAGCTCTGGTTCTCCCTATGCTGGATTATTGCAACAACTTCTTTTAAAATCTTCCTGCAACCACTCCCCATCCTCTGCAGCTCATCCAGAACAGGACTGCAGACTTGTCCATGGCCCAAGTCCTTGGATCATAGCTCTCCTGCCCTGAAATGTCTTCATTGGCTCCCAGTGGCTGTAAGGATTAAATTCAAGACCCTTTGCATTGTCCACAAGGCTTTCTGGGGATTGGGTCCACAATACCTTCACCTCTCCCTCCGTAAATACATTCCTACTTGAGTTCTTCGCTCCTTCACCTCCAACGAGTTGGGGATAAATCCTTTTCCTCGGCTGGGGCCTCCCTGTGGAACAGCCTCCCTTCCTCTCTGAAATTTGAGCAGAACCATCTTTGGTCCCGGAAGCACCTCAAAACCTTCCTCTTTGCTTGTGCCTTCGCTCTTCCTCTCCCCTGATAATCCATCTGATCTGGCACCGGGCACCTGGTCCCCCTCTGATTTCGGACCCAGATCACTGCCCTCTCAGCCACACATGCGCACTGCCTCCTGGCAACGCCTGCATTTGGGTCTGTATCTTCAACCCTACGGTCCCCTTCCAGCACTTATCAGACACCCGTTGGCTACACCTTATTCTCGCACTTACCACCTGATGCCCGCACTACCTGTTGTTGTTCTATCACATGCTTAGCACTTTCCACTCCCCTCTCACACTTTCCACCTTCTCTCTCCCCTGCACTTGCACGTTCTCAATCAATTTCACTGGGCCTAGTAAGATCATTGTTTTGTCCTCCCTTGTTTCTCCTCCCTTGCCTCGTCGCGCTCTGAAACACTCGTGTATGGGCGTGATACAAATAAAATATCATATCATAATCCAGCCTTTTATGTCCTTCTCAAATGGGGCTGCACCGGGGGGTGCACTTACCTTTTCCCTTTAGTAGAGTGTGGCATGTGACTGTTAAGGGGCTGCACCTGGGGGGCACACTTACCTTTTCCCTTTAGTAGAGTGTGGCATGTGACTGTTAAGGGGCTGCACGGGGGGGTGCACTTACCTTTTCCCTTTAGTAGAGTGTGGCATGTGACTGTTAAGGGGCTGCACCGGGGGGTGCACTTACCTTTTCCCTTTAGTAGAGTGTGGCATGTGACTGTTAAGTCAAACAAGGGAGTAGAGTGTTATTACCAGATTACATTTCCAGGTCTACTTTGGGTATTTTGCCGTTTTCATAAACAGAGTGCCGCTCCTGTGTTTTATTAATTTATTTAGGTATTCAGAGTAATACTATCTGCTGCCTTACGGCTGCTTCAAAGAGCTTTGACATTAAACATTAATGCCAAGTGAAATAAAGAAACATCACATAATATAACCTAACATAATATGCTATAGTCAGCTACTATATCAGAAACCGGTATCAAGTCCCAAAACATTTAAAAGAAAGGGCAAATAAATGACGCACAATCGAACGTATGGTCTTGCGCCATTACTGGACACCCAAAAGCTCTTCTGCCTCCCGCTTTCATATTCTGATACATATTGGGTCTTCAAAGAGGATGGTGCAACATATACACATGTTTGGGAAATGTAGGAGAGTGGTGGGGTTTTGGGGCGAGGTGCTTGAATGAATGGGGTTGGTGACTGTGATAGTCTCCCCTCGAGCCTCTAATAGCAGTGCTCATTGACTTGTATGATGAAAGTCTCTTGCCTTCAGCAACAAAAATGTAACAAAAAATATATGAATGTACATATTTCTGATGAAACTATTCAGCTTTGAAAAAAGCATCTTTTAAAAGTTAAAAGATGGATGAAACACCTGGTTGTTTATTGTGAAGCATTATCACTGCTGCGGCAGCATTGGCTAGACACATCTGTTCTTCAGGACTATGGTGACCAATTCTGCCTTAAAATTTTAGCTGTTCGTCAGACGGCGCTATCTTTTGCTGTATTAGTGTTTTTTGAAATAATTGTTGCCTAAATTAAATGAGAGTGTCTCTTTAGAAATATATTAACTATGTATTTATGAACGTTATTGTTAAAATCTGTCTTACTGTTTTTGCGAGAGGTTTTTATGAATTAAATGACAATTACATTTCTTTTTTTTTTTTAAAGATAGATTTTATCTGAGTGTGTTAGCACCAAAAAAACCTAAAATAAGCACACAGACACTGGATCATTTCTTATCGAACACTTAGGTTGCAGCAGAACGTATGATCTGTGCATTAAGTAAAAAGAAATCACACACATTTTGGTTAGTAATTAGTCAATGACTGTGATAGCTCTCCTCTGAAGCCGCTAATAGCATTGAATAGTATGATGAAATTCTCTTGTCATCAGCAACACAAATATAAAAAAGTCTATGAATTAACATATTTTTAATTTAACTATCCAGCTTTAAATAAGCATCTTCGTCATTCTTTGCGCCACTTAAAAGATAGATATGATCTGAGTGCTTTGATTTTTAAAAAAAAACAGAAAACAAGCACACAAATGCTGGATTATTTCTTATGTTGCGGCATGATGCAGAACGTATGCTCCGAGCATTAAGTAACAAGAGCTTGTAAGAATTTTGGTCATTAATCAATAATGATTATATTAAACAAGCCTCAGCCCTAATCAAGCCAATTCCCCAAACTTCATGGAGGGATCACTTTTCCAAAATCTTTAACCGTCCTTTTCCTGCTGCTCCCGCTCATGAATCCAGCCATAAGCCTCTATGGCATCTTGACTTTGGCTCAGATGACAGCTCAAATCTTATAAAAAAGTCAAATCCTAAAAGAGCCCCAGGCCCAGACAGTCTCTTGAACATTACCCTCAAGGGGAATCCTGGGCTATGGATGACAATTCATTTTAATCTGTTTAAATCTATATTGGAGAATCAATCAACTCCAAATTTTGGGAATAAATCACACAAACTACCCTTATATAAGAACAGGTCCGAAATCTGAACCGTCTATCGGCCGATGGCCTTACTTGACACTTTGAGTAAGATCTTCTCCTTCCTCGTTCTTAGGGAGCTCAGTAGATGCAACCATGTATTGGTACTGTATTGAACAGTTATATATTCAATCTCAAGCTATCCTTCAATTTGGCCGGGCGGATTGCTCAGGGGCAACGCGCTCAACTTGGAAACAAGACCATGCGGAGCTAGGAGCTACACAGGTTTTATCCCCAGATCAGCGCTTAGAAACTGCTGGGTATTAAGCACGTTATAAACAACCAATTACAATATTTATTTTATTTATTATATAATATTTGTCGATCTTACAATGGCTTTCAATATAGTGCATTGTTAGACTCTGTGGTGTAAACTGCACATTTGTAAATGTCCACCTAGCCTGATAAGCAGTTTTACCTATTTACACATGAACATGCAAATTCAAATTCACCTCGACAGGAACGGACATTTAATGGACCTGATTTTAATTCAATGAGGGCTGCACCACGGATGTTTCTTGTTGCAAGCATTGTTTAATCTTTATATTGCAGATTTACGGAAGGCATTTGTAAAATCAAACAGCTTTCCAACAGGTCTGGGTTCCCATCCAATTCAATATATCTTATAAGCAGATGATGTCATCATCTTAGATCGGACTCCAATTGGTCTGCAATGTTCTTTTAATTCCCTTGTTTCTTATTTGAGAGGACTGGCTCTTGAGATCAATGCATCTTAAACCAAGGTACTATTTTGAGCTCTGTCAAGACCAGGAAAATGGGGTCCCCGGGAGCATGCAGTATGCGTTGCTCCCCAGGGAGATTTTGGGGGCTGCATCTGACTAGAAAGTCGGGCCGGGATAGATTGACCCCACCCTTAAGTGAGATATACTGGTGCTGGCGAAGGCTCTGGAACCTTTGGTGCTTAACACTGTTCCGTGTAGCCTGGATATTTGTCGGCACTGCTGATGAGGTAGCCTGGAGGCCTCGGGGGCACACGGGAACGATCCAGGACATGGTCGGGAGCAGTGATGGGGAGAGGGTAAAAAAGAAATTATGAAGAATACAAAATAATAAATACTAATAATAATGAGAGGGACATAAAGCTACATACAGTGATAAAATAAAAACCAGTAGGTTCTAGCACATTAAAACTAAAACACAATATACAATAATCTAGTTCAATGAGCACTATGAGTTAAATAGACCAGTATTTTCCAGGCATTAATAATTAAGTTTGTGTCTATGATATGATGTGATATAAGTCATTTATAACGTGCCTGTACATAAGTGTTTCTAGGCGCGACAAGACAAGGGAGGGAAAACCGAGGGAGGACAAACTAAATGATCTATCTATGCCTTGTGTCATTCAGATCGTGCAAGTGCGAGAACGAGAATTGCAAGGGTGGGGGCGGTGCCAGGGAGAGGAATGGGGAAACAGGGCAGCATGTTCTGAGTAAGTACAGCATAGGGCAGCGAAGACCTGGGTAAGTGCAAGGTGGCAAGGGACTGTAGATATTACAGTTACATCCCCTAAGTGGGGTGCTAGTAGGAGTAGCGGGAGAAGGAAAGAAGTTGATAAGACGTGGGAGACGCCTATCAAACAGGGGGATTTTGGGCTGAGGGCCCTGGACCAAGATGGTGCCATTCAGGTAGATATAAATTATGACCTTGGAGGAGTGGAAGGAGGCCAAGAGGGCCTCCCACCGAGTGCCACCATTAATGGGTTACAGGATTACTGCAGCAGCATGTTTGTATGGCTTTGCTGGTTGTTCTAGCGTCCTTAGATTGTTGGTAAGAGTCAGGTTTTCTGATAGTCTTGATACCAGGGACACAAAATGAGGAATAACATACAGTGTTAAGCCTCGCAGGGCCAGGTTTCTTTGGCATTAACTGCCCATCCTCCCTAGTGCTAGCGAGGGCTCAGCGGGGCCATCTCACCAAAGACTCTCACAAAAAGCAAGGCTTAACAGTATTACCACTGGTTATAGGGTTGAATGTTGACATAGTGTTTAAAAAAAAACAACCCAGGCGTAGAAATGAAAAGCCATGCTCTACACCGCGCCACTTTCATTTCTGTGGCTGAATGGGTGTGGCCAGGGTTCAGAAGCAGAAAAGTGTGGCAGCGTAGGGAAATGAAACCATTAGAGGAACAGGGTGAACCACAACAGGTGAGGAGTGTGAGAGACTGGAGGGTTAGGAGTCCATCAATGCTTGTCATGACGGGGGCAGACGAGGAGGAGACGTATCACCATGCACCACGTAAAAGGGGGTGAATTTGGAGGTTGGGCTAGAGGCGCAGGAGGGAGTCAAGGAACGGAACGTGTGCAGTCACTGCCTGTTCAGACACACATTCCCACCTTCTTATTGGTCAGTGCCTCCCCTCCCCCCCCCGGTGCCAATAATGACTCCATGACCATCCCTTTTGTAAGTGATATTCAATCAGTACTACAGCCAAGTCAATGCCTAGTCTGGGATGCTGAGGAAAACCCTTATTAATGTATTATTATGTCTAGTTCAGTACTCTGGATGACCACCCTTGTATAACACCCCCCTCTTAGAATCCCCTTGACCCCACTGAGCCAAGAAAGAAGTAGGTTTGTTTTGCAAATTAAAAGGTTTATTTGAGAATTTAAACAATATATATATATATCACACTTTATAATAAATTAATATCTGATAGTACACTTAGACATAGGATGTTGATCAACAATGGGTAATCTGGCACTAGCACACTTCTTTACAATCAATGAGGAGTATAGGATGGATAAAGTAGCAAAAATACTTTTATGGTTTCAAGGGAAAAGCAATGAGGAATAAAATGCAGTACAGAAATACTTGATTTGATTTTAGCAAAAGATAAGATAATCACTTTTTCTCTGGCAATTCACCCCCCTCCCCTATGCAATGTAAGAAATGGAAGGCGATGGAAAGAGGAGCACACAGTTCTCAGGAATGCAATCAAATACAATGTGAAATTCAGTTCCCCCCAGCAAGCTTAGAGGAAACAGGTAGGAGTTTGAAACACAGGCCCAAAATGCTTTTTAAAGGTGATGGCAATGGATGGGAAAATGTGCCAACTGATTTTAATTCCCTCTAGAGATTCAGGGTGAGTGGGAGATGCGTGTTGGTATTAGTTCAGGCTCACTTTAGCAATGCTCTATGTGTTATTACCAAGTTGCAAACGGATTTTAACAAAAGAAAGAATGGAGCTGCTATTTTGAAAAGTGAAGAAATTGAGCCAAAATCGCAAATCGCGGTAAATTTCGCGAGTGCGTAAATCGTGATTGCGGAAAAAGTATAAGGAGTAGGAAGTCGGTTCTAGGCTTATTGGAAAGCTTAGATCCTAAGCCTTCAGAGAAAAGTTAGATCTCGTTCCTAGCCCAAACGGTTCCAGAGATATGGACGATTAAATAAAGGTAGTTTTTCGGATTTAAAGTAAACTCAAAATGACAGGTGACAGCTTGCAGCTGCAGAATTGACAGGTGACAGTTGTGCAGCTTTAAAAATGACAGATGACACGATTTCTAGGAGGCAGTTCTACTTAGGTTAAAATAGTTTGGATTAGATCATTTTAACTAAGAGATTGGTTCTGCACAGTTCTGCTAGGTACTCACAATATAAATTTGAACTAGGCCTCGTCACAGATCTGGTCAACACGTCCGGCTGCGGTTCTGTCTGCTCAGCGGGTCAATCAGGCACCGGTTCTGCTCACAGCGATCTGGGTCAGCTCTGCTCTGCTGGTCTAGCCTCTCTGGATTCAGCGGCCTCTGGTTCTGGATACTGCTCTGCTTTCCGGTCCGGATCAAGTGGATTCTGGATGTAACACTGCTTTCTGGGTACTGGCAAGAGTTCTTGGCAAAAGAATTCAGACAGCTCGCCCGGCTGTCGAATAGTTTGCAAATGATTTTGAGGCCAGCTGACAAATACTTTTGCTTGCAGTGGGCCTTCTTGGTTCAAAGTTCTGTAGTCTCTGTTTAGTTTGGAAGTCTAAGGGTTGGATCTCTGGATGTGAAGTCATCGGTCAGCATGCTCCCCAGCAAATGGAATTGAATGTCTCTACCTGTCCCAGCAGTCTCTTTTTATGTGTTTTGAAAATGGGTGTGTGCCTGGGCCTAGCTAAGCCTGCCCCTCTCTACTTGTCATTGGCCCAATTCTCCCCTCTCCCATGATTGGGGGAAGGAAATGGATTGTCATCATGATGAGGTCTGTTTATGGGTCAGAGGATCCTTCCCTGGTCAGTTTGCCCACAAATCTATATTTGATTCAAATACATCATTCCCAGATATACAATTTGTTGAAATTACATGTGCACATTATATATTCCTTATGGTCCATGCTTGTCCGCCTCTGATCTTCCTGGGGGCTTGCATTCAAAAATGACAACATTTTGCGCTTTTTAACTGGTTTTGCAATATCGGACATTTACCCAAAATTACACACATGTGCGCAAGGAGTATGGACATTAATTGATGAAGTGTCAGATTTTTAACATGCCGACATTTGGAGTGAGACCCTATTTTCCGCTAGCAACCCCCCAGAATACACCACAGGGTCCTAACGCCTCTCAAAATGTTCACAGAAAAATCACAAAAATAATGATATTACTTATATAATTCTGACAAGTCCGCACTATGAGTTATCTATCTTTTTAAAATTATGCCCTGGTCAAAAAGGGGTGTGGCTTCCCACATCACAGGGTGGAATAACTGGTTTATCCACTTCCCCCAAGCTCAGCTGCTAGCAGAGGCACTGCCCCTCCCAGTTTCCCCTAAGAGGAAGCCACTTTACGACGCCCCCAATATAACATTTGCCTGAGTCAAGGGAGTTGCATTGTTCTGTTCCTTCTAGTTCCCAGGTGCCCCACCCCTAATCTAATCAGAGAGGTGACAACTCCTTTTGGCAAGGGGCAGCAGGATGCAGCTAGGCCTGGGAAGAGTGGCTGAACAGGTTTCTCCTGTCGGGGGTAGTTGTCAGGCAGAATCCAGTTTCACTAAGCCAGGTTTCAGCTAAATGTCACTTTTTGTTCCCAGTTTTCTACATTCAAATCAAACTGGCAATTTGTACCTATACATTAAATAATTACTTCCTTCAAGTCATTTCAGAATATGGTTTTACATTCTTCCACCTCTTAGCAAGTCTTTCCTTGGTCTGGTTTTGTTTCATTTGTGCAGTTTTACACAAAAGTCTGGTGGTTTTAAAACGCCGGCTTTCTGATAGTGGTGAGTACTGGTAATGCAACCATTTTTGGGATTAAGAAAATGAATTCCCCACAGTTCTGAGTTGCTTTTTTGGCAATCAGCATTGCCATTCCCAATGGTTTCAGGCTACTGTGTGTGTAGCCCAATGGTGGTTTTCGGCAGTGCCCTCCTGTGCTCACAACATAGGCAAAAATGGGTGGCAGCCTATTCTTCATGTTTTCCCTGTGCACTCTCTGGGGAGTTCTGGCCATCATGATGTTTTCCATGCCAGTACTGCACAGTTTTATGGTAGGGCTTGTATGCATGGGTAAAAACATCCCATACATTACATGAAGATTGAACTGATCTTTTATTTTCCTTGGACCAATCTGAGGTAAATTTACGCCACTGGGAGGGTACTCATTCCAAATCTTAGCCAGAGGAGTTGCCCACCCAGAGGTTGCTCCATTCGGAGGTTTTCTTCAAAACAGGATAATAACAGACAGGGCTGCGGGTGGGGTGCAGCCCTTCTCATAGACTTATAGTTATGGGTGAACTGACCTATAGGGAATTCTGGAGATTCGTGGTAGGCCTCTGCACCCTGGGCCTCTTTTGTGTGATAACCTATTTTATTTCCACATTTTCGCATAGGAAAAGGGTTGGGCTTTGTGAAAATGCATCATATGGGGTCAGTTAAAAAATATATTTCACAGTCCACCTCTGCTCAAAGTCTGCCCATTCCCAGTATTTGGTTTTCAACATTGCTTTAACAGCTCTAGTTTATTGTTCTTTCTTAAAATAAAAAAGCTGGGCTTCTGTGTAGATTTTTCTACAGCAATGGCGTCCCAAACTGACTACTTAAAGAAGCCTCCCTTCTCGTTGCTCCATAACCTTACCCAGAATAGCAAAGCCTGTAAGCATGTAATTCTTTCCATTTTGTGAACTCCCAGTTCACAACACAAGGGATATGTTGGAACCGAAAGAGGGACTCTCAACAGTGATTTCAGAAACGAGTTTAATGTGGCTGTTTAGTCAAAATGTAGGTCGCCCCATATTTCAGCTCTGTATCGCGCAACGGACACTGCCGTAGATTTATAGGCAGTCAGCGTGGGAGAAATGCCCAAGGCACTGTGTTTGATATTAACACGTTGTATTACACCCGTACATTAGGAGACAGACGTGTTACATTTATTTATGTGTATATCCCGTCAGAGAGACTTGCTAACAGAAAAAAAAAACAAGATCATTAAAAACCTCCACAGTTTCCAGAGGTTTCCCCTGGTGATAGAAGTTATATTTTCTTCCTGACAGCATCCAGTACAGTCCAGGATCCTACACTTCTCTTAAATCACAATTAAGAACGTTCTTGAACTGCACGCAGAAGTCTTTTTATACGGACCCTAGTTCGTGACATAAGAACAGCAGCTTCTGCATACTGACTAGAATTGAAATAGTGGATAATCTTGGGCTGTCACAAGCACTCTATGGCTGGCAATATGCCATATGTTAAGCAATGCATTCATAGTGATGGTAAAGGCATCGTTGGCAAGCTCCTATTAACATTTTAAACTTGCAGTTTTTTGCCCTGAGGTTCGCTATCTAACCTCACCTGTGGTACCTGTGTAACCCGAGGTTATGGTATTCACTATGACCTTCTCCATAATCAACTCACAAGGAGACCACCAGAGATGCAGTCTAGACATGCTTGCAAATGCAATGCAAAAATCGATACATGCCAAGTACAACAGAGACTTTTTGCTAATTGTACCTTCTTCAATATCCGCAAATCTAGACAAAGTATTTGCTCAACCATGCATATACCAGTGCGAAATCCAGCTTATAATTCTGTCAAGATGTTCCTTTCCTCAACCCAGTTGTTGGGTTTAGATATAAAGGTTGTGCATGCAGTTTGCTCATTCTGTCTACTAGAGAGATGAGCCTTTAATTCGCAGGGTCAGTTCTGCAAACATTTTAGATAATGGTATTGTCACAGCCTTGTGCCATGACTCCAGTTAAATCCCTATCTTAACAATTGCATTCAGTAGCTTTTTAGTAATTGGACCCCACACCAGGAGGTTGATTTTGAAAAGGTCAATGGGAATTCTGTTTGGACTGGGAGATTTACCTATCTCACAGCTTGAAATATTTGCACAAACGTCCTCTAATATAAAATCTGAAATCCAAAACTAGTCCAGGATATTGCCTTCCCATTAAACAAAAGTCTACATACCCCAAGAATGATTCAAGGAGTTTTCTGTGATCAGGCAAGGAGAGCTATATTTATAGTAGTCAGATCACACTTGTATTAAAGGGAGCAATACAAATTGTAAAATAAAAACCCCACCAGCAAACAATTCTAAGTGTTTTTTCACGTCATTGGAACTACAAACTTGACCTATCTCCTACCAAACACTCGTTAAATTCTACCTTTCCTTTTTTTAAGCCCGGATTTTATAGTTTATAACAGATTTGTGAACTGTCTGGTAAGTTGTTTGCACATAGTTTATAACAGATTTGTGAACTGTCTGGTAAATTGTTTGTACAAAGTTTGTAACAGATGTGTGAACTGTCTGGTAAATTGGTCAATTTTATTGATTTAATGAGTGCATACTTAGCTTTCCTTAGGCACAATTATAACACAAATTGCCCTTAAAAGATGCTGATTTCTTGGTGCTGGTTAAAAAACAGTTTTGCAGCAGAATTTAATAGTAAATATTTATCAATGATGTCTTCATGGGACATGTCTGGTGAATATGAGTACTGTGTGTACTCATATAGTGATGTATTACATGTCGAAAGAGTCCTGGTACCTTTTTGATTGCCTCTGAAGTGATCTTAAATAATTGGCTGCCGTTACATGATTGAACTGGGATGGTGCCATGTGTGGTCTAGCTGGTAAAGCCCAATGGATGTCACATGAAAGTGGATCTCTCTAGTCTAAGGAAATCGTCAAAGTGTAATACTATATTAAAAAGACTGTACACTCTGCCAGATGGAGACTATCAGTGATCTATTCTGCATTGTTCTAAACATAGCTCTAGGAGGTTGGCATTAAGGGAACCAACCTCTAAGAGGTCGCATTCAATTGTTAAGGTTCACTGAGTTTAAATTGTTGCACAGAAGTCTATTTCTAGTACCTTTCATATGTGGGCTTACCTCTGAGGCGACACGAGAGAACGTCCTCCAGATCATCAAGATCTGTAGGATCAGAGTGTTGTTTACAATTTAACTCCTCAGGGGGCGTGGTTTAGCACCATGCAGGATTGCCGCATGAATATGCTCTCCTGCTGCTCCTGCAGCCTTTATTGAAGCTTTTAACAAATCATATTCATTTTTTAAAAAGAGAAATATCTCCATTCTGAGTTTTTTGATGATATTCTGTGGCACCTCTTCAAGTTTCCTGGAGTTTTTGGTGTGTGTCATAAGGTGTGCCGGCAGGGCCTCCCTCAGCGAGGTCCCGTGATTCTTGTGCCGACATTCCTGTCAGCTGTCCCGGCTCCTGTGCGACAAGCGGGATAGTTGTGCTGAGGGAAGCACATTTTCTTCACAACAGTGGTCTCCCATCAAATAAAGGAAAAAGGTGCTTTTAAAATGCTATTTTATTTTCAAGCACCTCTAACAATTTGTGTATCATATAAAACTCAATTGCAGCAATAGCACATTTATATTAATAAGGAAAACGTCTTTTTTGTCGTTTCACAATACTAATTACTTGGAAAAAATAAAAGTGATGGTTTGGAAAACCCATATTCATACCTTCACAGAATTAAATTGTGTACTCTGGTGTTCATAAGGAACAACACTATAAAAATCTGCAAACTCACACAGGCACATACTACATTCATTAAGCACTGCCCTTATATGCATGCTAGCATTTCAACATATATTATCACATTATATGATTAATATATAGTTTCACTACATATTAAGGATGTAGTGAAATAAGGATGTCTGCAGGAGCCTCAGCGGGTGCTTCGAGTGCTCACGAGTGGTGTACAGCTTTGAAATGCATGCATGTTGTCTGCCAGCACCTGATCGGAGATCCTCCTCCACCATTCGTTTTTTTCGTACAGAGGAGACGCCCGATCCAGTTCAGCATTTCTGAACTCCCGGATTTGGTCACATCTTTGAATCACGGTCCTGAAGAAGATGGCTGCAGCTACATAAGCCATTGAAACCGGTCGACCCCAGAGGTCGTGAGGGCTCTCATGACCTATGACAAATATCCCCAATAAGAAGAAAATGATATTGCTCCAGACAATTGCTCTTACGCACACTCATGGTGAAAGTGTGTATTTTTACAAGAGCCTTTCCTACACCCCTAGGCCCCATGGCCTTTTTGCCGTTACCTGTTCCCAAGCTTTTTCAATATTTGAACTGTTAGGAATTCCTCCTCATGCGACCTATGGGCAAATATTAAAATTGATACAAGAGAAGGAATAGCAGACAGTGGACCTCTTCCTAGGTCTTTTCAACAACATCCAGCCAGCCACAGAATCTAATCCCCAGTTCTGGACATTGCTGAACAAAACACGAAATTGGAATTGCCCGTCAAATTTGAGTTCTTTACTAATTTGAAGATTGAATAAAAAATCTCTACTCTTTGTGCGTCTCAATGTGCTTTGAATACTCACGCAAGTCACCAGTTTAGTTGACTAGGGCTAGCCCTCTCCCCTATTTCTGCCAGACAGGCGCCAACACACACGCAACCTAGGGATAGGCACTCCCTTTAAGGACAGGTTGTCTCTCTTTAGGGACAGATACGTTAAGGAATTGTCCTCCTTGACTCCATCCTTTTCCTCCCAACCCCCCCACTCTGGTCCAGTGTTTCTACATAATTGCTCTCCCACGTACAGAACCCTTTAGATTCACTTTTTCCTACAAAACCGTTGTTTTTGTGATACTACGTTCATCCTGTTAACGGTTAAAAGGATTCCAATGGCTTGCCTGTGGTTTTTTAATTTTTATATTAATTTACCCTGTTTGTTGTTATGCTGTTTCCTGTTCGCCAGGATGTTACTTATAGTTGAAAATTGTTTTTCTTTACTGATGAATTTCATGTTGATACTGTTTGTCTCTCCCCTTTCCTCATGTGTACCTACCTTTGTGTGGTATTATTTTTGCAGGACAATCAGCCACTTTATGGTAAGTGTATTTGTTGTTATTATTATTATTATTATTATTATTATTATTATTATTATTATTATTATTATCATAAAAAGTATTAAGCGTGAACTATGGGCCAAAGGCATCTAGGTGCTGACAATTACTAAATGTCTAATGTCATAATTGCATCTAATATGACTTTGTGTATCTTCGATATTAAGGATTATAGTTTTTATTTGCACCTAACATTGCCATATGCTGTTTAATATAACTTCCTGCAATGTCCATTAGCATTTCCTGGAGTGTCCAAGAAAATCCAATCTAATCCTCTGCCCCTACTCCTTCCCAGGCCCTTTGCAATGCACTCTCCACTCACTTCACCTCCAAAACCCAGAACATACTGAACCGCCTTGTCATGCACTCTTCCAACCCATCCCCCCTACCTGCCCTTACCACTCACTCTCCTCCTTCCTCCTCCACCTCTGTCTCTCCAGAAGAAGTCAATCGAGTTGTCAACTCCATGAAGGTCTCTTCCAAACAGGCTGCCCCTTGCTCATCCAGAAACATCAAGGACAACATTTCTTCTCTCGCCCCTGCTCTCGCTGATCTTTGTAACTACTCCTTTGTTACTGGTTCTTTTCCATTCTACCTCAAGCACTCCCTTGTGCGCCCCCTCCTTAAAAAACCATCAGCAGACACTTCCTGCCCAGCCAACTATCGCCCCATCTCCATCACCCGTTTCCGGGGTGATGGAGAAGTTAGCCCGGCTCAACTTAAACTACACACTGAACTTGTTGGCGGTCTCCACGACCATCAATCTGGATTCCGCGCATCCATAGGCATGGAAACTGCTCTTCTGAACACCTGTGAAGAACTGCTTGCATCCTTTGATTCCAATTCCCCTGCTGTCCTCACCCTCCTTGATCTCTCTTCTGTATTTGATACAGTGAACCACACCCTTGGTATCTTGGAGCGGTAACTGGACTGGTTGACCTCCTTCCTAACTGACCGCTCTTCCAAATTCCTACTGGGCACCTTCTTCTCCCCTACTTCCATCTCCACCTGTGGCGTCCCCCAGGGCTCCATTCATTTGCCTTTGCTCTTTAAAATGTACCTTACTCTGCTGGCATGCCTCATTTCCTCCTTCGCCCCCCAACTTCCAGTGCTATGCTGATGACACACAACTCTTCTTCAAACTTCCTAGAGACGCCCATGCACCCTCCATCATCCCTGACTGCTTTTCAGCCATCCAGGCCTGGTGTACCTCCAATGATCACTGCCCCAAGGGCAGCAAAACAGAGATCATCCCTAAAGGGACCCTGGCACTGACTTCTTCCCTTCACTCTGGCCTTCTTCCTTGGGATCTCCCCCTGCTCCCTCTTCGGAAGCCAGATACCTCTGAGTCATCTTTGACTCCTCTCACTCCTTCCTCCCTCATACTCAGGACATTGCCAAGAAATCCCACTTTCAGCTTTTCCTTCTGAAAGGAATTCTACCTTTCCTCACATTCCCCCAGTGACTCAATGTTACCCAGGCTCTAGTTATCTCTAGGCTTGACTATCACAATAGCCTCCTCCTCCTTAATATATCTTGGTCCACTCAGTGACCCCTCCAGCTAATCCCGAATAGGGCATCGAGACTTATCCTTGGCCTCAAGCCCAGAGAGCGTATCTCTCCTGCCCTTCAAAGTCTGCAATGGGTCCTGATCACAGCACAGATTAAATTAAAATCCCTGTGCATCATCCACAAGGCTTTCTGGGGCCAGCGACCACTCTACCTGCAATTCCTTCTTACTAGATTTTCCTCCTCCAGACAGCTGCATTCCTCTGGCACCAACTCCTTGTGTGTAAAGCAGTTTTCTAAACAGAGGGCAGGTGGTTGATTGCTTTCCTCAGTGGGCTCCCTTCTTTGGAACAGCCTCACCCTCCCTCTTCATCTTCAGCAGGACCTCCTTAATTTCTGGAAAAAAACCAAGACCTTCCTCTTTACCTCTTCCTTCCCTCCCTCTCTCCCCTGCTAATCGCACAGTAGTTTGATTGGTGTACAGGGCTTGGGTTCCTAACCTCCCATATCTTATCATCCCAGCTGCTGTCTATCCTCTGCACTTGCCTCCTCCACTGTAGGTCGCACTTACCTCTCCTCATAGCACTTCCCCTGCTGCTCTCCGTGAGCCCCACTGCACCTATCCCATACCCCTCTCCCCTCTGCACTTGCACGTTGTGAACTCTCACAAGACATAGTAGGTTTGTCTGCCCCTCCCCATTTTCACTTCTTATATCTCTGTATTTAACTATTTAACATTGTGTAATTACATTGTCCTTCATCCGCTGTCCCCTCCCTGTTTCCCTGTGGGCACTTTGAAACAGTAGTTGATTCCTGTATAAGCACCTAGCAAGTGAACAATAAATAAATACATAAAGGGTCTACACAATCTCGTTAAACGACACAAGGTTTTGTCCCATCTAAACATTAACAAACCTTTCATTGCGTGCATTCAGAAAACACATCTCATACAGGCATAGGCTTCTAAACTGAAGCATCTCTTGGTGGGTCAAGTTTGTTCATGTGTGGCACATGGCAAGACAAATTGGGTAATTACTCCTATCAGCAAGGCACTCAAATTAAAAGTTATTAAGACCGATTCTGATTATTTAGGCAGAGTGTGTAGATAAGTGTGTGGTCTGTGGTGGTCTTGTCTGCACGTTACTTGCTGGAGGTGAGCTACATAGAGAAAATAGTATACCTTTCATGCCTACAACTGAAGGAGGTAGAAACCTTTAAAACTATGTTCCCCATGTGGAGCGCATGCAGAGTGTTCAGGCTAGTGTGTGGTCTGCAGTGGTCCGTGGTGTGACTGGGACCGGGATCTGAGGACTGTTAAATATAAGGTGTTTAGGTGCAGGAAGCACCAATTTACTGTTCAGTGTACGTTCCGAAGATCTGATGGATGTGGACAACGCCCCCCACACTAGGGGTAAGACAAGATTGCAAAGTGATTGCTTGCAGTTAAAAAAAAACAATTTTCTAATGGTCGATCCGTAGAGTGTGAACTAGAGTCAGAAATAAGAGAGGACGATCTTTTGTCCTGAAGAGGAACTGCGGGTCAAAAAGAAAGCTTGGCGCTGAGCCATATGACCCTGTTTACAAAGTGAGTACATACTCATATTCAAGTATGTTAAAACATTCAATAGCGGAGGGATGTTGTAGTGCGCTGAGGCCTCTGACATGCCTACTCAACGATCTAAGGCAGGTGGTAGACTTGGCAGCATATAGGCTGACTTTGGGATCGGCTGAGGCAGTCTTATCAAAGGGAGGTGAAGGGAGCTTGCCTAGCCCTACTTAAATCATTGCACTAGTGGGCAGTTCAAAAGACATGGATGCTGGCATGTTGAGAGCTCAGATGATTGGGTGTCAGTTGTAGGTAACGGAAGAGTTGATGATCTAGAAAAGGATTCTTGTGACAATCGGAACAAAGACAGGATGGAGGTTAATTTGAACAGAAACTCTCTAGCTCCGGTTCAGCCTCATGGAGTTAAAAAACCTTAGAAACCTTCATTTCAACAAAGGTTCTGGTTGGTCCTACTGATGTTTTCTTCAAGAAACGTTTCTTCTATGAAGGGTAGAACATAAAAACATTAATGAAAGCCGAAGAACCCTTAAAAAACGAGTGTATCCGGATGAAACAGGGAGGGTGAATTACCTGATTTCGAACTGTTGGAGTCAAAACAAAAATTTGAGTCAGTATTTTATGCAGAACCAGCGATGCCCCTGGAAACCGTGCAGAATGCATCCATGGAGCCATCAATAATGGTCCCTCATTCGGGCAAAGTACCCGTAGTTTAAGACGGTCAATGCCCTGGTTATTCAAAGTCTAGGCAGACGTTCAATAGTAGTGCCCTTGCAACTTCACTAAAGGATGAAATAGCCTTGATTTCAGAAAGGATGGAGTCTGCAAAGAGCACTTTGAATGGTTATAATACCAAAGTCTGCAGGGAGAAGTATTTCAACATGGGTGTTATCTCTTCAAAAGAGGGCGAGGAGGTGGAATAAGAGGTTCCTCCAGAGCCGCACGGTAAAAAATATTCTCCTGGCACTACACCAAAGTACAAAGCTAGTACTTAAAAAACGTATTGATCACTTAAACCGACCAACTACAACACATCCACCAACTGTGCTATGGCCAATAATGACCAACTCTGGAAAGACCTGAGGAGTGAGTTGACTAAAGATGAAGTGCTGGGCAGTCCTAAGAGAGCAAGAATGTTTCCTAGAAGCTATACTACCTCGAACTCATTGGACGAAGGGACCACACAGTAAATGAGGAATAAGAACAAAAGAAGTTGACGATGCAGACAAAACAAGCAACCAATGAAGAATGAGGGGAGGGGCCGTTTTGACGTGGGCATTATGTCAGCTTTAACCATCTAGTTTGGCCCCTTTATCAAGCTGTATGAGTCACTGAACGAGAACTTAAAGGACTGCTCGACTAAGTTGATTTTTATCGAAAGGATTTGTCAAGGCAACCTGGAAAAGAACTCAGACCATTCCCTGCATACATTGAAAAAACTTTTTGAACCCCTAATTCAGGAGTGCAACCACAAGAAAAATCAGAAAACGATCCTGAGGAAGACTACTGGGAATGCCCACTTGTTGGGAGGGGAGTTGTCCACCTCTGCGAGTTTATATACTGCTCTGGGGGACCCATGTAAGGTTCAACAACACAATACAGTCGATCCTAAGTCTCCTATGCCCCTGGACAATGCAGAGGAGGTACAGCTAATGCAAATGAGAATGCCAACAAGCTGCATCATCAATGAACTGCCTCTATTCAAACTGGAAGGATTAGTACCTCTGGGAATCTACATTCAGTGCACTATTAAGCTCCCCTAATCGTGGGGAGCTAATTGATGTAACTGGTCCCACAACCACAATCCCATCTCTGAGCAATGTATCAATTGCTAAGGATTTTCCTATTTTTATGAGGAAAAAGCTAAAGAATTAGCAAGGATTGAATCCTCTCCAGCAGCAACTCCACAAATAATCAAAAAACATGGCCAATGGGAAAAAAAAACAAAATCTAATGATTCGAGACATTTTTTTAAGGAACTTGCAAATCCCAGTGATCCGAAGTCCATGGTAACTAACACAAGGAAGAAGCTTATTCTACCGGGTCCCCAGGTTAGTGAAGTGGAGGCGACTGTGAGTGGGACTCCACATTTTAATCACAATGATGAAATAGAGAGGGGATATTTCCCATCAGCATCAATAAAGTACTTGATGAACCTATTGAACCACTCAGTCGAGGAACATCTAGTAAAGGTCAGAGAAAAGGGGAGAAGCATTAGAAATTGGTCACACAGGACATATCCCATCGCTGAGTCATTGACTTAGACAAGTCTGGTTGAACGGCTCAAATATTAGAGCAAAATCGCTGGGATACTAGTAGACCTTTGCAGGTTGACAAAATAAGGGTGGATGATATGAACAAACTAAGTCTACCCTTCCAAACATTGGAACAAAGAAGATTATCAACAATTACAGCTACAATCTCTTTGAGCAAAACCATCTCAAAACCCAGCAATATTTAAAATGTTTTTGCCTGTTAACGAAGGCGGTCTTCTAAGTTGAATAAAATTAGTAATTTGTGTTCACGCTACAAAAGACTGTTTAATATTCCTGATGGTTTAGTTTTGAAAAGTAGTAACATACTGGGGTTTTTGCATAACATCCCGAGCTTGTGGAGTTTCCAAACAATATCTGCTTGGATAGAGTGGTCATGCACTTGTCCTCTATCCTAGTGAAGGCGATGCTTCTGGAGGAGGCAATGGGGCTACTTTTATTGTGTTTCGATTAAAGAGAGTCATATACGATACTGAATGGGGGAGGTGATCAGTTGAAAAGTCATAAAGAAGAGGGAAACAAGAATGATAGACTTTTACATTCTAGAGAAGTGGAAATAAACCTAAATAGAGCCAAGGGATGATCAAGGGGACAGAACAATGAATCAGGTTTTTTTGGCTACCAAAAGAATATCTTAACTGTAGGTGGGCATAAGGGTGTGCGGAGAAAAGTAGAATATAAAGATAGAGAATCTTTCATGTCAGAGGAAAAGGGATCATTGGCATGGTTGTCTGAGGCACTGGTCCAGAACAGGAATGAGGATTACCTGAGCAATAGAGCCATGGAATTGTCTTTGCTAAGACAAACCATTAATTATACAAAAATTGTCTTTGCTAACCAAAGAAATGTTTCTTTGCTAAGGGACGAACTTCAGTTTGAATCCTTTGCGATCCTTTGTCTACAAGAGACTTGATTGCTGGCTGTGCCTACACTTGACGGTTATTCTATTTTCTTGAATAAGGCTGTGGAAAAATTCATCATGCAGGTACACTAATCCCCATTCCCTCCAGGAGCCTAGTCCCACACACACTCACACAAATTCAAAACTCCATTCTCCTTCATAGATATGGAATCCAAAATTGGTCCTTCAAACTCTTCGCAAAGGGAGTGTGAATGACTTCATTCATTTATGTTTGAGAGTCACAGGTGACTTAATCAACACATCGGGCTGTATAGGAGAACAAACATAAAGTTCCAAGATGCAACATGCCTACGCTGAAAACGGAGTCCTTGCTAGATAGCAGAAAGTCAAAAAAGTATGTTTAACTGACCTTCCATATTCAAAATGATCCATTTGTAAATTCACAGGGTAGAATTCGACAAAGTCTTCTCAACCAAGATTCATATGTAATAATGGTATCTTCAAAAAAGACGGTGGCACAATAACGCTTCGCCTTGCCTGAAAAACAAGAGAAAAGCCACAAAAAATTTATTGTGTACTCTGCAGATAATATCAAATAGAAATATCTGCATAGTTCAAGACAAAACATGGCAATATGATCACAATGACACATAGGCCATGGTGGGGACATCAGTCCACCATTATGTAGTGAATACATGAGGAGATTTAAAAGTTGTCATGCCTAACAAAAAATACATCCTCACAGCGGTACTCCTTGGTTGCAGGCCGCACAAACAAATCTCACTGAACGTCAACAGACTTCTTCCATGTGCGTGTAACTTGGAACGGTTATCATGTGACCCTGACATGATGCAAGGCAGAGTGAGGCGTGGTAACCATAGTTACCCTACCAATGCCATCAAACAGGATTTACACCAGCTGACACACTTAGGCCTTGAGATGGGCTTCATAAGCAAAGAAGAATTTGAGTTTCTCAATCCAGATAACATCCACACCCCACTATTTTATATATTGCCAAAGGTGCATACAAATTTGACCCATCCTCCAGGGAGACCTATCATATCATTATGTGGCAATCCAATTCCTGGATTATTTTGAAACCATTAGAGTCCGTCCTGATTCTGTCTTTGTCGAGTTTATTGATAGAGGTGAGCATCACAGTTGTGAATGGCTTGTGCCATGTGAATGCGTCAAAAGAAACTGTCCATCAGTCACTGGCAAGCCAGTCTCCCATCCCTCACGTCATCTCTGGAAATGCGTGCATTTGCCTCTGCAACAGGCACTGCATCCTCATCCTCTGGTGGTGGCATGTCCACATCAGGGGGCAGCAGAAAATTACTCTGCAGGCTGATAATTGGCAGCATGGCACACACATGCACAATTCTAACCACTTTCTCTGGAGCGTACATCAGGGCTCTGCAAGTACTGTGAAGGCAGCAGAAACATGCCTTCAGGAGGCCGAAGGTATGCTCGATGCCGCACACGGGTCCTGCTGTGAGCGTGGTTGTAGGCAATACCTTGCAGTGTTTGTGGATCACTCGAAGGGGTCATTAGCCAGAGCATCTGCGGTATCGAAAGTCACCTGTCTAGGGGGGGCACAGCCATTAGTCACAGTGAAATATGTGGGGGTTGTTAGAACTGATATAATATTGTTTCATCCTCATTGTATATGTTGGCCTATGCCCAGTCGCTTTGCAGGAAATCTGTATTACAAGGACGTGACCTCAGGTGAATCAAGCCTCCATTTTAGGTTAGAGCCGCCATTTTAGTTTATTGTACAAAGTCACCCTGTAGTCTAAAATGGCAGTCTCGTGTGCTCTTGTTCTTGCCTTAACCTCTTCAACCTCTGTAGGAGAGTTAATGTCCAACCTGCCTTCAGGCTACATGTTAGGGTCATGTAGACCTTGTCCTTTGTTGACCTCGGGATCAGGGGATTACTTGAATCAGCATTGTTAACCTACAAGTATACAAGAACAATAATGCTATCCAAATATGACATGCGAAACATTTGTTTGATCTGTATTAAAGCAATGTGTAAAGAGTGTAACGTTAAACAAGGGAATAATAATGTTTGTTAGTGAATGTATTAAAAAGTAAACCGCATGCACGAGATATGTAAATTAGGAACGGACCTGGCGCAACCCATGATTAACTTGCAAGAGGCTGGACATCATTATAATAAACTGTATAAATACGCTGATGTCCAGCTAGCAAATCCTGCTCACTGCTCACATTGAACCCTGCTGGTAGTCTCTGTGATGTATTGACGGCCAAATAGCTATTTGTGTACTTTGTTTTATAACGGTTCAGTTTTGTAATAAAGATTCTGGGAATCTTTACAAGCCCGTGTTGGTGTATTTTCCTTTGCATGGTGTAAAAGCCTTAATATTGTATTTTTTCTGATTCCACAGATGGCGCCCGAATAGGGACCCTCAAGATCGACTTTGTCTCGTTGAAGGTTGGCTCGGCTATCGGACCGGGATCGGACGGTGCCAACAGAAATGGCCACTCTGGACGAGAAGCGAATTCCTCAACAAAATTGCACAATCCGATCCCTGAACGGTGAGCTGTAGCGCGAGACGACGTCTTGACCAGGGTCCATATATCAAGGTGGGTAAATTTGCTGAAAATCACCAGACACATGGGTCCTTAGTAACCCGATCGGGCCTCCCAGTCCTTTGGTTAGGTGAATCGTGACCCGATTCTTAATTTAACCCTGACAATTTGAATTTGGCGCATTGTACTCGCGAGCACAATTACTTGACCAGGTAACACCAGAACTTTGATATGCCTGGGAAATTGTCTGCCTGCTTTAGGGCATTATTCCGCAGCGACAGACAATCTTTGGAAGATAGCCGTCCCGCAACACAGGAGGGGTCGCCGGCATGTACTATGTACTGTAAGAAAGGCTTTGGTAGTATAGCATTTAATGACATTTGGCACAGACAGACCAGACATAATTCTAATCTTTGGTGGCCAACCAATGGTAGTTTTGAAATCCCTCGTATAGAATATCTAGAGTCTGTATTAGTAAAGAAAAAGGCTAGACCTGCAGCATTTGACGCATTGCATAGTTGGAAAACAGAAGCTTTGCAGCAACAAAAGAGTAGAGAGAAACATATGCGTAGACATATGACAAGTGTCGAAAAGGCACGGTTATATGATCAAAATAAACAATTGGAGTCAGTTAGGAACACGGACAGGGCGTTTCAATTAAGCATTCAGAAAATTTACCCTTCAAAAGATTTTCATGCATCAGATGAATTGATTAATAAACCTTTGCATGAACGAAGGCCCGATGCCTCTGCGCCACCCCCCGTACGTTCCTCCTCCTGGTGCTTTGCCCCTTCCCGTTGTTATTCCCCCTCCTATAGTTCCTCCGGTCCCCCCTGTTGTTTTCCCTGTTGTTCTTCCAGCCATCGCTCCTTTGCCTGACCCTTTGGCTCCACCTGTTGATATTCAGAATGTGCCTACTCTTCCTCTTCCAAGTGATTCTGCATCACTTGTAGTAGACCAGGGAGCGAGACCAAGGGTTGTGACTCGTAATACTGTGTCCCCAGAGAAAAAGAATGAATTGATCGCTTGGGTTAAACATTGTATGCAGAAGGGTGAACAAGCTGATGTTTTTTCCACACTCGCAAATTTAAAAGATATTCCTGAGAAAAATGTTTTTATTGAAGTTTTAGGGACTCATTTGAATATAATGTGGAATTGATTAAACAATGTAGATTTCCCACAAGGGTAACGGGATTTGAACGCCTCAGCGGAGAAGGTATATGAGCATGTTGAGAGGATTTTTGAGTATAGGAAGGAGTTGGAAGGGTTACAGAATGAGGAAGCAGATGGTGGTAGTTTAGGTATTATGTACTTACAGAAACGGTTGTCTCCTCGCCGTGAATTAAACGGTGAGGAAGCGCGAATTTGTATAAAGGATGCGATAAGGTGGATTTCAGATATGTCGATAACTCCAGATGAAGTATATGACACATATAGTCAGTATAGGTTAGAAATGCAAAAGAAGGTGATACAGGTGATGGTAGAATACCTGCAGAATGATTGTGTAAAAAGAAAGATTTGTTGTCCCGCAGAATTGTTGAGTGTTTATAAGAGAGACTTTTCGATTGATAATTCTTCGACTGCCTTAGCGCTTGATTTGGCTCTGTTACTTAGTAAGCGTTCGGAGCTGCCTACTTCTCAGTTGCCTATGAGAGAGGACCCGCTGACATTTGTCCGAAAAGTTGAGATTGCGGCCGATGCTGCGCGAGGAATACTCGCTGGGGAAATTCCTGCACATTGCGTATCACAGTTTGTTCACGTCCCGTTTTCAAGACAGGAAGTGAACACCATAAAGCAATCTATTCCCGATGTAAGAAAGAATCCGACCGGGTTCTATAAGGAAATAGAGTCGGTCTTACAGTTGTCGGTATTCACCTTAAGTGATATTGATTTATTATTTCCGTACTCCTGCCAGTTGATTTATGGAAACAGATTAGGACTGTAGATGATGTACCTGGGTTAGGACATACATGGGATAACATGGTTAGGCTAGATAGAGAAAGACCAGCTGGCGAGCGACCGCCTCAAGTGATGTTAACTTTGCCTGATAGGATTATTGTAAAATTGAAAACCATAGTTCCTGAAAAAAGAATCATTTGGGACAAGTTTACGGCCTGTGTCCAAGGAAAGTCTGAGGGTGCTACCGATTTCTTCAATCGGTTTGAACAGGTATTTTCAGATTTCAGTGGACAAGACTTAGGTACAGAGTCAGGGAAAAGGCTGTTTGTCGACAAATTTGTACATGGATTGCTGCCTGACATCCAGTTACAGATTATGTCTTCCGAAAGCGCTTCGCAGGCGAAGTCTCAATCAGAAGTACTGCATATGGCTCAGTACTATGAAAATCGTGCAAATAATGAAAAGGAAAAACTTGAAAAAAAAAACCTGACCTGAAAACAAAAGTCCTATTACAACAGATTGTTAGAAACCCTAGAGGGGGTAATCAATTTAGAGGTCAGTACTTTCCACAGGGAAGTACGCCCCTGGCTCCGGTAACCATTAACCAGTGTGCCTATTGTCTACAGGAAGGCCACGGGCGCGCACAATGTCCGACCTTGCAGCAAAGGTAATTTGGGAACATGGGTAGACGATCCAGAGGTCGCCCAGGTGCAGGGGGCCCTGGCAGAGGTCAGTTTGCACCAGAATCACAGCAACCTCCTTCACAAGATAAGCAAGTTTCGAATGTGGATAATAGAAACATTTTTGATCACCCTTCTTCCGCGTACATCTCTGAAGAGCTTCCTTTTGATAATATTCTGTTTCGCTAGGATTGCCCGAAGCAGGATTTGGAACCGACGCCTATTCCCGTTCATCAGAAAGGCCCCTACGTTGAGATGGCGGTGGGAAATAGGAAGCATCTATTTTTAGTAGATACGGGAGCACAGAAATGTTCCATTGACCATTCACGGGTTCCAAATATTCCCCTATCAGGGCAGTCCAACGTTTCCGTAGGGTTTTCAGGCACACCTGTAGTTTGTCCGGTCTCTTTGCCGGTACCAATAACACCGGGTTCCTTCACGGAACAGTGTCCATTTCTACGTACCACAAACTGTGGAGAGAACTTGCTGGGGTTAAATTTGTTGAAAGCATTGGATGCAGTAATATTTTGTTCTCCGGATGGAGTTTGGTTAACAATTTCACCTCAGCAATCACTCGCCTCTCAGGTTTTGACTCGACCTTTAGCGCCAGAATTCAGTAATGTTCCAGAAAGCTTATGGGCAATTGATGATAATGATGTGGGCATTCTTCAAATTGAACCTGTTAAAATTATTCTGAAACATGGAGTAAAATTGCCTCTCATTCTGCAATATAAGATCTCAGTTGAAGGCGAGCAGGCTTTGAAATGTATAGTTTCTGATTTTATACATCGTGGAGTAATTGTGGAAATTACGGGTAGCCTATGTAACAGCCCCATTTTGCCAGTATACAAAAAAGGTGATAATGTGATTCCCTTTCGGTTTATAATTGATTTACGCGCTATTAACAAAATTGTGGCCCCTCAATTTCCTATTGTACCTGATGTTACAGCGATACTAACCATGATTCCGGCTTCTGCCACTCATTTTAGCGTTGTTGATCTTAAAAACACGTTTTTCAGTATTCCTATACACAAGGATAGCAGGTATTTGTTCGCGTTTACCCTAGGTGGACGTTCGTTCACATTCACTCGTGCACCACAAGGGTATACTGAGAGTCCAAGTATTTATAGTTGGGCATTAAAAGAGCAGCTCGATACTCTCGAGTTGCCTACTACTTGCACGTTACTACAGTATGCAGATGATCTCCTCTTGGCTGCTGATTCTGAGAGCGCCTGTAAAGAAGGCATTGTGTTGTTGCTTTGTCATTTAGCGAAACATGGCCACAAAGCTTCACTAAAAAAATTCCAATATTGTTGTCAGGAGGTCGCCTATTTAGGCTATCTCCTGTCAAAGGAGGGAAGATGGTTGACACCTGAACGAATACAGACTATCTCTGGCATGTCTGTCCCAAATACGCAGAAGGAAGTTAGTGCCCTGATAGGTATGGCTTCTTACTGGTGATTGTGGATCCCTAACTTTTCGTTAACAATTTAACCAATGCTGGCTTTGACAAGGAAGGGCATTTCTTTGCCATTGCCATGGACTTTGGAACACCAGACAGCATTTGATTTGCTCAAATCCGCGCTGTGTTCAGCGCCGGTTTTAGGAACTCTGAATTATGACAAGGCCTTTGTGTTGTATGTGCATGAACGTGATGGATGTGCTTTGGCTGTGTTAACGCAGGAACATGGAGGGAAGAATACGCAATGCGGCTATTTCTCATCCGCCCTTGATCCTGTTGCATGTGCTTTGCCGAGATGTTTGAGAGCTGTTGCTGCTGCTGCTGCGTCTGTAAAACAGAGTGAGGGAATGGTCCTGGGTCATGCTTTAACCCCAATGGTACCTCACTCTGTAGACATTTTATTGAATAGAACTCAAACACAACACCTCACTTCCGCACAATTGACAAGAAATGAACTAATCTTGTTTGCCCCCCACATTCAAATTCAGAGGTGTTGTGTATTAAATCCGGCTGAACTTTTACATTTCCCGCAAGACTGTTGATGGTGACGAAACGTCACACGATTGCCTTTATGTGACAGAACAAGAGACTAAAGGCAGAATCGATCTGAAAGACACGCCTTTGAATAGCCTACAAGCAGAGTTATTTTGTGATGGCTCTTGTTTTAAACCTCCGAACGGTACATCCACGGCTGCTTATGCCGTCACTACTTTAAGCACGATTGTGGAAACCAAAAAAATGATGCATAATTCCACGCAGACTGCAGAAATTATAGCGTTAACTCGAGCTTGTGAACTTTCTGAAGGGCTTACAGTGAATATATGTACCGATAGTCAGTATGCTTTTGGGGTGGTTCACAACTTTGGTAGACTTTGGAAAGAACGAGGGTTCTTGACCTTGCACGGCACGAAAATTCAGCATGGCACTTTAATAGTGCGATTACTTTCAGCACTCGCACTCCCTGTTCAGCTAGCTATCATAAAATGTGCAGCACATCAAAAGGTTACAGATGATGTAGGAAAAAGGAATTATTTCGCTGATCAGATAGCTAAACAAACTGCCACTGATTTTAGTTCAGAAATGTATGCTGTAAGAGAAACTGTAAATATTTGCACTTTGGGTGAAAGTATCAATTCTGTAAAAGACATTCAAGCAGATGCTACCATAGCGGAAACTAAGACATGGGTCGAGGGTGCAGGGAGACTGGATGATAATGGGTGTTGGGTGGACAATGTTGAAGGAAAATGGTTACTCCCTGACACCTACATTACAATGATGGTTATTATGGCTCATGGTCCGACACATGTTTATGCGCGTAAATTGACTAAAATGCTACACAGTGTATGGGCCAATGATAAGATTTTCAAAACTGAGGAGCACTTTGTCCAAGGGTCCATGATCTGCTTGCAGCATAATGTAGGAAAAGGTACCTCGACTCCTAGAAGAGGTTTCGCTCCACCTTCTGTTCCGTTTGAGGTTATTCACTTTGATTTTATTGAAATGGAACGTTGCAACAATCTTAAATATGTGTTGGTTGTCATTTGTGCATTTACTAAGTTGAGGCCTTCTCGGTTAGAGATGCAATGGCCATAACCACGGCAAAAACTCTGTTGAAAGAGTTTTTTCCTAGGTTCGGGCTGCCGAGAGCCATCTGGTCGGATAATGGGCCACACTTTATCGCTGATGTAATCCTACAAATATGCAAAGGATTACAGATTGATAAACTGTTCCATTCGGCCAGACATACCCAAAGTGCCGGATTAGTGGAAAGGCATAACGGCATTATAAAGAACAAGCTCGCTAAGACGTGTGCTGGCACCAAGTTAAAATGGCCGGACGCCTTACCGATCGTGTTGCTGTCGATGAGAACAACCCCTCAATCTAAGACTGGGCTCTCTCCCTGTGAGGTGGTAATGGGGAGACCTGCTAATATTTGGGGTTTGCCAAAAAGTAGTTTGTTGTGGGACATAGAAAATGTGCTTTTTTACAGAGTACTGTAACCAGTTGACTAAAAATCTGTTTTCAATGTATCACCAGGTGCGAAAGACATTACCTGTACGATACGAGGGTCCTGGTCACAGTCTATGACCGGCGGGACTGGATCCTCACAAAGGTTTTTTTGAGAGGTCGTCTTGCCTTGCACCTCGGTGGAGGGGTCCCTACCAAGTCCTGCTAGTCACTCAGACTGCTGTGCGGGTAGCGGGTCGTAAGAACTGGATCCATGCGACGCACACCAAACGGATCCCGCAGCCTGTGCCATACGATACAGAAGACACCGAATCCCTTCCCACAGTAACTAACTTGCCTGAAACAGCAACAACCGACAAGAGAGTATCGGAGACCGTTCCAGAATTCGCAAGGCCAGACAAAACGGCCATCTTGTCTCCGCACTCTCCAACAGTGGAACTTCTGGATCAATCCTTTTCTGATCCCATTTCCGTTCACTCGCCACCTCCAGGAGGAAGTGACGACACTTTTTTCTCACCAGAAACTGTGAAATATAATTTACGTCCAAGGAAATAGATGTACAGCACGGTCTGACTGTGCGATTGAGAAAATCATTTGAGGGCTTGCCTTTTGGCCCGACTGGACGGGAGGATTCTGTTGGCTAAGGGTTGTGGGAAAGACATTAAGAGGACGCGCGACTCTGGAGTTGCCAGCAAACGAACAATTGGTGTTTTTTCGATTGAAGACTACAATGCCTGCACCCGCTACCGCTCGTACCGAACTTTTAGATAAATATGTGACTAGCAGAGACAATGATCAAGCATGTGATGGGACCCCCAAAGTGTATTGTTGCCTTTTTGTAATAATAACCGGATTTTTAGTAACTGTTGGTTTTGGGTTATGGTATCTGGAGGAAGCATATCCGTTAGAGGACTTTTTTCCTATTGAAAATGTATCTGTTATCCCCACTCCTTCCGTGCAATTGCATACTTTATCACCTAGAGATTCTTCGCATAGACGGAACTATCAGAATAATGCCCTTTTGTTAATTATGAATGCCACTCATGCAATTTTAAATTAGAACCAATTTCTGGATCTGTTCACATCTACCGCAACATGGGGATAAGGGGCTAGGTTGGTATTTTCATCCCCTACCTTTGACAACTGCCTGTTACGCTTCTCCTAGAGCACTATTCTTTGGCCGATGGAATGACAGCATCTCAGGGAACTTTGATGGTACAAATTTGAATAGTTTTGAAAAACATGTTTTGATGCCCCTGGGATGCTCGCTTTTTGCAAATAGAAGTAAACCGAACGTTGCTTCTGTTAAACCCTCTGATAGATTGTCTCGTCCTTTTCAGTCTTTGATCTCTTTCAAAATGGCTCCTATAGGCAATAAGGATGCCACACCTCCATCTTATTCTGTTAATCATAGCCCCGATTCAGTATCCTTCTGCATACAGAGGAATGGAACACGGTCAATGGGTAATTTTGGAAAGTGCGCCAACGTTGCAAATTTGACTAGTGAGAACAGACCTCTGTACGTAGGCAAACCTGTCTATTTTGTTTGCGGTAATGTGGCATTTCCATGGTTGCCCAGGGATTGGCAAGGAACCTGTTATTTAGGGATTCTATTACCTGGGTATTTATTGCCAGTACTGCAGAAATTTCGAAAACTCGTCCACAACGAGGTGTGAAAGGGGATACTCCAGGGCAAACTCTAGGGGACATTGTGAAATCATTTGTGCCATTTTTTGGGCAAATTACGAATTCAGAAGATATCAGGGGACTAGCGAGAGTATTGGAGTGAACCATCAACCGGACCACTGACGTACTCTATAATATGACGTTAGAAGAGAAGGCGATAAGATTAGTGGCTCTTCGGGGGGGTGCTGTTGAGCAGCCAAGCAAGATGGCCACTTAGCTTTGGAGCTCTGTCGTGTCCCACCTGAATCCTTACCATATCAGCGCTAATCCTCATTGCCTGCTACAGCCACGGCCACGATCTTTTGGCCGACATCGTCCTCTACCTGCTCCTGCGACTTTGAGCTGAATCGGCACCTGGGTCCCGCGCTTCCGACATCTGGGGCCTATTCGCGGCCTCCCGTGTTTACTTGCGGCCCCCAGCCCTGCCGCCGCTGGGACGTGCCACGGCTCAGGATCCTCCCACGCTGCTAGCCGCGGCCGCCTGTGGCGCTCCCTCGCTGGTATGCCTGGCCTCCTTGCTGCTGCCCGGGTAGCCCGTACCCCATGGCTTCCCTCCTTCTGAGTTGCCGCCGCGGTGCGGTCCTGCGGCTCCCGATCTTCCCGCGCTGCTGGCCGCGGCTGCCTGCGGTGCCTCCTCGCCGCTGTGCTGGATCTCCTTGCTGCCGCCTTGGGTGGACATACCCCGGGGCCTCTTTCCATCTGCATCGCAGCCGCCAGAGGTGTTGTGGCTCCCGATCCTCATACGCTGCTGCCCGTGACCCCCTGCGGTGTCTCCCCGCTGTTGTGTCTGGCCTCCTTGCTGCTGCCTGGGGTGTCGGTCCCCCGCTGCTCCCTTTCACCTTTTTGGCGGCAGGCGCCCCGTCGCTGTTGGATCCTGGCTGCGGCGGGGGTGCGGCGCACTGGTGGACTCCGTGCGCCGTGACTGGCCTTTACCGCGCCGCCTCTGCATGTGAGCACGGACCTCCCGCTGCTCCTAAAACTGTGTGGGCCGTGCTGGCTGAGGGGCTCGCGTCTGCGGGCGATCACTCCCCCGCGGAGGGGGGAGGCCCGCAAAGCTATCTGGCGGTCTCCGGTGCTACGACCTCTCCCGCCCTCCTCATCCCCCCGCTCCAGTGGATCACGCCGGTGGGGTGCTGCCAGCCGCGGACCTGCGTCCACTGGCCTACAGGCGACGAGCCATTCCAGCCGCCCCTGGGGCTGTGAGGTGGGTGCTTGGGGCTGCGCCCCACCCCCCTGTTCCCTCCTGGTGCGGACCCCCACTCCCTCCCTGGCTGCTTGTGTTCTGGCCTGGGGCTCTATCCGCCACTGTGGAGCTGCCTGGGTGGGGGGTCGACCCACACCTGTCTTTTCTCCCACGGAGCGTGGCTCCTTCATCCTGCTACGCCTCCGGCGCGGCGCCCTACATAGCGGTGGTGGCCGTGCGTCCGTTACCTCGCCCCACGCCACATCTTGCTCTGGATCTTTTCGGGCCGGGGCTGCCATAGTGAACTGACACGCCTCGGGGTATCACTGTAAGGGGAGGTGCCCTACCCGCTTTACTGACTGGTTGATTGTGTGGTGCCACTATCTGGGCGGCCTGTGGTCTCTCTGCGCTCTGGGCCTAAGCCTACCTGGGTGAGCCATTACTCACACAAAATACTCTGGGCCCCTAGCTTCTTCAACCGGTGAGGCCTGCGCTCCCCACGGGACCTGCACGGTGCTGGATTCTGCATACTCGTCGCAATCCGCCTTCCCCACCCTGTCGGCATACTGTCCTTATCCTGGGACCTACAATACCCACGGCCGACGGCTGTTGGTCCGCTTTCATCTAGCCCCGCGACTTCTCACCCGCTGCCCACCTCTGACTCCGCCAGGCTTGATAGGGTCTCTTCACAGCCGTAATGTCCAACAGAGTTCGGGGGGCTAACAAAGTGGGCGCTATGGACAAGTTTGCCAAGGCGGCCCCTCGTGCAGAGCCTGCGTCCTCATCTGCGGCGCAGGAGGACAACGAGATTCTGCCGGACCCCCCTCAATCAGACCTGACCATCATGATGGAGTCCATGGCAAAAAACTTTGCATCCTTTCATGAAAAGCTGGATGACATCAATGCTAATGTCTCCTCCCTACGTGCCCAAATTGACCAGCATGGGACCAGGCTCACGGAGACGGAGCAACGGATAAGTACCAACGAGGATCCCATTCATACCCTTCAGAACACAGTTACAGAGCTTGTCCGTGACATGAAACAAGTCAAAGCCAAGAACGATGACCTCGAATCGAGGTCTCGGCGAAATAACATTCGCATAGTGGAGGTTCCGGAGTCGGCACTAAAGGGTCGCATGGAGCTCGCGGTTGAGCAACTCATTAATGATCTCCTTGGTAACCCCGAGCTCTCATCATTCTTTACAGTTGAAAGAGCGCACCGCTCTCTGGCACCCCGCCCTAATCCAGGTGATTTCCCCAGGCCGATCATCGCGAAATTACGGAGCTACAAGGACAGGGATCACATTCTTCGTCTGGCCAGGGAGGGAGGGGAGCTGAGGCTGGAATCTCAGATCATCAGGATTTTCCCTGACTTTTCGGTGGGGGTCCAGTTGGAGCGACGCCGATTTAGCGGGGTGAAGAAGTTGTTGAGAGATAGGAAAATTGAGTACTCTATGCTTTTCCCTGCTCGTCTGAAATTCATTTATCGCAACAAAAGCTATTTCTTTACGGTCCCGGATGAGGCCGTTAAGTTTATCGAAGCGCAGGTCCCACTTGTGAACCCCCCAGAGGAACAAATGGACGACGATTGATCCGGTACCCGCTAGTTCCCCCCGCTGACCTCTGGCAGCCGGGGCGACCGTGAGATTGTTCACCTGGCATGCTGCGGCCCGCCCCCTCTTGACGTCCCATTTGCTGGCCGGCCTTGGGCCCTTGGTGATCTCCCTAGTATTTCATCTCCTGCGGGAGTTGTCTCCCTATACTTCATGCTTCTGTTGCCAACCCGGGCCTGCACTCCAGAGACTGGGCCGCACTGTTATGCACTGACCAGTGGTAGCTCCGATTTTGTCCATGCTATCCTGGAAACCATGGTGATCCTTTATTTGTAACCTCTACTTCAATAGTCGATCAATGCTGAAAAATGAGAATGTTGTTTTTTCGTCCAAAGTTTTAACATTGGTGGGCTTGACGGCAGCAGCAGCCCCCACTACAGCTGCAATGCCGTTTATGGCGATGGGTTTGTGTTCAAGCCCCGTTTGGGCTACTTCTCAGGCGCTGCCGAGTTGGGGATGGCACGCAGCTTGGGTTCAGGGTGGTTGTCTATTGACTGCTAGTCATTACCGGGCAGTGGGGGGGTGGGACAGTTTGTGTTTGTTTTACACAAAATGGCGGGATGGTCCTGACTGGTGCGGCGGGGTGGCAGGTCTGCCTCATCACAGCGCTCCGGTTGATACTCGGAGTGATAATCCACATCTGGGATGTTCCTTAATTCTTTAGTGTGGCTATTAGAATATTAACGTGGAATGTCCGGGGGTTGACCAATTTTACCAAATCTCGCAGAATTACTGCGTATGCACAGAGGCATGGGGTCAAGATTCTCCTATTGCAGGAGACACACGCTAAGAAACTCTTGTCATCAAACCTTGCACAGACCTGGGGCCCCAGCAGATACTATACTCAGTACTCCACTCAGTCCAGGGGTGTCCTCGCACTCATCCACAAATCGGTTGGGTTCACGCTTCACACATCTCACATTGATTCTGAAGGCAGATTTGTGATCCTACATTGTACCCTAGCTAACGAAGAATGCCTGCTTGCGAACTCATATGCTCCCAATATTGATTCTCCTGATTTCATGGATACGGTATCTTCCTTTCTCATGAAATATGTGGACGTCCCCATTATATGGGGCGGAGACATGAACCTCATACTTGATATGGCTCTAGATAGAACAACCTCTGCCCGTAGACCTATGACCCAAGCGGCCAAACGGCTTCTTACTCACATGGGCTCTTTGAACCTTCACGACGCTTGGAGAGTACTACACCCCCAGGAGAGGGACTACACCTTTTACTCCACGGTACACGATAGTTCCTCGAGAATAGATCTATTCCTCCTGTCCGGTAGCCTGCTGGGCAGGGTTTCTGATGTTACGATCCTTGCGTGCACACTCTCCGACCACTCTCCCGTTCTACTACAGATCTAGCTAGGGCACGCCCCCGGGGATCGCCCCGCCTGGCGCTTTAAATCCGATGCCCTATCAGATATCGTCTTTAGGGCTGAGATACTAGCCGACATAAACTTGTTCTACGAAAACAACAAAGTCTCCAATACATCCGAAGGGACTCGCTGGGAGGCATTCAAAGTTTACATCAGGGGTATGTGCATCTCTAGGGAGGCTGGGGTCCTCAGGGGCATAAAGCAGGCCTTAAATCTCTCCACCAAGCTTAAAACCTTAGAACAAGAATACACCTCTGAACCAGCCCCTGCCACCCTAGCGAAGATTAGGTCGGAACTGGAGATATTTGAAGCACATGCCCTTAGCGAAGTGAGATACTACGCCCGCCCAGCGGCTGCCCAAAGATATGGTGAGGGAGACAGACCGGGCAGAACCTTGGCCAAACTGGTCCGTTCTGAGGGAGGTAGGACTCGCATAGATAGTATCATCGATGAAAAGGGGTCGAGACACTGGTCAGACCATGCTATCCTTGACACTTTCGCCAGTTTTTACGCCAAGTTTTATGGCCCCCAACCAGAGCACACGGCCCGTGACCTCGACGACCTATTAGAATCCATCCCTATGACCTTAATCTCTGAATGTACCAGAGAACTGCTTGATGCCCCGTTTTCCTTGGACGAGATAGTGCAGGTGATCTCGGATCTCCCTAAGGGCAAAGCCCCGGGCCCTGATGGACTCACATCTGAGTTCTATCAAGAGCATGTTGCCATACTAGCGCCCATACTGCATGGGGTCTGGACTGAATCACTCTGTTCACGCATCCTTCCCCCCTCTTTAAGAGAAGCATTAATTACCGTCCTCCCCAAACCAGAGAAACCTCCAGACGAATGCGGTTCTAACAGGCCCTTGTCTCTCATTAATACCGACATGAAGATCTTTGCTAAAGTCATTGCCAATAGGTTCCTCCCATTCATGCCCCACCTAGTCCATGTCGACCAGAGCGGGTTTGTCCCTGGCCGCTCTACGGCACTTAATATCCGGCGGTTATTTAACGTCCTGTCCAGAATTGATCCTAATGCAGACGCGGTAGCGGTCACATTGGATGCCCAAAAGGTGTTCGACATGGTATCATGGCAATACTTATGGGCTGTCTTGGAGAAAATGGGAATAGGGCCAAATATGATCCCCTATATAAAACTGTTGTACACGGGACCGTCGGCAAGAGTGCTAGTTAACTCTGTCCCTTCTTCCCCCTTTGAATTAGACAGGGGAACCCGTCAAGGCTGCCCATTCTCCCCCATCCTCTTTGCGCTTGCTATTGAACCCATGGCCGATCATGTCAGAGATCGACACACCCGCAAGGGCGTTCCGTTGCAGGGCACACCGGAAATCATCTCATTGTATGCGGATGACCTACTCCTTTATGTCAGACAACCCTCCACATAATTGGACCCTATCATTCGAGATATAACAAAAATTGGCACGTATTCGGGCTTCACCATAAACTACTCAAAATCCGAAATTTTCTCTCTCACTAAAACAACTCAGCAACCGTCCTGTGAATTCCCCCTACGCTGGTCCCCGGCTGGGATCAGGTGTCACTGGCTAAAGCTTCCCTGCTGGCAGACAACTAAGAAGCAACGGCACACCTTCTTGAATCATAGATGCTTAAGTGGCGCATTCTCCCCCTATCCCTTGCGGGCAGACTCTCACTAATAAAAATGATCGTGGTCCCCAAGCTTCTTTATATTTTTGTGAATGTGCCAGTTTGGCCAGGCAAGCAATATTTCAAGAGGCTTCACACGGCGTTTGCTCAATTTCTCTGGCACTCTGCGCTGTCCGCAAGAAGTGGCAACATATGACCCTCCCTTATGAAAAGGGGGGCCTAAATGCCCCTAATTTAACTTTCTACTGGAATGCTGCCCATTGGTATATACACCCTAACCCGCCCCCACATGTTAAATTGGAAAAAGTGGCGTGAGACGGTATCAACATCATGACCCTACTATTACACTATGGTTTTCGTGCGGATGCCCCTTGGGATCCGGTGGCTACCACAATTCGGGCATGGAATAACCTATCCCCCACTCCTGAACAGCGCCCATACTATAAGTGGCTCCCCTTATGGCAATTTCAGGCCTCACCCCTACACATGACCAACACCTCTCTCAACGTTGGGAAAACCTGGGATATCGGGCCCTGACGGACCTATATCCTGATGGTTCATTTATCGCCCCCCGTACATTGCACCCTGGGCACCCTAACTCTGCGCTGGACGTGCTGGAGTACTATAGGTTGAGAGCAGCCGTGTGGGCTATGTGGCCCTCATTCCCTGAGGAGCCTCCAGACTCACCTGAACTCCAGTATATAGCAAACTCCAATGGCTGTAGGGGCATAATATCCTCCCTATATAAAATACAGATGGGCAAACTAGAGAATATTTCCCCGGAACCACGGAAAGCATGGGCCAGGGAGCTTGAAACGGTGATCACTGACGAAATGTGGGGCAAAATGTGTGTTCACACGCGCAAAGTATCACTGCATTCAATACAAATTACTTAATAGGCTCTACTACACGCTCTACTACACGCCGTACAGAGTTGCAAAATTCATGCTCACTTCGACACATACACGCCCGAAATGCAAATCAAACGTGGCAGACCACGTTCACATGTTTTGGTCCTGTGCCGCGCTTCACAAGTTTTGGTTGGAGGTGACGGAGGTGCTCTCAGAGATAATTGGCTCCCCTGTAGAGATGGACCCTCTAGCCTTGCTGTTCGGTATTTGGTCGGGAGAAAATGTAAGGAAAATGTCAAAATTCTTGAATGTAAGTGCTATTGTCGCCAAAAAATGTATATTACAATGCTGGAAGCGCCACTCCCCCCTTACTCTCGACATGTGGTTGAAGGCACTCACGTGGGTACAAACGTGCGAGGAGGAGTACATCGGTTCCTTGCCCACGCCCTCCCGCCCTGGAAATGTGTGGTCTGAATTCTGCAGTTACCTCAACAGCAAGGATGGGGTCGTCTGGTCCTCCGCCCCTTCACCGACCCAATCTAACTCTTCTTGATGCACTACTCATGCGCACTATTCCACAATATTCACCCCCTCAAAAGTGTGATGTCGATATTAGCGGTGATGTAATACATATAGTTGTTGTTATATTGTTTTTTTTTGCTAACATGCTAACTGTGCTGTACCTGTCTTAACCTCCTGCCAATAAACAAAAGTAAAAAAAAAAAAAGATTAGTGGCTCTTCAGAACCGGATGGCATTAGATGTCATTCTGGCTGAGCGTGGAGGAGTATGTAAATTAGTGGGGTCCGCTTGCTGCGTTTATGTACCAGACTCTCCTCCAACGATCTTTAGGGCTATCCAAAATCTACATGTTCTTAGTTCAGAAGTGCATGTTCCTGAGGGAAACTGGGAACTTAGTGCATGGTTCTGGGACCTCCTACGATCGTGGGGATGGAAGTTGTCTTCGGCCCTGCTGATTACCTTGGGAAGTTTTCTATTCCTTTGTTGTATACATTGTCTCCCTGGTATATGTTCAGTATTAGTGGGGTGTTGCGCGCAAGCAACAAGTGTATTAGGGCATAAAATATACGCCCCAGATAAGGTTTCCAAAGAGTATGTGTTGAAAGAAACTCTAGTACCTGATCTAATGGCAATAGATATGTCCGACAATGATTCGGGATGTATAGATATTGAAATGTGGAGTTAATCGCAAAAACGATTGAAGGTAGTTTGGCGCTTGGCATAGGCCAAAGGGAGGGTTTGTTAGAACTGATATAATATTGTTTCGTCCTCATTGTATATGTTGGCCTATGCCCAGTCGCTTTGCAAGGAAATCCGTATTACAAGGTGGTGACCTCAGGTGAATCAAGCCTCCATTTTAGGTTAGAGCCGCCATTTTAGTTTATTGTACAAAGTCACCCATGGCCATCTCGTTTGCTCTTGTTCTTGCCTTAATCTCTTCAACATCTGTGGGAGAGTTAATGGGCCTCATTCCGAGTACGGCGCTAACCAATGGCGCTATTAACGCCTTGGTTGACGCCGTACCCGGACCGGCAGCGCCTTGGTGGATGGCGGAATCACCGCCCCATTCCAAGGTTGGCGGGGCGGTAATTCCCCATTCACCAAGGCTCTTCCCCATTCCCGAATGAGCCCCCATAGGGCTCAATGGGAATGGGGAAGATGCAAATAACGGTGACCGTTCATTACGGTCACCGTTATTGGCTTGGAGGCCCCTTTGCGCCCTCGACTTTAACACCTGCTCAAAGCAGGCGTTAAGGGCGAGGGCGCAGAGGGAACTCGGAGTATGGCGGTAAGGGATTACCGCCACCGGTCTCGTTACCGGTGGCCACTATCCCTTACCGCCATACTCGGAATGAGGCCCAATGTCCAACCTGCCTTCAGGCTACATGTTAGGGTCATGTAGACCTTGTCCTTTGTTGACCTCGGGATCAGGGGATTACTTGAATCAGCATTGTTAACCTACAAGTATACAAGAACAATAATGCTATCCAAATATGACATGCGAAACATTTGTTTGATCTGTATTAAAGCAATGTGTAAAGAGTGTAACGTTAAACTAGGGAATAATAATGTTTGTTAGTGAATGTATTAAAAAGTAAACCGCATGCACGAGATATGTAAATTAGGAACGAACCTGGCGCGACCCTAGCCCAGTACATGATTAACTTGCAGGAGGCTGGACATCATTATAATAAACTGTATAAATACGCTGATGTCCAGCTAGCAAATCCTGCTCACTGCTCACATTGAACCCTGCTGGTGGTCTCTGTGATATATTGATGGCCAAATAGCTATTTGTGTACTTTGTTTTATAACTGTTCAGTTTTGTAATAAAGATTCTGGGAATCTTTACAAGCCCATGTCGGTGTATTTTCCTTTTCAGGGTGTAAAAGCCTTGATATTGTATTTTTTCTGATTCCACAGGGTGACCTTACACAGTATCATGGCAATAGACATCATGTGCATACATATGGGGCTTCATTTCTTGACCTGTGTCTGCACAATGTCTATGCATACTGTATCACTCGTATCATGCATTGTTTTTACTTCACATGTGCCCAGTTCCCTTGCAGCAGGTGTTACGTAAGGTGTCTGTCTGTGACATGTGCAGCTGACATGGTGGCTGTATTGTGGCAGTGTATTTCTCCCGTGAATGTGGCATGCTGGGTTTGCCATCAGCCCGCCCTAGGCTTCTGGGGCCAGGGGGTTGGCAGTGCGGGCTTGGCACACATGGGTGCATGGCTATGGTACTGGCAGGGATGCTGTTGCGTGATGTGATGTGGCCATTTGTGAGCATAGCTTTAGATTGTGCATGTTGGATTGTGGTACCTGTAGTCATGTTTGTATTTGGAGTTGCTACTCTGTCTGTTCATCAACTTCTCCATCCAGGTATGTCTGACATGTGCATGCTCCCTGGGATGTACTGTGATGTTGGTGCCGGAGGTGGTCGGTTACAACTTTTGCATTCTCTTGTCATGACATGCTTTGTGAAGTTATTCCAACCACCACCGCCGCAATTTGGTCAGGTGGTTTGCAGCACATGCATGCAGGCACTTTTACTCACCCACTATCCTTCTCTGTTGTCCTCTGTGCCTCTCTTTGTATCGTGGCAGTATGCTGTTCTGTAGGACCATGGAATCGTGGGTGGTATTAGGGTAGCGGGCCCTGCAGTGAGTGATGTACAGGTTGGGGGTGCAGATCACCTGCTCATTTCGGCAGTGGCAGTGCTTACGGTTACAGTACACTGCTTTGTGGGCCTGGTGGGCCCCCAACGCAACATGGGTACTGTCCAGGACTGTGACCACATTCGGCATTTGGGCAATGGCATAGAACTGTGCCTTCATGGAATTGGCCTGGGCTGGAATGGTAGGCAGTGAGAAGTGGCATTGCACTTGCCGCAGGAGAGCTTCAAGCACCTAGCCAACACTGTAAAGAATGTGGGCTGTGCCATGCATCATGGCTACGGAGTGCTGGAAGGCGATAGATCCATGGAATTGTAGGATGGACACTAGCTTCAGCAATGGGGGCACAACTGTCTGGATGTTTAACCTGCTCTCTATGTCACCCTGAATTGTGGTAAGCAGCTCAGTTATGGTCTACCTGTTGAGGCGGTACAGGGTGACCAACTGGCCAGGGCCGGTCTATTTTGTCAGGCAGATCAGGTGGCTGGCTGTCATCAGTGACATGTCGGCCTCTAGGTGTTGCCGCACGCGAGTTAGTGTGAAAAAATCATCTTTCACTGTTTTTAATTGCCGTAGTACCATACGTTAAGTGACTAGGTGAACCTGCAACTCGAGCGGCGGGCCAGTTGCTACTGGCCCACTGACTGAGTGGCGGCTAGCATGCACTTGTAACTTGCAAGCAGAGACCACAGCAGCCAGTCTCTCTGCATTATCTCGTGCAGGGCCCAGGGCTCGCGGTGCTCCTGCAAAGCCAGTCAGGCCAGCCAGACCGCACCAGGCAGCTACGCCCAAGTTTATTTTTATAATGTGCAGTGTCTTGCTAAGTAGCCTCAGCTAAATAGCAACATGTGTTGCTTTCACAGCCAGGCAGGCACCAGGCCTGGGTGCACGTGTCACAGGGGGTTGATTAATTTTATTGGGCAGCCTGTGAGTGACCCTGTGTCAGTTGGCATGCGCGTAATTATTAGGAATCAAGTCCGAGCCAGGATATAGGCAGGTGCCCAGAGGCCGAGCCATCACACACCCGCCCGCGCTGTGCCCAGGGTCTCTGGCACTTGTCGGGGGGAAATTCTCCAGGGGTCTGCTGGGCCGTCCGCGGACCCCCGGGCAGGGAGGCCCCAACTCCTTCCGCGTATCCCAAAAATGAGTATGAGGCACACGCAAGAAGCAAGGTGGTTCTGCTGTTTATTAAGCAACGGCAGGGATGGGTCAAGGATCGTACGCGTCCGTCCTGACTCTCGAAATTCGTGGGGCTCGCAGGCCCTTTTTACCTCAGTATGACGCACTACTTGCGTCACCTGGGAAAGTTAGCAAAAAACCTATCGTCACTCTGGATTGGTTCCTCGAGTGGTAGGGTTAGTATAGCATACGTATAGAGAACGCTGTTAGTGGTTAAGGGTCAGTCAGGTGGTATACTTGGGTTGTCCCTTCTATTAGATACATGAAAATTGTTACACGAAGACCCCTGATGATTGGCTAATGTTAATGGCGTCAGTGATGAGTGCCCCATGTTCTGATTGGTCCACTCGCGAGCCCCCCAGCCTGGGACCATCGTTGTTCCCAGCTCGCGGTGCACCTGTCATTTGCAACAAAATGTAACTATGCGTTTGTGCAGAAAATGCGTGGATTTGTTCATATGCTTGAGAGCAGACTACTCCCACCGCCGCAGGTGTCCATTGAGTCGCTTCATTGTTGCTGCCTGCGTCTCAAAACGTGGGACCCAGGTGCCTCCTCCCTCCTGGGTCTGGCACCCTGTCAGATTCGGCTTGGTCACGTGAGGAGAGACCGTGGTTGAGGCAGAATTCTGCACATTTAATGTTGCATTTTCCACTGTGTGTCTGGCTTAGTTTGCAGGTGTGACCTTGGCTTCAGCCTGTGGCATGCGAGTTTGCAACATTGTTCCCTTGGCTGTCCATTCTCGCCGGGCTCATTCTGCAGGATCAGCAATTGTACTCTTGCTCGTTCAATGTTCGTGGAGGCTCTTGCTTGCGGCCTACTTGGGCCTGGTGCATAGGTGCGGATGTTTGATGCACGGCACTTTAAGTTACGGTATCATATTGCTTTATCCCCAGTATCATGTCTTCGTTATATTTCTCATTGCAATGCATGGGTTAGGAGAAGCGTCAGCAAGCATTTTAGATGAGTTTGTTGTGCGTCTTGCGTTTCTGCATTTTGAAAAACCTATGTGAAAAATAATAAAGATGTGCGTCAGTGGGTGTGTCCGTCACCTACGTGATAGCACTGAATATGTTCTTCGTGTGGATTGGTGTGGGAGTGTCCAGTGTGCATGTTTGCACGGGTGTTCTGACCTTTGGCTAGGTCGTCATGGCATCTCTAACGATGTGTTTATTTACTGTTGAATGGTTCAGTCGAGTTCATCCATGCCGCAGGTGTCGGCTTGGGCAGGGCAGGCTGGTGGGCAGGCTGGTGGGCACATCCGTATGTTCCTGTACCAGGGTATTTGGTTGTCTGGTAGATAGGCAAACTCCTCTCGTGGCGGGTGTCTGGGCCGCGATCCTCTAGGCCAGGGGCGTGAGGGGATTGGTGGGACTCTTTTGTCCTATTCTCCCACTTCACACTGTTCCTAGCACAGCCAGGGTCAGGCTTCGAGCTGCCCCTAGAGCCGCTGGTGCAGGGCCAGAGAGCACGTGGTCCCGGGCGGTTAGAGGAAGTACAAGTACCAGCCAGGAGCGAGCTGCATGTTACGGTAGCATGTTATGGTAAGGAGATGCCGGCGGCATCACTCCAGCTGCTGGGGGGTGGGCATCACTGCGGGCTGATGTTGGGTGCGCACCGGGACCACACAGCTTGTTTCAACTATGTTTGCTGACCAGCTGTGAGATGAAAATTCCAGTCTCTCATACGGAGGGATAGCTGTATGCATGCATTTATAATTGATTTAAGTAAGTCATTCCGTCATCTGCTATTTGCCTAGCCATTTTTAATAGAGAGGTCTGGAAATAGCAACCTCTGTGGGCCCTTTTCGGGTACTTCCCGCAAAGAGTTTCAGGAGCATGCACAACAGTTGCACTGCAAACCCCAAGAAAATACAATGAAAATACATACAAGAAATGCATGACTCCATGTTACCAGGGTCGTCATTTTCCACCACTAGGATTTCTTTTAACGAATAGTTGTCGTCAGATGCTTAAGGCGAATGCGGCTGTTTAACCCCCAGGATGCCTTAACATGTCGAAAGAAAATGCTGTGCCAGTACGGGACCTGGGTCGGGAACAGGGGTATGTGTCGCTGCCTTCATAGTTGGTAAGGTGCATGGGAAAAGGTGCGTGATGCAGGTACCACCTAACTGTAGGAGCTGCACAGCGTGTGTGTGCAAGAAGACTTCTCATTCCGCCAAGGCTATGTGGCGGGGTTGTGCTGCTGTGTCATTGGGGCTGCCTCCTGGGGTACACACACACAAGGCAGCAAAGTATGTTGTTGCTGAATGACCCAGTAAAGGCCCTCCTTCTATGCAGCGCTTGCTATGGGAAGGCCTGTTTCCAAGCACTCCCAATTTAGGAGGGGAAAGGAAACGATGAACAGAGAGGTGGCATGATTTGTCCAGGATCACACCCTCTGGCCTAGTGAGGACACAGGTATTTGACCACAGGACCACATCCCCCCCTCTCGTGGATGTTATGCAGCTTTCCCATGTAGTACATTTCTAATCTTTGTCCAGCAATGCTGTGTAGCCTGGACCCTTGGCGGGGGCAGATTTCCCTTTGCAGGTGGAGGGGCTTAGGCAAAAGTCGGCTCACAAGATCACAAACCGGGCTGTGTCTCAATGTATCCCGTCTAATGAGATTTACTATTTGAAAGAAATATTAAAATGTCATAAATTGCAATTTGTGAATGTGGCCCGCTTTCTTTTGTGCATGCAAGTAGCCTGCGCATGGGCAGAAGTGAGCACAATTCTGCCACTTGCTCAACAACATGGGCTTTGGGGGTGCATTGGCCATTGGTGCAGCGCACATCATCTTTTCACTTTCTCTGGCGCTTCTGAAATCTTTACTGCAATACACAAGTGGTCTGCAATATATGGACTAAAATTCTACTGTACGTGCGCCCCATGGCTTTTGACCCGAATGCATGTGTGACTTTGTGGTAGATCTCAGCTCGGACTGGATTTGGGCATTAGGGGGGCAATAGGCCCATGGCCGAGCCAAAAAACGCAAAATGCATGAGTTGGATGGGCCATTTTGGGTCAAAGTGGGGCACTTTTTTGGCCAATGTGGCCCAGTTTGATGAGTTACTTCACTATGCGGCTAATAGTTTTTACCAGTGTTGCTGAATAAATATTCTTTAAAATGTACAATTTGTATCACATTTGATCAAAAACCTGCCCCTTGGGTACTATTCAAACAGCGTCACAAAAGGAATAAATTCCCATTTGCAACGGTGAGCCACTTTTTTGTTGGTGCCCGAAACAATTCTATGCCCCAGTCTGACCGATCTCTGTACAAAATAAATAAAATGGTGGTCTAAAATGAAGTCTGCAGAGAGTTTGCTGTGCATGGTGGTCGTGCTTCACTACTAGTAAGAAGTTAGGGCAGTGCTAGCCTAGGGGCGCTGGAGTCGGTTTGGGACTGCAGTGCACAGTATCAGTCCTTAAAAGGCGTCATGAGAGCACTCTAGCATTCATTCAGCAAAACACAAAAGTCGGGTGATGTTAATTTAATGTATGGGAGTAGAAAAGAAGTACTAACTTTACCAACAAGCCAGCACTTTTTTGACCGACTGTCTGTTCACAGCTCTTTCTGTCGCACTAACCAAGTCAGAATTGGCTGGGGAGGCAGCAGCACTGGCTGGGTTGAAAAATTCAAGTTGAAAGTTTGCACCAGCACAGACAGCAGACCTATTCCTCATCCGTGCCCCCATAATATCTGGGTTTTGTTCTGATCTTCTATGCATGCAGTGATGCAGGTATTTGGGACTGACACCTGGTGATGCATGGGGATGGAGCGCTTTGATCAGATGGGTGAGACAGCATCACCTCCAGTGGTGCACAGCCAACAGCAGGTCATGTTACAAGACAAGGCAAGCCCTCTTCCCCGGCCCGCCGTAGGGATGGGCTCTCAGGAGTTCATGGGATATGGTAGGGACCCACTAACCAATCCGTGCTTGTTCAAGCACTCTGGAGTCGGTGGGAAATAGTCACACGCAGTATTCAAAACACCCACCCCATCCACTGCCATCGCCCTGTTACCCTGCTTGTAAACGCTGTATTTAGAAAGTGATTGCTGACAGAGTACACACACTCTGCGCCATGTGAAGTCACTAATGATAGAAGAGATTAAGACTCCTAGGACCACACACACTGCACTGTTCACCCTCTGTGAGGCTTGGTGATCTGCTCCCCACTGTCTCCTCCCCTGGTTCCTTGTAGATCCATTTCTGCCAATTGCCCACCCTCCCCCTCCCCTGTTAGCTCCCAGCTGCCTTTTTCTCTACTTCCAGCACTGTGTTCTTCCCCCTATAATTGTAAAGCACTCTGTTGCTTCCTGAAGCAAGGTCCAAACTCAATAAATATCCTAATAATAATAATAATAATCAAAGCTTTTTTTAAGCAGAATCAAACACAAGGAACAGGGGAAAAACGGATCTAAGCATTGCATCCATATATAACCGTGTATATTAGGAGCTTGCTTCTACCTCTTTCTGAACACAGGAGAATGATTTTTTGGCATTTATTTGCATTTATATTGCACTATATGCCAAAGCGCTACACACAACAATTGTGGTACAATACAAATGATAATGCCAATATTAGGAAGAAAAAAGATGGTCCCTGAGGTAAGAATGAAAGAAGTAAAAGGAAAGAGGGAATGAAGAGATAGAGGTAGAGCGTTCAAGTGAAAAGGTGCAAGCGAAGAAAAGGAGCGAAAGCGAGAGCAGGCACAGGAAGGACGAGGAACTGTGCGAAGGAATGGGATTCAGGGAATAGAGAGCTGGAGGGAGAGTGGAAGGATATACGTGAAGAAAGATAGGTAGGAGCAAAATATGAAGGGGTTTGAAGAGTATGCAAAGGATATTGAAGAGCAAACGAGAGTGAAAAGGAAGCCAGTGAAGTGAGGCTAGAGCTGGAGAAATATGTTCACAAGATGATAGAGAATGAAGAAGACAAATGGAGGAGTTGTAGATTGAGCAGAGGGGAGCAAAATGAGTAGCAGGAAGGCCAAGAAGAAGAGCAGAGCAGTGGAGAATATGAGAAAAAACAAGAGACGGTAGCTTAGTAGCAAAAGGGGCTTGCTTTGCGGAGGTTGAAGAGGTGGAAATGACAAGAATGAGAGAGTGCACAAATCTGTGAGAAGATAAGAGAAGAATAAACCAAAGTTGTGAGCAGAAAACGAAATAGGTAAGGAAAGAGATAGGCATTGGAGGGGATGAGGAAGAAGAGCAGTAGCAGGAAAGACAATTACCTCAGTCTTGGAAGACTTAAGATGAAGCAAGTGGTTAGACATACAAGACTGGCTACCAAGAGGACAGGATGAGATGGTATCCTAAATGGCTGGGGTAAAGTTGTGTATCATCAGTGTAAAAGCTGTGCGATAGGCCAAATGAGGTGATAATGGAAGTGAGTGGAATAATACACAAGGATAAGAGAAGAGGACTGAACTGTGAGGCACACTATGGTGAAGAGGGAGTGTAGAACAGGTATCACGACACCAACGGATAGAATAGGGACAGTTACAGACATCGCAGCGGAACCAGTCAAGAACAGAGTTTTTTTTAAGCCAAGACAAGCAAGTGATGTGAGCAAAAGTGAGTGTTTGACAGTATTAAAAACTGTAGACAAATCTAGAACTACCAGTAGGGATGGACGTTTTGCAGAAGTGAGTTAGGAACAGAAAAGAGAGCAGTTTAAGTAGAGTGACAGGCACAAAAGCCATATTGGAAGCGAGGAAGAAGAAAGTGGGATAAGTGACCGACCTGAGAGTAGACAATTTGCTCTAATTGCTTAGAAAGACAGGAAAGGAGGGAGATGGGTCTGAGATTAGAGGGGATGGGAGGATCCAGATTAGGATTAAAGCCATTGTCCTCTTGAGTAGGGGGGGGGGGTGAAAATGGCCAACTCGGTTCTGCGAATTTTGCCCAATCTGCCAATTTCATCCTGGGAGCACAATTGGCCATTTGGCCTTTGTTACTGCCCGAAAGTTCGTTTTTGCAAAAGTTGTGTTTCAACCCTTTAAATTATATTTTTTCAACTAAATGTTGTTTTTGTGTGTGTTTTGGGAAACAGAAAAAAACAAAATTTCTGCTGCAAAACGGAGCCATCAAAAGGGTGGAAAAGAAGGTGGATTTTCGCCCAGATGCTCTTTTGTACCTCGACATGGCACATATGAGCATCCACTCACAAAAACAGATCAGATATACGCAGGTAGCAACCTATTTCTACTATAGCAGCCATAACGCATGCAAACTCAACTCATTCCACACCCACATAAGAACTATGGTACAAACAGTTTATTCCTGATTGGTTTATTTCAATATTTAAGTACGTGAGTCTTATCATTAATTATAATATCGTGGTTACTTCTGCTTTAGATCTCTGCAAGAGACATGCATCAGTCCGAGGCATACTCAAGGTGAAAGAAATGTTGCCACAACCAGAAGCAAGGTTCCTAGCTCAGAGGCTGATTGTCCTTCTAGAGCGGAGGAAAACCTATCATCTTTAAGAGCTCTGTTGGTGGTTAATATGGATTGATATAGACAGAAAGTGGAGCCACAGCCACATTTAGGTCTCTGCGAGGTGATCGGGTGCTGACCGGCCATTAGAAGTGGGGGGATATGACCAGCCACCGTCCGGCCTTAATAGAATCTCTGGAATGGTTTAGTACTTTTTCTAATTTAGAACACTTCTTTAAATGTTTACATTTTGACTGTGTGGGGATGCCTAACAAAGCTACTTGCCTCCCCATGCAGGTAACTTGCCATGCTGTCCTTCTCAGTCACCTGAATTTCAATAATATGCACTCTCTTGCTTGGCTTCAAAAGGGAGTCAGGTACATGCTATTACATGGTTGGTGTCTTATAGCAGGCTGTGCGACCCCTCCCTGCTCTAGCAGAGTTGTTGTCCTAGAGCACTCCTTAAGAAAGGAGGACTCTCCCCTGCACCCTCCTCAGTTGCGTTGCATAAGGCTCGAAAATATACTTGCTCTGGTGCCTGAACACATGTGTAGGAGACAGATAAGAGAACAGCCTGTCAGCCCTCTCTTGTCTCGGATTGTTTAAACACCTCCCCAAAAAGCTGGCCACTCCGAGTGGCTGGCTCTCTCCCCACATCTGCCGGAAAAGGGCCCAGCTGCTGTGTCACCTCCCTTGTCTGTCGTTCCTAGCTGTTCCTGCGGGCATGATACCGCAGTCCTGATCTGAAACAGAGAGCATATCGGATAATTTGCACACAATCCTGCCCCATGCCTCTTTCTGCAACTGGTGCCCGCAAAAAGAATAAACGTTGTCTCACAATTAGAAGGCACACATTGCATAGCTCGGGTCCGCCAAAGGATAACTCTTACGAGTACGGGAACGAGTTGCATTTTAAGATGACACCGAGCAAACTGTGCCGCAAAATAGGCCTCTTATTTTAAAGTGAGGTCAAAGAAGCGTGCAGGAAAACGGCAGGTTTCTGGGTTCAGAAAGGAATCGCATGGAATTCGTGACATGTTAGTTCCCTTAAAATCTGGCAGCTATACTTTTAGGAGTTGGGAGTGTCCAAAGACGCAGTGGATGGACTAGGGTTAGCGAAGAAGGGAAGATGAAATGAATACCTCTAAGAGTGGTGGTCTACTGTTATAGGCATTAAGATCCCCCAGTCCAGCATAAGAGGGGGGTCCCACAGACAGTGCTCAAGTGAAGCAAATGCACTCGTGCATGCACACATTTAGGTTTACTAAGGGGATGTATCATCTCTCCCCTTTTCCAGTCCCAAGGAGTTCAAGGCATGGCGAGTTTTTCCCTTTGCAAGGAGCCTCTCGGAGTTCTCTTTGTAGCAGCATGTATGAATGACAAGCAATAATGTTTCAAGACTGGCAGGTGGGACATTGCCCCAGAAAGAAAGTCTGAGGGCACCCCTTGAGGTAAGAACTATCTCCACAATGCTCAGGAGGAACTGGAAGGGAAAGTATAGCATCTATGCAAAGATAATGCAGAGCTTGGGAAGTGACAGCTAAGAGGGTACTTGACATGTGTGATGCCACCCCTGCACTGCACCTGCCTGTTCAAAGTACTACTACAGCCTCTGCGTAGCTTCTGCCTGCTCTTTCTGCTTCTGCATCCTGATCTTATCTGTCAATTCGACCACTCCAGCCTCTTCCAACATTTCCTGAGCAGTCGAAGAGCATCGCCAACCCATGCATGCTATCTTTGTACTGCTGCAGCCCCCATGCAGTCTCTTACTGCTCGCTGTGTTACTACTCTATCCATCACCGCTTTAATGAAGGCCTGCTGTCTGGGATACTCCTCTGGGACACGGCTCTAGTCCATCTCATGTCTCATCGTTCTTTCTCTGCTGCTGCTTTTCAGCAGTCCTGCATGCTCTTTGGGACACGGCTCTAGTCCATCTCATGTCTCATCGTTCTTTCTCTGCTGCTGCTTCTCTGCAGTCCCGCATGCTCTTTGGGACACGGCCCTAGACCATCTCATGTCTCATTTTGCTCTCTCTGCTGCAGCTTTTCAGCAGTCCCGCATTCTCTTTGTGACACTTCTCTAGTCTATCTCATGTCTCATCTTGTTCTCTCTGCTGCTGCTTCTTTCTCAGCAGTCCTGCATGCTCTTTTGGACACGGCTCTAGTCCATCTCATGTCTCATCGTGCTCTCTCTGCTGCTGCTTCTCAGCAGTCGTGCATGCTCTTTGTGATACTGCTTTAGTCCATCTCATGTCTTATCGTGCTCTCTTTGCTGCTGCTACCCAGCAGTCCCACATGCTCTATGGGACACAGCCCTAGTCCATTTCATGTCTCATCGTGCTCTCTCTGCTCCTGCGTGTCAGCGGTCCTGCATGCTCTTTGTGACACTGCTCTTGTCCATCTCATGGCTCATCGTTGTTTTTCTGCTGCTGCTTCTCAGCAGTCCCACAATCTCTTTGGGACACTGCTCTTGTCCATCTCATGTCTCATCGTGCTTTCTCTGCTGCAGCTTCTCAGCAGTCCTGCATGCTTTTTGTGACACTGCTTTAGTCCATCTCATGTCTCATCGTACTCTCTCTGCTGCGGCTTCTAACCAGTCCCACATGCTCTTTGTGGCACTGCTTTAGTCCATCTCATGTCTCATCGTGCTCTCTCTGCTGTGGCTTCTCAGCAGTCCCGCATGCTTTTTGGGACACTGCCCTAGTCCATCTCATGTCTCATCGTGTTCTCTCTGCTGCGGCTTCTCAGCAGTCCGCATGCTCTTTGTGACACTGCTCTTGTCCATCTCATGTCTCATCATGTTCCCTCTGCTGCGGCTTCTCAGCAGTCCCGCATGCACTTTGTGACACTGCTCTAGTCCATCTCAAGTCTCATCATGTTCTCTCTGCTGCAGCTTCTCAGCAGTCCTGCATGCTCTTTGTGACACTGCTCTAGTGCATCTCATGTCTCATCGTGCTCTCTCTGCTGCGGCTTCTCAGTAGCCCCACATGCTCTTTGTGACACTGTTCTAGTCCAGCTCATGTCTTATCGTGCTCTCTCTGCTGCGGCTTCACAACAGTCCCGCATGCTCTTTGTGACACTGCTTTAGTCCATCTCATGTCTCACCGTGCTCTCTCTGCTGCGGCTTCTCAGCAGTCCCGCATGCTTTTTGGGACACTGCTCTAGTCCATCTCAAGTCTCATCATGTTCTCTCTGCTGCAGCTTCTCAGCAGTCCTGCATGCTCTTTGTGACACTGCTCTAGTGCATCTCATGTCTTATCGTGCTTTCTCTGCTGCGGCTTCTCAGCAGCCCCACATGCTCTTTGTGACACTGCTCTAGTCCATCTCATGTCTCAACGTGTTCTCTCTACTGCTGCTTCCCAGAAGTCCTGCCTGCTCTTTGTGACACTGCTCTAGTCCATCTCATGTCTCATCGTGCTCTCTCTGCTGCTGCTTATCAGTGGTCCTGTATGCACTTTGTGACACTACTCTAGTCCATCTCATGTCTCATCGTGCTTTCTCTGCTGCTCATCAGCAGTTGCGCATGCTCTTTGTGACACTGCTCTAGTCCATTTCATGTCTCATCGTGCTCTCTCTGCTGCTGCTTCTCAGCAGTCGCGCATGCTCTTTGTGACACTGCTCTAGTCCATCTCATGTCTCATCGTGCTCTCTTTGTTGTGGCTTCTCAGCAGTCCCACATGCTGTTTGTACCACTGCTCTAGTCCATCTCATGTCTCATCGTGCTCACTCTGCTTCCTGTCAGTGGTGCCACATGCTCTTTGTGACACTGCTCTAGTCCATCTCATGTCTCATGGTGCTCTCTCTGCTGGGGCTTCTCAGCAGTCCCACATGCTCTTTGTGACACTGCGCTAGTCAATCACATGTCTCAACATGCTCTCTCTGCTGCTGCTGCTCCTCGGGAATCTCATACTCTCCCTCAGCTACTGCTGAAGTCCCTCTCGTTTCTCTTTCTTCTCTGTGTGAGGTCCCTTGCCACTGAATGCCTGATGTCTCTGCTGCTTCTGCTCTCCTCTGAACCTCCTCTGCAGTCTCCCCCTGATGCTGCTATGGCCCATCTCCCTTCCCTGATCCACACGGAGCTCCTCCATTCCCTCCAGTGCCTCAGCATGCTTCCTGTGCTTCTCTGGTACCTCACTCCCTCTCTGCTCTTGAACCTCCTCTGAAGTCTCCCCCTGATGCTGCTATGGCCCATCTCCCTTCCCTGATCCACACGGTGCTCCTCCATTCCCTCCAGTACCTCAGCATGCCTACTGTGCTTCTCTGGCACCCCGCTCCCTCTCTGCTCTTTGTGATGCTGATTAACCATGCCTGTGCCTCTGCTGCAGACCCCCCCTGCAGTCTCTGCCTGCTCCAGCTGCAGTCCCTATGCAGCATCAGTCTGCTGTTGATGATGCTGCAGCCCCTGTAGGCTCGCAATCTGCTTTGTTTGAAGCTGCTTTCTTTGGCTTCAAAGCACCACTTGCAGCTTGCCTGTAACCCCCAAATCTCGGTTGGCCAGTGATTGACCCATTGCCATAGTAAAATGTCCCACAATTGACCCTCTCCTTCGGAAGTAGTGATCAGTATAGCAGCATTATATTGAGGGTCCTGGGTGGGAGTCCTGTGGAAAACGTCATCATTGCAGGTGTGGTGGCTGTCAAGTGGCGTCCTCTATGTTGCTGTAGGGTAGCATCATGGGGCTACTATGATTATACCAACAACTGCCACCTTAGCTCTACAACAGCTGTGTTTCTCAGGCAGTCACTTCCTGTTGCCAGAACCTAAAGGGGGGCAAAATAGCCCATTCCAAGGGCTATCCAATCAGCAGAATAAGGAAGCGATCGTTACACAATTCCACTTTAATAAATAGTTCTTCAGTTCAAAATTATTTGGAAAAGAAAATCTTACACTCGGGCCCAGGGAGATGCAGAAAACACTGACGTGCATGCTGGAAGTGGACTGTGCACTGCTGTAAACCAGGTTTTTAGGAATTGGCGGACTGGGTCTGGGAAACAATGAGGCGCCTGCCGTGGTGGCTTCTGGGTCCAAATGTAATACTGTGGAATGTTGCCTTTCAAATGTCCCTTTCGAAACAGATTCCAGGGAGCCTAGGCCAGCAGCATCTAGTGCACAGTGCACTTGTTACGTGTTAAGGTAACCCGGTTCTCTTCTCCAGGGGTCGTGTTGTCTTCTCCCTGAACATGGCGCAGAATTAAAAAGTGCACAACTACACTGAAAGCCATTGCACCAGGAAATATAGTTCTTGTATAGAATACCTTGTCTTGTTTTTCATGAGAAATAACCATCTGGGTGTGTACACCTTGTACCCCCTCCCTGCATACGCCCTCGTGGGTGGTGTTCCCGAACTTTAAAACTGTGAAGTTGGGGGTTACCTTCCCAAACACACCCTAACGGCTGGTACCCCATGACCTATAATATTGCAAGCATTTTCCCAGTCTATACTTACATGTCATCTCTGGTGTCCAGGGTTGCAGGCCTTTCTTCTCTCTAACCTGGTTCAATTAACGTGTATGCGCCAAGGGAGGAGGTCTATGTGTCTTTTCCAGCCTTTTAGATTGTAATTGACATAATATGATAATTGTGCCCCTATATGTGTGGATGCATCACGGTTCATAGGTGATACCTAGAGACAGTCGCAGCTTTTCACTTTGCACGCTGTCACACTTTGACTCATTCTGGGAGAAAATGTCAGTGTCACCCAATTGCAATCCATGTCCCCAATCTCAGAGCAGTGAAATGTCATATCAAAGTACCACAGTCAATAATGTGGACTGGTATATCAGACTGTGATTGGTAATAACGGAATGTATTTTGTACTCACTGAACTGATGTTACCTTGGAGCTCAAGTCATGAATGCGTCGAATTTGTAGCATGCATGTAGTTGCAAGTGTGGACTGTATTATTGTTTGCTGTTTACATTTATTGTGCAAGTTGTGCCATTCGGCCAAATCTAATGGAAATAATATAAGCAAATAGAGACCCAGTCCAACATGCTAATATCATGGGGGTTACACACAGTAAAACTAGAAACTGTGATTATTCAAAGCAAGTTAATAATACATACAATAAAGCCAACAAAACATGCAGGGAGGAAACGTCAATATTAGACTGAATGGTAGCAACGGTGCTCGTCCGTGGCATCTTTTTTGGTTTTAGGATTTTGCCTCAGAGTCAGGAGAAGGCTGATGCCACATTTCCTAGAGCGGGAGAATGCTGCAATGGTGAGCTGCAGGCTGGGAGCCCATTCAGAGGCCTGTGTAAAACAAGGAAAGTGTCTGTGGTGGAATGACGCTTCCCTTATTAGACCAGCATTCTGACATAAAGCGAATGTGGCAGTGCATTCTCGCCCTGTGGCGCTGCAATGGTCCTATTGACCTTTGCATGTGTTGCAAGGACTCTGCAAGGGCATTCTCCTCGCCCAGTGTCATTATTGCTCGACTAGGTGATGTGCAAACACACAACACCCCTTTAAGGTATCATGCTGGCTGTGAAGTGGTGCCCTTTCCCCTAACATTGATTGCAGCATGAAAGCACATGCCAAAAATCATCAGCGATTTGAGAAGCCTTTGGAAGAGGTGAGAGGTGCTAGTAACCAGGGAGTACAGCATGAGCAAGTCCAGCAGAGTAAAGGAAGAGCAGAGTGAACCATGGATGAGATCGCCCCCCCCCCACCTAAAAGCAACAGCTGTTTGTTTATCATGGGTAGGAGGATTTTTTACAAATGACCTGGCTTGGAACCAGGTGCAGAAGCCGGCAGGGCACCTTTTCAGACTGACTGATAATGTAACTAAAGTGTTGCCTAAGAAACTAAAGCGCAGCCCACTTTCCTTACATATGAAAAATGCCATTATGTATCCGAAAGGGGAACCCTGGCACCACACCACAACTCGCTATGCCGTCGCTACTGGTTTTACATGCTCAGCAGCTTGGCACCTCCCTGCCACTCCTCCTGCCAACTTCAGAATAACGGTGGAGGAAAATGGCAGAGGGCAAGATGGCTCTCAATGCCACTTTTCTTCAGGGCTCAAAATCGTTCCCCGAAATCTCTTGAGTCGTCCTGTTATGGTTCATGCCAGGTGTAGGCCTATTTTACAAAAACGTTGCACTGGTGCAAGTGCAATTTTGCACGATATAAGCACTAGGCAAACAATTTCCTAGAACAAAATAAAAATATTACTCCATGCCATCTTTCACAGGGTAAGTGCAACATTGCCCTGGTGCAAACATGTTTTGAAAGATTACTTTTAATTCACTAGGGGTACTTCTATCTTAATGTTAGTGCCCTACAACATTGCACTTGCATGTGTGTAAAGATTCTGTAATATGGCTTATTGTGCACACATGTAAATGGTGTTTCTCTTGGCTGTTTATACAATTTAGGGCTCAGTGGGAAGGTGGGATTTGTCACCCTCTTCAGTGTGCCTGTGACGAATCAACTTCCGGGACACTAGTGGTCCAGGGATGAATATCGGTTTCTAAATCATCAATCATCCCCACACCTCTAGTACACCAGAAGAGATCCAAACAGATTGGAAACACAAGCAAATGATAAACCTCCTTGTCCAATTTTGGTAAAGTGGACGGTCAGCAGGCTTATATCTGATCGTCGGTTAGCTGCAACATGGTGACAATTCAAAATCAAACAGACAGTCCAGTCAAGGTTGTATACAAACATCTACTTTATTATTATCACATTATCACATTATCACAACAGACAGTTGGAGCACACTACGAAATACAACCCACTCGGAGTGGTGCTGAGTGGTACAGTCTGGCAGTCTGTAGGGCTGGGCTGCTGTGCTGTCGAAAACTCTGGTGCTGAGGACTCCATTCAACTCCTTTCTACTGTGCCACAGCATTGGAAAGAGCTTACATGTGTCCAGCCGTTGGCAAGCCAGCAAGCGGGAGAGCACTGGTGAGTCACATCTTGCTGGGTTAAGCCATTTTCCTACGTTCACTCCCATCCAACAGACCTCCCTGTATTACTGCAGCTCTCTGTACCGCAGCTCACCGTACTTTACATCTCAGGCGCTAGACTCCTTGCGTGCCCACGGCTGGGTTAAAAAAAGATGGAAATGAAAAAAAAGCCTGAGCCCATGGAAGGGTCCCTGTACCCATAGAAAGGGGAGACGGCGTGAGGAGTTCCTAACGGGTGGCGACCCAGACAACACCACTAACATTTCGGGGCAGATCGATGACCACAACGTCATAGAGGTAGTAGCTGATGCTGTGTTGCCATGTGATAGTGTTACTGTTTCCAACATGCAACCGGATGATTCATGCCCCCTCCCTTAAAGCCTTAATGAGGAGCCATCGGAATTGGCCCAAGAGAGGGAGCAAAAGCAATTGATCGCTATTAGGGAGAGAAGAACTGGTATCCTTACTCTACCTACACCCTTTAAGGCGAATCCATCTAAAACATACTCCCAGATCCTACTCCCCCACATTGAGATTATGGCACAACCAACACATACACCTGCTTCCATTGTGTCAAACCAAACTAACGTCCCTGGGAGGCCTGAAGGAAGGAATGATAATGCAGCTACAAATGCTGCAGAAATGGAGAAATCAAGAAACACCTATGCCTCCACTTAATGGCTGGACTGCTCAGGCTATGCATAGGAGTATGTGGATTTAGAGGATGTTTTTGCACGCCCTGATTCCCCGGAATGTATGCAAAACAGGGACCAAACTGATTTAGATCGATGGCCCAACTCATCTATTGATTTTCTGGAGACGCAACATGTGGCCATTGCGGCAAGGCTATTGAGAGACATAGCTGAAATTAAAACTATGGAAAGCCGGAGAAGACTCAGCAAGGTATTTAATCCACGTACACCTGGTACCCCCATAGGTCAATTTAATGAACGGGATGAGCTCCTACTGAATCAATGCAGGATTGAAAGACTGGTTCTTTAAGAAAACCCACTCTTGGCAAAAATCGGCGCAACTACTTTAACTCCAATGGCAAAGATTACATCCACGCACCCAGCATTAGAGGTGCTTTCATCTCTGCCGCTAGTCAGTGAACCAGAGATGGAGGGTGAGAGAAGAATCTTGAGCACGTCCTCCTCATCCTCTTTGGACTCTGAGCAGCTAGAGAGCCCTGTACATCTCCATTACGGATCTTCAAGGATGCAGACACAGAGGGTGTTGGACGCCGAAAATATTCAGGCTCTTATATTGTCAAGTCCGACTGTCTTCCTCAATCCCTTTATTAAACTATACGAGTCACTGAATGACTCAGTCAAAGACCAAGCTTCTCTCCTGATAACAACACACTCCAAATTATTGGCGCTGGAATCGCTAGGGGAGGCTATGAAAAGACAACTGGATGCAGAGTCTGAAGCATCATTGAAATGACAGGAAAGTCTGGCAGACCTTGCAAGAAAGGAGGCCAATGAAAAAAATATGTTGATGTCCGCCATTCTTGAAACCCTGAATTGGGCAAGGATATCTCCGGATAGTTTACATCTCAGAAATGTTGGCGCTCAATCTTCATCAGCCCAAAATGCTGACCCTTGACACCAGCCTCCTAGCTTCAGTGTTTCAGAGGTGTTTAAGGAGAGAAAAGAAGTGCAATCTCCAGAGGCCATTCATAAGGAAGAGCGACAGAAGAGTGCAGGAGACTGTTTCCAAGAAGGTCTACAACCTCGGACTAGCGCCCGATTGGGGCTTGGTGAAGGTATTCACGAGATGCAATCCCCAGAAAAGGCACAAGAAGAGCCGAGGACACCACTGCAGAGAAATCCTCAGACAAAAAAACAATCTATTGAGGTTAACACCACAACGTCAGATGCAAAGCCGTTTGTGATCTTTGATAAAAAAAAAAGGTTCAAGCCTCAGCAGGCCACAGGTGAAGGTATAGTGCAGAAAAAGGCAAGAAGTGTGCTGAACAACAACAAACCAAAATCAAACTGCTCGCTGCTGTTTCTACATAAACTAACAACACCCTGTTACACTCATCTGGTATCCACAGGGACGCCACCCAGCCGGGTTACTTGCTGGTATGCTTCTCAGCTTTCTCCTGATGTGGTCTGCAGGGAAGGTTCTCCCTGAAAATACAGGAGGACTGTGTTCGAGGCTGACCGACTGGGGTAAGTATCCTCCCTCCACCCCCGTATGATTTCAGTCCTTCTGGCGCCCTCTCGTCACCTTGTGGTAGAATTAGGCGTGCTCTCCGTCCTGCCTTCTTTGCAGAGGCGCGTTGTCTTTCATGGGTGAGTACGGTCCAGTTACTACACTGACGCCGGCCTGTTTGATATTGTTCAGGTAGGTCTTATTACTGTTCTTTAGTTTTGTTGCTTTCCTGCATGCCTTTCTTTGTTTAAAATGTCTCTTTTTTCTGCCTTAGGTATGCAGAGCTTCAGGGCGGCGAACTGGTTTGGTTGAGCCCCGCTGGTAAATGAGGGCGCATTAAGAGCGCTATGATGCGGTAAGTAAGCACTATGTGCAGCGCTGCAAAGTCTTGCCTTTGCTAACCTGTGTTTTCCTTCCTTGTAGGTCACGGTGTTCTTCAGCGCGAGTGGAATGTCCGGATTGATGCCAGCCGAGAGGCGACCAGCCAGGTAAGCCTTTTGAGCAGTTCGTAATTTGTAAATGTCTCTACTGCTTTCTTTAATGTTGCCTCTATCTTCCTCTTTCAGGTCGTTCTGTCCGGGAGGCGTGCAGATTCAAGGAAGCTGTTCTCAGTCGCTGCGAGTGTTAAAAGATGAAGACTGCAGGTAAGATGCTGCTGCTAGTGATGTTCCTTTTGTCTCCTTGCAGGTTCTGCTTCTCCGTTGTTCAAGGGAATAGCTGGACACGGTGAGTGTCACGTTGCAAGCTGCAAAGTAACACGAAGCGTGTTGTCTTGCTCGGGTGTGGTTTAAATAGCCCCAACAAAATAGTCCAGGTAAAGTAGTCCCTAGGCTACCACACCTAAAACACTAGACCGCATAGCTTGGTTCTTAGGAACCAAGCTATGTGGATGCCTCCATGTTGGCTGACAATACAATAAAGTAGTTTCCAAGCACATTGTTTTTCATGGTGTATGAGCCTGGCGCCATAGGCGCCAGGACTGGCCCCATGAGGGCTTTTGAAGAGGATGCCAGGCTCTAGAGGCCCGAGTCCTGACTCCAGCTGGCCAATGGGTTTGCCAGAGGGGGTTTTGGGCAAGGGTCGTGACAGCAATCCCACCTAAGGCCCCTCCCATGGTGTTTCTTCTGTCTGGCCCAGGTTTGGTTGGGAAGTTCTGATGGAATTTCCTGATTAGACGTGGTGCGTGGATATTCTCACTGGGCTCCCAGGATCTATCTTGTGGTCCAAATCCTTTCCAATCGACGAGATAATATAGCTTGGTCCTAGAGTATTTAGAGTCCAAGATATCTTTGACTTCGAATTCTGGTTCTCCGTCAACAAGTATGGGCTTAGGTGGTGTCCCAATCTGTGTGCCGGGTTGCATTGGTTTCAGGAGGGACACATGGAATACCGGGTGGATGTGTAGATTAGGTGGTTTAATCCAGTTTCATGGCTGCTGGGTTGATAATTGCTTTAATGGTATAGGGTCCTAAGAATCTGGGATGAAAGGTCTGGGTTCCCTTGATGGGTACGAATTTAGCGGCTAACCAAACTTTGTCTCCTACTTGATAATCAGGGGCCTTTTTCCGGTGTTGGTCGGCGAATCTCTTTTGTTTTTCTTTGGCATGAATAAGGTGTTTCTTTGCCCTTTTGAAAGCCTAAGTAATGGTTGTGTGTAGAGTCTTTACCGCTGTCATTTCCAAGCTGGCTGGAAGGTCTAGTTCAGAGGTACGTGGATGTCTGCCATAAAGGGTATAGAAGGGCGTTTGTCCCGTGCTTGAATGCAAAGAATTGTTATATGCATATTCGGCAATCCATAGTAGGTCTTTCCAATTTCTTTGTTCGTGGTGCATCATGCACCGTAAATATTGCTCGAGTGTCTGATTGGTTCTCTCGGTTTGGCCGTCCGTTTGGGGATGGTGACTGGTAGATAGCTGAACGTCGATCTGCGCCATTGCACAACATTTTTTCCAGAAGTTTGAAACAAACTGGTTGCCTCGATCAGAGACCAGAACCGAAGGGAAGCCATGTAGCTAACCACGCCATACAGGAACTCTTTTGCTAAAGTGGCTGCGTCTGGGAGGCCTTTGAGAGGAATAAAATGGGCCATCTTCGAGAATAAGTCCACAACTACAAGGATGGTGTTGAACCCTTGGCTTGGAGGTAGATCAGTGATGAAGTCAAGGGAAAGAGTGTACTATGGAACTGGAGGAATGTTCAATGGTTGTAGGAGACCAGATGGTTTTTGTTTCTGTGATTTATTTTGTGCGCAGACACCACAGGACTGAATATACTGAATGATGTCCTTACGCCAGGTAGGCCACCAAAAGTTCTCTTTCACCTTAGCTAGGGTTTTGGCGATCCCAGGATGCCCTTCGATCAGTGAATCATGATAGTTTTAAATAATATGCTGTTGTAATTCCTTCTTGGGTACATATAGGCGATCCCTAAAAAAGGGTAGATGGTCCTTGATGGTATATTGTTCTCCTTGAGTTTGCCATGCGAGGTAGGCATCAGGATTCATTGTCCGTTGGATTTATTTTCATAGTTCTGCTTGTGTTAAGGCTGTCGTGATACCCAAGAGTTTGTCTTTAGGTATAATAGGTACTGGGTCTGGAGTTGTATATACTATTTCATCTATGCCCATGCGAGATAAGGCATCCGCCTTTCCGTTTCTGACTCCTGGTCGAAATGTGATCACATAATCATATTCGGTGAAGAAAAGGGTCCACCGTAATTGGCGCGAGGACTGGGCCTTGGCTGTTTTGAGATATTGCAGGTTTCGGTGGTCTGTGATGACTGTAATGGTGTGTCTGGCCCCCAGAATGTAGTGCCTTCAGGCTTTAAAGGCGGATTTGATAGCCAGGGGTTCCTTGTCCATGATGGCATAATTAATCTCTGGAGGTGAGAACTTTTTCGACCAGAAGGCCACAGGATGTAGCTGGACGGTTTCCAGGTCTCTCTGTGAAAGGACAGCCCCCATTGCGAGACTGGACGCATCAGTTTCAATGACATAAGGGAGGTCAGGACGAGGATGTCGCAGGATTGGAGCGGAGGTAAACCTTTGTTTAAGTTCCTGAGAGGCTTCTTCTGCTTCTTCGGTCCAAGCAAACTTTTTATTGGTTTTTCGTAATAGTACTGTGATTGGGTGCACAACCTGAGAGAAGCCTGGGATGAACCGGCGGTAGAAGTTCGCAAAGCCCAGCATGCTTTGTACCCCTTTCAGAGACATCGGTGAAGGCCATTTCAGAATGGCATCTACCTTGTGCACGTCCATTCTGATGCCTGCTGGAGTAAGGATAAAACCAATAAATTCTACTTCGGTGATGTGAAAAAAGCATTTTTCAAGCTTTGCAAACAATCGATGTTGACGGAGCTTGGTGAGGACTGAACGAACGTGCCTGACATGATCTTGTTCTGATGCTGAGTATACTAAGATGTCATCTATGTACACTAAGGCGCACACATCAATTAACTCCCTTAAGACGTCATTCATGAAATACTGGAATGCCGCAGGAGCATTGTATAACCCGAAGGGCATGACTTGATATTCAAACACGCCGTACTTAGTACGGAAGGCGGTTTTCCATTCATCTTCTTTTCTGACTAGGACCAGGTGGTACGCTCCTCGAAGGTCCAATTTGGTATAAATCTGGGTATCTTTAACTTGGTCTAGCATCTCAGGGGTAAGTGGCAAGGGGTAGCGGTTCTTCACGGTGATCTGGTTCAATGTGCGGTAGTCAATACAGGTTCTCTAGTCTCCTTCCTTTTTCGGTATGAAGAACAAAGGACTGGCTGCGGGGGACTTCGAAGGACGGATAAATCCGTTTGCAAGGTACTGGTCTAAATAGGATTTCAAATGAAGGTTTTCTGGTTCTGTGAGAGCGTAGATCCAGCCGCAAGGGATTTGTGCACCAGGAACAAGGTCGATCTGACAGTCATAGGGCCTGTGTGGCGGCAATGTATTGGCTTGGTCCTTTCGGAAAACATCCTGGAAATCATGGTATTCACTTGGCAAGGTATTAGTTGCTCCCAGGGTTGATACTGTCGCTCCGGGAGTCATGGGGACAGAGACGTCGGGTTTCTCCTCTTGGTAATAGCAGGTAAGGGAGCAGTCACCGGCGAAGGTTAATTTTCGTGCCCCCCAGTCTATCAAATGGTTGTGAGCAACCAACCAAGGCATCCCTAGTATTAGCCTGAACTGAGGTGCATTGATGAGATCGAATGAAATAGACTCCCGATGTCCATCCTGGCACAGCAAGGTTACCCTGGCTGTACACTGGGTTACTGGTCTGGAAGCGATTTCTGTCCCATCCACGGTGGCTACCTTGTCCATAGTTGGCTTAGAACACAAAGGAAGCCCCCATCTCTGCTGCCAGTTCTTGATCAATATGATTTCCAACTGCTCCGCTATCGATGTATGCTTCAACGGCATGCATTCTTGACGACTTTTGGTGGTTAATTAAGATAACCAGTATTGCAAAGTGCGAGGTCAGCAACTCTTTCTTCTCACTCGACAAACTGACCTCTACGTTTGTCGAGCTTGGTAGTTTTCCGATTCCTTAGCTTCATCCTTCTCTGTGGCCCTGACTGTTCTTCTTGGGGGTTTTACTGGACAGTCCTTCAGGAAATGTCCTGGTTTCCCACAATACAAACAGAGCTGTTGTTGTCTTCTTTTGTCCCGCTCTTGTTTTGTTAATGGAGCCCATATCCCTCCAATCTGCATGGGTTCTACAGCATTTTCAGGTACACAGGGTGTGTTTTCTCTTGGTCGAACATACACAGTCCGAGGGTCCATCTTAGACCAGTCTGCCTTTCGATCCAGCAACCGGTGGTCTAGCTGCATGACCAGATTTATGAATTCTGCACAGTCTATGGGTGGATCAACCACCTGGGCTAAGACGTCCTTTAATTCGCCTCGAAAGCCTCGATGGAATAACGTGGTTCTTTTGTTTTCTGGCCACCTAGCTTCAGCAACCAGTCTGTTGAAGGTAGCAATATATGTTAACAAGTCCTGATTCCCCTGTCGGAGGGAGAAGAGTTCATTGTCTACTGCTTTTTCCTGGGTATGGCGAGCAAAACGTTTTTCCATTTCTCTCTGAAACCCCCCAAAGTCATGTAATAGAGGATCATCATGGGTTACCAATGGCACCGACCAATCTGCTGCACTACCACTCAGGTATAGTAAAACAAAAGCTACCCGAGCTTGGTCGTTTGGAAATGCTCCAGGCCTACAAAGAAAATGAAGGCGGCACTAATTGATGAATGTCGCATACTTCCGTGGGTCGCCTGAGAACCTTTCTGGTGGTGCCAGGGGCACTGTTCCAGGTAACGTGATCTGTACCGGAGTGGGTGGTATGGTTGAATTTTGCATCGTTGGATTGCTTCCATGTAGAGGCGTCTGTCCTGCCTGTGATTGCAAGTATTGCCTGCTTATCTCTTCAGTGCGTTCTTTGGTCACTATTAGGTCTCTCCGGAGGGCATTAGTCTCTTGTCGGGCAGAATGAACCTCAGCACGAAGCTCTCCCAGTAATTGGGGCAATTTGGCCATTTCTGATGTCTCCATGGCGCTCAGGTGGATTTGTTATGATAGGCTTTGCGTTCTGTTACGCTCACCTGGTATCCACAGGGACACCATCCAACCGGGTTAGTCGCTTGTATGCTTCTCAGCTTTGCCCTGATGCGGTGTGCAGGGGAGGTTCTGCATGAAAATACAGGAGGACTGTGTTCAAGACTGACCGACTGAGGTAAGTATCCTCCCTCCACCCCCGTATAATTTGAGTCCCTCTGGCGCCCTCGCCTCACCTTGTGGTAGAATTAGGCGTGCTCTCCGTCCTGCCTTCTTTGCAGGGGCGCGTTATCTTTCATGGGCGAGTGCGGTACAGTTACTTCACTGATGCCAGCCCGTTTGATATTGTTCAGGGAGGTCTTATTGCTGTTCTTTAGTTTTGTTGCTATCCTGCATGCCTTTCTTTGCTTAAAATGTCTCTTTTTTCTCCCTTAGGTATGCGGAGCTTCAGCGCGGCGAACTGGCTTGGTTGAGCCCCGCTGGTAAATGATGGCGCATTAAGAGTGCTATGATGCGGTAAGTAAGCGCTATGCGCAGCACTGCGAAGTCTTGCCTTTGCTAACCTGTGTTTTCCTTCCTTGTAGGTCTCAGTGTTCTTCAGCACGAGTGGAATGTCCGGAGTGGTGCCAGCTGAGAGGCGACCAGCCAGGTAAGCCTTTTGAGCAGTTCGTAATTTGTAAGTGTCTCTACTGCTTTCTTTAATGTTGCCTCTATCTTCCTCTTTCAGGTCGTTCTGTCCGGGAGGCGTGCAGATTCGAGGAAGCTGTTCTCAGTAGCTGCGAGTGTTTAAAGATGAAGACTGCAGGTAAAATGCTGCTGCTAATGATGTTCCTTTTGTCTCCTTGCAGGTTCTGCTTCTCCGAGGTTCGAGGGAATAGCTGGACATGGTGAGTGTCACGTTGCAAGCTGCAAAGTAACGCAAAGCGTGTTGTCTTGCTCGGGTGTGGTTTAAATAGCCCAAAGAAAATAGTCCAGGTAAAGTAGTCCCTAGGCTACCACACCCAAAATACTAGACCGCATAGCTTGGTTCTTAGGAACCAAGCTATGTGGATGCCTCCATGTTGGCTGACAATACAATAAAGTAGTTCCCAATCACATTGTTTTTCAAGGTGTATGAGCCTGGCACCATAGGTGCCAGGACTGGCCGCATGAAGGCTTTTGAAGAGGATGCCAAGCTCTAGAGGCCCGAGTCCCGACTCCACCTGGCCAATGGGTTTGTCAGATGGGGTTTTGGGCGAGGGTCGTGACACACCCCCACCAGTATCTTCTAAGCTAAGCTGTCAAAAACAATATACCAAGGCATATGCAGGGAACAGTGCTAAAACCCACGCCACAGGTCGAGCAAGAAACTGAAGAGGTGTGGATGGATGAGGAAATTTTACGATACCTTGATCTATCAAACTACTCTGACGGGGTAGGGAATAAAGATGAAATAATGGATGACTCCTATTTGGGGGAACCAACATTTGATTCCCTGCCTTCCCTTAATGACGATCCAGCTGGCGCCTCTATTAGAACTCTGACTACCAACCCTATGATCCCATCTTTAGCTCTCGGAGCCAATCAGATCTTGGCCCGACATCTAAAGAATTTTGTACTTTAAAAGAAAAAAGGAAAAAGATGATCTTCTGCTCAAAGTCAACAAAGGAACTGAATAGTGGCACACCACCTTTCATGCCTCAAAAAATGAAAACTGAGGAAAAATTGTCAAATATCGAACCAGCGTGTGGAAACCCAGTTCCTATGATCACAATTGAAAGACTTCTGCCCTGCAAAGATGGCCTAATTCTCAATCAGGCAAATGTACTAAAACTACTACATCCCACACCAAAGTTAAGAAACATCACATCAGAAGATTTGAAGATTGTACAATTTGTCAATGAAAAAGGAATCAACTGGGTATCTTTGCATTTATTCTCAAGGTTGGTGCGTAACATGTTAATTGAAGCAGCTGATGATCTACTTCCATTGAGGTTTGAAATTTCAGAAAAAACACTTCATGGAGCTTTAAGTGAATGAATACCTAGATCTATCCAAACAGAAAATCCTCACTTAAGAATGTAACAGAACAAAATGGTGGATGTGGACCTTTTGGAGCCATTGCATGTTTCACAGCGCTCTAGGCTTTACAAACAGAGAAAGCTTCTTAGATGTATTGAACTGCCATCTTAGAAAATTACTATGGCCTGTAAAATGAAGGACAAAAGATCTATAAAGTTTGACACCCAACAAAAACAAATGGAAAATAATGGTCAAGATTAGTCATGGTTGGTAGGGACTTTGGCCCATTCCTCTAAGAATTAACAGCCAGAACAACAAAGTGCGGTGCCGTTCAAATGGTGCTCCTAGAATACAAGGGGAGATGAGCATATGTTCCATATGGAATATGATGTAATCTGTCTCCAAGAGACCTGGCCCTGCAGCACCCCCATTTGTGATGGCTTTGAGGTTTGCTGTAACCCGGCGAAAAAACACCTTTTGGATCGGCTTTTGTCTGGTCTGCTCAAATTGATAAAGATCGTCATGGCCTGAAAGTGTTGGAATTTGTAAATTTAAACCCACATGCTGAACTAGTTTCATTGAGCTGGGAAAGAGTGGGTGGGCTACCAAAGTTGTACTTGTTTATTTTTAATCTATACTGGAATCCTGCTTCAGTGAATACCGCCCAATTTGTCAGACAGGATCTATTTAAAAGAGCTTAATCCCTATTCTATCATTTGCAGAGACCTTCATTTCAATTGTTTTGGTGGGGGGATTACCCCCTTGTGCAAGTATGCAGGAAAAAGCCTCTCTATGGACAAAAGAACTAAAGGCTTGTGATACTGAGATGCTAAACGGCCAACTAGTGGTGACATACCTGCTATTTTCACATGGTCTAGAGGTACCCAATGTTCGTGTGTAGATTACTACTTCGTTTCAGCTAATGTCTCTAGATGGGTTGATTCCTTGGAGGTCTGCCCGATGGGAAATAGTGACCATCAACTTCATAAAAATTATATAGAAGATGGGAGGGTTGGTGATGCCTAAAATGGAAGGTGATATCGTCCAGGTAAATCAGGCTGTGAATAGGCTACATATTCAGCCAGGGGACATGATAACAGTAGTAGAGGGTTTGAGGCAACTGTCACACGTGATGGGTGCGTCTCTGATCTATGAAGGCCTGCTCTAGCCATTTAAATCTACCCGTTCCAAAGGTACTAGTTCTGAGGTCATGAGAGTACATTACTACAATAAAGAACTGGTTGAACAAAGGAAAGTTTACCGGGCAGATTCACGAAAATGTCACAAGTTGAATATGCATGAAAGTCATGATTTGATAAGGAAAAGGAAGCAACAATATTCGAATTGGCGGCTATCTTCCAAGGCCATGCATACTCAGCATGATGCTGAGGCAATTCTGAAGAAAATGGTGATCAGAAATAGTAGAGACCTTTGGGCCGTGCTAAATAATAGTGATTTTCACAAGGTGGCAATTCTATGTCCTGCAGTGTCCGAGCTCAGATGGATTGAGCATTTCTCATATCTTTTTGCCAAGGGACCCAACAAGGAGGTCGATCCAACTCAGCCAAGATTTTTGTCCCTGGCGTTAGAGGCCAAAATTCAAACGTCCAATTCAAAAGCTTCTGACTGTAAATTGGACATTGCATTTGACAGGGAAGATATAACCTGTCTTATCAACAAACCAAATTCATCCAGGGCCGGCAGCCTTGATGGTCTCAATAATAACATATTAAAGCAGAATACGGAACTTTGGCCTAATTCTGCTTCTTGTTGTTTAGACAATTTATAGATTGTAGAAAGTGCCAAAATCCTGGAAGTCGGCACTCATTATCCCAGTGTTCAAAAAGTGTGATAAGAAAGACCCTGCGAAATATCACCCAATTGCCCTTCTTGACACCAAACGAAAACTATTTACCGGGCCGGGGGAGCCCAGGAGACTCAAAGCGAAAGCCGCCGCAGTCAGAAATACAACGTTGTTGTATTTGTAAATGCTGTGGTTTTCTTTCTACATTTCCCAGGGCCCGGGAAATGTAGAAAGAAAACCGCAGCATTTACAAATACAACAACGTTGTATTTATAATTGATGCGCCTTTGCGTTTTGCCTTTCATTTGACATTTTCTGTGCTTCCCTGGGCTTGGGGGGCACCAAAAAAGTAAAATGAAACTGAAGGCAGCCTCCTCCATGTACAGCTCTGCTCTGGCTGCAGTAAGCAAACACTCCCAGTAGGGGGCTTTTGCTGCTTGTTTAGTGCCGTCGGGGCAGAGCTTAACATGAGCTGAGGAGGCTGCCTGAAATGACAAAATGGATGCTCCCATGTAAACGCTTTGAGCCTCGTTTGCTCAAAACTTTACATAGGAACTTTCTTAATAAATATGATTAATGTATGTTTTTGATTATTGCCCATCTTTTGGGACAATAACATTTTTGAGTCAACTATTCCTTTAACATCAGCCAGATAGGCCGGGCGGCTGCACTCGAGACAAATTGGCTTTGTCGGGGAAGTGGGGACAAGTCTCAACCTTTTCCTGTTGAACATATTAAAGGGCAAAACCATGCGAACAAATTCTAAACTTTACACGGCCTTCATTGACCTCGAGCAGGCCTTTGATACTGTCTGCAGTGAAAGGTTGTGGGGCAAGATGCTATGCTAGGGATGTACGAGAGACCTGATGGAGGCAATTATGGCCATATATTCAAATATGAATATGAGGGTTCATCTCTCTACACAGGGTCACCTCTCTGAGGAAATTCAAACATCAAGGGGGCTGAAACAAGGCTGTGCCTTAGCCTCCGCCTTGTTCAATCTTTCCTTGGCCAACATTGAAGGAGGACAGGCCCCTTTTCAGGCTTTTGCCCATAGCTCTATAACCAGCCTATCCCCTGGGTTCTCTATGCTGATGACATTGTGATCCTAAATCAGACACAAATTGTCCTGCAGCAGAGATTAAATGTCAAAAATACGAACATTTTGATTGGAAATGCAAGATAGGGGAAAGGCTGTGGTTTCAATGGAGGATAAGCAGGGTTTCCCTAGACTGTGTAGATACTATGACCTATTTAGGTGTGGACCTGAATCAAAGCCTTACTGAAAACAATGGATGGAAAACATCAGGCTTAAATGTTAAAGTTTTATGACCGAGGGGCGTATGTTGCACAAAAGATTGGGCACATTTTCTTTGGTACCTTTGTGCACCTTCTTTAAGCAGAAAGTGGTGCCAATCTTGATATACGGTGGAGAGTCTTTCCTGAGATGGCCCAAAGTCTTCTGGGTGACCATTGAGGGTTATTTTCGGAAAAGAGTGCTTTGCCTATCCGATCCATCCCAATTGCATTGATGAGATTTGAATTAGCAATTCAATCAATGCAATCGAGGATTAAATGGAAGATACTGGCATTTTATGGGAAATGTTTTGACTCAGAGGCTCCCCCGCCTTTTGAAATACTACAAGGTGTATCTAGTTGGGGGAGAGAAGATCTGCTTGACTATTGGAAAGCTAAATGTATGTCATGGTGGGGGTACCAGGGTCTCACCCAAGAGGTCCTTTTCAGGACCCCGGGTAAAGTAAAAAAATAACTCCTCTACCAAGTCTGAACCAATACAATTGCCCAAAGATCAAAATATAAACTTGTATTAAACTTGCGTTTGGAAGTAGAGGGGTGAACCACCTTCCACCATACCTGACTAAATTTCCTTGCACTTGGTACCGAAATCTATACCTTGGGTTAAGAGTAAATATTCTACCTACTCGAGAATTATTGAGCCAGTGAAGGATGTTGGGTGGTTGCCCTCCAAATTGTCAGTTTTTTGGCCAGGTTCCCATGATTGAATCGCTTGAACATCTAGCTATTGATCGTGAAGCAATAAATGGATTGAGGAAGAAATATTTCCTTGAGATTGTAAAGGGCTGTAACTCTCTAACACAAAAGAAATGGTGGCCTACCTTCCTAAATGTGACAATAATTGAGCCATTATAGGGGTCATGACAAAAATGGAAGATGTGTTGATGTTGCCTAATAACAAACAAATGACCGAGGTCCTGCGAAGGCGAATGAGGAAATTGTAAACTGTAAACTGAATGGTATAGGGATTTCTATTTCTTTGCTGTATTAAGTGTAAATTGTGTGCATTCATTTTAGGAGTTTTGTAAGAATCCTATCTTCTTCTATTGAGAGTGGAATTGGCGGTTCTTGTATGAATTCTTTGCTAATCTATCTGATGTGATTATCTTCTTTGAATTGAGTAATTTTAATGAGATAGATAAACGTGTTTGGTATAAAAGGTTTGAAATAAACCCACCATAATAAAAAAAATATATACAACCCACTCTGAAAAGGAATTCAGAGGACCAGTTTCAAAGAAGGAAAGGGGATGTACTCTGGATTCTGAGAGCGTGGTAGTCAGTGTAGTCAATAATCACAACAGATCAAAGACATTTGGTTTCAGCACAAAAGGGGCAATGGGTCATAAAATGTCTCTAGGCATCTTCAGAGAAGGACCAAGTGGACAGTACCACAATGTCCCTTGTGCTGTTGGTGTTCTTGGTGCTGAACAGGGTCGATTTGGTGTCAGGGTGCTTTGCAACTTCTGCGACAGAGTTCAAGACAGGAGACAGTAGCAGGTATCAGGCGGCAACCAGTTTGGCGAGAAGGGCTGGATGGATGGCAGCAAGCTGGCTTTCATGGCAGTTCAGGGTCAGGAATCATTGTCTCAGTGCTGGCCAGCATTTCTGAAGCACTGTTTGAGGCGTCTCAAAAGTCTTTAAGCAACTGTAGTGTTGCAATAATGTCCAGTTTGAGGGACTCAACTGGCTCAAAAATGTCCTTTAAGGCTGATAGCAGTAGATGCTCGTTGATGCACTTTTCCTAGCTTCTTCACTGGGCTTGTGTCGTCCTTTAAGGAGGATGGCCCAAAGCTGAGGAGAGTGTTGCCGGCAGCTGCCTTGTCCTGGGTTTGGTTCAGAGAATCTCTGTCACTTCCCACCTAGGAAGCTGGTTGCTGAGCCTATCAGGGCATGCTGTGTGCTGGTTGGGTTCTGGTTCTGGAGCTGCTGGATGGTCTCCTGGATTTGGTATCTCGCTCTGTTCCCTGGTAGATGTTTAGGGGATGGCATTTGCTACCCACCTGGAGGTCTGGGCTTTTCTGCACTGGCAGAAGATGTAAGGCAGACTGTACCTTCAGCAACAGTCCAGTGATGAGCTTTTCCTTATGCTTCTGGTGAAGCTGTCAGACGATCTGGAAGAAGAGGGGCTCAGCCATCTTTTAAAGTCAAATGGACCACAGGGACGGGTTTAGGCTTAGCCTACCTTAATGAACCAATCCTGGGTCCCCACCAACAATGTCCTCTATGCATGAGGTCATAACCAGAATGCTTTGCAACAGAAAAGGTAAAGGGGTGAAAACATGTAATACTAAGTCCCACCCATTTTCCTTTCTGTTGTGGATCAAAGGGTCCCTTTGGTGAATTGAGCTCTCTCTGGTTCCTGATTAAAGCACCAAGTATCCCTTGAAGCTGAATCAGGTTGACACAGTTTGCATGTGAAAAATTGGTGGGGTTGCCTGTCTCCTTTGTTAGCCTCTGTAGCCAGGCCCCATGTGGTCCTGTTTGAATTGGTTTCTTATTAGTATGCCTTTGGGAGGATAGCTCAAGGGCAACACACTCATCTTGGAAGCAAGATGACCCAGAGCAACACAGGTTCGATACGCAGGGCCGTGCTTAGAAACCTCTGGGCACGTTATGAATTACGAATTATAAACATAATAATTATGCATATTGCTGCCACCAGCTACATGGCTCAACATAAGGACAAAAGAGATCCATGACGTCTTTGATAGTTAATTAGGCTGGCCATGGTAGGGAGAAAGTTTGGCGCACCCCCTTCTTGAGATGTATTGTGTACTCCTCCTGTCATATCCCAAGTGAATATGACAGGGGGTACAGAGCCTTTAGGCTGTGTCCACCCAGAGTACACAGGTCTATCTGTATGTCGTGCTGTGAACACAGGAAAATGTGTGCAGATTAGCACCAAACATTTTCCGGAGGTTGATCTATCATCATTCAATTTCATTTAAAATTTCAAAAAAGCCCAGTCGAGTGCCCACCCACTATGCAGATGGTCGAATTCCTCGCAGTGCCCCACCCACATTCATGGACAAAATGATTTCCTGGGTTCAGGCAAATCTTCAGACTCACTGAGAGATTACCCTGCATCTGCTCAACTGTCCTCTGCACCACACACCCCTGCCTTATACCATCCAGAGATCGAATACCAGTGGCCTCGGGGGGAATACCCAAATCTGGAAGGCAGTGGCATCACTATGCACTACGAACTCTTCCAAGGATCTAAATTGGTTTTCCAGATTTTCTTTCAAGTTAACAATCGCATCTTCACATATCTGGCACCTTGTTATGTTTTCTCTCCTTACCTCTATGCTGCCCACATTCCCTCTGATTTTTTTCCTTTAGGGCCCTCATCCACCTGGCTCTCCACTGCACTATTCCATGTGCCCCGTTCTGTTTTTTTAAAAAAAATCATGTTTCATAAAGAATTGCATTTTCATGAGCATGTATTGTGAAGGTGCAATTCATGAAGCAGACAACAGCAAAGAGGACCCCTGCTCTGCCTGCCTTGCCCTTCAGTTCCACTTCCACCCCTTGTATTGCCCCTAGCTGCTGTAACCCTTTGGGTTTGCCTTCCCATTTCCCTGTGGCGTTGCTCCGGCCCCTCTGTATTCTGCATGCTCTTTGAGATGGTTTACTCTAGCCCAGGGGTGTCCAACTCCAGTCCTCAAGGGCCAGGATCCTGACAGGGTTTCAGGACATTCCTCATTAACATTCATGAGGAATAATTTGCATTTACTTAGAATCATTGTATGCAAATGTATCTCATACATATTAATGATGAGTATCCTGAAAACCCGACATGGATCCGTCCCTTGGGACAATCCTGCTCTAGCCCCTACTTAGTCTCTGCCTGCTCTTGGTGGTGCGTCAGCCCCTCTTCAGTCCATGCCTGCGCCCTCTTTGCTGCTACTCCAGCCCCGGCCAGTCTCTACTGGTTCTCTCTGCTGCTGTTGTGTAGCTTATCTACACTCCTTGACTACTCTGTAAGCCGCCCAGCCTCTCTCCAGTGTCCAGCGTCCAGAGTGGCTGCCCACTCCTACCCAATATCTGCCTCTGCCTTCAGCCTGTCCTGCGTGTGCTGCAAGTGCTTTGCCCCCTCTGACTGCCTTCAGGGGCTGCTGCTAAAGCGCATTCCTGGTATATACTGCCCCCTGTCTGTGCTGCAGTCCACCATTTAGCAGCCCTCAAAAGACAACACCATCACCTGCTAATCTTAGTATTGCATGGAAGGAGGCCCGGAAAGATGAAGGTGAAACAACAGAACACAGACAAATAACCCTCGTAAAAATGATTGAGAAGCCAAGAAGGAAACATGTCAGTGATGAAAATAATCAATGTACAATGCATCTGGAAGAAGCCGGAGATAACTAGAAAAGGTGTTCTTGGGCCTGTCTGGCCATAAATCGAGTTTTACAGGCAAGGTGTAAGTCTTAAATCTGGCATGAAGAATGCCAGAGCAGAGCAGAAGGGATCCATGCCGCAGCTTGATATACAACGGACCGAAAGGAACAGAATCTTAAACAAGGCTGTCATTTGAAACTCTTAAAAATATCGATCCATAAAGGAAGCCATCCAGCGAGCAAATGGGAGCTGAAGGGACCATCATGTGTTAAGGTGCACACAGGGGAACTGTGCGCGCGCGTGCACACACACACTTATACTCAAACACATATACTCACACGCATATTTAATCACATTGGGGGTAATTCCTAGAATTTAGCGCACAAGTGGCGTACATGGCTGGCGCACAGAGTGCACGTGCGGCAGTCTGCGCCAGCCACATGCGCTAAAACCCATTTCAGCGCACAACGTATTCATGGATACTTACATCCATAACTAGCCGTGGCGCAGAGTGGCGCAGCGACCCTGCAGCAGCGCCAGTTATGCCCCCAACCCCGCCCCATGCGCCAAAAACATTGTCAATTCCAGTACATGGTGCAAAGGCCAGTTGACCAGCATACAGCCCCCAACCACGAAAACACATGGAAAACTCCCCGCGTACCCCTCGGAATACGCGTACCCCACTTGCGCCAGCGAAATCGCATGTAAAACTCAGCGCGCACCCCCGGAATATACATACCCTGCTCGCGCCAGCAAAATCACGTGTAAAACTCCACACGCACCCCCGGAATACACGTACCCCACCCGCGCCAGTGAAATTGCGTGTAAAACTCCACGTGCACCCCCGGAATACACGTACCCCGCTTGTGCCAGCAAAATCGCGTGGAAAACTCCACGCGCACCCCTGGAATACATGTACCCCTCCCGCGCTAGTGAACATGCGTGTAAAACTCCACGCGCACCCCGGAATACACGTACCCCACCCGCGCTAGTGAAAACACATGTAAACCTCGCTGCACACCATTCAGAACACACGTACCCCGCTGCGTCAGGTAAAATATGTGGAAAAAGTCCACCCTGTGGTGTGGCTACCATGGACTGGGATGATGGGCTGCCTGCGGGGCATGCCCAGGGGTGATGGGCTGCCTGCGGTCCATGGACTGGGGTGATGGGCTGCCTGCGGGCCATAGACTGTGTCAGTCTAGAAAAATGGATATCTCTACTTTGTGACCACAAACATATTTTGGTGGCTGTGGGCCAACCGTCTCATGCACGATATGACAGAATATAGGTTTTCGAGTTTGCCAATGAACGGCCATTTTGATATAACAAGAATCGCCATTTTGTTTTCTAACCATTGCTCATAGCTTTCTGTTCCCATTGCTTCGCAGTATAATTTCCGCTTACACTGCTCGACTGTAAAATATTTGTTGTCTGTATGTGAAAAGGACAAGGACGCAGGGCCGAGAGGATAACAAGAGTTCGTTGAAACACAAACGTAGGCAGCACCAGGAAGAATGCCTGCCTCCCTCCCGAACGTAGCCTTGAAGCAGAGCTGCAGGGCATTTAATCATTTCGCAGCTTCCAGCCAGTCTCGTTATATGGTAGAATATGCTAGAATAATACCGCTAAAGGGTTGAATTATGCTTTTCTTACGGCCCCCCTTTGGTGAGCCCGCTAGAGCGTATCGGCTCCCAGGACGCGAATAGCACCTAATAGATAGCAAGGTCCGGAATGCAACTCTTCCCCCCCGTATGTAGCTCGCTTCCAAGAACAGAAGCGCTGTGTTCTATTCAACAACTGAAAGATGCCTTCGCACTCACAAATTGCAAATTGTTACTAGAATAGATGTTTGAAAGTGTCATAGTAGTCGGAGATGTCCATCATCACACCAAGTTCAAAGAAACCCAATAAATTAATGCTGAAAGCAATGAAATCCAAGGTAAAATGGCTGCAAAGCGTCCGTCCATAAACCAAAACCCAAAGTAAAAAAAAAGCAAACCACTCCTCCATGGTAAAAATAATGCAGTAAAATCTGGTCCTAACTATGTACAAATATAAAATCAAGGGTCCATGAGCCCAACATTCCTAAGGAAACCTAATAAAAAGACTCACCTAATAAACAACTATTTACAAAAAGGTGGGGCATAGTCCATGCGCCCCAAAGTAAAATGAGAAAGAAAGGAACCTTACACCTAAAAAACTATTTACAAAGGCGGCGGGCCAGTCCCACATCTCATTTAGTGATGTTCCAGGCCAGGGCATCATCGAACTCCACGTCGATGTTCCAGAGGCGGGCATATCCCCCGGCCTTGAGGTCTCTTAGGGATGCAGCCATGGAATCCCTCAACTCCCTGCAAGTTTCCTCGAGGCCCTCCGCCCACCTCAAAGCCCGGTGCATGGAGTTCTCCGCCCTGACCATCCTGAGCCGTGCCCTCTCCGCCCGCTGCCTCTCCGCATCTATTTGCCGGCCCAACCGCTGCCACACGGAAGACACTCCCAGTCCAGGGTCCTCCTGCCCCTCAGCTGAAGCCTGCCACCGGGGTGTTGATGGCCCCGAGCCATGATGCCTTCCACGCTGAGCCTGCTGCTGCCTCCGACGCAACTGCCTTTGCCACCATGACGGAATCCCCCAGCGCTCGTGCACGTGCCCTGCCTGATGATGCGGGCACATCCTCCATCCGCTGGGGTCCAGTTCGTGGGGTGGCCACCCCTGCTGAACCTCTGACTCCTGACTGTGGCAGGGATGTGATCTCCACCAGGCTGGCAGCGTTGGTTGGGGCAGGTCCACAGGGGGCCCTGGTGGCATCTGGGCCGGAAGACGGCACAGAGAATGACTGGCATATAGTGTGCACAGAGGAGGAGAGGGCCGCAAGAGTGGCCGACACATGGCGGAAACCCCCGACTACAGTCCCTCGAAACTGGGCCATGTTGGCACACAGCTTTTCGTGGTGACGTGTGTGGTCTCCCCAGGAAGACTCACGTCATCACGAATGTCACGTGTGCGCAATGCGACAACAATCAGGATGGACTCCGACCTCCCCCCAACCAGCGCCGTCTCCGACCTCCCCCCAACCTGCGGACGTGCCTGGGACGGGGCATCCCTGCTGGTGCATGGTGATGCAGTCACAGTGTCAGGGACAGTGACATGCACAAGCCCCTCCACTGCAACCTGTGCTGCCTCCGCCCCTGCCCCTGGACTGCACCACTTGCACCAGGGGTACCACCCTCACCAGGCCCCATGTGCGGCTCTGTAGCGGCCTCCTCCTCCTCTGTACACACCACCCACCTGGATCGCTCTGCACCGCCTTCCGCCATTGCAGGCCCCTGTGGGGGCTCACCCACCCCTTCCGATGCAGCCGTAGTGGCGGTCGCGGCACCAGTCCCCTCGCTCCAAGATGATGGAATTTCCTGGGAGGGTGACTGGGCCTTGCCTCGCCGGCCGGTGGAGGCATCCCTGCTGCTTTCCTCCACAGCACTGTCTCCACCCTCTTCTTCACTCGCCGCTGTGTACAGGGAGACATTGAACACAAGCATCAGGGTATTGTACAATAGTCCCCTAGACAGAAAGCAATAGTACATGTGTGGCACTGTCAAACGTCACTTCCATCATGTCTCCCAACAACACATGGGTCGGTGCAGGCAACACAGATGCAGGAACCGGCATAGCACATGCAACAAACATTTGCATCCATGTCCACGGCACCGTAGACACATCCAATTGTGGGCTGAAACTCACATGCATCATGGGACATGCTGATCACACGCACACGCATCACCGGAGGGTCATGCATCTGGCCCTGTATACCCACAGACACAGTGGATACAAGGATGACTTGGCTGTATCAGTGAATCAACACATCGTCACGGACATGTTTCATGTATCCATGGCACACACACTACTCCGACACACAGACATGTACATCATGCATGTCCATGACAGCAGCACACATCGCACACACACCAAACATGTCAAAGTACAGTCACAGGCATGCAAACATGTGTGCATTCCGCATGCTGCTCCGCATGATGCATTGTAACACATACACCATCCATGTGGGTCATGCCTGAGTGGACTCACATGCAGTACCATCAGGTCCCTGCACACACACATCCAAACATGACCCATGTCACACATGCAGCCAAGTAGCTAACTACCAGCACACTGCAACATGCACTATTTTAAACTTGAATGCATGGACACTTACCGATCGACTCCAGAGACGGGCCTGCATCCTGAGGATCTGGTGGCGAAGCACTGGCCGAATGCGCTCCAGGCCCCTCATCTCATCTGATGGGTGGTAAGCTGGACCCGGCACCCCACTGCATCTGCTGCGTCCAAGAGGCGCCGGGCCTTCTTGAGGGTCCTGGACCTGTAGTCCTCCCAGAGCTTCTGGACGTCTTTGATGTCACGGGGTGCCACCCCCTCCGCGTTGTTGGCACCCACTATGTCCTTCCAGATCCTCTTCCATCCTTCCTCGTCAGCGCGCGATGGTGTGAAGAAGTCATCATAATGCCCCAGAACTTGCTCCACCAGGATACCAACTTCCTTTTCACTGATTCTGGTAGCCCTCTGCCTCTCTGCTGGGGGGTTGCCACTGGTGCCGGATGGTGTTGTGTCGGACATGGCATTCCCCGAGGCAGGTGGGGGTAGGCAACTGGGTCCTGGGGCTGGGCTGTGGAGTGATGGAACACCAGTCGGGAGTCTTCTGTTCCAGCAAGGATGGTCACAGCAACTGGACCCCTGCAGATGACAGATGTGCAGGCACCAAATGGCAGGACAAGGTGGCACTAGGCAGGCAGGAAGCAGCAGATGGTTCATGGGAGGCTTCTCAGGGCTCTGGGGGGCAGTTATTCGGCCTTTTGGGCAGGAGCGTGGTCTTCCGTGTGTTGTCGCGTGGCCAGCTTGATACAGAGTGATTTGGCATGTGAAAAAACAGCATGTTTGCGTGAATTCCGAGGAAAGGCCCTTAGCACTTAAGCGCGTAGGTGACGTAATGTGCACACGGGCATTTCCCTTGGCACGAATTGAAGGTCCCACGTGCATTTCCATCGCTCTTTAGGTGCTTTTCGCGGAAAGCGGTGTGTGTGTTTTCCAGACGTTGAGGTTCACACGCGATTACTTCACAGTGGCTATAGTGCGTACTTCTTCTTTTGCCGTGGGTGTTGGCTACGCGTTCTTCTTCTACACGCAAGGCAGACGGTGATTCGTACATGCTGTTTTTCCTACACGGGTGTCCCTGTTAATCGCGTTCCCCTTTTTTTGGGGCATACTAGCCTGTGTGTTGATCACATATGCATTTTTTGTGTTCCTGGCTGCCACAGCATTCTGATTGTGTTTTTTTACACACACGTGGGCTACAGGGATCGCATATCTCTTTTTCTTGCTTTTTTTCCGATGCCTGAGCGTTGCGTGACACGTCATTTCTCCTAAGGGGCCACAGAATGGGACATTCATTGTAGCTGTATATACGTGTTTGTTGTTTGTGCGCCCTTTTATACTGTGCGTGGACGCTTCTGCCTGCCTTCGTTTGGCGGACGTGTTTAGGCCTGTGCGTGTCTATTGGTGTGCGCGTGTTTCCCCTATTCGATTCCATGAATACGTGTAGCTCGCGTGCGTGTGGTCGTTCTGTGTATTTTCCCAGCAGTACTTCCCCAGTTACGCCCTTATTTTCATGCGTTGTTCCCCATTCCGCATGTTAGGCCCCGTGTTCCGCCCCCTTTTTGGTGTGTGCTCTAACATTGTGCGCTGTCGCTGTGCGCATCGCGCACAGCGTTTGGGATGTTGCAGTGACGTGTGCGCCCGTGTGCGCCACGTGCAGGTTTGGCACACATCCCGGGGAAAACATGCGCAGGGCCTTCCATGATTTGCATGCGTGCGCGTGCCCTTGCTTTTTCACGCTTGCGCCACAGATTTCAGCGCACATTTGTTCCATGAATCGGCCCCATTGACTCCAGTGGCGTGGTGCACATTCCAATTATAAAGTTGAACATTAGGCATTGCTAACGTTCTACTCCTTTGAGCAATCTTCAGAAAACTTTGCTAAACTGAAGTGTCAGCCAGCAAAGAATTGGCTGCAGAAAACAGTCATAATGAAATTCGTTTAGAAGATTTTGCAAAATACTTCAATACAAGTTGGCAAAACACGCATGTTTATATGTTCTGTTTCCCAGGCTCTGCAGATCCAGTCTGCAGTTGAAATATCAAACTAAAGATCTGCTTGGCTGAAATCGTCTGAAAATGCTTCCAATGATTTTTCTATTTTGGACGTTATGATCAGCTGCGGGATACATCAAGTTATTGTGAAAAAGTAAACATTGCCAAAGCCAATAGTTTTGACCTTTCCATTTGATTTTTACATTCAAAATTTAAAGAAATTAAAGAAATTAAAGCTCAAGCCACTACTGTTTCACACTTAAAAGCAAATCCATCAATGGGCCAAAAATGACCATGTCATGCATTGCTTTTCCCATGCACCTGTTCCACAGAGGCACAGAGGAATGTGTGTTTTTTTTCTGCATGTTTCAATATGCACCCCATTCTGAATTCTGCATGTGTATTAAAATGTACAGGAATCCCCCTTATTTGTGCAAATGTGCAAAGTGGATGAAAAACAGAAGCTGAATGCATACATTTACGATGCACAAATTCAAAGGAACTTTGTGAAAAGGTCACATTTTTGATGGGGGTCCAAATGATGGGATGCACTAGCGTTTGTGTAATCCTGTGTGCCAACAAACATTTTGAGAATAGTCCTCATTTGCTCCCCCCGCCACCCCGCCCCCCCCCAGTTCAGATCTCATAACATTGCCATGTTACCTGAGTAAAAAATGTTCCTTTAAGGAACGTCTGATTCTACTACATGAATGCTTAACATGTGACAGACTCTGCCCAGCCCTACTTCCTTTTGGAGGTCATTGATCTGCAGCCCTGGACTCTCCCCATTGTTAATAATTAGTACCTGGCATGGTGAATCCACAGGATACACTGCATGTGGATTGGCTCGTTTACGAGCCATACCACAGTGTAATCCCGTGGGCGCACTTGCATGCATCGTGTGCCGGGTACACTTTTTTTTCCAGGAGACCATGGAAAGGGAGAAGGGACCACACGTAGTCCCTTCTCACTTTTCCAAGGTGGCCATTTTTTATGTACATTTTTTTCTCAATGTAATTAAATGGCAGCCAAACTCAGCAGGATAATTATCAATGCGCCCCTGAGGCATGACTGATTCTTCCGCAGCCCTACAGAACTTTTAGATGTCCATGTCTGCTAAGAATTGCAGATTTTGTGATATAAGCCTCAGTAATACTCAGTTTGTCAACCTCGTAATGATGAAAAGAGATGGGAGGCCTTCCCGACATGTGGCTCACTCTGGTGGTCTGATATGCAATCTTACAATTACCCCTTCAACTTTACTAATTTGATCAACTTCTGAAGGATGAAACGTTGAATTCTTCTCACCCAGGTTCAAACCTGGGACATTAAGGTTAAACACAGATATTTGTATTAGCTGCATTTATCCTCTGAGCCATCTTACTGTACAGCCTAACGTTCCGTGCTGCTTGGACAACATTCACAGATAAACAGGACTCCATGTTGTCTTGCTAACACCCCACTCCCAGCCTCACCCAGCCATGCAGCCACTCCTGCCCCTCCCTTTCTTATAACCTGTCTTTCCATTCCTGAAGCCTTTAAAGTTATGTTGTGTGTCTGTTTTTCCCAATAATCAGCCACACATGTCGGAAAGTCTCCCAAGCACCACTGAAGACGTATTGCTCTTAAAGGAGATCCGAGCTGGATGAAGAATATGTGGGTGCCCACATATCTCACTAGGTGATTTGCAGGAGCCCACAGATCCCTTTTCAGATAATTCATGGAGGCTTAACAACGACATCAACCTCCTGAGCATCCATCATAGAATGTCGAATGTCGACAAATGATTTCTGCCTGAACACCAAAACCTTAGAAACAATTCTGTTCAGAGATCCATCCGGTCTTAACCATGCCCAGAATATGGCCAGCTGCACTCTGACGCCCATCAGAGAAGCACACAAGCTTGCAGTCATATCTGAACACAATATTTAATTAATTCTTCATGTTACAGGCTTTGCCAGAGCTGCCTCCTCAAACCTCGTATCAGAAACATTATACCTGGTCTAGACTTTCAGCACAAATGCATCATCATGCATGCAATCAGACTATCCAAAATCAGCAAAGCAAACAAAAATCTGCAGCCGCGCTCAAACCACATGAAGAATGCCAGCAGATCTTTACAGTGGCTCCCAATACACAAGTATCTAAACACCTAAGATCCTGATGCATTACCCACGAAACGCCTCATTAGGACCCTGGCGGTAAGGGGTTTGCGCCAGCGTTAGCTGCGCCGACCCCTTACCGCCAACTACGAGATTCCAGAGCGCCATGGACACTTTTCCGCCCGCTTTTTGCGGGCGGAAAAAACCATGGCGCTCTGGGACCTTGGTGTTAATTACGCCACCGTATTTTACGGTGGCGTAATTAACTCCTTCCCCACTCCCATTGAGCCCTATGGGGCCGAAATGGGAATGGGGAAGGGTAAATGGGACAATGGGGACTTACCGCCCCGCCGACCTCGGAATGGGGCGGTAAGTCCGCCATCGGCCATGGCGTAAAGGGACTTTGCGCCATGGCCGGAAAGTCCGTGGATGGCGGAAAAAATCCGCCAGGGTCCTAATGAGGCCCAATGTGTTTGCAAGGCCCCAACAACTCACCAAGAAGACAAGTTCGACGAGCTACTCAAGAGAACCTCTCAATCCCGTTATTTACCTAAAAAGGTTTGTCAGGATGCCAAACTCTGGAGAAATTACCCTTGGAACTTAAACAGGAACTGGACCACCTCAAGTTCTGCAAGAACCTAAACACTCCAAGCGTTTGGTAGGAAGCCAATAAGGACTTCCACCACATAGATCTCCACCAGGGAGGGGACCAACTCCTCCAAACCAATGCCCCCTCCTGGAGCACTACTTGCGTCAGGAGAGATGTCCCCACAGCACCACCCATGTGTAATTATTGACATGTCAAACAATGCTGTTGAACATGCCTCTGCCGTCACAAGAATCCTTACGCCTGTTCCCCTTGGTGAGACGGTAACGCCACCTTTACTCCACCGTTCTCTTCCCTAAGCACCCTCTCTTCTCCCTCGGCATTCTGAAACATGTCACGCATCAGCAGCACATTACAAAACACCAAATACATAAATAAATATGTATCCCAATGCAGACCACTACAAGTAATTCTCTTATAGCAATGACTTAATTTCCTGCAAGAATGGACACTTTGATATTTCCTTCAGACTCTGTAAACATTCCTTGTGTAGCTTTGGGTGGTATTACTGTGCTGATCTATAGACAGGGACAGGTTGGCAGGCAAACGGTGAACATTATTTTCCTTATGTCACTGCAACCCACCCTTTCCCCTCCTTGACCTGTCTTTACTGGATCCCACTAGTCTTGTGTTCTGAGACCAGCCGAGGGTTGTGGCGAGGGATGGATGGAGGGAAGGTACATGAGGTAAGGGAAGCGGGAGAGCGAGCTAAGGGCAGGGTCCCCAATTCCTTGACAGTGGTAGAAAAAACAATGCAAACACCTTATTTACACTTAAAGACTAACGCATTGAAGACACTGACCACACAGGCTCCGGTGTACCGTTCTTTCATGGTTTTGGAGCAACATGGTCTCCAGCTTTGACCCAGGATGGAAGAGGGAAGCAGCTCTTTACCAGATGTTACTACTGTTTCTCCTGATTAAACACCATAATAGAAGTCTTAAAGAGTCAAACCTAAAAACAACATAGCCATAACGAACTCTAGAAATTAAATATATATTCAGAAAACCCCCTGCTAAGTAGCAGCTGCAAAAAATACTATTTATTTTATTTTTATTTTAGTTATTTGTTATATGTTATGTGCCCAGACCGGAGGTATCACGGCGTAGGTTACAGAATGCTTACTTGTCTGGTTACAATGCAATACATAGTTACAAAATGCGATACAAGTGTTACAAAGGCTTACGTTTCTGGTTACAGGTTGCCTTCATTATGAGAGTTACAGTTATACTTTGAGAGAAGTTATGGTTCTGCACATAATCCGGTTGCAAACAAATTGGATCATGCGTGAGTCATATGATACAGGGAGAGATGGTAGTTATTCTTCATTCATGAGAGTTGAACGGCCATGCTTTTAACATTTTCTGAAATGTCTGGTGAGAGGGTTTGTCTCTGATGTTGACAGGCAGGGTATTCCATAATGTTGGTGCTAATACCGTGAAGCTATTTCCCACTGCCGTGGATCTTTGGTAGCGGGGGATATATAGGAGTGAGTTATTGCTAGAACTGAGGGTTCTGATATTCTTTTTGTTGGCAATGGCATTGTTCAGATATGTGGGAGCTGTATTGGTAAGACACTTGTGTGTGATACAGAGGGTTTTAAAGGGGATTCTGGCTTTGATGCGGGAGCCAGTGGGCCTCCCTTCTGATCTTAGACTTATGGTTGGATTTTTTTATTCCTACTGCTGCTCGCAGAGCTGTATTTTGAAGGAGTTGTAGTTTGGCAATGTTGGTTTTGGAGGCGCCAAGCATTAGCATATTGCATTAGTCTAGCTTGGATAGAATAAGTGCCCTGGCTAAAGTAATGTAGTTTTGAGGTGTCAGAAATATTTGACTCAACGCAATGGGTTTTAAGGTGTAGGAGGTGGCTGATGAGAGGGCATTGACATGTTTGGTAAGCGTAAGATTGGTTTCAAGGTAAACCCCCAGCATTTTAGCTTGGTGGAGAATAGGGATCGGTGTGCCATCAATAGATATAGAGTTATCTTTGTGGAGAGCTTTTATTTTAGCTGGAGATCCTAAAATGAGGATCTGTGTTTTTTCATTGTTAAGACCAAGACTGGTATTGGCCATCCAGATTTGAATGATGGCGTAGATTTTGTTGAGAGTGATAGTGATGGTGTCTTGCTCGTGGTTGCCCGTAATTGGGATAAGAATCTGCATGTCATCGGCAGAATTTGTATAAATCATGCCCATAGCATCTAGTGCTGCAAAGAGTAGCTTGGTGTAAGCATTGTAGAGGGTTGGTGATGAGCAGGAGCCTTGTGGTACTCCTATCGGGACGGGGATAGGTTCGGCTGCTTCATTGCCTATGCTGATTCTGGAGGTGCGATCGGATAAAAATGATTTGACACAGCGAGTGGCTTGTTGGGAGAAGTTGAAATCTGTAAGGAGGGTGTTACAAAGTTTGTCGTGGTCCACCAGATTGAATGCAGCAGATAGGTCTAAAAGTAGTATAATGCTGAGGATTCCAATGTCTCTTATTATATCCATTTGGATTTTAAAGTCAAGAAGTGCCGTTTCGGTGCTGTCGTTAGGCCGAAATCCAGATTGTCTCGCACCTAGGAGGTGGTTGTCCTCTAAATAGATTTGAATTTGCGAGTAGGCTATTTTGTCAATTATTTTAAGCAGAAGGGGACAGCCGTTATTGGGCAGTAGTTTGTGGGTATCGCCGGGTCCAGGGATGTTTTTTTAAGCAAAGGGGTGACACAGGCTTCTTTGATGCTGCCAGGGACTTCATGGAAGCAAAAGAGGAGTTGACACATTTTGTGATGATGGGTACTAGGGTGGGCGCACATAGTTTGACGAGATTAGATGGGAAGCAGTCTCCTTTAAAGGTAGAGGGTTTGAGTTTGGAGATGGTATCAATGACTTGTTTTTGGCTATCTGAAGTTCATGTTAAAGAGGGAGGAGTGTAAGGCACTTGCTTTGTGGTCTGATGCGTCGTTGAATACTAGATTCACGCCCCAAGCAGTATGAATTTGGTATTTGGTTTGATTTAGGGTGTGATAAGAAGTGGAATATCGGATTCTGGGTGGTTGAGGTGGTTAGGCGCTCTGTAAGTGATGAGAAAGTTGATGGTGGTGTTGGGATTAGTGGTAAGTTTGATGAGTAGTAGTTTGTAGCCTTCCAAGTTGTCACAGGGACAGGATCTGATTTGGAGGCGATTTCTAGCTATGAGGGCAACCCCTCCTGCTAATGAAATAGTGTGGTCTGATCTGAATATGGTGAATTCCTGTGGAATGGCCAGTGTGAGAGTTGGGCCTCACGCTGGGTGCAGCCAAGATTCAGTGATGACTAAGAGATCAAGATTGTGATCTAGGATGAGATCATGTATTTCGATGGCCTGCGTGCCTAGGAAGCGCACGTTGAGGAGTGCTCCTTTGATCGGGGAAGAAGCGCTGGAATGGGGGTGGTGGGGTGGAGCATATGGGTCTGGGTGTTTTGGGTGTTTTTCTTGTTCCTGGCTGGGGTTGATGTGGCAATGCTTTGCATTGCAGCTGTGGGAGAGGTAGGGGAGTGATGTGCTTTGGTTTCCAATTTGGTGAGCTGAGTATTGGTAGTGTGTGGTGGGTTGTGGCAAGAGAGTGCTGGTAGTCTGGCACGTCTAGTGAATCCTTTGTATGGATAGGTATATAGTGGCGGTGGCAGTGGCAGTCTAGTCTTGAGGCAATATGCCCATGGGGATTCGATGCAGGGGAGGGTGTTGGTTATGCTACTGTGGGTACTGTTGCATGGGAGGATATCATCCTTGGTAGAGTAACTAGCGTTGCATATGGGAATGTGGTCATTGGGTTGTAATGGTGGGGGCTGAGGGAACGGGGCAATTTTGGGAAGGAAGCTTGGATGGGAGAGGACACTGTAGAGAGTCCTGGTGGAGCTATGCGAGGTGAAAGGGTGCACAGGCGGGGTGGAAGGAAACAGGAGGGACGATGTGGCTTTGTGTATCTAGGTATAATAAGGTGGCGGGCAGTAGAATCTAAATATAGTCAACAATATGGGAGCAACGCCACGCTATTGGTGTGAGACACCGTGTTAAACGCAGTCGAAATTCCGTAGCGGTTTAGAACAGTATTTAGGCAAATAAGGCTGTGAAGTTGCAGAGGCACTTAGTAATCTAGCAAACAAACTTATCAATGTAGCACGCAGATAACAAATAGTAAGAGGCAGATCTAACAGACAAATAACAATGAATAAAAGGCAGATCAGACAATCTAGCAGGCAAACTGGCAAATCGTGAGAAGCGGATTTAGCAGTCTAAAGGCCAATAACAAATGATAAACGGCAGATCAGACAGTCTAACAGGCAATCTAACAGGTAGTAAGCGGCAGATGTTAGCAGCCCAACAGTCAAATAACAGATGATAAGATTCAAATCTAGTAATCTAACAGACAATTCATTATGGTTGCGTTTTATGGCGTGGCTTATTACTGGTGTGCAGGCTTATACAATATGGTGAGGTACATACAGTAGGGGCTCAATGTAGACATACTGATGCAGTATTATTTGTAATTCGGTTCCGTGGCAGTCTTAGTGAATATAGGATGCAGAAGGCGGTAAAGGACAAGATTTGGCTTTCCGTTATGCTGGGTGGAGATACTATCTCTCGTGATAGGTTTGGTGCGCTGAAGATGACTAGTCATCTATGTGGCCTGCAGCGTGCATGACACCAGATAGTCTGTGGGGACAGGGTGATGATGGGCTATGTGTATAGGTTGGCGAGTGGTGGAGTAGCTCGTGGGATGGAGGGGAGAGAGAACAGAAGGCAGTGACCTAATGTAGAATGTCAGTTACCTAATGTAGAATGTTCATTTGTCTTATGGATTTTTAACAAGAATTTTGGGGATCTTCGCGCTGAACCTACACTTTCATTACTATTCTCATGCTTACCTGTACTGGTGTTTATTAGGGGACGCCAGTGGAAGTGTATCATTGCAGCAGGCCATACTACTTTCCTTTATCTGTGGTATCAACTAGCGCACTGTCTGAATTACGACCACCAGTTTCTTTACTAATGTAGAATATCGTCCCTGTTTCCCGGCTCTCCCGGCTGGGACAGGCTTGGGACAGCGAAGAGCCTTAGTGAGCCTCCGTGTAGTGGGCCGGCACAAGATTAGTTTACAAAAGTCAATGAGCAGCCAATCCGTAGTTGGAATACAGGTCGGTGATGAGGTTAGGCTAGAGGTGTCGAATCGGTGAGCAGGATGGCCATCTTGGCCTCTGTTGCTCCTCGTGGTGCGGAATCGTGGCTTGCTGCACTCCGGTGCAATGTGAATTTCGTTGTTGCTGCAGATTATGGGCATCCGTCAATTATACTTATTTGAATGCAGTGGAATTGCGTCTCACCGCACTGCTGCAGAAGGTAACAAACATACAATATACACTTTATATACAGATCGTTTTATAATGCTGGATTGCTGTTTGTCCAAGCATTGGCAACAAGGGCTGTACGTTGCCCCAGATTCTCTTTAGTAAGACTATTGGCGGTGGGTGGGGTCCTGGCACCCCTGCCCTGTCCCAGTGGATGGATTGGCAGTGCAATAATAACTCCCTATTGATTGTGTAGGCTGCGACCTTCCATTGGCTTTTTTGGCAAGAGGTGGGCCAGTAGGATGAAGCCAGTTGTGTCCCTGTGCATTGTATGCCATGGGCAGCACAGGTGATGAGAAGCTACGTTACTGGCAGGAAGTCCATTGAGCTCAGGGGCGAATATGACAGAAGGGGTCAGGTGCCAGCATCAGTGGGGTGGACCAGCGAGGAGCCCAGGAATTCCCAGGCTGTCGTTTGCCAGGGGTGGCCTGGGTGAAGAGGAGGGGCAAGTCCAAGACCACTGAGATGAAGGTACAGCCCAGGTGAAGACAGGGAGAGGCAGAGCGCCTCGCTCTGAACGAGCCATGGCGGGGACAGGTTACCATTAGCATTGTATAGCACTGGGCCGAACAGCCTTTCAGATAGAAGGTTCAAGGTCTCAGCTGCTTCAATCTTCACAGTGCTCCTTTCGTTCGATCATCATTGAGGCCTTGATTACTTTCAAACTGTTCACGAGACTCCCACAAGTTTTGAAGAGGCCACCTATCGTGTACAGCCCAGGGGGACATGGACTGTGCCAACTAGGGCTGTAAGCATTAAAAAAAAAACAGGAATCCCTCTGTACAACATAAGCATATATTTGCACATGTGCTTTATAGTAGCCCCCATTTATGGGGAGAAGGTGACACACTCCATTCCTTTAAACTAGCCTTCGCATCGTCTTTTGTTGAAGTGTTTCAGGTGTGGTCATTAGATGTTAGTCGTGATATCAACCCGTTTAGTGAGTCTCTTCACTGCTTCTTCATATTTGGAGAATATGTTGATGCCAGCACGGTTCTTCTCAAGGGGCAGTGCATGGAATTCTCTCTGTCCTCCCCAACCTAGTGTTTAGAATAAAGGCTGTTTCTTTTTGCTTTGGGGGTTTAAGCTTCCATTGACTTGAAACTCTTCCTCCGCTGCTGCCTTGAAATCACTCTTAGCCTGGGTGTGGGTAGATATGTGATCTGTGCTTTGCTATTATGTGGCTGACGTCTGTTCACTCTGAAGGGTTTTCCTGCCTTGGTATGCTGGATCATCCGTTCTCACTCTCAGCATCCGTAACCTTCTCTTTCTCACTCTTTTCCATCCTTGCCTTGTATGTACCGTCATTGCAGCACACTTGCCAGTGTCCTTCTCTGTGCTGCTTCCTTGCTTCCCTCTGATCTTCCTCACACTGCCCTGTGTCATATCCCATCTTCTGGTCACTTCATGGTGCAACCCGCAGAAACAAACGTGTGTCGGTATAGAGAGACAGGAAGTAAAACCAACTTCCAGACATCAAATGTATTGCATATGTCGTATAGAGAGACATGAAGTAAAAACCGACTTCCAGACATCGAATTTATTACATATGTCGGTATAGAGAGACAAGAAGTAAAACCAACTTCCAAGACATGGAATTTATAATTTATTACATATGTTGGTATAGAGAGAGAGAAAGTAAAACCAACTCCCAGACATCGAATTTATTACGTATGTCGGTTTAGAGAGACAGGAAGTAAAATCAACTTCCAGACATCGAATTTATTACATATGTCAGTATAAATGGACAAGAAGTAAAACCAACTTCCAGACATCGAATTTATTACATATGTCGGTATAGAGAGACAAGAAGTAAAACCAACTTCCAGACATCAAATTCATTACATATGTCCTATAGAGAGACATGACGTAAAAACTGACTTCCAGACATCGAATTTATTACATATGTCGGTATAGAGATACAAGAAGTAAAACAAACTCCCAGACATTGAATTTATTACATATGACGGTATAGCGAGACAAGAAGTAAAACCAACTTCTAAGACATGGATGGAATTTATTACATATGTCGGTGTAGAGAGACAGAAAGTAAAACCAACTCCCAGACATCGAATTTATTACATATGTCGGTATAGAGAGACAGGAAGTAAAACCAACTTCCAGACTTTGAATTTATTACATACGTCGGTATAGATGGACAAAAAGTAAAACCAACATCCAGACATCGAATTTATTACATATTGGTTTAGAAAATTCATTTAAATAGCGCTCTGTAAAAGACAAACAAATAATTCTATTAAGTGAGACCTTATTGAAAGCACATGTTGTCCATGGGTCAGATTACAGAAAATGTGCACCGGTGAAAGAGCAAAATTGCACCTTAATAGCACGAGTGTAAAATGTGCCCTATTGCTTACACCGTGTAACTTTGCACTTGCACCGATGCAAAGTTTCTGTCATCTGGCCCCTGTGTCCAAAAACGACAGTGCTCAGGGATTTTCCCATCCTAAATTGTAGAGATTCGCTTTGTATTCCTTGTTTCCATAGCTGGTAACTCAGGCCTTAACTAGCGCCCCAGTGCTTGGATAGTACCAGGCACTGGCGCAGGAAGCCCTTTGAAGCATGTGCTGACACGTCACACCTGGGCTGGCTCGGAACAGGCGTGCAGAGGATGAGTTGCAGTGATTAATAAGGCAGCATGCACCGTCCAATGGTGGACAAGGAACTGAGTGCAGGACTGGGGAAAGCAGCTGGCGAACTTTGGAACGAAACTTTGACGGGGGGCAACGCCAGAAGGTAAGGGCAGCCGATCAGCCAGTGAGAGAAAGGCTGACCAGCAAGTTGCTTACTAAGTTTTCATAAAACCTCTGTAGACACACACTTTCAAATCTCTTCAAATACATGACTTTTTTATAATTTCAAATAAAAATATTTGTATCAATCATAAGTATCTGTTCTACAGAGACACCATATGCAGATTTCACAAAATGTGCATTAAAATTCGACCTTTACGCCAGAGTCATCCTAAAAAGAAAGGGCAAACCATATGCTTAACATAGTTTAGTGAAATCATATACATATATATTTTTTATTTATTTAGTATGTTTATTGTGCATTTGGTAATTCAACATTTTACACATGAACAGATCTAAACATAACTGATAAATAAGCTCATTAAAAAACCAAAAAACAACAATATCATATTCATATCAAATCATATTTTTGACAATTACAGAGCTGGGAAATTCAAGGAACTCTTTGTATGAGATAAGAGCTAAAATTAAAACAGAGGTAGCTGCACCCGTTTTGCTGAAATACGGAGCCATCCGAACCTAAACACAAGTACTATACTTGTGGGTGGGTTGACATGGGAAGTCTTAAGCCACCCTTTCGGCCAAAAAAAAAACAAAACTATGCTGGTCCCACTTGCTTCCTCCTGGCTTCATTGTAGGTTGGTGTCCCATAAATAAATATTGGGAGTAATTTGATGAAATACAGCATGTCTTCATGTGAGATTCAGCAGTATGGCCGTCCATTTGGCATTGAATCTAAAGGCAACGATCTGAATAACGAGATTCGATACAGAAGACATAGGTCTACGCAAAGTCCTGTAGATGGGGCATCCATTGTATCTTATATCCAATGTACTAACAAGAAACGTCGACCCGTAGACCCTGTGGCAATTTGATTTCATTTTGCCACCGAGGATAACCCGTGCATCTTTTCCGCCACATGCGAAGATGTACATCGTCAGAGTAGTTATCATCAGATTGTTCTGTGTGTCTTCTCATGGAGTCTTTTCGTATTCCAAGTAAAATTTCATCCAACTAGATCAAAGGCCTCATCACGAGTTGGCGCTAACCCCGGCGGTATTACCCAGGGGCTATGAGCCCTACCGCCAAACCCCCTGGCACTATTAGCGCCGGATCATGGGTTTGGCAGAGCGGTAAATCCCCATTCCCCATTGGGCCCATTCGGGAAAATGTCCCATTTCCCATTGGGCCCAATGGGGAATGTCCGGTGCTATTACTGCCGACAGTAGCAGTGCTGAAAATTGGCAAAATCGCAGCAGATTTGCCCCCAGCTCAGAGCTGTGGGTAAATCCGCCAAGCCCATGATTTGGCAGACCCTTAAATGTGGCAGTAATAGCGTTACTTCCGCATTCATTTAAGGGTTACCGCTAAACTCATGTAGGCAGAAAATAAGCATGACTAGCAGAGGGAACAGTTATCAGTGGATGGTACTATCTAGCTAGAGCGAAGATAAACAGACGAGGGTATGAGGGATGGCCATCATGTGGCCTCCAGAAGTGCCAGAGCAAGACCACTGTCATCCCCTAACCCCATGGAACTGGGACCTCCAACATAGTGCCGGGAGCCATGCAAGTTACTGGCAAGCAACAGTGAGTGCTAGTCTCGAAAAGAACATCCAGAGGATACAATTTGAATTTCTCGTATTAAGGATTTTATTAAACCTAATACATTTCTTATTATGTGAGTTTAATCACAGTTTTATTTTGCACTCAAACAATTATTTATTTAACATAGCAGCAAAAATTGTTTAAAAACACATCATAATTCCATAAAATTCATACTCTTGAATCATTCACACATTTGTCCTCAGCCATACACCATACATTGGCCCATTCATACACAACATCAATAAGTACAAAGTAAAAACACATGAGAGACATCGCAATTCATTCACAATCCAATTATTGTACAAAAATTATTATATTTTATACGAAACAACAACAAACAGAATGACCACAGTGATTCTTGTGGGTGGTCAGTAGTTCGGATAGGCAAAAAATGGAAGATCTTCACAAAATAGCCTTATCCACACTTTCTCTACCGGTTTCGACGTTTTAACATTTTTTGTGTTACGTCTTCATCAGGAGATTTTAATATATTTTCTTGACGGCACCAACAGGAGTCAATCTGTGGTGTATTACCGCTGTCATTAAGATTTTTCAGCCTTCAGATAGAGGATCCCGCTTTTGTAGAAGAATGTACTTAATACTTCAATCCCAACGGGTCTGGTCACAATAGATCTATAGGTGGTGCTGGTAGTGCCCCTAGCTGGATGTTTTTTCAAAAGAACTGCTGCAGTTACCAGGAGAGTGGAACCTGAAGCCGACAGCCAACGACGTGCTGGACCTGTCCCCGGATCAAGTCATGCACACAAACTTTCCCGACCTTCAATACGGACCGGAGATTCACAACAGTGAGTGGCCAGATGTTACGGTCGCATCCAAAGACGCTGTGGTTCCTGGTTCCAGCAATGTGATGTGCAAAAGAACAGCCATATGTTGGCAGAATCAATTTGGGACCAACAGGGTGTCAGCATGCCCTGAGTGGACAGGCATGCTCGGTGGCATCTGGCCGTGATAACTGCCCGCCTGCCTAAACACTGAGTAGAGAGCAACTCAGGAGCCGCTGGCCCTCGAACCTCCATCCCGCCTGCAGTGGAGCACAGCTATCCTTCAAAAGCCGTGAAGACCAGGAACTACGGTAATTATGATGTCTGCTTTTCAATCTTTTTGTAGGGCTCTAAAGCTATAGAAAAAAACACTGAGTCCTATGTGTAATAACTAAGTGGCTTTCACATGACAGTCTATGTTTATTTGTGCACAACTTTTTAGAATCCTGATAATCTTGTTGTATGAAACAATAACCTCAGTGTTTGAATATATGACATTATACACTGGTCCTTCTGAATAAAAGCAGCACCAGTGTATATATCCCACTCTTGCAGAGACTATGCTACTGCCATATATATCATGAATGGGAGTGAATATTCATATGAATGCACATATGCTGCTGTGACTATGCTGCGGAAGGAATAAGCTCTGGCACCAGTTCAGCCACATAGGACGCGTATCCCGGTTCTTTGGCGTAAGTGCCGGTGAATGGGTGGGTAAGTGTTGTGTGGTCACCTTTAGGACTGTGCTGGAATAGATTGTTGAATGCCTGCTATGCTAAGCTTAATGTTCTAAGTTCACCTTGTGAATCGCACCACAGCCATTTGTTGAGAGTCTAGATCACCATACTCTCCACATGTAATCATTGCCTGTCACTTTCGTAAGATACCCCATTCTTATCCACTTCTTCCAATCGACCTTCTTTTCGTTTGCCCTACCTTGCCCAATCAATCAGACAACCCTGAGGCAGGCCTAGCGTGTTACATTTACAGACAATGAAGTACCCAGAGTGTTTTGTGAGCCGATTGGCTCAAGTGGCTAGCCAATCAAAATGTGTGAATTATTCCATCTCTCTGCGACTCGGGGCAGATTTTGGGCTCGGGGATCGCTGGGATTTCCATAATCTGACACGGGGATATGGAAACTGTGAATTCCGCCTCTTCAGCAGAAATTTCACCCAACCTCACCAGATGCCCAAGGAACTTGATCGGCTTTCATGGTGGCCCAGGAGCAGTCAAGAGCTACAACTTAGTCAGGGAGGACTCATGTCTAGCTATTATGGACCTTTCATAAAATGTACTGGAGATAGGCTCCAGTAAAGCCCACTATTTACAAATGTTTTATGATGCTCTTATAAAGCACTAAACCAGATTGTTCACGACTACATTCTGTTCTGATCAATTAATCCTGTTGCAATTTCTGTGTTCACTGTCGAACACACAGTGGGCCAGATTCTCAATTTTTTTGGTGCAGGTGATGAAATGTGCTAACTCATCCCATCACTTGCCCCCCAAAAAGTGCACCCAAATCAACTAAGGGCCTCTGAATGTGTGCATCTGAGATGCTCACATTCAGATGCAGTTTTTCACTCCCTTTGCTCATTTGCGCAAAGAACGGGGCATTTTTGCACATTTCAATACACAACCCGAATCCACAAATGGGATGCGCTTTCAAATGCGCAAAAATTAAAGATCTTCCATTGTGCCTGTTTGGACTAGGTGCGGGGGAAGCCCCAGTGAATGATAGGTTCATTTCTGAACCTTTCATATATTTTCTTTGAAGTGTGAGAGTAGCGGTGTTAATCACTGCTCTCCCACTTGTATTTTCACCTTGCAGAATAATATAAGAATGCATTATTGTATCGCATTTCACTGTGACAGCAGGGCCTGACACTCTGAAATACCCCTGAAGCATCCATGTGGGTGCTGGGACTCTGCAATACATTAGCCTCCGGAGCACTAACGTATTAAATGGGACTGCATAGGGCATCTATGCCCCACTGTTCAGCTACCTCTGAAATGCGCAAGTCACCTTTGAGTATAAGGTTACCTGCACATTTCTAAATTGAGTGCAGATGTAAAATCTGCATATTCAGTGCTTTATTTGTGTGCACTCATTTTGAGAATCTGTACTAGTTTGTCCATTCACATTTGCCCATATAGCACAACTCATATAGCATTCTCACCCTACTGTGGGGAATGCATTGATCACGTGCAGTCCTGAAAGGCTGCGATTTTTCAGAAGATAGCTCAGTGTGGTAAACACTCTTTACAGAGATTTGCGTTCATATGCCAGATCACAGTACCAAATTCCAGCAAGGCAGACTCAGTTTTTCCAATGTCTGAGATTGATAAACTTGCATGTATATTTATTTATTTATTTGATAGTAACACCTGCTTTGCTACAAGACAATGTACCTCATTAGACAGCTCCAGCTATACAAATTAACATAGCATGAGTATGATGCAGGTCTAGAGCTTAGTTCCTTCAGTTAAAGGGGTTTAGAAACTAGCACCCACCCCAGTAAAGAGCATAAAGTGTTAGTCAGCAAAGGTTATTAGGTAGTCAAATTCAAGAGTGTGGAATCAAATTGTTGAGGCTCATATCCTGGCTTTACCAGTGAATGATCAAGTGGTCTCGGATAATGCATACTATCTCACTAGGTACTATTCTGTTGTGTTCTTTGAAAAGGCTTGCCTTTTCATACACTGTGCCACTCTTTAGCTCATTGCCTGATCTTTCTTTTACATAGGCTGTTTGAGTCAAGGGGTCATATACAGAATAGAGCTGACCAAATGTCACCTGCCTATGGTCAGAATATTTTCAGTAGTGCCTATTTAGCACAAGAAATGGTTGCTTTCTTATATAATTTCAAACGTACATCCGCACATCATAAAAAACAGTCAACAAGTCTCTGTGCTGGGTGTATTTCAAGATTTAACGTACAGCAGAAAACCCCTGATAAGTGTTCTAAGTTCACACCAATAGATATTCTGGTACTTTTATATTTAACGTAATGATTAAGAACATGAGGCTGGAATCATTCTACTTTTGCATAACATGCTTCTATAAAGTTTTGTTTTAGAATATTGTCAAGTCAGGTTATCTACTCTCCCCTCTCTGTCTCTGCTTGCTTTCCCTCCTCCAGCTACCCCCCACCCTCTTTCTCCTCCTTTCCTTTTTTTCTCCTCCGATAAGGTCGCTAGACAAGTCCGATCTATGAAAGCCTCATCAAAACAAGTCCATCCCTGCTCCTCTAAAACCATTAAGGACCACATTGATACCCTTGCTCCGGCCCTTGCCAATTTCTGCAACCTCTCCTGATCTTTCCCCTCCCCCCTGAAGCACTCTATTGTGCATCCTCTGCTCAAGAAACCCACGCCGATCCTTCTTGTCCGGCTAAACTATTGCCCAATTTCCATTACTCCCTTTTTGGGTAAACTCCTGGAAAAGCTGGCCATCTCTCAGCTAAACCTTCATTCCAATTCTGTTGGCTCTCTCCATGACCACCAATCTGGCTTCAGAGCTGCCAGAAGCATGGAAACTGCTCTCCTGAACATCCGTGAAAATATGCTCTCCAACCTTGACTCTAACATTCCCTCTGTCCTTATTCCACTGATCTCTCCTCTGCCTTCGACACAGTCAACCACACCACCCTGCTCAACTGTCTCTGTGACAACCTGGGTATCACTGATCAGGCTCTGGCCTGGCTGACCTCTTTCATCTCTGATCAACCCTCCCAGGTACAACTTGGGTCATTCCTTTCATCGATCTCCCTCTCTACCTGTGGTGTTCCCCAGGGTTCTAACCTCTCACCCTGGCTTTTCAACCAATACCTGGAAGCCCTTTCCTACTGCATTTCCATTTTCTGCTCAAACTTCCAGTGCTATGCTGATGACACTCAACTCATTTTCAGGCTGCCCTCTGCCACCTCCTCTCCCTCCCTCATTTCTTTTTGCCTAATTGCCATTCAAAATTAGTGTACTGCCAACGATCTTTGTCTAAATACCAACAAGACTGAGATCCTCCTCATCGGTACACCTTCACCATCCTTTCCCCTTACTCTCTGGTGGGCCTCCCTTGGCCCTCCTCCTACCCCCACCTGCGAGGCCAAGAACCTCAGGGTCATCTTTGACTCCACACTTACCTTCTCTGCACACATCTATGAAGTCTCTAAAAGTCAAACTTCTTACTCCACCTCCTCAGAGGTACTCTGCCTTTCCTCCCCTTCCCCCAGAAGCTCACTGTCTCTCAAGCTCTGGTTCTCTCCGGGTCGGGCTACTGTAACAGCCTCTTTCTAAATCTACCTGCCTCCACTCTCCGCCCTCTACAACTAATCCAGAACAGAACTGCATGACTTGTCCTTGGCCTCAAGCCCTGGGATCGTATCTCTCCAGCTCTGAAATCACTTCATTGGCTCCCAGTGGATGCAAGGATTGGATTTAAAATCCTCTGCATTGTCCACAGGGCTTTCTGGGGCCTGGGTCCAAAATACCTTCAACTATCCCTCCACATATACCTCCCCTCTCGAGCCCTTCGCTCCTCTGCCTCTAACTCTCTCAGGGTCAGTATTTTTTCAAAGAAACGAGCTGGGGGCAGATCTCTGTCTTTGGCTGGAGCCTCCTTTTGGAACAGCCTACCAGCCACTTTGAAACTTGAGGAGAATCATCTCTGGTTCCGGAAGCACCTCAAGACCTTCCTCTTTGCTTCCGCCTTTGCCCCTCTTCTCCCCTGCTAACCTGTTTTTCTCTCTTGGCACTGGGCACCTGGACACCCTTTGTCCTTCGGGACCAGTTACCTGCTCACCCTGCCTCCCTCCAGCGCTGCCTCCAGGCCTCCCATTGCAGTGGGTTCTGTATCTGTACCCATACAGCCCCCCACTCTTCCTCTGCATTTATCAGATATACCCTATCTGACTAATCTTGCACTTGCCACTTGCTGGCTGCACTACCACTTTTTCATTGCCTGTATTTATTCATTTATTTAACTTATTCTTTTCTCTCCTTTGTTCTGCACTTTCCACTTCTCCCACTTCCATGCACTTTCCCCCTTTTCCCTTCTCCATGCACTTGCGCGTTCTTAATGTCACTGGGCCTAGTAAGATCGTTCTTTTTATTTTTTGTTTTCCCTTGTTCCCCTCCCTTTGCTTGGTCGCGCTCTGAAACACTTGTGTACGAGTGCGATATAAATAAAATATCATATCATATCATATTATATGATTTGGGTACTTTCCAAGTCAGTTCTACAAAACCGGGTATTATTTTAATTCATGAAAGTAAGCCATTCACATATAATTGTACGTTGCTGTGTGATAAGTACTGGGAAACAATGTGTCAAGTACAGAAATTGCAGATTGGTTCAAATCCCAGCTTCACCTCAAAACCACTGTTTGTGAACCTGGGCAATTAATTTCATCTTGTGGTGCCTAACCTGTCAAAACTGCCATTCTCTCCAAATTTCAAGTTGACTGCCCCTGAAAGTGATTTAGTTCTCAAGATATGCTCTTAAAAAAAACGTGTTTATGGTTTAGTAAGCTATAGTCTTCTTCATGTAAAATTATAGTGGACTTGATATATTGCATACCACCAAGTCATTTGTTTGTTCACTGACTAATATCGATACAGCTTGAAAACCATAGCTCTCGTCTAATCTCAGTCTACGTTAGCATATGTGCACCTGTCCGGTAGCTTCTAATTTATATCCACTATTTCTTCTATGCAGTGGTATGTGTACCTTTCCCATTGCTTCCAATTTCTCAGCATGCTTGAACACGTTTACATTCTGCTAATATGCGAGCACTATCTGTGCTAGGTTATGTGTACCTTTTTCATGTGATTACAATGCGCGTGACTGCTATTTTTATCTTTGGCTAATAAGCTGCACAAAAGCGCCACCTATAAGCCAAGACTATTGCATTGGAGTACAGCAGAAATGGAGCTGGGATGTGAGGAGGGATACATCGCCTCTGGGTGTTTGGTTATTTACCCATCTATTGACTGACCTTCGCCATGCTAATCCCTATGGCCATTCCCACCCACTAGCGGCTCCTCCCTGCCCAAAATACATCCTCCTAGGATCTCTTTGAGATAGCATATCAAGCTGTAACATCACTTTGGCCTGCTCTGAGAGGTAATTGCATAGTTGCAGTTTAAAATGTGCTACTGGTCCAATAAACATAAACATGTCTTAACAAGTGTGCCTTCATTCTCTTGATGCATAAGCAGTACGCATGTCCTTGCATCAAAAGCCTTTTAAAAACAAGCATTGGCAAAGACAATAATTTTGGCTTGTGTTCAGTTATTAGATAGGCATTTTACAGGAACAGCTATCAAATGCCCACGTAATCACACCATTTTCCAGTTGTTGCCATTTTATGGCCAGGTGCTACCATTATGGCAGTGCGTGGTATATGTGTATCTCATGCCTACACAAAAGCCAACACTGTTGACTTTGCCAATGCTTGTTAAAATGTGTCCTGTACCCTTTTCATCGACTGCTAATGTTGCCCTTGAACGGACACATGTTTATTATTTTGATTCCAGGAAGTCTGAAGAGTGTAAGAGATTGAAAGGGAATACCCACACCTATTTTTATTGTTGTGGAGCAGCATATCAAGCTGTGTGTTTTGAGCATAGTAAGAGTGGTGGGGGCAAGAAGAGAGATTCTGGATTACTTCATTTTTCTTTTGGGGTGGGTGGGCCAAAAGAGTCTGTGACCCGGGCCCACAATTCCTTAAAATAGCCCTGTCGCTGACATCACCAAGCCCTCCAGGCACAGTGATGCTGGGAGTCAATGTATATATCTGCAAAGGGTGCACTAATGTATTCACGTGGCCCGGGCTATACAGCTCTCCAACGTGTCACCAAATAATGGAAAGGTTACCTTTGTGAAAAAGTCCACGTGTTCGTTTTTGAACTGTTGACGTCATTTACAGGTAATCAACGACGTCAGGCCTTGTTTATTTATTTATTTATAACATTTGTAGCCGTGCTCTCAACACATGGGCATCCAGGCACTAGTTATGGTACAGTTTACATTTGTTCTAGACTGCGTTAAATATCGGGTGGCTAACAGAATAGTTAATGCTATTCTTATGCAGTGGTTTGAATGTTAATAATCTTGTCTTTACCTTGGTAACAGCCAAATGAATACATCTATTGTTCATATCACTTTTTCTGCTTCATGCTCTGTACAAAAAGAGTACTTTGAACTTTAGGATCCATCATAGGCCTCTCTGCTGGGACTGTTGGCAAAGGTGGACATTGCTACAAAGTTTTTGGTGAGGAAACAGCTTTCTCATACATCTACCAAATCTAATTCAACGGTCACACTTGCAGAAACAGCACAGGAAGACCTTTTCCTTGCAGGGTCCACACTGTCTTGCATCTTCTTCTGTAATAGCCAATCTACTCCCACTGTTTCTGTAGACATGCATTTAAAAGAGAGTATGCGTTCATCAGTGGCTTAACACCAAAAGTGAGGGCTCCCCTGCAAGCCGTTCTGAGGAGGCCTCCCAAGCCAAGCACCTCAAAGAAACGTAGGCCACCCCAGACTCTCCTGAGCCGGCCTGTTGCATCATGCATGTGCAATGCGCTTGATGATCATGCTGTTGCAGGTCCACACTGTGCCTTTCACTGCATGAAAGTTGTAAATATGTTTTTGAACCGAAAGTTAGATTTTTAACCTATTGTTTAAACAAAGTTGGCAGCACTTGGCCTCTGGCACCCGAACATACCAGGCACCACTGTGCGTGGCCAATACAATAATTATGCGCATGGCAGTTTTGGGTGGCAGCTTATGGTGCAGGAGGGTGGGCAGCTCCTGAGGGGCACTGCCATTGTAAATGATTCAACGTCTGTGATGGCAGGTCATTTTTTCTAGTGGATGGGCATTCAAATTTCTCAGTTAGTTTGTGCGTCCCAGTATAGCGGGAGACTACCAAGCAATTTAAGGGGCCCGGTGGTGTTCTGCAGGGGGAACATTTCTTTTATAACAATTTGGTGAAATAATGCATTTGAGAGCACAATTATTGAGAAAAAGGTAAAAAGCAATCGAACTTACAATCAGTTCTCTAGGGAAAGACATTAAAAAATCCAGAAAATGCCATGTCACCAACAATGCACAGAAGCATTTTACATTTTCATGATACATGTGTTCACAATAACGGCCAGTACTGCCACTGTAAACAGTTTCTACAGCTGCACACAGGATATATGTCAGCATGCAAATGAGGTTACAGCCACAATCTATAACTGTATTATCAGTGTAAATCACTTTCCCAAAGATGCAGCCACAATTTATGCCAGTAAGACAACAGTATCACTGTCATGAAGTTGCGGCTATAGTTGATGCCAGTATGGTCAATGTAAATCACTTTCATGAAGATGCCACTGCAATCCATACCTGAGTTTCCAATAAAGCAAGTGGATGTTATTGCACACATAAAATAAACTTGCATTGTGTGAAATCAATGTTGTGACGTTCAGCCACCCCCCATGCAGACATCACACTTGCACTGAGACACACATGTGGCATACAGAAACAGTCACCCTCACACACAGACTCGGTCAAGTAACTTTATAAACACACATGCACATTGCAATATTTTCACACACCTTAACAAAGAAACAGTTTTTTTTTTTTTTTTTACTTACCTTCAAGTTCACACCATTCAGTGCTATTTTCTCAGTCCTGGCGGGTACCATGACATTCATGGCATGCTCCTCCGGGAACAGGTTGCGCTACCCGTTGGGCTCTTGTTACCTACAACCATTGTGGGAAGCAGTAAGTGGCATGGAGCATAGTTCATGGCTGGACGGTTGCCCACTTCAGGTCATCCTATTATGGCAGTGGCAAACACATGCAGGAGGACATTACTCCATTCACAAGGGCAATCCTAACTCCTGATGTGCACTGTCTTATTGCCGAAGCATGCCCACAGCTAAAAGCAGGACCGGACGCCCTTGCGTAGACACAGCGTACACAATGACCAACTAGCTGATGGGATCAATTGCACTTCTGTTAGGGTCTGCTGTGCATTTCCACAAACATTGTATTATTTTTGCTAATAAACCAATGGCAGCACCGGTGTGCATTTGAACACACGTACAGCACGGCCTTGCGCATAGTATGTTAATTTCGGCCCTTGTGGTGATTTATTTTGGCTATCGCTAACCTACATTAGTTTATCCCTCCTGACCAGGGGCACCACCATGGCTCTGCGCCCGGAAACACTGCCCCGTGGCATACTGCAAAGTATAGTCAACCCAGGGAAATGGAAAGCTACTTTGTGTGGACAAATACGCTGTCGCATTGCGGTACACATTTACATCCCAGGTGCAGCAGAGAACAGTTCTTCATTCAATTTGAAAAAGCAAATTATGTCCTCAAATTCCATTAGCAGAGGCGTCATATATCATGATTTGTTATTGTTTGCTGAGGGGGTCATTAAATTTCATCATATTTGTTAAACCCTCCTGTTAACTTCCTAAATAAAGTACAGTCATGTTCAGCTCCCCTTTATATTGATGTTTTTGCATTAGTTCGGCAGTGTTGGTTCTCTTACCTGATGAATTCCCTATTGTAACACGCTTTAATAATACTAATGGTGTCGTATTGTTCAGTCCTCTGCGCCACCACGACCCGCCCCCACGCCCACGCAGCCCTTTCTCTGCCTCCATGTGTCTTCCTGTCCCTCTCTCCTATGCAGTGCTTGCTCTCCTGCCTTTTCTGATTTGCCTCCTCATTCGCTAGGGCTCTTTCATGCCTCCCAATCCCTTGCAGTGGTTCAAGGTCTCATGCCGTGACCCACCTTCCATTTTACGTCCACAGTGCGTTCTCACTCTGCACCCCCTGCCTGCGCATCTCAATGCAGCAGTCCCTGTTCTCTCTTTCTTTGGCTCATCTGTTACTTTCTCCCACTCAAAGTCGGGGATCTACGGCCTTGCGCTTTCCAGATGTTTTAGACAACTCCCATGATCCCTAGCCAGCACAGTCAAAGGTGAAGGATCAGGGGAGATGTAGTCTAAAACACCTGAAGAGCAATAGGTTGCAGACCCCTGCCCTAAGTGCAGAGCTGCCCTCCGGATGGGCCGCGCGGGCGACCTCCTAGGGCGCCCTGCCATTAACCCCCCACCATGGCAGCTTGGGGGAGTCTTTTAAGGTCTTCACGGAGTTGGTGTGGTGGGAGAATGTGTGGCAGGCGCCCTATTGAAATTAAATGCGCTCTGCTCTCTGGAGCCTATTGAAAAATGTGGTGCTCTCTGCGCACTGGAGAGAGGGGAGAGGCAGCACTACATTTTGTTTTGCTGCTCAGGGCTGTACGGCCGCTAAGGCCGGCCCTGCCTAAGTGGTTCTGTCAAACCCGGCTTGTCTCTCTTATCCTCTGTATCTCAACGTTAGTACTTATTATCTCTTCCCTCTCGCATTCCCTCTCTCGCCCATCATTAACTTCTTTCCTGAAATGGCCCAAGCCCTCCAGTCTCTTTCCTCTGCAAGTCCTTACCGCCTTGATTTCTCTCTGTGGGACCCCTCTTGTTTACACTTCCCGCTTTCCTCTGCCTTCTCTTCTCACACAGCAGTTTTTTCTCCCTACACTAGCTCTTATTAAGAGTTCTCCTTCTGCCTTCTCCCCATTGCCTGTCCTTATATTAAGAACATTTTAAACTGTGGTGTTTGCAGTTTATTGTATTGCTACTCTTTTATCGTACCAACATTCCCTACGATCCTCTACTCCAACTTTGCAACCCCTGATCCCCCCTGGCTCAAATTTGATTTAAAACAACAATCTAAACAGTGAGGGTTCAAATTAGTCTGAATTATTCAAACCAATTGCAACTAAAAGTCAAAATGATTCCAAAGATTTGAGTCTGAGGTGTACATCCTGTACTGCGAAATGGGTGTCACACACTTAACGAGTACGAACCGTCTATTGTGCAAAACAAGGAAGCAAAATGGGCCGGGGCAGACCACTAACAGAGGCGGAGCGAAAGATAAGTAGGAAGTAGGCACTGTAAGGGGAAGGGGGGTGCAGGGAGGCGGCAGAAGGACTGTGGAGTGGAGTCGGTTGGATAAGGAAGGAAATGTGGTGGGGAGTGTTGTGGGCTGCCTCCGGTCCCTGGGGCAGCCCACAGATGTTATCGGGATCACCCGACAAGGAAAGTTACGCCGGTGGCAGCCAGCAAATCTTTGGTAGGGGAACACCCTACGGCGCTGGGTGTCACCGGGCGCAGGCTTCACGATGTGGGGGGGGTTCACACCCAGTCTCCAGCAGCCACGGCTCCGAGGACACTCGGGCCGCGCTGCACACTAGGCCACGACCACGTGGCAGGCCCACAACCCACAAAGGCACAGACACGAGTTCCCACTTCCTGGGGCTCCGCTGCTCTTCCCTCGCAGCGCCAGCAGAGCCCCTTTTATTATGTGAGCGTGCGAGCGTCATGACACAGTCATGACGCTCACATCAGCAAAACACTAGACCACCACACACCATCCCTCCTTTATTATAAACAAAGAAAATCAAAAACCCCACCGCAAACATTGGGTGCATTCGAGTCCCCGCACCACCTAAAAGCTACTGAAGATTCAAACATTTTAACACTGCAAAACAAACAGGTGTGTTCCAGTCCTCACACCATGGGGCCCGACGACGGGCTCCTCCGACTCAGAAGACCCCAGGATCAAACTGGCCACCGGTGCCGCTGCAGGACAAGAAGAATATGTTCTCTTCATATTCCTCCTCCCCCATGTCATACGGTACTTCTCGGGTCCCTTCCGCCACCTGGACCGCCGCCACCTTGGGGGTCCTTCTCCCCTTTTCCACATTCCCCCCGATGTCCCCACCATGCAGGCTGGGGCTGGGGCTAGGCACACCCGTGCAAAGTGGTCTCCTTTCCCGCACCTTCCACAGATCTGTCCTATCGCTGGGCAGTCCTGTAGGTGTGGAAGATCCCACCCACACTGATTGCATATTGTGGCATTGAGGTCTCTCCTCGGCCGGTCTCCCCTCCTCACCACTCTTCCTCCTGGCCACCTGCCGACAGCGGCCACCTCCTCAACCTTCACTCGCTGCATGGGGACCTATGTCTTGAGGTGGTGTCTAGAGGAGTCCATGACTGAGGCCCGCACCTCTGCCAGTTCCTGGGCCCAGCCAAGCTCTAGTATTCAATCAAGGGTCAGCGCTGGGGCCCTCAGAACCTGCTTGCGCAGTTTGGTGGAGCTGCAGCCGTAGATTATCTGCGCCCGGATCTCGTCCTCCTCAAAATTCCCCAGGGCACAGGACACGCAGCTTCCGTGGAATGCATCGAGGCTTTCCCCTTCCTCCTGCCTCGCACACCTCATCCTGAACCGTTCATAGTCTCTGTTGACAATGGGTCCGAAGTACTCGTTCAGGGCTGCGAGGGCTGCATCGTATGACTGATCTCTGGGCCTTAGTGTCTTGAACAGCCTCTGAACGGCCAGTCCAGCAGAGTACAGGAGTGTTGGGCGTTTGGCTGCGTCTTTGATCTCCATTGCAGCAAAGTACAACTCTAGGTTCTCCACCCAGGCCACCCACCGGGTCCCCAGACTTGCAGGCGCACCCAGGACATTGAAGTGGGGGTATTGGTGCTAGCTGACCCCGACATTTCCCCTCGTCGTCCGACATGCTGAATGTTGTTGGGGATGCCAGCTGAAGTCACCAGTGTTGAGGGGTGCCCGCAGTTACTGGGGCTCAGGTAGATGGACCACCTTGTGGGGAGGTCTCTTGGCAGCACTCAGACGCTCCCGGGGTAATCGTTTCCCTTTCGGGGGTGTTGGTGGTGGCAGACCGGGGCGTCCCCGCTGCACTATACACCAATCTGGGCACACAATTTCTTAGCCCTGATGGCGACACCTGTTTTTCCGCCCCTTGGTTGATTTCACCGGGGCCGCCCAGTTCCTCCTGCCCAGGGTGCACGAGCACTCCAGGTGGAGCCGCAACCCCTAGGGCCCCGCCAGGTACAGCTATGGGGTTTAGATGACACCCCTCTTGCAGGCAGTTTATTCTATTTCCAGTCCTTGATTTTCACCCAGATACAGCCCGGGGCTCGAGGGGTTTCCTCTTCTCACCTGCCCCGAGCAGGACGTTCTCGCTGGCGAACTCACACAATTGGGTTCTGCCCCTTTCCTTTGTCCTCAGGGCCAGGCCAGTGCTGGGGCCACACCCCTTTTCTTCCACGGGCAGCCCTCAGGCTTGCTGGGGCCATGCCCCTTTTCTTTGTTGGGCGCCGCTGGGGCCACGCCCCTTCCTGCGTTGGCCCGCTCTCAGCCCGAATTCTGGGGGGCAGGGAGGACTGCAAAACAGCCCCACTCCGTGGAGATCACCGCTGGCCACAACGGGCCGCGCACTCCACGGCCCCCACCGACTCATCCGTACATCGGGGCTGCTTCTCCGCTGTGGTCACGCACCTTTTCTGCATGCGGCCTCGCCACCACCCAACTGCTCATGCACCCTCGTGCAGTGCACCGCCAGGGCCTGGGGACGGGTGCTGGTGGTGCCCGATGACAAAGGGGCGCGTGGGCACCAGTTTCATCCAACGCTCCCTCCACACGCGGCCGATGCCGCGACATGGGCCACTGTAGGGCCGCCCTCGGCAGGATACCCCATCTCTACCACACGGCCGCCGACTGCGGCCGTGTGCGCGGATCCTTTCTTCCGCCCGCCACGAACACCAACAGGCAGGCGCGACTTCATTGCCAGAGTTGTGGGCTGCCTCTGGTCCCCAGAGAATACCCCCAAGTAACACGCATGTGGGGGAGGGGCAGGTTGAGGAGTAGGACCAGCTGAATGGCATTAGTAAGAAAAATGGAAAGTGTGAAGAAGGGTATGGGAAGTGTGTTTAAGAGGCAGGTGCCCCTAACACATAAGGAGGCGGCGAGAAGACAGTATGTGCCCTGGTCTATGATGAATAAGAATACTTTAATTAAGACCCTCCCACAACTCACAGCAGGGGCGGGCAAGTGGATATATGAGTTTGAAAAGCAAACAGCAGTTGTGCCCCTGCCAATAGGGGATATAAAGATCTTGATGGTTGCTATAATAGGGGACCAGGCTGGGGACGTGTGGGTTAAAGCCAGGTATCCAGGAATGACCCTGTGGGGTGATGAACATGATGGAGCATTGTTTAACGGAATTAAAGCACAGGTTTGGGATGCGTTAAGGAAAGCTTTCCCGGATACCCCTGCTGGGTGTCCTGACCCACGTTTAAGCTATCATGCTACAACATTTGGTGCTGTGGGCTTAGAAAAGTCAAGATCGCGGAAAACCCACATGTGCGCCGAAATCCAGGAAAGCTGCGCAGTTTGTGCGCACACCAAAATGGTTGCCTCACTTGCCACCCACCAGTGCGAGAATGAAAGGCCGGGTTGCCATGAGGGAAATGGGTTGCCAAAGGAAAAACAGTAGCGCCGGTTAGCTTCAAAGCGCTTTAAAACCACCATTGGACTACCCGCACAGTAGTCTGAAACCATTGGGAATGGCAATGCTGATTGCCAAATGCAACTAGAATTGTGGGGAATTCATTCTTAAATCCCAAAAATGGGTGCAGTACCAGTACTCACCACTATCCAAAAGCCGGCAATTTAAAACAACACCAGATTTGACTTTTTTGTAGAAAACTGAATAAATGAACCCAAAACATGCCAAAGAAAGACTTACTGAGAGGTGGATACAATGTAAAGTGATATTCTGAAGTGACTTGAAGGTTTATAACAAGACTGGCTGAGCTGTGGATTGCAGCAGTTTAAGTTGCACTGGGTTAAAGACACTAAAATCGAAAATGTTTAGATTAAATGAGTGACCTATGTTTGGTGTCACATGCCTTTGTAACTGTTGAAATGCCATAGTTTTGCACTTAGAATCAGCATTCTAGCTGCATATGTAAAAATGTTTAGTTTTATTTGAATGCAGGAACTGGGGAACAAAAAGTGACATTTTATCTGAAACTGGCTTAAAGAGATTCCAATTCTGCCTGGCAACTACCCCCATCAGGAGTGAAACTTGAGTCACAGCTGTGTTCCCAGGCCTAGCTGCCCTTTTGCTGCTCACACTAAGGATATGCCATCTATCTGATAATTGAATTACCTGTGCTCTGCAGGAAAGTGAACAAAGCCCTGTCCTGGCTCAGGCAAAGGTTTTATTGGCAGGAGTCGTAAATGGTCGTAAAAAGTGGCTTCCTCCTGAGGAAAGGGGAGGGGCACTGCCTGTGAGAGCAAGCTGGCTTGGCAGAACTGGAAAAACCAGTATTTCTACCTTGTGCTGGGAGGAAACCACACCCCTTTGGAGCCAGAACATAACTCTAAAAAGATGAATAACTCATAGAGCGGACATGTGAAAATTTTATAAATGATACCATAATTCTTGTGATTTTTCTGCCCACAGTTTAAGAGGTTTTTAGAACCGGTGGTATGTTCAGGGGGGTGTTAGCGGAAAAGTGGATATTACTCTAAATGTATGCATGTTAAAAGTCTGAAACTTCATCAGTTAATGTCCATACTCCCTGCGCACATGTATGTAAAGTTGGGTCAATGTCAGAAATTGAAAAATCAGTTAAAAAGTCAATTATGTGCCATTTCTGAATGCAAGCTCTTAGAAACAGCAGATTTGGACAGAGACATGGCTAAATTCAGCCACACCATGTATATGTAATTTCAAGCAACTGTGTAACTGTGAAATATGTCTTTTATTATCAAATATAGAATGTGTGCAATCTGACAGAGGAGTGTCCTATCTGCAAGCCATAAAATGACATCCCTCTGACTCACAGTTCATTCCCCAATCAAATGATAAATGGAAGTTTGACCAATTAGAAGCTGAGAGAGAGGTAGGGTCAGTGATGCTAGAACACACCCACATTCTAAACACATAAAAGCAGACAGACAGGACAGATAGGGACCTTCAATTCCATCTGCAGCTGGAAGCTCTGCCGGAAAAATCCATACTTACCTCCATCAACCTCCAGAAAGCCAAACTAGAGACTTCAATCTATCCAGAACTAAGAGACCAGACCAGAGAGAAAGCAGTGCTGTACCCAGAGAGACCCAGACCAGCAGAGAGAGCTGACCCAGATCACTGTGAAGTGCAGAGGCCAGACCAGACCAGACCAGAGTCTAAAATCTGACCAGATCCGTGGCGTGGCCCATTTCACTCAAGAATATAGTGTGAGTACCTAGAAAACTGTGCAGATCCAATCTCCTAGTTAAAATAATATAATTCAATCTATTAACCTAAGTAGAACTGCCTGATAGATCCAAATCTGTCACCTGTCATTCATTTGCAAAGCTGTCACTTGTCATTTTCTAGTTGCAAGCTGCACGTGTCTTTTTGAACTTTAAAATTTCAAATCTGAAAAACGACCTTTATTTAATCGCTCATATCTCCGCAACCGTTTGTGCTAGAGACTCGCAGTAACTTTCATTTGGAAGATGAGATCCTAGGCTTTCCTAGGACCCCAAAATGATAGAGATAGTCCTTGTGGTTCCTCTGTAATAGCGCTCGACGCATCCGCGAATTTTGCCGCGATTTGCAAATTTCTTCATGTTTAAAAACTGCTGCTGCTTGCCTTCCATTTGCCAGAAATTCGTTTAACCTGCTAATCATTCCTGAATCATTGCAAGAGTGAGCCTGAGCTAATATTAACTAGATACCATTCACCCTGAACCTCTGAAAGGGAATTAAAAGCATTTTAGCATATTTTTTTAATTCATTGCCAGCACATATCAAAGCAATTTGGGCCTGTGTTTTCAAACTTCTGTAGTCTAAGCTTGCTGGGGTGAACTGAATTACAGTTGATTGCATTTCTGAGAACTGTGTGCTTCCTTCCATTTCCTTGCATTGTATCAAAGGGGGGGAGGGGATTGCCAGAGAAAAGTGATTACATTGTTTGGTTGAAATCATATTGAGTATTTTCTGTACTGCATTCATTGAATATTGCATCCACCTGAGCTTACATAAAGCATCCTCTACCACATTATACTTTTGTTCCTATTTACCAGTGTGCTACCTTATCCATTTCATGTCAACTCATTAGTGATTATAAGAAGTGTGCTAGTGCCAGATTCTCCGTTGTTGATCTTTATCATATCAGATTAAGTGTGCTATTCAATTATTAATTTATTATAAAGTGTGATATATATATATATTTTAAATTATCAAATAAACCTTTTAAACTTGCAAAACAGAACTACTTCTTGGCTCAGTGGGGTCAGGGGGATTCCAAGAGAGGGGTGTTATATAGGGGTAGTCATCCAGAACGCATGAACTGGACATAAAGATATATCAATAAGGGTTTTCATTCAGTATTATAGACTAGGCGTTGACTTAGCTGTAGTGTTGAATTGAATCCTCTTACAAATTGGGGGCTCGAGCCGAGACGTTGGGTTAGATTTACCACTTGTGCAGCTTAATACAGTGTGCTAACTGACGGGATACATACATCTGGTCGGATCACCACGCTGCATTACGCTGTGAAGCATTCCTCAAAAGGGACACTCCAAGAAAAGTTCTGTTCTGCAAAAAAATAAAATACTAACTCCTGTAAGTCAGGACAGAGACCAATCTCTAGAATGACGACCTTGGTAGATATGAAAATAGCCAGAGAGCACTTCTTACATAAACTATTTGTGAGAGGTGAATGGGCTGAGCAGGGCCAGGATGCCTGGTTGCAGGCCATCACACGACAGGTCACTGAAACAGGGTCAGACTCATGGAGAGATCAGGGTCCATTACATGTGGCCCTGAGTGAACTATATATGGCTCCTAAAGCCAAAGAGGAACACAATAAGATTGCCAGGATAGCAGCATACCTGTACCTATATATGGGAGACATGCAGGATAGATGTGCTGAAAGCCAAAATCTGGCAAATAGGCAACAGATGGTGTTAGAGAAGGTCCAATCTGACCTGGTCTCTTCTGAGCAGAGGCTGCAGAGGAGCCAGGAGTCAGAAAATGACAGCAGACTGTACATCACTAAAATAAAGGAGGATATGGATGTGCTGCAAAAGGAAAAGTCAGAACAGGATACCAGATTTCTGGCCTTGCAGAAGGAACACCAAGAAGGTTTGGACTCCCTACTGCAAAGCCAGAAAAAGCTGGAGCAACAACTGGACTTCAACAGGGTATGTGCTGAGCAGGTAGTCACCCTGCAAGGCCACCTAGATAGAGTGAAGGCAGAGAGCAACAAACTAATTCTGAAAGACCTGGATACCCAGGCAGAGTTTGATCAGGAGCGCCAGAATGCTGGTGCCTTCCAAAGGCAAAGGGACGACCTGGCAGCACAGATGCAGGCTCTCAGTCAGGAAAGGGATACCTTAGGCCAGGAAGTCTGCCATTTAAAAAGAAAAATGGAAGAAAATCACCTGACCCACCAGGGACTGGGTGACCTCCAAAAAGAACACCAGAACTTGCTAGAGCACACCAGGAGGGTGGAGGATGCTCTAGCAAGAAAGGAGCAGGCCAATAGGGACACAGCTCAGGAGGTAACCCTCCTGCAGCAAAGACTGGCCCAGTTCTCCAGGACCAACCAGGAAGCACAGAGGGAAAATGAGGCTCTCTGCCAGCACAATGAGAGGCTCCAGCAACAGGTAGCGATGCAGGAGAAACTGATAGAGTCGAGTAAGGCCTTAACAGAGGAACTGAAAGCACAAATGCAGGCTCTTGCATTGCAACAGGGAGCAGGGGCGGATAGAGATGAGGTCCACTGGGAAAGAGAGACTCCTGACCATAACCACAGGAGCCCTAACACCAGGGGCCTTCATCTCCCCCAGTCCCTGGACTCTACCACCCCCATGTCCCCTGGCGCACATGAGCACAGGGCTGCAGGGATGGCAGATTACTATCCAGCTAAGAGTATGGGGCTCATAGGCCAGTACCACTCAGGAATAGAGGGGTGGGCATCCGGGTATGGGCACCCAAGTACAGTACAGTTCAGTGGGGAACCCGAGGAGAGTAGGCCCATTAAGGGCATCCTGAAAACCTCTGCCCAGTTAGGTCAGTGGAGGGGGTACCCATCAAATCCTGGCAGCAAGGAGGAATCTGAAGACTCCTCTGAACTGCGCAGGACACAGGAGACCAGGTCCCCACATTCTGCCAGCCATTCCCAGGCTCGCAGAATCCGGGAAAACCTGGAAGATCAGACGGGAACCTCTGGGAGCAGTGCCTCTGAGTCCGAGGATGAATGGACAAGGGTTACCCGAACCAAAAAGGCCAATAAGGCAAAAAGGGCCTTGCTTAAGGACCCCTTAAAGCAGACTAAGGCGATCAGGAGCGTCATCACGCCTTACCATAAGAACGCTAAGTATTCTGTTTGGGAGCACTTAGAGTTGTTTGAACAAATGATGGAGACTTTCCATTTGAAGGACAGCCAAAGCTGTATTCAATATGTAAAGTGGACATTCTCCCCGGAATACTCCAGTTTCTTTGCGGGGCTGGAGGATCAAAATCATTTAAGATGGTCCACATATAAGGCGGCCATCCTGAAACATTTTTCTGTTCACAGAAATCCTCAAGAGGGTCGCAAGGCAGCCTACAATTTGCAATGTGGGGAGGATCAGGCCCCACAAGAATTTGTGCAGGAGTTAAAGCGTGCTTTTGCACAGACCACAAGAAGGGTGCGCACAGATAGTAGAGAGTTCATAAATACGTTTTTCCATGCCTTGCCCAAATACATCATGACCCAGCTCGTGAGGGATTTTCACGAGAAAAGATCCTTAGATTGGGTCATTGAACAGGCTACCCGGATCTATGAGGTGCAGAAACCGATAGATAGCAAAAGTAATGCCCAGAAAAACCCCAAAGCCAACACCACCCCTGCTGCTGCCAAGGTGGCAGAGGTAAAGGTCACCCCCGTTTTAGATTTGGAGATGGGGGGGCCTAAAAACCTACCTGCACCTAATAATGCTAGGCCCAGAAGGTCCTCGGGCCAGTCACAGGCAGGGAGCCAGGGAGGCAGCCCCACAAATGGGGTCCCTCGCTCTCCTGATTATGTAAGTCCCCGTTACAAGGGAAACAGACCCATCCTGGGTTATGTGTGGACTCCTCCAGCCCAAGGGGGGGGATCCAGCCAAGCACCTAACCCAGGGAACTTCCCTCCAAACTTCCCACAGGAGGGCAGAAATTTACCAAACCCTGGGCAGAACTTTTTCCCCAGATATCCTCCCGACTTTCAGCCCCAAAACCATCCATCCATCTTTCCCCAATTCCCTGAGCCCAGACCACTGAATCCGGGAGAGGGGAGGCCAAGGGTGGAGGGGTACCCAAATCTTCCCAACCCGGGGTATTACCAGAGGAGGGACAGCTACCCTTCCCGGGATCAGCCCAGGGGAGAAAACAGGGCCCCGTATCAGCCTGAGCGGGTTTCCCAGTTAGAGCGCCAGGTTCAAAACATGGCGCGGGATCTGGGTCACATACTGAGGGCTCAGCAGAACCCTCAGATGGGCGTGCCGGCGCAGAACGCACCCAACTCTGGACCTGGTGCTCCAGAACAATGACGGGGGCAGCACCCCGATAACTCACCGGTTCCCAGGGAGGAGGCACAAAGGGAAGGGGGGTGTAAAGCCTTGGAGGAAGCTTCCTTCCTCACTTGTAAACAGCCCCTGGAAACCCAGGAACCGGAAACGAAATCTCTTGCCCCTGAAAGTCTGCCTCCTAAGGAGCAGAGGGGGGGTAGGAGAAACAAAAGACCCAAACAGGCTCAGTTTGAGGAGGAGGTACAGATCTTCCAATTTGAGGGAGAGGGATCCTCAGAGGATCCTGGGAAAAGGATCTTCTCCTTCAGAGAGGGGGGAACTCCCCCCAAAGAAAAATGGGTCCCTAGGGATGCAAATCCAGACTGGGGAGATGTGGAGACTGAGCTACCGCCGCCCACCATCTCATCCCAGAACCAACAGCAAGAAAATCCCCTGGTTCAAACCCATCCTGGGGACTGCCTCCAAAAAGGGGGGGGCAGCCCAGAACCGGAACCAGGGGAACCCACAATGGCTCTGATCTCCAGTTGCCAACTTTTTCTTTCAGATTCCCAAGACTCTCCACAGAATTCTGCCCAAATCTCTTCGCTATCGATGTCCAAAACCAGAAAGTTAGCCCACCAGTTGTCCAAAAATGTACATTACCTGTGCCCCCTTGAGGAGAAGGAGGGAAGATATTATGCCCCGGTACAAGTACAGGGGCAGGGTACAATCTCGGCACTGGTGGACACTGGATCTCAAGCTACCCTTCTGTCCAGAAGGGCCTTTGACGAACTGAATGCAGGAAGGGGAGAGAATTACCAAATTCCTCTCACCTCTCTTCCGGGACAACTACAGAACTTTGACGGGAAGGAAATTCCCGTTGAGGGGACTGCAGACTTGGACATTAAAATTGGGCGACATAAGTTGAAACACCCGGTCATAGTTGTGACCCCAGAGGGCACCCCTTGTTTACTAGGGAATGACCTCCTGAGAAGGTTGTCACCCCTAATAGATTGTGTAAACAAGGTCCTCTGGACCCAGACTAGCCGACCAATAAAATTAAAACAGAGTGTCTACCATGTTAGTTTAAACGGCACATGCCACATGGTTGAACAAAAATCTGACCAAGTAGAATTTCACTTCCAGAATAGCCAAATTCCAGATGTGACAGTAATAGCAGTAGGACAACAGACTGGTGATGGGGGGTCCTCTCTATTTCTGAAAATCAACCTTCCTTCCAGTCTAAAGTGGTATTCCACGCTGGAAGGAAACACTTTGAAATTCTATACCAATCCACAATCTGAAACTCCCACTCCTATAGTCCAGAAAGATGTGAAATCAGCTCAAAGCCTGGCTGATATTCAGCAAATTGGAGAGCAGTTGTTCATCCCTGTCCAGTTAAATGATGGGAAGGACTCTGTTCTCGCTCGAGTGTGTGTGAACAACGGTAAGAGCTTCATCAGCGAAGCCATGTTTCGCCAACTTCCAAAAGATCCAGCCATTCCCACCTTCAAACTGATAGACAAATGGGAAATGGACCTGGAAGCACCCAATTCAAAACATCTCCTGCCAAGCAGGTGTATGCTCAAAATCTCCATTGGCAACAAGAGCATAGTCCATAATTGTTGGGTCGTGCGAGACGTCACTGCCGCCTTTTACTTAGGCAGTGACATTCTCAATCGCTTTGCCATTAGTTTGGACCTAATAAACTTCAAAGCTTGGTCCCGATTAGCGGATAATCCCATGGGCTTTGATGATCCAGAAAAAGCATTTAGGTCAGCTCAATTGCTACCTTATGCAGTTGAAATTCAGGTTAAAGAGGAAGTCACCATCCCAGAAAGGACCCGACAATTCTCCCTGGAAGTGAAAGTTAAAAGGGGACAAGAGTTGAAAAACCCTGATGCTTACATACATCTAAATGCTTCTTTCCAACAGCAAGGGTTGGGGTAAACCCAACTCCATTAGTCAACATAGAACATGACACCATTCTAATAGAGGTGGATAACAGCGACTTAAAGAGTATTACTCTAGCCGCAGGCACCATTATTGGAATGGCGGTTGATGACCGACATTTCTCCATTGATCTTGTAAATGAACTGTTAGGACCAATCCCCAAGGACTGTGTTGACAGTGACAGTGAGGACAATACAACACCAGACAGGATTTTCACCCGGCATGGGGGGAACTTCCTGGTGTACACTTCCTGCCCCTATGGTAAGGAAGATGTGACGTGTGACTTCAGGAGGGATGAGGTGATTTTCCAGGTACATGAGGGCTGCCTTTCCCACCTGAAGCCTCCAGTCCAAATCAGCACTCTGACCAGGGACTTCTCCACCCAGCTGGAGGAGGCCGCGGAAATAGCCAAACCAGAAGTCTTTCCAGGCTTCAGGCAGATGGTGGAAGAGAGAGTCAACCTAGCTGATGCCTGTGTGACTCTGGAACAAAAGCAAAAGTTGAATCAAGTTTTCTTGGATTTCCAAGATCTCTTTGCGGTAGACTCATATGACTGTGGTCGCACTGACATCCACACAACAACAATCCCCACGGACCCTGGCATGACTCCTGTGTTTGTGAAGCAATATCGCTTGCCTCTCGCATCAATGGAGTCCCTTACTGAAATAATTAAGAACCTTGAGTCCCGGGGAATAATCCGTCCAGTCCACAGCACCTTCAATAATCCGGTGCTGGGAATATTGAAGCCAAACGGCCAGTGGAGACTCTGCGCCGACCTTAGGGAGCTGAACAAACGGGTCCATACTTCCCGATGGCCTCTGCCCTACATTGACCAAGGGCTGGCCCAGATCCAGGGGTCACAGGTATTCACTGCAATAGACCTGACCAATGGATACTGGACTGTGCCTGTCAGTAGGGAGGACCAATACAATCTGACTTTTACCTTTGGGGGCCAGCAGTACACCTGGACCCGGACTCCCTTCGGATACCTCAACTCCGGCAATGAATTCAACATTTTTCTACACAAGGCCATGCCTGACTTGGGTGCAAGGGGTAACCTGGCTTATGTAGATGATGTCCTCATCAAAAGTTCATCTGTGGAGGAACACATAGCGGAGATCCGTTATGTTCTGACACAGTTGAGGGCTGCCGGAGCAAAACTTTCCTTTCAGAAAGCACAGTGGTGTAGAACCCGTGTTAAGTTCTTGGGGCATGAGATTACTCCTCAGGGTCTCTGTCCCCAGGAAAAGAAAGTGGAAGCACTTCAGAAACTGAAAGACCCCACAACTCTGCGAGAACTAAAGAGCCTCCTTGGACTGACTAATTACAGCAGAAAGTTCATTGAGGGCTACGCAGAGATCACCAGACCCCTGATTCATCTCCTGAAGGGGGGGGTCAAGTGGGAATGGGGTCCAGAACAAGCCGAGGCGGTAAAACAACTCAAAAGAAGCCTCTCACAAGCGCCTTGCCTAGCTTACCCTGTCAGAAACAAGGAGTTCTTCCTGGAGACGGGGTTCTCTGATACGTGCTTGACGGCAGTATTATACCAAAAGCATGACAAGGTCAATAAAGTAATCTCCTATGCGAGCAAAACTTTATCCTCTGTGGAGGAAAAATTCAACGATTGTGAGAAGGCACTCCTGGCAACGGTGTGGGCATTGAAGAATTACCGCCCGTTTATCCAGGGGGAACACATCATAGTGGAGACTCCACACCAGCCTCTGCAATATCTCCAAAGTGACAGAATCCGGGCCGGAAATGTGAGTAATTCCCGAATTACTTCCTGGATTCTGTCAATGCAAGGCTTTCCTGTGGAGGTCAGATATGGCCAAAACAAGAAGAGTCCCCTCGCGCAAGGTCTGGCTGACTTGCATGATTGTGCCAGAGAAAACTGTCTCGAGGACAAAAGTCTGAAAATCAAGGACAACATGGAGGCATACCTTAATTCCCCACACAAAGTCTTTGAAGAGGACAAGTGTGAGGGAATGCCCACTGTCTATGTGGATGGATGCTCTTACCATGTTGACAACAACGGGGAGAAAGAACTGGTGGCCGGCGTAGGGAATGCATGGGTGAATGAGTCCCCAGAACCCTCCGCTGGATACAAAATTGGTCCCCGAAGTAGTCAGGTGGCAGAATTGATGGCTGTGCATCAGGCCATCCTCACTGCTGTCCAGCATCAACTCCACGAACTGGTCAAAATCACAGATTCGGATTATGTACGGAACGGGTTCGTGGAGCACCTGGTTAATTGGAAAACCAGAGGCATGTTATGTGCTAACAACAAACCCTTGAAACATGGGAAGTTGATCCAAAACATTGATGATCTGGTCAAATCGAATGGGATGACCATCTATTGGAAGAAGATTAAGGGTCATTCCAAAGTAGAGGGACCAGACAAAACTGGAAATGACTTAGCTGATCAGCTGGCCAAAACCGGGGCCATCCAAGGGGATCTAATTGAGATTGAGTCCCTGTTGGGGGAAATCCAGGTCACTGCCATCACTAGGTCCCAGACAAATGCTCACAACGACCTTTCAATTGTACAATGGAGTAAGGAGACCCCTGATGCTGATTTGATTACCGCTCAGAAGGGGGATCCAATTATTGGTAAACCCTGAGAACTTTCCCCTGACGGATACCGATTACATTGGGAAAGAGGACCTAAGAGTGTTGATGAAATGTCCAAAAATGTTCCGGATCCAAGACGGTTTGTTGGTAAGGAAATCCAAAGCTGGCCACGATCAGTGGGTGGTTCCTACCTCATTCCGAAGCCTGATGTTAAGTCACGCCCATGATGCGGCCACTGCCGGTCACCGGGGGTTTCACACAACATTGGAAATCTTAAGAGAGGTTGCATACTGGCCACACATGGGGCAGGACCTCGACCAATACTTGAAGGGGTGTCTTGTGTGTGCACAATTTCAGCCATCATCCCTCACACACCGGGCACCTTTACAAAAGAGGGGAATGACACTCCCATGGTCAGATTTACAAATCGACTTTGTAGGCCCTGTGATTCGCTCGGCTAGGGGGAATAAGTACATGTTGACTGTGACATGCTTGTTTACCAAGTGGGTGGAATGTCTCCCAGCCCCAAATTGCAAGGCAGAAACTGCAGCTGCCTTGATGATTAACCACATCTTTTCCCGTTTTGGTCTACCTCAAAGGATTGAGTCAGACAGAGGTAGCCACTTCACCAGTGAAGTAATGACAAAGATGTGGGAGATACTGGGGGTCAAGAGAAAGCTGCATATTGCTTATAGACCAGCTTCTTCTGGGGCAGTAGAGAGATATAACCGAACCATTGTGAGCATATTAAAGAAGTTTGTGGCAGATTCTGGGCCAAGTTGGGATATCCGATTACCTCTGGTCCTAATGGCTATCAGATCTACCCCTTCATCTGCAACCAAAATGTCACCATTTGAGTTGATGACTGGGCGCAAGATGGTGCTTCCTCAGCATTTGCTCTACAGGACCCAAGAGCAGACACTGATAAATGCCTCCACTACTCATGAGTATGTAGAGAATTTAAGGAAACACCTCCAACATGCTTTTGCTTATGCTCAGCGGAATCTAGAAAGATCAGCTGATAGCATGAAGACCCATTATGACCTGAAAACTTCCAGGAAGGAATATCAGGTGGGAGACCGGGTCTATCTATACAACTTCCAAAGGAACCAGGCCAAGCAGCGCAAATGTTTGCCTACATGGAAGGGACCCTTTGAGATCGTCGATAAGATCTCCCCTGTGGCCTACAAAATCCACATCCCCAAAGGTCCTTTGGCAGCGGGGGAAGACAAGTGGGTACACATAAACCAGTTGAAGTGTTGCCATCCCAGGCACGCTCTGCAACAACTGGAGGAATCCTCTGGAATCCTAGCGGGTACTGTCTCAGACTAATTCTGTTCCAATCATAAAACATACCACATCTAGTCTCTAAAATATTGTGATTTGCATGAAACTGTCTCTTAGTTATACTGTTTTTTTTTTTCAAAATAAGAATGTAATGTTTCGTGATGATGAAATGCATATGCTGCCCCACTATCTCAACGGTGGTGGAAAAACGTCTATGAGTAGGTATTGCCGCTCTTCCTTTGTCGTCCTAGGAGAAAGAAGACCTTGAGACTGGCCAAGGAGGACGATTCGGAGACCGGGAACGAAGATCCAATGGGCCCAGTGGACCGCCCAATACTCCCATCAGGACTGGCGAGGAGAACCGATCGATCAGTACCGGATGGAGAAGAAGATGCTGAACTGTGCCATCTACAGGAGAGGAAGAAGATTATGCGGACAGACCGGTACGTGGGTCAAAACCCTTGGGCACGCGACTCCCCATCGACTCAAATTCAAAGTGCAGTCGCGTGGGGGGGCTTGTTGGGTGTCCTGACCCACGTTTAAGCTATCATGCTACAACATTTGGTGCTTTGGGCTTAGAAAAGTCAAGATGGCGGAAAACCCACATGTGCGCCGAAATCCAGGAAAGCTGCGCAGTTTGTGCGCACACCAAAATGGTTGCCTCACTTGCCACCCACCAGTGCGAGAATGAAAGGCCGGGTTGCCATGAGGGAAATGGGTTGCCAAAGGAAAAACAGTAGCGCCGGTTAGCTTCAAAGCGCTTTAAAACCACCATTGGACTACCCGCACAGTAGTCTGAAACCATTGGGAATGGCAATGCTGATTGCCAAATGCAACTAGAATTGTGGGGAATTCATTCTTAAATCCCAAAAATGGGTGCAGTACCAGTACTCACCACTATCCAAAAGCCGGCAATTTAAAACAACACCAGATTTGACTTTTTTGTAGAAAACTGAATAAATGAACCCAAAACATGCCAAAGAAAGACTTACTGAGAGGTGGATACAATGTAAAGTGATATTCTGAAGTGACTTGAAGGTTTATAACAAGACTGGCTGAGCTGTGGATTGCAGCAGTTTAAGTTGCACTGGGTTAAAGACACTAAAATCGAAAATGTTTAGATTAAATGAGTGACCTATGTTTGGTGTCACATGCCTTTGTAACTGTTGAAATGCCATAGTTTTGCACTTAGAATCAGAATTCTAGCTGCATATGTAAAAATGTTTAGTTTTATTTGAATGCAGGAACTGGGGAACAAAAAGTGACATTTTATCTGAAACTGGCTTAAAGAGATTCCAATTCTGCCTGGCAACTACCCCCATCAGGAGTGAAACTTGAGTCACAGCTGTGTTCCCAGGCCTAGCTGCCCTTTTGCTGCTCACACTAAGGATATGCCATCTATCTGATAATTGAATTACCTGTGCTCTGCAGGAAAGTGAACAAAGCCCTGTCCTGGCTCAGGCAAAGGTTTTATTGGCAGGAGTCGTAAATGGTCGTAAAAAGTGGCTTCCTCCTGAGGAAAGGGGAGGGGCACTGCCTGTGAGAGCAAGCTGGCTTGGCAGAACTGGAAAAACCAGTATTTCTACCTTGTGCTGGGAGGAAACCACACCCCTTTGGAGCCAGAACATAACTCTAAAAAGATGAATAACTCATAGAGCGGACATGTGAAAATTTTATAAATGATACCATAATTCTTGTGATTTTTCTGCCCACAGTTTAAGAGGTTTTTAGAACCGGTGGTATGTTCAGGGGGGTGTTAGCGGAAAAGTGGATATTACTCTAAATGTATGCATGTTAAAAGTCTGAAACTTCATCAGTTAATGTCCATACTCCCTGCGCACATGTATGTAAAGTTGGGTCAATGTCAGAAATTGAAAAATCAGTTAAAAAGTCAATTATGTGCCATTTCTGAATGCAAGCTCTTAGAAACAGCAGATTTGGACAGAGACATGGCTAAATTCAGCCACACCATGTATATGTAATTTCAAGCAACTGTGTAACTGTGAAATATGTCTTTTATTATCAAATATAGAATGTGTGCAATCTGACAGAGGAGTGTCCTATCTGCAAGCCATAAAATGACATCCCTCTGACTCACAGTTCATTCCCCAATCAAATGATAAATGGAAGTTTGACCAATTAGAAGCTGAGAGAGAGGTAGGGTCAGTGATGCTAGAACACACCCACATTCTAAACACATAAAAGCAGACAGACAGGACAGATAGGGACCTTCAATTCCATCTGCAGCTGGAAGCTCTGCCGGAAAAATCCATACTTACCTCCATCAACCTCCAGAAAGCCAAACTAGAGACTTCAATCTATCCAGAACTAAGAGACCAGACCAGAGAGAAAGCAGTGCTGTACCCAGAGAGACCCAGACCAGCAGAGAGAGCTGACCCAGATCACTGTGAAGTGCAGAGGCCAGACCAGACCAGACCAGAGTCTAAAATCTGACCAGATCTGTGGCGTGGCCCATTTCACTCAAGAATATAGTGTGAGTACCTAGAAAACTGTGCAGATCCAATCTCCTAGTTAAAATAATATAATTCAATCTATTAACCTAAGTAGAACTGCCTGATAGATCCAAATCTGTCACCTGTCATTCATTTGCAAAGCTGTCACTTGTCATTTTCTAGTTGCAAGCTGCACGTGTCTTTTTGAACTTTAAAATTTAAAATCTGAAAAACGACCTTTATTTAATCGCTCATATCTCCGCAACCGTTTGTGCTAGAGACTTGCAGTAACTTTCATTTGGAAGATGAGATCCTAGGCTTTCCTAGGACCCCAAAACGATAGAGATAGTCCTTGTGGTTCCTCTGTAATAGCGCTCGGCGCATCCGCGAATTTTGCAGCGATTTGCAAATTTCTTCATGTTTAAAAACTGCTGCTGCTTGCCTTCCATTTGCCAGAAATTCGTTTAACCTGCTAATCATTCCTGAATCATTGCAAGAGTGAGCCTGAGCTAATATTAACTAGATACCATTCACCCTGAACCTCTGAAAGGGAATTAAAAGCATTTTAGCATATTTTTTTAATTCATTGCCAGCACATATCAAAGCAATTTGGGCCTGTGTTTTCAAACTTCTGTAGTCTAAGCTTGCTGGGGTGAACTGAATTACAGTTGATTGCATTTCTGAGAACTGTGTGCTTCCTTCCATTTCCTTGCATTGTATCAAGGGGGGGAGGGGATTGCCAGAGAAAAGTGATTACATTGTTTGGTTGAAATCATATTGAGTATTTTCTGTACTGCATTCATTGAATATTGCATCCACCTGAGCTTACATAAAGCATCCTCTACCACATTATACTTTTGTTCCTATTTACCAGTGTGCTACCTTATCCATTTCATGTCAACTCATTAGTGATTATAAGAAGTGTGCTAGTGCCAGATTCTCCGTTGTTGATCTTTATCATATCAGATTAAGTGTGCTATTCAATTATTAATTTATTATAAAGTGTGATATATATATATTTTAAATTATCAAATAAACCTTTTAAACTTGCAAAACAGAACTACTTCTTGGCTCAGTGGGGTCAGGGGGATTCCAAGAGAGGGGTGTTATATAGGGGTAGTCATCCAGAACGCATGAACTGGACATAAAGATATATCAATAAGGGTTTTCATTCAGTATTATAGACTAGGCGTTGACTTAGCTGTAGTGTTGAATTGAATCCTCTTACACCCCTGATTTACAGACCCTGATGCAGTGTACAACGGGTGATTATGAGGATCCAGCTAAATTCATTTTCAAATTACAAGAGATGCGGAGAGCTGAAACGGGTGGACCGCGGTATCGTTCAAAATCTTTCTTCTATTTTATTGTAAAAGACAGGATTGTCAAAGGAAGTACAGAAAGCGTTAGACAAGATTGTAGTGATTGAAGCAAAGGGGTGGCCTGCGATACAGAGTATAATAGTGCATCATTGCAAAAGGATTAATGAACGGGGCGGGAAACAGCTCAAAGGCATCAGGCGGAGGAACCAAAATTGGTAGATAAGAAATTGGCAAAGGTTGTCGTTCAGGTACCTTTGTCGACACCTGTACAGATGGAGGGGACAGAGAGTACCCACAAGTTGTGAGCAGCACCATTGCTGCACTCTGGGCTGAACGAGGACAAGGAGAGTGGGGCAGGGAGCAACAGTATCCCGGCCCACAGCGGCAACAAGGAGGACTGCAGCGAGAAAGAGGGGTATTTCAAGGGGCCAGAGGGGTGGGATTGAACCATCACAATGTTGCAATTGTTAAGGTGGGGGCATTTTGCAAGAGAATTCAGGAGCAGGTCTGCAATGGGGTATAAGGACGAGGGTATCCGCAACAGGTTCAAGGATATCAGAAACAAGGGTATCCACAGGGGCAACACCAAACATATAATCAGCAGCCTCAAGAGGCTGACATGCAAGTGAGGCATCCACCACAGCAGCAGCAGGGCAGTACTTCTCTGGTGAGCAGGGTACTGAGTGGGGCTATTGCTTCCCTTAGAAGAGCAGCAGTGATGGGGGTAACCCCTTCTCGTTCCCTGGAACGAACACATATACTGATTAGGACAGCCCACAGAGAGCACTCGCTTGTCCGGTCTTGTCAACGACCATCTAGGAAACAAAAAGTTCATATTTATGGTGGACTCAGATGCAAATAAATCATGTATCATGGAGGGTCATTTTCCCTTATCAGGAAGATATCTTGATGTGCAGAGATTCTCTGGGGCTATTTCCAAGGTTCCATACACTGAGGAGCTGGACCTAAAGGTGAGAGGGAAGGTAGTACGGGGAGCCCTTACTATATTCCATAAGTTCCCCTGTTAATTTATATGCAGGGACCTGCTCAGAAAATCAAACATTACAATATAATTTACAGATTGGGGTATAGTTTGCTCCACAAATGGGCTGTGCGCTTTAAGAGTGATGTTGATAATGCACAAAATGACAAGGGAGGTGGTGGTGGTGGTCCACTGGACACCCATGGACACTGACATGTTCATTTATGGCATTATGGTATTACTGTGCTCGTGGAGGCGGTGCCTCAGATTGCTAAACAGTGTTGGTGAGTGCCCACAGATTTAATCTTTTCTCCAGCTGTGTCACCTGAGGTAATAGCAGGAATGAAATTGTCGCTGGTTTTACAGGGATTGTTGGTCTCTGACGAGAGGGCTCTCATGTTAGGGATTGACAGCGACGGGTGTGAGTAGTGCACAGTACTCTGTATAGATCCAAAACCAAAGCTAAAGGAAGTGGTGGATGACAAATTGTTTGAGAACAATGACAAAGTTGGGGAGAAAATATTAGAGATTTGTATCCCCTGTGACATAATGATACAGTATAGAAAGGTGCAGTGCACCCTGATGGCAGTATTAACCCCATCTCTATTTCTTGATGAAGACTTACAACATGTGCCTTCACAGTTGTGGACTACAAATCACACAATGTAGGACTACTGAAAGGCGTGACCCCTGTGCACATAACACTGACGCCAGGTGCAGTGCTGCCCAGGGTAAAACAATATCTATTATCAAAGAAGGCAGATAAGGGTATTAGAAAGACAACACAGGCCCTATTGCACCAGGGGAGCATTGGACCGTCACTGTCTTCATGTAACACAATGATATACACTGTCAAGAAATCAACAGGGTGCAATTGGAGAATGATCCAGGACTTACAAACCGCAATGATGTGGTGCAGAAAGAATTTCCAGTCATCCCGAATCCTGCAACAATTTTATGCAGCATCCCCAAAGAAGCCACATATTATTTACACAGGGCCACATGCGGTTCAAACATACTAAGTTACCTCCGGGGTACTGCGAGAGCCCGAGCATATTTGACAGATTAGTCACATTGATTAAGGGAATATCCAGGTACCTAGCATGATTAGTCAGTATGTAGTTTATTTGTTAGTGTGTAGCGGCAGTGAGCAGCACTGTCGAAGGATTCCATTACGCTCTGTAATGGGGTGCTCAGTTATCTTGTATGTGGAACACTCTTTGCCATTCTAGAGAGGTCAAAATCTATTCTGACTACAGAAATACTGTGTATGAGATTATCATTTCTAAACCCCATATTCAAGTGGTTAAATCCAAAACAGTGAACCCTGCCACCTTCCTAACATACATGCCCACTATAGAGGAGTTAACGGTGCATGACTGTGCCACATATGAGGGGGAGGAGAACGACATTACCAAAGCAAGGGACTGTGCATTAGGGTGAGATACTTTTGATTGTTGGGTCATCGACACTTGACCAGGAAAGTGGGCAAAGACATACAGGGGCAGCAGTGGTACAACTTGAGGAAGGGGAGTACAGGAGAGTGGTCATGAAAAGATTGCCCATCCATTATACTGCACAGGCGGCAGAACTCAAAGCACTTATTAAAGCTCTGAGAGCATCCCAAGGATGCCATGTCACAATATATTCACATTCGGCATATATCACAACAACGGAACACGCCAATGTATCCCACTGGAAGAGGAGGGTTTTCAGAGGGCAGATGGATCCCCAGTGCAGCATGTGACATTGCTAGAAATACTGATAGAAGCATTATCCCGGCCATCTGTTGTGGTGGTCGTCGAGTGCGCTACCCACATTCACGGGACAGACGAAATATCAATGGGGTATTCAACCGCCGTAGTGGCAGTAAAAAATGGCAGCGTATCTGCCAAATGAAATGTCCTCTGAATACATTGTGACCAATTCACCAGCAAGTGAATATCCAGCACCCTACACAGCATTGCCCATCTCCCACATTATCGAGTTACAAGGAAGAGCACCTGAAAGGAGGAGAGAGTTGTGATTATGGAGAGGTTTCAAGCAATCCCAGATGGATCTGTTGTGGAGACAAGCGAGCTCTGGGAATACAGTAATGCCCCGGGAGCTCCTCATAGTAGCCTTTGAACAGTTACACTACCCTCCCACAGTTCAAAGCAGCACATAGCAGCAGATGTACAGGAAGATTGGTTTATACCAAATATTTAGGAAAGTATCACAGAAATGTTTGTACATTGCACCACATGTCAAAGTTTCAGTACAGGGATGACACTACGGACATAACCAAGCAACTTGCCCCGCCCTACTGGGCCATTCCATGAACTACACATAGATTACGCTTACATGGGTGAGCAGTGTAATGGCTCTGGGTATCTCATAGTAGTGATTTGCCCTTTCTCAAGGTGGGTGGAGGCGGAGCCGTGTGCACATCCAGATGCCAAATGTGCTGCTAAATTGTTGCCATGTGAAGTTTTCCCTCAGTGGGGTGTATGCAAGGTTATAAGGTCAGACACCAGCACACATTTTTTCAATGCACTGTTCCAGCATGTCACGGCACTACTCGGCATTTAAGCACCGGATGTGTTCAATTTACCACCCACAGGCCAACGGCCTTATGGAGAGGACCACTGGGCTCCTCAAAAGTAAATTGTCCAAACTGTGTACCACGTTGAAGAAGAACTGGGTGCACTGTTTGACCCTGGCCCTCTTCAGTTTATGTACACATCCCAGCAAAGACCACCATCTGTCACCTCACAAAGTGGTCACTGGTTGGTGTATGCACACCTCAATTTCTCCTGTAAGAAGAGCTTCAGACGCACATAGGGCAGCAGCAGTCCTAGGCAACGAGTTCAAAGATTATTTGACCACACTAACTAGGGCAATTAAATGTGTTTCCCGACAGATTGTACCTCCCAGGATTGAGACAACAGAGACACCAGACGGAGCAACCATGACAGCGACAGATCCCGATCACATGACCATACAACAGCTGCTGCCTGGTGATTATGTATAATTTTGTGCACAGATGGACCAACCCTCAGTTCCATGGGCCCTACGAGGTGGTGTTTTGCACTCGCCTTGCAGTGAAAGTAAAGGGCTTGCACTATTGGGTCCACCTCTCCGACGTCCGTAGGGCACTTCCAGATTACAGTACATTGGCACACCAATTATCTTAAAAAGGGGGGTATTAATACCTGTATCCTATCTATCTCACCGCCCTGTCCAGGCGCGATACGTGTGTGGTGGCACACTCCGTTGGTGGGCCGAAGCTTAGTTGCTAGCTTCATTTCCTTCCTTCCTTCCTTCCTTCCTTCCTTCCTTCCTTCCTTCCTTCCTTCCTTCCTTCCTTCCTTCCTTCCTTCCTTCCTTCCTTCCTTCCTTCCTTCCTTCCTTCCTTCCTTCCTTCCTTCCTTCCTTCCTTCCTTCCCAGGTCTCTATGTGATATTGATAGTACTATTGGGACTGTATTGGGGGGAGGATGTTATAGGTGGAGGTCCTATAAAGGGGGGTATGGGATTGTATATTATCCAAATGGGACAGTATATATAAATGTTAGCAATATTAGCAGAGTTACATATATTAGTAATAGTGTGAATGCTAACAATAATAATGGAAATGAATATAGGAGCAGCAATAGTGCCGATACAAGTGTTAGTAATGATTATAACAGGTACAACAAGACAATGGGGGAATCAGTGAAAAGGCTGCTATCAGAAAGTAGGAGATTGTCTAACAATTTGAAACAATATGATGTTATTTTCAATAGCATTGTTAAAGCCGGCACCCCTCAGAGTGTGTATAGAAAAATGAAAAGAGAAGTACAAAGAAAGTATGATACATATCAAGGGCTAGGTTTGGATGTGATTGAGGATATACGTCATCCTGAGTTTACCAACTCATGGTATTCCGAAATTAGTGGTGCGGGAAGAAAAGCTATGAATGGAAGCTGTTATGTGTGTTCACTCATTCTGCACCTGTCAGGGAAACCCAAGGTGTTAGTAGTGCAAGCAATCCCAATTATAGAGACACAATGCCTAGTTCATCTCATGCTATGCTGAATAAAAGGAACGTTCCAGGCACATAGTGTGCAACTGAAATTGGTGGGTCCAGATGTTGTACAGTGCATCAGTGATTAAAAAAACATCAAGTGTTTGGAGCTTCCCTATCTGATGGTGAAAGAATGTTGACATGTCACTAACACCTGGCAGGACACCACACTACCTTGCTTGGCAGAAGGACTGGTAACATACAGCAAGGGTGGATAAGCTGATGTGGTTTGCAACAATGGAAAAGCTGGTGTGTGTGCACAAGGAAAAGGAATATAGACTCTGTTTCCGCAGCAAGGGTACAGCCCTTGTCAACTCGAACACATTTTGCAATAAGACTCTCCTGATCACAGACATGAAGAAGGGAACAGCGGCAATTAAGGATTAAAACTGGGTCTTTGGCCAACAAGCTTACTTGCACCTCCCACCATCATGGAGGGGCTGTTGTTCGCTGGCCACATTGCACTCAATGCTATTAGTAATCCCAGAGGAACACCTGAACGGGGAGCACTGCAATTCGCAAATCAAGATAAGGGCTTGTTGCCCACATAAGAGCTCCACATCCTGTCAGGAAAAGGACAGTTCCAACAACTAAAGAGGACAAAAAGATTGAATTAAATACCCAAAGATTCTTCTGGATTGCTTGCTGACTATTCTTAGAGAGGCAGAGCTACACCCTACTGATGAGGTTCAACCAGACCGAAACATGTGTCTGGGGTTGCTGTTGGTACTCTTGTTCAGAGGACTTTGGCAAGCATTTCGGTGCTGGACTGCCCCAGGGCAGGACAAAGACTGATATGTTTAGGATATTTCTCCTCTGTGAAAGATAGTGAGCTAAAGACTCTGGGTAAGGCTCTTGTAAACCAGGCCTCATGTCTGGCAGAGAGTCTCCCAGGACCCCCCTTGTTATTTGCATATTTCAAGTAACTTTGGGTCTCACCCTAAGTTACTAGGGGAATCCAGACGTGGACCCCTTGCTCACTATTCTTAGAGAGGCACATCTACACCCTACTGATGAGGTTCAACCAGACCGAAACACATGTCTGGGATTGCTGTTGGTACTCTTGTTCAGAGGAGAATTGCCTAGCATTTCAGTGCTGGACTGCTCCAGGGCAGGACAAAGACTGATATGTTTAGGATATTTCTCCTCCGTGAAAGATAGTGAGCTAAAGACTCTGGGTAAGGCTCTTGTAAACCAGGACTCATGTCTGGCAGAGAGTCTCCCAGGACCCCCCTTGTTATTTGCATATTTCAAGTAACTTTGGGTCTCCCCCTAAATTACTAGGGGAATCCAGACGTGGGCCCCTTGCTCACTATTCTTAGAGAGGCACAGCTACACCCTACTGATGAGGTTCAACCGGATCGAAACACATATCTGGGGTTGCTGTTGGTACTCTTGTTCAGGGGGGAATTGCCTAGCATTTCGGTGCTGGTCTGCCCCAGGGCAGGACGAAGACTGATATGTTTAGGATATTTCTCCTCCGTGAAAGATAGTGAGCTAAAGACTCTGGGTAAGGCTCTTGTAAACCAGGACTCATGTGGGCAGAGAGTCTCCCAGGACCGATCTTGTTATTTGCATATTTCAAGTAACTTTGGGTCTCACCCTAAGTTACAAGGGGAATCCAGATGTGGACCCCTTGCTCACTATTCTTAGAGAGGCACAGCTACACCCTACTGATGAGGTTCAACTAGACCGAAAAACGTGTCTGGGGTTGCTGTTGGTACTCTTGTTCATAGAAGAATTGCCTAGCATTTCGGTGCTGGACTGCCCCAGGGCAGGACAAAGACTGATATGTTTAGGATATTTCTCCTCCGTGAAAGATAGTGAGCTAAAGACTCTGGGTAAGGCTCTTGTAAACCAGGACTCATGTCTGGCAGAGAGTCTCCCAGGACCCCCCTTGTTATTTGCATATTTCAAGTAACTTTGGGTCTCACCCTAAAATACTAGGAGAATCCAGACGTGGACCCCTTGCTCACTATTCTTAGAGAGGCACAGCTACACCCTACTGATGAGGTTCAACCAGACTGAAACATGTGTCTGGGGTTGCTGTTGGTACTCTTGTTCAGAGGAGAATTGCCTAGCCTTTCGGTGCTGGACTGCCCCTAGGCAGGACAAAGACTGATATGTTTAGGATATTCTCCTCCGTGAAAGATAGTGAGCTAAAGACTCTGGGTAAGGCTCTTGTAAGCCAGGACTCATGTCTGGCAGAGAGTCTCCCAGCACCCCCCTTGTTATTTGTTTGCTGAATTGCCAGAAAAATACAGGCTCTTCAGCTCGGCAGAGTCCTTTTTTTTTTTATTAAAATGTTTTCTTTGATTTTACAAACTTTACATTTAAAATACTTTCTTAGTTTCATAGTTCAACAATTCATTTGTTCTGCACATCACAACTCATTTCATAATCTCAATCCAAAATGTGATTATTGTAATGATTAGCCATTGATCTTTTCCTTGAAGAAGATTAGCCCATCTTTCTTCAGTCGTCTTCACTTTGTTCGAGATTCTAAAAAAGTCTCTAAATAGTTCTCTTTTTTCTTTCAGCACAGGACACACCACAATTAGGTGGAATAATGTTTCTGTTATTTGCACTTCCTTGCAAAATCTACAGTCCGGGGAAACCATGCCAGTTTTATCGAACATTGCTAGATAACCTCTAGTTGGTAATATGTTCAGACGAAATCTTAAAAATAGATCACAAATCATTCTATCAGGAAAATGACCTAGGTATTCTGGAAGTTCATTTAGAGCTCTTACCTCTATGTCGCATTTGAGATGACGTGTGTAGGTTTTTTGTATGTCTACTGTTTTTATCCAATCGTTGTTTTTTAATTTTCGTTTCGCTTGCTGAGGTCTCTTTGTCAACATTTCTTCTGATATTTCTTGAAGTTGCAATTTTCTTTTTGTTGTTGTTATCCATTTCAAGAGAGCTGCCGATTGAAATGCTTGTTCTGTTGTTTTTAGTATTTCTAGTGACGGGATCTGATCATCTGAAATAATTTTTCTATACAGGTCCATCTGTTTCCATGAGACTATGGATTCAATATACTGCAGGCCCAATTCAAATCGAATCCTTGCAATGGGAAATGATTTTGGGAGAGCTAACGTTTTCCGCCAGTATAGCCCTTCCAATCCAGACCAATTGATGACCTTCTCGTTGATTAGAGATTCTCTGGCATAAGGTATTATAGGAACTACCTTTTGTCTGTACAGTAACGTTGTTGCCTTTGCCGAGAATATTCCATATTTCAGATGAAAGAACCTTCCTTGTCTGGCCAAGGATCTTGCCTTTTCCTCAATATATTCATACCATTCTTTTTCGTTGCTAGATGAATTTATCAAAGCTCCAAGATATTTCATTGACTTTGTTGTAGATATTTCTTTGTTTTCAAGCAAAATTTTTATCGGTTGTTCGATTTTCCGATTTTGAGTGACCAGTTTCATGACCTTTGTTTTGGATGTATTAATTTGTAAATCGTTTTTGCACAAGTACGCTTGAGCTTTATTCAAAGTTTCTTGTAGGCCTTTTGTGGTTTACTTTTTCTGGGAGTGCAGGCTGCAGCAAATGCCAAATGGTTGCAGATTGTGAGATGGGAGCTGGTCCAGCTTGTGAAAGATACAGAGAAGGGGTTCAATGTGATCAAGGTTGAGGTTCATGCATTGAGACGTATGACGATGCAAAACCGATATGTGTCGGACATGTAACAGCAATGGAAGGAGGGGCATGCAATATATTTGGTGATTCCAGCTGCACATTTGTGCCTCCAGAGGATGCAGAGAATGCATCATTATCCCACATCATCGCAGATGTTCATGGCTTGGGTGTTCGTTTGAAGAAGGAGGCAGGAGTACAGGACAGTGATTGGTTTACTTTTGCATTCAGTTGGGCCCTGTCATGACTCGGAGCGATCATGAAGATGTTTATGCCCATCACCACATTCATCCTTGTTATTTTCTTCACCTGTCAACTGGGCCTTCGATGTTGTGCCAATGTGGCACCTAATAGCAAAAGAATGATGGTATCAAATGGGATTCAAAAAGCACCTTGCAATACAAAAGATAGCGAAGCACAGACTGATTTCCCACAGAGTGGTCTGAATTATGAAATGTTCCCTCTCCCATATGGAGATGAAGTTGCGCGTTTATACCATACTATCATTATCCCACCCCCTGATCTAGATAACTACACAGAATTTTAGGTGGACCTGGCAGGGGAGATATGACATGATATGATATTTTATTTGTATTGCGCTCATACATATGTGTTTCAGAGTGCAACAAGGCAAGGAGTGTAAAGAAGGGAGGACAAAACAACAATCTTACTAGGCCCAGTGACATTGAGAACGTGCAAGGGCAGGGGAGAGGGAATGGGGAAAGTGCGAGGGGAAGGGGGGAGTGGAAAGTGCTGAACACATGATAGAACAACAACAGATAGTGTGGCGAGGAGGTGGTAAGTGTGAAAATAAGGTGTAGACAATAGGTGTCTGATAAGTGCTGGAAAGTGTCACACTCACCTGTGTCTCTGCAGGAGGGATAGACGAGCCCCCCTTGACCCCGAGTCTTCACTTCCCCTGTTTCACCTGGAGGAATACCTGTCAAATACAAGGTGTACACTCAGACCTGAATTCACCTGATTCCCCTGGGCCCTTCCCTTCTCTTTACTGTGTGCTTTGATGTCCCCCTGTGGGCTTACCTTGATCTTTAGTAGGGTGTGCACTCCATCCTGCATTTGCAGGGGCGCGATTCACTCATATGATTGGTGCCAATGTCTGTAGGCTGAGTTCAGATGCCATACGCTGTTTTATGCCTTCACAGCCAGGCCGAGAGTTCAAGGCGCCAGTTTCTTCACTGGCTAGAAAGTCCTTCCCACAAGTGAACGTTGCGCAGAGAATGTGGAGTGTGCAAAATTGTCCATATTGTCTTTGTTTGCCGGTATTTTTGTGGGTGAGTAGCGCTGCGTCTAGAAGCTAGCTGCTGGTAGGTTTGCGCACTGCCTTCAATTCGAGCGCACCTGGTATGCTCTCCTTTTCCCTTGCAGGAGAAATGATGTGGTATTAGTGCCTCAAGTCCGGGTTCAGCGCTACTGGAGACTTGGTGGTTAGGTAAGTTTGCATGGAGGCTTTTGGTAAGTATGCACTGCGTAGAGAGAGAGAGCGCAGTGAAATAAGTGTCTGCGTAATTGGAGTGAGCGCTATGAATAATTTCTCTTCTTTCTTACAGGGCTTGTGCGCTCGTGCAACTAACCTGGATTCCAGCGTCGGGGAAGATTTGGTGAGTATGCGCAGTGTTACTGATGTGCGCATGTTAACGCTGTCTTTGTTCTTACAGGTGCCGGTGTAGAAGTCCCCTCTTGACTGGAGATAGCTCTGGCGTGGAGTAAGAACCAGGTAAGCTGAAGCTGAACGATCCGGAGCGGGTAAGCAGAAGCAGGATGATCCAGAGAAGGGAAGCAGAAACAGGATGATCCGGAGCAGGTAAGCAGAAGCAGGATGATCCGGAGCAGGTAAGCAGAAGCAGGATGATCCTGAGCAGGTAAGCAGAAACAGGATGATCCGGAGCAGGTACGCAGATGCTGGCTGATCCAGAGCACAGCAAGTGTGTTGCTGATACAGCTCACAGTAAGCAACACAAAGCACTGGGAGAATCTTGGGTGTGGCTTATATAGCCAGGCACACCCAAACACTAGAGAGCTCATGAGTTATCATGCACTTCCTGTTTGGCAACAGGAAGTGGTAACCAGGAAGTTACTACAAACACTGGGAAGGAATGAAAGGAGGGATTTGTTATGGGTTCTTTGTGTGCCTATACCAGGCCTACCAAGCCTACACCCAGCTTGCCCCAACTACCTGCCTGATACCCATGACAGAAAGGGACTGTAATAATAATAATTAGGCTTTTATATAGCGCTACAAACCCTCAGGTATCTGAGCGCTGCTTATTATTACCCACGGTGTGTGGTGCTCATTTATCGACCTCGGAAGGATGAAAGGCTGAGTTTGGCCCCGCCGGGATTCGAACCTGCGTTAACAGGCTCTGCACGGGTGTCAAAGCGGGTGCTCTACTCGCTGTGCCACTTGACCAACTGTAATGTTGCAGATACAGACCCAAATACAGGGGTTGCCAGGAGCCAGTGCTGGTGTGTGGCTGGGAGGGCAGGAATTTGGGCCCAAAATCAGAGGGTAACCAGGTGCCCGGGGCCAAAGCAGACAGATTGGCAGGGAAGAGGAAGAGCGAAGGCAGAAGCAAAGAGGAAGGACTTGAGGTGATTCCGGATACCAGAGATGGTTCTCTTCAAGTTTCAGAGAGACAGGGAGGCTGTTCCAGAGGGAGGCCCCAGCCAAGGAAAGGGATCTACGCACAACTCGTTGATTGGAGAAGCGACTGACCCTGAGGGAGTTGGAGGTAAAGGAGTGAAGAGCTCGAGTAGGAAGGGATTTACAGAGGGAGAGTTGAAGGTATTGTGGATCCAGGCCCCAGAAAGCCTAGTGGACAATGCAAAGGGTCTTGAATTTAATCCTTGCAGCCACTGGGAGCCAACGAAGAGATTTCAGGGCTCGACAGATACGATCCCAGGGCTTGAGGCCAAGGACAAGTCTTACAGTCCTGTTCTGGATGAGCTGTAGAAGACAGAGAGTGGTTGCAGGCAGATTTAGAAAGAGACTGTTGCAATCGTCCAGCCTAGAGAGAACCAGAGCTCTGGAGACAGTGAGCTTCTGGGGGAAGGAGAGGATAGGAAGAGTACCTCTGAGGATGTGTAGTTGGTAGTTAGACTTGTTTGATACATTGAAGATGTGATGAGAAAAGGAAAGCGTGGAGTCAAAGGTGACCCCGATGTTCTTAGCCTTGCAAGTGGGAGCCGGGAGAGGGCCAAGGGAGGCCAGCCAGAGAGTGACAGGAAAGGAACGTGCAGGTGTGCTGGTGAGGAAGATCTCAGTCTTGCTGGCATTAAGGTAGAGGTCATTGGTGGGGCACCACTCCTGGATTGCAGACAGACAGTCGGAGATGGGGGAGGGAGAAGAGGAGGCAGAGGGGAGCCTGAAAACAAGTTGGGTGTCATCCGCATAGCATTGAATGTTTGAGCAGAGAGAAGCAATGCAGTGGGCGAGTGGTGCCAGGTATTGGTTGAAGAGCCTGGTTAGACCCCTGAGGGACACCATAGGTAGAAAGTGAGATAGAGGAAAGGAAGAACCCAAGTTGGACCTGGGAGGGTCGGTTGGAGAGGAAGGAGGTTAGCCAGACCAGGGATTGATCAGTGATACCCAGATTATTACAGAGGTGATTGAGCAGGATGACATAGTTGACCGTGTCAAAGGCAGAAGTAAAATCAAGTAGGATGAGGACAGATGGGATATTAGAATCAAGGTTGAAGAGCAGGTCTTCACAGATGTTCAGGAGAGCAGTTTCTGAGCTTCTTGCAGCTCCTAAGCCAGACTGATGGTCATGGAGACAACCAATAGAATCGGTGTGAAGATTAAGCTGGGAGATAGCCAGCTTTTCCAGGAGTTTGCCCAGGAAAGGAGTGATAGAGATCGGGTGATAGTTAGTCATGCAAGAGTTTGGGTTTTTTGAGAAGAGGGGGCACAAGAGAATACTTCAGAGGGGAGGGGAAGGCTGCAGAGGTGAAGGAGTGGTTGCAGAAGTCGGCCAGATCAGGAGCAAGGGTGTCAATGTGGTCCTTGATGGTTTTTGATGAACAGGGAAGAACCTGTTTTGACGAGACTTTCATAGATCGGTCACCAAAATGCTGTTGTAGAATGAAACAGCCAAAGGTAGCTTACCGCCTGAGCACAACATCATGGAAAGAGGATGCGGCCATCTTGAAATTGCTGCGAGCTGGCACACAAAGAAGGAGAAAATAGCCCCAGGGTCCCCATTGAGGACCTCAGGCCAAGAGGAAATGCGGCCAACAGAGCGATCATGATTAAAATAAAAAGGTGCTTTTTTTTAAAACTTCGAAAGCAGCTTTTGTCATTTTTCCATTGTGTTCTTTTATCCTCAATATTGCAAATAATATGAGATGAGGCTGCACAATAGTAAGGTAAGCGCTCTACCTTGGTGCGGGAAGGGAATCCCCAAGGCACAGCCTCCAGGTGTGAACACGGGCTGCAGAAGGAGCAGATGTTCAGGCTCCAGTGGAAGTGTAGAGCACAGCCAAGTGAGGGGGCCCAGGAAGTGGGACTTTGGTGAGGGGGGTGCATCTATATTACTTGCTCACCTGAAGAGTATGCGTGAAGGGGGGAGAGTTTTCAGTCAGTGTGTAGGGCCTGGGTGCCAATAAAGAGAACTCAGCCATATGTGGAAACAGAGAGGAGGGGACGGGAGCTTAGAGTTATCACAGAGTTCATTACTGTAGAAGTGACGAAAGGGGGAATGTTGGGAAGGGGATAGCCCCGTCCCAACCCCTAAGCTCTTTAGAGTGAGGCGAGATGCATTCAAAGAACTATAGGGGTAGGGGGGATGGTGAAAGGACCACCTCCCAATACAAAGACTCCATTTCAATGTAACCAAATATATTCAATCCACATAGTGTAGCGCAGGGCGCGAGCAATGTTGTTATTTTGCATAGATATTAGTAATCATAGGTATAAGGTAAGGCCTGTGCGGCGAATGCAGCATTGCATACACTAGACCCAAATAAAAAGACGAGGGAAATCTCCAGCCATGGCCAAGCTCCCAATTGGAAAGCCCACTCCTCCAACCACCACAACACCTATTCATTGTTCTAACAGTGTTACAAAGATGTGTTTTGTATTCAAGAGGACTGTGCCCTACAAGGCTGTGATCACTGACCAGGGCCTGGTGTGCATGTTATCACACTGGCTGAAGCATGAACCGGCACATCCCCAGGCGACCACAAGTTATAGCCCATATAACTGACTAAACCGTAAGATCCCTGAATTCCATGGCACCGGGTGCCCTTTGACCACCAACCCCAAAGTAGTAAGTCCTGAAATGTTCAAAAAGAACGGACAGGGCACATCGTTGAGCAACAATCGAATGATTTGTATTGTGAGGTGCTGGGAGTGACGAGTGTGGAGACTTTTGGAGCCGGATGGCATGAAAGGGAGTGAGTAAAATGTGTGTTAGAGTGCCCCAGAACCCCCTTTGTGCCCATTTTAAGGCCTGCAAGGTGCACACTAAAGTGATAAAGTAGTATTATCTTAGGAGCATAGTTAATTTGTTCTTTGACCTTCAACGTGAGACAAAGATGATCACTGCAGCACCCACGTGATAGAAGACGGACGGACTGGGCTGGAACCAATGACCGGGCATCTCTTATGGAACAGGCGGATCATGTATAGGCACAAACCAACCAGCCACGCTGGTTTTTACTGTATGCATTGTGTCATCTATGAAGATGTTTTCCTTTATAAGATTCTGCTTGTACTACTTTTTGACAGAACATTCTTAGCAGCCGACGAACTTTGCTGTTGCTCTCATCTGCTTGTGAGATTAAAACTTGTTATCCTTACAAGATTGACTTGGGCCGTTCTTCCCTTTTGGGTTGTATTCTCTCTGGTGGGAGAGTTTAGGGACGTGCCTTCACAGCCCTATTCTGAATTTGTTGAATGGGGCGAATGGGGGATAAAGGAAGATTGAGGAAGAGGCTGTTGCAGTAGTCCAATCTAGAGAGAAGCCGTGCAGTAAAATATAGCCCCTGAATATCAGAAATAAGAGGCCGTGCCAGGCCAGTAATTAGGAGAGAAGCTGGCTGGTGCAATCCGATGCAAAATGTAGGCCAGTCCAAAACACTTCTTTTTCTGACATAAGTCCAAGTGACATGGAAAGAAATGGGCCTAGTTACACTCTATTAAAAGGGACAAGTGTGCAAGTGGAGGAAGACATTTACTTTTCATGAATTAAATGACATTTGCCAAAGGCCTACTTGGAGCATTGGGATACTCATTTTATTTTAACTGTTATATTAAAGAAAGACATTACACATGGACAGATTAAAAACTGCAGCAGTACAAGTGGGATGAATTCCATCATATAAAATGACAGCATGAACAAAGAAGGGCCTATTTTGTTGGTGTAGATTTGCATACTGCTTTCTTATGTAACTATGGACTATCTCTGTGGAGTGAACTTATTTCTGTTTATACAGTATGTAAAGAAACATGGTATTTAGGAACGCATGGGTGGAGTTTTTGAAAGGCGGAACTCCCTCACTCCTGCGCACTTCTGGTTAGTTTAATTCCTTTGTCAAACCTGCAGCCTGAGTCCTGGTTTGTCAAGGAACCAACTCCAGGGTTCCGGGTTGTGAAGACAAGTTGTGGGGTTTGACAAACTGTAGACCTGTAGGCGCTGGTGGGATTAGATGGTCCGGTATTTGTTAGTATGGCAGCTTTGTCAGGTAATGGATGAGTCAGGTTTGTTTAGTGTTAAACAAGTGGTTAGTTTTGTTTCTTTAGTTATTCAGCACTAATGAAATACAATCTTGGACGTAGAGGTGCCAGTTTTAACATATTGACACTTTACACAGCCAACGCGCGTTTCAACCTTAAACCGGACCATCCAATCCCACCAGCGCCTACAGGTCTACAGTTTGTCAAACCCCACAAGTGGTATTTAGGAACATCAGGCCTAAATGTAATCTGAAATGCAGCATGTTACACATACAGTACCAATGAGAAATGTTATTCCTGACCATGCCGGTAACTGGCTGCTGTTGTTTTTTTCTGCGCTAAGCTGCTGGGTATCTGGAATTGTGACCCCGACCTTTGGTGAATTAGTGATAACACAACCAACAGACACAACCTTTAAGGACAGTTTCCCCATAAAAAGTACATTTATTTCTGAACAAATACCCTTTGAAATCTAAACTCCAGACCTGTTGGGGCTCAGCCCTGCAATGTATGGTTGTCAATTAGTTGCTGATAACATGTCCTGCTGTCAAGCTTCTCATAAACTGTACATTGATCACAGAGAAAGGCTTTGAAGCCAAGCAGGAGAAATGTTATGATAAACACAGGTAAACCAGATTTCTGTTCACATGTCTTAAGAGGAAATGAAACTTGCTAAAACAGGTTATGCCCTGCCATTAATTAAACATTGACATCGTTTTTTTCTTCATAAAAGGAGCAGTGTGTGTCCTATATAGGCCAACCCGGGTTCAAATTAGACAGGAGAAAAAGCCCACTGGGACCCTATAAAATGACATTTTATGGATGTATATAATTTAAGTTATGTGGAAAATTATGATTTTTGCCATTTTCATACACCCGGGAAATGGGAAAGTTTGCACAGGAGTAGATCATGAAAATAAGGTTTAAATAGGTAATGGTCCATATTTTAGCTATTTTGGCACAGCAGAAACTGTGAAAAATGGTAGCTCTGCTCAGGAAGTGCTTGCCATAATAAAATTAGTATTGTCTGATTGGCCGTAAAATATAGAACCCATATATATATATATATATATCATCATGGGGTTATTTGAAAGACTAAGGGAGTCGTTAAAATATAAGGTTAATCAGAACAAAAGATGCACAAATCCTTGTCAATTTGAAATGATGTATCTATTCTCCTCCCCCTACATATCTCTTAACTTCTGGTCCTATCAGCAGCCAGTGGGCGTCTTGGTGGGAGGTGAAGGGTACATGCTAGCCAATCCTGACTGTGGGAATTATGACAAGATTGCTGTGTCACTAGCCCTAGAAAAGGGCAGGTGTGCATCAGAACTGGACATTTTGTAAATGATTCTGGGAAAGAGCTGCTGCTGGACTCTTGCGAGGAAGTAGCAGAGAAGCCTCAATCCTTGCATTGGAGAAAGTGGCTGGGACATAGAGAAGCTAGATGGGACCCAAACCAGAGGAGCAGAAGATGTCTGGGTGCAGGATGAAATCCTTGACTGAAAGCCCTTGACCAGACAATTGCTGTTCTCAGAGGAGCCCTGCTGTTTTCCCTGACAAAGGCCTCCCATGTAAGTAGATATCCCAAAGCCATCAATTGTGTGGAGAGTCACTTGCCTTTATCCCTTTCACTTGGTGGATGAAGGAGGGGTGAAACTGGCCAGGCCCTTCGCACAACATATTAAATCCATTCAAAGTAAATTTCCCATAGAAAACCACCCCCTCTGTTGAAATTGCACTGTGTTGGGAGCAGCCATCCTTAAACCTTTCCCTAAAGTGTGGGGAGGGGGAAAGCCGTGCAGATCCTTAGCACATTGGATTAAAATAAATCAATTAATTCCCATATAGCAAATCAGGGGTTGAGTGTTGTTAGAATTCGAAACTAACACAATTCATACCTAGTGTGTTATAGCGTATATAGACCATAACGACTTGGTTGACTGTTTCTGAAATCCTTGACTTCAACATAGAAAGGGGGGTGGGCCTAATCCCAAAAAGAAGTAATCCACAAAACACCACCTTTCTAGTCAGTGGGGAGGACACAAAAACAAAATTGCCCATTCATCCCCATTCATTTTAAATCAGAATTACCAAGTATTAAACCTCTTCTGTGTTTGTTGCCAAATGAAATTCCCCATTAATTTTAAAACAGAATTACAAAGTATTGCTTCTCATCTGTATGTGGGTACAAAACAAAATGTCCCTTTTGGTTCCCATTTTTCTCTGATCCCAAGTTATCAAGTGGGCCTTTTTATGTTCATGTGTGTTGAACAATGATTTTAATTTGAGTTCCTTTTTCCAAACCTTGACTTTTAAATATAGTTGAAAAATGACATTTCCCCTTGTATTCCTTTCCCTAATATTGCATTGCTAGCAACAAGCCCAAAACGATTTTTCCCATTGAATTCCATTCCCAAACAGTGCCTTTTTTAATCAGCAACCAAAACAGTTTTTCCATTGTGCACTCACTCCCTGCACCTTGTCTTTCAATCAAAGGGGTCATGTTTAATTGAGGCCTGGCGGGTGGGGGTTGCTGGGAGAAAAGTATTGTTTCAAATTAAATCATTCCCGTGGACCCTGTATTGTATTTTGAATATTTTCTATTGGTTAAATTGAAATTAAATCTTTTGTAAATTGTTATTGCATGTTTCAAAATGTCATCTGTGTTGTTTGAATAGAGTTATTGTTGCGATCCTGGGTGTTGCCACAGCATTGGTGGCTGATGTTAGCATTGTGTTAAATATTAAATAAATACTTATTTTTACTATATACCGGCATGATTCCTAGTCCATTGTTGACACAGGTTATTTCTTGGGGCTAGGTGCAAGACGGTTTGGAAGCCTTAACAAATTGAACCTGAAATAAAAAGTGCTTTATTGTGTTCCACCTTGCTTGGGGGGGGAAAGTAACTCCTTGAGTTCAGTATGACCGGATAATAAACCGCAACAAAACTGGGGGCTCATGCCGGGATTGGTAGAGAGCCTTCACTTGTGGCAGTGCAGTAGCAGCAGACTATTCATTGGGGGTAATTGCATTGCAGTGTATGGAAAGTTGTGTTGCATTGTGAAGGGGCCATTCAGACCTGTACCATGGGTTCCAGGGCGGTGTACGGATAAAACAGTGTTGATTTTGAGTTGTCATTGTGAGTGGAAACTAAGCCGTAACAGGGTTGAGATTTTTGCCCTTGCATAGAGAGGATATCAGGTGAAGAACACATTTCAGAATGAGCACCATAGCCATAAATATGGCCAGTAAGCACCTCCTATCCAAATGTTTATCAAAGATGAATGGGTAGAACAAAAACAAGAACATGAAATGTGGCAATCTAGAATGATGCAAGAGGTTACCTCTGCAAATGTTGATATGTGGCAGGTTAATAGGCTGTTACATCAGGCCCTGAACAACTTTTACATGACACAAACCAGCAGGGAAGTGCAAATTCAAACGGCTCAACTCAGAGCATATATGTACTTTCATATGATGATCATGAGGAAAGATACCAGGATAGTGTAGCCTCTGGGCAAAAACAGTCTGAGCTTTTGAATCAAGCCCAGAGAGAGTTGGTACAATTAGAAGAAAAGGCACAACAGAGCCAAAATTCTGAGTCAAAATTTGAAAATATTATTCATCAGCTATAAGATGAGTTACCAACACAACAGCTAGCGAATGCAGAGTGGGAGGTTCAATGTTCTGCACTGCAAGGGGAGTATCAAGAATATGTTGAAAACCTGAACCCGACTCAACACAAATTAAGTGAGCAGGTTGTTCACAATAGAGCCTGCTTAGAGGACATTTTTGCATTTCAAGCACAGGTTAAACAACTGAAAGCTGAAAAAAGCCAGTTGGTCATTACGGGTGTCAATTCTCAGTGTGAATTTGATCAGATGCACCAAGATCTGAACACTTTGAAACAGCAGATGGAGCAGTTGAGGGAAGAAAATAGCAAATTATGTCAAGCGAACAGTACCCGTTTCAGGAAGCGTGTCAATTAAGGACGGACACAGAAAAAAGTGAGTTATGTTCTCAGGAACTGTGAGGCTAGAAAATGAAAAATTAAGGAAACATGTGAGTCAAGTAGAGGTTGACATAGAGCAGGCTACACAGGCCAACATTGCCAAGGGTAGGAGATCAGTCGCCTGAAAAAGAAGAGGTCGGAATATGCACAGGCAATACAAACCTCACAGAAGGAAAATTAGCCTCATTGTGAGGAGAACAAGGGACTCAGAGACCTAATGATGGCACAAAATAACGTCGTAGAAGCTCCTTAAGCCCTGGTATCAGAATTGAAAACTCAGGCCTCTGTATATCACCAAGTGATAGGGGCTGAGAGCAACAAATGTGAGAGGTTGGAAAGTGAAATAGCCAAATACAAACAGGCTTTCAGGCACCCCGACCAGTCAGGGTATGAAAAGGCGCCCTCCGACCACTGAGTGATGATCTCTCTACCAGGGACTTCAAGTCAACTCACCACCTCATATGTACAGGGTGCATTTAACTTCATACCTCCCAGTTTTCAGGAACAGGGAAACATGAGGCAGCTGGACCCAACCTGGACTCACCCAACTGAGCCAGAACGTCAGTCATTATCAGGTATTGATGAATATTCATCTCTATCCAGTAGAAGGGAAGGTGGCCGGACCAGTGGGCTCTGGGAAATTAAAAATACCCTAGCAGGTAGCTTTGACCAGGAGGGTTCCTATGATGAAAAGATCAGTGCGTTAGACTGTCAGAAACTGAAGTTACAAAGGGATCACCTGGTCTGCTTTGTAGACAGGGAAGAACCAGAGTCCAGTCCTCAAAAGAGTATTTTAAAAACCTTCACACATTCAGGGAGGTGGGGGGAATTCCCTACAATACCTGGAAGGAGGGATGAGGAAGATGAGTACTTCCCTGTGCGAAAAGGGAAGTACAAGGGAAGTGACCCTGAGAGCCCACAGCACCACAGGGGAGAAGAGACCAGACCCTGTCATTCTGGGAGGGATTCCCAGTCTCATAGAGGTAGGGAGCGGCTAGAGGACAGGGAGTGGACCACCAATAGCAGCAGCTCTGAGTCAGAGGTCGAGTGGACTCAGGTGCAGCGGAAAAGAAATTCTGCTAAACCTAAGAGAGGTCTGGTGAAAGACCCAATTCGGTAGATAAAGGCCATATAAAGAATTTGGTAAATCCAGATTCTTGTGCCTTGGACTGGTTCACCTCGTTCCTTACGGGGCATAAACAGTGTGTGCAGGTGGGAGGTTCGCTGTCTGATATTTTACATCAGTGTTGCGGTGTACCTCAGGGATCAGCACTCTCTTCTCTCTTATTCAATATTTACCGTCAATATTTACCTTCAGCTACTAACGAACATTCTGGAGAAATACATCTTAGATTCCATTCATACTCCGACGACACATAATTGTATATCAGACCTGATGATGTTGAGGACACCCTTGCTACCATGGCTAAGTGCCTGGAGGAAGTAGGGTCCTGGATGGTGCAAAACAGGTTGCAACTCAATCCTGAGACCGGGATTATTTTACTAGGACCAAAACATCTACTTGAGGAAAGAGCAGCCCTCCACCACCCCAGTTTCTGGAATCCAACCTTAAATACGCTACCCAGGTTAAGAATCTTGTCTGTGTATGGCAGAGCGACATGGGCTGTAGTGGCCAGGTGTCAGCGACCGTACAGTCAGTTTTCTATAACATTTGTCTTCTTCGTCAGCCCCTTCCATATATTCCAGGCACGGATTGTGCCTTGGTGGTCGGAGCTCTGGTCAACTCCAAATTAGACTACTGTAATGGACTTCTGGCCAGAGCTCCAGCAAAGCAGATTCATTGCCTACAAAAGGAACAAAATGCCGGTGTCTGACTGGTGTTTGGGGTATCTAAAAACATCCCAATTTCAGGCTTGCATCGTTCTTTACACTGTCTAGCAGTAGAGGACCACATTAAATTTAAGATTGGGTGTTTAGTATTCAAATGCTTAAATGGACTGGCACCAATTTATTTAGCTAATAAACTAAAGAGGTACCACCATACAGGCTTTAAGATCAGACAATCAATACTTGCTCACTGTTTCGAGGTCGAACTGTGTGACAAGAGGTGATCACAGTTTTTCAGTTGCTGGTCCCAAACTATGGAAAAGCTTGCCTTTGAAATTAAGAAGGGAAAACCCATTACTGACCTTTAGAGTAGGTCTGAAGACTCACTATTTAAATAGAGTTACGCTTCTCCCTGTCCTTTATTGGTAATTTTTGCGCTCAGCTTTAAGTAACTAACTGATTCTCTACTTGGGCTAATTAAGTTCCATCTGCATCAGGATTCAATACAGTTTGTTGTGTGCACAGTATAAATGTTTCAAAATTCAAAAAATTAAAAATTCAAAGTGTTTTATGACTCCCTATCATAAGAACACTGAATACTCGGTGGGAGCATCTAGAGCTTTATGACCAAATGATGACTTCATTTGGTATTAAGAATGATAACAATTCAATGGAGTTCATCAAATTGACATTCTCCATGGAATACTCCAGCTTCTTTGCAGGGCTGGAGGACCAAGATCACCAAAAATGGTCCACATACAAGGTGGCCATTTTAAAGCACTATGCTGTTCACAGGAACCCTCAGGTGACCCACAAGGTCGCCTACAACCTATAGTGTGGGGAAGACCAAGCACCCAGAGAGTTTGTGCAAGAGCTGAAGCGAGCATTCGCACAGACCTCTAGGCGGGTGAACACCAATAGCTGGGAGTTCATCAACACTTACTTCCATGCGCTCCCGAAATACATTACGACCCAACTAGTAAGAGACTTCCATGAGCATAATACCCTGGATTGGGTGTTAGAACAAGCCACCTGGATTTTTGAAGTCAAAATCCATCTGAAAACAAAAACAACCCTAAAAAAATAAAATAAAACTCAAAAACACCTGCTGCTGCAAAGGTAGCGGAGGTGAATAATACACCCATGTTGGAATTGGAAACGGGGAGGCCTAAAAATACTTCTCCCAATAATGCCAACAAGCAGAATGAGTGACAAAGGAGACCCTCAGACCAACCCAATCGGGAGGTAGCCAAGCAGGTTATCAGACCAACGCTCCATCTGACCATGCCACCTATATGAAACCTAGATACAACAGTAACAGAGCATCATGGTGTATGTATGGTCTCCCCTGGCACAAGGGGGTTTGGGCAATCAGGAAAATACTGCCCCAGGAAACCTCTCTCAGAACTTCCCTCAGAACCTCCCTCAGGAGGGAAGAAATACTCCACCCCCAAACCTCAGTTTCTTTCCCAGATATCCTTCACACCCCAATTTCCAGAACAATCCTCCTCTCTCTCCCTGCTTTCAGGACAATAGATTCCCAAATCAGGGAGAAGGTTATCAATACCCAAGCTACTCTGGGAGAAGGGACAGCTACCCTTTCCAGGAGCAGCAAAGCTATGAATCAAGACCTCCCTACCAGAAAGGATGTCTCAACCGGAGCAACAAGGGCAATATTTAACACAAGACCTGGGTTGCATGTTGAGGGCTCAGCAGAACCCTCAGATGGAAAACGCTGCCCAGAATAACTAAACATCCGGGCCTGTTGCCGCGGAGCAATGACGTGGAGGAACCTCCGACAACCAACACGTTCCAGAAGAGGGGACCCGGGTGAAAGGGAGATGCAAATCCCTAGAAGAAGCTTCCTTTCTCACCAGAACAAAACCCCTGGAAACCTCTGAACATCGATTTGCAACCCACGAAAAGCTGGAACCAAGGGAACAGAGGTTAAGTAGGAGAAATCAAAAGCAAAAGATAACCCACTTTGTGGAGGAAGCACGCATCATCCCTTTCGAAGGAGAGGAATCCCTGGAGGATTCACAGAAGAAAATCTTCTTCTTCTTGGATGGAGGGATCCCCCTCAAGGAAGAAAAGGGTCCCAAAAGACCCTGATTTAGACTGGGTAAGTATGAAGAATGACAAAGAGTAACAAATTCTCAAACTCCCAAAATGTCAGCCAGATGACCCTGAAAGCACTCAGGTATCCTCCCCCCGAACAGGTTCGGGTAACTGTCTCCAGGAAAAGGGGGACAGCAATGAATGAGGGGTAAAAGGCGGCTTCCCAATCCCAACCATACTGGGTGCAAAATCTTTTTTACAGATTCCCAGACTCTGCCACAAGATAACACAGTGTAGGAGTTCAATATAAAATGCACATTTTCTTTATCGCCTTGAAGAGAGAAAAGGAAGATTTTATGCCACTGCCAAGGTACACGGTCAGTGTGCATTATCAGCCCTGGTGAATACTGGATCCCAAGCACCCTCCTGTCCAAAAAGGCCTTCGACCATTTAAATTCAGGAAGGGGGAGAGTCACCAAATTCCCCTCAGACCTCTTCCTGGACAACCCCAAAACTTTGATTGGAATGATATTTACGTCAAAGGGACTGCGGTTCTGGAGTTCAAAATTGGGCGACATAGGGTGAACTACCCAGTGATAGTCGTCACTCCATGGGGCACACCTTGTCATCTGGGGAATGACCTCCTTCTGAGGCTATCACTCCTGACTGACTGCATGAACAAGGTCCTCTGCACTCAGACTAGCCGGCCAATCAAATAAGAAAAAAGCACCAATTATGTGAGCTTGAATGGCAGATGGAACATGATTGAACAACGGTCTGACATAACTCTCATCACTGTAGGATACCAAACTGGTGATGGTAACCCTTCTCCATTTTTGAAAATTAACCTTCCTCCCATGTTTAAGTGGCATTCCACACTGGAAGGAAACAGTCTGAAATTGTATATCAATCTGCAATCAGATGAAAATCCAAATCCCATGACAAAAGATGATGAAAAACCAGCCCAAAGTTTGACCGACATCCAGATAAAGGGTGAACAGATGTGTGTCTCTATTCAGGTAAATGAGGGGAAGGAGCCTGCTCTCACTGCCAGAATATGACTGAATAATGGAAGAAGTTTCATCAGTGAAGCATTATTCAGGAAACTCCCAAAAGATCAGATCATTCCCACACTTAAATTGATTGATAAATTGGAAATGGGCCTGGAAACTCACAATTCCAAACACTTCCTGCCTAGCAGGTGTATGCTAAAAATGTCAATTGGCAAAAAAAGCATATAACATAAATGTTGGGTTGTGAGAGTTGTCCCCTCCGCCTTTTACTTAGGCAGAGACATTCTCAATTGATTCGCAATTAATTTGGACCAAAGCGATTCCGAGCGGTCGGAAGCGGCTGACATTCTGTACACTTGTGGCTCGATCGTACAGATCCTCAGTGCGGCTTGACTGCCGGTGACGTGCAAGCGTGTGTGTGTGGGTCCTTTGCTTTAGTAGGAAGCCCCAGGATATCCTTTCATTCTTTCGAACAGACGGTGAGCAGATGGCGGCGTCGGAGCTAAAAAGTGGAGAACGAGCTCAGACCGGACCGGCACTGAGCTTCTACAGATTTTGTGTATCGAGGCGTACCCGCGCACCCGCGAGGCACAGAGGCACAGAGGTGGGTGTCCGCGGTGGCCTGAGGCAGCCTGCGGCTGCGAGCCCAGCGATCCCGTGTTACGCTTGGAGGCCTCGTATCAGTGCTGGTGGGTCTTTAGACGCGTAGCCAATTTGCCAAATTAGCGGCAGCCACTTTGATGTGCTCCACAGACACCGACAGCGAGGTCTGTATTATTTGCACCATCGGTGCCTTTTGCATTCTTTGTGTCATTCCATGGACTATTGAGCATGGTAACTGTCTGGTAACAGTTGGTAACTGTCTGTGCTCGAGCCCAAGTTAGAGCTAATTTCCTCCTCCTCCATCAGTACCTGAGTATGAGCCTGAGCTTGCTGGAGAGACGGTGATTGAACCGGGGCTCGGGCCTGTATAAAAATATTGATACTGGTATTGATAAAGGGTAGTGGGTTGAGGATTTGAAGGTTTGCAGAGCAGAAACTCTTATCCTGTATGTGGTGGGCTGTTGCAATTTAGTATTAGACAGCAGTGGCCACTGGCTGTAAGCCCTTTTATAAGCCTCCTTAAACAAGAGCCTCAGAGATTAATCTGAGATAGTCCGCAGTTCGCTGACAGGAATTTTGGAGCCTGGGCAATTTGGAGTGGACAGTTGAAAGGGAGTGGCTGGGGCCCGGTTTAGGCAATATAAAGTTAAAAAGGGGGGAGACTGTGGGAGATTTTACTCCTTTGATCCCCCATTTTTCTTTGGCCTAATTCTCACAGACAACGAAGGGGTAAGAAATGGCCCACTACAATTTAAGGAGTGGACAACACGTTGATGATCTAAGAGCTCCAGAGTGGGATGGTTCCTACATTGAAAAGTCCCTGCATGAGGATGTGAACCCCGTAAATTCTCAAACTCCGATTGCCTCGACAAGAAATAACAACATAATAGAGGCACAAATTCATCAAGAACTTCAAGTGGATAAATTAACGGAGGGAGAAATTTTAAGGGACTCAACAAGAAACACCCCATTTAGACAGTCGAAAGACTTTACTTTGACATCAACCAATATAAAAGGGACTATTGATTATTATTTCCAGAAATCTGCACAAGAAAATTTAAATGGACCTATGCCACATTCCTTAAAACTTTTAAATCAAAATATCAACTTACAAACGGAGAACAGTGGATCTGAACTACTCATCCCAGTTATGGAACTTTCAAGGACCCCAAATCATCTGTTGAGTTTGGCTCAGAATCTACAACCACATGAGGAAAGATTAAACTCAACAGTGGTATCGAGAGGGGACACGGTCGTGTCTGATGGAATTTTACTAGATCAACCGGTGCAAATACCAAGTATGACACAGGGAAACAAGAATCATGACCCTAATGATGGTGATTTCTCTCTCTCGGCTTTAAATTTTGTTCTAAATTCCTTGGTGAAGGTTTTTGACCTTCTAAAAAGAGATGTGCAGACCCACACAGGGATTTTAATGGAAATGACAAAGGATATTGAACAACTTGAATTTTCAGTCGTAGGCCAAAATAATGTAATAAATTGTTCAGTTCTGCCCATGATGATAAAGATGGAAGATGGCTTCACAAAGTATAGTGGAGACCTAATGGAAATTAAGCACCAAATGACTTCTCTAATGAGGGAGAATAAGGAGATCAAGGATTTGTTATTGCAAATGAATGAAAGAAATGTATCGACTTCTTCATTAAATCAAGATCTAGCAATTAAAACAAAAGACTTAGTCCCTGAATTGAATACTTTTGTGGATGACACTTCCTTATCCGAATCAGTAATGGAAGAATTCTGCCGATTGGCACAGATTGCTGAGTCAACGGTGGGACAGCTGGCGGAAGACCGACGGGAAGTTATTGAGAATCATGAAGATGAGGCAGAAAACAGCTACAATCCTATAAAAGACGGAGAAGAGAAAGGCGGAAGAACCAAAAGCAAAATAATACAGATTCAAAATCACGAGGTCGACAAGTAAAGAAAACAAAAAATGTGAAGAATATTAGATCAAAAAAATCAAAGGTAAATAGCTTCATCAAGGGGATTTTAGATCCTGCGAAAATCAATGAGAATCAAAAGATCTCAGATAAAGATGGAAGTAGCAAGAGTAATGATTCTCCACAACAAGAAATTGCCAGGGTAAATAAATCCAAAAAACAACAAAGGAAAGACTTGAGACTGATAGAATTCCAGAAGCAGAGGGGGTTGTACACATGGTAAAGAAATCCATGAGTACTCAAACAGAAGGAAAAATTGCAGACCTGGACAGAAATCAATAACAACACGACTCGATTAGATCAGAGATTACAGGGAAGTTGTTAAAAATAGCTAATATATTTCTTCAAAAACAGAAACATGCTTTTAAAGTACCAATGCAGACCCAGATTGGTTTAAGAATTGCTCCAATATTCAATCAAACAAAAACAAAGACTGGAGATTTGGTGGTCACCCAAAGTTCTAGGATGGGTCATGCAGAGGACACAATATGTATTCAAACATCAACATCGAATACGTACTACCAAGATCAATCCAAAGAGGTTGGAAGAGAAGAGACTATGAACGTCCTGGTGGGAAACTCATCCTCCTAAATGGTAACTGAAAGAATAACAAATCCCCAAGATGATCCGAATCCATATTCAATCCCGAGACTTTGGTTTACTAATGAGGAAAATCGAAAGTCTGGTATACCACTGAATAGGAGTTTGATTCTATCACTGGTTAAAAAACTTCCAGAATTATATTTATTCTCAACAAAAGACATTGAATATGTTCGTTTCCCTAAACCAGAGTGTATCAGCTTAGTTGAAGTTGGATTTGTTTCTAAACTGGGGGTAAAAGTTTTTTTAAACTTACAAGAAAGATTAAGGGAGGTGGGTTTGGAAGTATATGAGCAATTGCCATCTCACGCAATAGAAACGATCGAAACTGAGGAATACGAGTTAAACCAGGGAAATATCTCCTCACTGCATGAAACCCATCGGGGAAAAAATGAAAATATCATCAATGAAGGGTTACAAACACCATCTTGGTCAATGTTACCAGAGATAATTATGCAAGTCTGCCAGAAGTTGGGTGTATCGCAGAGGTCTCTTTAATAGTGACAAATTGAGGATCACTAGTTGGAACTCTCGGGGATCCAGTTCGTTTAAAAATAACAAAATTAGTGCGTTGTTATTTGGGGGAAACGATTTGATCCTGTTACAGGAAACATGGTTAGTAAACACCCCGGAACTCGAAGGCTTTAAACTGATAGCACAACCAGCTAACTGTAAAGCCAAGGGTAGACCGACGGGAGGTTTGCTGATCGCCTGTAGAAAGATTTTATTTAAAGAAATATCAATGTTATCCTGCAAACAGGAAGGAATTCTGGTGGTGAGAGTGGTCACTCCCCTCAAAAGCTCTCCAGCTAAGGAGATAATAATTGTGAACCTGTATTGGAACCCCGTGAGGGAAAAACTCTTAGAGTTTCTAGAATCAATTGCGGTAACCCTTTGTGATATTAATATAACGTACTGTCACAATTCGCTCGCTTCGCTCCCGTTCCCGCCACTTGGGGGCAAGTTTTGGGGTTTATTCCCTACTGGACATTTCCTCCGAACCTAATGCTACAGTGCTGTGATGAATTGGGAGCGCTAAAACCTTATTTTTCAAGTTACTTCCGTTCCGGATCCATTCCAGGTTTTTGGCAGCCAGCATGCTACTTTGATCAAATGACTATGCTTCCCAGAATGCCTGGCTCACTGCTTCACCTTCTCACTTGCAGGACACGGTTGGGTGGAGGATAGGCAACACCTGTGGCTGCAGGTGCAGCAGGCGGCACACCTGAGGGGTGTGCTCGTTAAGCAGCTTTAAAAGCCTCAGTTTACTTCAGTCCAGCGCTGGTCATCGTTGCAGTGTTTCCTGTTGTGACTAGTCCCTTGTTCCTTGTTCTTAGCTTATGTACCTAGTTCCTAGTTCCTGTTTTCTTGTTCCTCCGCCCTGGATTTCGGATTCATGCGCTACATTGATTTCTGCTCCCTTGATTCCCTTTTTGTCTTCCTCTGTTTGCAGGCAGCATTTCTCAGTGCTTTCCCCTTTTAGATGCAGCCCAGTTTGTCTGTGTTCTTTATTTCTTTGACTTTGTCCTTTGCTGCTGTAAACCCGTATGCCTTAGCCTTCCTCTTAGATTAGCTTCCTGTCTTTTCCTTGCAGGGGTAGGTGGAAGTTTGCCTTGGTTATTTCGTTTTTTCCCTACTCCTGATCCTTACTTTCTATTGGGATCCATTCCATGTTTTCCATTTCACTTCTGCATTTATTTCCCATTTGATTATTAGGTGTGGTGTGCTGTTGTAGCTAGCTCCTGTGTGAATGCTTATGTTTTCCTCACTAATTTGTAATCACTATTCCAACTTAGGTATTTAGTTTTCCTCCCATTGCTGTTATAGCCTTTCTGGGTCCCAGTTTCATCAACAGGGTTTGTGGGCTTGCTGACATTCAAGAGGTTTATCTCGTCCTCGTGAGTACTGTTCTTTAGTTCCCTTATTTAATACCATCAAGAGTGTTAGTTCACAGATCCTGTCATTGCTTGCCCTCCACGTGGGTCTAGCGCTGTCAGTACCTGTAACAGCAATTGGGGGTAAGGCGCTTGCCGACTTTCCTCGCGGTCAGGTGCTTACCCCACATCCCTTTTCATATATTGGTTTTGTTGTCACACTCTATTTGCACTCCTGGGTTCTAGCATACATGAGTCGTTGTTCCTACCCTGGGGCACATATATTGGTTGCAGGAGACTTAAATTCGCAATGTATCAATTCCAAATGCCATAAAGGGAAAATGAAAGAAGTAACAAATAACGGGAGAAAGTGGTCGAACTTCTTTGAGGATTGGGATTTAAAATTCCTAAATGGCTCCATAGAAGGTGATGTTCCATCGGTTACAACGTGGGAGAGGGGTTCATCAGAATCGACATTGGATTATATGCTTTTATCAACAGAGTGCTTCGATACTTGTATACATTTCTCAGTGGCCGATGGTGGAACAAGTGACCATAAGCGATTAGTTGCACATTTAAATTGGTGTAGTGAGGAAAAAATAGAGATCTGGGACCAGAGAGTAGAAGTTAATGCACAGAGAAATCGGTTGGTAAAATACAAGAGGGAAGGGGAGCGGTTAAACAAAGCCCTGGATGGATTTTCCAACTGGGGAGATCAAAATATTCTGCATCAGCATTGTGACCCATCACGGTTTCATGAATTCCTGTCGTCAATTGACCCCCCGTTAAGTACCCAGAAGGGTTTTCAGCGAGTGCACAAACACTTTTTTGACGAAGCAGTTTGGGTAAAAAAACGCGAGACGCAAATACAGTTAAGACTCGCTAAGAAACGGGCTAAAAAAGCTTACTAGAACTAGAGATAGAATAAAAAATAAATAAAAATGATCTGAAGAGTTGGTCTAGACAACATAGAGAAGAACTATGGCAGAAAGATGGGGAAGAGATGCTGCGTGCATTACAAAATAATTCCTCGCGAAACTTCTGGTCACTAGTAAATGCTCCCCAAATACACCAAACCATTGCTCAGACGAATAATGTGTCGGAAGCAAGTTGGCTAACCTATTTCGGCGTAAAATACCAGGAACCAGTGGGAGGACAAAAATATATAGGTGACTACGGAAATTGGGGTTTAAACTTTGAAAAAGAGGATATTTTGAATTTGATCATAAAATCCTCGGCGTCGAGATCTGTGGGCCCAAATGGTCTAACTTATCAAGTCCTCAAAGGAAATGGGACATTGTGGGCTGAAATCCTATATATCTTGTACAAGAAAGTGATTGCAAATAGAATAATTCCATCTTCTTGGAAGACCGCAATTATAATCCCGATTTTCAAGAAGGGGGATCGCAAAAACCCTATTAGTTACAGGCCAATTACATTGCTTGACGTGGAAAGCAAGTTGTTTACTAGTCTGATATTAAGAGAACTTGAAACATGGGCGAAACAAAATAACATAATCCCTAAACAGCAGACCGGATTTAGAAGAGGCCATTCAACCTCTCTGAATGGTATAATATTAGCCTCATTATCAAATCTGAAAGATAAAAATAATAAAGGAAGACTTTATGGAGCATTTATCGATCTGTCAAGTGCTTTTGACATGGTAAATCGAGATAAACTTTGGAGCAAATTAGAACAGAAAGGGGCACCTAAAACTCTAATTAATATACTAGTAAAACTTCACGAAAGAAATACAGCCAGAGTAAGATTAAATATGGATGGATATTTGTCAGAATATATAAGTATAGATAGGGGGGTAAGACAGGGTTGTATGGTGGCTCCATTTCTCTTTAAGTTTTATTTGGGAGACTTTGGAGCCGCCCAAGAATCCTCATCATTAAGAAGCCCAAAGGTGGGGTCCTTAGCCGTAAAATGGCTTATGTATGCGGACGACATAGTCCTTCTTGACAGGACTCCCATCGGTCTACAAAGATTGTTGAATGCCCTCGACAAGTACATGAAATTAAATGACCTGGTTGTAAACCCTGACAAATCTAAGATTGTAATTTTTGAGTAGAAAGGTCGCAAAGAAACAAAATATCGGTGGTCAATTGGCAGTAACCAGATACCGGTGGTAAAAGAAGTAATGTATCTGGGCATTACTGTGTATGTGACCCCTACAGTTGGGAAGCAGTATGGTGAAATCCTGGCTAAAGGGACACAACTAATAGCCCAGATGAAGAAGATTGCCAGCCTTTATGGTAAATTTTCGATTATGCCTGTTATAAACTTCTATGTGGCCAAAGTAATCCCGGTACTATTGTACAGAATTGAAGCCAAACCTTCGTTGTGGTCAATAGACTGGCAAAAAATAGAAGGTTATATTTAGAAACAGGTATTAGGATTGCCTAAAGGATTACATACGATAACACTCAGATATGAGCTAGGATTAAAATCTTTAAAAAACGCAGTTGATTGGAAACTTCTTTCCTTGTATAGGTCAATTATTGTGCCAATGACTAATACACTATATGGAAATCTCCTAGAAAATATGAATCTTGATTCCTCACTAACTTTGATAGAACTCAAAAAGACGGCAGAAAATCTGCTGACTTATTGTGAATCAGATAAATTAACACTGAGTTCAAACCCGCTGAAAGTTAAGAAGTCCTTATCTTTGAGAGATTGGATTTCAACAGGGGATATGGTGAGATCATCCTCTATTCCTGAAGGGTTTTTTAAGTACGGGAAAAAACAGGGTATTGTACCAAGATACTTGATGAAGTTCCCTAACCCAAAAGGAAGACAAAATTTTATGAGAGTACGGTTAAACTTGATTAAAACTGGATCAGTATTAACCAAATGGGGAGTCACTGAAGGGGCCCGGAGTCTATGCACGGAATGCTCAGATTTAAGCAAACAAACTTTAGAGCACCTGCTAAGATTCTGCAAAGGCACTTGGAAAATTAGGGTGGAACATTTAGGGAATTCAGTTGGGTCATTGGATAGATTATCCTCCGACACTTTCTGGGAAAGAATGATTGCGGGCCATGAAACAAAATTGACCCTAAATATTTTAAGGGTTTTGCAATTGACAGGTTTTATATCGTCAGAATACTGTTGATTGATTGTTGAAGTAAGAGGGAAAACTGTTTTATAGGAAAATTAGATATTGATGTGATGAATTTAATTTTAATATGCTAACTTTATAAGATTGTGATGAATTAGTTTTAAATGTTATCTAGATATAATTTATTATATGATGTTTGCATGTATATATGTTTTGCTTTTGAATGTGTAAAAAAACCCAAATGTGGTTATATCACAATAAATAAAAAATAAAAAATAAAAAATTGGACCTAATTAATCACAAGGCTTGGTACCGACTAGGGGATAACCCCATGTGCTTTTACAACACTCAGAAAGCATTTTGGTCAGCTCAATTGCTGCTGTATGGAATGGAAGTTCAAGTGGGAGAAGAGGTTACCATCCCAGGGCAGGTGAAACAATTTAATATTCCCCAAAAGATTAAGCGAGCACAGACCTAAAAAAACAAGGACACCTATATAAATCTGAATTATTATTTCCAACAACAAGGTTTGTATTTACATCTGACACCCCTAGTGTTTCTAGAACATGACACCATTAGAATATTAGAGAATAACAGTGACCCTCGAAGTATCACTTTGGGCGCAGACACCTGTATTGAAATGGCGGTTGATGCCCAACATTATTCTATTGATTTAGGTAATGAGATCATTGGACCAATTCCAAATGACTGCTACAATTTTAACAGCAATATCCCTCCAGAAAAGATTTTCAACAAGCAATGTGGAATTTCTCTGTGTATTCTTAATGCCCTTATGGTGGGGAAGAGGTGACCTCTTACATCAGGAAGGATGAAGTGGTATTTTGAGTGAACAGTGACTACCTCCCATCCTTGGAACATCACGTCCAGGCCAACGCCATGACAAGAGATCTCTCCACTCAACTGGAGGTTACCACTGAAATTGCCATGCCTGTGGTCTTTCCAGGCTTTAAGCAGATGGTCGAAGAATGAATCAATCTTGCCGATGCCTGTGAGACCGAGGAGCAAAAGCAGAAGCTGAAACAGGTGTTTTGTGATTTTCCGGATACCTTTGCAGTGGATTCTTACGATTGCTGATGCACAGAGATACATTCAAACTCCATACTTTTGAATCCTGAGATGGCTCCAGTGTTTGGGAAGCAATACCATTTTACCGGTTGTCTCTCGCATCCATGGAGTCATTCATGGAGATCATTAAAACATAGGATCCTGTGAGATCAGTTGTCCAGTCCGCAGTACGTTTAAGAAATCGGTACTGGGGATACCCAAACTCAATGGCCAATGGAGACTTTGGGAAGACCATAGGTAGTTAAATATATGGTACACATGTCAAGATGGCCCCTTCCCTACATCGATCAGGGACTTTCTCAGATCCAAGGGTCAAAGGTATATACCACCATTGACCTGACCAACGGTTACTGGACAGTACCCGTGAGCAGGGAAGACCAGTACAAGCTTGCCTTTACCTTCAGAGGAAGCTATACACACAGACCTGAACCCCCTTTGGATACATAAACTCTGGCATTGAATTTAATATCTCGCTCCATAACGCCATGCCCAACTTGGCAAAAGAGGAAACCTGGCCTATGTAGATGATGTCTTAATCAAGAGCTCAACTATGGAGGAACACATAGCTGAAATACGCTATGTTCTGACCCAGTTGCAGAAGGCCAGAGCAAAACTGTCCTTTCAGAAGGCACAGTGGTGTAAGACCCGCATTAACTTCTTGGCACATGAAATCACCTCAGAGAGTCTCAGTCCCTAGGCGAAAAAGGTGAAAGCATTATTGAAATTGAAAGATCCTACTACTCTGCAAGACTGCAAGACATAAGAAGCCTTTGTGGGCTCAATCATTATAGTAGACATGTAATTGAAGACTATGCAGTGGTCACGCAACCCTTGGTCCCTTTATTAAAGTCCGAGGTAAAGCGGGAGTTGGGACCAGAACAATCTCAGGCAGTAAAACAACTAAAGAGAAGCCTTTCCGAAATCCCTTGTTTGGCTTACCCCATAAAGAACAGGGAATTCTTCTTGGAGACAGGGTTCTCAGATACTTGCTTAACAGCTGTATTATACCAAAAGCAGGACATGGTCAACAAAGTAATCTTGTACGCGAGCACGACTTTGTCCTCTGTGTAGGAAAAATTCAATGATTGTGAAAAGGCACTCCTGGCAACAGTGTGGGTGCTGAAGAATTACCACCCGTTCAACCAACAGGAGCACGTCATTGTGGAGACTCCTCACTTACCCTTGCAATATCTCCAATGTGACCGAATCTGAATGGGGAACATGGGTAATTCCAGATTTACTTCCTGGATTCTGTCTATGTAATGCTTTCCTGTGGTGGTCAGATATGGCCAAAACAAGAAGAGTCCTTTAGTGCAAGGATTGTCTGACTTGCTTAACTGTGCTCAAGAAAACTGTCTCGATGATGAAAGTCTAAGGACCAAGGACAATCTGGAGGTGTACCTGACTTCCCCGCACAAAGTCTATGAGGAAGACACGTGTCAGGGGATCCCCACGGTTCATGTAGATGGGTGCTCCTACCATGTTGAGAATCATTGGGAAAAATAAAACAACTAGTGGCTGGCTTTGGGAATGCCTTGGTGAATGATGCCCCAGAACCCTCTGCTGGGTACCAAATAGGTACCCGAAGTAGTCAGGCGGCAGAGTTGATGGCAGTACATCAAGCCATCCTCACTTCTGTGCAACACCAACTCATAACTGGTCATAATCACTGATTCATATTATGTCTGGAATGGGTTTATGGAGTACCTGATTAACTGGAAAAATCGAGGCATGCTGTGTGTGAATAATAAACCGCTCAAGCATGGGAAATTAATCCAATCAATTGATGATATGGTAACCTCTAATGAGATGACCATCTATTGGAAAAAGATGAGAGGTCACTCCAAAATAAGGGGGATCAGACAAAACTGGAAGCAACTTGGCTGACCAGTTGGCCAAAACCAGAGCCATTCACAGGGATCTCCTAGAAACCAAATCCCTTTTGGGGGAAATCCAGGTCGCTGCTGTCACCAGGTCCCAGACACATGCCAAAAATGAACTCTCAATTGCCCAGTGTAGTAAAGACACCCCAGATGCAGATTTGATTACTGCACAAAAAGACAACCCAATTATTGGGAGGTTTTAACAACATATTGAAGACCCCGTGAATTTTCCTCTGAGTGTTGATGAAGTTTTCTAAAATGTACTGAATCCAAGATAGTTTGTTGGTACGGAGTTCCATATCTAGATGTGACCAGTGGGTGGTACGTACCTCTTTCCGAAAGCCTGATGTTAAGTTACACCATAACGCAGCCACTGCCAGTCATGGGGGTTTCATACTACATTAGAAATCTTGCGAGAGGTTGCACACTGTCCCCAAATGGGTCAGGACCTAGACCTATACTCAAGGAGGTGTCTTGTGTGTGCTCAGTTCCAGCCAAGTTCCCTCACACACAGAGCTCCCCTACAGAAAAGGGGAATGACACTGCCTTGGCCGAATTTGCAAGTCAATTTCATCGGGCCAGTGATTCGCTCCTCTCGAGGAAACAAGTGACATGCTTGTTTACCAAGTGGGTGGAATGTCTTCCAGCCCCAAATTGCAAGGTGGAGACTGCTGCTGCACTAATGATCAATCACATTTTCTCTCATTTCGGCCTCTTTCGGCCTTCCACAGGGGATTGAGTCAGACTGAGGAAGTCATTTTACCAGTGAGGTGATTACAAAGATGTGGGGGATACTAGAGGCCAGGAGAAAAGTCCACATTGCCTACCACCCAGCCGTGAGCGGTAGAGTTAAGAGGTATAATAAACAATTGTTAGCATCTTGAAGAGGTTTATGGCAGACTCTGGAACTTGTTGGGACATCCGATTACCACTGGTCCTGATGGCCATTAGGTCTACACCATCTTCTGCAACAAAAATGTCTCCATTTAAGGTCATGATTGGATGAAAAATGGTGCTACCTGAGCATCTTCATAACTCAAGAGCAGACCCTGATCAACGTGTTCACGACCCATGAGTACACTGAAAATTTATGAAAACACCTTCAGCACACTTTTGCTTGCGCATAGCGCAGAGGGGATGACAACCCACTATGACTTAAAGACTACCAAGAAGGAGTACAAAGTAGGACACAGGATCTACCCGTACAATTTCCAAAGGAACCACACCAAAGAGTGGAAGTTCCTTCCCTCTTGGCGCGTTGTCTTTGAAATTGTCGATAAAATCTCACCTGTCTCTTATAAGATCTGTATCCCTAAAGAGAACAGATGGAAGAGAAAGGGGTCCATATCAATCAGTTGAAAAGCTGTCACCGCAGACAGACTTTGTGACTGATTGAAAAACCCAGTGAGGGTACCGCCCAGGAACCATCTGAAGATTAAAAAGAAAGAATGCAAACCTGGATGACGAAAATCGGACATTGACAGGGAGTGAATCAATGTATACTTATAAGGAATGTGCCAAAAGTAATTATCATGTTCTAAATTGTATACTTCAAGTGAAAAGTAATATGTAACTTGTTGTTCTGTGTTCAATTTGTTTGTCAATAATACTGGGTAAATTCATACTGTATGAAGTACTTAACCTCTCTTTTACTCTCAGTAGATTAAATAACTCCTTGCCTCTACAGCTTAGAGGTGGAGCTACTGGAAAGGGAGGGATCCAGGACCAGAACCCCAAAATCCAAAGAGATTTGAGTGCAGACCAGAGCACCACTCTCTCAGGATGGGGAAAAGAGCGGACGTGCTCCGAGGATATTCCTGGAATTAACCAAAAGCCAAAAGGAACAAAAAAAACCACCCTCTCCTTGCTCTTTTCTGTGAGTCAACTGAATCAAGGACAAGGGCTGTTTGTGGGGTATAGCCACTGAATGTCAGAAATAAAGATGCCAGGCCAGCATTTAAGAGTGAAACTGACTGTTGCCATCCGTTGGAAAATACAGGCCAGCCCAAAACACTTCTTTTTCTGATTTACGGCCAAGTGACATTGAAAGATATGTGCCTAGTTACACTCTATTAAAAGGGACAAGTGTGCAAGTGGAGGAAGACATTGCACTTTTCATAAACGAACTGACATTTGTGAAAGGCTGACTTGGAGCATTGGGATACTCACTGTTATTTCAACTGTTATATTAAAGAAAGGCATTACACATGGACAGATTAAAATTTGCGGCATTACACGTTGGATGAATTCCATCATATAAAATGACAGCATGAACAAAGAAGAGCCTATTGCATTTGTGTAGATTTTAATACTGCTTCCTTATGTAACTATGGACTATTTGTGTGGAGAGAGTGAACTTATTTCTGTTTATTCAGTATGTAAAGAAAAATGGTATTTAGGAACATCAGGCCTAAATGTAATCTGAAATGCAACATGTTAATCATACAGTGCCAATGGCAAATGTTATTAATTTAGGACAATGCAGGTAACTGGCTGCTGTGTTTTTTTCTCCACTGAGCTGCTGGTTATCTGGAATTGTGACCCCAAACTTTGGTGACTGGGTTCACCAAGACAACCGGCCTGTAAATTCAGTAAAAATATAAAGAAATACAAAGCTAGAAATCGAATTTGTGGTGAATTGCTGGAAAACACAACCAACAAACACAACCTTTAAGGTAAGGTTCCCTATAAAAAGTTAATTTAGTTCTGAACAACGATCCTTTCAAATCTGAACTCCAGACCGATTGGGGCTCGGCCCAACAAGAAGAATGTTTGGTTTTCAATTAGTTGCTGATAATATGCCCTGCAGAAGTGACCCTGAGGTTACGCTTCTCATAAACTGTACATTAAGCACAGAGCAAGGCTTTGGAGCCAAGCAGGAGAAATGGCTGGTCACATGTCTTAAGAAGAAATGAAACGTACTAAAACAGGTTATGCCCTGCCATTGTTTAAAAATTGAATACCGTTTTTCATTTGTAAAAGGAGCAGTGTGTGTCCTATAGAGCCCATCCAGGGTACAAACTAAACAGGAGCAAAGACGCATCACGACCCTGTTAAAATACATTTTTTGTGATGTACATAATTTAAGTTATGTGGAAAATTATGATTTTTGCGATCTTCTGTAACGCTTACTTCTGGGGCCCTGCAGGAGTGCCTGGTCTGGTCTGTCGATATTCGCTGGTCCGGTATATCGATATGGTAAGCTGGCCTTTTGTAGATTGCCCAAAATACTCCCCCCTCTCTGGCTCACTGAAGGTTTATACACCCAGCGGGCAGAGAGTTGAGAGTGATTAGGAGTTATGATGTTCAAGATTACTCTTGTAGCGTGGAACCTCTTGGGATCCTCTGATGTATAGTCACTTAAATTTCCTCTGCAGACAAACCCAGTTATTTAACTGGATCACGGTGGTCCAGACCTGCAGTGGCGCGCCTATCTGCCTTGTGGAATGTTTCCTGATGGTCAGCGCTAGATTTGTGCTGGTACAGTCTTGCAATAGCGCCTGAGATGGTAGGTATGCATTAGCGCCTGAGATGGTAGGTATACTAAGCTAAGAGTGTGCCTGCGTGCTGTCTTGAATCAGAGGCACGCTTCTGCGTTGTCTCAAGAGATGCCTAAGTGTGCACAAAATGTATTTTCCTCTATCAGGTCCGTGAGTACCCACAAAACAAATGTTTAATGACTGTTCCTTTTCTTCTTTCAGGTCTGTGATACTTGCAGCTGCTGCAGCAAGAAACTACCGTTGGCCCTGCTGCGAGGGAGGAGCGGACGGGAGTAAGTATACTGATGGGGGTGCGGGAAGAGACTGATTCCCTTTGGCTTACCCCTGTGTCTCTTCTCTTGCAGGAGCTGCGGGCGAATTCTCTGGATGCTACGAGTGACGAGCAGAAGATGCTGGATGTTCCAGTGTGGTTCCTGGGGACTCCCGAGGTGAGTATCGGGTAAGCCTTGATGCGCTGATCATAAGCGCCGGGTCCGTGACACACGGATGGATGCAGCTAAGCATCACGCGGCTTGCCAGCCAGCCAGAGAAAACGCTAAGCGCTGGGTGTGGCCCAGGGCAGGGTTTAAATAGCCCTGGGCCCCACCCAGTACCACTAGACTGCCAAGGATGTCAGAGAAGCAGGCCCCTTAGGGGGCATTTTGAATCCTGCTGAACAAGCTATCCCCGGGGCCATTTTGAGTGGGGCAGCTGCTGATTATGTGTACATGCAGCAGCCTGTTTCTGCGCCACTCAGCCATCCTCCTAGACCAGATCCCACCAATACTGTCCACTGGGGCCTTGGGGATCATGACATCTTCACACATTTGGGAAATGGGAAAGTAAGCACAGGAGTAGAGCATGAAAATAAGGTCTAAATTGGAAATGGTCCCAACTTTAGCTATTTAGGTGCAGCAGAAAACTGCAGAAAATGGTAGCTCTGCTCAGGAAGTGTGTGACGAAATAAAATTAGTATGGTCTGATTTGCCATAAAATATAGAACCCTTATATATGCATCATCATGGGGCTATTTGAAAGACCAAAGGAGTTATTATAGTATGAGATTTTTCAGAATAAAAGATGCACACATCCTTGTCAATTTGAAATGGTATATCTATTCCCCTCCCTCAGCCTATATCATTCATCTCTCCCACTTCTGGCCGTATCAGCAGCCAGTGGGCGTGTTGGTGGGGGTGAACGGAACATGCTAGCCAATCCTGACCGTGGGAATTCTGAGAAGGCTGCTGTGTCACTAACCCTAGAAAAGGGCAGGTTTGCATCAGAACTGTGCTTTTTGTGACTTATTCTGGTAGGCTGCTGGACTCTTGTGAGGAACAACTAGCACAGAGGCATCAATCCTTGCATTGGAGACAGTGGCTGGGACATATAGAAGCTATCTGGGACCCAAATCAGAGGAGCAGAAGGAGTCTGGGTGCAGGAGGAAATCCTTGACTGAAAGCCCTTGACCAGAACTGCGCTGTCCTCAGAGGAGCCCTGCTGTTTTCCCTGACCAAAGCCTCCCATGTAAGTAGATATCCCAAAGCCATCAATTGTGTGGGGAGTCACTGCCTTTATCCCTTTCCATTTGTATGTCAGGGAGGGGGTGTAACTGGATAGGCTTTTCGCACAATTTATAAAATCCATTCAAAGTAAATTCCCTATAGAAAACCACCCCCTCTGTTGAAATTGCATTGTTTTTGTTTGTTTGTTTGTTTATTTGTATAGCGCACAAAACCCAGAGGTATCTGGACGCTTAAGCTTAAGAGATTGGTTACAGTGCTTCCGTTACAGTATAGGAAGCGTAAAGGTGCATTACAGCATTACAGCAACGTGGAAAGTTCAAGGTCATGCATCATGAGCAAAGTGTAAGAGAAAGGTAAGTGGTAATCATTTCCATTGGAGTAGATACATGGTGTCTACCCATGTTACAAGGCAGCAACGGCACACAGATGCAAGAGTCAATTCAGAGAGCATATATATGGTGCCTACCCCATGTTGCAGTGCTGCCGCACATATAGATCCAGAAGTCAGTTTAGGGAGCGGAAACATGGTGCCTACCCCATGTAGCAGTGTGGCAGCACACATAGATGCAAAAGTCAATTCAAGGAGCAGAAACATGATGCCCACCCCATGCTGCAGGACGGCAGCACACATAGATGCAAAAGTCAATTCAAGGAGCAGAAACATGGTGCTTACCCAGGGCGGCAGCACACATAGATGGAAAAGTCAATTCAAGGAGCAGAAACATGGTGCCTACCCCATGTTGCAGGGCAGCAGCACACAAAGATGCAAAAGTCAATTCAAGGTGCAGAAAATGGTGCCTACCCCATGTTGCAGGGTGGCAGCACACATAGATGCAAAAGGAGAGAAGCAATAGGTAAGTGCAATATAACAACTGGGTGTTCACCCTGGTGCCTCCTGACAGTGGACAGGGAGTAGACAGGGCCTTAGGTGATTCAGGCCGGCTCCCGCCTCCTGGTTGCTCTCATTGGCTAATAACAGCCAGGGCAACCAATGGGAGGTGGGAGCCAGGAAAGCTGAAGACAATGCTAGGCAGAGCGGACATTTTGGAGTGGCCGATGTGCTAAGAAATGCACCAGTACAAAAATGGAAAATCAGGTAAAATAGACCCAGCAGTGGGTAATGAAGAGGCAGGATGGGGTTCCAACACTCCCTGGTAAGCAGCAAATAACCCTAGGTCTCCGAGGACAATGCGGTGAAACAGCATACTGCACACTGAATAATTCACAATCATTGCATGCATACCCAAGGTTCATCAGTAGTCTGGGCGAAGAGATAGCAAACTGGAGGACTGCAGGAGAGGACGACATGCTTCGGAGGCAGTCAGAAGAAGAAGACTGAGAGTGTTGAGAGCAGCCATCCTTACACCTTTCCATTAAAGTGTAGGGAGGGGAGAAGCTGTGTAGATCCTTAGCACATTGCATTAAAGCAAATCAATTAATTCCCATATAGAAAATCACAGGTTGAGTGGTGTTAGAATTCGAAGGGGCCTGATCACAACTTTGGCGGTAAACCTTAAATCCGGTGGTAGCGCTATTACCGCCGGATTTAAGGGTCTGCCAAATCAGGACTTCGGTGGATTTCCCCCCATCTCTGAGCTGGGGGGAAATCCGCCGAATATTTGCGCTATTAGCGCCAGCGGGAAATCCGCCGGCGGTAAGAGCGCAAATTTTCCCCATTGAGCCCAATGGGGAATGGGGCATTCCCGAATGGGCTCAATGGAGAATGGAGAATTACATTACAGCCGAACTCGTGATCCAGCGATATTAGCGCCGGGGAGTTCGGCGGTAGGGCTAATACCGCCAGCGGTAATACCGCCGGCGTTACCGCCAAAGTTGTGATCAAGCCCTAGTGTTATAGTCGGTAAAGCCCATAAAGACTTGGTTGTCTGTTTCTGAAATTCTTGACTTATGCATAGAAAGGTGGGATGTCCCTAATCCCAAAAAGAAGTAATCCGCAAAATACCACTTTTCAAGTCAGTGTGGAGGTGCAAAAACAAAATTTCCCATTAATTTTAATCAGAATTACGGAGTATTGCATCTCTTCTGTGTGTGTGTTGCAAAACAAAATTCTCCATTAATGTTAAAAGAGAATTACAAAGTATTGCATCTCATCTGTATGCGGGTACAAAACTAAATTTCCCTTTTGGTTCCCATTTTTCTCTGACCCCAAGTTATCAAGTGCGGCCTTTTATTTTCATGTGTGTTGAAAAACGATTTTCATTTAAATTCCCTTTTCCCAACCTTGCCATAGCTGAAAAATTATGTTTCCCCTGTATTCCTTTCCCTAATATTGCATTTCTAATAACAAGCCCAAAATGATTTTTCACATTGAATTCCATTCCCAAATAGTGCCTTTTTAAATCAGAAGCCAAAACAATGTTTCCTTTGTGCTCTCACTCCGTGCACTTTGCCTTATTTAATTGAGGCCTGGACGGTGGGGGTTGCTTGTACAAAAGTATTGTTTCAAATAAGTAATTCCTGTGGACCCTGTATTGTATTGTGAATGTTTACCATTGGTTACATCGAAATTAAATTAGTAGTAAGTTCTTATTGCATGTTTCGAAATGTCATCTTTGTTGTTTGAATAGACTTATTGATGCGAGCTTTGGTGATGCCACAGCATTGGTGGCTGATGTTAGCATTGTGTCAAATATTAAATAAATAAATAAATATTCTTACTAGATACCGGCCTAGTTTCTAGTCCATTGGTGACACAGGGTATTTGTTGGGGTTGACTGCGAGACAGGTTGGAGGCGTCACCAAATTGAACCAAGTCGAGTGTGACCGCATAATAAACCGCAACAGATCAGAGCTCTGGAGACATTGGGCCTCATTATGGGTCGGGCGGTCCGGAACTAACAGTGCCGGTAAACCCGCCGCCACTGTTAATTCCGGACTGCCCGATCCTGAGTCCTGCAGGCGGAAGGTGATCTTCCCGGCAGGTCTGACCTGGCGGGTTGAACACCTCCCGCCTGCAGGCGTTTGTGGAAACACCAGCACCATCACGAGATGGTGCCGGTGTTTCCACTTCCCCATTCCCATTGAGTCCTATGGGACGCAATGGGAATGGGGATTAACACCATTCCGCCTCCGTGACTCCCGGGACACCGGGGCTGTAATGCCCTGGTAATTCCGGGAGTCACGGAGGCGGAATGGTAATACGAGTCTGGCGGTAACCAGGCGGTTTTACCGCCGCTGTTACCGCCGGACTCGTAATGAGGCCCATTGAGTTTCTGAGGGAAGGTGAGGAAAGGGGAATACATCTGAGGAGGTGCAGCTGATAGTGGGCCTTCTTGGCAAGGTCCGCAATGAGAGGAGAAAAGGAGAGAGATGAGTCAAAGATGACACCAAGGTTTTTTGCCTCACAAGAGGGTGAGTGAAGCGGACCCATAGAGGGGAGCCAGTGGGTAGAAGAGAAGGAAGGAGGTGGGGTCCCAATGAGAATACTTACATTATTAAAATGTTCTGTATGCCAGGCACATAACTTTATTACACATTTTCCTGTAGCATAGCTTCATAACCCAAACTCCTGATGATTCTATGAAGCAGCACATTCATTACCTCAAGTTGTAATCAATACTGAATTTACTCTCATGAAAATACGACTGTAGTACATGTGTGTTATTTGAGAAGTTCAATTTGGTAAATTAGTTAGCTACCTTTTGTTCTGCATGTGTGTTAATCATGCAATTTGAATTGATTGAATGTGCCAACACATGTTTCACTCAATTTATGAGCTTCCTCAGGGCCTAAAACCATTGCTATTGTCCTTCACGCTATTATTTTTGCTAGCATGTTCTTATTTAGTTTTTGACATGACAATATTGACAGGTATCCATGAAGTGTGGCCACTTGAATAAGATAATATTTTGCTGGTTTGGGAAATGTGTTAGTGCTGTAATCCATCTAATTGTGTATCTTAGAGAGCTTTAGTTCAGGACAATAGCTGATCTTGTATGTGTTGTGATTCCTTATTCTTAAATTGTTGTATTCAAAAGGACTGAGATGTTGTGCCAGCTATAGATCACTTAAGTGAAGTTGTATTCTGCTTTCTCACCTATTTAAAATGTGGATCCTTTCGGTTGATGGTCCTGTAATTGATTGTTCCTCTTTTACCTATGTTGTATTGGAGGTTAAGGGCTGTTATCCTAAGGAACATGTATGGTTTTACCCTTGGCTGCATGTTCAGTTAGCTTCTCAATGCGTTCCGTGCAGCATAAAAAGAAGCCCTTTCTAGCACCAAGTCAAACATATAACTATACCCCCCTTTTTTGCCACAATACATAAACTAGTTCAAAGTGATTCAAGCCACAAAAAGGGACAATCACGTATTTTAAAGCTTAGTTCAAAAGCCATCGTGAGTCAGCTCTATACAGGTTTGACTGACTCACAATGATACAAATCACTATTGTAATAATTTGACACTATATTGTACTTAGATATCTGCAACCGGTGTCTCTCCAAATATGTTGGACTACGATCTCCATGATCCCTCACCATTGACTATATAGGCTTGTTCCGATGTGAGTTGCAGACCAAAGACACCTGCTTTAAGTTCAGACCGTTATGAATTGCCTAGCCATGGTCCCCCCTCCATCTCTAGTCTTATTGGAGCATCGCTGCTTTTCTGCTACTAACTCCCACTCTTGTCACTTACTCCTCAGCGTTGCACTGACTCTTAATCAAAAACACATTGGGGCTGATTTATGGAACAAATGTGTGCCGAAATCCGTGGCGCAAGCTGGCGCAAGTGTGAAAAAGCAAGCGCACGTGCATGCGTGCGATTCATGGAAGGCCCTGTGCGTGGTTTCCGCGGGATGTGTGCCAAATCTGCACTTGGCGCACACAGGCGCGTACGTCACTGCAACATCCCGAACGCCGTGCGCGATGAACACAGCGAAAGCGCACAACGTGTAGCGCACACACCAAAAAGTGGACGGAACACGCGGAATGGGGAACAACGCGTGAAAAAGAAGGCGTACCTGGGGAAGGACTGCTGGGAAATACACGGAACGCCCACACGCACGCAAACAGCACGTATTCCTTGGAATCGAATAGGGGAATCCCATGCACGCCAAAAGACACGCACAGGCGTAAAAACGTCCGCCACACAAAGGCAGGCAGAAGCGTCCCTGCGCAATATAAAAGTGCGCACAAAAAACAAACACGTATATACAGCTACGATAAATGTCCCATTTCTCGCAGCACTGATCGTGGGACACCGCAGGAGGAGGAGAATAGCCAGGGCCCGCATTTTTTTGCCCAGGACCAGTCTTTTTGGGATGCCTGATGACCAGGTCTATGGCAGGTACAGGTTTCCACCTCATATCATCCTAGACCTGGTCAGGGAGTGGGAGGATGACCTTACATCACCAACCTTGTGCTCCCAAGCACTGAGCCCCTTGGAAAAGGTGCTCAATGTCCTGCAATTTTTGGCCACTGGGTCATTTCAGCGGACAACTGCCATAGTTGGGGGTGTCTCACAGGCCACGCAGTCATGCTGCCTACACCAGGTGTTGGCAATCATGACTGTGCGCCCCTCAGTCCACATGCCCAGAACACCCGCAGAAAGGCAGGCCGTGGTCCAGGACTTTTACAGGGTGGCACACTTCCCGAAAGTGCTCGGTGCCATAGATTGTACCCATGTGGCCCTGCGTCCACCTAGGGCCACTAAGCACATCTATTGAAACCGCAAGCACTGGCATTCCATCAACGTACAAGTTGTATGCGATGCCCATGGAATCATCACCTTTGTCTATGCAAACTATCCTGGGTCTACCCATGACAGTTTCATATACAGAATGTCCACCCTGATCCGGGACCTGGAAGCTGGGAAGCATGGCGACACATTGGTGAGTACAAATGTCTGTGCACATGCATGCATGTCACACACAAATACACAAACCCATCTAATCACAACCATTATGACCTCCCCAGGGGACAGTGCCTACCCTCTGAGCAACCACATGTTGACGCCAATACGGAACCCCAACGCACCACCCCAGGTAAAATAGAACGCTGCTCCTGTTGCAACCAGGGGCATAGTGGAGAGCACATTCAGAGTGCTCAAGTCACGCTTTCGCTCCCTTGACTGCTCCGGCGGCCAGCTACTATATGCACCCCCAATAGTGTGCAGGATCATTGTGGCAGCATGTGTCCTGCACATCCCCAACCACAGGCAGAGGTGCTGCTCATGGGAGGGGCAAGGGCCTGTGGCGAGGCAGCCCGGACCCAGCTTGTGGCCACATTTTTCACCTAAACTCCCACCCCTACAGAGTGCACACAGGTCTGGCACATACCAGGTGACAATTGATGATGACAAAGAGACAATCAACTGTCACAACCTTACCACCCTGACAATGTTGCCACGGAAGAGCCACATTGTGTGCATCCCTAGATACTTAAACATAACCAATCGTGTGTGACCAAAAGGAACACATGAAAGGAGTAAATTGCACCACTCCCTGCAAAACAGGCCATGACAATCAGTGGTATGTCACCCAAACCCTCCCAACCCACATCACCCTTGTTGGCCACACCATGACATAGCATGCAACAGCAAAAGAGGAAACCAAAATCACAACACATGACCAATTATACACAAAGTGAAATATGATATATGGAAATAGGCCTGAGACAATCACACCTGACATGGAATCAGATGAAATGACTGACCAATAACCTCCCACACATACCAAGTCACACACAAATGCATGCCACCAGCGGTACCATCAACAAAAGATAGAATGCCTGTTGGCATGCACATTGGCCAATCAAAACCTGAAAATCCCTAATCCATGTGCTGTGTGTGTCTCCTGCAACACACCGCTCAGCAAACAGAACAGTGAGCAGCCATTGTGTTGGGGATAAACCTTGATCATCATATAAAAAGGACAAGCAACAAAAATAACCTACTAATGCATGTACACGGTCCCCAAATGGTAAGTGATCATGCGCTGCAGGGACACAGCATGCCAGAGAAGGCAATCTGTGTGCACGTGTGGGCATGGAAAGGTGGTTGAATGTGTGGTGGAGCATTGTGTAAATGTGTGTGTCAGTAGGGACATGCACTGAAAACATGCATGTGAAATCAAGTGAACCTCAGTGTCCTGTATACATCACATGTGAACATTGGCCATGTGTACACCCCAGTATGTCAAACCACAACAATCCGCTGACACCTGAAAACTAAACACAACACAGGAACAGCCATTGACCAGCAGAACACATCATGTACATAGTACCCCACAATGACAATGTCAGAGAGTGCCCAAACACTGTAGCCCAAGCGTACTGTCCAACAAAAGGCTCTCCCTCATTTACTCATCACCATGACCTTCAGAAGAACTGTGTCTGGGGTCCGTTGGCTTCTTGCTTCTAGTCTACCTGGCTTCATGATCCCCCTGCCCCTTAGTTTCCTTGTTCTACCTTTCGTGTAAATAGGGTCCAGCCCCCTCAGAGGCCACCTTGACTGGTAAAAATACCAAATCGCAGTGAACACCAAGGAGCCAAACCCCCAAACTGGGGAAAAAGCCTGAAGCGTCTCCAGTAGATGACTTGAAGTTGCTGAATATGGCCAAGCACATGTTCAAGCAGAATGACAGATCAACTACCAAGGTAGCACAGCTAAATAATGGTTCAACAGGATGGGTAGCAATTTCAGTACACAATAATCAATGAGGATGCAACAACTGATGGGTATTGTCACAGCTCCAGTCTCCAGGCGCAGGAGTGGCATGAACCAACCACCCCCTCACGGTCTGGGCGGCTGGATGTTGACAATTTCAAGTTGCTACATGTTGAGTTCAGCCCCTGGGGATTGTGGCAAAGGAGGATGCATTAGGAATGTGACCCAAGAGGCACAAGTCATGGTCCAGTCCTCACCTGAGATGTCCGCCTATACTATTACGCTCCGTTCCGTTTGGACGGCACGCTGTGTCTGTCTTCCATCTTGGACTTTGATGCTGCTTGAGTGTGCAGTCTTCCTACTGGACTACTGCTCTTTTACTTGTTTTTCACACTCTGGTGCTTTAGTCCTTGTTCTTCTTCCTGCTACTGTCCTTGTTGCCGATCTGTCCGCCTGTCTCTCGGGCTGTTATTTCCACATGCTCTTACACTGCCTCGGTTTGCCTCTGTACAATTCTGTTCAACAGCATCTTTCTGTTGCTCCTCCTGTCTTTCATCTAGTACATCCATACTTTTATGTTAGCTGTTCACATTTGCCAATGCTATTCAACTGTTGTGGCTCTTAACTTGCTGTCAGCTGTTTCCGGCTATCTCGCATTCTCTGTGCCTTTCAATACTTCTGCTGTATCTGCCTTTCTTTGTTCACGCTATCAGCTCAATCATCCCGTTGTGCAGCCTTCTTGGTTATTTTTAACTCAGGTTCCAGCTCTACCTGTCAGGGTACAGAACCTGGGGTTGTGTGGGAGGGGGTTGGATGTAGGTCTCACACATGGCCCACTGACAACCAGCATGAAGACACACACACAGGAAACTTTCCAGCCTTATCAAAAGCTTTTATGCCCTTTCTGCAGGAAAATGAGCCTCCAGACTACCTTTCCCAGCAGACACTGGGCCAAGAACTACAAAAACCTGGCCACGTTGGGTGGTGCACACATGCGCATGCATGTGCAAGCAGAAGCGTGGGACTTGTGCTCAGACGTCTGACAGAAGCAGACGTGTTTCCCGGAGCTCCAAGCAAGATGAGCAGCACAAGGGGCCATGCCCCAGCCGACCTTCCTCCAGGTCCCTCGCACATGCAAGCTGAGTAGCACCAGTGCTGGTGAACTTAGCCAGGCATTGGGGGAGATGCGCACAGTACAGCTAAGCTGCGCTGAAAAGCAAATGCCAGGAACCTTTCACAGTTGTCAGGGGCACAGGCAGGGAGTGTCAGCCATATCCTTGAGTCCCCCCTAATTCATAGAAGTTAAGTCATTAGCGCAGTAGCATTCCTAGCCACAAACTAATACAATACAAGGGGGGGCACCCAGCGATGCACAAACTCGAGTGCAGTGCATATCATTAGCATATGCAATTAGCCACGTGCGCTGCCTATAGAAAGCCACGGGTGGCAGACCGCTACTTGTACTGAAGTAGCACCTCGCCACATCTGTCTAGCAGCACATCCAAGGCACATTCTATCATGTGTGATTCTTAACACATGGTCTTCCGTTTAACGCAGGGCCACGTGCGGTTACCTTACCGCATTAACAGTGTATTAACCTTCACGGGGGCCAGCAAAACTATACGGACAAAGAAGCAGACAAGAATGCTTGTTTGGGGAGGAGTCACTAAGTTCGAGACATGAATGGTGTTATGTGTGTGTGGGGAAAACACACACAGAATAGTAACTCATGCTCTCTTTTCAGCATTGAACTGCTCCTGTTACCGGACCTGAGAGTGTGCAGGCAGGAGGCCAGCACTCACCCCAGAGAAAAGTCTCTCTTTTGCTCACCTTTGGGCCATATTGTACAATGTGCATGAAGTACATGGTTTCTCTTATTGCGTATGTGTAATTGTCAATAGTTGTATTTTGTATTTTCACTACTTTCTCTTGCCAATCCACCTCCCCTCTCCTGAGCCTCTTTCCGGTTATCCTAAATACTGATGCCTATCCAACCAATGGATCCCTAACCCTCTTTCCCCCCTGGGGTCTCAGAGGCATGTGTAAGTTTTACCTGCCAGCCCCCTCCCACCAGCAGTGTGACTTTGACAGCCAAAGGGTGCAGGCTATTGTCTACAGCATGAAGTGCATCAAGCACATATACAGGCAAGAAAAGAACATTCTTCACAATCAACATCAATAAATTGACATTTCAATAATGTACTCACCAAAATTGATAGCAGACATGACATGGAGAAAACATCCATAATCCCCACTAGGGGTGTTAACACAAGTACTACAGCAGCAGACAGGCCACAGATCTGACGAAAGTCCAATGCCCTTGTGTAAATGGTTGTAACACTAAACCATCCTTGCGAGCCCATGGATAGGGAAAGCAGGAGTGGCATATGTGAGTCAGAACCCAAAGCCGGAAACACATACACGAGACAAGCTTGAAGGGCCCAGCTGCATCAGACAGTGGATGCTTTCAAAAAGCCACAAAGCACCACACCGTCACATGAATGCACCATAGACAAACAATTTTAAACTAAATTAACTAATTAAACTAACTATAAAAATAGAAAAATGCCTGCATACGACCAAGGGGGGGGGGGGGCACTCAGGATGGGGGAGGTACAGGGTGCACCTCAACACCCACATGCGATGATGTTGAGATAAAAAGAAAAACCTCCATGGGCTCAACGCCTGCACAGCCCGACCTGTGTGAGAGATAAGTCGTCGTCCTCCTCACCCTCTGACTCAAAAGGTGGACGTGTGCACAGGATCCTGACCATGCCTATGCGCGTCTAGCCCCTCATTGGCAGCAAGTCTGCAGGACTGGTGAGCCTGGTTCTGTGCGGCGATGACACGTAGGTCAGCATGCAGAACCTCACGTGATACGCGTGCTTCCTCTTGCAAGGTAGCACATGTAACACAGAGTTCTTCCTGCATGGCCTGACATGACATCCGGAGCACCTCCCGGCATGCACATAGCTCAGCCGAGATGGTATTCTCAAGCTGCTCCAACCTCTCCTCTGTCCGCTGCCTTTGGGACATCAAGAGCACACCCAGAGTAGATCTGAGGGATCAATGGTCATCCCTCAGGGCCTCCCTCTGTGCCTCTGCGTGAGCAGCAAGTGCTTGATGCAGAGACACCATTTTAGCCCGGCGTGCCCTGTCTGAGGCCGCCATGCCCAGCCTGAGTGAACTCGCCGTGGGCTGTCCTGCCCACTGCTGGAGCTCCACCTGCCTGGCAGGGGGAGCACAGATTGGGCCACACGTTCCATGCAATGAGCGATCTTATCCATTGCTGCCCCCTGTTGTTCTGAATTGGCACACATGGATCGCTCCCACTCAGTGTACCCCGGTGGCGCATGGCCACCGCGTTGCTGGGCTTGACACCTGCGGGGCCGAAGGAGCCGCAGTCCTCGCTGGGTTGGCACCGCCCGCGGCTGCAGGACTACATCCCTCCATTGACGTGATGCCCAAGGAACATCATCAACTTGTGTGGAATGTGACCGTGTGTCCCGATCCACCACAGGCAGAAGTTCCAACACCGTCTGGCCCCTCAGTGCAGGTGTTGCGGACAGAAGATCGTCCGCATCAGAATCACTCACCGTTGATGAATCACATGACGCACATCGAACTCAACATTGTCGGCAGAGTGATCATCCAGGCTAGACTCATTGCCAGCCCTAGACATGATGGTCTGGAGCACAAGTGGGTTCTTGTGGCCTACCACCCCACGACCCCCACTTATGCCGGGTTGCTGATGTGATAGCAACCCTGTGTCTGGAATGACATCACCATCCTCTGGCTCCATTGCGTCATCATCTGCACTGTGGAAAAAAGAAACATGAGTACACATGTCAGAAGCACATAACCCACACACACATAGACATCACATCGACAGCCAACAAATGAAGTAGACAAGTCACACACAAATGAAAATCCGGCATGCATCCAGTGGCATTGATATGCAAACACATCCGAAAAGCAGAAATGGATGTGTCTAAATAGCAAAGCCTACACATGTACAGAATGCACTATATCACCTCCATCACACACAACCTCTGTCAGGCACATGTCACAGGCAAAAAAGACAGATGGCAACAAAGAGATGGCAAATACCATAAGCATATCTGAACTGCAAAATCGCCACAGCTGCAAGTGAATACAAACACACAATGACACATGTTATATGCATGTACACATGCATCACTAAACCATCATCACCAATATAGCTTCATCCATTTGCAGCTCAGCCCGTACCCGACCTCATGGGCCATGTAGACATCGTGAATTTCTAGAGCAAAGCGAGGGCCTGCAACCAGGCATGAGGGACCATAATGCACATTACGGTCCGAGCTGCCGGCCATGAAGCCTCCAGAACACCCCTCAGGGCCTGATTGAGCACATTGTGCATTGATTGTGCCCTAAACCATTTTTCAGTGTGTCAAATCATCATGGGCAGGCCCCAGCAGATTAGCTAAGGGGGCTAGGGCGTACACATACTGCACCATAGTGCACCTTCAGGATTGTGTCAGTCGAACATAATGGGCGCAATGCTAAAATCGCAGCATCCTTAACATTAATCAACTACATTTCAGTCATTCAACCAAAAAGCTGGAGAGAACACATGTGTAAATGAACACCTTCACACACACATGAGAGAGTAGCTGCAATTTTGCACTACACAATGTTGAAGCTGCTTGCATATGTACATGTGAAAGTGTTCAAGAACACCCGTGTCCATATACACCCGTATGGTGATTATGAACAGCAACGTATACAGCAAAGCAAGCAGCTACAATGCTGCTTGCTTCGATGTATGGGAAAGTGTACACATATACACGTGAAGGCAGCTCCACAGTCATTACAACCCGATTGGCAGGCTACAATCAATCAACGGCCTATACCAGTTGTTATAGGCTGCAGATTGAACAATCAACTTTGATAAACACCCACTAGGGTGTTACAATACTGAGTACATGTGTCACAGGATGCACCTGTGCCCGTGGCTTTCATGACAGTGAAGGGATGACAATCTGACCATACATGCCAGGTCACTTTGACATTGCAGCAGTGAGTAGGCATGTAGAACGGTGTAACATGGCTCAGAAGTGGGTTGGTGCAGTGCAGAACATGTGTACTTTACCGACTATCTACATCAACATGTACATTATGATGTCAATCAATAAACATGAAGGCAGTGTAAGGGTAAGTTCAGGCATCACGTGCAATGTGCATGCAATAAGTTACATGGCTACAGGCAACCCCCTGCCCCCCTCAGTGAAAATGCAGGGAGGCATTGCATGGCAGCGAAAGGTTGACCAGAAAACTGTGTAGTGGCAGACAGTGTTGACTAGCGTCAATTGCATCATCTGACTCAACTGACAACACAGCAGATGATAATGGGACAGTAAGCAGGACACATGATGAACCCTCAGTAGTACACCCATTTGTGCAGAAGGCACTACACCAGTTGAACAGAGTCAGGGGCCCAGAAACTGGGGGAGGCCTGTGCCCTACACAGACTATGACACCCTAAACATGTGCGTGATGCAGGACTGAGCCAGAGTGGGCATGGAATAGATGATCAAATGCCATTAAATATATGTCATCTTGGACACATACTACAATGTTCATCCTGCCAAGGACACATAGGGGCATGCATGGTATGCACATGGAGCATGAATGGGCACTAATGTCTATGCATAGCATCTGCCATCTGCACAGTCTGAGTGAGACACCCTGCATCAAGGACAAAGGATGTACCCCACTGTATGTATCTGGCAGGTTGGCAGGGGGAAGTGTGCATGTACACAGGAGCGTTGAACAGGCCATTGCAGTAGTCCAACATGATACCCACCAGTGCCAGGGTGAAATTGGGATGCAGAGGGGTGGAGGGGCAAGGGAGCATGCCTATGTGGAGTACCCGCATGCAGGCAGAACACACATGCACATCAGTCATGCGATAACATAGTCCCAGTGCTGAGTGCAAAGACACCACAGGCTACATGCAGAAGGGCCAGTGAGCTGGAACATGGACCGGAGGGGCAGCCGGGTGACTAGCATGAGAGTAGGGTGCAAGTGTGGTGATGAGGACAGTCCCCGTCTGCTCTACATGTCCAGCATGCTGCACAGCAGGCATGCATCAGCGAAGCATTGCATGACTCACACATGAGAACCATGTACACATTACATGTAGTGACAGTCAAGCACAACAAATCACACAAGCAAACCACACATGGTCTGGACAAACACGTGAGAACACTCACTGGACGGGGCATCAAATTCCAGCATCTCTCCCACTCCTTCGTACAATTCTGCTGGTATGAACTCCGCAGCGATCAACTCGTGCGAAGTGAGATCTTCCTCCTCAGGTGGTGACCCACCACCAGTCACCTGAGTCATGGCATAATTGGAGGCACGCTTCAGTTTAGCACAGCGTCGGAGGTCATCCCAACGCTTGTTTTGCACTCCTGAGCTGTGCACACCTCATTTCCGAATGCACTGACACCCTCCGCAACATGCTTCCAGTGGGACAAACACTGGGCAGCCGTAGTGTGACAATTCGTGCCCACTAGCATGTCACTGTCGCGTCCCGACATGTAGTCCACAAGGAAGTCCAGTTCCTGCTTGCAGAAAGGCTTCTTCCTCAACGTGCCAGAGGCCGGAGCCGTGTGTGGGGTCCCAGCCTCTTGTGCAGATGCAACCTTCCTCCTCTTGGGCAGTGATGCGGACCCTGACTGGCAAATTTCGCCCGATCAGTAGGGGCAGTGGCGCTGGTGGATTGAACCGAGGGAGTGGCAGGTGGAACAAGGACGGAAGCCCTGACTTGCATCAGTGGCTTCTGGGTGCCCTCGACTGGACCCTGTGCAGCAACATCTGCTGTGCCAAGGTCATTGACCGGGACTGTCCTGGATGGTAGACTCACAGCCGGGGTGGTGTCGGCTGCATCTGCCCATGCACTTGCCAACACCCATCTGCTTGGGACAGCAGATGACAATACTGCCCCAGGGACATGTGCCTCGGTCAGGGCAGGCCTGCGTGCACTTACCGTGTGCCTCCTGGAAATCATCCTGGGACTCTTCAGGTGCCAACGCAGCATGCGCTGACTGACCCTGAGCCTGGGTGGTGGTGTCCACAGCTGCACCTGCAGCTACCACTACCCTTGGGCCCGTGGCAGTCGATGAAATGGACTGCCGGGTCACATGGATGCCAGTGCCAGATGCAAGAGCTGTATCTCCCGGAACCACAGGGAGTGGTGGCATGACTGCACCAACACGTGGCACAACATCATGCCGAAGTGGCGCACCCCTACCTCTTCCCCCTCTGCAGCCACCCTGGAGTCCCACTACTCCCTGGTCACCCCGGCCACATCCCTGACCATGCCCACCACATGGGGTACGCCCAGCTGAGGCACCCCTCACCTTTCGTAGCCTCCCAACCATGGCACAGTTGTTGTAGTGCCGGTGCAGATGTAGTAGTGCCAATGGGAGGTCTACACGACAATTGTCCTGGGCAATTGGGGTGAAGGGGCTGGGATACAAGATGTTAACAGCACCCCTGTGCACCGGCAAGGCTGTATGTGACCCCGTTGATAAAGTGACAGGTCACACAATGCTCAGGCATCCCAAAACTGCAGTAAAACCGTGCACGCAACCCCTGGTAGCCCACGTGTGTGGAATTAAACTCACGCAGTACGCGATGGGACCCAAGGACACGAAAAACACATACACGTAGGAAACGCAGACTACTATGACCTCGAAAATGGGTACGTAATACACAAGGGGACCCGCTTTGGGAAAAATAGCATGCGCGAATCACCGTCTGACTAGCGTGGTAATGAAAAACATGCGTAGCCAATACCCCCGCCAGTTGTGATGGCGCGTGAAACAACCAGAAGTAGCAACACACTCGTTGGTCTCCACGAAAGGCACGTACAGCGAACAGCCGGGACCTGCTCACTTTTAACCTGTGCCGAGGGACACGCCCACACGCGTCACATCACTTACGCGCTTAGGCCCTTTCCTCGAATTACATGCATTAACACGCAGACGTGCTGTTTTTTCACGTGCTGAATCACTATGCACCCATGACGAGGGAAACGCCAGCGCATATTACGTCACATACGCGCTTATGCGCTAAGGGCCTTTCCTCGAATTACACACTGATGTGCTGTTTTTTCACGTGCCAAATCACTCCGTATCAAGCTGGCCATGCGACAACACACGGAAGACCACGCTCCTGCCCAGAAGGCCATTTTCCTGAGCCCCGAGCAGACTCCCAACTGCCATCTGCTGCTGCCCGCCTGCCTGCTGGCCACGTGCCCTGCCATTTGGTGCCTGTTTGTTAGCCATCTGCAGGGGTCCAGTTGCTGTGACCACCCCTGCTGGAACAGAAGACTCCCGACTGACGTTCCATCACTCCACAGCCCAGCACCAGGACTCAGTTGCCCACCCACACCTGCCTCGGGGGTTGCCATGTCGGGGGAAACACCATCAGACACAACAGGCAACCCCCAGCCAGAGAGGCAGAGGGCTGACAGCTTCTCAGCAGGAGAGGTTGGCATCCTGGTGGAGCAAGTCCTGGTGCATTATGATGCCCTCTACGGAAGAAGATGCACTGACAAGGATGGACGGGAGAGGGTCTGGCTGGACATCGTGGTTGCCATCAACGCGAACCCGTGACATACAACCCATCCGTAAGCGCTGGGAGGACTTCAGGTCCAGGACCTTCAGGAAGGCCCGGCGCCTCTTGGAAGCAGTGCCTCCGACAACATGAGGGTCCTGGAACGCATTAACCCAGCACTTCATCGCCAGGTCCTCGAGAGGGAGACCGGTCAGAAGTTGAGCGATAAGTGTCCATGCTTACTTATTGGACACAGTGCATGTTGAGGCGTGCCAGGAGTGTGCAGCTTGGAGATATGTCTGAAAAGGTCCATGTATGGATGTGTATGTGCAGGGACATGACCGTGCTGCATGTGAGTCCTGTCATGTGTGATGCACATCAATGGTGTATGTGTTCCAAGGCACTGATGCACAACTGCATGTGGAGATGCACACATGTTAGTATTTCTGGGTATGTACTATGGCATGGTTGGGGTGTGACACATAGATGCTGGTTCCACCTTCATGTATGTGCACGGCATACATGTGCATGTGTGTGTTTCACATGTGTGTGACAGTGATACACCATGGATGCATGTGACACAGACATGTAGGAACCCGATTGGCAGATGTGACATAGTTGCCGATGATTGCACTGTGACAGGTGGTGGAGAAATACAGATGCATTTCTGTCTGTTGGCATGTGTGCATGTGTTCGGCACGCCCCATGTTGCTTGTGACGTCATGCCAAGCTTGGGATGTTCATGATGGTGTGTGTGTATGGATGCTGCTGCCTGCTGCACGATTCCTGTCCTTTTGTGCATGTGTGTGGGTTCAAATGATATGAGTGTTGGGGAGTGTGATGCCATCTTTGAAGTTTGATACTGCCACTCATGTGCAACTGTCACATGTGCATCCGACCATTGTACAGTGCCCTAATGCCTGTGTTCTGTCTCTCCCTGTCTGCAGCGTCGACTGATGAAGAGGGCCGGAGACGGTGGAGGGTTTATAGTGAATAAGTTGAATGCAAAAATGTCGAGAAAAAAATGTTGAAAAAAAATATTTGAATGTGTTTTTTTTTTAAATGGGGGTTTCCCCCGAACTCCCTGTTTTTTCTTTTATTTACAATGTATTTCTACTAGCTAAACCCCCAAAAAACATATAAATTAAAAAAAACACATTTGAAAAAAATTTTAGACTTTTTTTTTTACATTTTTGCATTCGACTAAATGTTTTCGACTTTTTAACTGGATCCCGTTGTGGAGCACAGAGGCAGGGATCCCACCGCCAGCCGGAGATGCAAGGCTCAGCTCTCCTCCCACGTTGTCATCTCTTCCAGGAGTGAGGAGTCTGCTACCGCATCCACGGCTGCAGCTGTCGAGGGAAGCAGCAGTAGGGGCAGCTGAGCCCCCACAGGGGCCTATGGAGGAAGATGGCATGGAGTAATCCAGGTTGGTGAGGGGTTTGGTTGAGGAGGAGGCAGTGGAAGGCCCACGCACGGGGCCTGGAGGGGGGTTTCCACTGCTGCTAGTGGTGCAGTCCAGGGGCAGGGACAGGAGGCAGCACAGGCCACTGCGGAGGTGCCTGTGTGTAATCCTGTCCCTGATCCTGTGACTGCATCATCCCACACCAGCAGGGATGCCTTCGTCCAGACCCGTTTTCAAGGAGGGGATGCGAGAACCACAACTGGCCTTCCTCTCCCTGCAGATGTGGCAATCCGTGACCGGATTGAGCCTGTCCTAGCTGGGGTGGTGATGCGTCAACGTGGTATTCGGGATGACGTGCAGAGTTCTCATGTGGACAATGCACATCATTTCGAATACCTAATTGACCGTGTCAGCCTACTAGGACAGGTCACCGGCGTTGGGTTCCTCCGTGTGCTGGATCTTCTAGCGACCCCCTCCTCAACTGAACCCCCTATGTGCCGGTCATTCTCTGTGCCATCTTCCTGCCCAAGTATCACCTGGTCACCCTGTGGAGCTGCCCCTGACCCAGCTGCAAGGCTGGTGGAGGACACATCCCTGCCACAGTCGGGAGTCGGAGGTCCAGCAGGGGTGGCCACCCCACCAACTGGACCCCAGCAAGAGGAGGACGTGCAGGCATCGACAAGCAAGGCACATGCACGGCAGCAGCAGGCTCATGGTGAGAGGGATGATGGCTCGGGGCCAATAACATCACAGGGGCAGGCATCGGCCGGAGGGCAGGAAGGCCCTGGATTGGGAGTGTCTTCCGTGTGGCAGCGGTTGGGCCAGCAAATAGATGCAGAGCGGCGGCGGGCAGAGGAGGCACGGCTCACTATGGTCAGGGTGGAGAACTCCATGCGCAGGGCATTGAGGCAGGCTAAGTGCCTCGAGGCAACTCACAGGGAGTTGGAGGAGGCCATGGCTGCATCCCTGTGAGACCTCGAGGCCACGGAAAAGGCACGCCTCCGGAACATCGATGTGGAGTTCGATGATGCCCTGGCCCGGAACATCAACAAGTGAGCCGTTGGACTTGCCCGCCACCTTTGTACATAGTTCTTTAGGGTTAGGGTTCCTTTGTTTTTTCTTTTTTTTTGGAGTTCATGGACTTTGCTCTACTTCATGTATATAGTTTTTTATTCATAGGACTTTTTTGTAGGTTTCATTTGTTTTGGGGATCATGGACCCTTTGGACTTGGGCTGCATATAGTTGAAGACGTGTACATACTTTCGTTTTTAACATTTCCCATGTATCAACGGTTTACATTTTTTTGATTATTTAATTCATGTTGACGTTGGCGATGGGCCACTTTTCTTTTTTCATTCCGGGGATTTTTGTTTTTCATTGGATTTTCTATTTTTTTTTGTACTATCTTCCCAATCCACCCTCCCCATGGCCCGCAGGCAGCCCATCAGCCCAGTCCATGGCCCGCAGGCAGCCCATCACCCCAGTCCATGGCTCACAGGTAGCCTATCACCCCAGTCCATGGCCCGCAGGCATCCCATCACCCCAGTCCATGGCCCGCAGGCAGCCCATCACCCCTGGGCATGCCCCACAGGCAGCCCATCACCCCAGTCCATGGCCCACAGGCAGCCCATCACCCCAGTCCATGGCCTGCAGGCAGCCCATCACCCCATACCATAGCCCACAGGCAGCCCATCACCCCAGTCCATGGCCCACAGACAGCCCATCACCCCAGTCCAAGGCCCACAGGCAGCCATTCACCCCTGGGCATGTCCCGCAGACATCCCATCACCCCAGTCCATGGCCCGCAGGCAGCCAATCACCCCATACCATGGCCCGCAGGCAGCCAATCACCCCTGGGCATGCCCCACAGGCAGCCCATCACCCCAGTCCATGGCCCACAGGCAGACATCACCCCAGTCCATGGCCCGCAGGCAGCCCATCACCCCAACCCATGGCCTGCAGGCATGCCACACCACAGAGTGGACTTTTTCCACGCATTTTACCTGACGCAGAAGGGTACGCATGTTCCGAGGGGTGCGCATGGACTTTCACACGTGATTTTGCTGGCGCGAGTGGGGTACGTGTATTCCGGGGGTGCGCGTGGACTTTCACACGCGATTTCACTAGCGTGAGTGGGGTACCTGTATTACCAGGGGTGCGTAGGGAGTATTACATGCGTTTTCACTAGCCTGAGCGGGGTACATGTATTCCGAGGGGTGCATGGGGAGTTTTACATGCTTTTTTGGTAGCGCGAGCGAGGTATGCGTATTCCGAAGGGTGCGCGGGAGATTTACACGTGTTTTCACTGGCGCGAGCGGGTACGTGTATTCCGAGGGGTGTGCGGGGAGTTTAACATGCGTTTTCGTGGTTGGGGGGCTGTATACTGGTCCACTGGCCTTTGCGTCATGTAGGGGATTTGTGCAATGCTTTTGGCACACAGGGCAGGGTAGGAGGCGTAACTGGCGCTGCTGCAGGTTCACTGCGCCACTCTGCGCCGCGGCTGGTTATGGATGTAAGTATCCAGGAATACGCTGTGCGCTAAAGTGGGTTTTGGCGCACGCAGCTGGTGCAGACTGCCGCACGCGCACTCTGTGCGCCAGCCGCGTGTGCAACTTGTGCGCTAAATTCTATGAATTAACCCCATTGTCTCATTGTGTTCCGTCTGCCCCACCTCTACCCCTTCAAACACTCCCCAACCTTTCCCAAGTTACCCTGTGGAGACCTCCCAGGACATAATGGCACTATATTTAATATTTTGGGGAAGGAAAAACACATTTAGGAAGCACTAAAAAATTCATTTTGCATCAATTCTGATTCTTTAAAATGAGCATGCATACTCTTCGAAACGTATAAAACGCCATTGCCCATACGTTGCAAGGAGGGAGCTGCTCCCTCAACACCACGAGTTTTTCATGAGGACGTCCAGTCTGTGGACATCAGATATGCAAAATTGCCACTCGTTTGTCCTTCAGCTTCATTAAAAAGAGAAATAGGTGAGTGAAATAATAAGAAAACACTGTGCTCCTTTTTAGTGGCACTCGTTAAATTTTGTGTGACATTTTGAAAATGGCAAAGTTAGCATTCTTTATTACAAGTCCCCAATCGCTATAGCCTGACGGATCTGCCAATTGCTTCCTGCACGTCCCTGTTGAAGCAAAGGGCAGTGCCAATCTGTCTGAATCTGAATTTACTGTGTTTATTAAGTGCATCATTTGCCCATGTTTGAGGGCATTTCTGCACTGGAAAGACTACAGAAGCACCAAACAGGCAGATGTGGTCCTGAGCTTCTTCTCAAAAGTAATATTTTAATTGCATCCCTGAAGTTCAAGTAGTTTCATAGCCTGCCCTGTGACACAATCCTATTCTGGCCAGAAAAAGCAAAAGGGAGAGCAACGGCTTCTATGCGCTATGCCCAAAGTCGCGTCACAGCTCAGCTCTTAAGTGTTGCAGTCCTAATGGTAAAACAGGTAAAACGTGGATGGTGTGCCTCCTTCACCTCAATAATGGTCACCTGAGCAAGCTTCCAAGCAACAATGCAGTTAATATCAAATTAGAAGGAGGAATGTCCAAGAAAGGCTGTATTAAATGTAAGGAAAACATGTAAACGCTGCACTTTAAAGGTAATGGGTAAGGTAGGAACACGGGACCTAACTAGTCTCTATGTCCCAGGTTAAGGCTCAGGTGTCAGACTACGTAAGAGGTCTGGGAAAGGGCACCTAGTGCAAAAGTTCACTACCTTAGTCTTTGTTAGAGGACTCGACAGCACTGAGCAGATGTTCTCGAAGCTCCTGTACAGGAGGGGTCTGCAACCTCTGGCTCTTCCGATGTTTTGGACTACAACATGCCTTATCCCCAGCCAGCATACTCAATGGTGTGGGATCATGGGAGTTATAGTCCAAGATATCTTCGGAGCCTCAGGTTGCAGATCTCTCCTCTGCAGGTTTCAGCTGCTGTTCATTGGTGGCAAGCTCACTCAACAGGATTTGAGAACTGCTGCTTGTATCAACAAAGTGATAGCCAAAGCGATAGCTCAATGGCTCTCCAGAGTTCAAATACCGCAGAAGTGGGTTGAGTTGACAAGACTCAGTGACTTAAATGTAGCAGAAGCAGGAGTTTCAATCTAGGTTTCTCAATGTGGCATGCGGTGCAAAAAGGATTGATTGGCGGGAATGGCTTACACCATGAGGCCTCAACTGGTCTTCCAATCAGGCTCTGCAAGAGTGGTGAGGAATAAAGTATAGAAGACTGACAAATGCAGGAAATGATGGGCAGCTCATTCAGGGGTTTGATGTCAGCCTGGTGATGTCTTGAAACAGACTTAACTGCTTCTTATGGTGTGCTGAGAAGTAGCATGCCAGAGATAAAGCCTCGGTAACTAAGCGTGCTGAGGGGCTATACAAAAAATAAAACAAACAGAGCTAATGGCTCTATTCAGCACTTTCTTCAAAGGAGCAAATGCTGAGTAACCTACTGTCACATTGCTTCCACTCTGGCAACATAAAGATTCTGGTCAAGACATTCTCATTGCAGACAACCTCCAAAAGTCTTCCAAAAAGTTTCCATTCTTTTCTTTAGGGACTTTAAGGGAAGGGACTCTCTTCCACCTTGGTTCAGCCATGTATACTCTATGGAAGGGGAATTAGGGCCTTGTAGTGTGCCTTGAAAGACTTGTGTATAGGCGTGTTATAAATGCCATATCATATCATTATGAGTTGTGCGGTGGGCAGTAAAAGTTACATTAACAGAATTACCACCACTTTTACCACACCATCAAATTAGTGGTTCATGACAATGGGCACTAATTTTGCCAGCAGAATTAGCATTGGTGGAATTAGTGCTGGCGGAATTACCACCAACATCTGGCAAAATTAGCATTAGCGCTAATTCTGCTGGCAGAATTATTGGCAAGATGCACAATAGTATTTCCGCTGCATTATAAGTTGAAATACCACCCGAAATGGGCGGAAATGCTGGCGAAAACACAGTGCAGTCACCTCCAACTAAAAGGTGGCTGTAAATACATACAGGTGATGGAAATCAAGTTTCAGGTGCACCCACGCCACTCAGAAGAGTACATAAGGCCCACACCTGACCCAAATACACTTTCCAACACCATGCTGCCATTGCAGTCACTTAATGGGGCATGCAGCACCTCCTGCTCCACATTGATCTGCAGAGGCAGGAACAGCAGGCCCAGTGGGCTGCAGTTCCTGAAGAAGATTTCTTCTTCACCTCAGACTGATAGCTTTGTAAAGTGCAACTCTCGCAAAGAAAGTCCAGTGAGATCTTGAGAGCAAATCTGTGGACATAAAGCACCTGAGAGGACCTGAGTGACCCCTTCTTTTTAATGAGAAAAGGGTGGTAAGAACCACGTGCACTCAGGCGCTGAACCTCCAATAATATGACTAGTTTAGGTTTTGTTTATGAAGCGAAGAAATGAGAAGTCTTCTCACTCCAGTTTGGAATAAAAGTGCTGATTTATTAATGGGCCTTGTGTTGATAGCAGACAGAGTGCCTGGTAGCATAAAGAGTGTTTACACATGTTTCAATGATGAAGGTCTTTATCAAGGCGAGTAGTTTGGGGTGCTGAGCCTGGAGTCTTGATGGAGGGTTCCAGAGTGAAATATTAACACTGGTTATCAAGCGAGAAGGCCAGCGAATCCTTGTCAAGGGTTTTGACCCATGTTGATCAATAGACTGGGTAGATGTGGGGATGAGCTGTCGCCGCCCATTATTCTATCCCAGAACAAACTAAATCAATAGACTGCGTGGATGTGGGGATGAGCTATCGCCGTCCACATTCACGCCAGAATAGGAGAACTGCGCAGTTGGCACGAGACCACTCCAAAGATACAACCTTCTTGTGGGGGGTTCCACATCACCACTCTACTGTAAGGATGCCATCAAAACAATGTTAAGCAAGGGTCCTATACTATCAAGCAAAAGATCACTCTATTGAAATGCAGTAATTCAAGACAACTCAAAAATGGATGCAGTACCGACAAATTCCCCAAGGTGGCGCTAGCGGTCTAAACTCTGACAGGGAAACTGCATTTAGGAGTTGCAAGAGGGGCAGGGACTTCAAATCTTGTTGGTTAATTGGAAACCTTAGCCACTTGCTGTTCCCAGAGGCCAAGAGGCTGGGAAACCTTAACACCTCAGAGATTCCCACGCCAGGAGGCAGGATATCACATGACCCTGTTGATTGATTGAAGAGAGACTTCCAGGCAGCCTGCTGGAGCCCACACAAAAGGCTCTTTCTGTTGAATGAGGTATGTTAATTTTGAGTGTTTCCAGTCAACAGCCCTCTGCCAGCAAGGAGAGAAATGTGATCACTGACCCACCCAGACTCCTGGAGGCGGACCCAAACACTTTGGGGAGTTGAATTGCAACAAATATATAGTTATAGAAACATTGATAATTTATTGTAACCAAATGACAGGAATGTACAACTTTGAGAGTCTTAGTTTGAAAAATGCCCTCACGATTTGAGTCCAAACTCCAATTTGTACCATGTTCTGGGGCAAAACCCTGCTAATTATGATTATTGTAGATAATGTGTTTAAGCTAGAGGCATGGAAAGTTACTGGGATATATGTGGAAGGGAAATGTACCTTTGTATAATTTTTGATGAAAAACCAATGTTGAAAAACCCACTAAAATCGAAAATAAGTTGCCATTTTTGAATGCAAGCTCATAGAAACGCCAGAGTCGGGACAGGGACTATCTTTAGTAAGATATGATGTGGGTATGTGATGTCAAACAACTGTGTACCTGGGAAATATGTATTTGGATCAGGAATAGATTTGTGTGCACATTGACCAGGGGAGTATCATGTCTGCAGGTCATAAAAATGATATCACTCTGACACACTATCCCTTCCCAAATCAGGGACCAAATAATCTATTGACCTATCAAATCAAGAGAGGGGCAGGCTTAGGGATGCTAGCCTCTCCACCCACTTTTTAAAACACATAAAAAGAGACTGCTGGGACAGGTAGAGACAGTCAATTCCATTTTCTGTGGGACGCTCTGCCGGGAGACTCCAGACTTCACATCCATCAATCTCCAAAGACCAGAACTTTACTTAAGAACTTAAAGCAAGGGCCTAAACCCACAAACTGAGAACTCTTCTCAGCAGGATTCAGCATCCTTAAAATCATCTGCAAACTATTCCACAGCCGGGCGAGCTGTCTGAATTGTTTTGCCAAGAACAATTGCCAGAGACCAGACCAGAGATCCAGAGAAACACAGGCTGCTGTATCCAGAGAGCTGACCCAGACCGCTGTGAGCAGAACCAGAGATCCAGACCGCTGTGAGCAGAACCGGTGCCTGATTGACCCGCCGAGCAGAGAGAACCGAAGTCCAGTCCAGTTGACCAGATCAGTGACGAGGCCCATTCATTTCAAAATTAGGAGTGAGTATCCGCCAGAACTGTGCAGAACCCAATCTCTTAGTTAAAATAATCTAATTCAAGCTATTTTAACCTAATTAGAACAGCCTCCTAGAAATCGTGTCATCTGTCATTTCTAAAGCTGCACAACTGTCACCTGTCAATTCTGCAGCTGCAAGCTGTCACCCGTCATTTTGACAAATCTACCTTTATTAAATCATCCGTATCTCCGGAACCGTTTGTGCTAGGAACGAGATTTAACTTTCAGATGAAAGCAATGGAATCTAGACTTCATACTCCCTATACTCTTTGCGCAATCGCGAGACACGCACTCGCAAAATTTACCGCGATTTGCGATTTGGCCCGATTTCTTCATCTGTAGAAATCAGCAGCTTTTTGCTCTCTTTGCCAAAATTCGTCTGCAATCTGCTAATCATTCATAGAGTATTGTTAAAGTGAGCCTGAACTAATATAAAGTAGCCATCACCTACCCTGAACCTCTAGAGGGAATTAAAAGCAATTTTAGCACCTTTTCCCATCCATTGCCATCACATTTAAAAGCATTTTGGGCCTGTGTTTCAAACCTCTACCTGTTTTCCTCTAAGCTTGCTGGGGGGGAACTGTATTTCATATTGCATTTTGTTGGGATTCTTGAAGACTGTGTGCTCTACTTCCATTTCTTACATTGCATAGGGGGGGAGTGAATTGTCAAGGAAAAGTTATTACATTGTCTTTTGTTGAAGCCATATCAAGTTATCTTCTGTACTGCATTTCATTCATCATTGCGTTTCCTTGAACCATATAAAGCATTCTTTCCCACCTTATTCTTCTGTTCCTATTCATAAGTTACCTCTTGCTGATTACTGCTCATATTCACAAGTGTAATATCCATTATCAATTTATTTATAGAAGTGTGATATATATATATTTATATATTGTTTAAATTTTCAAATAAACCTTTTAATTTGCAAAACAAACCTACTTCTTGGCTCAGTGGGGTCAGGGGGATTCTAAGAGGGGGGTGTTATGCAAGGGTTGTCATCCAGAGTACTGAACTGGAGATTAAAATACATCAATAAAGGTTTTCCTCAGCATCCCAGACTAGGCATTGATTTAGCTGTAGTGTTGATTGAATATCGCTTACAAAAGTGGGGGCTCGGAGCCCGGATATTCTGGGTTAGATTTACCACTTGTGCAGATTAATACAGTGTGCCAACTGACCAGATACACATATCCGGTTAGATCACCACGCTGTTTTACACTGTGAAAGCATCCCTCAAAGGAACGCTCTAAGGAAACGATCTGTTTTGCAAAATAAAATACAAACTTCTGTAAGTCAGGAAGGAACTCAAATTCCAGAATGACGACCTTGGTAGATATGAAAATAGCCAGAGAGCACTTCTTACATAAGCTATTTGTGAGAGGTGAGTACACTCATCAGGACCAAACGGTCTGGTTGCAGGCAATCGCGCAACAGGTCACTGAAACAGGGTCAGATAAATGGAGAGATCAGGGTCCATTACATGTGGCCCTGAATGAATTATATATGGCTTCTAAGGCCAAAGATGAACACAATAAGATTGCCAGGATAGCGGCATATTTGTATCTATATATGGGAGCCATGCAGGACAAATGCGCTGAAGGCCAAGACCTGGCAAATAGGCAACAGATGGCGTTAGAAAAGGCCCAATCTGACCTGGTCTCTTCTGAGCAGAGGCTGCAGAGGAGCCAGGAGTCAGAAAATGATAGTAGGCAGTATATCAGTAAAATAAAAGAGGACATGGATATACTGCAACAGGAAAAGACAGACCAGGATACCAGAATTCTGGCTTTGCAGAAGGAGCACCAAGACAGTTTGGACTCCTTACTGCAGAGCCAGAAAAAGCTGGAGCAACAGATCAATTTCAACAGGGCATGCACAGAGCAGGTAGCCACCCTGCAAATCCAACTAGTCAGAGAGAAAGAGGAATGCAATAAATTGATTTTGAAAGACCTGGATACCCAGGCAGAGTTTGATGAAGAACGCCAGAAAACTGGTGCCTTTCAAAGGCAGAGGGACGACCTGGCGTCACAAATGCAGGCTCTTGGTCAGGAAAGGGATACCTTAGGCCAGGAAGTCTGCCATTTAAAAAGAAAAATTGAAGAAAATCACTTGGCCCTCCAGGGGCTGGGTGACCTCCAAAAAGAGCATCAGGGCTTGCTAGATCACACCAGGAGGGTGGAGGAGGCTCTGGCAAGAAAGGAGCAGGCCAGTAGGGATGGGACTGAGGAGGTAACCCTCCTGCAGCAGAGACTGGCCCAGTACTCCAGGACCAATCAGGAGGCACAGAGAGAGAATGATGCTCTCTGCCAGCACAATGATAGGCTCCGGCAGCAGGTAGCCATGCAGAAGAGACTGATAGAGTCTAGTAAGGCCTTAACTGAGGAACTGAAAGCGCAGGCTCTTGCATTGCAACAGGAAGCAGGGGCGGATAGAGATGAGGTTCGCTGGGAAAGAGAAACTCCTGAGCATAACCTCAGGAGCCCTAGTACCAGAGGCCTTCATCTCTCCCAGTCCCTGGACTCTGCCACCCCCATGTCCCCTCGCGCACATGAGCCCAAGGCCACGGGGATGGCAGATTACAATCCAGCTAGAAGTATGGGGCTCATAGGCCAGTACCTCCCAGGAATGGATGGGCGGGCATCCGGGTATGGGCACCCAAGCACATTGCAATTTAGTGGGGAACCCCAGGAGAGTAGGCCCACTAAGGGCTTCCTGAAAACCTCTGCCCAGTTAGGTCAGTGGGGGGGATACCCAGCAAATCCTGGTAGCAAGGAGGGATCTGAAGACTCCTCTGAGCGTCACAGGACACAGGAGACCAGGTCCGCACATTCTGCCAGCCATTCCCAGGCTCGCAGAATCCGGGAAAACCTGGAAGATCAGACGGGCACCTCTGGGAGCAGCGCTTCTGAGTCGGAGGATGAATGGACCAGGGTTACCCGAACCAAAAAGGCCAATAAGGCAAAAAGGGCCTTGCTTAAGGACCCATTGAAACAAATAAAGGCAATAAGGAGTGTCATCATTCCTTATCATAAGAACGCCAAGTATTCTGTTTGGGAACACTTGGAGCTCTATGAGCAAATGATGGAGACTTTCCATTTGAAGGACAGCCAAAGCTGTATTCAATATGTAAAGTGGACCTTCTCACCAGAATACTCCAGTTTCTTTGCGGGGCTGGAGGATCAAAACCATTCAAGGTGGTCCACATACAGGACGGCCATCTTGAAACATTTTTCTGTGCACAGAAATCCTCAAGAGGCTCGCAAGGAAGCCTACAATTTGCAATGTGGGGAGGATCAGGCCCCACAAGAGTTTGTGCAAGAATTAAAGCATGCTTTTGCGCAGACCACCAGAAGGGTGCGCACGGATAGCAGAGAATTTATCAAAGCGTTTTTCCATGCCTTACCCAAATACATAATGACCCAGCTCGTGAGAGATTTTCATGAGAAAAGATCTTTAGACTGGGTCATTGAACAGGCTACCCGGATCTATGAGGTGCAGAAGCCCATCGAAAATAAAAATAATGCGCCGAAAAACCCCAAAACCAACAGCACCCCTGCTGCTGCCAAGGTGGCAGAGGTAAAGGTTGCCCCCGTTTTAGATTTGGAGATGGGGGGGCCTAAAAACCTGCCTGCACCAAATAATTCACAGCCCAGAAGGCCCTCGGGCCAGTCACAGACAGGGAGTCGAGGAGGTAGTCCCACAAATGGGGTCCCCGGCTCCCCTGACTATGTAAGTCCCCGCTACAAGGGAAACCGACCAATCCTGGGTTATGTGTGGACTCCTCCAGCCCAAGGGGGGGGATCCAGCCAAGCACCTAACCCAGGGAACTTCCCTCCCAACTTCCCACAGGAGGGCAGAAATTCTCCAAATCCTGGGCAGAACTTTTTCCCCAGGTATCCACCCAATTTCCAGCCCCAAAATCATCCATCCTTCTTTCCCCAATTCCCTGAGCCCAGACAACCTAATCCGGGAGAGGGGAGGCCAAGGGTGGAGGGGTACCAAAATCTTCCCAACCAGGGGTACTACCAGAGAAGGGATAGGTACCCTTCCCGGGATTAGCCCAGGTGAGAAAATAGAGCCCCATATCAGCCTGAGCGGGTTTCACAACTTGAGCGCCAGGTCCAAAATATGGCACGGGATCTGGGTCACATACTGAGGGCTCAACAGAACCCTCAGATGAGCATGCCACCGCAGAATGCCCCAAACTCTGGACCTGGTGCTCCAGAACAATGACAGGGGCAGCACCCCGATAACCCACCAGTTCCCAGGGAGGAGGCACAAGGGAAAGGGGGGTGTAAAGCCTTAGAGGAAGCTTCCTTCCCAACTTGTAAACAGCCCCTGGAAAACTAGGAACCGGAAACAAAATCTCCTGCCCCTGAAAGCCTGCCTCCCAAGGAGCAGAGGGGGGGTAGGAGAAACAAAGGACCCAAACAGACCCACTTTGTGGAGGAGGTACAGGTCTTCCAATTTGAGGGAGAGGGATCCTCAGAAGATCCTGGGAAAAGGATCTTCTCCTTCAGAGATGGGGGAACTCCTCCCAAGGAAAAATGGGTCCCCAGGGATGCCAATTCAGACTGGGAAGATGTGGAGACTGAGCTACCGCTGCCCATCATCTCATCCCAGAACCGACGATACCAAAATACCAAGGGTCAAACCCATCCTGATGACTGCCTCCAAAAAGGGGGGGGCGGCCCAGAACCTGAAAACATTTCCAGTTGCCAACTTTTTCTTTCAGATTCCCCAGGCTCTCCACAGAATTCTGCCCAAATCTCTTTGCAAGCAATGTCCAAAACCAGAAAGTTAGCCCACCAGTTGTCCAAAAATGTGCATTATCTGTGCCCCCTTGAGGAGAAGGAGGGAAGATATTATGCCCCGGTACAAGTACAGGGGCAGGGTACAATTTTGGCACTGGTGGACACTGGATCCCAAGCTACCCTTCTGTCCAAAAGGGCCTTTGATGAACTAAAGCAGGAAAGGGGGAGAATTACCGTATTCCTCTCACCTCTCTTCCTGGACAACTGCAGAACTTTGACGGGAAGGAAATTCGTGTCGAGGGGACTGCAGATTTGGACATCAAAATTGGGCGACACAAGGTGAAACACCCGGTCATAGTAGTGACTCCAAAGGGCACCCCTTGTTTACTAGGGAATGACTTCCTGAGAAGGTTGTCACCCCTAATAGATTGCGTAAACAAGGTCCTCTGGACCCAGACTAGCCGACCAATAAAATTTAAACAGAGTGTCAACCATGTTAGTTTAAATGGCACCTGCCACATGGTTGAACAAAAATCTGACCAAGTATAATTTCACTTCCAGAACAACCAAATTCCAGACGTGACAGTAATAGCAGTAGGACAACAGACTGGTGATGGGGGGTCATCTCTATTTCTGAAAATCAACCTTCCTTCCAGTTTAAGGTGGTATTCCACACTGGAAGGAAACACCCTGAAATTCTTTACTAATCCACAATCAGAAACTCCCACTCCTATAGTCCAGAAAGATGTGAAATCAGCTCAGAGCCTGGCTGATATTCAGCAAATTGGAGAGCAGTTGTTCATCCCTGTTCAGTTAAATGATGGGAAGGACTCTGTTCTCGCTCGTGTGTGTGTGAACAACGATAAGAGCTTCATCAGCAAAGCCATGTTCCGCCAACTCCCAAAAGATCCAGCCATTCCCACATTCAAACTGCTAGACAAATGGGAAATGGACCTGGAAGCACCTAATTCCAAACATCTCCTGCCAAGCAGGTGTATGCTCAAAATCTCCATTGGCAACAAGAGCATAGTCCATAATTGTTGGGTCATGCGAGACGTCACTGTCGCCTTTTACTTAGGCAGTGACATTCTCAATCGCTTTGCCATTAGTTTGGACCTAATAAACTTCAAAGCTTGGTCCCGATTAGCGGATAATCCCATGGGCTTTGATGATACAGAAAAAGCATTTAGGTCAGCTCAGTTGCTACCTTATGCAGTTGAAATTCAGATCAAAGAGGAAGTCACCATCCCAGAAAGGACCCGACAATTCTCCCTGGAAATGAAAGTTAAAAGAGAACAGAAATTGAAAAACCCTGATGCTTACATACATCTAAATGCTTCTCTCCAACAGCAAGGGTTGGGGGTAAACCCAACTCCATTAGTCAACATAGAACATGACACCATTCCAATAGAGGTGGATAATAGCGACTTACAGAGTATTACTCTAGCCGCAGGCACCATCATTGGAATGGCGGTTGATGACCGACATTTTTCCATTGATCTAGGAAATGAACTGTTAGGACCAATCCCCAAGGACTGTTTTGACAGTGACAGTGATGACGACACAACACCAGACAGGATTTTCACCCGGCATGGGGGGAACTTCCTGGTGTACACTTCTTGCCCTTATGGTAAGGAAGATGTGACTTGTGACTTCAGGAGGGATGAGGTGATTTTCCAGGTCCATGAGGATGCCTTTCCCACCTGAAACCTCCAGTCCAAATCAGCACTCTGACCAGGGACTTCTCCACCCAGCTGGAGGAGGCCGCGGAGATAGCCAAACCAGAAGTCTTTCCAGGATTCAGGCAGATGGTGGAAGAGAGAGTCAACCTAGCTGATGCCTGTGTGACTCTGGAACAGAAGAAAAAGTTGAAACAAGTTTTCTTGGATTTCCAAGATCTCTTTGCGGTAGACTCATATGACTGTGGTTGCACCGACATCCGCACAACAACAATTCCCACGGACCCTGGAATGACTCCAGTGTTTGTGAAGCAATATCGTTTGCCTCTTGCATCCATGGAGTCCCTTACTGAAATAATTAAGAACCTTGAGTCCCGGGGAATAATCCGTATAGTACACAGCACCTTCAATAATCCGGTGCTGGGAATATTGAAGCCAAACGGCCAGTGGAGACTCTGCGCCGACCTTAGGGAGCTCAACAAACGGGTCCATACTTCCCGATGGCCTCTGCCCTACATTGGCCAAGGGCTGGCCCAGATCCAGGGGTCACAGGTATTCACAGCAATAGACCTGACCAATGGATACTGGACCGTGCCTGTCAGTAGGGAGGACCAATACAAACTGGCTTTTACCTTTGGGGGCCAGCAGTACACATGGACCCGGACTCCCTTCGGATACCTCAACTCCGGCAATGAATTCAACATTTTCCTACATAAGGCCATGCCCGACCTGGGTGCGAGGGATAACCTGGCTTATGTAGATGATGTCCTCACCAAAAGTTGATCTGTGGAAGAACACATAGCGGAGATCCGTTATGTTCTGACGCAGTTGAGGGCCCCCGGAGCAAAACTTTCCTTTCAGAAAGCACAGTGGTGTAGAACCTGCGTTAATTTCTTGGGGCATGAGATTACTCCTCAGGGTCTCTGTCCCCAGGAAAAGAAGGTGAAAGCACTTCAGAAAATGAAAGACCCCACGACTCTGCGGGAGCTAAGGAGCCTCCTTGGACTGACTAATTACAGCAGAAAGTTCATTGAAGGCTACGCAGAGATCACTAGACCCCTGATTCATCTCTTGAAGGGGGGGGTCAAGTGGGAATGGGGTCCAGAACAATCCGAGGCAGTAAGACAACTCAAAAGAAGCCTCTCACGAGCGCTTTGCCTAGCTTACCCTGTCAGAAACAAGGATTTCGTCCTGGAGACACGGTTCTCTATTACGTGCTTGACGGCAGTATTATACCAAAAGCATGACAAGGTCAATAAAGTAATCTCCTATGCGAGCAAAACTTTATCCTCTGTGGAGGAAAAATTCAACGATTGTGAGAAGGCACTCCTGGCAACGGTGTGGGCATTGAAGAATTACCGCCCTTTTATTCAGGGGGAACACATCATAGTGGAGACTCCACACCAGCCTCTGCAATATTCCAAAGTGACAGAATCCGGGCCGGAAATGTGAGTAATTCCCAAATTACTTCCTGGATTCTGTCAATGCAAGACTTTCCTGTGGAGGTCAGATATGGCCAAAACAAGAAGAGTCCCCTCGCGCAAGGTCTGGCTGACTTGCATGATTGTGCCAGAGAAAACTGTCTCGAGGACGGAAGTCTAAAAATCAAGGACAACATGGAGGCATACCTTAATTCCCCACACAAAGTCTTTGAAGAAGACAAGTGTGAGGGAATGCCCACTGTCTATGCGGATGGATGCTCTTACCATGTTGACAACAACGGGGAGAAAGAACTGGTGGCCGGTGTGGGAACGCATGGGTGAATGAGTCCCCAGAACCCTCTGCTGGATACAAAATTGGTCCCCGAAGCAGTCAGGTGGCAGAATTGATGGCTGTGCATCAGGCCATCCTCACGGCTGTCCAACATCAACTCCACAAACTGGTCATAATCACAGACTCGGATTATGTACGTAACGGGTTCGTGGAGCACCTGGTTAACTGGAAAACCAGAGGCATGTTATGTGCTAATAACAAACCCCTGAAACATGGGAAGTTAATCCAAAATATTGATGATATGGTCACATCGAATGGGATGACCATCTACTGGAAAAAGATCAAGGGTCATTCCAAAGTAGAGGGACCAGACAAAACTGGAAATGACTTAGCTGATCAGCTTGCCACAACCGGGGCCATCCAAGGGGATCTAATAGAAATAGAGTCCCTGTTGGGGGAAATCCAGGTCACTGCTATCACTAGGTCCCAGACGAATGCTCACAATGATGTTTCAACTGCACAATGGAGTAAGGAGACCCCTGATGCTGATTTGATTACAGCTCAGAAGGGGATCCAATAATTGGTAAGTTTTACCAACACATTGAGGACCCTGAGAACTTTCCCCTGACGGATACCGATTACATTGGGAAGGAGGAACTTAGAGTGTTGATGAAATGTCCAAAGATGTTCCGAATCCAAGACGGTTTGTTGGTAAGGAAATCCCAAGCTGGCCATGATCAGTGGGTGGTCCCTACCTCATTCCGAAGCCTGATGTTAAGTCACGCCCATGATGCGGCCACCGCCGGTCATAGGGGGTTTCACACAACACTGGAAATCTTAAGAGAGGTTGCATACTGGCCACACATGGGGCAGGACCTCGACCAATACTTGAAGGGGTGTCTTGTGTGTGCACAATTTCAGCCATCATCCCTCACACACCGTGCGCCTCTCCAAAAGAGGGAGATGACACTGCCATGGTCAGATTTGCAAATCGACTTTGTAGGCCCTGTAATCCGCTCATCTAGAGGAAACAAGTACATGTTGACCGTTACATGCTTGTTTACCAAGTGGGTGGAATGTCTCCCAACCCCAAATTGCAAGGCAGAAACAGCAGCTGCCCTGATGATTAACCACATCTTTTCCCGTTTTGGTCTACCTCAAAGGATTGAGTCAGACAGGGGTAGCCACTTCACCAGTGAAGTAATGACAAAGATGTGGGAGATACTGGGGGTCAAAAGGAAGCTACATATTGCTTACAGGCCAGCTTCTTCTGGAGCAGTAGAGAGATACAACCGAACCATTGTGAGCGTATTAAAAAAGTTTGTGGCGGATTCTGGGCCAAGTTGGGATATCCGATTACCTCTGGTCCTAATGGCCATCAGATCTACCCTTTCATCTGCAACTAAAATGTCACCATTTGAGTTGATGACCGGACGCAAGATGGTGCTACCCCAGCATCTGCTCTACAGGACCCAAGAGCAGACAATGATAAATGCCTCCGCAACTCACGAGTATGTGGAGAATTTAAGGAAACACCTTCAGCATGCTTTTGCCTATGCTCAGCGGAATCTAGAAAGATCAGCTGATAGCATGAAAACCCACTACGACCTGAAGACCACCAGGAAGGAATATACTGTGGGGGACCGGGTCTATCTATACAATTTCCAAAGGAACCAGGCTAAACAGCGAAAATGTTTGCCTACATGGAAGGGACCGTTTGAAATTATAGACAAGATCTCCCCTGTTGCCTATAAGATCTGCATCCCCAAAGTCAGTTTGGCAGAGGGGGAAGATAAGTGGGTCCATATAAATCAGCTAAAGTGTTGCCATCCCAGGCACACTCTGCAACAACTGGAGGAGTCCTCTGCAATACCAGAGGGGACCGCTCCAGAGTAATTCAATTCCAACCCTAAAATATCCCACATATAGTCTCTAAAATATTATGATAGCCGGGCGAACTGTCTGAATTGTTTTGCCAAGAACAATTGCCAGAGACCAGACCAGAGATCCAGAGAACCACAGGCCGCTGTATCCAGAGAGCTGACCCAGACCGCTGTGAGCAGAACCAGAGATCCAGACCGCTGCGAGCAGAACCAGTGCCTGATTGACCCGCCGAGCAGAGAGAACTGAAGTCCAGTCCAGTTGACCAGATCCGTGACGAGGCCCATTCATTTCAAAATTAGGAGTGAGTATCCGCCAGAACTGTGCTGAACCCAATCCCTTAGTTAAAATAATCTAATTCAAGCTATTTTAACCTAATTAGAACAGCCTCCTAGAAATCGTGTCATCTGTCATTTTTAAAGCTGCACAACTGTGACCTGTCAATTCTGCAGCTGCAAGCTGTCACCTGCCATTTTGAATTTTACTTTAAATCCGAAAATCTACCTTTATTAAATCATCCGTATCTCCGGAACCGTTCGTGCTAGGAATGAGATTTAACTTTCATCTGAAAGCGTAGAATCTAGGCTTTCCAACGAATCTAGATCCGACGACCTACTACCTATACTTGTTCTGTAATCACGAGACACGCACTCGCAAAATTTACCGCAATTTGCGATTTGGCCCGATTTCTTCATCTGTAGAAATCAGCAGCTTTTTGCTTCTCTTTGCTAAAATTCGTCTGCAATCTGCTAATCATTCATAGAGTATTGTTAAAGTGAGCCTGAACTAATATAAAGTAGCCATCACCTACCCTGAACCTCTAGAGGGAATTAAAAGCAATTTTAGCACCTTTTCCCATCCATTGCCATCACATTTAAAAGCATTTTTGGCCTGTGTTTCAAACCTCTACCTGTTTTCCTCTAAGCTTGCTGGGGGGGGGACTGCATTTCGTATTGCATTTTGTTGGGATTCTTGAAGACTGTGTGCTCTCCTTCCATTTCTTACATTGCATAGGGGGGGTGAATTGTCAAGGAAAAGTGATTACATTGGGCCTCATTACACGGATGGCAGTAAGGATTTACCGGTACCGGTAAAATACAGGTACCGGTAAATCCTTACCGCCTTACTATGAGGTCCCTTTGCGGGTTGGGGGATTTAACGCCTGCTTTTTGCAGGCGTTAAAATCCAACCCGCAAAGGGACCTCTTTGCTAATTACGGCACCGCAAAATTGCGGTGCCATAATTAGCGCCTTCCCCATTCCCATAGAGCCCTATGGGGCAGAAATGGGAATGGGGAAGGGCAATGGTGGAAGGTGGATTTACTGCCCCTCCAACCTTGGAATGGGGCGGTAAATCCCCTTTCCACCAAGGCGGTGCCGGTATTTTACCGGCATGAGCCATGGCGCTAACAGCGCCATGGCTCACCGCCTACCGTGTAATGAGGCCCATTGTCTTTTGTTGAAGCCATATCAAGTTATCTTCTGTACTGCATTTCATTCATCATTGCGTTTCCTTGAACCATATAAAGCATTCTTTCCCACCTTATTCTTCTGTTCCTATTCATAAGTTACCTCTTGCTGATTACTGCTCATATTCACAAGTGTAATATCCATTATCAATTTATTTATAGAAGTGTGATATATATATATATATATATATATATATATATATATATATATATATATATATTGTTTAAATTTTCAAATAAACCTTTTAATTTGCAAAACAAACCTACTTCTTGGCTCAGTGGGGTCAGGGGGATTCTAAGAGGGGGTGTTATACAAGGGTTGTCATCCAGAGTACTGAACTGGACATAAAAATACATCAATAAGGGTTTTCCTCAGCATCCCAGACTAGGCATTGACTTAGCTGTAGTGTTGATTGAATATCGCTTACAGCCTCTCCAGGCAAGATGAGTGGTCACAGTGATCTTTCAAAATCTGCACTTTTATTCCAAACCGGAGTGACAAAACTTCTAATTTCTTTGCTTCATAATCAAAACCTAAACCAGGCCTATTGTCTGAGGTTAAGCACCTGAGTACACGTGGTTCTTACCACCCTTTTCTCACTGCAATAAGGGACAGAAAATCACTGTCCCCTAAGAACCCAACAACCGGCAGCAGCATCCACACTTGATACACACCATGATCAGCGCAGTGATCTATCTTTCCTAAATGCTCTCACTCCCATTGACATACCTTCTTTTTAAGGGCAAAAGTCCTCAGGTGATTGATCTAAAGCTAGCCTACCTTAGTGGTCCAATCCCTTCTCTTGATGAGTGGACTTTGCCCTCCTCATGTCCCACCCAAAGTGCTTTGCCCGAGAAGAGGTGGAGAGGACAGGAAATAGAGAGAGGGCCAGTGAGAATCAAGAAGGTGGAAGCCTTCTTCCATTGATTAGAGCCCTCCTGCCTATCATAATCCCGGCCCTTCCCTTCTCACTGAGAACAAAGACCTGTAGAGACGCAGCACCCTGGTGTGAGGCTAATCTTTTTGAATGGGTGTGCTCTCTTGATGCCCGGGCCCAGGACAGCTGCCAGCTGTGTGGTTGTCTCCGGTAGAGGGTGTTACCTGCCCTCACAAAGAGATCAAAGGGAAGGGCCAGCCCTCCAGGTTCTCATCCAGCCATTTGATGGGCTACAACCGCATGACAAGAATACAAATCACATTCCATAGCAGAGCTAACTCACAGGAGGTGACACGATATCACTTGGAATGTGGAGGTTGTGATCATAAGTAGCACCATGCACTATGTATAAAAATAGCCATACCTTTTTTTACAGTGTATCTTGCCACCAGCATGGGTGACTCATGATCATCATAATTTTGGATGCAGGTGGGCATATCTTAAATGCCTCCTCTGTGCTGCAGAAACTTGGCTATTTCTAGGATTGTCAAGTGGGCATTTCGTGACCTTCAACCAGCTCCTTACCATGAGTAGAGTGGGTGCTGCAGATCAGGCTACTGATACAGCAGGGCATGAGTGCACTATGGTTTTGGCATGGTGTCGACGGAAAAGGGGGAACCTGGTTGGCAGATCACCCCTTTTTTGAGACATGATTACCCTCATCATTCTATTTGTTAATACAAAGTTAAAAAAAAGCCAGTGTTTAGCACCCTTGCCAGATGTCAAGTCCTCACAACTGCAAACACACACACCATCCTTAGCACCATACACACAAACTTAAACTAGCACTGCACTGCATGGACATGCACAACAGCTGCCTCAGCACTGCACTGCACACACATGCAACCAGCACCTCATTGCACAAACATGCCAACAGCTGAACACCATCAGCATCACTGCACTACATTTACACTGCCCAATAACTACATAGCAGACACATGCACACCACCTCCAGAGCCCCTCTGCACATACACATGTACACACACACACACACACAGCCAACACACAGCTGTTGGCAGGGCACTGCATACGGACACTACCTACCAAACTGCACTGTAACACACAACCCCAAATCACTGCACTGTACATACACAACATTCCAGTCCAGCACTACTCACAGACTCACAACCCAGGCAAAACACATATACTGCCCCCAGAACCCCACACAAACAACCCCAATCGAATCTGGGCTTTCACTGATAACTGGGAATACTGGACCTGGGGTCTTGCTGGGCTTGCTGATGGCCATGATCACATCTTGCTTTGTTGCAACAACTATGAATAATTGAAGATGGCCTTAAAATTGTAACTGTCCATAAAGAAACCTATAATTGTTATTCTGCATGATCATACCAGCATATTGACTTGCTGTGCTGAGTAAGCATCATGAAACCTGATATTTGCTAATTGGGTGTAATGGAATCTTGCACTGTTACGCTAACTATTCATTTTTGATCCTGACACTCTTTTGCAAACTGTACTCTGTCACTGCTTTCCTAAATGGGCTTACATTAAATCTGGTACTTCTGTGCGAACCGCCATAGTGGGACCAGGCCCAGCTAAACTGTGTATATCTAACAATAGTATCACTACTGTGGCAGATCTCAACGGTACTACCACAATCCTTAACAATGAGCCTTGTGCCTGGTCAGACCACCACTTTATCACCTTCACTATACAGGGGAGCACTCGCTCCAATACTAGTACCACCATTGCCCTACAAACCGTATCCAGAAATAACCGTAACAAAACATTAGATAACCTACGACCCTTACTCCATCCAATAACAGACCTACCAAAAATCCTTGATCTGAACCCAGCCACACTGGTCGACCTGTATAAAGGTATTCTAGAACAAGCCTTAAACTACATCGCCCCCGTTATACTAAGAAAGACCACACCTGCAGCTCATCTAAACAAATGGTTCACTAATAACCTAAAAAACCTCCACAATGTCACAAGAGCCACTGAAGCCACTTGGAGAAAATCACCCTCAATCCCCAACAGAGAAAGGTTCTCGTCTGCTGCTATTACATATAAAACAGCCATCCTCAACACTAAAAAAAAGATCTACAAAGTCAAAATTCAAAATGCAAAATCGGGCGCGAAAGAGCTTTTTACTATAATAAGGGAACTGGAGTCCCCAGCACCTCCGACAGAAGCATGCCTCAAAGTTTCAGCCTGGTGTGCCAATATCCAGAAAGCCTTATCTGACAAAATAACCTTGCTACAAGCCAAAATAGAGACTAAAAAGACTAGCCTAGCTTCAAGCACCAATTTCGGTAACTCACCTGACCCACAATCTCCACCGTGCCACCCTTTCCACTTTTCTTCGGTCACCCCTAAAGAAGTAGAAAACATCATCCGCAGCCTCAATTCTTCAAAGGAGATATTTGCCCTGCCTCAGTTATTAAGGAAGGACCAAAAGTCCTTGCTCCGTTCATTGCCACTATGATTAACTCCTCCTTCAAAAGCAGCTCAGTCCCTAAAATTCTTAAGGAGGCATGGGTTATGCCACTCCTTAAAAAACCTAATCTAGACCCTAACATACTGACCAATTACAGCAAAATAACTACAGTCCCGTTCCTCCTAAAAATTCTAGATAGAGCGACCTATCTACAAATTCAAAAACACCTGGAGGATAATAAGCTTCTAGGTCTGCGTCAATCGGCCTTCAGACCTAGGCATGGTACTGAAACCACCCTGTTGGACCTAAAAATCCAAATGGATAAAGGTAACTTGGCCATCCTTCTCTTACTGGACCTCTCAGCAACGTTCAATCTCGTTGACCATCAGATCCTAACCACTTCACTGCAGCTGCTGCGTTCTCTCTGAACGCCGCCAGATGGATCCAATCCTTTCTCTCAAACCGAACAACAAGGGTCTTTGCATCTTCAGCATCTGTGGGTCCAGTCCCTATCTATTGCGGAGTACCACAGGGCTCCTGTGCCTCACCCACATTCTACAACATCTTCACAAAGCTCCTCTTTGATCGTCTTGATAACATGGGGGTTACCTATATAAATTATGCAGATGACACAAAGGTCCTCATCACGCTCACCGGTCGCTACGACGATTTTAAACTGCTAAATGACATCTACCTTGAAATACAGGCGTGGATGGCTGCCCAAGGGCTTTGTCTAAACGATGATAAGACAAGCTTCTGATCGTTGGATCCCAAGCGCATCTAAACAGACTGGATACAAGGTACAAGACCTTCAATATTGATGGAAACATCCTTAAAGTCACCAGCGAGATGAAAACCTTAGGCGTTTGCTTAGATTCTACTCTCTCCCTCAAAAAACAAGTGAATGCTACAGCCTCAACTACAGCAAATACCAATACATTGATTAATGCCGGCAAACCTTACTTGTCCACCAGCAGCTGCATCATGCTAGCCAGGGCTCTGGTTTTATCTGAACTGGACTATTTTAACACCCTATTCTTAGGTTCTGCCGAACGATTCCTGAACAAATTACAAGTTCTACAGAACAATGCCCTTAGATCGGTCTTAAATATTCCTTGATCCAAGCACATCTCAGCGATTAGACAGGATACTCAGTGGCTCCCAGTGCATGACAGAATCTCGCTGCGTACACTAGTTATCACACAAAAATGTTTGTCAAACTCAGCCCCCAAATACTTTGCAAATAAATTCACTAGGAACCAACCGGCCAGACCCACTAGAACCATCTACACACACCATCTCAACATCCCAAATTACAAACTAAAAACCGCAGGTGGATCTAGTTTCCTTGTGCCAGCTGCTAAGTGCTGGAACTCTCCTCCCACAGACTTCAGAGCTGAACACTCTTTCTGGTCGTTTAGAGCTAAAGTGAAAGACTGGCTCCTTGCCAAACAACACTGAATACCAACCTCACCATTTCCTGACCATGCCTGCCACCTCCCCTAACCTCCTGCGTCGTTCTCACCACTATTTACTTAGAGGGTCTGTGCCAGGCTAGTGTTACAGCATCAGGCTATCGCTTCTGGCCCCAAGTCTGGCTTTGCTCTGTACATTTATGCTGACTTTCTGGGCCCAACAACAACTGTGAATCTTTATTCATCCTGCGTAGCATTCCTGTATTTTGTAGCTTGTATGCTTTCACCTATGGTGGCACGTCGACCAATTTGTAACCTTTGTCAACAAGCCATGTGTCCATTTGCCGCTATATGTATGTACCTGTAACAATTGCCATGCTCAAGCGCCCAGACACCTCAGGGTTAGGCGCGCTCTACAAATAATAAACTAAACAAAACTAAACTACATGGCCATTGGGTGGTAGTACCTGGGAGCTTGATGGCAATAACTGCCAATGCTGTGACAGCCTGTGCGTACCTTAGATTTGTGTTACACATTCCTGAAATGGTTTGGACAACCTCACCTGGTATATTTATTAATGTACTGTTGATCTACAATGTGCTGCTTTGATAAATCATAAAACCTCTCGAGAGCACTAACAGATAGTGATAGCAGTAATTGCCATATGGTGTGAGTACATGAGCGAATCATGCCAATGCTAGGCAACTCATGGTTCTTACTGTGAGTTTGATGGCAATAGATGTTGGATTGTGTCAGCAACAGGGGATAAGAAGCCATTATCTATGCAATGCTTAGACATCAGTCAAAACTATTGTCAATGCTAATTTTGCCCTGCGTGTACTTCCCAAAATGAGGCAGCTTCTTGCTTAACTTGGGAAGGGGTCTAGTACCATCCTGCAATACAGTCCTGTTATTAGTGCTCGGGGAGCCCCCTGTTTTAAATGTATATTTGGTTTGTACCAGCCCTTGGTCTGAGATTATAATACTGGAAGGGACTTGATTTCTGCTCATCTCCGTGTTCATGTTTAGTGTGGGCATGGTTGAACTATTTGCTTCAGTGATGGAGTAGTCAATACAGATGTAAGTTCTCTTGACTTATTTTCTATCTGTTTTTCCTGTTCATGTCGCTCACCTATCACTTAACAGCCTTGCGTCCTTCAAAGATGCAAGATCTCGCTCACATATTCTAGTGCCCTTTCTCCAACCCCTCGTCTCCAAGGAGTACCCCTGAATCTGATTGGCCACCCAAGGCGCACCCCATTATTCTAAAGTATGATCACTATCTAGCAGGACTTTATGTGTGCGTGTTCGCTCGTACTTCATGCCACCCCTGCATACGTCAGTGCCCCACCTGGGCCACCCCAGTCAAAAGAGTCTGGATACGCCACTGCAACCCCTACAAAGCACTCAGAATCATGTGACAAGCATGTGAGCACTCTGCAAAACCAATATTTGAAATTAACTACATTTTTAAAAACCTCATATAGCAGCCAACAACAAGACCATGGAGATAACAAATGTGAAGCTATGCATGCTACGAGGCAAATTTACTAAGATGTAGGTGGGAATCAGAGCTCTAAATGGGCTGGGCTAGCTGGGACAGGGACCAGATAGTCTCCAAAAGAGCCCCTGAGCTGTGGACCTGCTAAGGCTCCCCTCACTAGCGCAGACACCTGCAGGCAGCCCTTTTCCTGTGCAGGGAAAGGGCTGACTGCAGGGGTCAGTGCAGCAAATTATGACACAAATGGAGAGGCAGGTACAGCTAAATGAATGCTAGCAAAGTGCTGGCCTCTCTAACTGACCTATTTTAAAGGCAGAACAAGAGGTGCCAGTACCTTTTTGTAAGAGGTCTGTGAGAGAGGCGGTCCTATTGCTAACATTAATTTCCCTGCAGGGTTCTGCGCTAGTGAGGCCCTCCTTTTGTTTCTTAATCCGTGGTGCTGAACTCTGCAGGCAGCCCTTTCACTATTGTGGCCCTAGTAAAAGGGCTGCCTGTGGGAGTTGGTTCCGTAAATAGGTAGACCACAGGAGATGGGGGTGTAAAAAAATTCATGCTAGCAATGTACCCACCTCTCCCTTTGACATTTTAGGAGGAAGAAACTGCTCCTTCTTGTCTCCCCCTCTACCAGTCAAGTGCGTAGTCCCCGCCACGTGAGCCCCACTTGATTTCTCGTTCCACTTAAAGCACCGGTGTGAATTCATTGACGAAGCAAGACATTGATGTATCCACAATTGGTGTGAAATACAGAATACCGTTATTTGATTGGCTAAAATGGCAAAGCCATTGTTCCTCGTTTAGCAGCATTGTCTCTTACATGGTTGCCCTTTGTGTAAGAGGAGGTGTCTAATTGTTCCACTCGCATATGGTTTTGCGCTGAAGGATAAGTAGGCCTCACGAAGCGCCACAGTGGGTGCTGAGGCATCTGTTAAGCAGATGCTCAAGTCTTCTCCCTCACCCGCCTTCAATAGATTTCCTCTGGAAGAAGGCACCTTGGCTGCCCTTCACTGATTTGTATCATTTTCTTCAACCGCCTGAACTGGGCCCTTGAAGTTAAGGTTGATAAAAAGGAGAACTGTAAATGGGCTTTAGCTGGCACTGTGGATGTCTGGGACAATGCAATGATCCGTCAGGAGGGGTGCTTCCCCGGTTGCTTAAAATCGCATAAGGCGATTATTAGGAAAAGAGATTTAGTGGGTGTGCTGGAAACCGCAAGGCTCACACCAGTCATCACTGCACCCTGCCAAGTTTGAAAGTGCTAAATTGGCAGTCAGCCGACATTGCAGAATCTGCACCCCACTGTGTGGGCCTGTTATCCGACAGGTTTTGAATGGAGGGGGTGGAGTAGGGTTGGCAATAGCTTTGTTGACCTTCTTGGGATCTCCCTGCCACTCTGAGTAAATTGAATTATCACATTCGGGACACGCGGCAGAGGGGAATGAGATTTTCTACAGGAAATCCTGCTTACTAAGCATTCCTCCATACCTTGATTCTACGCATGCTCACTAGTTATTGAAGGTTGTTCAAGGTTGTCCTATTCAAGGTTGACCTCTGCAGCTGTTCACCTTATATGGTGGGCCATTAAACGGCCTGTGAATTCCACCTGGTCTGTTGTGCAGCTCCTATTACGTTGATTCTGGATGGTGATGCTTATGACGGAGGGTGGGCGACTTAGAAAGCAGTTTCAAATGGAACACAAACATACTTGGTGTTGGGAGTCTGTGAGGACCCCCAGAAGTGATGCCGGACACCCAGAAGTGATGCCCGTGAGCCCCCAACACGAACAGACTGACACTGACACGTCTGCTCTGCTCGGGCTCCCCGGTCGCACTACTGCGGCCGAGAATGCCTCCTTTATTTATAATGCACGTGGTGGCGTGCAACGTCACGCCGCCGCGTGCGCATCCCCTCCGGGGGCAGCACCACACTCCTACTTTTCCATGAAGACAAACAACAACAGGTTATCAGTGTCAAACAAATACAATAAACATCAAATAACAAAATCACAAAAACTCCCCACAACACCCCTTTATTCACAACCACCCTGGATCCCCGTAACTACCCTGTGGAGCCCATGGGCCAATTATGAAACATGTCCCAGCACGTAATCACTGAGGTAAACGGGTTTCCCTCGGCCAGCCCTCTGGGGGTACCTCCCGCTTACCTCCGACACGGGCAGTCCATCCGGCAGCACTCCCCGGGCTGGGGATGCGGGCATGGGGAGATGGCCTCCGGCCTCGTTCGGTACTTCCGCCCTGTCAGTCTCGAGAGGAGGCTCAGTCCTGGGGTCACCTAGCTTCTTAAAGAAGCTCACGTTCCGGGTGACAGCCAACCTCCTGTCCGAGGCCGTCACCATGGACCCCTTGACGGCCACCACATCAAGTGGTTCAGGTTCGTACGGGAGAGAGAGTTTTCCATGGGGGTGTCTGTTCCTTATGAGCACCTCATCTCCCGGTTCCAGCCGTTGCAGGCGAAGTCCCCTTCTCATGTTCTCTTGTTCCGTCCGTAGCCGGCGATCCAACTCCATCTGCTGATCATCTATCACTCCAGGCTCCTTCTCCCCCACCTCAGGCAGTAGCCCTGTAGGGCACCGTATGAACAGGGCCAGGGCTGGGGCGACTCCCGTGGAGGTGTGGGGTGTAGTGCGATAGACTCGTAGGAACTGGTAAAGAGCCCTCTGCAGGCCTTGCCCCTGACCTTGGGCTATCCGAAAGGTTTTGTTAGGAGTCCTCATCAGCCTTTTGGCCTCACCCTTGGCCAGTGGCCAGAGCGGGGTGATCCTTCGATGTTGGATCCCATACCCCTCCATCAGTTCTGAGAAGCGCTCGCTCTGGAACGGCGACCCATTGTCCGAGCACAGGGTGTCGGGAAAACCGTGGGAGGCAAACACTTTCTGGATGGCCACCACCACGTGCTCAAACGCCACTCATTCCACAAACTCGACCTCCGGATAATGGGAGTATTCATCCACCACCACTAGGAATTTGTGCCCATTGTGGTGGATCCAAGTCCGCATGCACCACATCCCATGGTGGAGTCCCCGAGGCATCGCCTCAATCGTTGGCTCTCTCTGCAGCGGGGACGCTGCCTGTTCCATACACATCTAGCAACAAAGTCATCGACCCTCTGTTCCAGCTCAGAGAACCACACTTTAAAGCGTAGCCGAGCCATGGTGGGCCAGATTGATCACCTCTTGGATCTTCGCTTGGGGCACGACTATCTGGTCACCCCTTAACAGGAGGTCAGAGGCTGAGAATGCCAGTTCTTCCCTCACCTTCCACAGTTGTTCAAGCCCCACCTTGGCTTCTTGCACGTGACCGGCCAGGGACTCCAGTACTGTCTTCCACGAACCCTGCTGCATCGCATGCTTGAGTATTTGAAAACACTCATCCTGAGCTGCCGCTGCCTCCAGGTCTTCAAGGGGCATGGCATTGGGGGTGGCCGCTTCAACCACCAAGCGAACGTGATCATCTGCTTCTTCAGCACACAAGTCGTGATCCTCCTCACAGTTTATGCCAGGATGCCTGGACAGATAGTCCACCGCAATTTTCGCCCCAGGCCTATACACCAGGGTGACACCATACTGGAGGAGGGCAAGCATCCATCGTTCAATCCTCGCCGGTGGCTTGGACGAGGGCCCTGCCAGTGTGGGTAACAGGGGCTTGTGGTCCGTCACGACCGTCACCGGACGACCTAGGATGTAGAGTCGAAAGTGCCTGCACCCCAACAGTACTGCAAGGACCTTGTGCTCAATCTGCGAGTACCGCTGCTCGGTGTCTGACAGCGCCTTGCTGGCATAGGCCACGGGGCGAACACCACCATCCCGATCAATTTGCGTCAATACCGCCCCTAGGCCGAACGGGCTGCGTCCACGATGATTTCCGATGCAAGCTTGGGGTAAAAAAAACACCACTGTGTCCTCAACGGCGAGGGCGCTCTTGATGTCCTCGAACGCCGCTTGTTCGAGAGGGCCCCAGTGCCATATTGTTTCCTTCTTGGTGAGGGTCCTCAGGGGCTCCCATCGGGACACTAGGTTCTGTATGAAACACCTGCAGTACATTATCATTCCGAGAAAACTTCTCACGTCCGATACACATTCCGGTGGCTGGGCCTTCTTAATGTCTTGCACTTACCTTGGATCCGGCGACACACCTCCCTCCTTGAAAACAAATCCAAAAAATGTGATGGACGGGCGCAAGAACTCATATTTTTCCTTGTGGAGTATGAGGCCCAGTGATTGCAGCCTCTCAAATGTACTGGCCAACTTGCGCAGATGGTCCAACTCAGTCTTGGCGAACACCAGGATGTCGTCACTAATGTTTAAGACTCCATCCAGGTCAGCGAGGGCCCCTATGATGATGTTCTGAAACACCTCTGCTGCCGATGACACGCCAAAACGGAGTCTCTTATACCTATAGAGTCCACAGTGAGTGGTGAACGTGGTTATATATCTTGACTCAGGGTGGAGGACGACTTGATGATAGCCGGCTCGAAGGTCGAGCTTGGAGAAGAACCGAGCCCCTTGTACCTCTGCAATAATGTCATCGATGGTTGGGGTTAGGTGTCTCTCCCTTTTGATTGCCTTATTCGGTACCCTCATGTCGACGCATATTCGGATGGTGTCAGGTTGTTTCGGCTTCCTTGCCACCACGATTGGTGAAACCCATGGTGTGGGGCCCTCCACCTTCTCGATGATGTCGAGATTCACCAGATTGTCCAATTCCTTGTCTACCTGCTCCCGGAGGTGGAATGGCACCCTCCGATGTTTCAGGGCAATGGGCTGCTCAGATTCATCAATGTGCAGACTCACCGGGTCCCCGGCCATTTGGCCAATTCCATGGAACAGCGCGGAGTATTTGTCCAGCAGATCATTTATGGCCACCAGATATACAGAGTAGGCAAAACTGACAATGCCTAAGGCCTCCGCCACAGCACAACTCAGGAGGGTATTTGTGCTCACCGGTGTGACAAAAAAGCGGAACGTGATCTTCAAGCCATCATGCTCCACCTTTGCTACAAAAACGCTGTCCTGGGGGATTGGTTCCAGCCCCCCAAAAGCAAAAACCCAGGCCTTCAGACTTACCAGTTTGGATGGTGTGTCCATTGCATCATAGTGTCCATGGGCCATCACATTGACCGACGCCCCCGCGTCCATGAGCACCGGGATGGGCGATTTGTTCACCTCCACCACACACCTTGGTTGACGTCTGTTCTTTGCCATGTGAACCCCAACACTGGACACGAAACGGATGTTCTCCTCTTCTTCCTCCTCCTCCTCTTCCGCTGGGGCACCCTCTTCACCCCGGTCCACCTGAGCCACGTTTGGGAGGCGATTCTGACGCAGGAACCCTGACCGAACTGGGCCTCTGGTAACCATCACCGGCAGGGCCGCCTTACACACGCGGGCATAGTCATCTGCCAGTCCACACCTCCCGCAAGTTCTCCCTGCCACTGGGCACTCCGCAGGGTGGGGCAGGTCATATCCACACTTCTGGCATGACCCGCCAGTGCTTCCGCCCCTATCACGGAGGCCGGTACCTGGTCTCCTCACACCTCTGCCACCCCGCCACATGGCACATACCTCTTCTGTCTTCACCGGGCGTGACCCAGCTTCCATCCTGGACGCCCTAGCCTCTAAGACCTCATGGCAGAGCCCCAGTTCAAGGATGCGGGCAAGCGTGGTGCCTGGTTCCCTCAGCACCTGCCGTCTCAGTTTCCCTGACAAACAGGCCTGAATCAGCATTGTCCTAATCATGTCTTCTGCATCACCCCAGGCACATGCCAAAGAGAGGCGCCTGAGACGGCCATAGAAGGTGTCCAGCATCTCGTCCTCCTTCTGCCACGCTGACAGCATTACGAACCTTTCATAATCAGCATTGGCAAGCGGCAGAAAATGGTCTTGAAGGGCAGTCTTTGCCGCCTCATAGGAGGCGTTAGCTGGCTGGAGGGACTCGAAAATCTCTTGCATAGCAGGTCCCGCCGCATACAGCAAGGTCGCTAGTTTGCTGTCATCGTCCGTCTCCATAGTGGCCCTGAAGTACATGTCCAGACGGTCCACCCATCTTTTCCACCTGGGCCCGAGGTTGGATGGGGGACCTGCCATGTCAAACTCCAGACTTGTCTGTTGCACCACAGGGGCCCGCATCTGTGCCATGACCGGAGGCCGCCTGCATGACTGGTTGCACAACAGGTTGGGCTTGAGGTGGTGGCTGGGCTTGAGGCTGGGCTTGAGGCTGTGGTTGGGCTTGAGGCGGTGGCTGTGCTTGAGGCTGGGCTTGAGGCTGTGGCTGGGCTTGAGGCTGCCCACCGTCCTGAGTGCCAGGTGCACTCATGGGTTAGAGCGCACAGGCACCTCCCCGCATAACCTGGGGGTGCCGCAACTCACCCCACCAAAGTCCGTGATGTGCACCGGTCCCGACACACACAAAACCACAAGTCCAGGCCTGATGATGATGATGATGACAGTGAGTAGCAGCAGATCTCCAGACCAACTGTGTGCCTCACACACACATCCAGCAGTTGGGCATGATGATGAAGGTGATGATGAAGATGAAAAAACCTTCAGCTGCAGGCTGCAGTGACCCAGCCTGGATGTTCCAAAAATTGAGCTGGGGAGGAGTAAGGGTCAAGCAGGCCTAGGCACCTCAGCCCTTCTTCTCACCTCACTCGAGGTAGTCTGCCCAAAACTGTTTCTAAAATACAAGACCTGGGCATGAGTGGACAGAGCACACTGCCCGCTCTCATAATACCCAAAAATGTTGCTTGGATGTCAAGCATGGGGCGAAATGGAGCCCCGCGAACATCCAATGCGTGAATTCAAGATGGCCGCTGCCGCGTGGGGACTGCCCGCGGCATGGAATGGATGAGGACCATCATCCGCTCTGGAATAATAAAAAAAAAATGATTCTGCAGCAATCACCGCTGGGCCCGGGCCTTGTCGCCTCTGTTGGGAGTCAGTGAGGACCCCCAGAAGCGATGCCCGTGGGCCCCCATCACGAACAGACTGACACCGACACGCCTGCTCTGCTTGGGCTCCCCGGTCACACTACTGCGGCCAGGAACGCCCCATTTATTTATAATGCACGCGGCTGTGTGCAACGTCACGCCGCCACGTGCGCGTCCCCTCTGGAGGCCCTTGCACCTCACGTAGCAAAACTACCGAAAGGGTGGATTCAAAGCTAGCTCGCAAAAAGAAGACTTGCAAGCTGGCTTCTCTTGCGATGCCCCGACCATCAGGTCGAATGAAGAGGCGTCAAACCCAGGTATGACGAAATTACTGCTGCCCAGAGAGGGTAGAGTAGGAAAAATGGCTTCTAAGTGCTATATTCAACTCTGCACCACTACTAGCACAGCAATGCTATGGCCATGAAGGTTAAACTGGCATGAAGTTAATTCTGAACCCCTCTGCCTCTTAGGTTAGTTAAAGGTGGTGGGGAGGCTATATTCTTCACGAGATTCAAGTCAGGCAGTTGGTGCCATTCAGCCCTTAATGCGGATGGTTATATAACCTAGATATTGAGTAAAAGTGTGTTTGTAAGCATGAAGAAATCCAATGAACCAGTTGCAGAGTAGCCCAAGCTAAAGTTGAAAGCTCTTTTTGTGGGAAATCAGACTTTAGAAGTGTGAACTAAGGGTTTTGTACGATCGGACTGAAAAAAAAGGTCTGACCGTACAAAACGACCGAAAAATGCTACCACCAAAGGTTCGAACACCAAAATTTCGAACTTTTGGTGGTAGCATTACAGGTAAGTAAAACAAACAAAAAAAAAGACTGCAGGGGCTCCAGAGGTGTCCCCCGCAACACCCCGCTCACTATACTGTGTGGCATAGTGAACGGGGTGTTGCGGGGGACTCCCCCGTAGCACACCCACAAAAAAAATTTAAAAATGGGGTCTGCAAGGGTGTCCCCCGCAACTCCCCGCTCACTATACTTTACAGTATAGTGAGCGGGGGTTGTGGGGGAATCACCTGCAGCCCCCGTAGCATGTAAGTATGTTCGCATGAGAAAGGTGCAAACCTTTGGTAGTTTGCACCTTTCTCATGCGAACATTCTGGCCGCGGCAAAATCAGCCGCGGTCGGATCACTTAGAATCACTTACAGCCACTTGTGTTCTATCTCTACATGGAATGAACATCTAAATAGATTAACCATGAAGATGAGACATGAACATGGGTCATTTACACGTCTTGCGAGAAATATAAATAATCAACCTATTGACTCAATGTTAAAAAATGTTCAGGCTGCCAAAGACGCAATTGGTGACAACGTGGCAGCAGTTTAGTGCATGTAGATTCTAAAAAGATACAAATAGCCCAATATCAATATGTGTGTTCAACTTTGGGTCTTCCTGCTACAGCATACAACATGCATGCAGAGCTAGGGGTGCACTTTTTGAAAAATCTAGGCAACCATTGTCGGGGTGGCAATCCCTATGGCAAAAACATGGCGCTTCTTTAATAACCTATGCAAGAATTTATCAATTAATAGAATACCATGATGGAACTTTATAAGACAGAAACTGAGACTTTTTGGTCTGGAAAATTGCTTTTAGATACTGATTGTATTTAGATAAGATAAAAGTAGAATGCTAGAACGAGCTGAAGAATGAACCTACCAGTAGAACGTATCCTCCTTTAGCCCCCGCAACACCCTGTTCACTATACTGTGTGGTAACTCTGTGATATGAATGAATGACTGTGATTGGTCATTGATTTACAGGCACAGCGCTTGGAGTAGGGCCACGATTTTGTGTTTTAGGCTGTACTTGTACCAAAGGCGAAGGGCTCTGGTTTGACTCGAGCGGCTGGAGAATAGCTGATTCCAGGATGTAGTTCCTTATGATCATATTGTAAAATAGAGACCAATGCCAGACTCCTCCTCTGTCTAAGTGCTGCTCTGATAGGTGCTGCTATTATCCAATTTAATGTCCCTAAATTGTCGACCTCAAGACAGTTGAAGAGTCAGGAATAAATAGGAAATACCAAGCTCCAACTCATGTCTTGTAGGCTGAACTCTTCTTGAGGCTGAACATGTCTTGGGAATGGCAAAACCTAAATGCTGTGCTGCCTGCAGGGAACCTAGATCACTCCCCCGACATGGTACACGTGCCTGCTATTAACATGGCGGACAGGCTATTTGAGACCTCAGACTGCAGGAACCTGGACAAGGGCCAAATTATCTTATTGACATACGCACAGCACCTAGGCATAAAGTAAAACAATCATCATTAACCTGGGGAGGAGGTGAAAACATTAGACATGCACCAATCAGAAACACCCACAGTAATGGGGAGCCAGGCTTAGCAAATTGAGCACTCATTTAGATGATCACTGTTAAAGCATAATTATTAAAAAAGGTAGAAGCTTCCGGCAGCATTCTTCAATGTCAGTTTTGTCATTAAGTAAGTAAAGGGAATAGCATGACAGAACTTGTTGTCAGTTGTGGTCTTGTGGTCTTGTGGATGCTTTGGTTATGACAGATTTTCTGAAGACTAGCTGATCTTCCTCTGTGTGGAGAGATCTCAGAATTGAATTCCAAATTTTGGTAGACAGGAATTAGAAGGCTGAATCTCAGTGATGTTGCCTTTTGAAGCTTGGCACTGCTACTATGGCTGCACTGTCGGGTCAAAATGTCCTGGTTAGTTTATAGGGGATTTATTTATTTTGACATTTGTATAGCGCATCAAACCCAGAGGCATCAAGGTGGATGAAAGATGAATTCCTTCTTGGTGGATTGTGGGCATCTACCATCGAAGGTGCAGTGGGCGATATGGAAAGTTTTTAATAGGAGCCTACATTTGTCCAGGAGCCCATCGATGGCCGGGTTGATGGTTTCCCATCTTTGCATTCTTAGGAGAGAGCTTTGCAGCTGTACTTTGAGCTCTTTTTAGTCGGTTTAATAAGTATTCCTGAAGCCCCAGCTAGAGGTTGTTGGTATATTTGACCTTGGATAGTACTAGTGAGATGACTGCCATTGTTCTGTGTGTGTATGGCAGGTTGCACCAGATATTTAGAAACTGGAAGAAATACCTTTTTAAGATGACTTTTAAATGGAAGCATGGAAGCACAGTACATCAAGAGTCTGAAATGTTTTAATAATACAGTTAGCTAAGGCAGGTTCCAATTTTCTTCAAACCATGTGATTGAAGTAGAATATGGTAAGAGGCAATATCCCATTGTCCATCAGTCGACTTGTGGGAGACAAGTGCTAAGATTCTGTGGATTTGTTGGTGTGGGGTTGGTAGGTTTGCAAAAGCATTGTAAAAATGGTCTCCACCGCTGTAAAACCCTTGGCGTTTATTTGGATGGCTCGCTCAAGATGACACGACAGGTTAATCATATAGCCTCCACCTCAGAATATGCCACAAAGCTCAGTAAATCCAGCAGACCTTTTCTTTCAACCGAAAACAGCTTGAAGTTGCCTGCACCCTTCTTTGCTCAATACTGGAGTACTGCAACTCACTACTTGGTGGCACTTCCATCAAGAACTTAAACTCCAAACACTTCAGAACAATGCCCTGCAAGCAGCACTTGACATTGGGAAATGCGACCACATCACAAAGGCAAGAACATCCACCCACTGGCTCCCAGTAAAGGACAGAATCAACTTCAAGATGCTTTCCATAACACATCGCTGTCTCTCCAACAACGCCCCATCTTAATTGGCAAATAAACTCAAAAGGCACACTCCAGCAAGACCTCTGAGATCGGCCCACATTGGAGGTAATGGGTACATGCCAGAAGATCCCTAAAAATCCTTAAGTGTGCACATTCTGTAAGGAAGGCAATGCTATAGACACTTTAGTGTGTTTATTTGTCATCTGTTCTCGTCTGTATTCGATTCGATGTCTCCACTTTTGTCATTTTGTTCACAACATTTCTATGCTTTCTTGTCCTAGTTTTTGGCTCTGCATTTTAAGAGATAATCAGATTTATTTGACTGTTGCAGTTTTTTTTAATTTTAGTTGGAATTTCCGGCTGTTGCTAAACACGTTTTAATGTTTAGTTTTGTTGTTTTTATTGGGATGTGATGATTTAATTTTATCTTCATTCCTTTTTTTTCTCTTTTTAATCTTCTTTCTCCATCTTGTTCCATGTATATGTGAAATGTTTTTATGTTTTAAACCAAACCACAATACATTTAAAAAAATTAACAAAATTGATATTGTCTAAATAATTGAAGCATGTGAGGCCTGAATTGTTAATAAATTCCAAGAAAGGTGGGGTGGCATGTAGATGTTGATGAGAGACGATGAAAGACTTTCACGTCGATTCATGGAATTAATGTGCGCCGAAAATTCCGGCGCAGAGGTGCTAAAGCGTGCGATTCGCAGGAAAAGTGCCAAAATCGCAGTGCAACTGCAAAAATCGCAAGGAAACCACCGCACATCTATTCATGGCAGTCCGTGCGCGAGAAAAATATTGGATGTGGGCTGAAAAAGTGCGTGGCGCACGCCGGCGCACAGGTCATCCAACGGTGTGCGCCACGGCCGCTGCAAAATGGCACATAGCGCGGCGCACATTACAAAAGTAGGCGGAACACGGGGCGTAACACTCGGAATGGGGAACGACGCGCGAAAATATGGGCGTCACGAGGGAAGTACAGGAGGCAAGTGCGCGGAACGCCCACACGCTCGCCTACAACCCGTATTCATGGAATCAAATAGGGCAAACCAGCGCACGGTCAAAGACGCGCATAGGGCCAAACAAGTATGCCACAAGAAAGCAGGCGGTAGCGTCCCTGCACCTGAAATAAATGTGCGCCAAAATGTGCGCTAACAAAAAGCACCCATATACAGCTATGATGAATGATCCATACAGTGGCCCTCTAGGACAAATGAGGGGCAAAGGGTACCGACAAACACGGACACCCGCTGTGTGAAAAATAGCATGTGCGTGTATTACGGGGTTCGCGGGAAGTTCCACACGCGATTGGTCTGGGCACGTCTATTCCAGGGTGCGCAGGAAGTTTCACACAGGAATTTGCAGGGTTCGTGTATTTCGGTGTGTGCGCGTGAAGTTCCACACGCAATTTCAGCAGCGTACGTGTACTCCGGGTGCGCGGCTAATTCCACACGCGAATCCAGCAGCCTACGTGTATTTCGGGGGTGCCGGGGAATCCCACACGTGAATTGGCCATGTGGGTCCTCCCAGGTGTTCCCTCTACACCCTCCATGGCCCCTGCAGGCGGCCCACACCACAGGGGACTACCCTGCACCCCTGCACATGTCCCGCAGGCAGCCCATCCACCATGGCCATGCCCCCCAGCCAACCCACATGTCACCTTGCACTACTGCCCACCAACACATGTCTCCCAGCACCCCCACCCCCAGCACTGTAGGGCACCCTCCACCAGGCCCCCACTCATGTCTCCCAGCACCCCCACCCCCAGCACTGTAGGGCACCCTCCACCAGGCCCCCGCTCATGTCTCCCAGCACCCCCACCCCCAGCACTGTAGGGCACCCTCCACCAGGCCCCCACTCATGTCTCCCAGCACCCCCAACCCCCAGCACTGTGGGCCACCCTCCACCAGGCCCCCACTCATGTCCAACTCATGTCTCCCAGCACCCCCACCCCCCAGCACTGTGGGCCACCTTCCACCGGGCCCCCACGCATGTCCCCCTGCACCCCCACCCCCCTGCATCCAGGGGCACCCTCCACCAGGCCCCCACTCATGTCTCCCAGAACCCCCACCCCCCAGCACTGTAGGGCACCCTCCACCAGGCACCCACTCATGTCTCCCAGCACCCCCACCCCCCAGCACTGTGGGCAACCCTCCACCAGGCCCCCACTAATGTCCCCCTGCACCCCGACCCCCCTGCATCCAGGGGCACCCTCCACCAGGCCCCCAATCCTGCCCCCTTGCACCCTCACCCCCCTGCATCCAGGGACACCCTCCACCAGGCCCCCACTCATGTCTCCCAGCACCCCCACCCCCCAGCACTGTGGGCAACCCTCCACCAGGCCCCCACTCATGTCCAACTCATGTCCCCCAGCACCACCACCCCCCAGCACTGTGGGCAACCCTCCACCAGGCCCCCACTAATGTCCCCCTGCACCCCGACCCCCCTGCATCCAGGGGCACCCTCCACCAGGCCCCCGCTCATGTCCCCCTGCACCCCACCCCCCTGCATCCAGGGGCACCCTCCACCAGGCCCCCACTCCTGTCCCCCTGCACCCCCACCCCCTGCATCCAGAGGCACACTCCACCAGGCCCCCACTCATGTCTCCCTGCACCCCCAGCCCCCTGCATCCAGGGGCACCCTCCACCAAGCCCCCACTCATGTCTCCCAGCACCCCCACCCCCCAGCACTGTAGGGCACCCTCCACCAAGCCCCCACTCCTGTCCCCCTGCACCCCCACCCCCCTACATCCAGGGGCACCCTCCACCAGGCCCCCACTCATGTTTCTCAGCACCCCCAACCCCCAGCACTGTAGGGCACCCTCCACCAGGCCCCCACTCCTGTCCCCCTGCACCCTCACCCCCCTGCATCCAGGGGCACCCTTCACCAGGCCCCCACTCATGCCCCCCTACACCACCACCCCCCAGCACTGTAGGGCACCCTCCACCAGGCCCCCACTCATGTCCCCCTGCACCCCCAACCCCCAGCACTGTGGGGCACCCTCCACCAGGCCCCCACTCATGTCCAACTCATGTCTCCCAGCACCCCTACCCCCCAGCACTGTAGGGCACCCTCCACCAGGCCCCCACTCATGTCCCCCTGCACCCCCACCCCCTGCATCCAGGGGCACCCTCCACCAGGCCCCCACTCATGTCCCCCTGCACTCCCACCCCCTGTATCCAGGGGCACCCTCCACCAGGCCCCCACTCATGTCTCCTAGCACCCCCACCCCCCAGCACTGTAGCACACCCTCCACCAGGCCCCCACTCATGTCTCCCACTCATGTCTCCCAGCACCCCCACCCCCCAGCACTGTAGGGCACCCTCCAACAGGCCCCCACTCATGTCTCCCAGCACCCCCACCCCCCAGCACTGTAGGGCACCCTCCACCAGGCCCCCACTCCTGTCCCCCTGCACACCCACCCCCCTGCATCCAGGGGCACCCTCCACCAGGCCCCCACTCATGTCCCCCTGCACCCCCACCCCCTGCATCCAGGGGCACCCTCCACCAGGCCCCCACTCATGTCCCCCTGCAACCCCACCCCCCTGCATCAAGGGGCACCCTCCACCAGGCCCCCACTCATGTCCCCCTGCACCCCCACCCCCCTGCATCGAGGGGCACCCTCCACCAGGCCCCCACTCATGTCCCCCTGCACCCCCAACCCCCAGCACTGTGGGGCACCCTCCACCAGGCCCCCACTCATGTCCAACTCATGTCTCCCAGCACCCCTACCCCCCAGCACTGTAGGGCACCCTCCACCAGGCCCCCACTCATGTCCCCCTGCACCCCCACCCCCTGCATCCAGGGGCACCCTCCACCAGGCCCCCACTCATGTCCCCCTGCACTCCCACCCCCTGTATCCAGGGGCACCCTCCACCAGGCCCCCACTCATGTCTCCTAGCACCCCCACCCCCCAGCACTGTAGCACACCCTCCACCAGGCCCCCACTCATGTCTCCCACTCATGTCTCCCAGCACCCCCACCCCCCAGCACTGTAGGGCACCCTCCAACAGGCCCCCACTCATGTCTCCCAGCACCCCCACCCCCCAGCACTGTAGGGCACCCTCCACCAGGCCCCCACTCCTGTCCCCCTGCACACCCACCCCCCTGCATCCAGGGGCACCCTCCACCAGGCCCCCACTCATGTCCCCCTGCACCCCCACCCCCTGCATCCAGGGGCACCCTCCACCAGGCCCCCACTCATGTCCCCCTGCAACCCCACCCCCCTGCATCAAGGGGCACCCTCCACCAGGCCCCCACTCATGTCCCCCTGCACCCCCACCCCCCTGCATCGAGGGGCACCCTCCACCAGGCCCCCACTCATGTCTCCCAGCACCCCCACCCCCCAGCACTGTAGGGCACCCTCCACCAGGCCCCCACTCATGTCCCCCTGCACCCCCACCCCCCAGCCGTGCAATTTGCCTGGGTACGTGTATTCCAGGGGTGCGCGGGTAGTCTCACACGCGATTCCATCAGGGTACGTGTATCATGGGTCTGCGTGAACTTCCACGCGCGATACCAGCAGGGTTTGTGTATTACGGGGTACGCGGGAAGTTCCACATGCGATTGCCCTCGGTACGTGTATTCCGGGGTGCGCGGGAAGTTTCACACGCAAATTTGCAGGGTACGTGTATTTCGGTGTGTGCGCGTGAAGTTCCACACGCGACTGGGCCTGTGAGAGTGGGGTACGTGTATTCCAGGGGTGGGCGGGAATATTTACTCACGACTGGGCCTGGGAGAGCGTGTTACATGTATTCCTGGGGTGGGCTGGAAGATTTGCACGGTTGCCTACAATGCGCAAAAAAAATAAAAGAACCAATCCTGAAACACGTACATCAGCATGAAGCAGGCGCACGTCCCGCGCAGCATAAAAGAGTGCGCAAACAACAAACAAGCTCAGAGGCCAGGATGAATATACCGTTCCTAGCAGCAGTGGCTGTGGGATACCGCAGGAAGAGGAGAAGGATAGTCAGGGCCAGAATCTTCACACCCAGAACCAGCCTATTTGGTATGCCTGATGACCAGGTGTATGGGAGGTACAGGTTTCCACCACACATAATACTCGACCTGGTCATTTAGTGGGAGGATGACCTCACATCACCCACCCTGTGCTCCCAAGCACTCAGCCCCCTGAAGAAGGTCCTCAATGTACTGCACTCCTTGGCCACCGGATCATTTCAGCGGACAAGTGCCATAGTGGGGGGAGTGTCACAGGCCACGCAGTCACGGTGCCTACACCAGGTTTTGGCCATCATCACTGCACGCCCATCAGTCCGCAGGCACATATACCTGCCCAGAACACCTGCAGAAAGGCAGGCTGTCAGCCAGGATTTCTACAGGGTGGCACAATTCCCCAAAGTGCTAGGTGCCATTGATTGCACCCATGTGGCTCTACGTCCCCCCAGGGCATCTGAGCACATCTATAGAAACCGCAAGCACTGGCATTCCATCAACATCCAGGTAGTATGTGATGCCAAGGGAATCATATGCCAACTATCCAGGGTCCAACCCTAAACCGGGACATGGAAGCTGGGCGGCATGGTGATGCATGGCTGCTTGGTGAGTATAAATGCCACAGCACACGCATGCATGACAGATACAGAGTAATGCCAATACCCCGCTAATGATCCCCATCACCAGGGGACAGTGCCTACCCTCTGAGCACACACATGATGACGTTAATTCGGAACCCCATCATGCCTCCCGAGGTAAGATACAACACAGCCCATATTGCAACCCGGGGCATAGTGGAGCGCACATTCGAAGTGCTCAAGTCACGCTTTCGCTCCCTTGACCGTTCTGGCGGGCAGCTGTTATACGCTCCCCCAGTAGTGTGCAGGATCATAGTGGCAGCATGTGGCCCACACAATGTTGCAACACGCCGGGGCCTGGTGCCCCCACATCCCCAACCACATGCACGCCCGCTGCGCATGGGAGGGGAAAGGACACGGGGTGAGGAAGCCCGTACGCAGCTGGTGGCTAATTACTTCACATAGAAAGCAGACCCCTATGGAGTGCACACAGCCCTGGCACATACCATCTGACAATCAATGATGACTCAATCTCACAATTATGATGAACAAAGGGACATTCAACTGTCAGAACCATAGCAGCCTGAGATTGTTCATCTGGAAGTGTCACAATGTGTGCATCCCTACCTACACAAACACCACCAATGCAGTGTCAAAAGACACACTTCCATGCAGCAAGAATGAATACCCACTTGCAAAATACAACATGAGAACAGTGCCATGTCACCCAACCCCTCCCCGGCACGGCCACACAACACACCATGGCATGTCATGCAATGTGAGAGCAAACAAATTAATACCCACAACATGTCACCAACTACAGTGTCGCTAATGGAAACTGGCCACACATGAAATTCCCACAGTAATGCAGGACCAACAACACACATTACCAAATACTTACCAAAAATACCAATCACCTACACAACCTCCAACCTACCATAAACATGACAGTACGTACTTAAAAAATTGGTAGCCTCACTACCTGATAATGGCAGCACTTCGAACACTTCCAAGTATACAGTGTTAGCGCCACGCAAGAGTGTAGGTGCACTGCTTACAACATGGACTCCAGTCCCAAAGTAGACCGCCTTGTGAAGACATGAGAAATGGACCTGCAAATTAGGAGGATGAGATGGATGCAGAGCCACATATCAATACACCATGCAGTGTACAATACAACAACAATATGCACTAGGAATGTATACACAGTATTGACTACAGACTGCCCACACATCAAATGGGAGTCCAACGTCACTGTGTAAGTCAATGTCACTTGGGCACACCCTTTGCAAGCCCATGGAAACGGGAAGCAGGAGGGGTGTGTGTCACACAAACCCAAGCATCTGAACCAAATTCAGGACAAGCCTGCATGTGCCAAGCCACAATACAGCGTATGCCCACGGGAGCCACACAAGGCAACACACTGTCCAGAAAATCCAAAAATAAAAGAAACAAAACAAAAAAAAATCAAAAATGGCCATTAATGGGCCCGGGTGGGGTCGGGGAGGCCACCCAGGAGGTCCGAGGACAGGGTGCACACCAAAACCCACCTGTGTGGATCTTGCGAAAAAAAAACACCTCCATGGGCCCATGGCCTGCACGGCTACCCTATTATGGGCGAATCGCTGCTGTCGCTCTCCTCACCCTCTGCAGCTGCATCAGGAGGTGGTGGCACTGTGGGAGGCAGCCCACACAAAGCCCTAGTCTGGTCCTCCATGGCAGCAAGCATGCGGGTGTGGAAGGTCTGGTTCTGGAGGATAATTGTGCGTAGGTCCCCATGCAACAACTCACGGGATGGCCGGACCTCCGCCCTAGTTGCCTGCATCTCAGCTGAGAGCGTACGTGTGAGCCGCTCCAGCTGCTGTTTTGTCCTTGTGTTAGCTGAAGCCTCAAGCTCAACCAGAGTTGCCCTGAGCTGACGGATTTTCACCCTCAGGGCTTCCCTGTGGCCCTGGGACTCAATGGGAAGGCTTCCCGCAGAGTCTCCAGTGCCGCCCGCCTGTCCCTTTTGGACGCCAACATGTCCTCCCTGTGTGACTGGCTAATTGAGTCTGTTGCCTGCTGTAGTTGTTCAATTAGCCTTTCTTGGGGGACAATGGAAGTGGCCACCCTATCCATGGCCTGAGCCATCATCTCAGTTGATGCTGCCTGTTGGTTTTCCATACCGTATATGGATTGCTCCCATGCGGTATTGCCAGGTGGCGTACAGCCACCGCGTCAGCGGGCACCACACCTGTCTGGGGCAAGGCGAACTGCGCCTTGCTGTGCCGGCACTGCCTGAGGCTGCAGGACTGCATTCCCCCTCTGATCTGCTGGCCCAGAAACAGGATCAGATGTAGCGGAGTGTGACCCTGCATCCGTAACAACCAAAGGCGGACCTACCAACACTGACATCCCCATTGAGGGTTCTACCCCTGGTGCAGGTGGGTTGGAGAGTACAGAATCCCTCCCAGAAACACTTACCTGCGACGCCACATAGGTCTCATCATCCGAATCGACACCTGAATAGAGCTCGGGGGAGGTGCACCCAGAGACACCCCTTGAGATGACAGCCTGCAGCAAGTGTGGGTTCTCACCCACCACCACATCACGTCCTTCACTGGTGCCCGGTCGGGCCTGAGACTCCTGCTGGGTCTGCACCATCTCCACAACCCCAGCAGTATCAAGTGCGTCATCCCCTGCAAAGACATGAAAGAAAAGAAATGGGAACAGGCATTAGCAACATGGAACACAATTAGGGCTGAGAAGCAACAGAAACAGTACTTCATTGACACTTGTACCACATGACTATAACCCTCCCATGCATGCACTGTCACTGCGTATGAAGGGGAGGCAAATGGCACACATTGATGACACCAAGGTGGAAGACCAACACATTTGCTGCATGCTGCCTAGCAGTGCCATCACACATTGGCCTGTGATTGGCATGTCCAATACACATACATGACACATGCCATCACACAGATGGCATGTACCCTAGCCATGTCACACATGTGACAATAGGACTGAGAAATGCCTAGTGAAAGTGGTGGAATGCAGACAATCAGCCTGAATGAACACAGAATAACATGCAACTATGTTGTGGCAAGATGACAGTTCAAGGGCAACTGGTGTGAGGTTGGGCTGAATGTCTACTGTTGCCAGAAGGGATACTGCAACACCCAAATCCTGGTGCGCAGAATGTATTGGATGAAGCACATGGGTGACCCAAACCACTCAGGCACACACCCCCTCACCTGGCACTCAATCAGAAGCCCTCACACACACACCACGGACATGGATGACACACACATGCATGTGCACTCACCGGACAATGCCTCGTAATCTGGCAGGTCTCCCACGCCTTGGATCTGTTCCTCCATGACGTAGGTCTCAGCAACATACTCATGTGGAGTGAGTTCTATGTCCTCTGCCGGAGACCCACCTCCAGTCACTAGAGTTGCGGCATGACTTGAGGCCAGCTTTTTCTTTGCCCTGCGCTTAAGGTCATTCCAGCGCTTGTAGCAATCATTAGCTGTGCGCCTCATGAATCCAAGGGCACTTATGAGTTCCGCAATGGTCTGCCAGTGTGCATGACGTTGTGCAGGTGTGGTCTTGCATCCTGCAGTAATCACCATTTCACTGTCATGTGCGGACACATACTCCACAAGTGCATCAAGTTCGACCTGATTGAAGCTGGGCTTCCTTGGTGGCCGGACTGTGTAGCCGTGTCTGGGGCATCAGCCTGTACTGGACGAGCACTCTTCCTCTTCCGCTTGGAAGGTGGTGGTGATACTGAGTGTCCTACGCTGCTCTGGACACTAGGGGCAGGAGCCCCGGTGGACTGTGGACTAGGCGTGTGGGAATGAACACTCACCATGGGACTTGGTGCAGGCATTAGCTGAAGTGTGATGTAGTCAGGGGGGACGTCAGCAGGATGGACTAGGACCGACACTGTCCTGGCTGGGACACTCAGAGCTGGGGTGGATGGAGCCGCAGCTGCCCCTGCAGCCTCCCCCCCGCCTACTCGGGGCAGCAGATGACATAGCTGCCCCTGATCCACGTGGGGTGGTGACACCAACGTGCACCGCCACACGTGGCCTAGACCTGCTGACCTGGAAGTCAGCCATGGAGTCACCCAGTGCCAGGTCTGGTGCCACAATGGGCTGGTCCAAAAAGGGCTGAGCAGGGATGGTGTCAGCCACGTTACCCTCAACCAGGGGGTGGGGGGGCATGGGTGTCCCTGACTGGTCACCCACACATGGGGGGCTAGGGGCACCCTGCAAGTCCTGACCACATCCCCTACCTTATCCACCACAGCCACCTCTTGTGGCTCGCCCACCTTTGCCACCCTTACCGTGTGCTTGCCTCCCAACCATGGCACTGATGTTGTGCGTATGGGAGTTGCAGTAAACTATTGTCCTGGGCAATTGGAGGTCAAATGGGTAGGGTACTAGATGGAATTCATACCCTAGTGCTCTAGCAAGGCTGTATGTGAGCCCTGGGGGAAGATGACGGGTCACACAACGCACAGGCACCCCGAAAAAGGGAGATAATGTGCACGCAACGCCTCCTAGACCACGTGCGTGGAAAAACAAACCTGCACTACGCTGTGGCACCCAGAAACACAAAAATGAACGTATGCGTGTCACACGCAGCCTAGACTGACCTCTGAAGGGGTAGGCTACACACGGGGCAAGGACAGATGTCAAATACGTGCGCGACTCACCGTCTGCCAGGAAAATTCGCGTGAAAAATACGCGCGTGTGCGCGTTGGCAACACCCCAGCCAAAAGAAGAATTGTACGCTGTCTGAGAAGACAGGACAACAGGAGAAGTGAACGCTATTTGAGGAAACAGGCCCAGGAAAAAGACAAGAAGAGAAAAAGCTGTCAGAGGTAACACGGAGTACGAACTTGGAACGCCGTGAAGGAAATTGTGTGTGAACCGACAAGAAGTACAGATTTCACCCACTCGCTCTCCACGAAAAGCACGTACAAGGAAATGGCGTTCTACACGTACCTTTTAAACATGCCCACACGTCCAGCGTCACTTCCGCATGTACGCGCTAAGGCCCCATCCTCCAATTACACGAGCTGACACTCTGACGTGCAGTCATTGGATGTGTAACATGCACCCGTGTACAGGGAAACACCCGCGCACACACATCACAGACGCGCATACGCGCTGTTGGCCTTTGGGCCAATGAATTTGCGTATGTGTGCTGACGCGCTTACGCGCTAAGGCCCTTTCCTCGAATTACACGCAAGCGTGCTGGATTTTCACGTGCCAAATCACTCCGTATCAAGCTGGCCACGCGTAAGCACACGGAAGACCACGCTCCTGCTCAGAAGGCCGAATTACTGCCCCCCAGAGCCCCGAGCACGCTCCCACCTGCCATCTGCTGCTGCCTGGTTGCCTGCTGCCCACATGCCCTGCCATTTGCTGCCTGCACATCAGCCAGGGGTGCTGTTGCTGTGACCACCCCTGCTGGAACCCAAGACTCCCGACTGGGATTCCATCGCTCCACAGCCCAGCCCCAGGACCCAGTTGCCCACCCACTCCTGCCTCTGGGGTTGTCATGTCGGGCACTGCAACATCTGGCACCACTGATAACCCCCGGCCAGAGAGGCACAGGGGCACCAGCTTCACTGCCACCGAAGTTGGTGTCCTGGTGGAGCAAGTCCTGGGGCAGTATGATGCCCTCTTCGGAAGTTTGCGCGCCGACAAGGAAGGACGGACTCAGATCTGGACAGACATCGTGACTGCCATCAACGCGGAGGGGGTGGCAGTCCGGGACTTCCAACATGTCAAGAAGCGCTGGGAGGACTTCAGGTCCTGGACCCTCAACAAGGCCTGGCGCCTCTTGAAGGCGGCGGATGCTAAGGGGCGCCGGGGCCACGTGTCGGACGATCAGATGAGGGTCCTGGAACGCATATCCCCAGCGCTCCACATCCAGGTCCTTGAGAGGCAGACCCGTCTGGAGTCGAGCGGTAAGTGTACATGCATCATGATTGTAAGCTGTGCATGTGGTGATGTTCCAGCAGTGTGCAGGTTGCACATGTGTTTGTATGGGGCCAAGTATGGGTGGGGGTGTACAGGGCCGTGAAGCTAACACATGCGAGGGCTGTCATGCGTGAGACCTGGATGGTGCTTGTGTGTGTAGGCTTGCATGCCAAATGCAGTTGTGTGGGCACACATGTTTGGATGAATGTGTATGTAAGTAGGCATGTTTGTGATGTTTTCAGCTGCATGTATCAGCACTGTGTACATGTGCATGTGTGTGTATTTATCAAGGGGGGAACAGTGATGCAACATGGATGCATGTGACAGCGGGATGTGGAAGCCTGATTGGCAGATGAGACATGGATGCCGATCTGAACACTGCGACAGTTGGCAGAGGTGTACACATGCATGCAAGTGTGGTGGTGTGTGTGCATGTGTAGTGCACTGCCTGTGTTGCATGTGATGTCTGGCTCACCTTTGCCTGCTCATGCTGTTGTATGTGTATGGATGGTGCTGGCAGTTGCGATATGGCTGTGGTATGGCTCATGTGTGCAAGTTGAAATGACATGTGCGTTGGCGATTGTGATGCCATGTCTGAGGTTTGCCAATGCCACTCATGTACAACTGTCATGTGTGTATGTGTCCATTGTACAGTGCCCTGATGCCTGTGTTTTATTTCTCCCTGTCTGTAGCGTCAACTGATGAAGAGGGCGGAGAAGGTGCTGTGGAGCACAGCGGCGGGGATCGCACCGCCAGCCGGAGAGGCAAGGCCCGGCTCCCCTCCCAGGTTGTGATCTCGTTGGGGAGTGAGGAGTCTGGTGCCGCGTCCCAGGCCGCAGCTGCCGGGGGAGGTCCAAGAGGCGGAGGTCGGAGTTGGACTCCTCGGCAGCAGAAGGGGCAGCTGGGACCCCACAGGGCCCAACGGGGGAAGATGGCACTGAGTCATCCAGGTTGGTGGGGGGTTTGGTGGAGGAGGAGGCCGTGCAAGCAACAGAGATGGGGTCTGGAGGTGGGGATTCCACTGGTGCTAGTGGTGCAGTGCAGGACCAGGGACAGGAGGCAGCACAGGCCGCCACGGAGGTGCCTGTGTGCAATCCTGTCCCTGATCCTGTCACTGCATCATCTTGCACCAGCAGGGATGCCTACGTCCAGACCCGTTTTCAGGCAGGGGATGAGCTCACGATAACTGGCCTTCCTCTGCCTGCGGACGTGCCTATCCGGGTCCGGGTTGAGGATGTCCTGACTGGTGTGGCGTTGCATCAACGGGCCATGCAAGGTGACCTGCAGTCTTTTCATGAGGAGACTGCACGTCATCTCGAATGGCTCGTTGACCGCATCGGCCTACTGGGACAGGTCACCCAGGCCGGATTCCTCCGTTTGATGGGGCTTGCTCAGACCCCCTCCTCAACTGAACCCCCTATGCGCCAGTCGTCCTCCGTGCCATCTTCCCACCCATTAGTCACCTGGGTGCCCTGTGGAGCTGCCTCTGACGGTGCGGCCAGGCTGGTGGAGGAGGCATCCCTGCCACAGTCGGGAGTCGGAAGTCCAGCAGGGGTGGCCACATCAACGACTGCACCCCAGCCGGTGAAGGATGTGCAGGCAGCAGGAGCCAGGGCACGGGCAGAGGCACAGCAGCAGCAGCAACGAGGTGGGAGCCATGATGGCTCTGGGCCTTCAACATCGGAGGGGCAGGCATCGGCCGGAGGGCAGGAGGACCCAGGACGGGAAGTGTCTTCCGTGTGGCAGCGGTTGGGCCACGCCATAGATGCGGAGCGGCAGCGGGCGGAAGAGGCACGGCTCACGAATGTCAGGGCGGAGAACTCCATGCGGAGGGCCCTGAGGCGGGCCGAGTGCCTCGAGGCAATCCGCAGGGAGTTGGAGGTGGACATGTCGACAGCCCTGCGGACTCTCGGGGGCATGCAGGAGGACCGCCTCCGGGACATTGAGCAGGAGTTCGATGATGCCCTGGCCCAGAACATCCCGAAGTGAGCCGTCGGACTAGCCCGGTGCCCTTGTAAATAGTTCTGTAGTTAGTGATAGGTTTCCTTTGGTTTTGCATTTTTTTTTTTACCTTTTGGACAATGGGCCACATGTTTGTATATAGTTTTTTTATTAGGTAGTGTTATTAGATAGGTTTCATTTCTTCTGTTGGGATCATGGACCCTGGATTGTTTATCTGTATATAGTAGACTGTTGGATTTTCTAATTTTTTTAATGATTTACCCATGGAGCAATGGTTTTCGATTTTAATTTTCGATTGGATTTACTTTTGTGAACTGTGACTTTGGACACCTTTCCTTTGGATTATGATTTGTGGTTTTACATTATTTCACGGACATGCTGTTTTTTTTTTTTAATTCCCATTTTCGTTTGTTTATTTTTTATTCAATTTATGTTGCTTTTAATACATATTTTTTCTTCAAACTTCAATGTGTAGTATCATCTCACTGGTTTCATGCATATCATGATATGGGTTTTGACATTCACTGACACCCATTTTGTGTATGTGAGGGACATGTGTTCATTTACAAACTTGCCATTGGGGTTGTGTCATGTAATTGCCATTTCTAAGTGGGTGAATGCAATACTCGGGTGGGTGTTTGGCATTTGGAGGCTGCCCATAAGGGCCAGGGATCTAGATTGTGATGACATGTTGGCTGGGGGACATGTGTGGGGGCCTGCTGGCAGGTGCCCCTGACTGGTGGGGATGGGGGTGCTGGGAGACATGAGTGGGGGCCTGGTGGAGGGTGCCCCACAGTGCTAGGGGGTGGGGGTGCAGGGGGACATGAGTGGGGGCCTGGTGGAGGGTTCCCCTGACTGGTGGGGGGTGGGGGTGCTGGGAAACATGAGTTGGACATGAGTGGGGGCCTGGTGGAGGGTGCCCCACAGTGCTGGGGGTGGGGGTGCAGGGGGACATGAGTGGGGGCCTGGTGGAGAGTGCCCCTGACTGGTGGGGGTGCTGGGAGACATGAGTGGGGGCCTGGTGGAGGGTGCACCACAGTGCTGGGGGGTGGGGGTGCTGGGAGACATGAGTGGGGGCCTGGTGGAGGGTGCCCTACAGTGCTGGGGGGTGGGGGTGCTGGGAGACATGAGTGGGGGCCTGGTGGAGGATGCCCCTCAATGCAGGGGGTGGGGGTGCAGGGAGACGTGAGTGGGGGCCTGGTGGAGGGTGCCCTACAGTGCTGGGGGGTGGGGGTGCAGGGAGACAGGAGTAGGGGCCTGGTGGAGGGTGCCCCACAGTGCTGGGGGGTGGGGGTGCTGGGAGACATGAGTTGGACATGAGTGGGGGCCTGGTGGAGGGTGCCCCACAGTTCTGGGGGGTGGGGGTGCTGGGAGACATGAGTTGGACATGAGTGGGGGCCTGGTGGAGGGTGCCCCACAGTGCTGGGGTTGGGGGTGCAGGGAGACATGAGTGGGGGCCTGGTGGAGGGTGCCCCTGACTGGTGGGGGGTGGGGCTGCTGGGAGACATGAGTTGGACATGAGTGGGGGCCTGGTGGAGGATGCCCCACAGTGCTGGGGGGTGGGGGTGCAGGGGGCCATGAGTGGGGGCCTGGTGGAGGGTGCCCCTGACGTGTGGGTTGAGGGTGCTGGGAGACATGAGTGGGGGCCTGGTGGAGGGTGCACCACAGTGCTGGGGGTTGGGGGTGCAGGGAGACAGGAGTGGGGGCCTGGTGGAGGGTGCCCCACAGTGCAGGGGGTGGGGATGCTGGGGGACATGAGTTGGACATGAGTGGGGGCCTGGTGGAGGGTGCCCCACAGTGCTGGGGGTGGGGGTGCTGGGAGACATGAGTTGGACATGAGTGGGGGCCTGGTGGTGGGTGCCCCTGACTGGTGGGGTGTGGGGGTGCTGGGAGACGTGAGTTGGACATGAGTGGGGGCCTGGTGGAGGGTGCCCCACAGTGCTGGGGGTGTGGGTGCAGGGGGACATGAGTGGGGGCCTGGTGGAGTGTGCCCCTGACTGGTGGGGGGCGGGGGTGCTGGGAAACATGAGTGGGGGCCTGGTGGAGGGTGCACCACAGTGCTGGGGGGTGGAGGTGCTGGGAGACATGAGTGGGGGCCTGGTGGAGGGTGCCCTACAGTGCTGGGGGAGGGGGTGCTGGGAGACATGAGTGCGGTCCTGGTGGAGGGTGCCCTACAGTGCTGGGGGCTGGGGGTGCAGGGAGACAGGAGTGGGGGCCTGGTGGCGGGTGCCCCACAGTGCTGGGGGGTGGGGGTGCTGGGAGACATTGGTTGGACATGAGTGGGGGCCTGGTGGAGGCTGCCCTACAGTGCTGGGGGGTGGGGGTGCAGGGAGACAGGAGTGGGGGCCTGGTGGAGGGTGCCCCACAGTGCTGGGGGGTGGGGGTGCTGGGAGACATGAGTTGGACATGAGTGGGGGCCTGGTGGAGGGTGCACCACAGTGCTGGGGGGTGGGGGTGCAGGGGGACATGAGTGGGGGCCTGGCTGAGGGTGCCCCACAGTGCTGGGGGGTGGGGGTGCAGGGGGACATGAGTGGGGGCCTGGTGGAGGGTGCCCCTGACTGGTGAGGGGTGGGGGTGCTGGGAGACATGAGTGCGGGCCTGGTGGAGGGTGCCCCACAGTGCTGGGGGGTGGGGGTGCTGGGAGACATGAGTTGGACATGAGTGGGGGCCTGGTGGAGGGTGCCCCACAGTGCTGGGGGGTGGGGGTGCTGGGAGACATGAGTGCGGGCCTGGTGGAGGGTGCCCCACAGTGTTGGGGGGTGGGGGTGCTGGGAGACATGAGTTGGACATGAGTGGGGGCCTGGTGGAGGTTGCCCCACAGTGCTGGGGGTGGGGGTGCTGGGAGACATGAGTTTGACATGAGTGGGGGCCTGGTGGAGGGTGCCCCACAGTGCTGGGGGTGGGGGTGCAGGGGTACATGAGTGGGGGCCTGGTGGAGGATGCCCCTGGATGCAGGGGGGTGGGGGTGCAGGGAGACGTGAGTGGGGGCCTGGTGGAGGGTGCCCTACAGTGCTGGGGGGTGGGGGTGCAGGGAGACAGGAGTGGGGGCCTGGTGGAGGGTGCCCCACAGTGCTGGGGGGTGGGGGTGCTGGGAGACATGAGTTGGACATGAGTGGGGGCCTGGTGGAGGGTGCCCCACAGTGCTGGGGGGTGGGGGTGTTGGGAGACATGAGTTGGACATGGTTGGGGGGCCTGGTGGAGGGTGCCCCTGACTGGTGGGGGGGTGGGGGTGCTGGGAGACATGAGTTGGACATGAGTGGGGGCCTGGTGGAGGGTGCCCCACAGTGCTGGGGGGTGGGGGTGCAGGGGGACATGAGTGGGGGCCTGGTGGAGGGTGCCACTGACGTGTGGGTTGGGGGTGCTGGGAGACATGAGTGGGGGCCTGGTGGAGGGTGCACCACAGTGCTAGGGGGTGGGGGTCCAGGGAGACAGGAGTGGGGGCCTGGTGGAGGGTGCCCCACAGTGCAGGGGGGTGGGGGTGCTGGGGGACATGAGTTGGACATGATTGGGGGCCTGGTGGAGGGTGCCCCACAGTGCTGGGGGGTGGGGGTGCTGGGAGACATGAGTTGGACATGAGTGGGGGCCTGGTGGAGGGTGCCCCACAGTGCTGGGGGGTGGGGGTGCAGGGGGACATGAGTGGGGGCCTGGTGGAGGGTGCCCCTGACTGGTGGGGGGTGGGGGTGCTGGGAGACATGAGTTGGACATGAGTGGGGGCCTGGTGGAAGGTGCCCCACAGTGCTGGGGGGTGGGGGTGCAGGGGGACATGAGTGGGGGACTGGTGGAGGGTGCCCCTGACTGGTAGGGGGTGGGGGTGCTGGGAAACATGAGTGGGGGCCTGGTGGAGGGTGCACCACAGTGCTGGGGGGTGGAGGTGCTGGGAGACATGAGTGGGGGCCTGGTGGAGGGTGCCCTACAGTGCTGGGGGGTGGGGGTGCTGGGAGACATGAGTGCGGTCCTGGTGGAGGGTGCCCTACAGTGCTGGGGGGTGGGGGTGCAGGGAGACAGGAGTGGGGGCCTGGTGGCGGGTGCCCCACAGTGCTGGGGGGTGGGGGTGCTGGGAGACATGAGTTGGACATGAGTGGGGGCCTGGTGGAGAGAGCCCTACAGTGCTGGGGGGTGGGGGCGCAGGGAGACAGGAGTGGGGGCCTGGTGGAGGGTGCCCCACAGTGCTGGGGGGTGGGGGTGCTGGGAGAGATGAGTTGGACATGAGTGGGGGCCTGGTGGAGGGTGCACCACAGTGCTGGGGGGTGGGGGTGCAGGGGGACATGAGTGGGGGCCTGGAGGAGGGTGCCCCACAGTGCTGGGGGGTGGGGGTGCAGGGGGACATGAGTGGGGGCCTGGTGGAGGGTGCCCCTGACTGGTGAGGGGTGGGGGTGCTGGGAGACATGAGTGGGTGCCTGGTGGAGGGTGCCCCATAGTGCTGGGGGTTGGGGGTGCTGGGTGACATGAGTTGGACATGAGTGCGGGCCTGGTGGAGGGTGCCCCACAGTGCTGGGGGGTGGGGGTGCTGGGAGACATGAGTTGGACATGAGTGTGGGCCTGGTGGAGGGTGCCCCACAGTGCTGGGGGGTGGGGGTGCTGGGAGACATGAGTGGGGCCCTGGTGGAGGGTGCCCCACAGTGTTGGGGGGTGGGGGTGCTGGGAGACATGAGTTGGACATGAGTGGGGGCCTGGTGGAGGTTGCCCCACAGTGCTGGGGGTGGGGGTGCTGGGAGACATGAGTTTGACATGAGTGGGGGCCTGGTGGAGGGTGCCCCACAGTGCTGGGGGTGGGGGTGCAGGGGTACATGAGTGGGGGCCTGGTGGAGGATGCCCCTGGATGCAGGGGGGTGGGGGTGCAGGGAGACGTGAGTGGGGGCCTGGTGGAGGGTGCCCTACAGTGCTGGGGGGTGGGGGTGCAGGGAGACAGGAGTGGGGGCCTGGTGGAGGGTGCCCCACAGTGCTGGGGGGTGGGGGTGCTGGGAGACATGAGTTGGACATGAGTGGGGGCCTGGTGGAGGGTGCCCCACAGTGCTGGGGGGTGGGGGTGTTGGGAGACATGAGTTGGACATGGTTGGGGGGCCTGGTGGAGGGTGCCCCTGACTGGTGGGGGGGTGGGGGTGCTGGGAGACATGAGTTGGACATGAGTGGGGGCCTGGTGGAGGGTGCCCCACAGTGCTGGGGGGTGGGGGTGCAGGGGGACATGAGTGGGGGCCTGGTGGAGGGTGCCCCTGACGTGTGGGTTGGGGGTGCTGGGAGACATGAGTGGGGGCCTGGTGGAGGGTGCACCACAGTGCTAGGGGGTGGGGGTCCAGGGAGACAGGAGTGGGGGCCTGGTGGAGGGTGCCCCACAGTGCAGGGGGGTGGGGGTGCTGGGGGACATGAGTTGGACATGATTGGGGGCCTGGTGGAGGGTGCCCCACAGTGCTGGGGGGTGGGGGTGCTGGGAGACATGAGTTGGACATGAGTGGGGGCCTGGTGGAGGATGCCCCACAGTGCTGGGGGGTGGGGGTGCAGGGGGACATGAGTGGGGGCCTGGTGGAGGGTGCCCCTGACTGGTGGGGGGTGGGGGTGCTGGGAGACATGAGTTGGACATGAGTGGGGGCCTGGTGGAAGGTGCCCCACAGTGCTGGGGGGTGGGGGTGCAGGGGGACATGAGTGGGGGACTGGTGGAGGGTGCCCCTGACTGGTAGGGGGTGGGGGTGCTGGGAAACATGAGTGGGGGCCTGGTGGAGGGTGCACCACAGTGCTGGGGGGTGGAGGTGCTGGGAGACATGAGTGGGGGCCTGGTGGAGGGTGCCCTACAGTGCTGGGGGGTGGGGGTGCTGGGAGACATGAGTGCGGTCCTGGTGGAGGGTGCCCTACAGTGCTGGGGGGTGGGGGTGCAGGGAGACAGGAGTGGGGGCCTGGTGGCGGGTGCCCCACAGTGCTGGGGGGTGGGGGTGCTGGGAGACATGAGTTGGACATGAGTGGGGGCCTGGTGGAGAGAGCCCTACAGTGCTGGGGGGTGGGGGCGCAGGGAGACAGGAGTGGGGGCCTGGTGGAGGGTGCCCCACAGTGCTGGGGGGTGGGGGTGCTGGGAGAGATGAGTTGGACATGAGTGGGGGCCTGGTGGAGGGTGCACCACAGTGCTGGGGGGTGGGGGTGCAGGGGGACATGAGTGGGGGCCTGGAGGAGGGTGCCCCACAGTGCTGGGGGGTGGGGGTGCAGGGGGACATGAGTGGGGGCCAGGTGGATGGTGCCCCTGACTGGTGAGGGGTGGGGGTGCTGGGAGACATGAGTGGGTGCCTGGTGGAGGGTGCCCCATAGTGCTGGGGGTTGGGGGTGCTGGGTGACATGAGTTGGACATGAGTGCGGGCCTGGTGGAGGGTGCCCCACAGTGCTGGGGGGTGGGGGTGCTGGGAGACATGAGTTGGACATGAGTGTGGGCCTGGTGGAGGGTGCCCCACAGTGCTGGGGGGTGGGGGTGCTGGGAGACATGAGTGGGTGCCTGGTGGAGGGTGCCCCATAGTGCTGGGGGTTGGGGGTGCTGGGTGACATGAGTTGGACATGAGTGCGGGCCTGGTGGAGGGTGCCCCTCAGTGCTGGGGGGTGGGGGTGCTGGGAGACATGAGTTGGACATGAGTGTGGGCCTGGTGGAGGGTGCCCCACAGTGCTGGGGGGTGGGGGTGCTGGGAGACATGAGTGGGGCCCTGGTGGAGGGTGCCCCACAGTGTTGGGGGGTGGGGGTGCTGGGAGACATGAGTTGGACATGAGTGGGGGCCTGGTGGAGGTTGCCCCACAGTGCTGGGGGTGGGGGTGCTGGGAGACATGAGTTGGACATGAGTGGGGGCCTGGTGGAGGTTGCCCCTGACTGGTGGGGGGTGGGGGTGCTAGGAGACATGAGTGGGGGCCTGGTGGAGGGTGCCCCACAGTGCTGGGGGGTGGGGGTGCTGGGAGACATGAGTTGGACATGAGTGGGGGCCTGGTGGATGGTGCCCCACAGTACTGGGGGGTGGGGGTGCTGGGGGACATGAGTTGGACATGAGTGGGGCCTGGTGGAGGGTGCCCCACAGTGCTGGGGGGTGGGGTGCAGGGGGACATGAGTGGGGGCCTGGTGGAGGGTGCCCCTGACTGGTGGGGGGTGGGGGTGCTGCGAGACATGAGTGGGGGCCTGGTGGAGGGTGCACCACAGTGCTGGGGGGTGGGGGTGCTGGGAGACATGAGCGGGGGCCTGGTGGAGGGTGCCCTACAGTGCCTGTAACCCCTACACCCCTGTAATACACGTACCTTGCTGATTTTGCATGTGATACTTCCCGCGCACCCCTGGAATACACATGCCCTGATGGAATCGCGTGTGTTACTTCCCGCGCACCCCTGATGTACACGTACCCAGGACAATCGCGTGTGAAACTTCCCGCGAACCACTGAAATGCACGTTCCCCGCTTGGCGTTTGCTGTTTGGCAGCCCTGTGAACTGGACGAGGGTTAGCGCAGCCCTTTGCGATGATTTGAGAATTTTGAAGGCTTTTCCTTGCGCAAGGGCGTTCTTGGGGGCTTAACTGGGGCTGCTTCAGGGTCGCTGCGCCACTCTGCGCCACGGCTGGTTTTGGAGGCTAAAATCCATGAATACGCTGTGCGATGAAATGGATTTTATCGCACACGGCTGGCGCAGTGTATCGCACGGGGACACTGTGCGCCAGCCGCGTGCGCCACTTTTGTGCGAAATTCTATGAATTACCCTGTAAATCTTTGAGTACTCCACAGGTGATTTTCAGGAAGGTGTACCCGAATGGGATGAAGTGATTCTCTCTGTCCACCTCGTGAAGAATGGTGTGAACAAATGTAGTGTCATTCTCTCTAATTTGATGTCCGTAACTCTTCTTTGCAGGATTTTGTTGCTAATTGTGTTAAATGCTGCTGAGATTTCCAGGAGAATACGCGCACTTGTCATGTTTGTGTCGCCATTATTTTTTACAGTGTACGACGTGAAGGAGAAGGTTGATTCTATTCTGCTAATTGGTCTGAATCTGTGTTGTGATTTTTATAAGAAGTTGTTTATTCATCGTGTTAGTAGATTCACTTTTCAGGGATATTTTTGATAAAAGGTGTGCTCAAATAGAGGTGGTCACCAGATCCTCAGTGCTAACTGTCGTTTTTGGAGACACGAGAAAATAAAGGTAGTTTTGAAGTAGATGCCTTGTTATATTGATGAATTGAAGAGGGCTTGACATAGGGAGACAATCACAGGCTGTTGGGTTATGGCCTTGTAGGTGTTGCGGGTAATATGCCTTTGGGTGATCCTGCCAGATTGCTGGCATTGACTGTGTTTCTGAATTCTTGCATCAACAAAAGGGGAGAAAAGCTCCTAGTTATGTTATGCTATCAGAAGTTGTAACATGCCTGGTCACCCAAGGGCATCATGGTGTGAAGGACGCAGTTGGCAAAAGGCTAACAGCAACCTAGGAGAGTCAAGTGTTTAAGAGATGGCGAAAATGGAAGTGATTCTCAACCTGCCTAAGAGCGACGGGTGGATTGTTCCATAATTTAGCCGCATAAACTGAGAAGGCATTCACTGCAGTCTTTAGACGTCGGAAATAGGGAATGACCACTAAGGGTGCAGTTGCGGAACTAAAGGCCCGGCCAGGCACATAGAGCGCAAACGTGTCCTGAAGATATTCTGCACCTTGGTGATAGAATGCTATGTGCACAAAACACAGAGAATTAAATTTGATCCTTTTTTGCTACTGGCAGCCAGTGAAGGAAATGGAGCACAGGAATAATCTGTACAGGTGGCGACCCTCACTGCCAGATTCTCAAGGTGCTGGAGCCGATCAATACGGCCATGTGGTTGACCCAAGAAAAGGGCATTGCAATAGTCAATTTGACTCAGAACAACCGAGGCACCCACCAGAGGACGAAGGTGTATAGGTAGATATGGTAGTACTGTGCAGAGCATACTGCATTCACTTGGGCAGAGATAGAGAGTGAGGCAGAGAGGAAAACCCCCAGATTTGTAACCACTGTCACTGGAGTAGGTAAAACACTGAAGTCAGCGGGCCAGAAAAAGGAGTCCAAAAAGCATAGTCAAGGGCAGAACCTACCACCTGGATCTCAGTCTTGTCCCTGTTAAGTTTCAGCCAATTGTTGGTCATCCAGCCCCTCGCGGCCAATAGGCTCTCGCAGGGGATTCACAGGTTCGGCTCTCGCCTGGTTAACCACTTTTCTCTCCAACCGCCCATCCCAATTCGAACTTGGTGCCTGTCTCTCTACTATCATTCTCTCAACCTGTGACATTCCCCAGGGCTCTAACCTATCCCCCTGGTTCTTCAACATCTACATGGCTACCTTGACATTTGTGATTGTACCTCTCACTTCAATGTTATGCAGATGACATGCAACTATCCTTCAGGCTACTATCAGCCACCTCCTCCTCTTCACTCATACCTGACTGTCTGTCCGCTAGTTAGTCATGGTGTGCTGCAAATGACCTTTGTCTCAATGTCAGTAAAACTGAGATTGTTTGTATTGGGACCCCTGCTCCTGCTTTCCCCCTCTCACTCTGGTTGGCCTCCCTTAGCCCTGCACCCCCTCCCACCTGTGAGTGCAAAAACCTTGGGGTCATTTTTGACTTCACTCTCTCCTTCTCCTCTCACATTTCTGACATCTCAAAAAAAATCTAACTACCAGCTGCACCTCCTCAGAGGTATTCTTCCCTTCCTCTCCTTCACCCAGTGGCTCACTGTCTCCAGAGCCCTTGTTCTCTCAAGGCTGTACTATTGCAACAGCCTCTTCCGCAACCTCCCTACTTCTGCCATGCACCCTCTGCAACTCCCTCAAGCCCAGGGAACGCATCTCTCCAGCTCTAAAAATCCCTTCACTGGCTCCCCGTGGCTGCAAGGATCAAATTCAAGACCCTCTGTATTGTTCACAAGGCTTTCTGGGGCCTGGGGTCTACTTACCTTCAACACTGCCTTCCTAAATACTGTCGCTCTCGAGCACTCCGCTCATCTACCTCCAACCATCTGTGAGTGAGCCGGTTCTCCAAGCAGAGATTTGGTGGGAGATCCCTTTCCTCAGCAGGTGCCTCCCTCTGGAACAGCCTCCCTGCCACCCTAAGTCTTGAGCCTGATATTCTTAAGTTCTGGAAACTCCTCAAGACCTTCTTCTTCTGCTCTTCCTTCTCTCTCGCCCTATCCTGCTAACCTAGCTCTCTGCCCTTCCTTCTCTCCCTGCTTCCCATACAGCTCACTCACTGGCCGCCTGGTGCATCTCAGAGTCACACAGGTCCAAGGCACCCCTGCTAGTCCTTCTGAATTTGCCTCAGGGCCCCTCACCCCACACCCTCACTTAACTTGAAATAAATCCCTGCAAGTTCTCTCTCTGCACTTCACCAGTCTCTACCGACTGGGTGAACTTGGTCCCCTGCGCCTACCTGCCCTTCCTGCACTTGCACGATCTGTATACAGCACAGTCTGAAGATCATTCTGTCTGTTCTCCCTTGTCTTCACCCCTTAATGTGCACTTAAAAAAAATGCAGAATCGCCGTTAGGCCTATTTGCTGTATATAAACTGTTAAATGTATCAAATTCACTTGATCTGCCTATGCAGACCGTTATCGCCTCAGAAATTCAAGGGCTCTGAGCGACTGTTGTTGTTTTCCCCCTTGTTCCCACCCTCCTTGAGTGCTTTGAAACACTTGCCTGTGTATAGGCACTATATAAATAAACATTAGCAAAACAAAACATAGCCGAGAGGACACTTCAGACGGGTCAATATCTAAACAGACCAAAATCTGGGTGTCATTGTCAAACGCTTAGCACTGAAAGCCATGGGATCGGATGAGGCAAATCAATGGCTGAACATAGATGTTGAATAGTATAGGGGACAAGACAGTGCCCTGAGGGACACCACAAGAAACAGAGGAGAAAGAATAATGGAATGAGGGGGGAATAATTGGCCCCTATCAGACAGGAAGGATGAGAACCACGCCAGTACTGGACAACAGAGGCTTGCTGCCGCCATGCTTGACACAAGGATGGAGTGGTCAACAGTGTCAAAGGCCGCAGACAAATCAAGCCGTATCAGGGCACCCACTCCACCCTGGTAAACCAGCATAGTAAGATTGTCAACAACTGACACCAGAATGCTCTCTGTTCCACGTCTAGGTGAGAAGCCTGACTGAAAGGAGTTGAAGAGAAAAGAAGACTCAGGAAAAAAAAGACAGTAGTGGAGAGACAAAAGATTCCAGCAGTTTCATGAGAAATGGGAGAAGGGACGCTAGTTAGCAAGAACAATGGCGTCCAATGACATTTTTCTGAGCAGGGAGATAACCATTGCCTGCTTAAGATTATTAGGAGATGCCCGATTGAAAAGAAAGATTAACTGCTGTGGTAACCCAGAGGATGATAGAGGTTATAATATCTTGAAGTACCTTCAAAGGAACCAGATCACAGGGGGCTGCCCTAGAGACATCTTCCATGGAGAACTAAGGAAAATTAGACCATGCTGAAGAATTAGTGGTGGAACCATCTACTCCAGTAATATTGACAGGAGACAGGGCACAAGACCCAATTAAGTTACAAATTAGTGACAAAGAACTCAGACAGTTAGTCACAAAGTTGTTGAGTGGGTACTACGGTAGGTGTAAAGCGGGCAGAGGAAGAAAAGGACTTCAATCACAGAGAACAAATCTTTGGATTGATTAAGTGTAGATCACTTTAAACGAGAAATAGGACTGTTTTGCAGCACCGATAAGTAGATGATTTTCACAAGTAACTTGATGGTAGCCAAGTTTAGCTTTGTGGCTATAAAACAGGCGCCAATTGTGCTTTGCTTGCTTTGTTTGTTTGGTTATGGTGTTGGGGTTATGATCAGAGCTACTTCCAGTGCACGGTCGAGTGTTCTGAGGAATGTACTCTCTGCATGATGTTGGGACTGTCATATTTTATCACTCAAGTGTGCTGCGATAGAGTGAGGAGAAAGTTGTTTGAATGGGGTCTGTCCTGTGATGCAGGCTTAAGGGTTTTTGAATTCTTCAACAGTTTTCAACCTTTTCTTCTGGCTATGATTTGCAGACTCGTTATGGTGTGTGTGTGATGAGCATGTTTGCTTTTATTTTTCTGCTCTATAGACTCTGTAGTACATAATTGTGTCTGTTGGTAATGTCGTTCTCTCTCTAGGTGAGTTTGAGTCTTCTTTTTTCTGTTTTGGGCTATTTGAGTTTAGGTGTGAAACACTTAAAGACCTCCTTCCTATGCTAGTACTTGAAGGCTCTTTTGCTGTCAGTAGGTCAAGAGGTTGTGACATCCATGTGTAAAGGGAGTTGATTTAGTCATCTGGTGTTCTTGTCTGCTATTGGTTGTGGGTTTTGGTGGTGAGCACTTCCAGTTTGATGTCCTTCCAGGGCCTGCTGAATGTTTGAGGGGCAGGGGTAATTGATCAATTTTGGTAGCTGAATAGGTTGGATGAAAACAGTAACCAAAATGTCCCATTGGTAACCCCATCGTAATGGTTAAGGGTATGCTGCGTGATGATATGTTATTCACAGAAGAATCATTCCAGAGTGTGCATGGCTGAGAGGGGGGTTTCTCTTACTACCTGCTTGAAATGCAGGGTGACTAGGCTCACTGAAAGGGAATATCTATCCATGCTGCCTTATTTTCCAGCCGAAAATTGAAATTCACAGTATCCAAAGGCATTGGAAGTATACAAAGAGATTGCCAACTGCCTACTCCAGGTTATCTGGGAACAAGGGTTAATGTGAAGGAGGTCTGTCGGTCTGAGGGCAGCTCACTGTGGATTAGTGACAGGTGGAGCAGTGGTTCACAATCTGGTTGTGCGTGTGAGTGTGATATCTCAACCTCAATAGAGTGAGTATCAATGAGATTTTTCCTCTGCTCTAGCCTTTTTCGGGTGAGTTAAATCGGATAATAGCATGTGATGCCCTTATGTACAGCTGCTAAGTAACCAGCTGTACGCCATGTTCCAGTGGTGAATAGTAGATCTCTGTTGCCCTCATTCAGCAGGTCAGAGGTGTCCGTGGAATGTTTTGCTATGGCGTGGGGCGTTCACGGGGAGGCATGTAGTGCTAGCATTTTCCTTGCAAGTCTTGTAGGGTTGGTCCACTTGTCCGTTTCACTAGAATATGGTTGCACTGTGTTTGTGAGTGTTATGTTATGTTAGGGTAGGTCGAAGATTCATGTACCGCGCACTGTTGGTCTCTTAGTGCTCTGGAATCTGGATCTGTAATGCAAGGAGGGTGTCAGGGTTTGTTAGTAGGACTGAGCGGGAGAAGAGCAACTCACTCACAACTAGGCATGTTTTTGTTTGTGGATTTCATAATAAGGCAGGGGGAAAGCAGGAGGTATTTCGGAAATACCACTTGTTTTTGTATAAATATTTTTTTTTAAAAAAATATATATATATTTAATTTATATTTATTTCACTGTGAACATGTATATATGTATTATAATAATCGCTGTAATAGTAGGTGTTAATATTACCAAATGTAATTGCAATTTATCGACCTCAGAATGATGAGTCGTACCCACAGGACTCGAAACAGGACTCGAAATTGACTGGCGTTGGTACACGGATGTCGGCAGCGAGCTTTTAGCTTGCTGAGCTACCTTTTCGTTTTATCCCTCGGCCTTTATCATGCAGGCACCACACATTACATGGGTCCCCCAAGGCCCCCCTGTCTGTGACTGGGGGTGCACATTATCCCATCATCGCACAGTGCAGCAGTGATGAGGTCCCTCCTGGGGGTACTTCGTGCACACGCAGGCACACACCGCACAGCCCGCATGTTCCTGAGGTATGTGACTTCCAGCGGCCTCGGCTGATTTCAGCTGCCGGCAAGGCGTGGGGAGAGGCGACGCATCCAGTTCGCCGCGGCACTTTATGCTTGCAAAATGAGCAATAATTCCTTCCCTGCCAGGCAGTCGGTAAAGTTTGGATTTTACGGCCTCTGCGTAGTCCCCAGAGCCGCGGCATATGCGCATCCTGCCACCTCCGCCTGATCAACAATAACAGAGGAAATTTGCCCGATCGGCTGCTTCATCAATTTTCTTTATGAGCTCCATGGACTCCTCTGCTAACTCGATCAGTGGTTCATCCATCAGCAGACACAGGCCCTGCGTTCCATGGCGAATACATTAGAAAGCTCTCCTGCCTGTGCTGGAGGTCTGGCCACCTGGCAGGCGTCGCTGGCCGTGGAATAGATCCGTCTCGGCAGAAGGAATAGACTGCCGCAATTCATACAACGAAAAGGGTTCTCCAGCCAATGATCGTCAGCTGAGAGCTTACAACCCGCAGAAAGGTGGGGATTGGGGGAATGCAGGGCCTGCCAGCAACCCCACTCCCCCACCGCCCCATAAAGACCCCACAAGTCTCCGGAACATGGTATACATTTCTAAAGCTGTTATATGCTTCTCAACCTGCTGAATCACAAATACATAAGGCCAGTCTGTGCATAAAGCAATCCAGACAGCTGACTGGGGTGCAAACATTTAGGAGATCACAATCACATGGTGCAAAAGTAAATCACTTTGCGAATGTCAATGTGACTAATAAGGTACAAATACAGTTCCCTTTCTGGCTCCTTGGTGGACAGATTTTCACCATGCTCGTGCTGGAGTCTGAACGTCAGTCCCTGAGAAGTAAATGTATAAGCTGTGTAGAGGAGCAGATGCATGCCTCTGCAGGAAACCCTGCACCCCTACCTCCTATATTGTGGAGACCTGAGATCGTGCTGTGTTTGACACCAGCAGTTGTGATAATACTGCAGCGTATGTTTGCAAGAAGATAGCTGTTGAGACAACCCTACCGAATGTATCCCCGAAGTGATGACAACCTAAGGGAGGAAATCCCCAAAGGAATATGAGAAGGAGCACAGAAAAGTAGCCAGTGACGTCCCAAAAAATATGCAGGACGTCTCGGGATACTGACGGAAGAGAATGTAGGGACCCTAAAGAAACTAATGATGAAGTTAAGAATCGCGTGAACTCTAAAATGTAAAAGAAGATTGCACATGCACGAAGTGCTATTGAAATCAACTGTTCAATAGATTTACAGATGCTGAACGTAAGGTAGACTAAGTCATCATAGAATGTGTCTGTATGTAGTGAATAGAACGCAGGCAAAGCCACCATTGTGTAGAAGCTGGACATCAGTATCATTAATTTAGTAAAGCCAGGACCCACGAAGTAGGAAGAGAAAGCTGTGTCACAGCAAGAATAGGCAGAATCGTGGAGCTGCAAGACAAGACTGTTTTGCCTGGAGTCAAGACTGTAGCAGCCAAGGTCAGTTATCTATTGGAAATGAGCTAACATGCAAAGGATGAATCATCGCTTGTTAAGGTGCAAAGAAAGAACACCAAGAGTGCAAGTTTAATTCATTTAAAGCATTTAAAAGCTGCAAAATGGACCAAATCGTGGTCTCCTGTCACCTGAGCCAAGGATGAAAATAGAGTTCGAACTTGGAGTACCAGAACACGATAGTGAGTGATCCCACTCCCATGTATTCCGAGAGACAAGGATACTTTGCAAGGCCAAGTTCAAAAACAATCTTCATGGTAGAAGGCAGAAGCGATGAAAGATGCTGGGGAAATTGGGTAGGGAGGCACAGTCATACCCCATCTCCTTGCACCTGGGTCTGGGTTTATGTGCTTCTAAGTAAACCAAATGTTCCAGTCTGGCACACGCATGCCAACCAATTTTAGTAGTCCATATCACGAAGGACCTTATAGTTTGAAAACCAATGACAAACTGTTTATCTAATGTTTCAGAAGAAGACATATTTTTGAGGTAGGCATATGTTGTCCACCTGACAGTAGGCAGCCAATCACAATCCTAGTCCTTATAGAAAAATATGCTTAGACATTCCCTTTAGAGAATCCCAAACCTTGATAGGTTTTTCAGTATTGCCATGTAGTATGACATCATATCTGATGTATTTTTAGTATAAAAGATATGGATTTGTGTGAAAATCGTAGAGAGAAACTGAGCGTTTGTCCATTGATGTTCATTGTAAACTCCCTGGTTTAGATAATTGTTAACAAAACAGTACTGTGCCATCTTCCTGAATTGGTTTGATTATTTGGACTCAGAATGAATCTGTGTGATCCCATCCGTTACCTGCGCACATTCCTAAAGGGCCCTATGCTCACGTGGTAGTGGTGCAGATGGTTTAAAGATCCAAACTATTTCAGCTCCAGAGTTTCAGACGATTGAGCATCCTCCGCCATTAGCTGGAGAGCGGCCGAATAGAAATAAACTTGCAAGAAGAACCAAGATGGTGGGCATGTCCTTCTTTGAAGAAATCCCTGCCCGGTTTCCACAGGCATTCTGTGGATGGAAGGCGAAGAGGTCGGATTGAAGGAGGAGTCGATAACGAAGGTCTTGAATCAATTAACAAATAGTAAGTAGACTAAGGGGAATGGCAAATAAGGGGATGGGATTGTTAACATTTTGAGTAACGGGAAAAATTGTGAAGATAAGAGATACCGCCTAGGAATCCTAATTCAAGAGAATTAGAAAGAGACATTTCAAACTCCAACAGGAGTAGAAACAGAAAGGAATGCACAGGTCAGGATCGTGTAAGGTGAAGTCTCAAACCCTCTATAGGGTGATGTAAAGGTGAGAGAAGAAGTACCCCGTAATTATGAATGAGACATAGATTCGTGGGAAGGTGATCACAATGTTTTATAAATGTGTAAATGTCTGACTAGTCTAAATGTTGTTTGTTGAATAAAGTATCCAGGAGCCATAGAATTGTTAAGAAGTAACAGTGATTAAAGATAAGTGTGGCAAAACGATTGGTGCCAATCAAAAGAATAGACAAGTCATTGAAATAAGAGGATTGAGCAGCGATTGATGGTGCGTGCTCATATTTGTTGTTTTAAAACATTAAAAGTGGTGATTTAAGTCAAAGTAAAAAGGTTTATTTAACGATCTGGTAAATATTGACAGTCAATGGAGACTTGTCATTATGGGGGACACTCCTCTCTTGTCTTGCACTGATGCAAAACACTGCCAAAACACGTGCTAAGCTCAAACAGTACAGTGCAGAATGGGTAAAGAGCAAAGCAGATAAAATGTTCATGTCATGGCCACAAGGGAAGCGTTATTGTAACACACGACCACATACTTGCACGCCACGTACACAGTTAAGAAATTAGAGAAGAGATTAGACATTTTAGAACTTTGGAAGATGTATCAAGAGGAAAGAGAAGACCTGTGCACTGGAGGAGTGGATGCTTACTCAGCATAAGGGGAAAGGCGTTGAGCCCTCAGCTCCCATTACTATGCCTGAAGTAAAGAGTGTTGCTATTTAAGAGATAGGAGTATATCCTTTAAAGGAATTGAAAGCCGCTACGGGGTACAGTAATCCGATATATGAATCCCCTGCTTACAATAGTGACGATAGTCTGGAAGAGAATACAAGAAAAGAAGATATTTATAAATTCATACAAGACAAGGAAAAAAGAAGCAAACGGTTGAATTTGTCGACAGACGTAGACAAAGAAATTAAAAGATGGAAAGGAGAAAAAGATAAGGCTGACAAGGCTGCACTTGAACAAAACAAATGGATGGGAGGACAGATATTACTTAAGATAGATGGGAAAAGAATCAAGGAAGTTAGGCAAAGAGAAGATAAGGACGAACGAGAAAGGAAAGGAAGGATGAGAAACGAGAGAGAATATTAAAGGAAGATGTGAAAAGAAGGAAAATCAGGGAGCGGCGAGAACAAATATGTCAGGAGGAACAAGAGAACGAGGAAAAACAGGCAGCAGACCAAAGAAATTATGACTATAGACAAAGAGCGAAAGAAGAGAGCAACAGGAAGGAAAGAAAGAGAGAAGAGGAAGAAGCACAAAGATTAAGGGACAGAAGATTACAGAGATGAACGGAAGAAGAGGAACAAAGAGAAGGAGTAAGAAGAGAAGAACAAAGGCAGGAGGAAGAAAGAGTTGGAAGAGATGCGAGAAAGTCAAGGGAAGTAGATGAAGAAATAGTGCTAAAAAGGAGGCAGCAAGGTTGTGATACCAGTCTTACTCGTAAAGAATAAATGAGGCTGAGCCCAGAAATACGATGGGATAGAGTGAAAGAGATTCTTCCGATAAAGGAAGTAACGCCAGCAATATTTAGAGTAGCACTAGAAGAAGAAAGAGATCATGTGGAAAGCATTGGTGAAAGGATCGATAGGGTCTATCAGCAATTAAGACAAGATAGCAAGTATGGAACTCGAAGGAACAATGATCGATCCCTAGTACTTTGATCACGAAGTGAGGAAGAAAACCTGTTTAGTGATGAACGTCGAGCATTGTCTTTGAGCAGATTGAACCTAGATAAAGGTGAGGAAGATATTAGTCATACTAGTTGGGGCCTAGACATATCGGATGAGGAAAGAGAGTTCAGTCTGAGGGCAGAAGAAGGGAGCATGTGTGCCCCTGTAGGAAGCCTGCAAATGGATAAGGAAGTTAGTGTCATGATCCCTGCTTCCAAGGGGTCAGGACTTGCCCCACGACCTTGGAAGCAGGCCCATGACTCTGATCCCAGGAACCAGCCAGTCCCTATAGGGACCCACTGGACCTTGTCCTGGCGCCAGTGGCGCCAGGCTCATGATGGTGACTGGTCCCGGCACAGGAAGCGCCGGGCTCATATTAGATAGGAGTGCTTGATGGACCTACCTGTAGCAGACCATGCTGCTTACTTACCAGCTAACTGGTCTCCTGATCCTTCTCTGCATGGAACTACTTTTTCTGTCTGGGTGGAGCAGGAGCCACTCCCTGGAAGCAGAACACAGGAACTCTTCTAGAAATCTGGAACTCTTTTCTTACCTGGGTGGGGCCGTGGAAGGAGATGTCTAAGCACTACAGAAGGCTATTTAAACCACACCCGATTGGTTTCACGTGCTTCGCGTTATTCTGCATCTGCAGCAGGACGCTCACCGTGTCAGGTCCAGGAAACCTCCAGCTCCAGATCCTGTGAACACGAAATAACCTGCTGGAATCCAATCTTCAGTCTTCTTCAGTCTTCTGCAGCTCCTGCAAAACAAAGGCACAGGTTAGGCTAAAGTAAAGGCAGCAAATCTACTTACCTAATCCAACGGCAGCATCCAAGGCGCCTTTTTCTGCCTTTCTCTTCCGGCATCCGACATCTGCAAAGAGAAAGAACTTCGGTCAGTAATATTCAACTACAAGTTCTGCTTACCTGTGTTACGCCTGTTCCAACTCAGCTCGCGCTGCATTCCGGCACCTGCAAGGCAAGATACATTGGTTAGTAACGCTTAGTTACAAGACTGCTTACCCGTCGCTTTCAATCTGTTCGCGCTGCACATCAGCACCTGCAAAGACAAAAGAGACATTACGGAGCATTCTCCAGCGCTAGCGCAGTCTTTCTACTTACGTGCCATTAGAAGGATAATCTTCATCGTCACAGCATCTGAAAAAGGAAAGACATAGACTTTACAGACTTAAGACTTTTGAAGGAGAAGAGAACAATGCAAAAGGAACTTTAATACTTACAAGGCACGCTCGTGCATTAACGGCGTCTTCGCTCTCAGCAAATCCTCTGCTATCAAGAGGCAGAGCTCGCACCCAGTGAAGCAACTGGATCCAGCGCCCCTGCACAAGACGCAGGATGGAGAGCCCGGCATTTACCTATATAAGGTAAGCGCAATATCAACCCAGTTCCACGGGGAAAGAAAGGGCGAGATGGGCTAGGAACTTTCCGAATCTTCCAAACACTAATACCTTGGTTTACCCTTGTAGACATCTCACGCTTCAGCTTAAACTGTCGGTGGGAAGGGGGCCCAGTCCGGGAGCAAAACGAACCCTGCGCCTAACACTGAAGACAGTATCCTCGCCAGATCAAGACCGGCGCCTCCGGGGGAACCAGGTGAGCGTTACAGAACGCGAAGCCTTACCACAAAATTCCCACCCAGGCGCAATGGAAACCTCAGACACAGACCAGTTGGCCCAATTACTCGGGGAGTTGAGGGCGGAAGTACACGCTGCACGTCAGGAAACAAATGCCCTAAGGAGGGAGTTAGTGGTCTCCAAAGAGCGAACAGACGATTTGGCTAGACAATTGCTGCAAGCCCAAGCTGGACAAATTCCTCTACCAACCCCAAGTGGGGGCCACGCTCCTCCAGCTTCCTCGAATCCAGTACAAATCAATCTGCCAGGAAATATACCTTTGGCTCCGCCCGAACGCTTTTCAGGTGATTCAAAAAGGTTTGCTGTGTTCTTCAATCAATGTCGCTTGCACTTTTTGTGCAGACCCGCCGCTTTTCCAACGGACCAGGCTAAAGTGGCCTTCGTGCTCTCTTATCTCAGTGGCAGTGCCGCAGATTGGTCTGTTCCTTTAGTGTCTCAAGATGACCCCATTCTCCATAACTTCCAGGACTTCCAAGCCAGTATGGAGAAACTGTTCGCAAGGCACTATCAGGGACAGGCCTTGGACAATGAACTTCTTTCGCTACGACAGGGCAATCAAGATCTTCTGACTTATATTGCATCATTTAACAGACTAGTGGTGGAAACCAGATGGCCGGAGGATAAGAGGATCACACTGTTTTACAGAGGTCTGCGTGGGGAATTAAAAGACGTTCTGGCTCAAGTGGTAAATCCTCCACAAGACTGTTCCGAATATATCGATCTGGTAGTGCAATTGGATCATCGACTTCAGAATCGGAAAGCCGATCGATCCAGATTTGAAACCCGACTTTTTTCAAGGCCACAAAGTTCTACGAAAGGAACTGATTCCGTGGAACCCATGCAAATAGGGGGTGTAAAAGGACCTTTAACCCAAAAGGAGAGGGAAAGGAGGAGACAACTGCAATTATGCCTCTATTGCGGAAACTCAGGGCACTTTCTTCGAGATTGTCCAGTGAAGCCCAAGAAGAAGATAGTAGGGGCGTCTGATAAAGGTACCGAGAATTCTGAGCCGGGAAACGACCTCGCCCGGCAAGTGTAGAGGTCCGCTTGCCGAGCGTTAAAACCAGTTCTTTGACCTTGCATTTCATCATGCCCATGGTCCTCGTGAGTCCTGAACAACCTAATCGTATGCATGCCATTAAAGCATACATTGACAGTGGCGCAATCGGGAATTACTTGGACTGTGAGCTGGCCGCCAGGATGAATCTGTCTCTTTGTCCAAAGACGGTGAAAGACGTCATTACCACCGTGGATGGGACGGAAATAGCTTCCGGACCCGTAACTCACACCACCATGGAAGTAACGTTAGTAAGCCAAGATGGGCATCAAGAGAAGATCGTGTTTGATGTGATCAAGGCCCCTCAGTTTCAAGTCATCTTGGGAGTTCCTTGGTTGGAGAAACACAATCCTCAAATTGATTGGCGAGCAAAGACAATACGGTTTTCAGAATGCGCTTCTACCTGCTACCCTCAGCTCTCCACCAAACTAGCTGCAACTGTTTCTGAGAGTCCGCAACTTCCTCCTGAATACCAGGAATTCCAAGATGTCTTTCGGAAAGACCAAGCTAATTCTTTGCCTCCTCACAGATCATACGACTGTCAGATAGACCTGATTCCCGGATCCACTCCTCCGTGCAGTCGGATTTATGCCCTTACTGAACCTGAAAATCTCCACCTAAGGCAATATTTGGACGAGTACCTGGCTAACGGATTCATCCGTCCTTCGAAGTCCCTGGCCTCCTCAGCTCTGTTCTTCGTGCCAAAAAAGGAGGGAGACTTAAGAACGTGTATAGACTACCGTGCTCTGAACCAGATTACAATTAAGAACAGGTATCCATTGCCATTGATCCCAGAACTACTTGACCAAGTCAAAAACGCCTGCATATATACTAAGTTAGACCTCAGAGGAGCCTACCATTTGGTGCGAATAAAGGAGGGCGATGAATGGAAGACGGCCTTTCGTAACAAGTATGGACTGTTCGAGTATCAAGTGATGCCCTTCGGGTTGTGTAACGCACCGGCCGCATTCCAGTTTTTTATGAATGACGTGCTCCGTGAACTCATTGATGTGTGTGTAGTTGTATACATTGACGACATTCTGGTTTATTCGTCATCTGAGGCAGAACACCGAAAACATGTAACCGCAGTACTGGAGAGGCTCCGCAAACACAAACTTTTTGCAAAATTAGAGAAGTGCGTCTTTCATGTTACGGAGGTCGAATTTCTGGGATTTATTTTGTCACCTAACGGAGTTCACATGGACTCGAGGAAAGTAGATGCAATAATCAAGTGGCCCTCACCATCATCTGTAAAAGGGGTTCAAAGTATGTTGGGCTTCGCCAACTTCTATCGCAGGTTTATTCCAGACTTTTCTCGGGTAGTCCAACCCATTACAGCTCTCCTCAGAAAAAACAAACGTTTTGAATGGTCTACCGAGGCAGAACAAGCCTTTCAGGAGCTAAAGACTAAATTTACCTCAGCCCCGATTTTAAAACATCCCTGCCCGGAACTACCTTACATCGTCGAGACCGATGCCTCCAGCCTTGCTATGGGAGCAGTGCTTTCACAAAGAGATCCAGAAACCAACCAGTTGCACCCCGTGGCGTTTTGGTCTCGTAAATTATCAGCCCCAGAAATCAATTAGACCATTACCGACAAGGAACTGTTGGCTATTAAGTCCGCCTTTAAGGCCTGGCGGCATTATCTCTTAGGAGCCCGACACACAGTCACTGTCATTACTGACCATCGTAATCTACAGTATCTTAAATCAGCCAAAGCTCAATCCTCCAGACAACTTCGCTGGGCATTATTTTTTGCCGAATTTGATTTTATAATCACCTACCGACCAGGCAATAAGAATGGTAAAGCGGATGCCCTCTCTCGAATCGGAGTAGAGGAACACATGGTTAACCCTGAGCTCGTACCTATTATTCCTGAACAAAGAATCCTGGGTTTGATCAGCATGCAATCCATTGAAGAAATTGAAACCCAGGTTAAACAACTTGTAACTCCAACGGACATACAAAAATGGCAGCTTCGGGGGAAGACTTCACAGTAAAGAACGACTTATTATACTTCAAGGAACGACTTTATCTACCCTGTAGCAGCTTACAAAATCAAGTCATCTCTTGTTATCACGACTCCTTAATGGAAGGACACCCGGGTATGGCCAAGACCTCGGAAAAGGTCAAGCGTCACTTTTGGTGGCCATCTTGGAGAAAAGACATCAGAAACTTTGTCATGTCCTGTGGAGTGTGCGCCCAGAACAAGAGTCCTAAGGAAAAACCAGCAGGCCTCTTACAACCACTTGAAATCCCACCTCATCCCTGGCATACCCTTTCCATGGACTTTATCACCGACTTACCTCCCTGTTCCGGATACAATACAATCCTGGTAATCGTAGACTTATTTTCAAAAATGGCACATTTCATCCCACTAAAGGGGTTACCGTCAGCAGCAATCCTGGCTCGAGAATTTCTTGAAAACATCGTTCGGTTGCACGGCTTTCCTTCAGTTTTAATCTCAGACAGAGGAAGTCAATTCATCTCCCACTTCTGGCGGAGTTGCTGTCGGTTAGCTCAAATTGATGTGAGGCTTTCCACCAGTCACCACCCACAAACCGATGGTCAGACCGAAAGGACCAATCAGACTTTGGAACAGTACCTACGCTGCATGTTGCAACAGACAGGAGGAACTTGGAAGGACATCCTTTGGATAGCCGAGTACGCTTACAATAACTCAGTCCACTCTGGAACCGGAAAGACCCCGTTTTTTCTTTTGTATGGTAATCATCCTCGAACCTCTAACCTGGATCCACCTCAGGATCTTGGAACACCAGCAGTTGACCACCTACATTCAACCATCACCCAAGCCTTCAAGGAAGCTACTAGCCACCTTCAAAGGGCCAAGGAACAATACAAGAAAGGGGCAGATCAACATCGAAAGGAAGCCCCTCAATACCAAATTGGAGATCAAGTCTGGTTATCTACCAAATATTTACCCCTAAAGGGACCACACACCTTTAACCCAAGATACCTGGGACCCTACTCTGTTACTGCCATAATAAATCCAGTAGCGGTCAAGTTGGATTTACCCCCTCGCATGAAAATGCACCCAGTCTTCCATGTTTCACTACTAAAACCAGTTCAACCGGAAACCCGATTGACTAAATCTCCTGAACCTATCCTAGTTGACGGAGAACTTGAGTTTGAAATCAAAAATATCCTGGATTCCAAGATCTCCAAATCAAAACTACACTACCTGATTGACTGGAAAGGCTACGGCCCCCAAGAAAGATCTTGGGAACCTGCAGAACATGTACACGCACCCCGACTAATCAAGAAATTTCATCGGACATTTCCTAACAAACCAAGACCTCCGGAGAAGTCAACCTTGGGAGGGGCCTTGAGGGGGGGTGCTGTCATGATCCCTGCTTCCAAGGGGTCAGGACTTGCCCCATGACCTTGGAAGCAGGCCCATGACTCTGATCCCAGGAACCAGCCAGTCCCTATAGGGACCCTCTGGACCTTGTCCTGGCGCCAGTGGCGCCAGGCTCATGATGGTGACTGGTCCCGGCACAGGAAGCGCCGGGCTCATATTAGATAGGAGTGCTTGATGGACCTACCTGTAGCAGACCATGCTGCTTACTTACCAGCTAACTGGTCTCCTGATCCTTCTCTGCCTGGAACTACTTTTTCTGTCTGGGTGGAGCAGGAGCCACTCCCTGGAAGCAGAACACAGGAACTCTTCTAGAAATCTGGAACTCTTTTCTTACCTGGGTGGGGCCGTGGAAGGAGACGCCTAAGCACTACAGAAGGCTATTTAAACCACACCCGATTGGTTTCACGTGCTTCGCGTTATTCTGCATCTGCAGCAGGACGCTCACCGTGTCAGCTCCAGGAAACCTCCAGCTCCAGATCCTGTGAACACGAAATAACCTGCTGGAATCCAATCTTCAGTCTTCTTCAGTCTTCTGCAGCTCCTGCAAAACAAAGGCACAGGTTAGGCTAAAGTAAAGGCAGCAAATCTACTTACCTAATCCAACGGCAGCATCCAAGGCGCCTTTTTCTGCCTTTCTCTTCCGGCATCCGACATCTGCAAAGAGAAAGAACTTCGGTCAGTAATATTCAACTACAAGTTCTGCTTACCTGTGTTATGCCTGTTCCAACTCAGCTCGCGCTGCATTCCGGCACCTGCAAGGCAAGATACATTGGTTAGTAACGCTTAGTTAGAAGACTGCTTACCCGTCGCTTTCAATCTGTTCGCGCTGCACATCAGCACTTGCAAAGACAAAAGAGACATTACGGAGCATTCTCCAGCGCTAGTGCAGTCTTTCTACTTACGTGCCATTAGAAGGATAATCTTCATCGTCACAGCATCTGAAAAAGGAAAGACATAGACTTTACAGACTTAAGACTTTTGAAGGAGAAGAGAACAATGCAAAAGGAACTTTAATACTTACAAGGCACGCTCGTGCATTAACTGTGTCTTCGCTCTCAGCAAATCCTCTGCTATCAAGAGGCAGAGCTCGCATCCAGTGAAGCAACTGGATCCAGCGCCCCTGCACAAGACGCAGGATGGAGAGCCTGGCATTTACCTATATAAGGTAAGCGCAATATCAACCCAGTTCCACGGGGAAAGAAAGGGCGAGAGGGGCTAGGAACTTTCCGAATCTTCCAAACACTAATACCTTGGTTTACCCTTGCAGACATCTCACTCTTCAGCTTAAACTGTCGGTGGGAAGGGGGCCCAGTCCGGGAGCAAAACGAACCCTGCACCTAACACTGAAGACAGTATCCTCGCCAGATCAAGACCGGCGCCTCCGGGGGAACCAGGTGAGCGTTACAGTTAGATGGTCAGATCCGGCACAGCCTAAAGATAAAATGCCAGATCCCATAGCATATCCTGAGCATCCTCGACGACGATTGTGTAGTGAGAAGGGAGAGTGTCCACCCATTATGACATGTAAAATGAAAGAAGATGAAAACCCTATTGCTTATATTCAGTATATTCAGGAGAAATGACAGCTTGAAACTCGTGAGCTGTGGGAAAAGACAGTGGTATTGTTTTACCATATTTTTATGTCAGGGGTTGCCTGAACCAGTACAGAGACGTATGAAAAACGAGTGTGAATGGAAGTGAAGCCATGGGCTGAGATACAATTGACAATAGTACACCATTGTCGGTTATTACAAGACAAGATCAAAAAGAAGGATGAGTATAGAAAGATTGAGGAAGCTAAGTTGGTTCAGAAAAAGTAGTCAAAATTTGCCATGAAGGGGTGGTATTGACAAGCGGAGAAGGAATTTGAATGCAGGAAGCAATGTGTACATCACAAGCAAAAAATCCATGCCTGTAGGACCAAGCTTTATACGGGTTTACATCATGTGGCAGAGGTATGGGTTATAGGGGAAGAGAAGGTGGATTTCAGAATAACCAAGGTGGGTTTCAAAGCGCACAGAATGAGAACCAGAGTGCTCAAGGAGGATATAACCAAGGAGGGATTGTCAGAGGGGTTCCCTTGGTATGTTAGAATTGTGGAATGATAGGACATATTGCGCGCGTAAGCGAGAGCCGAGGGAATGTACAAAATGAGCAGTTTTCCAGAGGGGGACAGGTTATGCTCCGCCATACAGCACAGAGATCAGAGAGGGTTTTGCCCAAGAACACACATCTTATCAGACACAAGCACCGCAAGTAGAGTAGGTACCACAGCAGGAACAAGCAGAAATGAATCCACCACAGGGGCAGTGTCAGGATTCTCCCGTGGAGTTTGTGGAAGACATGGCGTTTCTAGACCATCAGGAGCGATGAACACGGTCTAGTCCTCTCCCAAGATGGCAGACTAACCTATAAATCATAGCCACGCCCCTCTATCGGCGCGTTGTATCTGTTCTCGCCAGAATGCTCTCAACGCTTGTTACTGCCGAAGTGTTTTCCTGCTTTGGATTTGTTCCATTTCCTTCCTTCCCAGTCTTTTGCCTGGGATTATCTTCTGCTACTCATCATCTCCACTCTTCTTTGTTTCCATTGCTCCTCTTGATTAGCGTCAGGGCCCTTGCCGGCGTTCTATACTCTTTCTCCTTCTGTTCCTTTCGCGGTGCCGGTCGGATTTCTGACATTCAGCCTTCCTCCTATCCTTGTACATATCTTCTGGCTCTTCCGTGTTATTTAACTGTTATGATTTGGGTACCGGTCGCATTCTAGCGGCTGGCTTCAGTTACCCGCTTCTGTTTCTTTACGCTATACTTACTTGTTCGCACTTTAGGTTGCTTTCTTTTCCTTCTGATTCGTGGGGGTAATCTTCCTTTCAGCGTTCTACCGCAGACTCCCTATCACTTCATCTGGTCCACGTCTTCCCAATCTACTTACCTCTTCTATTTCTCTTCCACCCTGAATTCTACTTGTCTTCCCTTCCCTATCGGTTCCATTCCCCTATCCACGAAGGCTCCCATCTCTACAGTGCTAGCGATTGCTGTAGTTTTTGAAGCAGATTCTCCTCCTTCTTGTCTCCGGACCATTTCTACGTGCTTGCATTCTTCTCAGCCTTCTTGGATTGTTTTCACTTCATCTCGTGGCTTGGACTGTCTGAATACCCCCAACACTCTTACCTGCTTGCATACCATACAGGGTTTTTTATCGCCAAGAGGCTTTTTCCCTGTAACATTTGGGGGTTTAGCTCCTCAGGGTTCACCTTGGGTAGGTTTCCCTTCCAGTCAAGGTGGCCTCTGGGGCAGCTAGACCCTACCTACACGACAAGAAGAAGAAGGCAAAGAAAAGACAGTTGTCAGACCACAGGAAGACGTTCCGGAAAACTCCAACCAGTTCCAAGGACAGTTTGTCAGAAAGTCCAGGTGAGGAGGAGGTAGGGGAGGAAAGACCATCATCTGACAGGCAGTTGCAACAAGCCCCTATGCATACACAGCAGTATGTGAATAAAGGGACAAGTATTGACACCTAGGAAAGGAGGTGTCACTGTGGTAGGAGGAATTCCTTTCACAGGGATTGGTATGAGTTTGTTCCCAAAATAGGACAGCTCACAGGGTGACTTGATGTGTTCAGTACTATCTGTGACACCAGACCATCAAGAGGAACCAAGGGGCGATGTGAGGATAGGAGGCGAATCATTTTTCTTGTAGACACTGGAGCAACTTGTTTGTGTATACGAGAGGGAAAATATCCAATGTCAGGTATTGCCATGAATGATCATGGGTTCTCCGGAGCTACGAGTCGAATCCTCTTTACTGATAAATTACCAGTCTCCATAGGAGAAAGTGACATGTCTGTTGCTTTGTAATATTTGTAAAGACCGGAGGGGGGTGTCTGTACTTCTGCTCCCTATATGGCAGAGGAGAGGCACAGAAGACCCCAGCCAAGATTCTCTATTATTGGTACGTGGTCGAGCAACCAAGGTCTAGCTTCTCAGGAGGTGATGCAGGCTGCTTCTTAAGTACAGTGTAGCTGCACACTGTATTAGTTAAAACACAGTCTTTATATAATTAATATTCAAGGTTATGTACAGTATCACAATAACTCACTTTGTACTTGTTGTTTTCTAAAATGGCACATCTATACAATTTTACGTGGTACCACAATTACTATTCGATCTCTTTAAAGTGCATCAACTGTATGGTTAAATGTCACACAAATCAGTTTGTAAAGGAAACCAACAATAGATAGAAGAGGAAAGCAGTTGGTTAGAACAATAGGCAGAATACTGGCCCTCTTTACCCAGACACAGTTCTGTGTGGAGATCCCCCCACCTGGGCAAACTGTAAAATAAAGATATATCACAAGCCCAGTCCATATATTGTTCATAAGAGTCTTCCCAATAGTTCAGCAACCCCAAAGTACCTGGTGTTGTAGAGTTCCTCGTCGGGAAATCGACGCCCTTCTTGAGTGCACTCCCTTTAAGGCAATAGCCGCGGGTCGTTGAACTTCCGGCGATGAACACGGTGAACTACGGCGGTGAAGTGGCAGCTTCGTTCCTAGCGGTGCTCGTTGACGGGGAAGTGTAAACGTCCTACAAGGAAGAGGCATGCGGGGCACCTCGATGTCGATAGTTCTGGACCGCAAAGAGTTTGAAGAATTGTGGTCCAGCAAGGGATTAGAGTCGTCGGCGTCTCTGTGGTCTTTGGGTGACGGAAACCCACTGGTGGATGTTCCTCAGCGCGCCGACGGCCTGGCCTCCTCCGACGGGATAAGGCAGGCTGCAGAGCAGACGAGCGCATCCGTGAATCAAAAGTTCTTAGGCAATGGGAGCACACCGGCCCCAGTCGACGACGGTGGTCATCGACGGAGGTGGACAACAGTCTGGGCGCTTCTCTTTGGGATTCCGTGGCAGTCCCCTTCTCCGGCCGGCAGCTTGTCGTAGGTCTGTCTACCAGGGGGCTTTGGCAAAGATCAGCTGGTGCACAATGGTGCCTCGTAGCTCGGGAAGAGGGCACCTTACCAGGTCCTCTCTGGGTCTGTCCTTAGAGACACAGCAGCTTTCAGATTGATAAAGTAGAGCAACAGCAAGACTTCTCTTCCAGCAGGGCTTCAAGGCTGAGCTTCAGTTTCACTCCAGTTGCTCTTCGTAGTTTGGACTTCAGCTCCTGAACACAAATTCTAGCAATGAGAGGCCCCCAGATATACTAGTTGATCTCCCATTCATTCTGCTGGGCCACACTCAGGCAACCAATCGGTCAGAAGGGCATTCATGCAGGCAGGCAGCCAATCAGGTGCATAGTGTCATGACCACTGTGGGGGGGCACAAGTTGTGCCACAAGCAGGCTCCCACCAGAACCCTGAGGGCCTTAAAACCGGTTGTAGGTCGAAGGATCGAAAATAAAGGATCGACTGGTAAAAGGATGGAATACAAAACCCAAACCCCCTTTTTGTGGTAAAAACCACTTTTTTTTCCAAAACAGAAACCAAAAAAATATATATTTAAAAAAAATGTTTTTTGACCCTTTTGTATTCGATTCTTTTGAGTCGATCCTTTGACTTTCGATCCTTTGGCATTCGATCCTTTAACTGGACACCCTTAAAACCACTGCAAATGGGCTCCTGGAGCCAGTCTTAGTGCCTTAGTGCTTAGTGCACCAGGCTCATATGAAGGAAGGAATTGTTGTTCAAACTAGGTCCCATTTATGTACATGGGCCTTTAAATCCAACATGGAAACACCCACACAGTCTAGTTCTAAGAACCAAGCCATGCGTTCTAGTGTTTTGGGTGTGACAGGCCTGGTACCACGTTACCTGGGCTATATAAACCACACCCTGACTGCAGAACACGCTTCGTGTTATTCTGCAACCAGCAGCGTGACTCTCACCGTGTCCATCTCCTGGTCTTTAGCATCTTCCTGAAATCCTGAAAGAACAAGAACAACATTATTCTGTCTCACCTGAGAAAACACCATCCAGCACTTAAGATCTCAACTGGGCTGCAATCTGTGGAAACCAAGAGAAGAAGAAACATCACTCACCTGTGAGTACTAGTTTAAGGACTTCCGGCGAACCGCTACCACAGCTGCTGTTCGAACATTGCGACCTGCAGTAACGAGAAAGGGAAAAACAATATTAGAACGCACGCTTCCAAAACATCGAATTCCATCAGTCTTACCTGAATACCATCGCGCTACGCCACGCTTCCATCCTGAGTAACACAGCAACATCTGCAAAGGAAAAGAGACATATTCAGGTTCGCTTTCAATATACCTTAATGGATTCCGGGGGCCTGTTTTTCATCACGCTCTCATCCACTCGCAGCACCACAGCGGCCTTTGAGGAGAAGAAGAAAAAAACACAGGTCAGCTTTAAAAGACAATAAAGGCGCTGCACTTTGCGCTTTCTCTTGCTAGAAACATGCCTCTCCATCCGGCACGCCAGCATCAAGACCTTCAAACCTGAAAAGAAGGCGATAAAGACATTAACAAATTCCCACCATAAACAGAACAAAGACTTACAATTAACAAACCTACCTGCCTACCAGCAGATTCGGGGTCACAGCAGGCCTGGGCCCAAGGAAGGCGTACTGCACCAGTGAAGCAATTCGGGCAGCTCGCCAACAAACATCTAGCGCCCCTGCACAAGAAACGCAGGACGGATAGCTCACCCTGCAAATAACTAAGGTGAGAAAAGAACCCAGTGGGAAGGGAATCAGTCAGAGGGAGGTGGGAGAATCACCCATTAGAGACAGTTATCACAAATCCTCCATTCTATAATTACAGATTCATTATTCAGCACTGGGCAACTACGCATCCAGGGTTCCAGATCTCAGAGCCTTCCAGACGCCCCCCATGGATACCAGGTGAGTGTAACACAGTGCATTCAGGCCATTCACTTCTCTCCAGACACTCACAACAAGTTATGTGTATTGGGACAAGTACCCAGCCATTCAACACTCCACACTGCATTTATGCCAGTTTCGGGCAGGGCTGTCTCAGGCATTGTGTCATACACCAGAAACCAGACATCCAGAACAAGAAGTGCATATTGGTAACACACTCCATTCACCCAGGTCCCACCCACAGGGTGTACCCACAACATACAGTCACTGGGAAGGCTCCAGCCAGTCTGGCCTGGACTTCACAACAACAGCATATATGGAACTTCCACCCAACAGCCACTCAGGGGGAAGGGACAGAGTCAGGGCTTCCCAGGACTTTGGGAAAACAAGGTAACAGGCAATAGAAAGCAAGAGGCCAGAGGGGCCATCTTGTTTCCTATCAGAAATCAATTGATTCCAATGGCAGGGCCTGGATATTGCAAAATGGAGGATACTCAGAGCACTTGTCAAATTCAGCATGGAGCTGCCACCAGCCCATACCCTGCTCTGTGGGCCACACACAGGTGCCCATAAACATACACTAGGGGCAAAGGGTTGCACCCCCACCCATGGGTGCCATAAGGGTATCCCATGGGTTTGTACACCAAACCAAAAACAGGAAGAGCTGCACTGCCAGGAGTCCCACATGGACTCTGGGGTAAAAAACAATACAGAACACAAATGAAAAAGGACTACAGGACAAAGACAGGGAGGCCCTGTCCCTCCAATGCATTTCCAGCATCACAATATTCAAGACGAACACCAGTTCATATTTTAGAAAGAGATTTAATGATGAAAATGAACATGACAATTTCATTTACTGATCAAGGAATAGTGTGCTCCACTCCAGGAATACACTATTTAAACGTGGGACAGTTCATCGTTGCGTTCACAGGGCAAGTGGTTCTGCGAGGCGTTCCAGTAGATCTAGAGATTTTTCTTTATGGAGTGAGCCTTTTGTTGACATGGCTACCTGGTCTGGTAGGGAAGATTGTAAGGATACCTGATGAGTTTTTGTTTAGACCACAAATACCTATGGATGAGGAAGGCGGACAAACTATTCCTATGGAGTTGGAAGCAGCTATAGTACGAAAAGAGATGGCAATGGATAGATGATGAGGGTAGACCATGGAGAACAGTGATCGCTCTTGAGGAGGGATACAGATTGACTGACATAACCGATGATGATACGCTCAGGGAGGACCGAAGCAATGACAATGTGGTATTCTTCATGAGCATTGCATACTGGATAAGGATAGAAAAAAAGGGAAGTCCCACAAAGAATGGCGATAATGCAGCAACGACCAGCATTTTTTCAGGAAGATCCTGAAAAGGTGCTGAGTGCCTTATAGGCCCCAGGCCCCTATGATGTAGGTTTATTGAAGGGCATAGGGGAGTTTTAAATTTTACCACAAGCAAAACAGTACCCTATGTCTCGAGAAGCTGATGAAGGTATATTTCAGACTATTTCAGCACTGATGAATCAGGGGATTCTGGTGCCATCTGAATCATTGCGTAATAATGCTGTGTATCCGATTAAAAAATCTAAAGGAGGGCCGTGAAGATTTATCCAGGATTTGAGACCTCTTAACCAGATTATAGATGCTGTGTTTCCTTTATTCCTAATCCTGCGACAATATTGTGTAGTATCCCAGTAGAAGCTCAGTATTTCATGGTGATTGATTTGAAAAATGTGTTTTTCTCAATCCCGTTGCATAAGGACTCCCAAGGCTTGACTTCATTTATGTTTCACCAAAAGAGAATGAAACATACTTGTTTGCCTCAAGTGTGCTGTGAATCCCCATCAATCTTTAACAGGGTCCTACAGATGGATCTAGGCAATATTGATCTCAAAAGTGTGTGATACAATACGTAGATGATCTATTGATTTGCAGTAAAACAGAGGATGAATGTAGGCAGGACTCTATTCAACTGATGACTATTTTAGCTGACAAATGATAAAAGGTGGACACAGAGAAATTGCAGTATTTTCAAGAAGAGGTGTGATACATAGGTCAGTTAATTTTGCATGAAGGAAAGAAAGTGACACCTGGGAGAGGTGAGGCAATCATGAAAACATCAAAGCCGAACACAGTGAGCGAGATGCAACAGTTTCTGGGTTTATGCAATTACATTAGAGCCTGGGTGTTTCATTGCAGCACATAAACAAGGCCACTTCTGCAAGCATTAAAGAAAGCACAAGTTGGTAAAACAAAACTAGAATGGACCAAAGAAATGGAGGAAGGATTTGAGGAGCTAAAAAGAGGAATTTGTACAGCCCCAGTTTTAGGGATTCCCAATTATGGTGAGGAATTTCATCTGTTTTCACACATTAATGGGTCAGTACTGGCAGCAGTGCTTAAACATAGGACAACATTGGGGTACAAACCTTTAGCATACTACAGTGGGACTTTAGACTCAGTTATGAAAGGAGACTTCCCTTCTGAACAATCTTTGGCAGCTGCTGCATTTGCAATTGAGAAATCAACAAATATTGTCATGGGTTGCTCTATGATGCTTTAAGTGGAACATGCCCTGGTTGCCATTTTAGAAAAAACCCAAGGGCACATTGACATCCCAAAGAGCTTCAGCTTATGAAGTAATAATTTGTAACTCAACAATTAAAATTGTAAGATGTAAAATAGTGAACCCAGCCACATTCGTAGATGAACCTGTAGAAGAAGGTGATCATGTGCATGACTGTGCCAATTATGTTGAATTTTATGATGATGTACCCCGTGTGAAAGAGAATGCTTTTGTGGGAAGGGACATTCTTCAAAAATGTATCTGACTATTAGGGAAAGACATTGAGGCGCCGCAGTAGTGAGACACAGATTAAATGGAGAATTTGAAGTAGTAGGAAGTGCAAAACTATGTCTCACTATTTAGCGCAAGCAGCAGAATTAGTAGCGCTTATTGTCGTGCTTGAGAAACATGAAGGACAGGATGTGACAGTGACAGTGACTCCGCCTATGTGACGTCAACTGTACATGCAGGGTTGGCATGTTGGAAAATGAGGGGCTATCTCCTCGGAGACGGCTCTCCAGTGCAGCATGTGTTCTTATTGGAAAGGCTCATTAAGGCACTACAACTGCCAGTAGACATAGTGGTCATAAAATACACGGCACATACTATACGAACAGACTTTATCTCTTGCTGGAATGAAGCTGCGGATGTAGAAACCAAAATGGTTGCATATTCCCCAGAAACTTCAAGTTTTAACACTGAGGATATTAAAGAAAAGTCGGCTACAACCATGTTAGTGCAGGAGGGGTTTAATATGCTGTCAATAGCTCAATTAATAGAGATTCAAGGAAGCGCACCACAGGAAGAGCAAGAACAATGGAAATGAAGAGGGTGTTCTTTATCCCCCATGGAAGCATTATGGTGACAGGAAAGCACTGGAAAACCAGTGATGCCAGTAACTTTATTAATGTTCACGCTTGAACAGCTGCATTACCCTGAGCATATAACTAGAGAAAGTCATGCTGCCAATATTGCAGAAGACTGGTTCATTCCTAATTTGTTGGAACATGTTGCACTGCTTATGGTGAATTTCATTGTGTGTCAAACGATTACTGCTGGGCATACACTGAGAACAATAGGAGGAATAACACCTCAACCGAATGGTTTGTTTCAGCATTTACATATTGACTATCTCGAGATGTTGCGGTCATGTAATGGATATAGGTATCTATTAGTGGTGGTGTGCCCCTTCTCCAGGTGGATCAAAACTGGTTCATGTGCACACCCTGATGCCACTTGAGCAGCAAAGTTTTTAGTATGCAACGTTTTCCAAGGTGTGGTGTGTGCGAAGTGCTAAGATCTGATAATGGGCCCCATTTTGTCAATGAGCTAATCAAACAAATATGGCTTTTGTGAAGTATGAAGCACAAGTTTTCTTCTGGGTATCACCCACAAGTGAACGGAATATGTGAGAGACTCAACAGCCTTCTTCAAAGAGAGGATTGCAAAGATTGAATTGACTTTGAAAAAGGGAAGGCTGTATTGCCTATCCATGGCCTTATATGTCCTTAGGAATCAGGCAGGGTCGGACCACCACCTCACCCCGCACGAGCTAGTAACAGGGCGTTGAATGAGAATACCACTTAAACCCGGTCTTGGATTAGGAGTGATGCCCAGAGTGTAGCCAAAACTCTAGGTGATTAGATGCACGATTATTTGACATGGATGACTACCAGTATTTCTTTCATTTCAGATCAAGTCAAGCATCGGGGAGGGCGGTCTAGGAACACGGAAGAAGATAATTCGGCGACCATCCAAGTGAACCATTAGCACCACCTAAGTTATATGTTGGGGATCTAATTCTAATCAAACATTTCGCCCGGAAGTGGCACAAGCCTCACTTTAATGGCCCATTCTGTGTTGAAGAAGTGTCCCCTTCAGCTTGTAAGGTTCAGGGAAGAAGAGCTTGGTTGCATCTAAATGATGTGAAGATTTATAAAGGCGAGAACCTCCCTCCCTCCGTTGCTCATCCAGAAGCAAGACAAGAAGAAGAATTTCTGCTTGTGTAGCCCCGATGGATGACTTAGAAGAAGGACGAAAAAACAATGAGTGATTAACACGTATTTTATTTGGACTGGAATTCAATAGACACTCCTTAAATATATTTTATCAGAGAGTGCAAGGACTTGCTGAGAAGTCCAGTGGTTGAAATTAATTTTTAGAAATATATTTCAGCAGTGACTAATGCACCAGAGTTAGGCCTAAACGCCAGTTCTTGATCACAAATGGGAAGAGAGATCAATATCCAGATTCATTAGTACATGATACCTGCCCACAGTGATGTTCATCAGCTTATGGTTGCTGTCTTTGTGTTCATACTTCAATCTTACCCATCTCTTGTCAGAAGAGATGTTCATGTTCACACTTTTTTACAGGATCCTAAAAATGGTCCATTGATAAGAAGGCTCCTCATTGCTATAATTGAACAAATTGTACAGTAGCAAATGTGAAAGAACCTCGATGATTGCATTAGACATGATTAATGAGGAAGACAACACTATTACAGAGACGGTATGATTTCAGCATGCAATAGGATGGTATGAAAACTGGTTGTCCAGATTTGTATACATAATATATATTTGCATGATTGTTCTTGTTATCTTTATGATTGTTCTTGTTATCTTTTTGCTCCTTTTTTTTCACAATCTCTATTATTTTAATGTTTCTACTGAACAAAGAGCTCCTATGGTTCCCCCATTAGGAAAACAAATGATGACAGTTTTCTTGATCTCATACATATTTTGGGAAATGTAAAAGAGACACAGAGGAAGATAATAAAGATATACATGCTTATCTAGATAACTCAGCTCACCTTGGGAATAACATGTTGTATCAACACATGAGAAAGGTAGGGGAAAGAGCATTTCATGAGAGTTGCTATGTCTTCTCTCTCATACCCAATGCCAGGGCCAGTCTTTGTATCAGGCAGCCCAGGCGGCTGCCTGATGTCAGTCAGCCTCTAGGGGGCGCTGCACCAGCAGTCCACAGTGCTAGAATACACGTGTAACACGTTTGTTTCCTAACATTATCAAAATGAATGTGCCTGTTAATTTTTATAATGTTAGGAAACAAACGTGTTACACATGTATTCTGGCACAGCTGCAAGATGCAGCCTCGGCCCTCAGACAGGGCAGTGCTAGAATACACGTGTAACACGTTAGTTTCCTAACATTATAAAAATAAATGTGCCTGTTCATTTTTATAATGTTAGGAAACGATTCTACCACTGGAACTGCTGCAGGGTGTGGACTTGGCCAGGGCAGTTTCTAGTCCATTTGGTGCCCAGGGTGAAACACTAGGAATGCGCCCCCCTGCACCGTATCCCATGTGCCACTCCCACCGCACCCCGCCCTCCACTCCTGCCGCACCCCGCGCACCACTCCCACCGCACCCCGCGCACCACTCCCGTAGCTCCCTGCGCGCCATTCCCAAACTACACCGTTAAGGAACTCCTACCCAAAGTCAAACAGTCTGTCACACAAGGAATGAATTGCCATTTGCAACGGTTGCCACTTTTTCACTGGTGCCCAAGACAATTTTATGCCCCAGTCCCACTTAGGCTGCAGATAATGAGGACTGGGCACACCAACCAAGAGACCATGAATATGGCACAGGATGCAGTATATACAAACAACAAAGAACACAAGATGCTGAAGGGGGTTTGGAGGCACCCTAAGCCAAAAGGGCAATGGCAAGGAGACACCTGAAACCAATAAACAATCACTTTAACATTCTTTGAATGGGAATCAAGGGTTATGCTTTGATACAGTAATGTCTTGACTGTTGTAAGGATACATGGACCAGGCTTATTTATTTATTCATGCAATGTTTGTCGGGTACCTGCATATTTATTTATTTATGCAATGTGTGTCAGATACAGGTATCCGACAAACATTGCATAAATAAATAAATTATCTGTCTCCATGTACCCGACAAACATTGCATAAATAAATAAATAAACCAGTTTGTAGCTTAAAGAATATTTACTCAGCAACACTGGTCAGACTATTATTCACATAGTGAAGTAACTCATCACCAGAGCCATGGAAGTGGTTTAAAGTGTAATTGATATATAGTTTGGAAAAGAAGCAGCATGAAAGAAATAGCGCTGCTTTAAACTATTATTTTGGCCATTTTCTGGGCTTGCAGGGACGCACCATGGGCCCAAACGGGTCGGGGCCCACGGTGCGTCCCTGCAAGACATGCACACTCCCCACAGCCCACTGCACCTCCCCTCCCATCTCAATGCCAACACAAAACCATTTAGTGACTAATGGGCCACCATTAGCAGTTTCCTGCCGGCATTGTGATGGAAGGGGCTGGTCTTAGCTGTAGTGGGACCTAAAGTGTTTTTATTGGTGTGCTTATGCCCCCACCCCAAGTGGCGCAAAAGTGGTCAGAGGGAGCCTCTGACTTCTGTAATGTCACATAAAAGTACTACGTGACATTACAGTCGGAAGGGGCAGCGCCAGCACCTGACCTGCGGAATCTTCCCCACGTCAATGCGCCGCCCCACAAACTGGGGAATTCCATCCCCTCCAGAGGCTCCAGGGACCGGGGCAATTGCGTCCCCTGGGGCTATTGCGCCCCAGGCAGTTGCCCACCTTGTCCGGGCCAAGAAACAGGCCTGGCCTCGGCCCTCAGGCAGGGCAGGGCAATTGACAAATAAATTAGCAACATTTGTTGCTTTATTACCTTCCCCCAGCCCCAGGTGGCGCCGGTGCTGCTGGCACCAGCCAGGCCCATGGGCGCACGTGCGGTGTGCGTCCTCCAGGTTATGGGCGCGCACTGACACTGAAGTGTGGATCGATTGGGGCTGGCTGGTGTTGTCGGCCCCCGCCATTACAGAAAAGAGGAGCGAGTGGGTCACTAAATCCTGAAGTTGTTCCCATCACAAGCACACACTGTCAAGCAGCAGCAGAATCAGCAAATACAAACAGTTTCTGCATCCTGCCCTCACTGATTGTCCTTGTTTCAGGAAACCCGGCAGTAACAACAGCCTGCCGACGCAAGCACACTTCTTTCCTCCTGCTCCCGTCCTCGTAGGTGAGGCCTATTGCTGCATAGGCGTTTTATTTATTTTAAAATGGTATTGCGGAGATGACTGGGCCATCCAAGAACAGCCTCTGGATGCCCCAAAGCTAGACACTTTTGTCAAGGCTCAAGTAGTCATGAAAAAGGAAGCGAGCACTGGGCCGCTGTTATTCAAGCAGCACGTGACTAGTAATTTGCAAAAAGTAAACTTAACGAGTCCCAAGAAAAGGTCATCTTCCACCCTTTAAGAATTTGATTGTTTTTGTTTTTATGTTGGGATGGTAGACAGCCTTTTTCTTTGCCATCTTACAGTTTCATGGTGCTGTTGGGAGCTAAAATGAGTGATCACGAAGGAAACATTTAAGAATTTGGAGAGTTCACAAGCATGAGCGAATCAAACCCCAATACTCGAACTGCCATTTCTCTTTCGCAGTAATGCACTGCAGTGTGTTTCAATGTAAAGTCCACATTGTAATGTCATAATTTTAGAACGCCACCTCTCTAACATTAACATTGGGAGCTATGTTGAATTGTACATGCATGTTAACTCTCTGCGTATGTTTAAAGTACACTTTACATCTCACATGGAGTAGTGATATTGTTTACGTGTGTCCCTCCTAAATATATTTAACTTCCCGTGAAATATTGCATAAATGCATGCATTTTAATGCTGAGATAGAAGGGCTTGTACAGCTATCGGTGGGTATGTTGCTGGTGCTTGTTCTTGGAGGTTTGAGTAACACTGTTCAAGACCAGTTCATCACCTTTTAAGAGTGGCTAAATGTTTGAGGTCATACGAATGACATTAGTGTTTATCTGAAATTGTCGATTCTCTGACCTGAGTCACAGCAGCAAACTGGTCATTGTTACTAAAAATGATGAGCAAAAGCAGACTAACATAACCAGGCCGGTTCGGGTTTGACCCTCTTATTGCTGTTTTCTGAGGTTCATGAAATTCAGCAGATGCCAGCATTGACAATTTTGTTAACTCATAGTCCCCACTCCCACTGCTCAGCCCATGACACATGCATGAGATCACAGGTCGGGGGAGGGAGGGCGCCAACGATGCTTACCGCCTGGGGTGCAATCTGTTGTAAAACCAGCCCTGCCCAATGCCATGAATACAGTAAGAACTTTCATTTCAAAGGAGGTATCAGCATTTGATGCAAAATGCCTCAGCCATCTTTCAGCATGTACTACTCACAGATAATTTCAAGGAAGTTGGGCAACTTTGCGATGGAGATCAAAATTGTCATTTCCATACCAGGATGACTATATCAAGACCACACAAATGGAGAAGGAGTCTGGATGGAAAGACAACATGCTTGTGTATCCAGCAGCAGGACAGGATGAGGTGATCATTGAAGATATGAAGATAATGAATTCTCCTGATGTAACAGAAATAGCAGGATCACCTGGATGCTGGGAACAAACTCAAATGTTGATCTATGGATGAATGCATACCAAGAAGGGATGGGAAGAAGGAATGGTGTACTGTGCAGCTTATTTGCTGAAGCCGGAATACATACAAGAAGTACAGAAAGTGAATGATGGATGCTTAACGTCATGGGCCAAGCACTCCAAAATCCTGACATGGGTAGAAGACGAATCAGGCCTAGTAGTTGTAGTCCCATTGGTTAAAGCAAAACTATGTTTCCGAAATCATGGAAAGAGCCATGTTGGACATAACAAAGAATGCAAAGTTACAATTGATGTTCCTGGAATTAGAGAAGGGACAGCTGTCCTCATGTATCGATATTGGGCTTGTGGATCCAGAGCCTATTTGAAGTTGCACAAGGATTGGGTGGAGTGTGTTTTCTGGTGCTCATCAATGTTCCAGCATTGGTGATTCCTCAGAGTGATCTAAACATTGGTGAATTTCCAAAAGTGGATGACCATTTGAGAAAAGATTGCTTGAACTCCTCTGATGGAAGAAAAGAGAAAATTATTACTCAGCCAAGTCAATAACACAATATGATACCATTCCTGAGGAGCACAAGTTTTTCAGGAAGACTGCTATGATAATGACAGCTATATTTGTGCCTGGAATATAAACAGTGGTGAATACCAAGTGGTTGAAAATCACCAGATGGGTGCTTTTGTAGACAATCAATGCTTCCATAAAGGGATTCAACACCATCAAAGAAAAGCTGTGGGCCATACAACTGATGGCCCTCCAGAATAGATATGTCCTTGATATTATCACAGTGAAGCAAGAGGAGCTTGTGCCAAAACTGGGCCATCATGTTGCACACTTATGAACATAATGGAACCTTGACAGAGGCCATAACGTTGTTGTCAGACCTGCATGCCCAGATGGAAGATGAGACTGATGACATTGAAGATGACAGTTGGTTTTCCTCTTTTTTTCATGGATTCCGCAGTGGTTGGCAAATGTATTCAAGGTTCTTGGAGTAATACTGGTGCTAGTAATGTTTGGATTCTGCACAGTCAGGATGGCGATTGCCCAATGCAAGAAAACAGCAAATAAGGTGGTAAGGATGAAGATCATGATCAATGTCAAACCTGAACCAAACGCCAAGGAGCTGACTGACTGAAAATACATAGAGGCTAGCATAGGTGCACCTAATGGAACCACGTTTCTGTATCCAAAGAATCATAAGAAGTAAGTGGGATGATGGGTCTATTGTACCCTGAATTGACAAAGTAATTACATGACCTGGAGTGTAGATGAAGATGTGTAATCAGCAGGCACCCTCAGGGGGATGATGAAGATATGGACACCCAAGAAACACTTCTTCAAGAGAAAATGCCAGGATGTGCAAATGATTGAGGAGGAGTTCAAGGAGTAGACCAAAGGGGGAAATGTAGAGGAGCAGTTGCATGCCTCTGCAGGAATCCCTGCCCTTCTACCTCCGATATGTTGGAGACCTGAGATCGTGCTGTGTTTCACACCAGCAGTTATGCCAATACCGCAGTGTGTGTTTTCAAGAAGATACCCATTGAGACAACCCTACCAAATGTATCCCTGAAGTGATGACAACCTAATGGAGTAACTCCCTGAAAAAATATGAGAAGGAGCAGAGGAAAGAAGCCAGTGGCGTCACAAAAAATATGTACAACATCTCAGGATACTGACTGAAGAGAATATATGGATGGATCCTAATGAAACTAATGATGAAGTAAAGAATCGAGTGAACTCTCAAATGTAAAAGAAGAAGATTACACGTGCACGAAGTGCTGTACAAAATCAATTGTTCAATAAATGTACAGATGCTGAAACGCAAGGTAGACTAAGTCATCATAGAAGCTGGCTATACGTACTGAATAGAATGCAGGTGAAGCCTCCATTGTTTAGAAGCTGGACATCAGTATCATACATTTAGTAAACCAGGACCCATGAAGTGGGAAGGGAAAGCTGTGTCGCAGCAAGAATATGCTGAATCGTGGTGCTGCAAGATGAGGCTGTCTGGCCTGGAGTCAAGACTGAAGCAGCCACGGTCAGTTATCTATTCTGGAAAGGAGCTTACATGCAAAGGATGAATCATTCCTTGTTAAAGTGCAAAGAAAGAATACCAAGAGTGTCAAGTTTAATTCATTTAAAGCATTTAAAAGCTGCAAAATGGACCAAATTGTAGTCTCCTGTCACGTGAGCCAAGGATGAAAATAGAGTTTGAACTTGGAGTGCCAGCGCACGATAGTGAGTGCTCTCACTCCCATGTATTCCGAGAGACAAGGATATTTTGCAAGGCCAAGTTCAAAGACATCTTCATGGCAGAAGGAATGGGTGTTGAGAGATGCTGGGCTAATTGGGTGGAGAGGTAATGTGATACCCCATCACCTTGCACCTGGGTCTGGGCTTACGTGCTGCTAAGTGAGTCGAATGTTCCAGACTGACACAAGCGTGCCAACCAATTGCAGTAGTACATATAAAACGAAGGACCTTATAGTTTGAAAACCAATGAGAAACTGCGTATCTAATGTTTCTGAAGATTACATGTTTTAGAGGTAGGCATATGTTGTCCACCTGACAGTGGACAGCCAATCCCAATCCTAGTCCTTATAGAAAAATATACTTAGATGTTCCCCTTAGCCAATCCCCACCATTGACAGGGTTTTCAGTATTAGCACTTAATATCACATCATCTCTGATGTGTTTTTAATATAAAAGCTATGATTTGTGTGAAGATCGTTGAGAGAAACTGAGCGTATGTTCGTTGATGTTCATTGTAAACTCCCTGTTTTAGATAATTGTTAATAAAACAGTACTTTGCCATCTTCCTTGTTATTATTATTATTTGGACTCAGAATTAATCTGTGTGATCCCATCCATTACAAATAAACATTGCTAAAGGGCCCTAAACTCAGTAGCATTGTTGATTTTCCCGAACTCCGCGCCGCACTTGCGCACCAGTGAATGCCTGCGCTGTGTAGGGGTATGCAGGACATGCCACTTCAATTTAGAAAAGTTGGCTTGTCTCCAGGGAGGTCATTTCATCAAAATTCCTGGTGTAGTGGAAGTGACATCAGGCGACCATTGACCTCTGATGGCATCACAGGAAATGATGTCATTTAACCCCACACCAAAGTGCCATCACAGGAAGCGATAGAGCACAACCTTTCACCCCTTGTCAAAACAGGAAGTGGCATCACAGCATTGTTCCTAAGTACACTACAACAAATATGGTTATGATATCACTGTAACGTGATATACATTACATATCCATGCCCCTGTCATGAGAATCTGCCTGAAGCCCAAAGCCAAATGTAACTCCTGCTATGACTCAGACCTCGTCACCCTAAAACGCAAGTACAGGGTGGGCGAGAGGAAATGGCATGCTTCATGTTCATCCTCTGACAAACTGTCCTGCCGCCTGCTGCAAAGGCAATACCGGCTCTCCATCCTCACCAAGAAGTGAGCTCATATCCAAGCCCGCATCTCTGCGGCATCTAACAACTCGGCCGAACTCTTTAAAATCTGCAACGAACTTGCCAATCCTGCCGCAGTTTCTACCTCTCCTGCCCTTTCCCAGGCCCTCTGCACGCCACTTGCATCTCATTTCATTTCAAAAACTCGGGACATCCTGTCCTCACTCTCCTCATATCGCCTCCCTCCCTCCATTCCCTGCTCTTCCTCTGGCCCTTCTGCAGCCACCCCCCTCCCTCCTTCTCTGCCTTTCCCCTTTTCTCTGCAGACAAGGTTTCTAGACAAGTCTGATCTATGAAAGTCTTGTCGAAACAGGTTCACCCCTGTTCCTCCAAAACTATCAAGGACCACATAGACTCCCTGGCTCCTGCCATGGCTGATTTCTGCAATCCCTCCTTCGCCACTGGAGTCTTCCCATCCCCCCTGAAGCACTCCCTTGTGCACCCTCTTCTCAAGAAACCCTCTGCCGACCCCTCCTGCCCGGCTAACTATCGCCCAATCTCCAACCCCCCTTCCTGGGCAAGCTCCTGGAGAAACTGGCCATCTCCCAGCTTAATATCCACATTGAATCTGTTGGTTGTCTTCATGACCATCAGTCTGGCTTCAGAGCTGCCAGAAGCATGGAAACTGCTCTCCTGAACATCCGTGAAGACCTGGTCTCCAACATTGACTCTGACACCCCATGCGTCCTCATCTTGCTTAATCTCTCTTCTGCCTTTGACACTGTCAACCATGCCATCCTGCTCAACCGTCTGCGTGATAACCTGGGTATCACTGGTCAGGCTCTGGCGTGGCTGACTTCTTTCCTCTCTGACAGACCATCCCAGGTCCAACTTGGGTCCTTCCATTCCGATATCTTTTTCTCTACCTGTGGTGTCCCCCAGGGATCTAACCTCTCTCCCTGGCTGTTCAACCAATACCTGGCACCCCTTGGCCACCGCATCGCTGATCTCTGCCCCAATTTTCAGTGCTATGCGGATGATACCCAGCTCATTTTCAGGTTACCCTCAGCCTCCTCCTCTCCTTCCCTCATCTCTGACTGTCTGTCTGCTATCCAGGAGTGGTGTGCCAGCAATGACCTCTGCCTTAATGCCAGTAAGACCGAGATTCTACTCATCAGCACACCTGCTCCCTCCTTCCCTGCAGCTCTCTGGCCGGCCTCTCTTGGCCCTCTTCCTGCTCCCACCTTCACGGCTAAAAAGCTCAGGGTCATCTTCGACTCCACAATCTCCTTCTCTCCTCACATCTCTAACGTCTCTAAGAAGTCACACTACCAGCTGCACCTCCTCAGAGGTATTCTTCCTTTCCTCTCCTTCCCCCAGAAGCTCACTGTCTCCAGAGCCCTGGTTCTCTCTAGGCTGGACTATTGCAACAGCCTCTTTCTAAATCTGCCTACCTCTACTCTCTGCCCTCTGCAACTTATCTAGAACATGACTGCCAGACTTGTCCTTGGCCTCAAGCCCAGGGATCGTATCTCTCCAGGACTGAAATCTCTGCACTGGCTCCCAGTGGCTGCGAGGATTAAATTCAAAACCCTCTGCATTGTCCACAAGGCCTTCTGGGGCCTAGGGCTGCACTACCTTCAACTCTCTCTTCCTAAATATCTTCCTTCTCCAGCTCTTCGCTCATCCACCTCCAACTCCCTCAGGGTCAGTCGCTTCTCCAAGCAACGCATTGGTGGTCGATCTCTCTCATTGGCAGGGGCCTCCCTCTGGAACAGCCTTCCTGCCTCCCTGAAACTTGAGGAGAACCATCTCCGGTTCCGGAAGCACCTCAAAAACTTCCTCTTTGCTTTTGCTTTCTCTCCTCCTCTCCCCTGCTGAATTCCTAGCTGAAACTGCACTGGATGCCTGGCCACCCTTTCTGATCTCAGGTCCAGACCTCGCGCAGTTGCACACCTGCACTGCCTCCCTGGCAACCCCTGCACCTGGGGACTGTTTTCTGTATCCCTACAGTCCCCCTTCCAGCACCCATGTCTGCACTTAACTTGCACTTGCCACCAGCTGGCCACTTTTTTAAATCTAATTTATTCTACCATCCCATGTACTGCACTTCCCCTCTCCCTTCCCCCATGCACTTTTCCCTTTCCCCCTTCTCTTGCACTTGCGCAATCTGAATGTCAACTGGCCTAGTAAGATGGTTGTCTGTCTTCCCTTGTTCCCCCCACCTTGCCTCGTCGCGCCTTCAAACACTTGTGTATAGGCGCGTTATAAATGCCATATCATATCATCATATCATATCATACAAAAATGGATCACCATCTGTATAGTTAATATCAGTGTGTATAGGCACATATTACCAAATTACTGTGAATGCAAGCAGAAGTCGAAGGTCACTTGCGCTTAAGTGCTTTATATAGAACAAATATACATACAATATCATCCAACTGGGAGTGTACGTAACTGTGTATTAGAGAAATTAGAGTAGCACAGGAAATACAGCTCACTCACACGGCATCCCGTACATTGGGCACTCGTTACCTCATGCATGCAAAAAAATATCCTTAACAGCATGCCATGGAGATAGGACAGATAGACAGACACACATTACAATAAAGCATTCATTGTGGCACAATGAAATCAGTGGTCACTTTATGTGCTTTATGTTTCAACAATGTACACAAGCTTTTAGGCACAAGAATTTTGTCAAGTGACCGAGGACAGAGATGGAATTACTTGTGATGATCGTAACAGAGATAAAGGCAGAAAAAAACATGCTAAAACTGCAACTTGCGAAAAGCAAAATACAAAGTTCAAAATGTATGCTTATTCTAACCTAAATGCTTTTTTGAAGTTTGTGTCTTCATTGTGAGTTTGAAGTGTTTAAGAACAGACTAAATTGGTGACTCACCCCCTCAAGTGTGCTTGAAATAAACCTTTAGTAAGTCTAGCAATTATTGTATAGAATTCCAGAAAGACAAATGATTTGTTATTCCTCTTCTTTCTTATTTAGGGTCACTGCTCAAAGTCTTACACTTGTGGAACCCCCTGTTTCTTTAAGAGGACTGGACAAACCTGCCACTCCAGAAACAAAGAGCCACATGGCGCTGGTCATAGCCCAGGAGTTTCAATTTTTTAAAAAAACAAAACGCATTTTATTTATATTTTATTTTTTAGGGGTAGCAAGAGAGACCACAGGGGTAGCAAGGGAGACATCAGGGGTCGCAAGCGACCCCCAAATGGCGCCCCTGCTTGTCTCACATGGGAGAGACGAATTGCGAATAGGCAAAAAGAAATAGGTCTGAGCTGATGGCCTGAGCTGCCTGCTCTGTGAAGTTCTTAATCCCAGTCGTTGACAGCTGAACCTCTGAACCACTGAATGGAGCTCCACGCAACTTGACTTTTCGCCCGCTGGTCCCACCAGGTAAGTATTTATAAAATGTGCAGATTCTAGTCATTCATAAAACACCCAAGCTAAAGCACACGGGAGCAGAGCACATTAGAGGCAAATGTCAAGCTCGCCACTCTGAAAATGTATGTCAGTTCAAGTGTTTACCAAAGCTTGCAGAACTGCTTAAAAAATGTCACTAGAGACCAGACACAGATCGTGCATCCTTTCTCTGATCAGTTCGCCCCACTCTTGCAGGCCTCTGTGCTGGCCAGTGCAGGGTGAGGCCGCCAATGAGGTACAATTCCTTGAAATTATTAGCAGCTCGCTCGTGTCCACCCGATTCATATTTTACTGCATAAATGTGCAGTAAACTGTAGTAGGTTGTGCCGTATATGTTGCCCAGACCGGGCCTCTAAATAAATGGGTGCAGAGCCGGTGGGAACTTAACAACCAATTTATTCAACATAAACTCAGAACTGCCTTTTCCGTTCACACTCCTCCCCTTGACCGCCTACGTCAAACACACACGCCCCCAAACTTTGCCGCCTCTGCTTTAAAGCAGAGAGAGGTAACACCACCCCCGGCCAAATATTCGAGCGTCCTGGTTAACACTCTCCTGGCACTTCTGCCTCTGGTGAATAAGTCGCTATCACTCCTCAGCGACTGGCCTCGCTGGATGGGACCCATAGATCATCGCGTGGGTCTTGCAGTTCCGAGTCTGGTTCCGGAGGGAGTGGTTCACAGTCCTCTCTTTTGACAAGGTGTTTGAACAGGCAACTGTTCCTCATGACTTCCCTGTCTTCTTTTTGGGCAGTCTCCCTTTGACTGCAATGACATTCATGGGTTTTGGGGCATACTGGGAGTCTGTCTTTTTGGCCATTGGCTGTTGGACAAGGACTTTGTCCCCAACTTGGAAGTCTTTGGGCACTGCTCTCATGCTTGGTTCTTTCTTTCTCCTCAGTGTCTCGCTGGATGACTTCAACATCCTCATCTCCTGGAGCATTGGAATCTCTCACGATGCGAGTGTGTACGTCATAGCATACCATCAGTTCAGCCGGGGTCTTGTTGGCGGTCTCGTGTGGCTTGTTGCGATAGTCACACAGGAGCCTGCATAAGGCTTGGTGAGGACTGGTGCCTTCTATGCAGGCTCTTTGGAGTGTCTTCTTTATGGATTCCATGAAGCGCTCTGCCATAGCATGGGGTTATCTTCAGATGTTTGAAACCTAGATGTTTTGCAAAAACACTGACCTCATGGCTATTGAAAGGTGGGCCATTGTCCAACTTTATTGTTTCCAGGATGCCCCATTCACTGAGCACTTCATCAAGCGTTGGTGCGATGTAAGAGTACGCCGCGGTGATGACTCTCTTGACGATGGGGAAACGTGCATACTCATCTATGAGTAGTAATAGGTACTCTCCTGACTCCAGTGGTCCATAGAAATCGACGGCAACCCTCTCCCACAGTCACTCTGGGATATGAGCTGGCTGCAGAGGTATTGGGGGCTCCGCTCATGCTGTGCACAGGCAGGCCATGCAATTCTTGATCCAGTTGTCGACTAGTGAGTCTATGAAAGGGAACCAGACATAGCAGCGTAATTGTCTTTTTGTGTTCTCTGCCCCTCAGTGTCATTCATAAGCTGACCACATTGGCCGTGAGAGCTGCAGGGATGACTAGGCAGCATCCTCTTAATAGGATGTTGTGCTCTTTGACAGCCATCTCGGTCTGTATCCTGGCTAGTCTTTCCATTTCTTCTTTGCACACCCGGATGGGCCAGCATTGCATGTCGGTAGTCCCTCCACCTGTTGTTGTTTGTCAAACTGATATCCAGAGAGGTCGTTGGGTCAGCAGCCGACACAGCTGCAACCATGTTTAGGAGCAGAGCAGGAAGCAGCGAGCGGACAGTGACATTATCAATGTATTCAGCATCGCCGGCTCGTGTGGTGGGAGGGCCCGCTGGGTGGTGGGAGAGGTAGTCCACTGGATTCTGGTCGCCTCCCGGACTGTGGATTATGTCATAAGTTATATTCCTCTAATCTGATGCCCCTTTGCTCTATCCTGGGGGGCATCTTCGTGTATGGGTTGCCAAACAGGGACAGCAGCGCCTGGTGGTCCGTAATCAAGGTGAACCTTTTCCCAATTATAAAGTTATGGAAAACTTCCCCGGCCCAGACTGCAGCCAGACTCTCTTTTTTAGCCTGCGAGTATGCAGACTCGGGGGTGGACATAGCTCTGCTGGCATACGCAATGATGTGTCGAGGGTTTGTGTCCGTGCCATTGGTTTGAGCTAAAATGGCCCTGAGGCCAACAGGGCTGGCGTCCACAGTGATTTCAGTGGTCCAGCTCGGGTCAAAGTATGGCAGGCGATGGGCCTCAGCCAGGGCTTTCTTAATGGAGTCAAAAGCCTTGTGGCAGGTGGGGGACCAGTCGAAGACAGCTTCCTTTTGTAGCAGCCTCCTGAGCGGTTCAGTGATCAACTCATAGTGCAGGATCTATCTTGCTCAGTATCCGGCCATGCCCAAAAATTATCAAACATCTGCCACCTGCTGAGGTTCTTTCAACTTGGTAATGGTGTCGGGGTCAGGAGTCATGCCGTCGACAGAAGATGTGGCCAAAAAATTTCAGTTTAGATTTGCTAAACCGACATTTGTCGATATTGAGTGTCAGACTCGTTGATTGGATTGCTGCACATGTGGTGAGCAGTGCAGCATCGTGTGCTTCTCGTGATGTGCCAAACACAAGGATGTCGTCGCTACAGTTTAGCTCAACTTTGATTGGTCTGATTATCTGTCTAATAGCTTCTTGGAAGATCTCGACTGCCGACGAGATGCCAAAATTCAATCAACGGTAGCGAAAAAGGCCCTCGTGGGTAGCAAAATTTTTAATTACCCTCAAATCCAGATGGAGTTTCAGTTAGTGATATCCCTGCATTAGGTCAAGCTTGGATAACATTACTGAGTTATTGAGATGCACCATCATGTCCTCAATGCATGGTCCTGGGTGTCTCTCCCTCTGAATAGCAGTGTTCGCCATCCTCATGTCTACACAAAGGCGTAGCCGGCCACCTTTTCTTTGGCACAATGACAAGAGGGGTCACCCATGGAGTTGGGCCTGTGGCCGGTTCAATGATGCCATCTGTGAGCAGTTGGTTCGGTTCTCTGGAGACCGCTTCTTGGAGGTGGAAACCAGCTCTCCTGGCATGTTGGGGAACAGGTCACACTAACGGGTCAATGTTCAGCTTGAGGAGTGGCCCCCCTCAGCTTACCCAGTCCTGTGCATAACTGGGGGAATTTATCCACAATATTGTATTTGGTGATGAGTTTGTGAGGGTTCACCAGCAACAATGGCGCTCATGGTGTCACTTCGTCCACAGCCTACAGTGGCCGATATTATCACTTCACCCTCTTCAAAGTGAATGTCAATGAGCCCCAGGTGCCAGGCTGTGTGATAGCTGAGGAGACATCGACCCTTGGTCAGTCTAGGGATGACATGGATGGTTGTGCCGCTCTGCAACTCTTTGAGGAGGATGCGACGCTTGAAGTGTCCAATGGCATGCAAAGGTGTCACTGTTCCCCATTGGAAAATCCTTGTATTGTGTCCTCTCTAGTGATGGTTTGTCAGGGACCCTCAGGTATTCCTGCTCCCCCATGATGTTGACAGTAGTGCCAGAGTCAACTAGGAAGTGAAAAAGACTGTTGCCCATCTTAACGGGAATTTGTGAGGCCTCTTTAGCCTCTTTGTCATCTTGGATGAGGTTAATGAACTCATCGTGTGGTGGTCGGTCGTAGTAGGTGGTGTTCTGGTACAGCGTAGTTGTGTATGGGATGTCATATTCCTGGTATTCATCCGGGGGCCCGTCATACTCATCGACCAGGCGGGATGGCTGATCGTGTTAGCCATAGTCTTGTGGATAGTCCGGACTGTGGTACTGTTTGACAGCTCTGACGTAGCACCTCTGGTTGGGCTGGTAGAACCTGTTCTGGTAGTGATGGGGGTGCGGTAGCTGGTAGGGCATCCTGTTGGACATCTGGGGATCTGGGGTCTGAGGGTAGGGAATGGTTTCCCTTCCCTGCAGAGAGATTGAAAATGCCCTTCTCTCCCACAGTTGGCACATCTTTGCGACAGGACCCCAAATAAGGGAAAGCCAGTCCACACCTGTAACACTGTCTCTGCTGTCTGAGTCCAGGTTGGTAGGTCACTTTGTAGGATGTGGCCCCCCTCTCTCCTGACTGTGGGGTTGCTTGCTGGACTGCAGTGATAAGTTCTGCGCTATCCTGTTTCACAGCTGGCAAGCCCCCAATGGAAGTGGCTTGGGCAGCAACCCTCTCAAAGATTCTCATGAGCTCGCTGACTTCTACTATCGAGAGGGGCTTTTTTATCAACTGTTTCTTGAGGGTGGGTGATAAGCAACCTTCAATGATGTGCAGTCGTATGGCCTCATCAAGGGAGAATGTGTCAAACTGACACTGGGCCCCTTTGACCCTTAGGCTGGTGATGTATACATATACGGTTTCTTCAGGCTTTTGTGTGCATTGGTTGAATAGGTATCTTTCGTAGTACCTAATCGGTTCAATGATAAGTATCTTGGCTAGGGCGGTGATCAGGGAGGCAAAATCCAGCTGGTCTGCTGCTGGAATTGTCTTGATGATTGTTTTTATTTCATTCCCAACCAGATTGATAAATACATCCCGTAGGTGCGTTGAGTCCCCCTCCCCTGAACTCCTCACAAAGTGGTAAAAGTCCTCCATCGAGTCAGTCCATCGAGGACCCTTGTCAGCTTGTGGGGTCATTGAGAATGGAAGTGGCATGCGTAGCATGGCTGATTTGGTGCTGCGCGCAGGAGGTGGCATTGTAGGGTTGCTCATTGTGGCTGGTGTGTCCTGTGAGCTTAGTAGCTGTGCCCTTGGCTGGGTTTGCTGATTTGCTGGGCCCCTTGTGTGCCTGGTGGATGTGTGTCACTCAGAACCTTCTTGAGGTGGTGGGGTGAGCCTGGGCCCCGTTTGGATGGGGTGGCTTGCTCTGGCCTTATCACTGGCACATGTTTTTTTTTTCTTTCAGAATCAACGCAGTGCAGCGTTTTGACCTGGGGCCTGGTGGCAGACACGTGAAGAGTCACGGGAGGCAGGGAGGAGGAGTCAAGGTAGCTGGGTAGGCTGCGCGTGGGGTGTGGGTCCACCAATCTCTCCTTCTTTTTTCTTCTCCTTCATAGTGGTAGGCCACGGCGCTTTGTTCCATGCATGGGGCTCTGGCAGGGTGCTGCACGACTTCAGTGTGCAGCAACTCTGGTCGCTCACACGCGGGCAGCTACGGCCAACAAGATACAGGGGCTCAGGATGAGCATTCCATTCCGTCCAAGCGGGATCACCAGAGAACTTGTAAGAGGCACCCACCTCGTGCGGAAAAGTAGCAGGATCGCTAGTATTCAGGTGCAGGAGCTGGTGCGCGGGCTACGCGCCCTCAGACAGGAGGAAGCGGCGTGGTGGGATCACTAGCTGACAGCTGTTGGAGTGCAGTGGGATCACCCACTGGAGGGGATGGACTCCGCTCTGCTGCAAATGTACTTGTTGCCAGTTGTTGCCCGGACCAGGCCTCTAAATAAATGGACGCAGAGCCGGAGGGAACTTAACAAGCACTTCATTCAACATAAACTCAGAAATGCCCGTTCCATTCACACTCCTCCCCTTGACCACCTATGTCAAACAAACACACCCCCAAACTTTGCCGCCTCTAGCTTAAAGCGGCAGAGAGAGGTAACACCATGCACATTGGGGACCTATGTGTGTTCTCACACTGTATAAACATTTACCAGGCAGCATGTTGAATAGTGGCATGTTTAACCCCCATGGACTGTAAGCTAGTTTATCTACAGGGAATATTATGCCACATTTGCGGGTCGGAGGCCAGTTATCAACATCTTTTCTTGTTCTATCAACGTAACTTGCTAGGAGGCCAGTGGAGGTTTGTGTGTTGCAATTAGTCATTCTTTGCTTCTTCCATCCGCTGGTGAATTTTGGGAGAACTGATTTCTTCCTGTAACTTCTGGATGTCTTGTTCAATTGTATTAGTTACTGAATATGCTGGATTTGTCACTGAAAACTGGGTTTAGAATATCCTTTGGCTGGGTAGTTTGCACTTGAACTGGATTTAGTTGCCATTTTCAGGAACATTTATGACTATGTCTTGTGGTATCTCAAGATCATTAACCACTTAACTGCTCTAAATGCATTTATTGTTTTTAAAAACATGTCTTTATTACTCGGTTCGCATCATTACACCTTCAGACCACATTTACATCACACATCACATCAATGATACGAACCGAGTAATAAAGACATGTTTTTTAAAAAAAAATATGCATTTAGAGCAGTTAAGTGGTTAATGATCTTGAGATACAATAGATCACTGTTGAGTTTACTGTATACAATTGCAACATTGGTTGGGAAGCGGTTACAAGTCCGTCTGGCCTCAGCTTCCTCATAGCATATCTGTTCAATGCTCTGTGCTTTGCAGTCTAGTACCGTCCCCATTTATATCTCCTCTTGCGCTGGAGCTTCGTCACATGCTCTCAGATATTCCGTTATAGTACCCCATATACATTTAGGCCTGTGTTGTTGCCCAGATAGGGCAGCATGGTCTCCATATGTATCACTCAACCAGATCAGGTCGCTCAACCATTTGCTCACACCAGACGGGAGGCATTAGTCCACCTCATCGGGATGCACCTACTGGCTGCTATCATACAGGTCGCTAACAGTTTGCGGTATCGCTTTGGTATCCCAGATGACCACCCAAATATGCCACACAACATTTTACATGGAACGACCTGTCCCAGCATCTCTGACATGACCCCATGCACTGCCTCCTAGTAGGGACGCAACCTAGTACACGACCACAGCACGTGTGCAATATCCGCTGGGTCTGCAGTACACATTGGGGATTTAGCTGGTTTAGTGTTGTCGTACATGTGTACTCGTGCTGGCAAAATGTAAGCCCTATGGAGGGTTTTGAGTTGTAGTAATTGTAGCATAGAGCTGAAGACTCCGGTGTGTGGAATGCCGCACATCAGTGCCCACTGTTTGTCACTGAAGTTCTCCCCGGAGTCTTTCTCCCACTTACTTTTGTAACTGAGGGGGTTGCAATGTGAGTCTGCCTGTATAAACTTATATATTGTTGATATCCCCACTCTACACCCAGGAGAGTACCTGATATATTGCAGTAACAGTGTCGTTTATGCGATGTCTGGGAATGCTGGGAACCACTCCCTAAAAGCTGCTTTCATCCTGAAATACTGCAATCTGCGTTGGAGTCCGCTACCTATCTTGTGCTCTACCCCAAGACTTTTCATCGCCCCCCTCCAAGCATGCACTGTGCAGGCTACTGGGTCTATTTTGCACTTGTATGCCACCTTGCTTGAGATCAGCACTTCCTGTAGTGTGTGGGGGTGTACGGAGCTCTGTTCTATGTACACATGGGTGTCGGCGGCGCCGCAGCATCCATAACCTTGCGAAGGACAGTTGGGCTGCCAAGAAGTATGCTTCTGCATCAGGTGCACCTATCGCTCCCTTCTCCCACAGTAGTGCTAGCACTTCCCAACTTATACTTGGGGCTTTCGGTTGCCAAGCCAGCTTGATCATTTGGGAGTGCACATCGCGGAAGTAGCTCATTCCCGGCCATACCGGTATGTTTTGAAACATGTAGAGGAGTTTAGGGACAACTACCATTTTAGCCACAGCCACCCTGCTCATATGTTTTCAGTGGGAGCCTGCACCATCTATCCACGCTGGTTTGTAGAGCCTGTAATTTGCTCTTATGGTTGTTGTCTAACAGGGATTGGGCTTTCCTACTAACCTTTACTCCCAAATAAGTAATAACAGTCTGTTCCCAGCCAAAACCTTCTGTATTCAGCGAACGAGTAGTTGCTGCATTTAGGGGGAACAAGGAGGACTTAGTGCAATTTAATCTGAGTCCAAAAGCTCTGCCAAATGCAGCTATTTCCTGTGTTAATGGTGCTCAATTAACCACCGGGTCCTTGATGTAGATGATTGCGTCGTCTGCATACAGTGAAATCAATTTGCTTGCCCCCACCCCCATGAAAAGGCCCCTATGTCCATGAATTCTCCACAGCCTGCTAGCCAACACTTCGATTGCAATGGCAAAGATTAATAGAGAGAGCGGGCACCCCTGTCTAGTCCCCCTCTCAAGTGCAAACAGGTCTGACCATGTGCCACCAATATTTATCTGAGCGCTGGAGCCGGCATACAGCAGCCATACTGCATTCAAGAAGTATGCAGGGACTCCCACCTGGGCCAATACCTCGAATAGGTAATCCCACTTGACATAATCAAATGCCTTTTCCATGTCCAAAAGTGCAGCGACTGCTTGCGTGGAGGGGTCAATTTGTGCCAGAATTGCGAACAGGCGCCTGAGGTTCAGTGAGGTCAACCTTCCGGGGATAAACCCTGACTGGTGCCGGTGGATTATCTGTGTGATATAAGGGAGCAGGCGGTCCACCAGTGCTTTAGCAAATATTGTTGTATCTTGATTTAACAGGGAAATCGGGGGGGGGGGGTATGAGGAGCAGTCTAATGGGTCTTTTCCTGGCTTGAGTTTTAATGTTATCACTGCTTCCCGCATCCAGTAGGGAAGTATTCCTGACACCAATCCCTCCTCCCAAGACCCCAACATGTGTTGAGCTACTTCTGGACCCCATTCCTTAAATAATTCCACCGTTATACCATCTGTGCCCAGGGCCTTCGAGGTGGGAAGGGCCCTCACAGCAGTTCCTCAACCGTAAGGGGTTTCGCCAGGGCCTCTAAAGCTTCTGCGCAAAGTCTGGGAAGTGCTGCTGCCTTGATGTATTCTCTAAGCTTGTCCCTGGGTAAAGTGCCTCTCGTGGTGTATAGTGATTGATAGTAATCGCTGAATACTTCCACAATCTCATTCGGTTTCACTACCACTATCCCCTTCATTGTTTTCACTGCCGTTAGTTCCCTGCAACCTCGTTTGTGTCTGAACACTGGCGCCAGATGCCTGCCTGGCCGCCCCTCCTCCCCGTATCTATGGGCCATTGCAGGATGGGCAAAGTATTTTAACTCCCTGTCTGCCATTTCTTGGAAACAATCCAGTCCTTCCTTTAGTTTGGCAGACAAACTCTGCGAGTTCAACCTGTCCACCTCCCCTTGCCTGTGTTTTACTTTGAGTTCTGCTTCATGTAGCTGTTTACGGATAAGTTTTAGTACTCCCATTTCGGTGTACATATATCCCCCGCACAGCAGCACCTTGAACGCCACCAACAGGATTCCTTTCCGCTGCACCGATCCCAGATTCTCCTGAAAGTAGTGTTTGATCAGGCTGCGTATTTCATTCTTGAACACTATGGGCCTGATCATGACTTTGGCAGTAACGCCGGCGGGTTTCCCGCCGGTGGTAATAGCGTGAATTTTCAGTGGATTTCCCCCCAGCCAAGAGCTGCCAAAGTCCTGATTTGGCGGACCCTTAAATCCGGCGGTACTAGAGTCACCGCCGGATTTAAGGGTTACCGTCAAAGTTGTGATGAGGCCCTATGTCTAATAATGCTGCCGGTTTGAACCTCCAGTCGGGGTGAGGCAGCGTTGTATCCAAGCGTACGGTCCACAGCACCGGGGAGTGGTCTGAGAATGTTCTTGTGAGTAACTCACATCCCTCCATGCAGTGTACCTGGTAGGGGCACCCCAATATGTAATCTAGTCTGGTTGAGGTATTATGTGCTGTAGAGTGGTGCGTGAACCCCCCACTCCCAGATGTAGCAATCTCCAAATATCTCCCAGATCCAGTGCCTCCATAGCATTCGGCACTGCTTCGGCTTCCCTTGTACGCCTCCGCACCCCCCCCCGTGATCTGTCCATGCTTGGATCCAATACTACTTTGAGATCTCCCGCCCATATTATGTTAGTGTCTAAGTATTTTGGCATCTCCCAAGCAGGGTCGTTGAAAATTTCAGGATCATCCACATTTGGTCCGTAAATGTTGATTAGGGTCAACTTTGTGTGCCCCACACAGCCCAAAACGATTACATACCTCCCCTCGGGTCTATTGCAGTCTCAGTAATCCGGAACCCCAGTGACTTGTGCACCAGCGTCATCACCCCAGCAGAGTATGCTGAATATATAGTGAAATATTTGCAGTTGCCCCAGCTCTTGGCGACCCCTTCATTCCCTTTACCTTTAAGGTGGGTTTCCTGTATCATGACAACCTTTGGTTGGGCTGGTAGAACCTGTTCTGGTAGTGATGGGGGTGCGGTAGCTGTTAGGGCATCCTGTTGGACATCTGGGGATCTGGGGTCTGAGGGTAGGGAATGGTTTCCCTTCCCTGCAGAGAGATTGAAAATGCCCTTCTCTCCCACAGTTGGCACATCTTTGCGACAGGACCCCAAATAAGGGAAAGCCATTCCACACCTGTAACACTGTCTCTGCTGTCTGAGTCCAGGTTGGTAGGTCACTTTGTAGGATGTGGCCCCCCTCTCTCCTGACTGTGGGGTTGCTTGCTGGACTGCAGTGATAAGTTCTGCGCTATCCTGTTTCACAGCTGGCAAGCCCCCAATGGAAGTGGCTTGGGCAGCAACCCTCTCAAAGATTCTCATGAGCTCGCTGACTTCTACTATCGAGAGGGGCTTTTTTATCAACTGTTTCTTGAGGGTGGGTGATAAGCAACCTTCAATGATGTGCAGTCGTATGCCCTCATCAAGGGAGAATGTGTCAAACTGACACTGGGCCCCTTTGACCCTTAGGCTGGTGATGTATACATATACGGTTTCTTCAGGCTTTTGTGTGCATTGGTTGAATAGGTATCTTTCGTAGTCCCTAATCAGTTCACTGATAAGTATCTTGGCTAGGGCGGTGATCAGGGAGGCAAAATCCAGCTGGTCTGCTGCTGGAATTGTCTTGATGATTGTTTTTATTTCATTCCCAACCAGATTGATAAATACATCCCGTAGGTGCGTTGAGTCCCCCTCCCCGGAACTCCTCACAAAGTGGTAAAAGTCCTCCATCGAGTCAGTCCATCGAGGACCCTTGTCAGCTTGTGGGGTCATTGAGAATGGAAGTGGCATGCGTAGCATGGCTGATTTGGTGCTGCGCGCAGGAGGTGGCATTGTAGGGTTGCTCATTGTGGCTGGTGTGTCCTGTGAGCTTAGTAGCTGTGCCCTTGGCTGGGTTTGCTGATTTTCTGGGCCCCTTGTGTGCCTGGTGGATGTGTGTCACTCAGAACCTTCTTGAGGTGGTGGGGTGAGCCTGGGCCCCGTTTGGATGGGGTGGCTTGCTCTGGCCTTATCACTGGCACATGTTTTTTTTTTCTTTCAGAATCAACGCAGTGCAGCGTTATGACCTGGGGCCTAGTGGCAGACACGTGAAGAGTCACGGGAGGCAGGGAGGAGGAGTCAAGGTAGCTGGGTAGGCTGCGCGTGGGGCGTGGGTCCACCAATCTTTCCTTCTTTTTTCTTCTCCTTCATAGTGGTAGGCCACGGCGCTTCGTTCCATGCATGGGGCTCTGGCAGGGTGCTGCACGACTTCAGTGTGCAGCAACTCTGGTCGCTCACATGCGGGCAGCTACGGCCAACAAGATACAGGGGCTCAGGATGAGCATTCCATTCCGTCCAAGCGGGATCACCAGAGAACTTGTGTAGGAGGCACCCACCTCGTGCGGAAAAGTAGCAGGATCGCTAGTATTCAGGTGCAGGAGCTGGTGCGCGGGCTACGCGCCCTCAGACAGGAGGAAGCGGCGTGGTGGGATCACTAGCTGACAGCTGTTGGAGTGCAGTGGGATCACCCACTGGAGGGGATGGACTCCGCTCTGCTGCAAATGTACTTGTTGCCAGTTGTTACCCGGACCAAGCCTCTAAATAAATGGACGCAGAGCCGGAGGGAACTTAACAAGCACTTCATTCAACATAAACTCAGAAATGCCCGTTCCATTCACACTCCTCCCCTTGACCACCTATGTCAAACAAACACACCCCCAAACTTTGCCGCCTCTAGCTTAAAGCGGCAGAGAGAGGTAACACCATGCACATTGGGGACCTATGTGTGTTCTCACACTGTATAAACATTTACCAGGCAGCATGTTGAATAGTGGCATGTTTAACCCCCATGGACTATAAGCTAGTTTATCTACAGGGAATATTATGCCACATTTGTGGGTCGGAGGCCAGTTATCAACATCTTTTCTTGTTCTATCAACGTAACTTGCTAGGAGGCCAGTGGAGGTTTGTGTGTTGCAATTAGTCATTCTTTGCTTCTTCCATCCGCTGGTGAATTTTGGGAGAACTGATTTCTTCCTGTAACTTCTGGATGTCTTGTTCAATTGTATTAGTTACTGAATATGCTGGATTTGTCACTGAAAACTGGGTTTAGAATATCCTTTGGCTGGGTAGTTTGCACTTGAACTGGATTTAGTTGCCATTTTCAGGAACATTTATGACTATGTCTTGTGGTATCTCAAGATCATTAACCACTTAACTGCTCTAAATGCATTTATTGTTTTTAAAAACATGTCTTTATTACTCGGTTCGCATCATTACACCTTCAGACCACATTTACATCACACATCACATCAATGATACGAACCGAGTAATAAAGACATGTTTTTTAAAAAAAAATATGCATTTAGAGCAGTTAAGTGGTTAATGATCTTGAGATACAATAGATCACTGTTGAGTTTACTGTATACAATTGCAACATTGGTTGGGAAGCGGTTACAAGTCCGTCTGTCCTCAGCTTCCTCATAGCATATCTGTTCAATGCTCTGTGCTTTGCAGTCTAGTACCGTCCCCATTTATATCTCCTCTTGCGCTGGAGCTTCGTCACATGCTCTCAGATATTCCGTTATAGTACCCCATATACATTTAGGCCTGTGTTGTTGCCCAGATAGGGCAGCATGGTCTCCATATGTATCACTCAACCAGATCAGGTCGCTCAACCATTTGCTCACACCAGACGGGAGGCATTAGTCCACCTCATCGGGATGCACCTACTGGCTGCTATCATACAGGTCGCTAACAGTTTGCGGTATCGCTTTGGTATCCCAGATGACCACCCAAATATGCCACACAACATTTTACATGGAACGACCTGTCCCAGCATCTCTGACATGACCCCATGCACTGCCTCCTAGTAGGGACGCAACCTAGTACACGACCACAGCACGTGTGCAATATCCGCTGGGTCTGCAGTACACATTGGGGATTTAGCTGGTTTAGTGTTGTCGTACATGTGTACTCGTGCTGGCAAAATGTAAGCCCTATGGAGGGTTTTGAGTTGGAGTAATTGTAGCATAGAGCTGAAGACTCCGGTGTGTGGAATGCCGCACATCAGTGCCCACTGTTTGTCACTGAAGTTCTCCCCGGAGTCTTTCTCCCACTTACTTTTGTAACTGAGGGGGTTGCAATGTGAGTCTGCCTGTATAAACTTATATATTGTTGATATCCCCACTCTACACCCAGGAGAGTACCTGATATATTGCAGTAACAGTGTCGTTTATGCGATGTCTGGGAATGCTGGGAACCACTCCCTAAAAGCTGCTTTCATCCTGAAATACTGCAATCTGCGTTGGAGTCCGCTACCTATCTTGTGCTCTACCCCAAGACTTTTCATCGCCCCCCTCCAAGCATGCACTGTGCAGGCTACTGGGTCTATTTTGCACTTGTATGCCACCTTGCTTGAGATCAGCACTTCCTGTAGTGTGTGGGGGTGTACGGAGCTCTGTTCTATGTACACATGGGTGTCGGCGGCGCCGCAGCATCCATAACCTTGCGAAGGACAGTTGGGCTGCCAAGAAGTATGCTTCTGCATCAGGTGCACCTATCGCTCCCTTCTCCCACAGTAGTGCTAGCACTTCCCAACTTATACTTGGGGCTTTCGGTTGCCAAGCCAGCTTGATCATTTGGGAGTGCACATCGCGGAAGTAGCTCATTCCCGGCCATACCGGTATGTTTTGAAACATGTAGAGGAGTTTAGGGACAACTACCATTTTAGCCACAGCCACCCTGCTCATATGTTTTCAGTGGGAGCCTGCACCATCTATCCACGCTGGTTTGTAGAGCCTGTAATTTGCTCTTATGGTTGTTGTCTAACAGGGATTGGGCTTTCCTACTAACCTTTACTCCCAAATAAGTAATAACAGTCTGTTCCCAGCCAAAACCTTCTGTATTCAGCGAACGAGTAGTTGCTGCATTTAGGGGGAACAAGGAGGACTTAGTGCAATTTAATCTGAGTCCAAAAGCTCTGCCAAATGCAGCTATTTCCTGTGTTAATGGTGCTCAATTAACCACCGGGTCCTTGATGTAGATGATTGCGTCGTCTGCATACAGTGAAATCAATTTGCTTGCCCCCACCCCCATGAAAAGGCCCCTATGTCCATGAATTCTCCACAGCCTGCTAGCCAACACTTCGATTGCAATGGCAAAGATTAATAGAGAGAGCGGGCACCCCTGTCTAGTCCCCCTCTCAAGTGCAAACAGGTCTGACCATGTGCCACCAATATTTATCTGAGCGCTGGAGCCGGCATACAGCAGCCATACTGCATTCAAGAAGTATGCAGGGACTCCCACCTGGGCCAATACCTCGAATAGGTAATCCCACTTGACATAATCAAATGCCTTTTCCATGTCCAAAAGTGCAGCGACTGCTTGCGTGGAGGGGTCAATTTGTGCCAGAATTGCGAACAGGCGCCTGAGGTTCAGTGAGGTCAACCTTCCGGGGATAAACCCTGACTGGTGCCGGTGGATTATCTGTGTGATATAAGGGAGCAGGCGGTCCACCAGTGCTTTAGCAAATATTGTTGTATCTTGATTTAACAGGGAAATCGGGGGGGGGGGGTATGAGGAGCAGTCTAATGGGTCTTTTCCTGGCTTGAGTATTAATGTTATCACTGCTTCCCGCATCCAGTAGGGAAGTATTCCTGACACCAATCCCTCCTCCCAAGACCCCAACATGTGTTGAGCTACTTCTGGACCCCATTCCTTAAATAATTCCACCGTTATACCATCTGTGCCCAGGGCCTTCGAGGTGGGAAGGGCCCTCACAGCAGTTCCTCAACCGTAAGGGGTTTCGCCAGGGCCTCTAAAGCTTCTGCGCAAAGTCTGGGAAGTGCTGCTGCCTTGATGTATTCTCTAAGCTTGTCCCTGGGTAAAGTGCCTCTCGTGGTGTATAGTGATTGATAGTAATCGCTGAATACTTCCACAATCTCATTCGGTTTCACTACCACTATCCCCTTCATTGTTTTCACTGCCGTTAGTTCCCTGCAACCTCGTTTGTGTCTGAACACTGGCGCCAGATGCCTGCCTGGCCGCCCCTCCTCCCCGTATCTATGGGCCATTGCAGGATGGGCAAAGTATTTTAACTCCCTGTCTGCCATTTCTTGGAAACAATCCAGTCCTTCCTTTAGTTTGGCAGACAAACTCTGCGAGTTCAACCTGTCCACCTCCCCTTGCCTGTGTTTTACTTTGAGTTCTGCTTCATGTAGCTGTTTACGGATAAGTTTTAGTACTCCCATTTCGGTGTACATATATCCCCCGCACAGCAGCACCTTGAACGCCACCAACAGGATTCCTTTCCGCTGCACCGATCCCAGATTCTCCTGAAAGTAGTGTTTGATCAGGCTGCGTATTTCATTCTTGAACACTATGGGCCTGATCATGACTTTGGCAGTAACGCCGGCGGGTTTCCCGCCGGTGGTAATAGCGTGAATTTTCAGTGGATTTCCCCCCAGCCAAGAGCTGCCAAAGTCCTGATTTGGCGGACCCTTAAATCCGGCGGTACTAGAGTCACCGCCGGATTTAAGGGTTACCGTCAAAGTTGTGATGAGGCCCTATGTCTAATAATGCTGCCGGTTTGAACCTCCAGTCGGGGTGAGGCAGCGTTGTATCCAAGCGTACGGTCCACAGCACCGGGGAGTGGTCTGAGAATGTTCTTGTGAGTAACTCACATCCCTCCATGCAGTGTACCTGGTAGGGGCACCCCAATATGTAATCTAGTCTGGTTGAGGTATTATGTGCTGTAGAGTGGTGCGTGAACCCCCCACTCCCAGATGTAGCAATCTCCAAATATCTCCCAGATCCAGTGCCTCCATAGCATTCGGCACTGCTTCGGCTTCCCTTGTACGCCTCCGCACCCCCCCCCGTGATCTGTCCATGCTTGGATCCAATACTACTTTGAGATCTCCCGCCCATATTATGTTAGTGTCTAAGTATTTTGGCATCTCCCAAGCAGGGTCGTTGAAAATTTCAGGATCATCCACATTTGGTCCGTAAATGTTGATTAGGGTCAACTTTGTGTGCCCCACACAGCCCAAAACGATTACATACCTCCCCTCGGGTCTATTGCAGTCTCAGTAATCCGGAACCCCAGTGACTTGTGCACCAGCGTCATCACCCCAGCAGAGTATGCTGAATATATAGTGAAATATTTGCAGTTGCCCCAGCTCTTGGCGACCCCTTCATTCCCTTTACCTTTAAGGTGGGTTTCCTGTATCATGACAACCTTTGGTTGGGCTGGTAGAACCTGTTCTGGTAGTGATGGGGGTGCGGTAGCTGTTAGGGCATCCTGTTGGACATCTGGGGATCTGGGGTCTGAGGGTAGGGAATGGTTTCCCTTCCCTGCAGAGAGATTGAAAATGCCCTTCTCTCCCACAGTTGGCACATCTTTGCGACAGGACCCCAAATAAGGGAAAGCCATTCCACACCTGTAACACTGTCTCTGCTGTCTGAGTCCAGGTTGGTAGGTCACTTTGTAGGATGTGGCCCCCCTCTCTCCTGACTGTGGGGTTGCTTGCTGGACTGCAGTGATAAGTTCTGCGCTATCCTGTTTCACAGCTGGCAAGCCCCCAATGGAAGTGGCTTGGGCAGCAACCCTCTCAAAGATTCTCATGAGCTCGCTGACTTCTACTATCGAGAGGGGCTTTTTTATCAACTGTTTCTTGAGGGTGGGTGATAAGCAACCTTCAATGATGTGCAGTCGTATGCCCTCATCAAGGGAGAATGTGTCAAACTGACACTGGGCCCCTTTGACCCTTAGGCTGGTGATGTATACATATACGGTTTCTTCAGGCTTTTGTGTGCATTGGTTGAATAGGTATCTTTCGTAGTCCCTAATCAGTTCACTGATAAGTATCTTGGCTAGGGCGGTGATCAGGGAGGCAAAATCCAGCTGGTCTGCTGCTGGAATTGTCTTGATGATTGTTTTTATTTCATTCCCAACCAGATTGATAAATACATCCCGTAGGTGCGTTGAGTCCCCCTCCCCGGAACTCCTCACAAAGTGGTAAAAGTCCTCCATCGAGTCAGTCCATCGAGGACCCTTGTCAGCTTGTGGGGTCATTGAGAATGGAAGTGGCATGCGTAGCATGGCTGATTTGGTGCTGCGCGCAGGAGGTGGCATTGTAGGGTTGCTCATTGTGGCTGGTGTGTCCTGTGAGCTTAGTAGCTGTGCCCTTGGCTGGGTTTGCTGATTTTCTGGGCCCCTTGTGTGCCTGGTGGATGTGTGTCACTCAGAACCTTCTTGAGGTGGTGGGGTGAGCCTGGGCCCCGTTTGGATGGGGTGGCTTGCTCTGGCCTTATCACTGGCACATGTTTTTTTTTTCTTTCAGAATCAACGCAGTGCAGCGTTATGACCTGGGGCCTAGTGGCAGACACGTGAAGAGTCACGGGAGGCAGGGAGGAGGAGTCAAGGTAGCTGGGTAGGCTGCGCGTGGGGCGTGGGTCCACCAATCTTTCCTTCTTTTTTCTTCTCCTTCATAGTGGTAGGCCACGGCGCTTCGTTCCATGCATGGGGCTCTGGCAGGGTGCTGCACGACTTCAGTGTGCAGCAACTCTGGTCGCTCACATGCGGGCAGCTACGGCCAACAAGATACAGGGGCTCAGGATGAGCATTCCATTCCGTCCAAGCGGGATCACCAGAGAACTTGTGTAGGAGGCACCCACCTCGTGCGGAAAAGTAGCAGGATCGCTAGTATTCAGGTGCAGGAGCTGGTGCGCGGGCTACGCGCCCTCAGACAGGAGGAAGCGGCGTGGTGGGATCACTAGCTGACAGCTGTTGGAGTGCAGTGGGATCACCCACTGGAGGGGATGGACTCCGCTCTGCTGCAAATGTACTTGTTGCCAGTTGTTACCCGGACCAAGCCTCTAAATAAATGGACGCAGAGCCGGAGGGAACTTAACAAGCACTTCATTCAACATAAACTCAGAAATGCCCGTTCCATTCACACTCCTCCCCTTGACCACCTATGTCAAACAAACACACCCCCAAACTTTGCCGCCTCTAGCTTAAAGCGGCAGAGAGAGGTAACACCATGCACATTGGGGACCTATGTGTGTTCTCACACTGTATAAACATTTACCAGGCAGCATGTTGAATAGTGGCATGTTTAACCCCCATGGACTATAAGCTAGTTTATCTACAGGGAATATTATGCCACATTTGTGGGTCGGAGGCCAGTTATCAACATCTTTTCTTGTTCTATCAACGTAACTTGCTAGGAGGCCAGTGGAGGTTTGTGTGTTGCAATTAGTCATTCTTTGCTTCTTCCATCCGCTGGTGAATTTTGGGAGAACTGATTTCTTCCTGTAACTTCTGGATGTCTTGTTCAATTGTATTAGTTACTGAATATGCTGGATTTGTCACTGAAAACTGGGTTTAGAATATCCTTTGGCTGGGTAGTTTGCACTTGAACTGGATTTAGTTGCCATTTTCAGGAACATTTATGACTATGTCTTGTGGTATCTCAAGATCATTAACCACTTAACTGCTCTAAATGCATTTATTGTTTTTAAAAACATGTCTTTATTACTCGGTTCGCATCATTACACCTTCAGACCACATTTACATCACACATCACATCAATGATACGAACCGAGTAATAAAGACATGTTTTTTAAAAAAAAATATGCATTTAGAGCAGTTAAGTGGTTAATGATCTTGAGATACAATAGATCACTGTTGAGTTTACTGTATACAATTGCAACATTGGTTGGGAAGCGGTTACAAGTCCGTCTGGCCTCAGCTTCCTCATAGCATATCTGTTCAATGCTCTGTGCTTTGCAGTCTAGTACCGTCCCCATTTATATCTCCTCTTGCACTGGAGCCTCGTCACGTGCTCTCAGATATTCCGTTATAGTACCCCATATACATTTAGGCCTGTTTTGTTGCCAACATAGGGCAGCATGGTCTCTATATGTATCACTCAACCAGATCAGGTCGCTCAACCATTTGCTCACACCAGACGGGAGGCATTAGTCCACCTCATCGGGATGCACCTACTGGCTGCTATCATACAGGTCGCTAACAGTTTGCGGTATCGCTTTGGTATCCCAGATGACCACCCAAACATGCCACACAACATTTTACATGGAACGACCTGTCCCAGCACCTCTGACATGACCCCATGCACTGCCTCCCAGTAGGGACGCAACCTAGTACACGACCACAGCACGTGTACAATATCCGCTGGGTCTGCAGTACACATTGGGGATTTAGCTGGTTAAGTGTTGTCGTACATGTGTACTCGTGCTGGCAAAATGTAAGCCCTATGGGGGGTTTTGAGTTGGAGAAATTGTAGCATGGAGCTGAAGACTCCGGTGTGTGGAATGCCGCACATCAGTGCCCACTGTTTGTCACTGAAGTTCTCCCTGGAGTCTTTCTCCCACTTACTTTTGTAACTGAGGGGGTTGCAATGTGAGTCTGCCTGTATAAACTTATATATTGTTGATATCCCCACTCTACACCCAGGAGAGTACCTGATATATTGCAGTAACAGTGTCGTTTATGCGATGTTTGGGAATGCTGGGAACCACTCCCTAAAAGCTGCTTTCATCCTGAAATACTGCAATCTGCGTTGGAGTCCGCTACCCATCTTGTGCTCTACCCCAAGACTTTTCATCGCCCCCCTCCAAGCATGCACTGTGCAGGCTACTGGGTCTATTTTGCACTTGTATGCCACCTTGCCTGAGATCAGCACTTCCTGTAGTGTGTGGGGGTGTACCGAGCTCTGTTCTATGTACACATGGGTGTCGGCGGCGCCACAGCATCCATAACCTTGCGAAGGACAGTTGGGCTGCCAAGAAGTATGCTTCTGCATCAGGTGCACCTATCGCTCCCTTCTCCCACAGTAGTGCTAGCACTTCCCAACTTATACTTGGGGCTTTCGGTTGCCAAGCCAGCTTGATCATTTGGGAGTGCACATCGCGGAGTAGCTCATTCCCGGCCATACCGGTATGTTTTGAAACATGTAGAGGAGTTTAGGGACAACTACCGTTTTAGCCACAGCCACCCTGCTCATATGTTTTTCAGTGGGAGCCTGCACCATCTATCCACGCTGGTTTGTAGAGCCTGTAATTAGCTCTTATGGTTGTTGTCTAACAGGGATTGGGCTTTCCTACTAACCTTTACTCCCAAATAAGTAATAACAGTCTGTTCCCAGCCAAAACCTTCTGTATTCAGCGAACGAGTAGTTGCTGCATTTAGGGGGAACAAGGAGGACTTAGTGCAATTTAATCTGAGTCCAAAAGCTCTGCCAAATGCAGCTATTTCCTGTGTTAATGGTGCTCAATTAACCACCGGGTCCTTGATGTAGATGATTGCGTCGTCTGCATACAGTGAAATCAATTTGCTTGCCCCCAACCCCATGAAAAGGCCCCTATGTCCATGAATTCTCCACAGCCTGCTAGCCAACACTTCGATTGCAATGGCAAAGATTAATAGAGAGAGCGGGCACCCCTGTCTAGTCCCCCTCTCAAGTGCAAACAGGTCTTACCATGTGCCACCAATATTTATCTGAGCGCTGGAGCCGGCATACAGCAGCCATACTGCATTCAAGAAGTATGCAGGGACTCCCACCTGGGCCAATACCTCGAATAGGTAATCCCACTTGACATAATCAAATGCCTTTTCCATGTCCAAAAGTGCAGCGACTGCTTGCGTGGAGGGGTCAATTTGTGCCATAATTGCAAACATGCGCCTGAGGTTCAGTGAGGTCAACCTTCCGGGGATAAACCCTGACTGGTGCCGGTGGATTATCTGTGTGATATAAGGGAGCAGGCGGTCCACCAGTGCTTTAGCAAATATTGTTGTATCTTGATTTAACGGGGAAATTGGGGGGTATGAGGAGCAGTCTAATGGGTCTTTTCCTGGCTTGAGTATTAATGTTATCACTGCTTCCCGCATCCAGTAGGGAATTATTCCTGACACCAATCCCTCCTCCCAAGACCCCAACATGTGTTGAGCTACTTCTGGACCCCATTCCTTAAATAATTCCACCGTTATACCATCTGTGCCCAGGGCCTTCGAGGTGGGAAGGGCCCTCACAGCAGTTCCTCAACCGTAAGGGGTTTCGCCAGGGCCTCTAAAGCTTCTGTGCAAAGTCTGGGAAGTGCTGCTGCCTTGATGTATTCTCTAAGCTCGTCCCCAGGTAAAGTGCCTCTCGTGGTGTATAGTGATTGATAGTAATTGCTGAATACTTCCGCAATCTCATTCGGTTTCACTACTACTATCCCCTCCATTGCTCTCACTGCCGTTAGTTCCCTGCAACCTCGTTTGTGTCTGAACACTGCCGCCAGATGCCTGCCTGGCCGCCCCTCCTCCCCGTATCTATGGGCCATTGCAGGTTGGGCAAAGTATTTTAACTCCCTGTCTGCCATTTCTTGGAAACAATCCAGTCCTTCCTTTAGTTTGGCAGACAAAGGGCCTCATTACGACCCAGGCGGTAAGTTACCGCCTGGGTCGTACCTTTACCACCATGGCGTAAACTATGTTTACGCCATGGTGGTTGGCGGACTTACCGCCCCATTCCGAGGTTGGCGGGGCGGTAAGTCCCCAATCCCCATTTACCCTTCCCCATTCCCATTTTTGCCCCATAGGGCATAATGGGAGTGGGGAAGGCGTTAATTACGCCACCGTAAATTACGGTGGAGTAATTAACAACAAGGTCCCTTAGCGCCATGGATTTTAACACCTGCTAAAAGCAGGTGTTAAATCCTCCATGGCGCTAAGGGACCTCGGAATCAGGCGGTAAGGGTCGGCGCTGTTTACGCTGCCGTAAACCCCTTACCGCCTGGGTCGTAATGAGGCCCAAACTCTGCGTGTTCAACCTGTCCACCTCCCCTTGCCTGTGTTTTACTTTGGGTTCTGCTTCATGTAGCTATTTACGGATAAGTTTTAGTACTCCCATTTCGGTGTACATATATCCCCCGCGCAGCAGCACCTTGAACGCCACCAACAGGATTCCTTTCCGCTGCACCGATCCCAGATTCTCCTGAAAGTAGTGTTTGATCAGGCTGCGTATTTCATTCTTGAACACTATGGGCCTGATCATGACTTTGGCGGTAACGCCGGCGGGTTTCCCGCCGGTGGTAATAGCGTGAATTTTCAGTGGATTTCCGCCCAGCCAAGAGCTGCCAAAGTCCTGTTTTGGCGGACCCTTAAATCCCGCGGTACTAGAGCGACCGCCGGATTTAAGGGTTACCGTCAAAGTCGTGATGAGGCCCTATGTCTAGTAATGCTGCCGGTTTGAACCTCCAGTCGGGGTGAGGCAGCGTTGTATCCAAGCGTACGGTCCACAGCACCGGGGAGTGGTCTGAGAATGTTCTTGTGAGTAACTCACATCCCTCCATGCAGTGTACCTGGTAGGAGCACCCCAATATGTAATCTAGTCTGGTTGAGGTATTATGTGCTGTAGAGTGGTGCGTGAACCCCCCACTCCCGGATGTAGCAATCTCCAAATATCTCCCAGATCCAGTGCCTCCATAGCATTCGGCACTGCTTCGGCTTCCCTTGTACGCCTCTGCACCCCCCCCCGTGATCTGTCCATGCTTGGATCCAATAGTACTTTGAGATCTCCCGCCCATATTATGTTAGTGTCTAAGTATTTTGGCATCTCCCAAGCAGGGTCGTTGAAAAATTCAGGATCATCCACATTTGGTCCGTAAATGTTGATTAGGGTCAACTTTGTGTGTCCCACACAGCCCAAAACGATTACATACCTCCCCTCGGGTCTATTGCAGTCTCAGTAATCCGGAACCCCAGTGACTTGTGCACCAGCGTCATCACCCCAGCAGAGTATGCTGAATATATAGTGAAATATTTTCAGTTGCCCCAGCTCTTGGCGACCCCTTCATTCCCTTTACCTTTAAGGTGGGTTTCCTGTATCATGACAATCTTTGCTCTGTGTCTCTCGCAATATTGTATCACATTATGGGCTTTACGCGGGTCATTCAACACCCACACATTGCAGCTTATTATTCTATATGCCATTGTTCAGGTGAGGATAAAAGAGGAGGGCATATCTGCCCCGCATTGCCAACCATACTAGAGAATGCCTAGTGGTCTGTCTGAGAAGATGTGAACCTTTTTTAAATACCCCATCCTTGCCAACTTGGCAGCGTGTCCCCTTCCCTCCCACCCTAACCCAACTTCCGCTGGTTCTGCCCCTCCTTCCACACTGCCCACCCTCAACTCGCAGTGGATAGCCCTCCCACCCCCATGACAACCCAACATATAAATCAGCATGGTCACCAGCGCGGGTGTGCTGGACACCACCATCCCATTGGCCTCCAACTCCTGAACCTCAGAGGAGGACTAACTTCAAATAAAGTATCCTAAGTGCCACAGGTCTGACTAATTACATTTCTAGCGCTGGTTTAACATGACCCATTGGGGCTCTGACTAGTGACACCACCGACTAGGATTGCCAATGTCTTTCATGCTTGTTGGTGTGTCGCACCTTTACCATCTTTAAGCGGCGGGGCACCAGTCTCTTATATTACGGTGCCAAGTGTATCATTTCGGCAGAGTTTGAAGGAATTCTCTGCACCGCCGCTGGGTCGGTTAAGAAGTGTGCCCTTCCGTCGTACTGGATCCTCAGTTTGGAGTGGTATTGCATGGAGTATTGTACCTCCCGCTCACGTAGCGCCCTCTTCGCAGCTGCAAAAGACATACAGGCCTTCTGGACGGCCAAGGTGACATCCGGGTAGAAAAATACCTTACTGTTCTCAAATGTGAGGTCGCCAAGTTCCCTTGCCCTGCTAAGTAAAGCATCTCAGTCCCGGTAGTTTAGTACTTTCGCTATCACTGGGCGCGGGTATTGACCCAGTCTCGGGGTGAGCTGTGAAATCCAGTGCGCCTTCTCAACCAGGAATTGGGAGGACAGTGCTGGTCCCTGCAGTACATTTTCTATAAAAGTCTCCATGAATACTTCCATGTTTTGCTGCGGGACAGTTTCTGGGATCAACACCACCCAAATATTATTTTTTCATGATCTTGCTTCGATGTCTTCATTTTTGTCTTTTACGGCCCTTACTTCCCTTCGCAGCTCTTGTACCACCTGCACAGTTTCATTGCTGGTGTCCTCTAGAACGTTGACTCTTGTTTCCGGAGGTTCTACTGCGCTCTTTGTCTAGGCGCTCCTGCATCCTGTCCACCTTATATGTTAGGCCGTCCATTTTTGTGTTGATGGCAACAAATCCGGAGCCCATTTCTGAGAGAACCAGGCTCTGTTCCGAGGCCGGGGGGTCCCCGCTTGATCCTGCCACTGCCCCTGAAGGGGATGCAGTAGCCGCCATTGTAGGATTTCCAGGTGTAGTTACTTGGATGTCTTTATTTTTTCGCAACCCTTCATTCAGTGTAAATGGTAGGCTGGTTTGCTTCTCGCCCCCCTTCACCATAAAGTCTCTGCGTGTCACTTTCCTCCCAGGCTCTAGGCCCATCACTTGACTCGGGAGTGTGCGGTCGGTTCTGTCTTCAGTGTCCTGTTCCGCACCCCGGTTGTTAGCGCGGCTGATTTGAGTCCACACACCACTGTGATGCTGCTGCCCTCCACTCAGCTGGCTGCAGCGGGGTTTTTTTGCTCCCCTTAAGACCAGATCATCCTTTGACTTTCCCCCCAGTGCCCCATTCTTCGCTATGCACTACCTTCTCTTGCAGTCAAGCTTTCAATTGATCAGTTTTGCCAAACCCTGGTGTGGATGATCCCCCCTCCTCTCCTACCTTGCTATGGGCTATTCAGTATGCCTTTGTTGCCCTTCCCAGCAGTTTAATCGCCTATCTGGTGCTCCGTTATCCTCCCTTGCCTCTGTTGTGCTGGTTGTGAGGGGTCCTACGATTCCGTATGCACATCACAGAATATGGAGTCTGCACCTGTCATGGATTGCCTTTCATTCGTAGACTGTGTAGTTATTTCCCTGTTCCTGTGGTTTGGTCTGCCATAGTTTTCCGAGGGATGGCAGAAGGGGGGTAATCCCATAGCTCCCCGGGGCTGTGGCAGATATTCTGACTTGCTTGTGTAGGTCTGGATACCAGCATCAGTGGTCAGCGTGGGCTGCTCCACTCCCGGTCCTATGCGTCACCTCTTCCCCCTCGACAAAGTGGATATTTCGCCTGGCTGGAGTTTCTGGACCCTCCCCCACCGGCCTCAGCAGATCGAGCAGACCGCACAGGGATTCCCTGAGGTTATGGGCACTGGCTCTATTGTCTCGGTTGGCCACTGTTCCCGGCCGCGCGCCTCGAGCCTCCCGGCTCTGGTTCCCAGCTCCGCCTCTCAGGGCACCCTCTGCCTCTCCAATTCAGGTTCCTCAAGGGCACTTGCAGCTCAAGTTGTCCCGGGCTGCACGTCGCGTGTGGTGGTGTCTGCAACTCGGCCCCCTGGGTTTCGCCCGCCAAGCCATGCACAGGCACTCGGCGAAAACATGCGCGGAGCTGTGCTCTTGGCCTTCCTTCACCAGCTATCCACTTCACTGCGATAGTGCTTCTGGGCCAACGATCACCACCAGACTTGGTTCTCCGCTCCCTCAGTTTTTCTGGCGCCCTTCACTGTAGTTTAGGCTGGTTTTGACCCAGATGGGTTAAGTGTTAGCCTCCTCTCTTACAAAGCATTCTGGGAGCTCACGAGATGCTGCCATCTTGGTCATGGGCTCTCTAGCGCCCCCAAGGCCTATTTATACATCCCATCAAAATGGTCTTGTTTTACCTATAGACATGTGATAAGTTACTATGTATGCTTTTAAGCTGTGCCAAAACAACACAGTAGTAGTTTCTATCTCTCATGTGTATGGTAGTCATTTTCCTAGCAGCGTGGGACTTTTGGCTCTTGTGAGGACCAGAACAGAAGGGTTAAATAGCCAATGTAAATCTCACTGGTGTCCACCGCATCACTCCAATTTTCTGTCACTAGTGTCACATCAGGGTTCAAAATTGCTGGGAGCTACTTTTGTTTCAGCAGACTATTTGGTGCCTTAAAAACATGCATATGTGACATTAACCTTGAATGTTTAAGAATGGAAATAAAGAATTAGCACACATTTAAAAAATAATTGAGCAAAAGGTTAAGGTGTGCATCTCAAGTTGAAGTTAGATTTGCAATGAGCTGCATACTCACTAGTGGTTCCAGAGAGGTAACTCTTGCCTACACAGTGAAGCCTGACAGGCAGGAGCTGGTTTCAGCTCTTGCTCATTGAATCTTAATTTCCAACCCTGCACATGCTCACCCAGTGCTGCATTTAATGTATAGTGATCGAGCATAATTATCCTACCTAAATGTTCCAGCTGAAGCTGAGTAATGCACCTCTTTTTTTTTGCATATCACCACTTTTTACACATAGCTCCTGGTCACTCCGACTGCTCTTAACAGCCAGTAATATAGCTCATCAGGTTGAGAGCTTGCTCCTGCGAACTGTGTCTGATCTGTGGGTCACAGGTTGGAATTCCGGCAAGGCCAACTCCACCTTTCATCGTTCTGAGGTCGATAAATGCATACCAACTTCGGTTCGGTTATAATTGCATATAAAATATGTTCAATGTACAACACTACTGTCCCAATAAAGGCCTCATTGTCACTCGGCGGGATCCATTGCTGCTATATCCACCATATAAACAACATATCATTATTAAAAAGTAAACCCGCACCAATATAGCCATGTGTGTGCCTGACACAGGAGGGAACATGAATGAATGTATACGCATGACAGACAAGAGATGCAGCTGTAAGGGCACCTTTAAAATAACACCACTCTATGGTAATCTGCCATCAGTCCAGGCAAGATGTATAAGGTTTTATACAAAAAGCAAAAGAAAACAGGGGAGTGACGTCATTTTCAATCAGAGGACACTTACTTAAGAGTGAAGAATATACAGTGCTGGTTTTGGGATTTACAAGGTCCTCTGTTGACAAAGTTGTCTGTGTCTTTTACTTTGCATAATGTATTATCCACAGCAAAAAATGACCGCACAGCAAATGGCATAACAGGGAGTGGCATCCGTCTTTGACTCTTAAGAGCTTCATGGGAAATTATATTATACGATGTTGCCTTGAGAAAGTCAAGAGAAAAATACATATGTGATGTGCAATATGTGAATGGTGTGTATTATTATAATTATCGAGCAATACTAACTGTGTATTATTATAATTATCGAGCAATACTAACTGTGAGGCTATTTTGAATAGCCTCCAGCAGGGGTCTGCAACTTTTGTCTTTGCATAGATTTTAGACTATGGGCCTCACCATGAGTTGGCCGGTAGCCCTAAAATGCGGCGGTAACAGTGTTACTACATTTACCGATCTGCCCAATCTCGAGGCTGGCGTGGTAATCCCAGCTCAGAGCTGGGGATAAACATGGCAGAAAAATGCCAATTTGTGGCATAATGATCACTGTCGGTATTACCGCGTAGTAATTGTGCTGAAAATTTCCCGGGACCCAATGGGGAATAGGGAGTAACGGTTAGAGCCCAACTCATGATCGGGTGGGGGGGGGGAATGACACAAATAAAGTTGGGCGGTATCCCACCAAGGATACCGCCCAACTCGTGATGAGGCCCTATGACTCCAATGCTCCCTCATCATTCATTATGCTAGCTAAGACTGATGGGGTTGTAGTGCAAAACATCTGGAGAATAAAAGGTTGCACATACCTGGCCTAGAGTATTTACAGAAACACTTGTAAGAGCTACTTCTTTGGACAGACATTGCACAGTGAGATAAAGTTAGATTCCCGGGATCACACTATTCAGTCAAGTAGAGATCTTCGGATTTGAGATCAGTCTGTAATGTAGACTCTGGAAAACATATCTTCTCAGGTTTAATTGGTAGAAATTAGTGATAATATTTAGCTATTAAGGAAACTCTATGTTATAGAGCCGATGTAACAAAACATGACAAATACACAAATCTACATTTAAATATATCAAGCAATAGAGTATGAATTTACCCATCTTGAGTGGGACATACAAGAATGCAAACTAAGGTGAGCCGAATGCATTTCTCTGGGTTCTTCAGATCTACCTTAAAGACTCAGATATACAACAAAAGATACTGTGTGATAAAGGTCTATTTACAATATTTGCAAAATACATTTTTTGTATGGTCAATTAGGAGAAAAGGGGGGTGGAGCCAAGGATGCCTCTGCCTGAGGTGCAGTGTGGTTTAAGACCGGCCCTGCATGCTTCTATTGTGCTAGCAGCAGTTATTAGCAAATTAAACTGTGACTTCATTGGCAGGGGTGGGCTGGGATAACACCACCAATCCAGGCAATGTAACACTGCAGCTCTATAATGAATGCCATTCCTTATTTCCCTCCACAGGTATATGGGTCCCTAGAGGTGGGCAAAGGGGGGCAAGTGCCACCCATTGGCTGATTTCCCCCCCTAATTGGTGCCCCTCCCCCCAGCAATTAACTCTTTCCAGGAGTCGTAAAGATGCTCCTTTGCTCACCATCATTTGAGCGTTTGCTGATTTTGTTTGCTTAGCCTGTGTTCTTTCTTCTGGCCTGAAACGGATACCACAGGAATAAACGGCCCATGAATATCACTGGGGTGGGGGCCATCACTGTTAAAATCAGGCTATCAACATGCTGGGCTAATTTTTGTTTTCCAAATGTGCAGCTTACACTTTTCTAGAAGAAAAAACAAAAAAGATGTTTCCAAACTGAAACACGTTCCTTAAACTTACATTCACTGGTTTTCTTCAAAATTAGTTTTTATTTTTGCCACATGGTGGGTGTGTTGTGGGTTTTAATAAAAGCCCCCAAACCAACAGAACGGAAGAGCCCACTAGGAAAATGACATGCCAGCATTCAGGAACCTGCATGCTGAAAAATTGGCTATTTAGGCAGACTACGTGGGTGTCTTTCTGCAGTTGAAATCCAGAAAAAGCTAAAACAAAAATGTAATCAGCGTGCAGATTGGGAAAGCACATCACATTGCTGGCTCTGAAAAAAATGCAGCATTTTTCACTGAAACTGTCACCCATCACCCATTTATTAATGACTGAAAGGAACAGCCATGTACTTTCAGCTGTCATCTTTAATACATTACCAATGCTGTGTGTAAAGAAAGAAGAAATCCATTGATGCAAAGACAAAGTGAACACTGATCAGTAAAACACACTGTTAGTCAAAGAATAAAGGCTGATGTTAGAGCCCCTCTTTTGGCAGTTCATCTGAAGACCTCACACGAGTAATGAGAAGAACAGATCATTGGACCCTGGCTGAAGGCACAGTCTGCCTTACATCTTCTTCCAGTGAAGGAAGGCCAGGATCTCTGAGAGTGAAGCAAGATCCCACCCCTGAACATCTCCCAGGCAACAGATAGAGATACCGAATCCAGAGGACCTCCAGCAGCTCTAGCACTGATACCCAGCCAGCACAAAGCATGCCCTGCTAGGCTCTGCAGCAAGCTTCCTAGGTGGGATGTGCCAGAGAGTCTCTGAACCAAACCAAGGACCAGGCAGCTGCATGCAACACTCTTCTCAGATTTGGGCCGCCTGCCTTAAAGGATGATACAAGCCCAGTGAGGAAGCTCAGAGAAATGCCTGGATGATCATATACCGACGTCCGCCTTAAATGACATTTTATAGCCAATTGACCCCCTCAAGCTGCAACCGACTGCACCTTTGACTGTTGTTATGGCACAGTCACTAAGGCCTTTACAGCTGAGGGAGTTCCCCTCCGCTGGCTTGAACTGTTAAAGGAAAACGTGGTTTTCGTTTGACAGTTCTGTTCCTCAGCCTTGTTTATCCAATGAGACATGCAGAGAAAAGAGCATTTTGATTCCCCAACTTGCATGGCCCATTCAGGATGCTGGCTGAGGAAATGCATTTTTGTATGTGCAATGGGAGGCACTCCTGTGCCTCGTCGCACATACAAAAGGAGCAGGCTACTTCGTCATCAGCGCTCCAGTTCTTGCGCGCATGTGGACGAACCAGCGCTCTTTGCTTCCTGGTTCCTGTTCATGGTAGCTGGACTGCTGGGAGGAAATATCAGGACCGGGGCAGAAGGTATGTTAATTTTATTATTCTTTTTAACTCTATTTTAAAGAGAGCTACATCAGAACAGAGCATTACAGATTCAGCAGCAAGTTTCAACCAATGCAACATGTTAATATTGAAAGCACATCAAACATTGTCTTACTGAGACCACCAAGGGACGCAGGAGAAATGACCGCCTAAGCAGAGAGCTCCATCGGAACCCCTCAGTGCCAGCAAAGAACCTTGGCTTGCCCAGCCTGCTCACCGTTCTAACAGCACCAAACTGTAGAAGAAAGCGGGGAAAATCTGCAGCTCAACTCACAGAGGGAACCAGCAACAGGAACACTGGTAAAGCGGCTGGCGTAGTGATGCCCTTCCCCCCTGCTAAGGCTCCGACCCGTCCTGCCTCGTGGTCCAGGCCGTTGGGGCTATTACCCGCAGCCAACGAGTGAAGCACCCACAGTAATCGACCTTGTCGTGCTGGACCCGAGCCGGAGTCAGCATACCCCCCTCGACCAGCTTGGATTAAACAACAGTACCGCCCGGCCGGTGTAGAGGAGAGCGGGACGGACTGGCAACCCACCTCTGATTGGTTGGGTGCGAGGCGGCGGAGCGACCAGGGCTCCTGGGACAGTGAGGGGGACTGTGGGTTGGACCGCACCACCGAGGCACCCCGCACCCCCCCTCTGTCACGGTCAGAGCAAAATCTCTGGTGGAGGGGAGATCCTACGACAGCCGACATCAGCTCCCTGCGTCACCAGGATCCGGGGAAGACTTGCACCGCAGGCTCCAAGAGGCTACCCTTGCAGCGCCTTAGTACAACGGAGGACCCCGGCTGCTGGAGAGAGACAGGTGATGAGAGGGGGCACAGATCTTGCGGGCAGCCCTTCCTCGCATGTCCTACACCACTGCCTTCAATCGCCGGAGGCATTGCAGCCCGCCGAGGGGGCCCCTCAGCCCCTCCACCTCCCTTCCACCCTTGAAGCGGCCGTTAGGCCAGGTGCGCTCCGCCGGGCCTGGTGAGGCATGGATCTTGCCCCTGAGTCCCCTGGGGATGGGATCTCTGGCCCCCCTGAATTGTCAACCCCTGAGTGGAGAGTAGTGCACCATCCTGCCATCCCCCCCACATTGCAGTGTATGGAGAGCTATGACCCCGCGCTCCCTCCCCCCCCATTGTAGCAGGGGTGCCGACCCGCTTGTATGAACAGAAGGGGGCGGCTGCACAGACAAGTCCCCTGGGCTCATGGACCTCTTGCAGACTGTCCTGCTTTTCGTGAGCCACCTCAGATTCAGTGCGATGCATCCAGACTCCACTCATCCCCAGAATAGGGGGTGAGACACGACCATACAGGGCAGAGGGGCCTGCCGAACACTCACATCCTGCCAACATCATCAACCTCCAGTCGCCTGCCCCACATTAACTCGGCCTCTACTGCCCCATAGACCTGGGGGACCCCCAGCTCTGCTAACAAGGCATACAATCAACACCCTGGGAACTCCACTCGTGGGGCAACTAAATCAGGATCCTTGGTTTTTGGCTGTTCAGGAGGCAGTCATAAATTGAGTGTCAGAAGCGTGACCACTGCAAGCAGCCTCTCTACTGCCACCACGCTGCCCTGGCCCCCCGTGCCTCTGCTGACACCTAGCAATCAGCATTCGATACGGCATACCTCCCGCCTCCCTTCCCTTCTGGTCAATGTCGTGTCTAAGCCTGGGGGTCCTTGTGGACTCCCACAGTGAACCCGCTTACCCAGTAAAGGTGCACCATGTGCTGCTTTGAAAAAACTTGCCAGGCCTGAGTGACTCGGGGTGGGGAGGCTCGCCCCGTTACCTCCATTACTGCCCACCCTGAAACTGCCTGTGGCAACCTCAACCCTGCTTCTTGCACCCCTGGGGGACGTGTTCTAGGAGAGAGGGCCCAACCCACAGGGACATTTCTCTTACAAAGTGCCTGGCAAGGGTCAGTGATAGACATTCATTGCGGATGGCTGGAGGGGCCCATCACAACTTCGTATCCGGCTCCCCCCTCCTCAGCGCTGGACAGCGCCGAAGTTAGTTAGATACCCAGATCCAACTATGTTGCAGATGCCATCAAGCGGACAGTAACCACATAGCCTTACTTGCTCGGCAAAGAAAGATCTGGCAGGTCTGGCGGAGACCCAGCAATCTTGCAACAAGCGCCAAGCACATGCAGAGTGGGGTCAAGCTTCTAACTATCCAAAAACTGCAGGAATTTCATCGCTTCCAATCAACAATGTCAGCCTCTCAGCCCCAGGAGACTCCCCTGATTCCAGGAGGGGACCACAAAACTTCAACCAAAGCTGACATCCGCCTTATCCTCGATGAAATCCGAGCGTTCAGGACCAGCATGACCTCGACAGTGTCGGCCCTCCAGGAAAAAGTCCATAGAATTGAGGACAAGGTGGAAGCTTTGGAAAACAACCAGCAATCAGCGGACCTGATAGAGATGAGGACGGAGGATCGACTGCAGGACCTGTAACGGAGAAATCTGGACCTGGAAGCAAATATTTAGAAAACAGGGAGAGAAGAGCTAATATTCAGATTCAGGGCCTCAATGAACCCCTCAATGAAACCCCACCCTCGCTCGAGAGAGGAGTGAAAGCATTAAAAGCAAATATACTTCCCTCACCAATTACTCCGGAGCTGGTGTTTGAGAGAGTCCATGGCGCATGTGGCCCCCCGGGTGGCCCCCGATCGGTCTTAGCGAAATGCCACTACTACGCACACAAGGCAGAAATAGTCAGGCTCGCTAGAGAACAGGAATCCATTGACTTTGAAGACTCGAAAGTGCAAATCTACCATGACCTCTCAGCTGAAACTCTGGCGAAGAGAAGAGCATGTAAACCCCTAAAATCCTGGATCAGGGAGCGAAATCTACTCTACAGATGGCGCCACCCCTTTGCACTCAACTTCACCTGCGTCGATGACGAATATTGAGTGATCCCAAAGGAAGAGGCTTCTAATGTGCTCTGGGGCAAGCAAGCTGGAAAAACACCCACTGAGGGCGAGGACGATGTTCCCTCCTCATCATAACCCAGCAGAAAGCCATCCGGCCCCTGGACGCAAAGAGGATGTGCAAAGCATGGAAGAAAATTTGCGAAACTGAACACCCTCTGACAGAGGAAACCAGCGATCCACTCATTGCATATTTGGTGCATTCTGGCTGGGGCAACTTGTCGGCAATAAAGGGAACCCGGGCGGGAGGCCACTCCTCCCTCCAGTCCCATAAGCTCTATCAAATAGTCCCCTCCAGATACACTAGACCAGCTATGTTGAACAGCAACTAAGCCAGGCTGGGCACACCACAATGCAGTCTTCAAGCGAACCCACCAATCCAGTGTAGCAGAAATGCTGATTCAAGCTCTTGCTTCTAGGGCTCACCCATTGAGTGGCCCCACGTTCACAAAGAGGGCGTCACGAACATTCAGAGAATTCCTTTTTCCTCTTCTTTCTTCTTTTAGGATCTCATGGTCCTGGTTCTGTACCTATTCTCTTTCTTCAAACTTTGGGGGGCGCGGGAGGGGAGGCGGGTTGTCCAGGTCCACACAAGTTATTGATATCATTCAGGGACAGCACATGCACTCGCTAACAACTTCCTTACACGCAGCATGCGTCCCAGCAATAACATACCAAACACAAACATGCTGCACTGTGCTAGGAAAGCACAACGTGGGTCTGAGGCACTACCCACTCGCTTACGCGAAGGGAGCTTTGCAAACTCAGCCCCAGTCACAGCACACCCCACAAAGCCTAGATGGCGGTTGATTACGTCCATATAGGGATGCTGAATGTTAAGGGCCTTAACTCACCACAAAAGAGGTCCATGTCATTCCGAATCTTCCAGCAAGCACACCTGGACATCCTCTTTGTCCAAGAGACTAAATTTAAGCGTGCAGCAGAATTCGCTGTTAGAGGCAGGAATATTGGAGGGGCCTTGTGTGCATCCAGCCCAGTCAAGAAAGGAGGGGTGGGCATTATATATCGCACCTCCCATGAGCTTCAAGATCACCAGACCCAGAGGGATACGGGGGGCAGGTTCCTGGTGGTCCATGGCTCCATGAGATCCATGACAATAACTCTATACGCCTCATACACCCCCAATGCACAGCAATTGTCCTACTGTAGCGATCTTCTTTCGCATCTAGATGTGGGGATAACGGGTGCTCTAATATGCAGGGGGATTTTAACCCTGTAGCTAACCCAGATCTGGACTGGAAATCATACAGGGATGGGGCTCGCCTACCTGCAGATAGGAGGGGCCTTCAGAACCTTTTTGCCAAGCACCCGTCAGATAAGTCCTACACCTTCTACTCCCCGCCACAACTCACCCACTCCCAAATTGACTATATTTTTCTAGAAGGAGTTCTGGAACACCATTTGAGAAATGCTACAATAGACATAGTTGGGTGGTCGGACCATGACATGGTCAGTGTTGACCTGGACTTAGGACCCGGAAAGCACATAGAAAAGAGATGGGTATGCAATGACACCTTATTAAAAGACAAGCCTTTCAGGGACTCCCTGGATGAGGAGGTACGGGACTTTTTCACGGGAAAAAATACAGAGGGAATCTTCCTAAACACAATCTGTGAAGCCTCTGAGGCACCAATTAGAGGCTTACTAATCACCCAGGGTAAAGCAGTTAAGCGCCTGAAAACACTGAGGGAATTCCACATTAAACAAGAGATAAAAAAACAGTGAGGAAGCGGGAAAGACTCTGGGGAATGACACTCCAGAAATCAGGGCAAAAATAGGTACCCTCCGGCAGGGAAAAGCACTCACTCACCTACGATACATGAAACAGAGGTATTTCAAAAGGGGAGACAAAGCTCATACCTTATAAGCGGCCAAACTTTGCAAACAGAGAGCAGATAGAGCAGTCCTCAAACTTAACTCCCCCTCAGGCCTCACTCTGACAGACCCCACAGCCATCACTGAGTGTTTCACTGAATATTACAAGTGGATCTATGCCACGGAAGTCTCCCCCCATTCACTCGACACTGCCGACTCTCTCCCGACATCACATTCCCTCCCATCCAGCATCTAGACCAAGAGAAATTAAATGCACCTATCACCCCCGGAGAGGTGGTCCGAGCTATTTCGCACCTGAAGGCGGGGTCGGCGCCTGGCGCCGACGGGTACACTCCGGGATTCTATAAGAGGATGAAAGGGGCGCTCTGCCCATTCCTAGCACTCCTATATAACAACATCATGACCACCGGAGCAGCCCCTCCGTCCTTCACAGAAGCAAGAATCATAGTCACACCCAAGGAGGGCAGAAACAAACTAGGCTCTTATACACCCATTTCTTTGCTCCATGTTGATGCGAAAATGTACACAAGCATCCTAGCAAACAGGCTCAATGCAGTTCTTCCCCAGTTGATTCACGGCGACAAGGTCGGGTATGTCAGGGAAAGGCAGGGGGCTGACAACATCAGCAAAACACTGGACTTGATGGCTTCCGATCGCCCCCAAGACATTAACCCCACCCTGATTTCAGTCGACGCCGAAAAGGCCTGCGACCGAGTTGAATGGCGCTACATGATTCAGGTACTGCGGAGGGTGGGCCTGTGCCCGGACAGGGTACGGGGTGCGCAGTTTCTGTATAGCAACACGCGGGCAAATGTGGTCAACAGGGTGGCTTTGTCACAATTCACCTTAACGAGAGGCACCAGACAAAGCTGTCCTCTTCCCCCCCCTAGTTTTTATCCTAGTCATGGACGCCCTGGCCCAAAACATCAGAAACAACACCAGAATTAAGGGGTTAATAGGAGGTGCCATAGAGTATAAGCTAGCACTATTCGCGGATGATGTTTTGGTTTATGTGACCCATCCAGAACAGTCCATCCGGCATTGCTGGAAAAGATGGAAGAGTACAGGGCCCATTCGGGGTTCCGTATCAATCGCGAAAAGACTGTTGCCCTCCCCCTTAAGGATGGCACTCCCAAAACAGCGGCGGACCCCTCGAATTGGGGCCTCAAAACTGCACAGAGTAGTATTCAGTCGTTAGGATTAACTATAACCAAGCACCTCGACGGACACCACCAAGCTAATTACGCACCGCTTTGGGCAACCACTCAGCTAGACGTTGAGCGCTGGAGTAGACTAAACCTCTCCTGGGCGCGAAGGTTAACTACCATCAAAATGAATGTGCTCCTGCACTTCCTGTTCCTCTTCCAGTCTCTCTCCACACTGCTGCCAGACTCATTCCTTGCCACTGCAAAAATAATAATTCTTAGCCTGCCTCTGGGAAAAGAAAAGACACCGGATTTCCCATAGTACCTTAATCCTTCCCAAGGGGGGGCTGGCCTACCCTGACTTGGGTGAATACTACAAAGCTTTGCAGTTGCGGGTATTAGTCGAACATATTCGGGAGACTCCGCATAAACACTGGATTCAATTGGGAAACTGCCTCTTGTCCCCTGTCACTCTGGGAGAATGGTTGTGGGTTCCCCCCGAGGTATACCGTGCAGGGTACGAGAGCACCTAGTGCAGCTGGGGCTGTGGACCATATGGAATGAGAAGAACCTGGAAACGGCGGGCATTACAACATGGCCTTCACCCCTTAGATGCATTTGGGCCCCTCCCATCAGAGATGGTATTGTTGACCCCGGTCGCTTCCAACCACAATATGAGCAGGGCCTGGTCAGGGCGGGCCAATTATGAAGGGAGGGTGTCTTCTTGACTAGACTAGAAAGTGTCCAGCAGGGACTAGCTATTAACCCCCTCCCACATTGGCAGCTTAAGGGAGTCCTCACGGACAATAAGTGGAATTGCCAGCTACAACGCCCCCTCACAACATCTGAGTCCATATTGGACACGCACAAGGTCACGAAAGGCCTCATAGCGAAAATGTATAGAGCCCTTTTGGAAAGAGGCCACATACCTCCTCCACACACCAAGGCTAAGTGGCACTCAGCATTTGAATGGGTAGCTAGCCTAGAGGGATGGCGGGAATCCACAGGGCAGTCTGGAAATCCTCTATAGCAATGCAATACAAGATGCAGTGCAGTGGCATCTAACCCCCCAATGTCTGTCCAAAATGTTCCCCACTGCCTCCCCGTATTGCTGGAGGGGTTGCGCTCAAGTGTGCTCGTAATGGCATCAGTGGTGGAGCTGCCCCCAGATTCCCCACATGGAAAGAGGTCATGGCCTGGATCCATCGGATAGAGGATATACACAGGGAGCTCACCCCCCTCTTGGTCCTGTTTGGGGTAGAATACACAGGTGAGCAATACCAGATCCTCCCACACATGCCTAAAAACCTGCTTTTAGCTGTGCTAGTGTGCATCACCATAAAATAGAAAGTGAGCCTTCCCCCTACACAAGCAAATTGGCTGCGCAAAGCCAGAGATATTTATGACATGGAAAGTCTCAGCGCTGGTGGCAGAATCCCACTCGCACATAGACGCTCTTGGACTATTACATGGAGGTTAACCTGACATCATGTCCCCCCTCACTAACTTATCACTCAGCCCTTATGGCCACCGGATTACCTGCATTGTTTATCGCTGCTTTCATGATATTCGCAAAGTGTCCCTGAGGCTGTTACTCTGGCAACCCTGGGACCTTAGTCCCACAGACCTGGACACGGGGGCGGGGGTGGGGGCTCTTCATCGGATGCGGGGAGGGAGGTCAATTCCCCGCAGCCATCTTCCTTGTTCTGATTTTCCCTCTTTCTCTTTTTCACTCTACCTTTTTATTTTACTAACATTTTAAAAAAATCCAATATTGATGATTTTTTCATGATGTTGTAATGTAATCTAGAATTACAAAGTTTGTGCATATTTCGCAAGATCTCAATAACAACAATTTTTAAAGAAAAATTGTCTTACTGTGCAAGGTGTTGTCGGGGTATGAAGTTGTTATCCGATACAATGTTACATAAGTAACTTCTAAACACAGCCCGGATATCCTTGCAGCGGCATGTTGACAATACAGTTAACACAAATTGTTCTTCACTTTCATTTACCATTGTAAGGTCTCTAAGGAAGTTTTCCTTACAAGGTGTATTGACAGATTTCCAGCACTTTAATATACAGCGTTTTGCAACTAGACATGCTCCATTAAAAAGTCGGCCAGTGGTCTCTGCCGCCTTGCCAATATCTCCAAATAGGTATTTCAGTGGAGAAGAGGATTCAGGGATAGATGTAATTTCCTCCAGGACTTCTGCGACCTCGCCCCAGAACATTGCCACTGAGGGGAAGTACCAGTGCATATGATATGCGCCTGCATCTGGTGAATCACATTTCAGACACTTCCCCATGCAGCCCTCCACAAATTTAGACAGTTTAGCTGGGGTGTAATGTAGCTGATTAAGTATTTTAAATTGAATTAATTGCAGCCCGGAGTTTAAGGAAACAGATCTAGTAAGCGAACATCATCTGAGCCATTTTTCATCACTCAGTGTGGCGCCTAGGTCTCGTTTCCAGGTCTCTTTCATAGTGTTATAAGAGGTTGAGTGTGATTGAACTAGAATGTACAAAGTCAAGACCCCTTTTCTCCGCCCATCAGTCGCTGTTATAGTCCTTGTGCATTCATGTGTAGGGGGCTCTGCAGGGAATGTTGGCCACTTAGATGCAAACGTGGCTCTTATGCGATGAAAATGAAATTGTTTGAGTTGCCCGCCTCCCACTGCGTCCACGCAATCCTTCAGTTCGATGTAAACACCCTCCGGAAACATATCTCGCATTTTAAATTGTTTAGTCGATCCCACAGCTTTTGCAGGGCTTTATCAAATGTGGTGGGTGATACTGGGGAAGTTCCACAGTGGGATTTCTGTGTCATATAGGATCTCCAGTCCAATCCTTTTGTATATTTTGGACCATGCGTGCACGGTGGTACTCACGGGGTCAAATTTACACAAGTCTTTATGATTGGAACCAAAGATGACTGACCGAATATCGGATTCTAGCAGTCTTCCCACCCCATACAAACGTGGTGACTAGTGATTGAAGTTTTCTAAAGTAAGTTTTACCGGGCCAAATAGGTATGTTGCCAAAACAGTAAAGTAGCTTGTGGAGAACTATCATTTTAAGGAGAGCCACTCGGCCCCATAGAGAAATAGGGCATTTGGTCCATGGTTGTAGTTTAGTGGTTAGTGTCTGTAAAAGTTCCTCATGATTATCCATGTCTAGTGTACGTTTGTCACTGGATACCCCCAACACCTAAATAACAGACCCGGATAGAAGACCACTTGAACCCACCCATGTCAGACAAATCTTGGGTAGCTGGAGTTAAAGGGAACAGTTCAGACTTGGAGACATTCAATTTGTACCCAGAGTATTCGGCGAACTTATGAATATCAGCCATAATTGGCCCCAGGTTAGCTTTAGGGTTACGATATACAACAAAGTGTCATCTGCGTAGAGGGATATTAATTGTGGGGGTTCTGTCATTCTGATGCCCCTATGTATGTGGTGTTGCCGGACAAACTCCATGGGTTCAATCGTAAGGGCGAACAATATGGGGGAAAAGGGACAGCCCTATGTGGTTCCTCTGGCTAGGGTGAAGAGAGAAGAGATGGTACGGTTGGTGAGGACACGCACTTCTGGGTTGGTGTAGAGCAGCCGGACGCATTTAAGGAAATATTTACTCAGGCCAAACTGTTCAAGCACTTAGAATAAATAGGACCAGGCATCTAGGGCTGCAACTGCTGCATTGGCCTTTGGCTTGATCTGGGCCATCGCTCCAAAGAGCCGTCGCAGGTTTAAGGCCATGGATCGGGTGGGGCTAAAGCCTGCCTGGTCCGGGTGGACCAGGGAAGGCATGTGTGGTAGGAACCTGGTTGCAAGTATTTTGGCAAAAATCTTGGCATCAGTGTAGATCAGGGAGAGGTGCATGGATGCAGGGAGTGTGCCCCGTTCCATTGCCGCCTCCCATACTTTTAGTAGCATAGGGGCCATCTTGTCGTGGTAATCCTTGTATAGTTCCATGCACAGGCCATCTGACCCGGGATCTTTAAAGGATGTTAATGCCTTTATGGCGACAGTGATTTCATCTAGTGTTATGGGTATGTCTAATGAAGAACGGGCTTCAGGGACAAGAGTTGGGAGTCCAAGACCCCGCAGGTAATCAGTTATATCGTCTATGGATTTGGTGCCACGGTTGGAGTATGGGGTTTTATAAAATTCAACAAACGCAGCATTAATGTCCACCTCCTGGTTTACCACCTCACCCAGTGAAGTTTGAATGCTAGCGATTGGATTTCGGTAGCCTTCTGCTTTAAGCATGTTAGCTAGGAATTTGCATCCAGCTTGCACAGTATTGTGTGATAGAATTCTGGGTCATCTGTATTTGGCCCATACGTGTTTACAATTACCATAGTACGGCTGGCTACAACTCCCCATACCAGTAGAAATCTGCCATGGACATCTATTGTGCAGTATTTGTATTTGTATTAGTATTTGTATTTGTATTTTGTTTATTTATATAGCGTACCTGGCCGAAAGGTATCTGGGCGCATATCATAAATTACGTGTTACAGATAAAGGTGGTTTACAGACATATCATATATGAACATACAGTACAGTAAGATATGTTTACAGGCATATAAAAGGTAATAGTACAGAAAGGTATGTAGAGGCATGATAAATATTGTACAGAGTGATATGTGAATGGGCTAAGATGGAATGATGTTTAACAGTTACATACAAGTAGGATACAGGGTCCAGTCCCAAAGCGGATCAGACATAAGAAGCAACAAGGTATAGTGACAGGATGTCTCAAATGTCTTGAGCTGTGAGCCACGGTTTGGTTTTGCACTTGAAGGTGTGGAAAAATGGCTCAGCTCTGATATGGTTCGGTAGGGTATTCCATAGTTTAGTAGCTAGGACGGGGAAGCTCACCCCGCCAGCTTTCTGCAGCTTAAATCTAGGAAGGGAGAGGCTATGAACTTGGGCAGATCTAAGACGTTGAGTACCAGTGTGAGGGGTAAGTCGGTTTGCCAAGTAGGGAGGGACCTGATTCGCTAGGCACTTGTGAGTGGGGGTGAGCGTTTTCAGTGAGATTATTTGTGCAACAGAGAGCAAACGTAGATTGCATCTATGGTCAGAGATGTGCTGATTTCTAGGAATATTTACAGCAGCTCTAATGGCATTGTTCTGAATGACTTGTAGTTTATTTAGATTACTCTGGCTGGTCCCTCGGTACAAGGCAGTGCAATAGTCAATCCAGGACATAAGAGTTCTGGCCAAGGAGATACAATTAGCCATGGTTAGGAAGGGTCTGCACGCTGTAATAAGTTTGCAAGTATAGGCAGATGCTGATCTGACAGCATTGGTTTGTCTGGACAGCGATAAAGTAGAATCAAGGTATATTCCTAAGAACAAGAAATTCATGACAGCAAAGGAACTCAAGATAGTGAAGCAAACTTGCAGTGATCACCACATACTCTTACTTACTTGGCCAAGAGATAAAAGTGAAGTAGACACTACCTCCCTATGGATGTCTCAAGAGTTAACTGTTAATCATGCTAAATCTCGACTTAAGTGGAATCCTCCGCGACTTGTAGACCTCAATAATAAGCTGCTACGACAGTTCGAGTTGCAGACTACAACATCATATGTAGAACTGCTGTCTGCCTACAAAACCTTTTTTATTCCATCTGTTAAGGCCTGAATTCATACATATGATCATTTGGTGTCTCAAAAAAAAAGGATCTACACAAAGAACTAAGATCTGCAAATCGGCTTCCTTGGCCAGAAAAGATCATTATGCATAAAGCGCTAAAATCACGCTACAAATATTGGTTACGCTCTCACAGAGAACAGATGTTTCAACAAGATGGGGAAACTTTCTTGGCAGCCACACGGAACAAGAACTCTGCTCAAATCTGGCATTTACTTAATTTGACATCAAATCTAACCAACCAAATAACTCAATTAAATGGTGTTTCTGAGAACCAATGGATATTGCATTTTTCGAAATTATATATGGATAGATCCTTCCAAACATATGAATATAAACGTCAGGGTCTATCAACCTGGAGCCTAGAATGTTCAGAAGAAATCATTGAGGCACTTATCATCAAATCCTCATCATCTAGAGCAGCAGGCCCTGACGGCATTAGCAATTTTATGCTAAAGCAATTTCCACGGTTCTGGGCAAAAATTTTGAATACCATCTTTAGTCAGGTTTTGCACACCCAGAAAATACCAAACTCATGGCGCACCTCCATTATAGTTCCAATATTCAAAAAAGGAGACCGAAGTATACCATCAAACTATCGTCCGATAGCGTTATTAGATGCACCAGGAAAAATCTTCACTCGATTAGTTCTATCAGCATTTAATAATTGGACACAAGAAAACAAACGACGAGATCCACATCAAACTGGTTTTGTTCGTGGGTTAGGGACATCAATCAATCTTATGACTCTTAAATCACTAAAAATGCAAGCACGCTATACCAAAACCCCTCTATTCTTCGCCTTCGTCGATTTAAATGCAGCATTTGACTCTGTCTCCCGTATAAAACTATTTCAAAAACTAAGTAGAGATAATTGTCCACAAGACATAGTAGACATAATATATGCCTTACATTCTAACACGTCTATTCGAGTTCGATTATCTACCATCGTCTTGCTATCGAAAATAATAGAAACATCTAGAGGATTGAAACAAGGATGTATTTTGGCCTCTGCGCTCTTCAATTTTCTCATTTATGATGTCCGTCAAGTATTTTCCTCAATCTCAACAGATTCACCAAAAATAAATGGCACAGTGATACAAGCACTGTGGTATGCCGACGATTTAGTTTTAATATCTAAAACACCTACAGGTCTCCAGAATTTGATATCTGCGCTTTCAATCTATTTTGAAGAAAATGAGCTCTCTATGAATATCAAAAAATCCCAGATACTAGTGGATATACCAAGACGCTCACCAAGTTTTAAGTTTGTATGGATGGTCAAAGATACTATTCTAGATATTGTACCCAATTATAAATATCTGGGAACACAGTTTGAATCAAATTTAACAACTACTGAACACCAACTGTCTCAGCAAAATAAATTGACGGTTGCTACCTCGCAAGCAAAATTAATTCTTCACAAATATGGCAAATTTTCCATCATGCAGATTAACAAGGGGGGGTCCTGGGAGTCCCTCTGCCAGACATTAGTCCTGGTTTCGAGAGACTTACCCAGAGTCTTTAGCTCACTATCTTTCACAAAGAAGAAATATCCCAAACATATCAGTCTTTGTCCTGCCCTGGGGCAGTCCAGCACCGAAATGCTAGGCAATTCTCCTCTGAACAAGAGTACCAACAGAAACCCCAGACACGTGTTTCGGTCTGGTTGGACCTCATCAGTAGGGTGGATCTGTGCCTCTCTAAGAATAGTGAGCAAGGGGTCCACGTCTGGATTCCCCTAGTAACTTAGGGTGAGACCCAAAGTTACTTAAATATGCAGATTAACAAGGGGGGTCCTGGGAGTCCCTCTGCCAGACATTAGTCCTGGTTTCGAGAGACTTACCCAGAGTCTTTAGCTCACTATCTTTCACAAAGAAGAAATATCCCAAACATATCAGTCTTTGTCCTGCCCTGGGGCAGTCCAGCACCGAAATGCTAGGCGATTCTCCTCTGAACAAGAGTACCAACAGAAACCCCAGACACGTGTTTCGGTCTGGTTGGACCTCATCAGTAGGGTGGATCTGTGCCTCTCTAAGAATAGTGAGCAAGGGGTCCACGTCTGGATTCCCCTAGTAACTTAGGGTGGGACCCAAAGTTACTTAAATATGCAGTTTAACAAGGGGGGTCCTGGGAGTCCCTCTGCCAGACATTAGTCCTGGTTTCGAGAGACTTACCCAGAGTCTTTAGCTCACTATCTTTCACAAAGAAGAAATATCCCAAACATATCAGTCTTTGTCCTGCCCTGGGGCAGTCCAGCACCGAAATGCTAGGCAATTCTCCTCTGAACAAGAGTACCAACAGAAACCCCAGACACGTGTTTCGGTCTGGTTGGACCTCATCAGTAGGGTGGATCTGTGCCTCTCTAAGAATAGTGAGCAAGGGGTCCACGTCTGGATTCCCCTAGTAACTTAGGGTGAGACCCAAAGTTACTTAAATATGCAGATTAACAAGGGGGGTCCTGGGAGTCCCTCTGCCAGACATTAGTCCTGGTTTCGAGAGACTTACCCAGAGTCTTTAGCTCACTATCTTTCACAAAGAAGAAATATCCCAAACATATCAGTCTTTGTCCTGCCCTGGGGCAGTCCAGCACCGAAATGCTAGGCAATTCTCCTCTGAACAAGAGTACCAACAGAAACCCCAGACATGTGTTTCGGTCTGGTTGGACCTCATCAGTAGGGTGGATCTGTGCCTCTCTAAGAATAGTGAGCAAGGGGTCCACGTCTGGATTCCCCTAGTAACTTAGGGTGAGACCCAAAGTTACTTAAATATGCAGATTAACAAGGGGGGTCCTGGGAGTCCCTCTGCCAGACATTAGTCCTGGTTTCGAGAGACTTACCCAGAGTCTTTAGCTCACTATCTTTCACAAAGAAGAAATATCCCAAACATATCAGTCTTTGTCCTGCCCTGGGGCAGTCCAGCACCGAAATGCTAGGCAATTCTCCTCTGAACAAGAGTACCAACAGAAACCCCAGACATGGGTTTCGGTCTGGTTGGACCTCATCAGTAGGGTGGATCTGTGCCTCTCTAAGAATAGTGAGCAAGGGGTCCACGTCTGGATTCCCCTAGTAACTTAGGGTGAGACCCAAAGTTACTTAAATATGCAGATTAACAAGGGGGGTCCTGGGAGTCCCTCTGCCAGACATTAGTCCTGGTTTCGAGAGACTTACCCAGAGTCTTTAGCTCACTATCTTTCACAAAGAAGAAATATCCCAAACATATCAGTCTTTGTCCTGCCCTGGGGCAGTCCAGCACCGAAATGCTAGGCAATTCTCCTCTGAACAAGAGTACCAACAGAAACCCCAGACACGTGTTTCGGTCTGGTTGGACCTCATCAGTAGGGTGGATCTGTGCCTCTCTAAGAATGGTGAGCAAGGGGTCCACGTCTGGATTCCCCTAGTAACTTAGGGTGAGACCCAAAGTTACTTAAATATGCAGATTAACAAGGGGGGTCCTGGGAGTCCCTCTGCCAGACATTAGTCCTGGTTTCGAGAGACTTACCCAGAGTCTTTAGCTCACTATCTTTCACAAAGAAGAAATATCCCAAACATATCAGTCTTTGTCCTGCCCTGGGGCAGTCCAGCACCAAAATGCTAGGCAATTCTCCTCTGAACAAGAGTACCAACAGAAACCCCAGACACGTGTTTCGGTCTGGTTGGACCTCATCAGTAGGGTGGATCTGTGCCTCTCTAAGAATAGTGAGCAAGGGGTCCACGTCTGGATTCCCCTAGTAACTTAGGGTGAGACCCAAAGTTACTTAAATATGCAGATTAACAAGGGGGGTCCTGGGAGTCCCTCTGCCAGAAATTTTCCATCATGCCTGTTCTATGCTACTGGATACAAAAAGTGACACCTACACTGCTTTATGGTTTGGAAAGGTGTGCAGTCATAATGTCGACATCAATAATGTCGACAGTCAAAATGTCGACAAATTAATGTCGAAAAACAATAATGTCGACAAACAAAAATGTCGACATTTTTCGATATTTTTTCGAAATTTAATTTAGTGTATGCATAAATAAATAAATATATATATATGATGTGTTGAGTATGAGGGGTGGTTGGGGGGGTGTGGGGGGGGTGGCAGGGGGGTGTTGGGTGAGGGGGGTTGGGGGGGACCCCCCCATAGTAAATGATCCTTTTTTTATTTATTTAATTATTGAATAAATAAATAAATAAATAATTGGTATGTGTTGAGTATGAGGGGTGAAAGGGTGGTTGGGGGGGTGTGGGGGGTGGCAGGGGGGTGTTGGGTGAGGGGGGGTTGGGGGGGGACCCCCCCCATAGTAAATTATCTTTTTTTAAGTTATTTATTTATTGAATAAATAAATAAATAAATAAATAAATAATTGGTATGTGTTGAGTATGAGGGGTGAAAGGGTGGTTGGGGGTGTGGGGGGGGTGGCAGGGGGGTGTTGGGTGAGGTGTTGATAGTTTTAAGGGTTTATAGTCATAATGTCAACAAAAAAAAATGTCGACATTTTTTTTTCGAAAAAATGACTTTTTACATTATAAGTATAGGATGTCGACATTATTATTTTCGACATTTTTTTTTCGACATTTTTGTCTGTCGACATTTTTTTTTCGACATTATGACTATAAACCGTTTGGAAACACGAGATATCATTGATGTCAAAAATGTTGATAGATTGGAAGCTAAATATTGGAGATGCCTACTACATTTGCCTCAATCAACCCCAGTCTCATGTATTAGATACGAATTGGGCCTTACGTCTCTCCGCGCCAAATACCATTGGCAACTTTGTGCACTATTCAGAAAATGCTTAGTAAACATAACTGCGGATACTGTTATAGCTACTCTGTCCAACTACTTATTCTCATCTAATCATAACTTTGTTATAAGATGGACTAACTATGTGTATCAAATTTTGGCTGCAGTGGATATAGACGTTGAGACCTTAGTTCAAAATCCTGAACGAGTGAAGAAAAACATTTTTCTAAAAGATTGGCTGACTAACCGAGAGATCTGTTTAGGTTACAAAAATTTTAACATCCTCATCTTCCCTGACAAAAAACTGGGAACTATGGCAAACTATTTGATTAAATCGCCCTCACCACATGTTCGTATGGCGATTATGAAATTGCGTTTCAACTTGTGGCCTACACGAGACATCTTTGCACAGCGTAGGCAACTAGCCGAATCAGATAATGGTTGTAGATTTTGTAACAATCTGCTTCAAAAGGAAACTTTAGAGCACTTAATTGTTGAGTGCCCTGCATTATGTTCAATACGAAACAACATGTTTAAAAGACATTTATCCACTGTTGCTAATATCCAACCTAACCTGAGATGGTCTTGTCTACTAAACTCACCTAACATGAGTATACTTATTGCCTCTGTCAATTTCATGAATAACCTTTGTTTGCCTATGACAATAGATGATTATTTTTTTTAAAAGTTAAATACTATATGATTCAAATAATATGAATGGAAACTTGATGAATTTTAATTTCATGAAAAATTGTATAGATTTTGAATTATTGTATAAAATCATTTTTGTATGACAATCTTGTAAAAAATCATAAATGATTAAATACAAGTAAATAAAAAAAAAAAGTATATTCCTAAGGTTTTAGTATCCTTGGAGACCTTGATGGTGTTGCCGTCAATGTTAAATGACTTGAAGGATGGGTAAAGTTTGTTAAGACGTTGATGGGATCCTAAAATGAGCTCAGTCTTGTCATCATTGAGGCATAGTTTGTGTTGCGCCATCCATGCTTGAATAACAGTGTAGAATTCATTCAGAGATTTGGAATCCACTGCGTGGTCACCGGTAATAGGGATGAGTATCTGGGTGTCATCCATGTAATTAGTGTACGGGACACCCACACAATGGTTTGGTGAACACATTGTAAAGTGTCAGTGACACACAATACACAAGATACTTGCGGACACCGCAATGGATAGGAGAAGGCTCGGAAGATGCTGATGGGGAGAAAACTCTCATAGATATGTTATCTAAAAAGGATCTAATCCAGGAAGTGCCAGAGTCTGAGAAGTAGGCAGCTGATCTGAGGTGTTTGCAGAGAATTTGGTGGTTGACTATTCTGAGTTTTTGGATCAATGAGGGCAGTTTTAGTCCTGTGCCTCGGTCAGAAACCGGATTGCCTAAGGCCAAGGAGTTTGTTAACTTCCAGATAGTTCTGAATCTGCAAGTAGGCGGCTCGGTCCAGTATTTTCAACATAAAAGGGACCATGGTGATGGGCTTGTAATTAGTTGGTATGCTGGGAACTAGTGACAGTTTTTTGAGCAAAGGGATGACCTAGGCGTCTTTTAGATTGTCAGGGACTATGCCCGATTTATCCGACGCGTTTATAAAGGCAGTAATGAACGGGGCTAGATCGTGGGAGGCCTCCTTGATGATAGTGGCTGGACAGGTGTTGCCTTGGCAGTTGGAAGGTTTGAGCTTGTCAATGATGCTTTCGACTTCAACGATGGTAAGTGGAGAGAAACTGAATGGTTTGTGATTGGGAATGGCCCGGGAGTTAGCACTAGTGGGGGGAGTCAGTTGCTGGTCAGTCTTCAGGCAATTTTGCTTAGCTTTCATTTTAGTTTGGAGGGTGGCAATTTTGTCTAGAAGTGCTTTTTGTATGTTAGAGCACCATGTGCTATCTTTTATGCAAGAGGCAGGTGGGGTGCAGAGGATTCAAGTTCAATTAAGATCAGATCTTGAACAATTCTTTAGTGTTAGACTCCACCTGCGAGATGCTCATGTTGTAGGTATCTTTTTTTGTTTGGAAGATTGCCTCTTTGTAGTTAAGGGAAGTCTAAATATTGAAAGCCCAATGTTGGGTGCATAAGAGTAAGGACCTCTCTGGATTGAGCTGAGTACTCTGTGCCATATCTAAGGGGGCCTCATTGTGCGAGAACACTAGAATTTACATTTTTGAGTGCGTGTGTCTCCTGGAGTAGCAATATCTGCGGGCAATGTCGTGTTACATATGCTGCAACCTTCCTGGCCTTGACTGGGTTATTGAGCCACCGTACATTCCAGGAGATTTATTTGACAGTCATTCCCCTGTAAACTTAGGTTTTATGTGCCATTCATAGGATCATTGTTTCCAATATAATAGTACACATCAACTGATCAGGCAGCCTTTGTAACAGTGTAAACCTGTAACAATCCAACAAGCCCCAGAACATCCCCAACATATATCTGTCTAGTGCCGTGGGTAAAACTTCCTGCAATTTTCCCCCCTACCCTCACCCGCATCATCAACCCCAACCTGATGATGATACCCATTATACAACTTCTGGAAATCTCCAGAGGTGCAAATGTCGCGGATCACAACTGCCACGGTAGAGCGTCACTCATCTGGTTTACAAAACAAGTGTCTGTCGGTGGCACCCAGGTACCCACTCTTTACACTTATGCAATCATAAAAAGGATATCTGGATCGACGTGTCTAGTCAGCCACAAAAACAAGTGTCTTTCTGTGCCGCTCAGGCACCCATTTCCTTCACTTATGCAATCAGAAAAAGGATATCAAGATCGATGAGATTAATCATCTGGGTCTCTTCTGTCACCCTCGGGGTGCAGCCATCTATTTTGGTCATGTCTCTGACCTTGCAGTGGCAGTGGGATAGTAGCCTTTATGTAGTACATGGCAGCCGTGGGATGTTCAATAAAGTGTGCACGACCTCCATGTTGTATGCGCAGCTTCGTCGGTAAAATCAAGGCATAAGGGATCTGTCGCAGGCGGAGTTGTTTTTTGACCTGATTGTATGATCTTCTCTGGGCCTGTACCCCGGCCGCAAAATTGGGATAAATGTGAATGTTGTCGCCTTCATGTCGGAGGGGTCCCATTTCTCTTGCCAGACAGAGAGCAGTGCCTCTGTCCCTAAAGTTCAGCAGCATGGCGATTATGGTTCGTGGAGGAGCTCCAGGCTTGGGCACCGCTGCCAATGTGCAGTGGGCCCTTTCAACTAAAAAATGTTCTGAGAAGACCTCTGCCCCGAACAAGGATTTCAATAGCGACTCCACATGCATCTCCATGGGGCCCTTGCAAATGGATTCTGCCACCCCTACAATGCGGATATTGTTGCGACAGGACATGGACTCTAAGTCGTCGCATTTCCCACAAAGTTTTCCCATCTCACCTTTCAGAAGGGTAATCTCACAAGTGTTTTGGCTGATGGAGTCTTCATTATTGCTAATCCTTGATTCCGCCTCTGTCACACGTGTGCTTTCCTTCTCAACGCGGGCTTTCAATGAACCAATTTTGGTGACGATGTCGTCTAATTTCACATTGACTGACATAAACCCACTTTGTACCGTGGTAAGGAGCTGTTCATATAAAGTTTATGGGGGTTCAGTTGGTGGTGGGGTCATGGCAACTGGCTGCTTGTAAAGGAGTCCATAGGCCCGGTCTTCGTTTTCTTGGAGCCTGCTCCTTTTGTCATTGCCGAGCGATTGGGGCGTAAGTGTAATCCGCTTTACACGTGTCTGGTACACAAATGCCTTCACAGCAAGGGCAGGTCTCTGTGGGTATCAGTTGTGGCTATCCAACAAGCCACAGCTTATCTGGCCACTGTAGTACCAATCACTCCCGAAGCAGTAGTATACTAAGGCGCTTCAGCTGAGCTTAGGTCTCATGCCAGCCCTATTTCCAGGCGGGGCGGGTCTTTCAGACAAGTATATGATTGGGTTCAAGTTCCGTGTATATCTCCGGTCAAGCACCAGGCCAGTTATTCCCTACCAACACGGGATTCAGGATATATTGCATTGGATCTTATAACACAAAGGAGCTAAGTCCCAGGTCCATGCATAGATATTACTGTCACGGCAGCGAGTGCTGGATCTCTTGCTCGTACAGTAGTATATTGCCTTGAATGAGTTGTGCCTTATCACGTGAGTACAACAATGAACTTATTATTACCGATGTTACTCTGCCTCAGCAAGCATTACGTCGCATATTGTCTCAGCAGCGGTCTGTGCTTACTATGTTTGTGATATAAATCATCCACTGTATTCCACTGCCATGGCCAAATGGGTGGGCCGCCTGAGGTGATTCTAATGATTTAGGCCCGTGCGAATATCGCAGATCCCGAGGCCCCCCCCCCCTGAGAGCCACTCACTGGATGATTGGAGTGATCCTTTCAAGGTAGACCTGTACGGAGTCACGCACACGTTCCGGGATGCGGATGATGAGTCGCCTAGATATCACAGCACCATCAGCGAGTGTTCAATAGCCTGCCTGTGTAGTATTGTATTGTTTGAATGTCTTGTGCCCTCTCACGTAACCCCGGCGAGGAGTTTGTTCTCTCTGGCCATTCGTACTCCAACTCACTACGTATAGTGTGAGCAGTGCATTGTAATAGTAGCTCCAGCAGTCTTATAGTTTTTGTTGATCCAGTATCCTCCTGCCGGTGTGTGTCCTCAAATGGCTTCACTTCAGCCTCCGACCCTAAGGATATGCAGGTAAGTGTCCCTTGGTGGGGTATTAGGCCATGAGCCTATTGCATCCGTATTGGCGGCCTCAGTTGGTTCGCTGGGTGTAGGCTAAGGTAGGTGGCTGGGACCAGCTATGACGTTTGGGTTGCCCAGGAGCAACCAGCAAGGACCTTTTATCTGGATGTTTGCTCACACTGTTCTTATATGTTTTCCCAGGCGTTTTATTCAAGTTCCAGTGTCTTGCCAGTGTTATGTTGATATCCCCGGATCCAGTAGCAAGCACCAGCGTTCGGTATCTTCTTTTCCCTAAGTGTTTCGTGGGATCCCCACCACGCAGTTTACAACACAGCCGGCGGCTAAAATGGCATTTGCCCCCATCGCTACATTGCATTGGGACAGTTCCGGGTCTCATGCAGAGCTTGCCATGTGGTCCAGTGTCATGCAGAAGTAGTTTTGCCACGTAGTAAAAGTATCAGAGTGAATAGGATCCTCTGGGCGCTTCCCTCCATGGACTGCTAGCAGGATACCCACATCCCCTCAGGTCCGCTCGGCTCACCGGATATACTGTAAGCTCCAGTTGCACACCGCCAGTATGTTGTGATAGAGCCAGCACGTCACTTGCAAGCAGCCGCGCAGTCTCTGCCATTCTTGTGGCCTTGGAGCGTTTCCGACCCATCAGGCTAGAGTGCTCTCAGTGCGGTACTCCCTCTTGGCTTCTTGCTCCCGTCTCACTTGCTGGATCTTGCAAAACGGATTTCCCAGTCGAATGTTGTCAGTTTTCATCCGGAATTTTCACCGGAGGTGCACCCTTAGGCACAAGTTGCATGGGTGTCCCGGGTGGCTCCCAAGCAGGATCTTTAATGGTTAAAAATTTTAGCCAGAGAGGAGCTCACACCTCAGGCAGTCATCTTGTGTGCGCGCAACAGCGCCCCTCGAAGGTATGTTAATTTAAATATGTTTATATATGTGTGCATGCTTTTGTTGTGTGTAATGAGTGACTGTATGATGATGGTTGTGCTTGTGAATAGCAAGTGCATGCTGCATGTGATGGCTGTGTGAATGTGTGTGCGCATGTGTTTGTACTGGGACGTGGAGCTTATTTTGGTGGGAAGAATGTTGTGCGTTAGCCAAAATCAGCTCCCTGTGTGATTTGCTGGGGAGACCTGGGGGGGGCAGAGGGGAGCAGGCATAGTATTTCTTCACTACCCATCTATGAAAGGTGGCTAGTATAAAGGCCTTGCCTGATCCTTGGGTCCCCCTGCACCTCGCATGCACACATAATCACATTGTGTGTGTGAGAGGCACTGGGGGGCCCAGAGGGCAGGCATGGCATTTTTTACTGGCCATCTATGATGAAGCAAGCATGATAAGTGTTATTATTTAGCTACGCTGGCATTTTCATGCAGCCAGTTTAGCCATTAAATACTGTGACATGACATTTTGTATTGGGTATCTTTGATAAAGCAAGCATGATAAATGCTATTTTGTAGCTAGACTGGCATTTTAATACAGCCAGTCTAACCATTGCTAACTGTGACATATTTTGTATTGGGCATCTTTGAGAAAGCAGGCATAAGTGTAATTGAGTGCATTGGCTGGCATTTTGGTGCAGCCAGTCTAGCTATTCCTTACTGTGGTATGACATTCTGTATTGGGTATCTTTGATAAGGCAAGCATGATATGTGTTTTTACATAGCTAGACTGGCATTTTGATGCAGCAAGTTTGGAGATATTTTTTATACTTTGGCTGTGCATTGTTAATGGTAAAGCCAACTGTAGTATGCTCTCACATGGGGATACTGCCATATTTTGGCAGAACAAGCATGGACATATTTCCTTACCATATAATTACTGGCATTATGCATAAACCAAACATGAATATGTGCTTATATGGGAATACTGTCATATACGGGTACAACCAGCATGAAATATATTGGCGCAGCCAGAGTAAAAATGTTTTTATACGGGCATATATTGTGGGCCAAGGCAACCTAAAAATGTGTTAGCATAATTCTCCACTACACTGTTGGTGACTTGCATCTATTGGATTTTTGCATGAGTCACTGTACAAAATCAATTGCAAACTGTCTGGCATTTTACCCAATTTTTCATAAAAAGTGCGCTGTAAACTGCACTGTTTTCAGCCATTATTTAAAACAATTATCTTCGGGGCAAAGCACCTGTGAGGAGTCAGAAAGGAGAGGCAGACACAAAGTCGTAATATTTTCAACATCAGACATTTTTATTAAAACAAAAGAGTTGGATGAAGGCCACTCTGTCCCTATCCTAACAAGTCTGTGTCAAGTTGTCAAAATCCTATGAACTGTCCCTCTGTCCAAAACATACTAATCTGACCCTCACACTAGAAATGTTCAACTAAGGTTGTGAGGAAATATCTTAAACTTATAGTTGGTAAAAAGTGTTCATAATCAAAACAAATAAATAAATCCAATAAAAGTAATTTTCTCCAATGAGAACTCCTTGTATCCAGAGGGTTTTTCCCTTCCCCTGGATTTAGGTAGAATGGTGAAAGTGCCTCTTCCAAAAGATAATTTGTGACGATAGCAAAAAGTGTCTTTCAAATGACAGTTCCTTTAGGATCGCAAAAGTATCTCTTTCAAACAATATTACTTTCAGGATGGCAAATGTGTCTCTTTCCAATAATTCTCTCAGGTTGGCAAAAAGTGTCTCTTTCAAATAATAACTCGTTCAGGTTGCAAAAAGTGTCTCTTACCAATAACAATTCTTTCAGGTTGGCATAATTGTGTTTGATGTACTCATTTACCATGTGCTTTATAAAAAAAAGGGAATCATACAAAAATGTCACCCTCATTTGTGCTCCCCCGCAGTTACTGCCTCTTTGGGGGCACACAAAAGGAGGGTGACATTTACTGCACCCAAGCACAGCGGGGGTTGTGACGGTGTCCCCTGCTCTGCTTGGGTGCCATAACGGGAGTTGGGGGTTGCAGGGGTTTCCCCCACATTCCATTTTTGGTAAGCAGGGGACACGAAAGAAAAAAAAAGAAAAGCAAGCACCCTTCGGCGTCAGCTCTAACCCACGTTAGTAGGAGGAGCTAACGCCGCAGGGATAGCAGGGTGCAAGCGGCACACACAGAAGTGTGCCTCCGTAAAAGGTAAGTTGGGGGGTGGGAAGGGAAAAGCAGGCCGGGGAAGCAGGCACAGTGATCTATATGATCACTGCGCCACGCCGTAACTGGCGTCGGCATTTCGACCGTCGCAGTTATGGGCGGTGCAGTGATCACATAGATCCTAAAACAAGTGTGTTTCTTTAAACAACTTTGAATGACCTCCTGGTATACTCCCCTGCCAGGACTCCTCTAGTTGATTCTACAGATCCCCTGGCATACTCTCCTGCCAGGTATCTTTCTATAGACTTTGAGTGGATTACCTGGTATACTCTCCTTCCAGAAAATTCCCTTTTTGGGTTATGTAGATCCCCTGGTATACTTCCCTGCCACAGGTCTCTCTCCCCCAAATGTTCACTTGCCTGTCGTATTCCTTTCACCAGGTCTTCTTCTCTGATTCAGTATCTCTTAACATTACACTTTTGTATCACTTTAATGTGTTTCTATTTGCATGAGATATGACTTGTTCCAACGTTCCCCACATTGATATCACATGTATGGGGACCTGTTCAAGTACTGCTGCTGTGCTTATTTCTTTAACCTTTATTTGCTTAGGGTTATACTTGCTCCTACGGAGACTTGTTCAGTTTTGGTTGGATTCTCCAGTGTTTCTTAGTGTACCTAACCTGTGGCATGTCATCTTGATGAAGCTTCCTCTCTGGGACAGACTCTGTTACTCTGCAGACCTTCCTCCGGCTATCCCCACAGCTTCTAGCTCAATCACCGGCTTCTCTCTGCGACTAGGATCAAAGACTGCTTCCTCGCGTGTGATTGCATCTCCGGTAGCTCTGTTGCTGCTGCCAGTGTTCTGTTGGTTCTCCAGCAATCCCTGTAGCATTTCTCCTGGTCTGACACCACGCCGGTAAGCAGCTCAGTGTCATGATCTCTGCTTCCAAAAGGTCAGGGATTTCCCAACTCCCTTGGAAGCAGATCCATAACCCAGGTTCCGAGTGCCAACCAGTCCCAATTGGGACCTTTTGGACCCAGTCCTGGCGCCAGTGGCACCAGGCTCATAAATATGCCCAGTCCCAGCGCTGGAAGCGCCGGGCTCATAATGCTTGGGTGGACTTACCTGCAGCAGACCATGCTGCTTACTTGCCTGCCAGTTGAGCCTCTGATCCTCTTCTGTTTGGAACTACTTTTCCTGTTGGGTGGGACAGGAGCCACTCCCTAGATTCAGAACACTGGAACTCTTCTGGAAAGCAGGAACTCTTTTCTTACCTAGGCATGGCTGTGGAAGGAGACACCTAAGCACTACAGGAGGCTATTTAAACCACACCCGATGGATGAATCTTGCTTTGCGTTATTCTGCATCCTCTGCAGCAGAACGCTCATCGTGTCTTCTGCATCTGATCCTGGGCCTAAGGAAAAAGGCTTACCATCCTGAATCCAGTCTTCAGCAACACCTATAAAGACAAGAAAGAACAGGTTAGCATTACGGTCTTCAATGACAGCTCTTCACTTACCTGGTCCATCGGCTGTCACCAACGCCTCACGCTGCATTCCGGCATCTGAAAGACAAAGGCTTACCTACTCTTCGTGCGCTCCGGAGGTCTTCACACTGCATTCCGGCATCTGAAAGACAAAAGCTTACCAACTCTTCGCACGCTCCGGCGGCCTTCGGTGCTGCATCCCGCATCTGAAAGACAAAACAAGGTGCGTTTAAAGACATTGGGGAACTTTAATACTCACGTGCCATTACTCCTTTCCACATCTAACCCAGTGGGTATTCCGGCACCCTGCAGCCGCTCCGAACTTGTACCTGCAAAATAAAAAGACAGTTAGAGCGCATCGTGAAGCAGGCAACAAGCGCTTACTTACGTGCTTCCAGGCGCTTCTATTCATCACACGGGCTCCATCTTCAACTCACGTCAGCCCGTCATCCGCCATCGCCGGAACCCTGCAAAACAAGAGACATCATTACTAAAGACTTTAAAGACATTAGAATTACTCGAAACTTACCGTTCGTGCAGTAAACGGCGGACAGCAGTCCTCTGAAGTCAAGAGGCCTGCTCCCCTTATCCAGTGAAGAAACTGGTTACAGCACCCTGCCCCGAGGCAGATGGAGAGCACAGCGTTCACTTACCTAAGGTGAGAGCGTTAACCTTTGGGGTTCTACAGGAGAAGAGAAAGGGAAGAAGAGACAGACATTCAATAACCCAGTTCCTTAATCCCATATTTTCTATCTGCAGACATCTTACCCTTCGAGTCAGACATACAGTGCACAGAGGTCCAGCCCAAAGAGCCAGCCGTGTGTTACACATCACCTTTGAAGATACGGTATACGCCCAGTCAAGACTGGCGCCTCTACGGGAATCAGGTGAGCGTTACACTCAGATGATTGCACGCTGTGTTCTGGACTTGTCAGACTTCTCACTTTCCTCTGGTGCGGTCCTCTCGCGTACCACTTCCTTGTACTACTCTCTCTGCAGTTCGAGTGTGGATATCATTTTTAAATGTCCCACACACTTCTTCAACTCCTCACTTCTCTTCCTTGTCTCAGTATCTGGGGCCTTATGGGAGTTGGAGTTGGAGTTCATAATTTCTAAGATTACTACAGTGATTTTGTTCAGAACTTTCACTTAAGAAAACATTAGAAACAGGAGATGTTAGGGCTGTGGTATATATAAATATATGTGAGACATGAATGGTATCTCGACTAGTGTGATTTTCAGGAAGGTGTTTCTGGATTTGATAAGGGGAGGAATTTATTTGATGACAACAAGTCATCAAGGACTTTGAATTTATGTGGTTTTCTTTTCATTTAAGGGAAGAATACTGCATCTCTCCTGATGGGGTCACCACCTCCCCCCAACAGCCACCTTCTTGCATGTGATCCTCCCGCATAATACCACCCTCAGGGTCAGGATCAGGTACCAGCTACCGCCCCTCTGGTCACAAGCTACAGACTTTTGCTGGCAATCAGTGATAACTCAGCAGGTTTCATCACACACGCCGACACCTCTTGATTGGTTTGGGCTTCCTCACTATGCTCCGTCACACTGGCATATTTGGGGGAAATACTTATGCCCCTCCAATTAAACAATGCACCAAGCGGCACTGGGATGCGCAGCCGGAAGCTGACAACTGTGAACAATTCTACCGGAGCAAAGTGAGAGATTCAAGCAACCATTGCTAAAGAACCTAGAGAGCAGTTGCCTCCTTTCCCCCTGTACTTGGTGCCTTCCTGTGATATTTCACTCTGTTAAACAGACTGTCTTTGACTATCGTTTGAAACTGATGTATGAGGGATATCTCTTCTGTTACACTGGCTCTTTTTGACTGGCTAATATTTAAAGCTGAGCTGGAAGTCATGTTTCTTCTGAAAATACCCACTCTACACAATATTTGAAGCTGAGCTGGGAGTGATTTCTGCTTGAGTTAAAAGAATGCAGTTTCTTGCTTAGTGAAAGGGCATTTTTGTAGCTGGTGTACATGAGTTAACTTTTTAGGATTATATTAACTTGATGCAAAACTTGCATTGTATTAAACCTACCATGAACATGCTTAATGATACGTTTTTGTAACCAGATTGGCAAAATATAGTTATACCTAAACCAGTTTTGCCTGTTGTCCCTTGTTTGATCTGCCACCACCCAGCCTCACCATGTTGTATTTCTGCCCCCAAGTTTGCACCCCTTAATACTGATTTCTAGTGACACCACTGTCCACAGAACATACACAAAAATGGACCAATGGGATAGGGGATGACACCTCATATGCATTTATCTTTTTATAAATACCAATAAATTCCACAGTCTAAATTCAATTTGATTTTCTATTAAGATGAACAATTCATAAAAAGTAATTTCACAAAATAACATTATAAAAAATTCGACTCACACACAATAATTCCTACCATTCATTCAATCTCACTTTATCTTAAAAATAATGCATTTCACACCTATATCCATGACCTCTTGGTCACAATCAACAATCTATGATTTTCTCATTGTGATTTCCCTCTGCCTGTTGCCATATGGTTTTATCTGCATATAATTAATTTCACAGAAGTAATCGTCGATACGTGTTTCGGTTGTCTGTTAGGACTTCAGAAATCATGTCCACTTGGTAACGCAACCTTCATCAGGACCAAAACGTTTTTTTTAAACTCCTGTTTAACAAAGTAGGGTGAATCACACCACTCGCATAGTGTCCTGGAGTTTTCAAAAAATCGCCTTTTGAAGTTCAAACGTATCCTTAGATGATTGCAAGAGAATTACTCAATGCCCCAGATAATTTGCCTATATTGTCTCAGCCGATCATCTATTGTTTAGTGTAGGTACACCATATGATCATTTTACAATGTACATCATTGGTTTCAATCCTCTCTGATAAATCTTCATGGTAGCCCTTATTGTAGTTACAATTAGGTTTCAGAAACAGTTTCCAATCTGTTTCTTCAAATTGGCTGTGTCACCCCGGTGTCTCTTTATCTAGATATTTCAGTGCACCGGATTCTCAGTCCTTCTCCGATCTCCTACGGTCACACAGGAGTTGCCGTTGTCCACAGGCCAGTCTACACTCAGTTGCACCGCCACAGAAAAAAGAACAGAAACACCTTGGTCATCATGGCATGGATTTGTTTTCCCTCTCAGACACTTTGCTCTGGATCCCACAATGTATAACGACTCTGTACATGTGATGTGCTTAAAATGCACTGTACTGTGTTAAGCACTCACATATGATGCTCACTGCCCCCATCTCATAGCATTGTTAATATTAGCCAGTTTAATGGTAGACAATTAACAAATCCCCATTAGGATGAAAAGCTGAGTTGGCCCCGTTTGGATGGGAACTGGTAAACCAGTGTGAACATAGATGTCAGAAGCAAATGCCTAACGTAGTGAGCTATTAGTACTGCAAGTATACATGAGCTGCGTTGTTGTAGCTCACTAATAGCGATGGATGGTCCTTTTAATGAACAAGGGTCTGTGTAAAAACCTCGAGCTTTACATTAAGTAATACAACGTTGTGTGATCTACTACTCAACACAGACCCGGAAGATTACCTTACTTTTTGAAGCGTGACTCCAACTTAAACAGTATAAGGACTGCCTTATGCTGTTTAAGTTGGAGTCACGCTAGCACTTTATTTAATAGCTACTCTCTATCCACTTTATTTGCAAAAGATATGATCATCGGATGAATTTGTGTATATAATTAAATATATGTCATTGTGCTTGTGAATTGTTAGCCATCTAGAGGTTTTCTATTTTTCTATTGTTCCAAGATGAATTAAAGTGTTCATATATTGTTACTGTCTATTTGAATTTCGTGCACTCGCTGCCTTGTGTTTTCCATCACTGCAGTTACCTTGTTTTCCTTGACCCTGTTTGTTTTCTTAATGACTAATAGCCGTCCACCTGTTTAGACTGATGGCTATGGGTGGGAGGCACTTCAGTTCTGCTGATTCTATGGAAGGTGGTGGTGATCATGTGCGGCGAGGCAGCTCTAAACCAGCAGGGGACCAACCTGCTCAGTTTTAAGGCCAATTTGTCCATGAGGCCATCTCCGCGGGAAAGGTAATCACTGCAAGCTCTGGCAGGTGATGCAAGTTTGGCTTTCCAGGAAGTGTCAGTCAGCGCTCCAAGAGAGTGCTGAGGAAAGGGGCAGCCTCCTCCCCCCCGCATACAAACACTGCTTGAGGCAGGCAGAAGCTCGAACCACCTGCCTCCTGCTGACTGATTGATCACTTAACTGAGATGGGCAGGGGAATGTGTAACCTGTTGGAGACAGTGGTCGAAGTTTACAAAAAGAAGTAGTGGAACTATGTTCCCTGCTGGCCTGCCCCTGAACCCAACAAACCCCATCACCACAACCACTCCCACGAGAAATCCAAACCCCCAAACAAACACAGCTGCCATTGAAAGGAATGTTCAGTGCAGTGCACTAAAGTGCAATTTTCAACTTCTTCCTACACTTTTATTTTAAAACAAAACCATTCCAGAACGGTTCTTTTTCAAATAAAATGATAGGATTAATAAAACCTTTTTTATTTTAAAGTAGCGGAGCACGGTGCACTGCTCACAACCGCTCCCACCTACTTCGACCACTGGTTGGAGAAGCTGCTTTAGGCTCCTGCACTGTCTGATGAATGTGTACCAGATGGGCGAACTGCTGGAGGGCTCTATGGTGTGTGTACGGAAGCCATTTTGGTTTATGGGCCCGAGCAAAGTTCTAGTGGTACTGGCTAACTCTTTGATTTATGGCTGTTTTCTGGTTTCTGCACTCGGACTACATAAGCAGTCTCAAGGGAATATCAGCGGCCATGTTGGTATTCAGTCAACACTTTATGTTAGTGGGGAAATTGGACCAGATGGTAACTGAAGGAGGCAAAGGTGGGCCAAAAGGGGTCAATGAAAAAGAAGAAAAGACTCAGAGAGAGCGCACAGGCTTCCTTTAAAGATATGTGTATTTAGGCAAAAAAACGACAGAGCAAGGAAAAAGTGGATGGCAACCATTTTGGGAGAGAGGATTGAGCCAAGAGGGGTGAGGGTGCTCAGACCATGGTTTGGCATGTCCCCAGTAAGATATGAAACAAAGTGGAAGGAAATTATCACATGTAATGTAGAGTGTTTTTATATAGCTCAACTTCTGCCATTTTGGTGACTTGTTGAGCATTTATTTGAGCTGAACAGAAAGTGGAGGAGAACAGAAAGTTGGTAGGATGATGGGGAAGGCCAGAAGTGCTAATTTCCTGTGCAACAGTCTGCTTATAAACGGATTCTGGTAGTTACACCTGGTTTGTCTGAATATCCAGAGGGAGCCCTGGATGTCGGCCACATGCTAGATTTACTACCAGTGCAAATATACATAGGAGTTCTTTTTGTGTGCCGAGTCCTGGCTGCCCTTGGTTTTGTTCCTGTGATAATGGTGGAGAGGGATGGTAGGCAAGTGTCAGTTTTCCTTCAACTCATCAGGCAAGTGTTCTTGCAATGACCTTGATGTCCTTTGTCAAGGGTGGTGGACAAGACCAACGTTAAAGGGTCCATTCAAGCTGGTAAGGTAATAGTGAGCTCAATCTGGAAGTGAGGACTTCAACTCACTTGTCCAAGCTGGCCGATTCCTGAGTTAGCTAAACTGTTTGTGACTGGTCTATGTGTTATGGTGTCCATGGATCAGCTTGGGCCTTTGCTCAAAGGTCGGTATTCAAGCCCCATTTCTGCTAAAGAGGGTGCATGGGGGAGACTGAACCAATTGGGTTTAACCTTGCAAGTGCTAATGTTTGCACCATTAAGCCCAAGGAGAGATTTTGGAATCCCAAGTCCATAGTGAGGCATCTGAGTGCAGACGACCCGATTTGGTGCGGCCTTTGAAGCATGAATATCAGCACGGTTTCGTTTATTGTGCTGTGGTGAATAGCCAAGTTCTAATGGACTCTCAGAGCGCCATGTGGTCCACTAAGATGTGGAGTCGCATGTGTAAGGAGCTCCATCAGTTGAAATCCAGGAATAAGAATGAGGATCCTGAGTGGAGTTCCCAGATTGAGCGTAGGACTTTTACTAGAGCGACATTGCTGGATCAAAGTGTTGCAGCTGGTAAATTAGGGGTGAATTTCTCAGTGGTTTCTGGGCCCTGCCGTATAGGGCCGAGTGGGTGATGCACAGTTGTTTTTTAAAAACATTTTTTTAACAGGCTTCTTCATTTGAATAGGAGCAAATGAAGCACCTGGTTTGCCAGGTGGTGTGTTCCCATCTTTCGAGATGCTTAGTTCTGTACTCTTTGTAAACAGTTCAGATGGTTTTCCGGGAGGCCTGAGAAGGGAACCAAACAGAAGGGAAACTATGAGGCCTGGTCCGTTAACAGTAATAAAATTGCTGCTTGGACTAAAGAAGGGCCTGAGGATGAACTGGCAGGTTGGGGGACAGCACTGATGGGACAGAGTAATATTCCACAAGGCACATAATGAGCACCCAGGAAGGCACAGGGAATGCCCCCTCTGTGACTCATGCATGTATGGCATCAGCACTGCAATGACAAGATGAGAGTGTAAGGAGTAGACACTTGACAAGATGAATTGGGGGATATGGCCTGGGCACCTGCCGCAGATCTGGTTCATTGGGAGACTGGCGTGTGGCTGTCAGGAAAGAGGAAAGACAGGGGTTGGCGCATTGGTGCCCTCTCTTGGACATCACCAGGTGGGCCAGCCCTGGAAGGTGACAGGCAGGATCCCATGTCCAACAACCTCGGAGTCAGAGTGTACCTGAGGGCAGGACATAGAGGAAATGCACAGGCGATATTTAGTCTGTAAAGCTGTCTGATAGCAAGGTCTTGGGAGGGACGATGGCAGGGGTTCTGCAGATTCAGTCTGGAAGACAGACGATTAGCTGGAGTAAGTCATGTGAGGTTATGCTGCTTACCCTAGGATCCCGGGGCTCAGCTAACAAGTAAATCGCTTGTAGTGGGAGTAGGGGGTGCTATTGGCTGGTGCTATTAGCCATGAGTTCTAGTGGCACCAGATGTTGGTTGTCTGCTGAGGTCCCATATGGACTGAGCCAGTCTGGGAACCATAGGGCATCTCTTTGTGATGAAAAGCAAAGATCATCTAGGTATTACTGATGAGATTCCTGAAAATGATAATGATAATGATGTGTTATTTATATAGCGCCCTTATCCAAAGCGCTTTACAGAGCACATATTTCCATACACTATCACCCAACCGAAATTGGTACTCATTTGATGGGTACAAAATGATGGGTCACTGAGTACACTGAGGAGCGGTTTTATACCTAGGAGTTGCATATAGTGAGGAGTGTGAGGGAAATGGAGCATGATGAATTTTTTTGAGGGTGGGACAGACGGGTGGCAGATTTGGGGGACACAAATACATGACTTCGTCTTCTGTATCACACTCACTGTTTTCGAAATGATTTGAAATGTATTTCTATGAGTCGCACACATTGGACAGCCAGGAAATAATCCTTTAATCCGAGTATGTACATTGTGTTTTTGTTAAATTACCGCGATCATGATACGACACTGCATGAAAGCCCTAGTCTGTTTTCATGTCTCATCAGCAGTGGTGACAAAGCATGACAGATTGGAAACGCAGTGAGCATGTTAGCATTAGCTACAACAATAGCGGCCAAATATTGCTGGGTTGCTTCCCAATAGAAGCTGTTTGCTCAAAGAACGAGGCATAACATACCCGGGCCCGGTTAATGAAAATCCTACAGGAGCGCAAATGCTTTTAATGCATAAGCAAACTATATTTACCCAATGTGCTACTGCATTAACATCATTGCAAATGCCATTTGCACCACTGTCAATGCAATTGTGCAATCGCTGATAGTACATACGCAAAAGATATTTGTGCTCCTGTGAGGTTTCAGCTATCCGACCCTAGATATTTTAAATGTTTAGCTGAAACATAGTTTAAACCGAAATGAGACATTACCTTTAAATTTGATAATCCGCACAATAAGCCAATGTTTTTAAAACATATATATTTTCTGTTTGTTTACAACTTGAGATACGAGATCCGAAATGTTGCGGACGATTACGCACACTCCTTGGAAAACAATGCATTAAACCAAATGGAAGACCTTTCAAAACAAGAGAGAATCACTTCCTCATCTGTTATCGCGAGAGCATGTGGAACTTTTGATGTTTGACTCAATGACAGATCCAAACAGCAGCCAAATATGGCAATATGATACTGGTGCCTCTCTAGGATACAGAGGTGGCAGTTCTGCTGGCCGTTATTTACATTTGTTGGGATACACGTACAGACCACCGCCCCTCCTAGACGAATTTAGTTTGCGAAAAATATACTAACATATAGAAAAGGAGCACCGAACAGTGTAGGGCATGGCGGGTGGGTTAGGGGTGGGGATAATTGGCGGGGGTGGGAAACCATACAGGGAAAGTTATTCAGTAGTATTGCAATCAAATTACATAAGATGTAGTATACATATAAACACAACAGTTAAAACGTGAAATAACGAATAGGCCTGAATCCTCGCAGGCCGTGTTTTCACAGAAACACAAAACAACAAGGCCTTATCCCTCTCCTCACCATTGCATCCCGATTCCCAGGCACTGTAAAGGAACACGCATATGCCCCCACATCATTTAGGCCTTTGAACTAATTAGGTAGGAATGTGTGCATCCGAAAAAGTGAAGGGCTGCAGCCTAGTATGAAGGTCCTATTCCTGGGAACGAAGGCAGAGGTCTTGGGATACGAAAACATGGACTAAGATTTAAGACACTAGTGCCCCCCAGACCAACGGTCACCTTATTTGAACTACCAGATGTACAGGGAAATGGACCCTCAATCCTTTGTGAATTGGATTAATTAGTGGGACACAAGGTTCACTCTTGGGGAGGGAAACTGATAAAGGGGAAAGCAGAGAATGACATGATCTATGTTTTGTGCCAAGGAGAGCTAAGAAAGATGCCCATACAGTGGGGAGGGCCTGGTGGGGGTGCTAATGTGCCTACGATGAGAAAAGGGCTGCTTTGTTCGCAAGGACCAGGCTGGCCTCGAAGTTGCCCACTCAGTTCACGTTGATAACCATGTGAATGTCACGTGGTTAGGATGGAAGGTAGGGTGGTGCCAGTTGATGTTAACCAATTGCTTTACAGCAGTCCATGATGGGCGAGGACGTTACGTGTGTTGAAGAGGAGCAAGAAGACAGTGAAACCAATTGGAGAATGGCAAGCCAATGAGGGTAGGGGATAACATTGTATATCGAGTGTGTCATGAGTGACTATTTGTGTGTTTATAACCGGAATCTTGTACAAAAGACGTCAGAGAGCTCTTTGGAAATGAATTTGTAACACCCTGTCGCCTTTCCCTTTTGTATACAAAAAAAAGCTCTTGTTTTTCTCGAAAAAGGGTGCGCCTAGCCTTTTTCCCTAGCGGGTTGTATTTTCTTGGTCTGATTGCTGGGAGTTGCCCTACATTTTTCTAAACCCTGACGTGATCCTAGTGACCGCCACGAAGACAGAGCTGGCTGTGCCCACCTGCAGTGACCGGTCCCCTTGTGCATAACCTTTGAGAAGTTTACAGGAGCCATTTGATCAGAATTCCCATATGTTCTTTGGAGGGGGAAGCTGTCCCGAGATTGTGCAGGCCATTGACAGGTGAACATGCAGATGAAAGTGCACCCCCTTTTCAAGAAATAAAAGTGAGGTATGAGGGGGGAAGTATGAGTGTTAGGAAGTGTAAGGAGAGTGGATATGTATGTGTGACAAGGAGAGTTTGGTTTGATGAAGTAGAGAACCATGTGGTGCTCCACAATTTTTATTACAGTTTTTATGTTATGGTTTGTTGAGTAATGGGATCCTTTTCTTAGGTGATAGGGGCGAAGACAGCGCTTTGTAATGGAAGAAAAGAGGATATGGATAGAGACACTGTATATTTAGTGAGTCTAGTTGTGGTGGAAGCCCTTAGTGGCCTGGGAACTCCTCATTCGATATAGTGACGGTGTTGGAAAGAAAAGGTTGAATTTATGTATGCCCCATTGTCCACTACAGCACCCACTTTGGCACACTACCAGAACCTTCCCCATCCCACAGCGTCAGTAGCTGGAAGGGGCAAAGTGCAAGAGGGTGATGATGCAAAAACACAAAAAGAGCTGGTGGGTGCATTAAAGAAGGTGGAGGGCAAGTTGGCGCAGTTGAAATTAGAACGATGGGATGGACAGCGGATGCCTATAGGGGTGGATGTATGGAGAGTGGGGACATTTTGTTTCGTACAGATAGCACAGCTATCCAGTAGTCAAAGTGTACGAAAAGAAGTAGTGGAACTATGTTCCCTGCTGGCCTGCACCCACTCCCCACAAACCCCATTGCCACGACCCCTCCCACACACAATACACCACCCAAACATTTGCACCTGCTGTTTAAGGGAACGTTCAGTGCATTGCACTGAAAGTGAAGGTTTCAACTTCTTCCTACACTATTATTTTAAAACGAAACCATTCTGGAACGGTTTCTTTTTCAAATAAAAGTATAGGAGCTGTAAAAGGTCATTAAAAAAAGTAGAGGAGCACCGCTCCCGACCGCTCCCGCTCACTTCGACCACTGCAGCTATCAGAGATGTGCACAGAGAAAAGGAACGTGAAGATAGAAGGACGCGAGATGAGGATGTGCATTATACAGCAGACAGGTTGGAGGAGGAATATTATTATACACATGAAGGAGAAGGGGACTGGGATACGGTAGATGAATTGAAAGTAGCAGAGCAGTCACCTGTAATAGCCCTATAAGTGCAACATGTGTGGGGACCTAGGTTACGTAATAGGTTTGGACGAATGGCGGTAGCTAAAAGGTTGTCAGTGGGAAGGAAGAAAGTTGGGAAGACAGTAGGAGCACAGTTCCCATTGTTAAACAAGGACCCGGGAGAGCACAGTATATCGCTTGGGCATACATGGACAGAAATAAACTCATAAAGAGACTTCCGTCCCTCACAGCTGGGGTAGGTAAGTGGATATGAGCATTTGAAAAGCACACAGCTGGGACTACTTTGGCTGTAGGAGATTTGAAAAGTTTGTATCGATACTGGGAGATCAGGCTGATGACATGTGGATTAAAGCAAGTTATTAGGGTGTAAAGTTGAGTGATGATAGCCATGACAGAGCATATTTTAATGACATTAGGCCCCAAGTATGGGCGACGTTACGGCATGTGTGCCCAGACACACCCGATCTTCAGTCAATTATGCAGTGAAAAATACATAATGAAGAAGATCCTGCCCAATATATATTACACATACAAGAGATATGGAGGGCAGAGATAGGGGACTCCTGGAATCTAGCGATTCCATATTTCTATTTTGTGGTTAAAAGAGGTATCCCGAAAGAGGTACAGAAAGCACTTGGCAAGATACTGGGGATTGAGGCAAAGGGTTGGGTGGAAATTCAGTCTATTGTTGTTCCCCACTGTAAATGGTTGAAAGAAAAGGAGAAGGAAACGGCTCAGCGAGCGCAAGCAGAGGAAGCAAAACTGGTTCAAAAGGAGTTAGCAAAAGTTGCATTGGAGGGGACTGCGATAGCAGTGCAGACGGAAGGGTCAACAGACTTTAGGGTGATCAAGGCAGCACCCCCGGTGGGGAGGATAGCACGGGTGGCAGGTGGGTACCAATCTTAATATCAGGGAGGGTTTCCAGGGGTACTCCAAAGGGGAAGAGGGGAATTTTTGGGTGCCCAGGAGGGCAAGGGGATTTTGGAGGAATGGGACTGTGAGGAGGAGGAGGAGCAGGCCAGTGTTGGACGTGCCGCGGATGCATGGGTCCTTTTTCAAAAGAATGCAGCACTAGACAGTCATATGCATATCCCCAACAACAGATGTACCCTTATTCTCAGGGAGGTTCAGTTCCATAACCCCAGGCATACGGGCAGATGCCCCCGGCAGCCTCTTATGATGTGTCAATGCCTGCTGCTCCACCAACCTTACTGCAGTTACCAATAATGTGCCACCATATGATGTACATCAGGGCAGCAACAGGGCCCACACATCCCGAGCAATAGCACTGTACTGAATGGTACTGTAACCAATTAACATGGAGCCACTGTGGTCAGAGGGAACCCATTTGTTTTCCTAGGGACAAACACATACCCGGATTAGGACAGCCCACAGAGAGCCTTATCGTGTCCAGTTCTATCGGTCACTGCTGACCCAGAAGAGGAACCCTTGGTAGGCATGGAGATAGCAAACAAGCCATTTATCTTTATTGTAGAGCCAGGTGCAACTGAAACATGTATTAGTGAGGGAGGATTCCCTTTGTGAGGTGAGGTTATGGAAATGAATGGCTTCTTTGGGGCAGTTCAATCAATTCCATTAACAAAGGAATCACCTATCAAAATAGAGGGCAGAGAGGTGTGAGCACTCTTGCTATATTTCATGCGACTTCAATCAATTTGTTAGGAGGGATATTTTGAGTAAGCTCAATATGACCATTTCGTTCACAGATAGAGGTGTGGTGTGTTTGACACCCAGTATGTGTCCCGTACGGTAATGTTGGCCTTGCATGCATTAGATGTTGAGTCTGTGGCAAGAGGTATACCAGTGTCCCGACTTGTTTCTGTATGGTATTTCCATTAGGGGTGTACTGAACTTCAGCTTCGAGTCACTATTGTGCCGAAGTTCGGCTGAAAAACAGCTATTCGGTATCAGCAGAATAGTTCTGCCATAGTGTCTCGAAGCCGGAGTCCACTTTCTATGTTTAGCTGCCTTCTCCCTGTTTCGGAGGTGACATCCAATCATAGAAAGTATGGCAGTGTCTAGGCTGCAGAAGCCAAATAAGCTGTTTTCTTATTGGTTACTGCAGCCTGAGCACAAAGAAAACAGCCTAAGCACGCGCTGAAATAGGAAGTTTAGTTTAGTTTATTTGCTTATATAGCGAACCGAACCCCAAGGTATCTGGGCACTTTTGCTTGAGGTTAGAGAGGTTGTTACAGCAAAGAAAGGCAATTATCAATGAATACAATAAAACTTACAATGAACGCGCAGTCCAGTCCCAACATGGAAGGCAGCTGTACAGGAATGGTGATATAAAAGTTCAATAATAGTTATTTAAGGCAGCTGTCCTGTGTTACAGATCAGGACACCTGACTTTGGAGCGCATAAAGTCTTATGGGCATTCGTCTAGCATTACAGATCAGAGCATAAATCTTGTTGAAAGTGGTTGAATAGCAATCGTGCAGGGTCAATAGTGTTGGGAAAATAAGATCAGCTTAGAGAATTTTTCATAAGGACGGGAAAGAGGGTTCAGTTCTGAGAGCAGGGGGTACTGAACTCCAGGTCTTGGCTGCTAAGACATAGAAACTGGATCCTCTGGCTTTGTTCCGTTTGAATTTGGGGATGTTTAGGCAGTGAGCGTAGTTGGTTCTAGTCGGTCTGGAAGATTGTTTTCTAGAGAATCTGTCAACTATGTACTTAGGGGCCAAATTACCCAAGCACTTGTCGGTGATCATTAGCTTTCTGAAGGTGATCCTGTCTTCAATAGGGAGCCAGCTGGTATTACGTCTGGTGTGTGAGATGTAGTGTACTGGAGGGCACATCGACCTCTGAACCGGCCCATGAGATACAGAGCTCGCCCTCCAGCACCTTAAAACGAGATAGCTGTACGTTGAGGAAGGTGGGGTGCAGGAGTCACTTACTCCAAAACAAATCAATAAGGACAAGTCAATGGTTTGGCTAAGGGAAGTCCGTTTAATGACAAGTCCAAAAAACGGGGAAACAAATGGAAATCATCAGAGCTGCGATTGCCTGTCTCGCTTCAACTTCCAAATTCTTCATTCAGACAGTAACTTTTATAGCAAATTCTCATCATCACTGATATGTAAAACTCCAAAATTGTCATGCAATTCTATTGTGTGGGAAAGGTAACTTAAGTATAGGTTCTATATCTGTATATGGTAACAGAGCGTGAGGATTGGATAACTCTTAACGGGTGGGCATCTACGCCCTCCCCTCTACATCACTCCTTATAGACGTCACTACAAGTACAACGTCTTATTGGTTCTACTAGCTATAGGACCCTAGATTATTTGCTCCATTGTGATTGGGTGGGTTACACCCCCAGGCATAAATCTCCACTTTAATTAGCAGCATTGCAGAATGGACACCCAGATGCGGTGTGCACCAAGATTCACCCTGCCTCCCTTCCATCAATCAGTACTTTAGGGCTATGTGTCAATTAGTTGGCTGAGGATGGCCTCGAAACTGTAGCTTCTTATCAGGAAAAGTTATGGCATCCTCGGGTTCTGGGTGACATCAGACGTTGGTACCTCTTCGCGCTTGGCTGGCCACATGTCTGTACACTGCAAAGCGGATTCAGTTTCCATCTATTTGCGTATTTGATTCTTTGTTCGGCCTCGCCACCTGCCTGGGTCCTCCTTATCTCGACCTTCACTGGCTGGCTGCTATGCTCTTAAGTTTTGTTTCTTCCAAGTTGCCGCTCTCCTCCCTTCCTGGAGTTGACCTCGAATTCCCAGGCATGAGCTGCCTTGTGCTCAGTTTTGATTCTTCTCTTTCCTTCTGGCTTTAGCTGGAATGTGAATCTCGGCCCGGTTGGCCCCTTGTAGCCTGGCTTAATTCTGCTTTTACAAAATGGAGTCGCACTTGTATAATGTGCTTCATTGAGGTAGATATATAATTATAAATAGTTGGCGCTCACCACTCTATTCTTCTACTAAGTATTGCAAGCAGTACCGTTTCCTTAGTTTATTGCATTCCAAGCCTATTTACAGGTGTTAGTTACGTCATTACTCTTCACATTTTGTCCTTATGTGCCATCTTTTGATTGTCGTTTATGTTCATCTGTTTGTCTGTCAGGGCCCTTGGGTCATCACCACTCACCTTCCATTAAGGTTCTTTGGGTCTCTTCGGCGACAGTTTGCAAGTAGTCTTCATTGCGTGTTAACTGCGGTATTACCCAAATTGTTCATTTACAATTGTTCGAATGAACAATTGACCGAAATTAAAGGGTCACAATTGACCTTTTCACAATTGACCGTATATATATATATATATATATATATATATATATATATATATATATATGGGTTTTGGGGGGTTTGGCGTTAGGTGGGGGGTTGTGGGGGGTTTCCCCCCCACATATATGTTACAATTGACCTTCACAATTCGGTCAATTGTGAAAAGGTCAATTGTAATTCGAACAGTTGTAAAACGAACAATTCGTATACAACCTTAACTGCTTGTATGCTTGTCTCAATGGGTACCTTGCAGCCCACGGTTGTCTGGTTATTGGCGCTTCAATAGTTATACATGTCCTTCTGATGAGTACTGGACAGAGCCCCACCGTGGCTCTCTGTTGGTTCATTTGCTCCTTATACGTCACATATCTTGGCGAGTATGCTTCTAGTATCTCAACATGGGTGGCTGGAGTGTAGGCCATATTTGGGACCTCCTCTTCACACCCCCATTGGTCGGTTTATCAACCACCTTTTCTTCTTCCTTTAGATTACCCTTACTTGGTTCTTTTATATCCAATTCTTCGTTTTCTGGGTTTGTACATGATGGTGTGAACATGTGTTTCTTTGGAGTCCATATTTTTATCACTCCTTTCAGGCTTCCTGCTGTTTTTACATGTTCGTCTTGGTAAGAGCATAAGCTGACACTGACCCTTTGGGCTGCAATAGATCCATTTTCCTTCATAATGTCTACGCCTTCTGGGATACTCAAATTTTGTTCCTTCTGGTGCAAATTCACTGGCCTTCACAAATTCTCTTATTTCTTCATCAGTCAGGTATCTCGGCTTCCATCATGGTTTGACATCGATCATGATCTTCATCCCTATTGCTTTCTTTGCAGTTTTCTGGCATTGTGTGATGGTTATCTTGATAACACAAAATCCTAGTAGTATCATTAATAGTAGGGCTCCCAGAACCTTGAATATGTCTGCCATCCATTGTGGGACTCATGAGAATAGAGTTCTGAACCAGCTGTCATCATCAACTTCGTCAGTTTCATCGATCATCTGGTTCTTTGGGTTTGTCAGCATACTTATGGCTTCTGTTAAAGTTCAATTTTCTTCGTCATGCGAAGGTATAAATGTGCAACACGATTCTCCAATTTTTGTGCAAACACCTCCATCCATCGCTGTGATCATGCCAAGTACATATCTGTTCTGGAGGGTCATCAGTCAGATTGCTCTTAGTTCTTCCTTAATAGCATTGAATCCTTTTATGGTAGTGTTAATGGACTGTAATAACTCCCATCTGGTTATTTGCAACCATTTCGTATTTGCTCCAACCTGGAATCTTGGCATGAGGATTGTTGCGAACACTGATGAGGTGAGACTAAACAGCCTGTGTTCGTATGGGATTGCATGAAATGCTTCTTCTGATTTGGCAGAAAAGTAATTCTCTCTCTTTCTTCGGGATACCAGTTCCACAGATCTCCTTTTCCTCAGGTGAGCATCTGCTTTCGGGAAACTGTCAATATTTATGTCACTTTTCGAGATCACTAGTGCAGGAACATGGACGTTCACTATTGTGCATATGCCTCCCCAGTTTTTCAGTAGTCTTATATATGCCTTGGATCTACAAGCGCAGTAATGATCCATAATTACTGCGGTCCCGTGAGTCATTCCTGGAGCTTCAAAGATTTGTCCGCAGTTTTGATTCTATCCCATCTTCTTCGTGCCATTGTTCCTGAAACCCATTTTCAGGCTTTCCAGTGGCACTATTTGCAAGGGTCCTCCTCTGTCTTCGACCCATGTCAGTAATCTTGTGAGTTTTGGCAATAAAGGTTTGTACAACCTCTGCGAGTTATCTGTTGCTTCCTTATATGCTCCATAGACCGTCCATGCTCGGCAGATCACCACTCCTTCTTCTCATCCGTTTGGAGAGAGTACTGTTCCCCAAATCTGCATTTGGCCTCTGTTCTTCCAATTTTTCGCCTTTTCTGGAGTTTTTCCTTGGACATTTAGCTTTGGGTTCACTTCCCATCTGATTGCTGTCCCTTTTACTCCAGGCTTCTCGTACCTGATCGCATGATTCCTTGTATGGGCTCTGTTTCTCATCTTATTGCCCTATATATAATCATCTTCATTGGGGTAATTTGCCCCGGTTGCCCATATCAATGAGGTATCCCTTCCCATGAACTGTCCTCTGGTGTTACACATCGCTACGTGTGAAAGACAGTGTGTTGCCGGGACGTCAATTTCTACAGCCACGAAGATCTTGGATTTCCCCATGCTGTACGGTAGAAGTGCACAAACGAAGCATTCTCCTTCTGATTTTCTTCTTCTGACCTCTTTCATGTGTTGGTACCAAATGTTGTTTCCTAGATGTGCTGTGCTGTCCAGGTAATCGTTTAGTTCTTTGTTATCTTCATATGGGTTTCTCTTGATTCTTAGTGTCTTTCTGTAGTTAGCTATAACTACATCTCTAAATGCGTCTTTGTGACTTTTCCTTGCTGGAGGACTCTCGGGCATTCTGGTTGGTGAAGCGGTTTTCATTATCTGCATCAATGTGGTAGGTGGAGGTTTTGCAATTCTCCCCTTCTCTTCTTGCATCCTTTTCCTGCCCTCTATAAGTGTTTTTATTAGCCACCAGCCTGTCACCGTCCCCGTGTATGGCTGTATCATGGGCCTGGTACTTGTTCATTGTGTTGGAACTTGTGTGATTGTCACTACAGTCTCTGCGGTTCTATTTTTCAGTTCCTCATGTAGCTTCTTCGCTCTAGCTATGAATGGGAATAAATGATCTATCAACATTTGTGTTCTTGCAGTGAATTCTCTCTCAGCCGCTTCTGTCTTCTCGAGGGCTTTTGTTATGTCTTCTTTAGTTGGCGTTTCTCTTGATTCTTCTCGGTTTCTCTCATTGCTTTCTGAGGTTGATTGTTCGGCAGGCAGTCTTGAGCTCTGTACTGCCTTTGCTTGAGGTTCCGTAGACATTGACACTTGCCCTAGTTCATGAGCATTTAGTGTGTGGTTGCGTGTAGTGGTCAGTGCTATGTTTTCATTCGTTCCAAGCTGACCCTGTCTCCAGCTTTTCTCTTCATTCGTTACCTCAAGTGTGTATGAATCGCTACTAATTACATTCAATTTTTGTTCGTTTACTTTATCATCAGATTTTCTTGGAACTGGAATAACTATATAGGGTCTGGATGCTTTCGTGGGACTCATGCATACATTATCTGGTGGGTGCACTGCAATTGGACCATTTCGTGCACCAATAAAGAATGCAGTTCTGATTGTTAATGACAAAAAGACAATGATAATCACCATGCATATACATATAATCGTGCGGTGTGACAATTGGCAGCATTTCCTTCCAGGGAAGCGGGGGCGCCCCTCTGCTGGCGGGATGACCAGGTTACTGTTCTGTGCTCCCATTTTAATCATCACAAAATGTTTATGTTTATTTCTTTCCCCCAATTCACTTGTTCTCGAACAGTTTGTATCGCAAAGTGTCTGGTGCTTCACAAGTGTCCCCCCTCTTGTCTCTGGTTATGGGATACAGTTCCCTTGCTAGACTATGGAAAAAGATTAGACTAACACCTTTGGCGAGTCACATTCATTGTGCATATTCAAAATAGAGTTAAGGAGGAGTGTTTCCGGTCTCACTGCGTCAACACATACAGATTTAAGACACTGCTTGGTTTGCAGTTTTATTAGGTGAGTATGGTACAGCCTAACACGTGTTTCGAGCAACACTGCTCTTCCTCTGAGGCTTGGATTGATTGTTGAACATACGTGATTACGTGTTGTAGTTGTACTGAAGGTACAAACCTTGTTATATTCCTCGCAATTGCGGAAAGCTACCCAGTTAATATATCCGACCCGGTGGTCCTGACTGAACGATCTATGTGTTGGCGCAGTGAGACTGGAAACACTCCTCCTTAACTTTACCTCACAGTGGTGTATATGGGCAATATACCCACACAACCCAGTCACCTGCTGCCCTCCATCTAACACTAACCAAGACTGCAAGCGCAGTGTCCCACTTGGCTTTTTTTTGCCCAACCTTCTTGTTCTCATATTCAAAATAGGTCAGTTCTCAGTCTACCCCCCGAATTTGCTTCAATCCTGAGGAAATGCTGGAACCTGTTAAATGTGATGCAAAAATAGAAAAAATGGAAAATCAAAATCAAAATCAAAAATCGAAAATCAAAAATAACAGGCAAAGTTCTTGTCTCTGTTCCCTCAGTGGAAGATGAAGAGCTTTGACTCCGTCTCCTGGATCTGTCCCTCGGTGGAAAGATGAAGAGCTTTGACTCTGTCTCCTGGATCTGTCCCTCGGTGGAAAGATGAAGAGCTTTGACTCTGTCTCCTGAATCTGTCCCTCGGCGGAAGGATGAAGAGCTGCCTTGGCTTCCTCGATCTGTCCCCCTGCGGAAAGTTTGACTGGAATCTCCTCAGATACTCTCTTTGGAAGTTGGACAGTTCCACTCGAAGCATAATACCATGGAGGAGCATTCCGATATGCGCAACATTAGCTGGATCTCTGATGAAGCTGATCACATCAACCTCGGCAGGTCTCCCCACCATTTCTGCAAAGTCAGTGACTAGGCGAAACAGGACGTTGTGCGCCAGTCGGCTGCTGGGTTCTGGATCACAGGCCTTTCTTTTGACGTGAACAGTCTTTGCACTTTGCTGCTGCGTGAATTGCGACCAGATAGTTCAGTCTGACCCACAGCTGATTCAAATGTTCAGTGTTCGTTGGATCTCCGATGAATGTAAGCGTGTCAGTGGTTCTTCCGACAATGGCGAAAGAAGAGCGTACTTGTGAGTTCATCTACTATTGCCTGTGGTGGAAGCATTTGTGTCCTTATCACTGTATTCTGGCAACACAGCGAAGGCTTCCGCGATGACATTAAGCAGTTGCCAGATCACCTTCATGTTGGCAGGATCTTGAATAAAGTCTGCGACACTGGTGACTCTCCCTACAAGTGACGGAAATGATACTACTACTAACTGGAAATAGGTGAGAGCATCCCTTGTGAGATTTCTGCTGGGAGCCACCATACGTGCTGCAAGATGACGTCTTGATCATTGATGATTCAGGATACTGTGTTAAGCTCCTTTGGGCAAAAGTCCTTGATCACAGTCTATTTGGGTTTTGTTGTTCAACAATGCTTAAGTGTGGCTTGGTTCAAAAGTTCGTGTCAACAAACGTGTTGTGGCTTTAGATGCGCAATTGTCTTCTTAACCCTACAACTGAGATGCATAGAGTGTCTGTTATGTCCTTATCCCCTTTTTGCTTAGAGGAACTGTCCAGTTTAAGCCACAACTTGCAAACTGGTTCTTTGTCTTGACTTTTCTGCTCATGCGTCCTTGATCCTCATCATGGATCTCGTCTGCACATGCTGAGATTCTTCCCCGTAGTCTGTAGTTTCTTCCCGGTGGGGTGCAGCTAGAGGGCCTTCTCTGATATAGGGCTTAATGTCATTGTGAAAGATCCATGCCCTTCTGCCTTGCAGTTTGACAGCTGAAGGAGTGCAGTCCTCTACGAAAAAAGGGCCGTTGAATCTTGGCTCGTCCCACATTTTCCTCTTGTGGTTTTTCACCAACACAGCGTCTCCAGGGAAGATGAGAGGCACACGTAGACCTTGAACTGCGTCTGCCTCAGTGCCCCCTGCTGTGTCTTGTGCTGTGCTGCACTGTTTTTGTTGTCGCTGTAGTTGGTCTCATATAGCAGTGAGACTAGATGTCATGCAGTTCAAGTATTGTGACAATTCGGTTCCCAGGACCTCTTTGGTTGGCTGGGCATCACATCTAGCTCTATCTTGCGGGGTGAGAGGGATATTCATTCTCCTTCCCGTGCGGCGTTAGATGATGATCAGAGCCTGGTTGGTTCCGAAGAGCATACAATGCCAGTGGAAGGCAGTGCAACCATCTCCTCTTCAGAGCAAACTTTAACTTGGCTATCCTTTCCTTTAACAAGCTGTTGAGCCTCTCACAAACACCATTACCTTCCAGATGATACGGCAACGAGAACTTGTGCTTTATACCAAGCAGCAAGCTGATCTGTTCAAAGACTGAGTTAACAAAATGAGCCCCGTTGTCTGACCTCATCACCTCGAACACTCCGCATTTAGGGAACACTTCCCTCACCAGGAATTTGGCCGCACAGGTTGAGTCTGGGTGTGTACAGGGACCTGCTTCTATCCATCTAGAAAATGGGCACAACACTACAATTAAGTACCTGTACCCGTTACACACTTGGATCATGTCGATGTAGTCTATATGTAAGTGCTGAAAAGGGCCATTTGGTTGGGGGTGGACTCCTCTTACTACTTTTAATGTGTGCCCAGCGGTGAATTGCTGGCAGATTATGCAGTTCACCATAAAGAATGTAACATGCTCTGCTAAATTCGGTATGAACCAGTCTTCCACGAGCGTTGCAGCTAGATTCTCTTTCGACATATGTAATGGGTAATGTAATTGCTCCAATGCTATTTTCAGTATGGCTACAGGCATGACTGGTTTACCAGTGCTGTCCTGCCACCACAATCCGTCAGTGGGGTTTAAAGAACACCCTTAATGTTTCCATAGGTTCTTTTTGTCCTAAGGGGCCTCCCCTTGAAGCTCCATCAGTTATGTCTGCCCGATGTTATTATAGGCTTTGGGTGTGGTTCGTGCCACCATCATTCGTTCATGGGTGCACGCCACTTCTACTTCCATGATTGTCTCACTTTTGGAGGCCATACGTTTGGCTTCCGTGTCTGCTGCGTGATTTCCACGCAACACAAAATCTGTCCCGTGAGTATAGGCGGCGCATTTCATGACCGCTATGCCCACTGGGAGCTGTAGTGCCTTAATCATCCTGTCCAATAAGGCTGCATGCTGCACTGGCGTGCCATCCGCTTGAAGGTAGCCCCTCCTTTTCCATCGCGCTAGGCCTGCGTGCACTATGGATGTCACATAAGCGGAGTCACTGTACACCGTTACTTCCTGGTCTGCGTGATTCTCAATGGCGGGTATCAATGCCAATAACTCTGCAGCCTGTGCTGAGAAATGAAATGGTATTCGTGCACTGACGAGTACTCAAAATTCTCCATTTTCTATGTGTTTCATCACTGCAATGCCTGAATATCTTTGTCCATCTTCTTGGTCGATTCTTGAAGCACCATCAATGAAAACGATCTCCCCTCCTGCTAGGGCGTTTTCTTTTACCCTTGGGATTTCATCATAGAATTCCTCATAGTTTGCACAGTCATGTATCGGTTCTCCTTCAGTGACTGGCTCAGCTATGAATGTAGCTGGGTTTACTGTTTTACATCGAACTATTTTGATCAATGGGTTAGATATAATCACCTCATAGGCAGACGCTCTCTGTGATGTCAGTGTGCCTTTCGGTTTCTCTAAGATGGCAAATAATGAGTTGTCGACATATAACGTCATGGAACATCCCATTACACTAGTTGTCGCCTTCTCTATGGCGAACGCTGCAGCAGCTAAACTTTGTTCGCAAGGGAATTGGCCTCTCTTTAATGGGTCCAGATTCCCATTGTAATACGCCAGGGGCTTGTACCCCAACAAGGTTTTTTGAGTGAGCACTGCCATCATAACGCTGCCATTCGTGTGCGAAAACAGGTAGAATTCCTATGCATAATAAGGAACCCCGAGAACTGGGGCAGTACAAATCGCTCTCTTGAGCTTGGTAAACCCCTTCTCCATTGCCTCAGTCCATTCAATCTTTTCCTTTGTCATCCGGGCCTTCTTTAGGGTCTGGAGTAAGGGCTTGGCATATGAGCTGTAATCGAAGACCCATGCCCTAACATAATTGCACAGGCCTAAAAAGTTTTGCATTTTTTTTTACCGTGAGCGGCTTTGCTGTGTTGCTGATAGCTTCAGCCCTTTCTGGGGTTACCTTTTTCCCATAATGTGAAATCAACTGACCTATGCACAGCACCTCCTGTTGACAATATTGCAGTTTGCCCTTGTCGACTTTACCCTTCCCCGTAACCCTTACCCGTAACCCTTCTCAGCCACTATAGTCAGTAGCTGAACTGAATCGCGCCTGCGTTGTTCTTCTGTCGTGCTGCAGATCAGAATGTCATCCACATACTGCAAGACGATGTTTTCTACTGCAATATTGTTCAGGTCCACCTGGAGGACTCTGCTAAAGATGGACAGGGACTCACAGTACCCCTGTGGCAACCTTGTGCTTTTCAGACGCATTTGACTGAATGTAAATGACGTCAGATCTTGTGAGTCACGGTGCAACGGGATTGAGAAAAGGCATTTTTCAAGTCAATCACCGTGAATTATTTCGCCTCGGTCGGTATGTTACACAGGATCGTAGATGGGTTAGGGACTAGAGGGAACTCGGCTTCAACAATATCGTTTAATGCTCTTAAATCTTGGATTAAACGCCAACACCCTCCTTTTGATTTCTTGACAGGATAAATCACTTTATTACATGGTGATTCTGACATCATGAGGGTGCCCTGTTCCATCATGACGGAAATATTCTTTGCAATCTCTTCATCTGCCTCTGTGGACTTGGGATATTGTCACGCTCTTGGTAAAATTGCTCCTGGTTTCAGTTTAATTTTCACTTCTCCCACCCCCTTCAGGTGGCCTACGTCATAAGGTCCTGTAGTCCATACTGAGACAGGTACCTGGGCCATGTCGTCATCAAAGTATTCTGGACGCATCAGTGCCAACATCATTCTCTGGGGCATTTCTCTTTTGATCATTTTTACCCAAAATATGAGACTCACTTCCACCCTCGTCTCTTCTGAGTCAAGTTGTTCTTCAAACAGATCATCATCGGTGTCGTCCGTCACTCGATATCCTTCTTCAATGGCGATAATCGCGCACGATTGTCTACCTTCATCATCGTATCCTTTGACCAATGCTACTTTCCCTCACACTGCTGCAATTTGTATCGTCAAGGGAAATACTTGTCCCTCTTCTTCATGCATAGGTATTCTTGGTCTGAATAGGAACTCATCTGGGGTTCTCATAGATTTATCTATGAGGACTGGCAATCTTGCCATAAGCACACGCATGCCATATGCGAAGACGTCTGGTTCTAATGGTATAGCTCTCATGGCTATGCGTCCTGAGTATGCTCTGATCATTTCGCATACCGTTGAATAATGCATTCCTGGAGTGGAGAATACTATGCCCTCCTCCGTGAACGACATGGTCATATTCAACTTTGTCATTAAATCTCGACCCAAGATGTTTACAGGAGTCTGGCATGAACACAACAAAGGTACATTCATTTCACATTCCCCTATGGAGACTGGGAGTGCGTCTGTAAAGGGAACTTGACTGTGAGCTCCTGTAAAACTCTGAGTATCTATAGCCTCGCCGGACAAGGAGAATTTGCCTTCTCGTATGCACGGGCGTGTTGCCCCCGTGTCAACTAAGAAGGAATATTCTTTACCCCCTATTGCAACATTCACCCTAGGTTCCCTATTAGGGTCTGGTGTCACTGATAGGATAGAGCACATCAGGGTTCCCAGTGAGCTGTCCTATTTCATATATAAGTTCGGTCCACTGTACACCTGTGGGTTTTCTCCATTCCCAGAGTTGCCTCTCCTTCCGGAGTTTGTGCCCTGAGATATTTGCGGTGGTGCCTGTTGGAATTGCCCTTGTGGCAAGTTCCCCATGCTTGGGGGTTGAACCCCCTGCTGTGTATCCTGCTGCTGCTTGGTGCTTGCTGCTGCACTGTGTGATTCTGTGCACCGCCCTGTTGGGAGATTGCAGGCGGATTCACCATGCCTGCTCCCAATCCTTGGCTATTTTGCCACGCGCCTTGGCTTCTGCACACGCGCACCAGGTGCCCCATCATTCCACACAGCCAACACACCGGCAGTGGTCGGGCTTTTTGTCCATTTGACATATCTGGACTGCCCATCTGCACGTTTTGAAAGCTTCCTTGATTACTCTGGAAATCTCCCTGATTACTCTGCCATCCTCTTCCTCTAAATCCCCTTCCCCGTGGGTATTGTCCTACGAAACCCTGGTTATTCTGCTGTGGGATAGCCACCTGTTGTGTGTTCTGTTCAGCTGGGCTAGTTAGCAGGGCTCCTTCGAGAGCAGACTTGGATCATTTCTTTTGCACCAGCTTCGCTTCCTCACCTTTACGAGTTGACTCCTTTTTCCGATTCTTTTCTTGCAACAGTCTGCAATAATGTGCAATCGTTAACTGTATTCCGGCCCAAGGTTTAGCCTCAACTCCTACCAATTTCTTAAGCTGTTTTTGTACAGACTTTGGTAACCCTTGGCATAAAATGTGGTAAAGCACATGTATAGATTTCGTCCAAGATTCATGTGTTTCGAGTACCCACGTGTCTTGGAAATTCTGGATATAAATTAACGGATCTTCTGACTCCTTCATTTTGCGAATCATTATAGCTCCCATATCGGAAGTATCTGGGTTAAGCACTCGTAGCGCGTTCCATACTTCTGCTCTACAATTGTTGAATGGTGCTCCGTTGTGAGCAGTGTTAATTATGGTAACACCAGGGTACCCAGCCTGTGCCCATACATTGTCTGCTCTCTCACTGAGTATGGCAATCAGGAGACCTTTAATGTCCCCTATAGCTAACGTGACACCCCCCTGTCATCTTTTCTAACTCGTGTATCCCCTTCCCAGCTCCTGATGTCAGCATTGGAAGCTTATTCTTCAGGTTTTCTCGATCCATGTGTGGCCATGGAATATATTGTGGTCTTGCTCCCCCCTTTTCTAGCAGCGGAAATCGGAATGCACAGACTCCCTTCTCTTTCCCCACAGTTCTACTGTCTACCGCTGGGGTAACATTCACTCACCCCTCACTCCCTCATCGCCGTCTACCTGCCAATGTCGTCAATCTGTCCGCATAGGCGAGCGCCGGCAACCCCCTCTGACCATGGGGTGTTCAATCGTGTCGGTCAGACTGCGCAGCAGACTCTGATGTCCTAGGTGCAGACTCGCTAGCGTCTGACCATTGTACCCCTTTGTCCCTTGGGAGCCGCTTTTTATGCTGTCTCCCTTCTTCATTTGCCTCGCACTCCGTCTTCTCTCCGGAGTCGGACATCATTCTTACTGATTTCCAGCCTATCCAGGGTCGGTCTCCTGCTCCCCCTACTTCGGATGACATCCTCAGAGTCATACAGCTGAGTGCTTTCTGAGCCCTTGTCTTCCCTTTCCCCTTGGGATACTCATTCTTACCCCATTTCATCATATATTTTATCGATCGTTTCCCCGATGCTTCTGGTGTTGAAGTCATCCTCAATATTCGTCCCACTATTGCCTGGTACTGAATCGTACACAGGGAAAAATTCTTCAATGTCTTCCCATTCTACAACAGGATTGGGTTTTTTAATTTCCCGCTCCAGATATTCGAGATCGCGTGTCTACGCTTACGTTCAATATCATCATCGGATTCTTTGCACTTCCTCACCTCTTCTTGCCCTTTTCTTCTTCCGTTCTCCTTTCATTTCTACGTTCATTTGCCTTTCTAACTTCCTCTACTTCTCGTCTCTTTACTCTTTTCTCACTTACTCTTTGCTCTTCTTCCAACCTTTGCAGGTTCTGCCTGTACATGTCATAGGCTGCGCACTGCTTGCGACTGAGCGGCTTTCCTTGCTCTTCGTGATATAGCTGTTCTCACCTCAGCCTATCTTTCCTCTTTATTCTTTTGTCCCTTACTTCCTTTTCCTTCTCTTTCTTCCTTCTCTGTGCCTCATCAGACCTCTCTCTCGGTCTCACATCATCACTTCCATTACCATCGAGTTTTACCAATATCTGTCCTCCCATCCATTCATCTTTCGCAAATGCTATCTCATCAGTTCTGTCTTCACTTCCTTTCCATTTCGTTCCCTCTCTCTCTTTATCGAGAGGTGCACTTGTCTGTGCCTGATCCTTCTTTTCATCATCGCGTCTCCCATTGTACCTCGGCACTGCGGAGGTGAGATTCTTATCCTGATCCTTCCCTTCATTTTCATCACTACTGTACGTAGGTGACTCATATGCAGAGTTGCTGTACCCTGTAGCTGCATTGAGTTCTCTTAATGGGTAGAGTCCCTCTGACTTACTTCCCTCGATATTTTGCTCAGGTGGGGCTGCTGGCGCGGTAGACGTCTCACCCCCCTTTGTGCATACATTTACAGGGTAATTCATAGAAATTTGCACAAAAGTGGCGCACGCGACTGGCGCACAGCGTGCCCGTGCGAATGTCTGCGCCAGCCGCATGCGCTAAAATCGATTTCCGCGCACAGCGTATTCATGGATTTTCGCATCCAAAACCAGCCGTGGCGCAGCGTGGCGCAGCGACCCTGCAGCAGCGTCAGTTACTCCCCCAAGAACACCCTCGCGCAAGGAAAAGCCTTCAAAATCCCCAAATAATCGCAAAGGGCTGCGCTAACCCTGGACCAGTTCACAGGGCTGGCAAACAGCAAACTCCAAGCGGGAAACGTGTATTTCAGTGGTTCGCGGGAAGTTCCACACGCGATTGTCCTGTGTACGTGTGCATCAGGGGTGCGTGGGAAGTATCACACGCAAAATCAGCAGGGTACGTGTATTTCAGGGGTGCGCAGGAAGTATCACACGCGATTCCAGCAGGGTACGTGTATTTCAGGGGTACGCGGGAAGTATCACACGCAATTCCAGCAGGGTACGTGTATTACAGGGGTGCGCGTGAAGTTCCACACGCGATTTCAGCAGGGTACGTGTATTTCAGGGGTGCGCGGGAAGTATCACACGCGATTCCAGCAGAGTACGTGTATTACAGGGGTGCGCGGGAAGTTCCACACGCGATTCCAGCAGGGTACGTGTATTTCAGGGGTGCGCGGGAATTTCCACACGCGATTGGCCCCGTGCAAGCAGGGTACTTGTATTTCAGGGGTGCGCGGGAAGTTCCACACGCGATTGGCCCCGTGCGAGCAGGGTACGTGTATTCCAGGGGTGCGCGGGAAGTTCCACACGTGATTTCAGCACCGTACGTGCATTTCAGGGGTGCGCGGGAAGTTCCACACGCGATTGGCCCCGTGCGAGCAGGGTACGTGTATTTCAGGGGTGCGCGGGAAGTTCCACACGCGATTTGCCCAGTGCGAGCTGGGTACGTGTATTCAGGGGTGCGCGGGAAGTTCCACATGCGATTTCAGCAGGGTACGTGTATTTCAGGGGTGCGCGGGAAGTTCCACACGCGATTGGCCCCGTGCGAGCAGGGTACGTGTATTTCAGGGGTGCGCAGGAAGTTCCACACGCGATTTCAGCAGGGTACGTGTATTTCAGGGGTGCGCGGGAAGTTCCACACGCGATTTCAGCAGGGTACGTGTATTTCAGTGGTTCGCGGGAAGTTCCACATGCGATTGTCCTGTGTACGTGTGCATCAGGGATGCGCGGGAAGTATCACACGCAAAATCAGCAGGGTACGTGTATTTCAGGGGTGCGCGGGAAGTATCACACGCGATTCCAGCAAGGTACGTGTATTACAGGGGTGCGCGTGAAGTTCCACACGTGATTTCAGCAGGGTACGTGTATTTCAGGGGTGCGCGGGAAGTATCACACGCGATTCCAGCAGGGTACGTGTATTACAGGGGTGCGCGGGAAGTTCCATACGCGATTTTAGCAGAGTACGTGTATTTCAGGGGTGCGTGGGAATTTCCACACGTGATTGGCCCCGTGCGAGCAGGGTACTTGTATTTCTGGGGTGCACGGGAAGTTCCACATGCGATTGGCCCCGTGCGAGCTGGGTACGTGTATTTCAGGGGTGCGCGGGAAGTTCCACATGCGATTGGCCCCGTGCGAGCAGGGTACGTGTATTTCAGGGATGCGCGGGAAGTTCCACACGCGATTGGCCCCGTGCGAGCTGGGTACGTGTATTTCAGGGGTGCGCGGGAAGTTCCACACGCGATTTCAGCAGGGTACGTGTATTTCAGGGGTGCGCGGGAAGTTCCACACGCGATTGGCCCCGTGCGAGCAGGGTACGTGTATTTCAGGGGTTCGCGGGAAGTTCCACACGCAATTTCAGCAGGGTATGTGTATTTCAGGGGTGCGCGGGAAGTTCCACACGCGATTCCATTAGGGTACGTGTATTTCAGGGGTGCGCGGGAAGTTCCACACGCGATTGGCCCGTGCGAGCAGGTACGTGTATTCCAGGGGTGCGCGGGAAATTCCACACGGGATTTCAGCAGGGTACGTGTATTGCAGGGGTGCGCGGGAAGTTCCACACGCAATTTCAGCAGGGTACGTGTATTTCAGGGGTGCGCGGGAAGTTCCACACGCGATTTCAGCAGGGTACGTGTATTTCAGGGGTGCGCGGGAAGTTCCACACGCGATTTCAGCAGGGTACGTGTATTTCAGGGGTTCTGGGGAGTACTACACGTGAATTGGCCGTGTGGGTCCTCCCAGGTGTTCGCTCTACAACCTCCACGGCCCCTGCAGGCAGCCCACACCACGGTGGACTACCCTGCACCCCTGCTCATGTCCCGCAGGCAGCCCATCCACCATGGGCATGCCCCCCAGCCAACCCACATGTCACCTTGCACTACTGATCAACAATGCATGTCTCCCACCACCCCCACCACCCAGCAGTGCAGGGGCAGCCTCCACCAGGCCCCCACCCATGTATACCCCCACCCCCAGCCACCAGGGGCAGCCTCCACCAGGCCCCCACTCATGTCTCCCACCACCCCCAGCCCCCAGCAGTGCAGGGGCAGCCTCCACCAGGCCCCCACTCATGTCCCCCTGCACCCCCACCCCCCAGCAGTGCAGAGGCAGCCTCCACCAGGCCCCCACCCATGTCTACCACCACCCCCACCCCCCAGCCACCAGGGGAAGCCTCCACCAGGCCCCTACTCATGTCTCCCACCACCCCCACCCCCCAGCAGTGCAGGGGCAGCCTCCAACAGGCCCCCACTCATGTCTCCCACCTCCCCCACCCCTCAGCAGTGCAGGGGCAGCCTCCACCAGGCCCCCACTCATGTCCCCCTGCACCCCCACCCCCCAGCAGTGCAGGGGCAGCCTCCACCAGGCCCCCACTCATGTCTCCCACCACCCCCTACCCTCCAGCAGTCAGGGGCACCCTCCACCAGGCCCCCACCCATGTCTCCCACCACCCCCACCCCCCAGCAGTGCAGGGGCAGCCTCCACCAGGCCCCCACTCATGTCCCCCTGCACTCCCACCCCCAGCAGTGCAGGGGCAGCCTCCACCAGGCCCCCACTCATGTCTCCCACCACCCCCTACCCTCCAGCAGTCAGGGGCACCCTCCACCAGGCCCCCACCCATGTCTCCCACCACCCCCACCCCCCAGCAATGCAGGGGCAGCCTCCACCAGGCCCCCACCCATGTCTACCACCACCCCCACCCCCCAGCCAGCAGGGGCAGCCTCCACCAGGCCCCCACTCATGTCTCCCACCACCCCCACCCCCCAGCAGTGCAGGGGCAGCCTCCACCAGGCCCCCACTCATGTCTACCACCACCCCCACCCCCCAGCCACCAGGGGCAGCCTCCACCAGGCCCCCACTCATGTCTCCCACCACCCCCACCCCCCAGCAGTGCAGGGGCAGCCTCCACCAGGCCCCCACTCATGTCTCCGTATTCTGTATTTGGATGTATGCTGCTTTATGTAAGATTTTCAAATGAAAAGGCATGGTTGTTATAGGTCTGTAGTTGGTGGGGAAGCTAGGGTCAAGATTGTTTTTTTTGATGAGAGGCATGACCCATGCGTCTTAGAGATATTTTGGGACAGAGCATGAAGCGAATGAAGTGTTAATGAGCTAGGTGATATAAGCAGCAAATTCCTTAGCTCCTTCCTTTATAATGGTGGCAGGGCAGATGTCGCCATGGCATCTAGTTGGTTTAAGGCTTGCAATGATCTTTTCTACCTCCTTGATGGTGAAGGGGCTGAAGTTAAATAGGCTGCAAGGTTTTGGAGGAGGGGAGTGGAATTCGCTTTGTTGGGTCAAGGATACAAGGCTCAGTTTTTTAGCTTCGATTTTGGCTTGAAGTAGAGCAATTTTATCTAATAATGCCTTTTGAATGTTGGCACACCAGAGGGCATATTTGTTGCAAGAGTCCACAGGTATATAGGAGACTCGAGTTCCTTGAGGATGGTAAAACGTTCTTTGGAACTGGACTTGGCATTTTGAAATCTGTGATTGAAGATATCGCTCTTAGTTTTTTTTAATAGAAGTTTTGTTAGCAAAGGAGGTGAAGCTTTCCTTATTCTGGACTGAGGGATTTTTTATCCAGCTAGATTCAACACATCTTTCAGCTTTCTTTAGGGTCTTAAATTCTGGAGAGAACCATTTGTTAAGGTGAGCAGGAGACTTGGCTTTTCTAGCTTACAGGAGAGCTATAAGGTCAATGGCTTGGAGAAGATTCTGGTTGTATGAGTCCACCAGTTTGGATGGATCTGTTTCTAATATTTCAGGAGGGTTATTGATAGGCTGGAGAAGAGGTAGTATATGTTCCAGGGTGATTAGCCGGTTATTTCTTGTTAAGGCAGTGGGAGCTCTTTGGATGTTAGGAGGAGGTTGGAAGATGCCATGGATCTCGAAGGAGATTACGTGGTGATCTGACCAAGTACTAAGCGAGTTTGAGATTATGTTTATATTGCAATTTAGATCTGCTACCCAGTCTAGGGTTCTGCCTTTGCAATGAGTTGGTTCGAAGATGCGGTGTAAGAAGCCTAGTTCTGAAAAATATTCTAGGGCAGTGGCATTAACGTCTGATGTGTCATGAAGGCCGACATTCAGGTCACCCAGTAGCATGATTTAGGAGGTGGGTTTGGTGTTTTGGGTAAGGAGGTATGTGATGTCTTCTTTGAACAAGGACATGGGGCCAGGTGGTCTATAGGGTAGGTGGATGAGAAGTGTGCATGTGGTAGATAGTGGGAGTTTGATAGATAGGAGTTCTCCAGAAGGAATTGGATGACTATGGAATTCTCTAATGCCAAGTGTGTTTTTGGCAATAATAGTGACCTCACCACTTCTACCAGTGGTCCTGTCGGATGTAATAATTGAGAAATGATCAGGAACTGCTAGCATGAGGGATGGTCCGGCTGCTGGATGGAGCCACGTTTCTATAACTGCCAGAAAGTCTAGGTGGTTACCTTAGATGAGATCTGCAATATCTAACACCTAGGGACCTGGCATTGATAAGAGCTCCTTTGATGTAAGGGGGCTCTGAGGTCAAAGGCAGAGCTGAAAAGATGGGTTTAGTTGCCTGAGCAAGTGAAATATTGCTTATGCTGGTATTGTTAGTGCTTGAGAGATAGGAATTAGGTGACGTGTATTTAGTGGAAAGGGAACAGTTCTTCCCTTCCCTCGCTTCCTATGCCACTAGAGTGCATCAGCAGATGCCAGCACCCAGAGAGAATGTCCATTACCCAGGAAAGTGCACCTTCTATGGATAATTTGAGGGCTGCACCACTCTCCAGGAGCGCCCCCCCCCCCGATTCACGAGGCCGCCAGGGCACTTTGTCCACCCCGGCGGCCATACAATTTTCCGAGGCCCCCCCTTCAACACGGTGAGGCTGCTGGGGTGCCCTAAACCCCTGCTGCCTCACTGAAATGCCAATCAATTTGGTTGTGCCACTGGTGCAAAGTCAGTGGCCTAACCTTCTTTGCACTATTGGGAGGCTGCTCCACTCTCCATGAGCGATCCCCCAGACTCACAAGGCCACGGGGCACTTTGTCCACCCCAGCGGCCTTGAAAATTTGCTGAGGCCCCCCTTCAAGATGATGAGGCCGCTGGGGTGCCTCACCAAAAATGCCAACCATTTTGGTCAGGCCACCAGTGCAAAGCTGATGGCCCGACCTTATTTGCACTATTCGGGGGCCGCTCTACTCTCCAGGAGCGGCCCCCAGACTCACGAGGCCGCCCGGGCACTTTGTCCATCCCAGCGGCTTCGAAATTTGCTGAAGCCCCCTCCCTTCCCGGGACCCCCTTCAGCGACTTTGGCTCATTGCCCACTCCCAAAAAGTGCCTCATTGTTGTTTGAAATGGCTATTCATTCTTTTTTGACACAGTTTGACTAGTACTACCCAAGGGAGTGTTTTTGGAGAAAATGTGATGGGTAGAAAAATGGTGCATTTTAAAGAATATTAATTCAGCTACACTGGACAAAATGTTTATCCACATAGCGAAGTAACACATCAAACTGGCCCACCACATTGCCCCAAAAGTGCCCACTTATGAGTCCTGAAAACATTCCCACCTTAGCTTTTTGTTTTTTTGGTTCAGGCATTTGCCCTATTGACCACTTCCAAAAAGTGCCTCATTGTTGTTGCAAATGTCTATTCATTCCTTTTCTGCCACTGTTTGACTACTATTTCCCAGGGGGGTGTTTTGGGAGAAAATGTGATGGGTAGAAAAATTGTGCAATTTATTCATTCAGAAACATTGGTCAAAATGATTAGCCGCATAGCGAAGTAACTTATCAAACTGGCCCACCACATTGCCCCAAAAAGTGCCCAACTATGACTCCTGAAAAAATGGCACGCTAACTTTTTGTATTTTTGGTTCAGGCATTTGCCCTATTGCCCACTCCCAAAAGGTGGCTCACTGTTGTTGCAAATGGCTATTCATTCCTTTTCTGCAACTGTTTGACTACTATTACCCAGGGGGGTGTTTTGGGAGAAAATGTGATGGGTAGAAAATTGTGCATTTTATTTATTCAGCAACACTGGTCAAAATGTTTAGCCGCATAGCAAAGTAACTCATCAAACTGGCCCACCACATTGCCCCAAAAAGTGCACAACTATGACTCCTGAAAACATGTTGTCGGGGGGAAATTCTGCCGGGGTCGGCCGGGCCGTCCGCAGACCTCCGGGCAGGGAGGCCCCAACTCCTCCCGTATATCCCAAAAGAGATAGAGTATGAGACACACGCAAGAAGCAAGGTGACTCTGCTGTTTATTAGACAAAACGGCAGGGATGGGTCAAGGAGCGTACGTGTCCGTCCTGACACACACACAATCGTGGGGCTCGCAGGCCCTTTTTACCTTAGTATGACGCGCTACTTGCGTCATCTTACAAAGTTTAGTAAAAAACCTATTTCCACTCTGGATTGGTTATTCGAGTGGTAGGGTTAGTATAGCGCACATATAGAGAACGGTGTTAGTGGCTGAGGGTTAGTCAGGTGGTATACCTGGGCTGTCCCTTCAATTTGATACATGAAAATTGTTACATGAAGACCTCTGAGGATTGGTCAATGTTAATAGCGTTAGTGATAAGAGCCCCATATTCTGATTGGTCCGCTCGCGAGCCTCCCAGTCTGGGACTATCGCTGTTCCCAGCTCGCGGTGCACCTGTCATTTGCAACAATGTTTTAATATGGGTAGGTGTAAACAATGTGAGGATTTATTCATGTGTTGGGAGGTCGACTACTCCCACTGCTGCAGATGTCCAATGAGTCTTTTAATTGTATCTGCCTGTGTCTTGAAACGTGAGATTCAGGCGTCGCCTTCCTCCTGGGCTTGGCATCTTGTCAGGTTTGGCTTTGTCACGTGAGGTGGGACCGTGTTTGAGGCAAAATTCAACATAATTAATATTGTTTTTCCTACTGTGTGCCTGGTTTATCTTGCAGGTGCGACCTTGGCGTTGGCTTGCAGCGTGCGAGATTGCAACATCGTGTCCTGGCGGTGTGCTTTCGCCGGGCTCATTTTGCAGGGTCAGCAACCCAGTTCTTGCTCATTCAATGTTCATGGAAGCTTTTGCTTGCGGCCTACTTGGGCCTGGTGCATAGGTGGAACCGCTTGATGCAGAGCGCTTTAGGTTATGGTATCACATTGCTTTATCCTCAGTATCGTGTCCCCGTTATATTCTTCATTATGGTACATGGCTCTTAGAAGAAGCGTGAGCAAGCCTTTTTAGATAAGTTCATGATGCGTCTTGCGTTTCTGCATTTTGAGAGCCTATGTGGAAAATAATAAAGATGCACGTCCGTGAGTATGTCTGTCGCCTACGTCATAGCACTGAGTATATTCTTCGTGTGGATTGGTGTGGGAGTGTCCAGTGTGTATGTTTGCCCAGGTGTGCTGACCGTGGCTAGGTCGTCATGGCATCTCTAACGACGTGTAGGTTTAGTCCAGTTGATCCGTGCCGCAGGTGTCGGCATGGACAGGGCGGGCTGCTGGGCAAGTAGATGGGCACATCCGTAGGTTCCTGTACCAGGGTATTTGGTCGTCCGGTAGACAGGCAAACTCCTCTCGTGGCGAGTGTCTAGGCCGTGATCCTCTAGGCCAGGCGCGAGAGGGGAAGGGCGGGAGCCTGTTCTTCCATTCTCCCACTTCAATGTCATGCTAGCTTTTTGTATTTTTAGTTCAGCCCTATTGCCCACTCCCAAAAAGCGTCTCACTGTCCACGGTAGCTTTTTGTTTTTTTGGTTTTAGACTTGGATCTAGGGCCACCTGCTTGGCCTCAATAATATCAAAGCAGCCAGGGAGCGTTAGTACTTCAATGACAGAGTGGAGTGATTTTCAAGGTGGGGAGGGGTGTGACGGGGAACAGCATTGGCCTCTGGTCAGTGCTCGGGCTTGGGGTCTGGCATAGGAGTATGAGGGTGCACTCTCAGCCGCTCACACATAACATAATTCTTTACTTTGCTTTAGTCATACAACTGCCCAGAAAAGACGCAGCAACAACCAAGGAAGCTAATCTCAGAGACCGGCCTGCCATTCCACCTTGATGCAAATTACTGCCTAGTGCCTACAATCCTGGTGAGTACTATGGGGGTTTTACCATTCAGGGGAAACTTGAGGTGGAAGGACACTACTCGGTGCATATGCCTGATAAATGAAAGACTGCTAAATTATGCTTGCCGCAGTCAGTGGATGTACATAATAGCTACACACTCCTGGCAATTTCACGCATGGTTTTTGTCATTGCTCATATTTCCCTTTTTACATAATTTTGCATGCCTTTTTAAAAGATTTTTAAAAAACATTTTTGAAGTAAACCCAAATACTGCTTCAGAGCCATCATTCGGTACAGCCATGCCAAAACATACTCTTAGGTTTGCCTTTTGCTTTACATTTCTTTGTGTTACCAATACAAGCTTCCGATTTACATAAAGGCCCACATGCAACAGCTAGGAGACGTGCCCAGCAGAAGCCCTCTCACTGGCCCAGAGCAGCAGACCCGCCTCATAGTCGACATGAGTAGCACCAAGGAGAAAACCAGCCCTGTGTGGGATTACTTTACCATTAAAATGGATGATAACTCCAAGGCGGTGTGTTCTGTGTGCCTTGTGGTTTTGTCTCGTGGTTCCCGAAACTCGAGACAGTGCAGCATTGTAGCACTGACCAACCATCTGTGGTCCAAGGATCACAATGACTATGTTCAATATGAAAGGAAAAAAGAGGCAGTGGTAGGAAGAATCAAAAGCAATGTGACTCTCACAAAGTGCAAGAGGGCATGGTCACAGCTCTCCATTCAAGATAGTCTGGCCAAAAAGCAAGTGTGGCCTCTGGACAGCCCTTCCACACACGCTGTGCATCACAGTATTTGCAAAATAAGAGCATTAGACTTGCAACCATGTTCTGTTGTTGAGGATGTAGGTTTTGTGTGTTTACTCCATAAATTGGAGCCTAGGTACAAAGTACCACCACGTAAAAACTTTACGACTCGCATTGTCCCTGAACTGTATGAAAAAGTGGGCCAGTGTATTCCTTTAGCGGTTCAGAGGGCTGAGAAATAGCATTCACTGTAGACGTTTGGACTGCTGATAATACTATGACATCTTTTATGAGCTTAACAGGACATTGGCTAGTCAGCAACATGAAAAGGCATGGAGTTTTGTTGCAGTGTGAGGCTTTTGGCGGAAGCCATACTGGTGCTAAAATAGGATTAGCATTCCAAGAAATGCTTGGAAGGTGGCAAATTAGCCATTCCAAAGTGCACATGATTCTTCATGATAATGCAGCTAACATGTGCAAGGCCTTCAGAGAAGCAGATTTTGTTAGTGTAGTGTGTTTTGCACACACCCTACAGCTTTGCATCCATGATGGCTTTTTTGTGCAGAGATCTGTGTCGGACATGATGCCACATGCAAGAAAACTTGTTGGCCACTTCAAACATTCTAGTTCCGCCACGTCTCGCTTGCACACACTGCAAAAAGATCTTGGTTTCCCTAAATTGCAGTTGATTCAAGATGTGTCAACACAGTGGAACTCGTCCTTTTTGATGCTGGGACGACTGGTAGGGCAGATGCAGCCCGTAAGTTTGTACTGTGCGGAGGACGATAAAGTGTCTAACCTTTCTGCCTGCCAGTGGCTTTTGGCAGAACATGTTTTATCTTTGTTGGCACCCTTTGCAGATCTCACAAAGGAGATTTGCTCCCATGCATCAAGCATCTCTTTAGTGGTTCCTGCTGTCAAAGCTTTAAGGTCCTACCTGAGCCCTGGTAAAGTTAGGGACACTGGTGTGAAGCTAGTGAAAACAGAGTTATTGAAGGCTGTAGTGTCAAGTTTCAAAGACATTGAGGCTATACCTATCTACTGTGTGGCGACAGGTATCAATCCGCGGTTCAAATTAACATTTTTCAGTAATTATGTTGTGGCCAACAATGTGAAATGTGCAATCCACTCTACTGCCTTAGCCCTCTGTGAACAGACCTCCCAACCTACTGTGGGGCAACCTGCAGACCCTGACCTGCATGAGGACAAGCCACCACCCAAAAGGAGTGTTCCATCATGTGGCATATTAGCCTTCTGGGACAGTGTTGCTCAACAGTCCATGGCTGGTGTGAGTCAATTAATAAGTTCCATGGGCACTATCTTTTTGAGTGAGCCGCTTCTCCCTAAAACGGCAGACCCACTGGAGTGGGGGGACATGAACAGTGATCGATTTCCAGGGTTGACAAAAGTTGCGTGTGTATACTTTACACCTCCTCCTACTAGTGTGGACAGCAAGAGAGTGTTCAGTACAGCTGGAGATATTGATTCTGAACACAGAAGTAGCCTCTAAGCAGAATATGTTGAATGGCTTGTTTTTCTGAAATATAATCTTCCCCTTAAAGGTTACTCTTATTAGTGGGCTTTTTCCAGATCTGTTTTGTATTTATTTTTGTCTTTGTCATAAGCTTACAGAGATGCGTGTCCAATCAATAAACATGAATACCCATGCAATAGAATGCCTCCTTATCATTGAAATGCTGTTTATTATGACCTAGAACATGTTTGCCTAAAGAAACAACTATTCGGCTCACTATTCGGCCTCAACCGAACAGCTGGACCAACTATTCGGTATTGGCCAAATAGTAAATTAACTATTCGGTACACCCCTAATTACCATATCACTGAGTGCAGTGCCACAGGTGGCAAACGAGTACTTGCGAGTACCCTCTGAGTTTCTGTTCAGGACCGCCCAGCCCCAGGAGATAGTTGCAGGTACGATCATTGAACTGGATATAGAAGGAGGTCTAGTGGCAGAAGAACAGATTCTTTTGATAGCAGTTGACTCCAACAAAGGGGAATGGTGCATGGTACTATGCATTGATCCCACGATTCCAATGAAAAAAGTCTCAGATGTGGAGTTGTTTGAGAACAGAGAAAATGAGGGAGAAATAAAACTGGAAGTATGTGTCCCCGATGAAATAATGATACAGAATAAACATGTAGTTTGTCCCATGCTGCTAGTAGGGACTGTTTCTTCATTCACCTCTACAGATTTGGCTCAAGTTCCTGACAAATAGTGTACAAGCAATCCACATGATGGGGGACTATTAAAAAGTGTCACGCCAATACACATCACCCTGAAACCCAGCGCTGTGTTGCCACGAGGCTCTGCAAAGTGAAAAATTAGTGTGGCAAAATAGAGGGTGTGCGCAGTCCCCGACTGACTTTGGGTGGAGACAGATGAGTACAGATACAGATGAGCACAGGAAGGTTGTGATGCCTCAAGCTTTGACTTTGGTGGTGGTCGATCAACTCCATTACACCGCCGATGTTTCTAAACAACATATTGCAGCAGATCTTCAGGAAGATTGGTATGTGCCTAATATCCAGGAATTGTTATCCCTGTACACGTCCAACTGTGTAGTGTGACAGACCTATAGTACGGGACAAACCTTGAAGATATTAAAAGGTACTCTACCAAATCCAATTGGTCCAATTCATGATTACACATAGATTTTGCTGATATGGGACAGAGGTGTAATTCCTTTCGTTACTTGAAAGTGGTTTGTCCTTTCTCCTTTTGGATTGAGGCTGGTCTGTGTGCACATCCTGATGCCAAATCTGCTTCCAAGTTCTTGGTGAGAGAAGTGTTTCCCAAATGGGGAGTGTGTGATACCCGTAGGAGAGACAATGGCATCCGCTTATTTAATGAGTTGTTTTAAGAAATCGCATCTCTTTTAGGAAAAAAGCATAAACTCTGTTCCAGACATTACGTCCTCACTCAGAGCGATGATCGCGAATAGTAGAATGATGGCTTGTCAATTCCTTAACAATAATACTCCAATGTCTGTCCTGAAGTTGCGAGTCTTCTAATGATTGCAACTAGATTGCTTTAAAGGATGTGCATACACTATTATTAGATGTATTAGTAACAGTTTTTAATTGGTGTTTGTATTTTCTCCACCATGTTTGTGGGGGATCTTCAGGAGGTCTTAGATTTCTAGAAAATATATTATAAATTAAATTGTATTCATAAATAATATACACAAACTATATACAACCAATCATGCTACAAATCTCTAACCTAGGACACCATAAACATGATTAATGTTCTCAAAAGTAATTGTGGACTTGTGAGAATTTAACCTGATAATACTGGTGAAAACCATAGATATTGCATTAAACATTCTTGGAGTAAAATAACCTGGGCTGAAACCAAATACTGTCATTGCTGTCATTTAAATAATAGAATGTTAAGAGTGTAGGATTTTCTACCATGCTAGAAATAGGGAAAATACCCAATCTTGTGGTACTACTCTACCAATAGGTCAAAGAAACCTTTTTATTATCTGTCCAATATGCACTTGCATAAGTTTTCAAACGTGTTCATTACATAAATGATAAACATAGACAATAATACTTCAAAGTGATGTAATGTGTATTTCAAAGAAGTAAGGCAAACAGATTGCTTGTGGGATGCCAATGCATTTCGGACTAAAGTCCATCACTAGGGCTGAATCTAAATGCCAAAAGAAAGATCAAAAAGAAAAACAAAAGAGAGAGAAAGAAAACAGTTGAACTATTATATAATACACAGCATCAGACATGTAGTGTGTGACTGATATATCAAACTCTATATGAATCCTACCTGTACCCACTCTCGCTAGGGACAGACATTAAATCATCAAGATAAAATAAAATAAAATCCAAACCAATGCCCTATGTGACAAAAACCAATAAGAAGAGTAAATATAAACAAGGTGATTACTCAGATAATGTACAGCATCATATACAACTCCAAACATGGTATTCTGAGATCATACAATAACCTATAACAGTGTGGAGTTAACTGTATTGCATACAGTTAAACACAGTGAACAGGTCTTGTGTGTCTGAAAAGGCAGATGAAAATACATGTTTTTCTGGAGATGAGCCTTCAAGAAACCAGGAAGATAGAGAAAAAAAAAGAAATCAAGTAATGAGCATCATAAATTTGAGATTACATATAAAAAAGGCTCAATAGAAGAGGTGTACGATGTCCTTTCATTGCCAGCAATTTCAGCGCCTGGCATCTAAACGTGTGCATTATAACGAAAATGCTCATAGATTTTTTTAAGGGGCAGTGGGAAAGAGCAGATTAGGGGTTAGTGGGATAGGAAGTAGGTAAAAATAGGTGGGGGGTTCCGCCTCCAAAAAAACATGCAATAAACATTTTCATTATTATTAATTTTCTAATGCCTGGTGTCAAAATTACAGGTGATGGAAGAACATAGAACCCAATAGATGTACCAGAATCCTAACAAGCCATGTGCTCCAGCTATAGAGACAGTGGCCCTCATTACAAGTCAGGCGTTAAGGGTTTAACGGCGCCGTTGGCGCTGTTAACCCTTAACGCCTGATTCACACTTTAACGCCTGCTTTTTGCAGGCGTTAAAGTCCAAGGTGCTAAGCGACCTTGGTGCTAATTACGGCACCGTAATTTACGGTGCCGTAATTAGCGCCTTACCCATTCCCATTGAGCCCTATGGGGCAAAAATGGGAATGGGGAAGGGCAAATGGTGAATGGGGAATTACCGCCCCACTCACCTTGGAATGGGGCGGTAATTCCGCCATCCACCATGGCGGAATCCGGCATGGACCATGGTGCTAATAGCACCATGGTCCACCACCTGACTTGTAATGAGGGCCAGTGCATGGTAAAACCGAGCTTTTAAAGGCAATTAGAAAATTCCTTAATGCGGGTGAACTGCAAAACGTGATGACGTCACGAATGGGACATCGTGACAGACGCAAAACGTTTCAAAGTTCAGAGTGAACGGGAACCGGGGAAAAAAATAAAGTATGCAAAAAATAGAATAGAAAAAAGAGGGAAACAGTGTGTTTAGAAAAGCACACAAATACTGCAGATCAGACACCATGTAGAGCTGTGTGACCATTATGAAACCACATACAAACACATATGGTTGGAACACCATGTATAGAAAAATAAAAAATGTGAGGAAATCAAAAGTGTGAGTTAACAGAAAAAGCTCCTAATTACGAAATAAGTTGAGATAAAAAAAACTAAGAAAAATTCAACATGCGTATTTATAGGCAAAACCCTTAGTTTACATAGTAAAAAGGTATGACACAAAATGAGCCCTAAAATACACAATCTAAACAGGTTTCTGAGGGACCTAGGTCCATAATCAGTAAACAACTGAAGAGATTTGTGCAGTATGTAGGCATCCTGCCTACATATAAGTTACTACAATCCATAAATCAAAAATGAGATAAAATAAAATGAAATAAATGAAAGGAAATGTCTAAAAGACATGTGTTGTTATGAAATTAATAGAAAAAGAATAAATGGAAAAAGCCAATAACAGATGACAAATACATGGGCACATAGATACCATTAAAAGAAGCAAGCAAAGTTGCAGTCCTCATTCATCCCACCAGGGGCCAACGCATCCAATATATCTATCCATCTATCCAAAACATCTCTCTTCAGTCAAGAACATTACTCAAGTAGTCATGTGGCCTGGAAGACACAACCTCCACGACCTGGAATCAGATTTGGGCAATCTGATTATATTGTTCTTGAAAATAACGTGCCACCGCTGAATTCACATTCATCGTACCAATGTTAGATCTGTTGTCATTCCATCTTTGTTTAACTTCTCTACTACATTGTCCCACATAATGCATATCACAAGGGCACTGTATTGTGTAAATGACATTTGCAGTGTCATATGTAGCAAAATGAATCAACTTTATCTTTTCTCCTGCCTTAGGGTGATGAATGATATTGCCCTTAGTAACAAAGTTACAGTTAGTGCAGTGTAAACAGGTAAACGTACATGGCCGTTTACTATTGACCCCTTCTTAGGTTCGATTTCAGTTCTTAGTAAATGGTTCCTAAGATTAGGTCCTCAGCTGTATGATAAAAAGGATATGTCACTAAACAGATCTTTAACCATGTCGTCACATCTAAAGATCTCCCATTGTTTCAAAATACATTTCTTGATCCTGTTACTTTGAGTTAAAAACTTAGGGATGTAAACTAGAGGGTTCTCTTTATGTAGGGTATTTCGACAAGCCATTTGCTGCAATTCTTTCTGACATTCTTCATCATTGCTCGTAATTCTTTGAAACCTAAGAAGCTGACTGTAAAGGAGAAGTTTAATAAAGCTCGGAGGATGGAAACTCAACCGGTGAAGCAAGTTATTTCTATCTGTGGGTTTGCGGAAAATAGAAGTGTCTACCCCTTGTGGACCTGGAGTGATCTTAACACCCCAAAAATGGATGGTGGGATTACCAATCTCAGATGTAAACTGTATGCTGTTGTATGTGGAGTTCAGGTACACTATAGAGTTCTCCAAGTCAATTGTGGATCCTTTCCAAATGCCATAAATGTAATCAGTAGATCTACCCCAGTATGACAGATAATTCTGTCATATCGAGTGAGCGAGAACATGTTCAGTTTCAAATTTTACAATAAAACAGTTGGCATAAGTGGGAGCCATTGTGGATCCTACTGATGTACCTGCTACTTGGAGATCAAAGTGTTTACCATATCTGAAATAGGTGTTTTGAGAAATAACGTCAATAACAACAAAATAATGTCTTTGGATGCTCCCATTTGGTCTTCCTTTAAATGTATCCATTCAAGGGCTTTCAAGCCTAAGTTGTGTGGGGTGGATGTGTTTGGACTTTACACATTTATAGAGAAAGGATGTGGTTATTGAAATTAGAATTCCTGAGGATCTGTACAAATGTGTGATGTCCTTATTGTAAGCAGCTGATTATTTTATCAGTGGTTGAAAAAAGATATCAATTTAGATACCCAGAGGTTGTAGCATGAACTCTGTGGCTATCACAATGGGTACCCCTGGTGGATTATCCAGCTTCTTGTAAATCTTGGGAAGAAGGTAGATAGTCAGAACGTTTGGGTAGATATTGGTGAGAAAACATCTGGTATTATCACTGATTCAGTCTAGATTTCCAGCTGTTAATATGATTTCTTTCAGATTATGAATACTTTCTGTTGTCTCATATATGTAGTGAAGTCAGATAATTGCCTGTGACATTCAGCCTGATAGTCTATAGTGTTATGTAAGACTAAGGCTCCCCCTTTGTCCGCTGGTTTAATAGAAATTGATTCATCACTGTAAGGTGATTGAATACCTCCTAATCTCTAGATCAATACTTTCCAAATGTTTTGACAATTCCTGTGTAGTTAATCAGATGTGGTCTAATGAACATTTATTAAGTTTCTATTCCCACCTGGTTGGTGATAAAACCTCTGCTCTGCTTGCATAGTGTTGATCTCAGTGGCATAGGTAGCCCTCTGGGGATACGATTAGATCTATAATAACTGCTAAGTGTAACTGCATCGAGTTTCCTATTGATTTGTGTGTGAATGAGATATTCTAACCTTTTAATCTTTTGGGCAGAATTGCCTTTAGGAAGTGAGCTATTTGTGTCTTTGACAAGATTCAGTATTGCTTCTGCCTCCTCGCTAGTAAACCCTAGTACTTCAGCTCTTTTATCAGTTAAATGGTTAATATCAATGTATGACATAGTGTGTGTGCCTTGTGAAGAATCCTACGTAGCCCTCACTGAAACCCTTCTTAGAGGCTCCTCCCAGGTGGCCAGAGAAAGGCAGGCACTTCCTGATACCAAAACTGGGGGTGGTGTACTGCGAGAGGATTACCTGGGAGGAGACAGGCCCCAAGGTGGCAAGGAGATTCTGTGGGATGAGACACAGTATTGTTCCTCTGACAAGAAGATTCTTACTGCTGTACCTATATAGGTTATGGCGTATTGTCATTTTAATGTCCTCAACCTCATATTAGATATGAGGTTGTGAACACCAAGGTTATAAAATCAGAACAACCTATACCGAAAGAAATATCCTTTTTGGTATCCCTGTTACGTCTCCTACACCTAACAACCCCTCTGCGGGTGCCACGCCCCCACCCTCGGCCTCTTGCCGTCCCACTCGCTCACATACACATCCGATTGCACGCATGTTCAGGCGCCCATTCAGTCATCATACCCGGGGGTCTACTCATACACCTGGCACTTACCTTCCCTCCCGCTCCTGGCAGCTACACTGGAGGCTTCCATGTCACCAGGGTGCCCTGAATGGACCTCGGAGGATCCGCGCGTCACGCGTCACGTGACTCTCCAGTGCAGCAATACTTCCGTATCACGTGATTTCTGTCATTCCCCATCACGTGATACGCCGTCAATGGATAAAAGAGTCAGGAAGTCAATGAGCGTCGCTTCACAGCTGTTTCAACCTGGATCCCGTGACGCTCGTTCTTATGCTGACTCTACGGATATTATCGACCACGTCTTTCTGTACCACGGATTGCCTTTGCCTTGCCCAAGTATTGACATTGGATCACCAGTTGCCGGACTACCTTTGCTACATTGGATTCCTAGTGCCTTTGCCTCTTGTTACCTCGTTTTGGAACTGTTTTCTCGCTGCCTGACCCTTGGACTGTCCCTGGTTTGCCTTACGGATTTTGTTTCTTGTTCTGGATTCTTGGCCTCTGGCCTTCACACTGGGCGCTTGCCTGTCTGCATACCCACCATCTGCCCTCAACCACTTGGGGAACTCCCAACGTCTCTGCTGTCATTGAACATCTTTGCCAACACATTAGGTAAGCCATTTAGGATCATTTCCCTGGGGTTCTACTCTTGCCTACTGCTCTGTGCTTATCTTATAACCTATTGCCTTACAGCATTCGAGGGGTCCTTTTCCGGCTGTTCCCGAATCCAGGCCTACGAACCACTTCACCTGTGGCCTCAAAGACCACACAGGCAGTATTTCTGGTGTTGTCTGTGTGGTACTTGGGGACGGAGGTATCTTTACTCTGCACGACCATCAAGTCTGTAACAGACTGTGAAGCCACTGGCCGTCGGAGTATGGATCCCTCCGCCGGGGACCCCCTGACCGCTTTAATGCAGGCCGTAGCGGCTCTCAGGACTGACATGGCCACAGCCACAGCCGCCATTCACCACCGCCTAGACCTCCTACAAAGCGCACATCATTCCCCGTCTGCGGACATCGAGTTTAGGGATGCCACCCCTCCAGTCCAGGTCACACCTGCTCCCGCTCCTGCCCCTGTATTGATCCCAACCTCCTCTCCTCTTGCTGCCCCAGAACGCTTTCAGGGAGACCCACGGACCTACCGCACCTTCATAAACCAATGCAGACTCCATTTCTTGTGCAGACCTCAGGCCTTCCCTGATTCGGTTACGAAAGCCGCTTTTCTCTTATCTCATCTATCAGGCATAGCGGCCACTTGGGCAAATCCGTTCTTGGAGGGCAACCATCCTGTATTGTATGATTTTGAGCTTCTGGTCACAGAAATGGCTAAAGTGTTTGATACCCGCTACAAGGCCCAGGCAAGGGACCTGGAACTATTGGACCTTACACAGGGTAAACAAACATTGATCGAGTACATCACCCGGTATAACCAACTTGCCGCTGAGACCTCTTGGCCTGAGGAAAAGAAGGCGATCGTGTTCTACCGAGGACTCAGTGGTGCTATGAAGGACGCCCTTTCAGTGGTCCCTGCCCTTCCTTCTGTTTTCACAGACCTTGTAGACCTTGCCCTACAGGTGGACGCCCGCAAATCCGAACGAAGGATGGAATCCACGTTTGGGCAGCCATCTCCAGCGCCACCTTCCGGCGGTTCCGAGCCCATGCAAATAGGCGGAATCCGCAGTCCCATAACACAGTCAGAACGTGAACGTCGAAGAATCAACAATGCTTGTTTCTATTGTGGTCTAAACGGACATTATGTAAAAGAATGCCCCCGCCGACCGAGAAACAAGGTGCCGGGTTTTCAGAAGGCTCGCCCATGATACCGGGGGCACCGGCGAGCCCATTCACGACCCCCGCTGACCCTGCATTTGGTCCTATCAGACCTGTTACAGTACAAGCCCTATTGAAACCCACTAGAGACATCATTCACGCTGTCCAGATAGTGATAGACTCCGGAGCCACGGGTTGTTTTATGGACATTGCGCTAGCGCATCGTCTTAACCTACCTCTGATCCAAAAGGATCACCCCGAACTGGTACAGGCTGTTGATGGCACTTCGTTAGCCTCTGGCCCGATTAAACATCAAACCGCACCTTTGGAGGTGGTCATACAAGGCACCCACAAGGAAAACTTGTCGTTCGACCTTATTACCACACCCCAGTTCGGGGTCATATTGGGAATACCCTGGTTGAAACACCATAACCCGTTAATCAACTGGGGTACGGGACAAGTACTATTTGAGTCAGAAGAATGCCAACATTTCTGTCTCATAGAACCTGAGTCACCCTCATCTCCTGCCTCTGTTCTCGGCGCTATGGCTTCCTCCCACATCAGCGACACGGCACCTGACGGTACGTCAGCACACACCGTGGGAGCCGTTATGGCAGGCATTCCCAAGGAATACCAAGATTACCACATGGTCTTTGATAAGACCGTAGCGGAAGGCCTACCTCCACATAGGCCCTATGATTGCCCTATCGACCTTCTTCCAGAAGCTCCCATACCCAAGGGAAGGGTTTACTCGCTATCACCGTCCGAGGAACAAACCCTAAAGGACTATATACAACAGGCCTTGCATTTGGGTCATATCCGGCCGTCCTGCTCTCCGGCTGCTAGTCCTATATTCTTTGTACCAAAGAAAGAGGGTGATTTGCGCCCATGCGTAGATTACAGGCGATTGAACTCCATCACAATAAAGAACAGATATCCTATCCCTCTTATTTCCACGCTCCTGGATAGGCTAACTAGAGCATCGATCTATACCAAACTAGACCTAAGAGGGGCATATAACCTGGTCCGAATACGACGCGGTGACGAATGGAAAACCGCGTTTTGTTCCCGACAGGGGTTGTTCGAGTATACCGTGATGCCCTTCGGGCTTTGCAATGCACCAGCAACGTTCCAGCGTTTCATCGATGACATCTTTTCTGATGTCTTGGATACATATGTGGTGGTCTATCTAGACGACATCTTGATTTTGTCTTCCTCTTTGGAGGACCATGTCTCTCATGTCAGGGAAGTCCTCTCACGCCTAAAGAAGAATGCATTGTTTGCCAAACCTGAAAAATGCTCGTTCCATGTCAGAGAGGTGGCCTTCCTGGGTTTCCACATTTCTCCTGGGGGGCTATCGATGAATCTATCCAAGGTCCGTGCTGTCACGGAATGGCCAATCCCTGGCAACACCAAACAATTACAATCTTTTATCGGCTTTGCTAATTTCTACCGACGATTTATAGTTGGGTTTTCTGCCATTGTATCTCCCTTGACAGCGTTAACTAGCCCTCTTGTCCCCTTTATCTGGACCTCCGTACACCAGATGGCGTTTGACACGCTCAAATCTAGGTTTGTCTCAGCCCCTGTGTTGCAGCACCCCGATCCAGATCTACCGTATGTACTAGAAGCAGATGCCTCTTCGTTTGCCCTAGGTGCCGTGCTGTCCCAACCATGCCCTGCCACGGGTTGTTTACATCCGGTTGCTTACCATTCACGGAAGTTCTCCGCAGCCGAATCCCTCTACACGGTGACCGAGAAGGAACTCTTGGCCATAAAGGATGCCCTCCAGGTATGGCGGCACCACCTCATGGGGGCAAGGCACCAGACGATAGTATACACAGACCATAAGAACCTCCAGGACTTGGCCTCGCTTAAATGCGCAAATAGCAGACAGGTGCGTTGGCACTTGTTCTTCGCTGCTTTTGACTTTGTGGTTAAGCACAGGCCGGGTTCAGTCCATGGCAAAGCTGACGCTCTTTCTCGCTCCCCTGGGGGGGAAACGCTGCCTCTGTTCCCAGACACGGTTTTAGGAAAGGGCCATGTCATATGTCTATGTACACCATCCCCACCCATGCTTACGGCCATCAAGCAATGGGTTTCCCAACATCCACACATACTCAATGAATGGGATATCGTACTTCAGGAGGGGTTGCCATTCGTCCAGGGTCGATTGTACCTTCCCACGAGCGACGTCCGCAATCAGGCGCTTGCTTGGTCCCACGACGCGGCTATCAACGGCCACCCAGGGCAGCAACGTACTCATGAGTTGTTACACCGATGGTGTTGGTGGCCATCCATGAGACGTGACGTAGATAACTATGTTAACACCTGCTCAGTATGTGCTCAATGTAAGACTCGTAGAGGACGTCCCTTGGGGTTACTCCAACCACTACCTGTTCCCCCCAGGCCTTGGCATACCATCTCCATGGATCTTATCACAGACCTACCACGCAGACAGGGCTATGATACCATTTGGGTTATAGTAGATTCCTACACCAAAATGGGCCGCTTCATCCCCTGTACCGGCATTCCCTCAGCCCCGACCCTTGCCCGTCTGTTTTTTAAGGCTATTTTTTGTCTTTTCGGTCTTCCGCAGGTTATTGTATCGGATCGTGGGTCGCAATTTACGTCCTGCTTCTGGCGTGCCCTCACCAAGCTCTTAGGCATTGATGCTCACTTTTCTTCTGCCTATCACCCAGAAAGCGACGGGCAGACGGAGAGAGTAAACCAGGCCCTGGAACAATACCTGCGTTGTTTGACCCTCCAGTATCAGGATTCCTGGTTTAACTTACTCCATCTCGCTGAGTTTGCATATAATAATGCCCGACATTCTGCTACGGGTTTTTCTCCCTTTTATTCTATGTACGGTCAGCATCCCCGCACTCTCCCATTTCCTGACCTCACTTCTGCCACTCCTGCTGCTAATGCCTGTGTTCGCGATCTGGCCGAGGTCCATGCTCAAACCCTTGTCCATCTTCATGAGGCACAGGCAGTTATGAAATCAAAGGCTGATAGGAAGCGGACAGCGGCCCCTGATTATCATGTGGGTGATCGGGTATGGTTGTCGACCCGGCATTTACGCATCCCCGGTTGTCGCAAACTGTTGCCTCGCTTTATTGGTCCCTACAGAATCACTCGCGTCCTGAACCCTGTTGCTTTTCGCCTTGGGGTCCCTTCTGCCTGGCGGCTCCACCCGGTTTTTCATACTTCCCTCCTCAAGCCCTGTCTTGCTCCTACCCGTATCACTACGCCTCCTGCTCCCGTTTCCCTATCCACTCCTGATGAGTTCGAGGTCAATGCCATCATGGGTTCACGCCTTCACAGGGGGCGCCTTCAGTATCTCGTTGACTGGGTGGGTTATGGCCCTGAGGATCGCTCCTGGGTTCCCTCATCTGATGTCCATGCCCCTCTCCTTGTTGCTCGATTTCCTAGGGACTGCCCTGCCTGCCCACGAGGTTGTGGGCCGTTAAGGGGGGACTCTGTTACGTCTCCTACACCTAACAACCCCTCTGCGGGTGCCACGCCCCCACCCTCGGCCTCTTGCCGTCCCACTCGCTCACATACACATCCGATTGCACGCATGTTCAGGCGCCCATTCAGTCATCATACCCGGGGGTCTACTCATACACCTGGCACTTACCTTCCCTCCCGCTCCTGGCAGCTACACTGGAGGCTTCCATGTCACAAGGGTGCCCTGAATGGACCTCGGAGGATCTGCGCGTCACGCGTCACGTGACTCTCCAGTGCAGCAATACTTCCGTATCACGTGATTTCTGTCATTCCCCATCACGTGATACGCCGTCAATGGATAAAAGAGTCCGGAAGTCAATGAGCGTCGCTTCACAGCTGTTTCAACCTGGATCCCGTGACGCTCGTTCTTATGCTGACTCTATGGATATTATCGACCACGTCTTTCTGTACCACGGATTGCCTTTGCCTTGCCCAAGTATTGACATTGGATCACCAGTTGCCGGACTACCTTTGCTACATTGGATTCCTAGTGCCTTTGCCTCTTGTTACCTCGTTTTGGAACTGTTTTCTCGCTGCCTGACCCTTGGACTGTCCCTGGTTTGCCTTACGGATTTTGTTTCTTGTTCTGGATTCTTGGCCTCTGGCCTTCACACTGGGCGCTTGCCTGTCTGCATACCCACCATCTGCCCTCAACCACTTGGGGAACTCCCAACGTCTCTGCTGTCATTGAACATCTTTGCCAACACATTAGGTAAGCCATTTAGGATCATTTCCCTGGGGTTCTACTCTTGCCTACTGCTCTGTGCTTATCTTATAACCTATTGCCTTACAGCGTTCGAGGGGTCCTTTTCCGGCTGTTCCCGAATCCAGGCCTACGAACCACTTCACCTGTGGCCTCAAAGACCACACAGGCAGTATTTCTGGTGTTGTCTGTGTGGTACTTGGGGACGGAGGTATCTTTACTCTGCACGACCATCAAGTCTGTAACAATCCCAAACTAAATACCTTCCTCAATTCCAAGGGTACAATGAGAAGGATCATGGAAATGTTGTCTTCACTAAATAATCTTCCTCTGTGATAGGTAATTCTCATAGTCCCTCTGTTAAAAGCCTTAAGGGAATATAATCTACCCTTACAAATAATTCAGAAGTTGAAAAACATAACTTTATCAGACAAAACTACAAGTCCCAGAATCCTAGACATACTGGGATGAGGAAGAGGGCTGAAGAGGCATGTAGATGCAGTAATCAGGTAATTAAGCCCTGTAGCCATTACAGTAGTAAGGCTAATAGCTCACACATGAAGACAACCATGGAACCTGTGAGGCATAAAAATGTCCCATCAGGAAAGGAGGAGTAGAAGGTGCTGGAATGAGAGCTGGAAGGCTGGCCATAGCAGTAGTAGCAGAGGAGAAGCACAAAGCTGGCAAATCCCAAGAAAGTGGAAGAACAGAAGGGTTGCCAAAACGTGGAGACAGCAGATTTCACCTGCAAGTTCTGAGAGAGTCCTGTTCTCCCAAAATATTAAGTGCAGAGGCTGTGCAATGGAAGACGTGCAGGAGACTACGTTTTCCACATGTGAGTCTGATTGCCAGGATTGCAGAGCCGTGGAAGTGCAGGATATTAAGGCCAGAAGCAGTAGCAAGCCGAGTGTCTCAGGAGGAAAAGGAACTCCCAAATCAAGTGGCTGGATCGAGGAACTCCCAAATCAAGTGGCTGGATTGAATACACCCGTGCTGGAGGAAGGTGTGGGTCCCCATTGAGCCAGAAGCAGCAGAAGTGGTAGAGGTCTCCTTCAGAAATTGTGAAGCAGTTCAACCCACAAGACCAGTGTCTATGAAGCCGGTGAGTGAAGAAAAAAGGTGTTCAAATGCACTGCATGAGCCTTGACGGTAACTGTAGCCAGCTCCTAAGTGACTTAAGTATTGTTTAATGCGAGTGAAAGCTGTTAGTTATATCTCGAATCGTACTAACAATGGAAATGTAGCACTGGCATATAATGTTAAAGATCAACCCTTGAATGAGAAGCTAGAATCATTGAATCATTGAAAGCCATTGGTGAACTATGTTCATGCCTAACAGAGTGGTCGCGTGCCCCTAATTAACAAGATGGAACGCTCCTTAAACCATTACGGAATTCCTAACATTGGGGGTCATTCCGAGTTTGGAGGCAGCCATGGTGCTATTAGCACCATGGCTGCCTCCACACTCAGGTCCGGGTAGTCGGAATGGGAATTTACCGGGACATTCCGACCTATGCAGACCTGGTAAGTCCCCATTTTCGAAAACCATTCCCCATTCCCATCCAACTTTAAACCTTGCAATCTATTTTAAAGTGACGTTGCGTCTGCCTAATTGTGTTTTCACCTGAAAGACTAAACTCTATACTGTATCGAGAAGTGGCATTCTTTACAAATCAAAGAAGTAAAGAGTCTAAAGTGTTGAAAAAAAGAATAAGCATTACCCAAACAAAGAGCCATCCCCTTGTCGTAGTTTAAACAAGTCTTGCCAAGAGTTAAAGAGACATCCAACTGTACAGTGAAGTTTTAACAGTTAAGTGGCCTAAAAAAACATTGTTACCTGATGCTGAGAAAGAGGCATAAAGGTTTCTGGTAATGACCTGGTCTGATAAATGGAAGAAAGGTGAGAGTAAAGCTAGGGAAGGGGAGTTAATTGCGTGTGAAGGATATTCAGAGATAAAATACTTCTGGTGGTGCGAAAGACATCTAAAGCTAGAAAGATGAGAGTCTTATGGGCAGAAGCAGTTTGTTCATGTGACAGACAGAAGAGGCAAAGAGGCTGCCCCTTTTGAGAAAGTCATTAAAAGGAAGTATGCCTTGCCTGCCTGAAGAGGTTGAAGTGTCTTGTCAAAGCCTGACTAACAATTCAAAAGCACTGAAGCAGTAGTAGTGATATTTGAACTGTTGTGTTATATTAAGTCATCAGAAGATGTCACATTGAAGTGTTTTGAAGCAGTAACGTACTGTCGGACAAAGATGACTGTTCCCATAGTACCAAAAGTAGAAGTGAGGTTGTTAAAAATAGAAGCAGAAAACGAGAGAATGCATCCTGCAAGTTGTAACTGAAGAAGTCCTAAAGAATTGTGTATTATTGACTTTGGGGAATGATAAACCTTCTTTTGAACTGTGACCATTTATCTGAAGGAAGAGACAATCTATCATAAGCAGGATTACCATGGGTGCTATTTTGTTTTCTGGATGTTGAACAGGGATCTTTTCATCCAGAAACAAAGAGTTGTTACCAGTGGATTTTTGTTTGATAAATCTTTTCTTTGACTTTTACCCTGGATAGGAGAAAAACATTCAGACATTGGGCCGCATCACGAGTTGGGCTGTAGCCCTTAAATGTGGCGGTAACAGTATTACTGCCGCATTTAAGGGCTGGGCTTTTTTCTGGAGGTGAAAATCCCATTTAGCGCCCCGTTTTCGGCATTATTACCGCCAGCTGTATTAGCCCACCGTATTAGTGCCGAAAATGCCACATTGGATCCAATGGACCTAATGGGAAATGGGGATTTAATGTTAACGCCCAACCCGTGGTTTGGCGGTAATACCGCTGGACCGGTGGGTGCTAAGGCTATTACAGTTGGGTGGTATTACAGCCGGCTTATACCAATCAACTTGTGATGAGGCCCATTGTGTTCTTATTGGTTATTATAATGTGTTACTATATCATTTCCTTTGTATACGAGTTGTTTAGTGTGAAGGTCCGTTTCCCATGCTATAGAATGTTCCCTTAGCCTTTAGCCTTTAGACTAGGTAGGGAATTCCTCTGTAGAGTTGGGAAAACAAGTTATTTTTAAATATAATTTCTTTAAAAAAATGGCACATTTTCAGAAATCTACAAGCAGTTGTCAGCCTCGCATTACTGATCCCTCACAGCCTCCACCTGATTGGTACCAGGACAGAACAAAATAATTGCCCATGATAGGTTGGGCACCACAAACATTTTCAAAAAAGATTTAGCCGGAAATGCATTGACATCACACAAGCAATCTGTGTTATATATATATATATATATATATATATATATATATATATATTCAGTAAAAAAACTTTGGTAAAGGGACGTTATGGTTAAGTTGCGCCACTAAAAACCTATGAAATTCAGTTAAAACACTTTGCTAATGGGATGTTATGGTTCCAAGTAAAACCGAAAAACCCTTGAAATTCGCCAGTTATGGTAAGCTAAGCAACCATAACTCGCGCCACCAATGTGCATTGCTAAGATTAACACCCAGGACATTAAAGATGACATTAAAAATGTTGTTGATGACATCACTGATGACATCACATGTCTGGCTCCCTCTTTTTCCCTTAAGTGATATATCTTAGCCAGTAATACTTAGGAACAATGAAATAGAAAAGTGCTATATGTGTAGACTTATACTTCAAATATGTTTTTACAGTAATTCATTTGGGGTTCACTCACAGCATATGAAACATATACATAGGGAGAATACACACTTGAAAGATACCAATGTTTTCTGTATATGAAGACAATCAGTAAGGTTATGAACACTTACTTATTGTTCTGCTGTTTTTTTATTACTGTACTTTCTCTGTATATGCGCATATTTGCATTTGTATTACTCTCTTTAGAGTGCAGTCACATCATGTGATAGTTATTCATCGGGAGGTAGTAGATTTGAAGCATAACAATCATTTCTGTGCATAAAGATAATCAGGTAGGTTATGAACAATTTCTGGTTCTGATGCTGCTTTTTTGCATACTTCATTTTCCCTGTGTATACTGATATTTGTATGGGTTGTTGTGTCTTTGTGTTTTGTATGTAATAATGAAATTATATAGGAAGTGGGGTTCATTAGCTACTTATCACATGTTGCAGAGTACACAAAACTCTAATAAGAAATCATTTATCATTTCACTATTCAACATGGGAAGATTATGAATATTGCACCTTCATCATGTATGCTGCACACAATGCTTATGTTTATACATGAGTAGATTATTGTACTGTACAGAACTTCATAGTAGAATGCTATTTATATCAATACATTGCTTAATGCACTACATAGCTTATGACATCTATTCCAATGATCCTTGACACTTTTTTTGTCAACATTATAATAAGAATCCCTTGTACAGACTTGTCATGAAAAGTACATGCACATGTGATGCCATCAGTGATGTCATCAATGACATGTGTGATGTCATCTTTGATGTCCTGGGTGTTAGTCTTAGCACTGCACGTTGGTGGCGCGAGATATGGTTGCTTAGCTTACCATAACTGGTGAATTTCAAGGGTTTTTCGGTTTTACTTGGAACTATAACGTCCATTTAACAAAGTTTTTTCACTGAATTTCATAGGTTTTTACTAAATATACATTTTCATAGTGTAAATTTGATAGATATGTACTACGGTTCCCTTACTTTATATACAATTATCTAAGAACATACCGAACACCCCGCTAATGATTTTGATGTCCGCGGACGGTCACGGACGACATCAGCACTACCCAAACATGCAGGGGGTATCTGAAATTGTTCTATCATACCATATAAACACTACGCAAGTTGAAAAAGCAGCACATATACACATTATACATATTAATAAATAAGCAGTGGAACCTACATATTTAACACATCAACCAGCCATTGAAATGCGATATGTAATAAAATGGATTATACCATAACAAAAAAGATATACCTCCAACATAATTACCTCACAAAAACGGTAGAGCTAGAAGCAACAGTAGACCTACACAACACAACGAATACAACTTACCAGAAACTAGTAAGTAAACTTAATTATTTGTATATATTGCTCTACATTTTGTGTGAGGTACAGTGCAATTAATATATTTTTGTTTTTCACACAGAAATGTGCAGTACTTTGATATGGCTGTAAGAAACGTTTCCACATGAGGAAATATCTGAGGACAGTGATAATAATGGTAGACACTTGTCTATACAAGAAAAGACTCTAGAACGCATTGAACAGAAAGTAGACATTCTTAAGGAAAATTTCAATAGTTTGAAATAGTTAGTGGAGGACCACATCAAAGAAAAAAATAAGTACCATTGTCCCACCTGTAGCTGTGCCCCCTCTCCATGTCTCAGTGAACTATCCCCAAACCGTGAACAACAAAATAAACGTTTTGATAAGATTTCCATCCCTTCATCCCCTCCCATCTATCCTCTCCAAACCCCTAATTCCCATATTTTTGTATCAGTGTCTGCTTCCCCCTCTCTTTCATAATTTGTGTATATGTATATAAATAAAAAAATGTTATGTTTCTTGTAATGAAATTCTTTGTGTCTTATTTTATTTTTTTTAAAAGCAGTTAAAATGTCAGCGGACAGCGCGCCTGTTCGGCCTGTCCGTAATTAACAAAATGTGGATGTCCTAAGGACACTACACCTCTCCGTACCATTCGCAACCAAGATGGAACTGTTCTTAGAACACACCAGCTGTCCGGGATGTCCGTAAATCAACAAAATGGAAGTGTCCCGAGGACACTATACCTCTCCCCGCTGTTCGCAACCAAGATGAAACTGTTCTTAGAACACACCAGGTGTCTGGGTTGTCCGTAAATGAACAAAATGCAGGTGTCCTAAGGACACTATACCTGTTTGTACCGTTCACAACCAAGGTGGAACTGTCTGTAGAACAGGTGCGGTGTCTGGGATGTCCGTAGTCAAACAAAATGGAGGTGTCCTAAGGACACTATACCTTGCCGTACAGTCTGCACAACATCTACGCACATGCGCACCATACCCAAAAGTCCTGCGAACATCGCACCTGTCCATAACTGTCCGTCTCACTTGTGTCGCACTTTTAATTAGTTTCAGGACCCGAATACTGTCCGTAGAACACCCGCGCGCATGCGCACGACCGCTCCTGCGCATTTGCTGTCCTGCGGACACCCATTCCCTTCACAGAGGTGTTCCCGATGTCATCATGTGACCGCACCCACGCTGAGCGTGTGCCCTAATTTGTGGGCTCTGTCCGGATGCCCAACATTTTAAAATAACTTATTCAGACAATCCAAATTGTTTTACAGTAATAAATCACCATTTGACATGTCCCAGACAATGGCCCTGTCTTTCCACATATTTTTTGTAACTTTTTGAACGCTTTTGAGTGTTTGATATGTTTTCGAGGCGCACCCCTCCACCCCTATAAAAAGCCACGCCCCAGAGCTGATCTTCATTGTACCTCTGGCTATTGCAGATTGACTTTTGCTGCCTTTAGTGCTCTAGCTGACATTACCTCTTCAACCCTAATGGCATCAATGGCTGCTGTTGCTACATCAGCCTCAGCTCCACCCCCAAACTCTCCACCACCACCACCCCGCCATGGGCCTGCAGAGGGGAACATGGGTGAGGATGTAGAGAACGAGGATGAAGAGGATGAAGAGAATGAGGTGGAGGAATGCCCTACTACCAGCACTCGCCAGGAGTCGTGGGTGTGGCGGTTGTTTACCGTTTATGGTAATGTACCAAGAGCACGTGTGGACAAGGTCACCTGTAACCAGTGCAAATTAGTGCTGAGTCGTGGGAGAAGTGGTGCAAACAGCTTTGGTACGAGATTCATGGAGCGACACCTAACTTCGTTCCACGGTGCGGACATTCTCAAGGTTGTACCTTGTGATGAATGTAGTAGGTTGAGTTCCTCCACAGCATCCTCCCTTTCCGCTCCTCTCACCACAAGAGACACTCCTGTGGGAGAGCGCATCCCTCCAGCTGCTTCACAGGCCATTTGCGATGCTGTTGACCCTTACCTTTCGAGGGTCACAATATTGTGTGTGTACTGTGATGCAGTACTCTGCAGGGGGGAGAGTCTTCGAAGTGCTCACGGACCACCAGAAGACCTGCTACCTACCTAAATAAGGCCCACCCTACATCTTCCTCTCTCCACCTGCCCTTTCTTATCCCGTGGTTAGTGTCCCTTCCTTACCCTCCTTTACCCTCCTGTCGTAGTGTGTCGTGTAAAAAGGCAAAAAAATATTCAACAATAAAAAAAGACTCTTTTCAGAGCCGCCTTTCTCAGTTTAAAAATAAAACTATCAAATAAACAGTGCAGGTCCTTGCACATTTTTTAAAAGTCCACGGACAGTCTTAGGACAGATAACATTTTGGGGTGCTGCTCTAGCAAAACCAATGCAATTTTCTCTGAGAGTAAGTGGTGGCTCTGAAAAGTGCTGTTTGATGGTGTTTTGTGTGTTTGAAAAACTTGGATTCGTCACCATCTAATGCAAAATAGATGACCATAATTCCAAAAAAGGTTGCAATGCATTTTGTACATTTCTAAGAAAAATCTGATTGCCAGCATATGTAAGATGGACTCCATCTCTGCAAAAAATGAATGTGCTACGAAAAATAATATTTTCATTGTGAAAAGAGAACATGCCAATATCTCTTAGAAAGGCACAAACAGCCTTATTGACATTGCGCCTCGCTTTCTCCATTTGTGGACCAAATGAAGAAGAACGCAGCCACATTTGTCTTTGCGCAATACGAGAAAAAATTACTTGGGAATTTGGAAACATGTCCATGACTTTCTCAAGTCCTTCTTTCATTGCAAATTGCAAAGAAATTACAGACACATGTCCTAAACTGTTCCCTCCACAATGAATTATAATTATGTCAGGATGACGCTCTGGCTGGAAAGTAGCACAGAGCGGTACCAAGTCCAGCCACTTCATTCCACGCACTCCATGCCAGTACACTTCCACATGAGGGAATCCAAGATATGCAGATACACCACAATATTCTGCATGCACCTCCAACCAATGTATCCATGAGTCTCCCAAAATCCAGATAATCTGTTTTCGAAAACACACAGCCATAGCTATCTGTTCTTCTCTCAGGAAAAAGACGTCCTCACTAAATCTCTCCTTACACAGCAGACTCACTAAACTTTAATGAGCAATCCCTAGCTCTGCTCATTCTCATTTGCATGCCTCTCCACCCCAGAATGCTCGTATGTAATACGCCCTGTACGCAGACTACCGCCAAGTCCGCGGATATGTAGAAGATATGAGCGTGGTGAATGTACATTTAAATAGTGTTTCCCATTTCCCCTTTAAGGGGGCTCTGAAAAGAGCCTTTTTTTTGTTATTTTGCAGATGCCTGACAGACACCTGTTATTTTGTATTTTTTGGGTTTTTTTTCTTCTTATTTTACAACTAAAATCTACACATAACCTGTTCCAAAGCCACCTTTACATTCCAAAAGAACATGGCATTTCCCAAAAAAGATAAACATCATCTGCTTCAAAATAAGCAGCATTACTCGAAACAATATTCTCGTTGTTACAGAAAAACATACCAGCTCTTAGCATGAAAGCACGCGTGCCTCGAGTGATTGCACGCCTAGCAATGTTTTGCTGAGGACAAAAAACAGATCTGTTGTCCCATATTGCTCTAGGTATTAATCCAGAGAAAATTACTTTCTCATTTGGAAGGATGTTGATTACTGCTTGAACCCACTGTTCCAAATCTGCCCACAAAGTTGGGGAACTCACGTAGCCCAAATGGAAAGCACCATAGTGCAAAACTACCACATGGAGACTGTTCATCCTACGCATATCTCTACAAACTTGGAGAATTGCCTGTACATTGCAGTCAGTCACAGCGCTCCACACCACCTCCACTCCTCTAACCTCGAAATTGTTTGCCACATGCCTGCATTGAAAATACTGTTGTAAACCATGGACACACATATCTCCGAGCACCAAAACCCAGACTTTCTCCACCTCTGCCATCTTCACTACACACACTCTGTTTCTACACAAATCAACAACATCAACATCTGATTGGCTGATCCCTACAGTCCCCTTGCCATGCTGGATTTGCTGGAAAACCTCATATGTGGCACGCCCTATCTGCGGACAGCCGCGGTGTCCGCGCGGCATGTAAATCTTACCCAGCCCTTCTACCCTTTCCACATCAATCTAGGTTCCATTCCCTCATTGGATACAGCTAAGCAGTCACACAACTATCCACCAATCACATCCAGGACCTCTACATCTAACTCTATCATCAGAGTTCCGCACTTCAAATGTACTGTTGATCACTCTGAATACAAGTCTCGTATCATTGGAAAGCACCTACTACAAAAACTACTGTACAAGTCTCAAAGATTTATACTTACACCTCCATGCATATCCACATGCATGATTACAAAGTACAGGTATGCATATTTTATTCAGAGTACATATACAACTCTTATGATTCCATATAAAGAAAGTAATGCCACAAAATCTGCAAAGCCAATACATACATGTCAACGCTCCTGATTTAAGAGCAAGACTCCCGATTTTACTTTGAAAAATCGCACTATTTTTTACTGTCTCCCGCATAACCTATACATACATGCCAACCCGCCCGATTTACGTGCAAGACTGGATTTTTCATTGAAAAATTTCACCATTTTTTACTGTCTCCTGCCTTAATTAATGCTAATCCCAATGCAATGGTATGAGAAAAATAAATGTTCCCGATTGCTGTGGTGAAATCTCCCTCTCAGGTGCTCCCGATTGTTCGCATGTCTAGTTATAATATGAAATCATAACATTTTTCCCATCTACTATAATGAACTATCACTTCCAAACCTCTCTGCTATCTACAACACAGCTGTAAAAAACAAGTGAATTTCATGAACTTAAAATTCTACTCATTTGCGAAGCATGTTGAACTAACATACTGTAAATAACATATAAAGGCTGCACATAGTGAAATGAAATGCATGCATACACTATGTTCACATATCAAACAAGAATACTACCAAAAAACATACAAATAAACGTGTACATTAACATCAGTGCTGTAAACACACAAAATTACTAACTTCTTCATTTTACAATTGCAGTGAAGACCACTCTCCTGAAAATCAGCAGCATCTAAACTGCAAACAACATATCAGAAGAAACCTGCTCATTCCACAAAAAAAAGTAAGTACAATACTACCTTTATATTATTACTGTTCCTCAAAGACAGTGTAGTTCATTCATGTAATTAGCGCAGCAAAACAAAATCGATTTCTGAACCATTCTGCCCACAAATCCCCATTTATTAAACAGAGATTAGCAGGCAGAATGGCACACAAATCCCCGTTTTTTTGGAACACAAATAACATACTCAACCCTTAGAATGTTAGTACTACAAAACAAAGACCTGTTTGAATTTTATACCATTACGTTTACCATTAATGCTTCTCCTCACCACTAGCTCACTTTCTACTCTCATCTGAACTGCAGTGTAGCAACATACAAACAGAAGAATAGCCTTCCCAACTCATTACAACTGCCCAATGCACATTCACACACCACCACATACATCTTTCCCATCAAACTCATACACGCATGGACACAGCACACATACTTTGCAAAACAGACCAACCCATACCTTCTTTTTTTCTCAACAGACCCCAAAGAATGTCTACCAAAAAGTAAGTCTGTAGAAAGCAACGCAGAAATAGAGCAAATGAAAATGAAAGTGTCCAAAATAAGCATCTCTCTCTACCAGAGTTTGTACAAAACGTTCAAACAAAACAGCTAATACAGTCATTTAGTGAAACAAAAGAAGCTTCTAGTACATAAACTTTGCCTCCTCTATCAACATGTAATACAAAACAGAAAGTGATTAACAAGAATTCAGCTACCACTACTGCTAACACTGCTCCTATAAATCTTGATGTAGTGGCAAGTAACCATACCAAAAAAGTATTTTAGCAAAAATATTCTGCCACAGAGTCCTTTAGAATCTTATAAAAATAGGAGCAAAATAATTCTCAACCCCTAAAACCTACCATAGAAAATTAATCCTAGAAGCTCTCGTAGACAGTGCAATCCTTCTCAAAAGGAATTTATTTATTTTAGTTTTAAACGGGATGAAATCACTAACAAAACTAAGTACTAAACTACAAAAAAAACGTCTCAATGAACGCAATGTCAACAAAAATAATTCTTCAATATATGTGGAGGTGAATGGAGTCACACCACGACCACAGAACCATATTTTAATGAAAAAGCATACAAACAAAACCAAACAAACACAAGTGCCATCCATAGCAGTGGACGAGGTCATAAACAAATTAATAATACCATCATGGAACAAGAAACACTGCTTACAAAAATATCCCCATAAAACTCAGAATTACCTCTCCATTCGACTGACCTAGAACGTCCAGTATACAAATGGCCATGCATGTCAATGGGCCTCATTACACGGTAGGCGGTAGGGATTTACCGGCACCGATAAAATACCGGTACCGGTAAATCCCTGCCGCCTTACTACGAGGTCCCTTAGCGGGTTGGAGTTTTAACGCCTGCTTTTTGCAGGCGTTAAATACCAACCCGCTAAGGGACCTCGGAGCTAATTACGGCACCGCAAAATTGGGGTGCCGTAATTAGCGCCTTCCCCATTCCCATAGAGCCCTATGGGGCAGAAATGGGAATGGGGAAGGGCAATGGCGGAAGGGGGATTTACCGCCCCTCCAACCTTGGGATGGGGCGGTAAATCCCCTTTCCGCCAAGGCGGTGCCGGTATTTTACCAGCATGAGCCATGGCGCTAATAGCGCCATGGCTCACCGCCTACCGTGTAATGAGGCCCAATGTGTAACATTCCCAACAAATCTTTTAAATCTTTACACCAGTTCCGCAATCAGTATGTGAAAGGTAAAGACAAAATCAAAATGAAAGTGCTGCAAAATATGGATACCTGTCCAGTGCGCAAATACACAGAACTACAAGGACATTCATTAGCCTGCATTTCAGGACCTATTTGCAAAAGCACCTTCCATGATATCAAAATGATATCAACACATCATTCAACTGTAAGAAATCTAGTCTATAAACTGTACTATGCTAAAAGTCCTGCTTTAGAACTATCCAATTTAAATAACACTCTTCTACATGGTACACCCAAAGACCTACAATAAGAAAACGACCGTATCCAGAGAAAATATTTTGGAAGTGAAAGCCACTTACAAAATGCAATAGCTTTAGAAGAGACTAGCAACAATTCTGCACATGGCAACCTTCTACTACACATATACAAAAAAGAAATGCTAAAATTTAAAAGAACATCCACTGAAGTACCAAACCATGAGGCCGATTCATGGAATAATTAGCGCGGCGCAAGTGGGCAAAAACGTGCGAATCGCAGTGGAATAGCGAACATCGCAGTGCAAGTGCGAAAATCGCACCAAAAGCAGCGCACATCGTTTCATGGAAGGCCGTGCGTGAGAAAACCAGCGGATGTGCGATAAAACAGTGAGCGGCGCACGTTGGCGCACAGGCCATCTAACAGCGTGCGCCAGGTCACAGCGAAAATCGCACAGGCCACAGCGAAATTTGCACATAGCGCGGCACACGCAACAAAAGTAGGCGGAACACGGGCGTAACACTCGGAATGGGGAACAACTTGCCAAAACGTGGGCGTCACGGGGGAAGTACAGGGCACAAGTGCGCGGAACGCCCACACGCTCGCCTACAACACGTGTTCATGGAATAGAATAGGGGAAAAAAGCGCACGCTCAAACCAGCGCACAGGCACAAACACGACCGCCACAAGAAAGCAGGCGGTAGCGTCTCTGCGGCTGTAAGAAATGTGCGCCAAAAGGTGTGCCAACAAATAGCACCTATATACTGCCATGATGAATGTCCTATACTGTGGCCCTCCAGGACAAATGACGTGCAAAGGGGTACCCACAAACACGGACACCCGCTGACAAAAAATACGTGTGCGTGTATACCGGGGTGCGCGGGAAGTCTCACACGTGATTTCAGCAGGGTACGTGTATTTCAGGGGTGCGCGGGAAGTCACACACACGATTGGCCCAGTGCGAGCAGGGTACGTGTATTTCAGGGGTGCGTGGGAAGTTACACACGCGATTCCAGCAAGGTATGTGTATTTCAGGGGTGCGCGGGAAGTCACACACGCAATTTCAGCAGGGTACGTGTATTTCAGGGGTGCGCGGGAAGTTCCACACACGATTGGCCCAGTGCGAGCAGGGTAAGTGTATTTCAGGGGTGCGCGGGAAGTTACACACGCGATTCCAGCAAGGTATGTGTATTTCAGGGGTGCGCGGGAAGTCACACACGCGATTTCAGCAGGGTACGTGTATTTCAGGGGTGCGCGGGAAGTTCCACACACGATTGGCCCAGTGCGAGCAGGGTACGTGTATTTCAGGGGTGCGCGGGAAGTTACACACACGATTGGCCCAGTGCGAGCAGGGTACGTGTATTTCAGGGGTGCGCGGGAAGTTACACACGCGATTCCAGCAAGGTATGTGTATTTCAGGGGTGCGCGGGAAGTCACACACGCGATTTCAGCAGGGTACGTGTATTTCAGGGGTGCGCGGGAAGTTCCACACACGATTGTCCCAGTGCGAGCAGGGTACGTGTATTTCAGGGGTGCGCGGGAAGTTACACACGCGATTCCAGCAAGGTATGTGTATTTCAGGGGTGCGTGGGAAGTCACACATGCGATTTCAGCAGGGTACGTGTATTTCAGGGGTGCGCGGGAAGTTACACACACGATTGGCCCAGTGCGAGCAGGGTACGTGTATTTCAGGGGTGCGCGGGAAGTTACACATGCGATTCCAGCAAGGTATGTGTATTTCAGGGGTGCGCGGGAAGTCACACACGCGATTTCAGCAGGGTACGTGTATTTCAGGGGTGCGCGGGCAGATCCACACACGATTGGCCCAGTGCGAGCAGGGTACGTGTATTTCAGGGGTGCGCGGGAAGTTACACACGCGATTCAAGCAAGGTATGTGTATTTCAGGGGTGCGCGGGAAGTCACACACGCGATTTCAGCAGGGTACGTGTATTTCAGGGGTGCGCGGGCAGTTCCACACACGATTGGCCCACTGCGAGCAGGGTATATGTATTTCAGGGGTGCGCGGGAAGTTACACACACGATTCCAGCAAGGTATGTGTATTTCAGGGGTGCGCGGGAAGTTCCACACGTGATTTCAGCAGGGTATGTGTATTTCAGGGGTTTTGGGGAGTACCACAAGTGAATTGGCCGTGTGGGCCCTCCCAGGTGTACGCTCCACAACCTCCACGGACCCTGCAGCCAGCCCACACCACGGGGGACTACCCTGCACCCCTGCCCATGTCCCGCAGGCAGCCCATTCACCATGGGCATGCCCCCCAGCCAACCCACATGTCACCTTGCACTACTGATCAACAATGCATGTCTACCACCACCCCCACCCCCCAGCAGTGCAGGGTCACCCTCCACCAGGCCCCCACTCATGTCTCCCACCACCCCCAGCCCCCTGCCACCATGGGCAGCCTCCAGCAGGCCCCAACTCATGTCCCCCTGCACCCCCACCCCCCAGCAGTGCAGGGGCATCCTCCACTAGGCCCCCACTCATATCTCCCACCACCCCCACCCCCCAGCCACCAGGGGCAGCCTCCACCAGGCCCCCACTCATGTCTACCACCACCCCCAACCCCCTGCCACCATGGGCAGCCTCCACCAGGCCCCCACTCATGTCCCCCTGCACCCCCACCCCCCAGCAGTGCAGGGGCATCCTCCACCAGGCCCCCACTCATGTCACCCACCACCCCCACCCCCCAGCCACCAGGGGCAGCCTCCACCAGGCCCCCACTCATGTCTCCCACCACCCCCACCCCCCAGCCACCAGGGGCAGCCTCCACCAGGCCCCCACTCATGTCTCCCACCATCCCCACCCCCCTGCCACCATGGGCAGCCTCCACCAGGCCCCCACTCATGTCCCCCTGCACCCCCACCCCCCAGCAGTGCAGGGGCATCCTCCACCAGGCCCCCACTCAAGTCTCCCACCACCCCCACCCCCCTGCCACCATGGGCAGCCTCCACCAGGCCCCCACTCATGTCCCCCTGCACCCCCACCCCCCAGCAGTGCAGGGGCTTCCTCCACCAGGCCCCCACTCATGTCTCCCACCACCCCCACCCCCCAGCCACCAGGGGCAGCCTCCACCAGGCCCCCACTCATGTCTCCCACCACCCCCACCCCCAGCCACCAGGGGCAGCCTCCACCAGGCCCCCACTCATGTCTCCCACCACCCCCACCCCCCAGCCACCAGGGGCAGCCTCCACCAGGCCCCCACTCATGTCTCCCACCACCCCCACCCCCCTGCCACCATGGGCAGCCTCCACCAGGCCCCCACTCATGTCCCCCTGCACCCCCACCCCCCAGCAGTGCAGGGGCATCCTCCACCAGGCCCCCACTCATGTCTCCCACCACCCCCACCCCCCAGCCACCAGGGGCAGCCTCCACCAGGCCCCCACTCATGTCTCCCACCACCCCCTCCCCCCAGCCACCAGGGGCAGCCTCCACCAGGCCCCCACTCATGTCTCCCACCACCCCACCCCCCAGCCACCAGGGGCAGCCTCCACCAGGCCCCCACTCATGTCTCCCACCATCCCCACCCCCCTGCCACCATGGGCAGCCTCCACCAGGCCCCCACTCATGTCCCCCTGCACCCCCACCCCCCAGCAGTGCAGGGGCATCCTCCACCAGGCCCCCACTCATGTCTCCCACCACCCACACCCCCAGCCACCAGGGGCAGCCTCCACCAGGCCCCCACTCATGTCTCCCACCACCCCCACCCCCCAGCCACCAGGGGCAGCCTCCACCAGGCCCCCACTCATGTCTCCCACCACCCCCACCCCCCTGCCACCATGGGCAGCCTCCACCAGGCCCCCACTCATGTCCCCCTGCACCCCCACCCCCCAGCAGTGCAGGGGCATCCTCCACCAGGCCCCCACTCATGTCTCCCACCACCCCCACCCCCCAGCCACCAGGGGCAGCCTCCACCAGGCCCCCACTCATGTCTCCCACCACCCCCACCCCCCAGCCACCAGGGGCAGCCTCCACCAGGCCCCCACTCATGTCTCCCACCATCCCCACCCCCCTGCCACCATGGGCAGCCTCCACCAGGCCCCCACTCATGTACCCCTGCACCCCCACCCCCCAGCAGTGCAGGGGCATCCTCCACCAGGCCCCCACTCATGTCTCCCACCACCCCCACCCCCCAGCCACCAGGGGCAGCCTCCACCAGGCCCCCACTCATGTCTCCCACCACCCCCACCCCCCTGCCACCATGGGCAGCCTCCACCAGGCCCCCACTCATGTCCCCCTGCACCCCCACCCCCCAGCAGTGCAGGGGCTTCCTCCACCAGGCCCCCACTCATGTCTCCCACCACCCCCACCCCCCAGCCACCAGGGGCAGCCTCCACCAGGCCCCCACTCATGTCTCCCTCCACCCCCACCCCCAGCCACCAGGGGCAGCCTCCACCAGGCCCCCACTCATGTCTCCCACCACCCCCAGCCACCAGGGGCAGCCTCCACCAGGCCCCCACTCATGTCTCCCACCACCCCCACCCCCCTGCCACCATGGGCAGCCTCCACCAGGCCCCCACTCATGTCCCCCTGCACCCCCACCCCCCAGCAGTGCAGGGGCATCCTCCACCAGGCCCCCACTCATGTCTCCCACCACCCCCACCCCCAGCCACCAGGGGCAGCCTCCACCAGGCCCCCACTCATGTCTCCCACCACCCCCACCCCCCAGCCACCAGGGGCAGCCTCCACCAGGCCCCCACTCATGTCTCCCACCACCCCCACTCCCCAGCCACCAGGGGCAGCCTCCACCAGGCCCCCACTCATGTCTCCCACCACCCCCACCCCCCTGCCACCATGGGCAGCCTCCACCAGGCCCCCACTCATGTCCCCCTGCACCCCCACCCCCCAGCAGTGCAGGGGCATCCTCCACCAGGCCCCCACTCATGTCTCCCACCACCCCTACCCCCCAGCCACCAGGGGCAGCCTCCACCAGGCCCCCACTCATGTCTCCCACCACCCCCACCCCCCTGCCACCATGGGCAGCCTCCACCAGGCCCCCACTCATGTCCCCCTGCACCCCCACCCCCCAGCAGTGCAGGGGCAGCCTCCACCAGGTGCTCACAATCCCCAATCATGTGCGTAATGGACAGCCTCCACAGCCAAAAAGCCCTACCAAGTAACCCATTCACCCACATGGAAATGGAAATCACATGTTACACCCCCAATGTTCATGAAGCTAATGAACCCATGTCCGTCACACACAATGGTTGCAATTGAATGGGAAAACACACCGCATGACATGCATGAACCCAATGAGATGATACCACACAGTGAAGTATGCAAACAAAATTGTATTGAAAAAAATAAAGAATGCTAAAGAAAGAAAACAAACTACAATGTGAAAGAGAACCAAAAAAGATGCATGTCCGTATAAAAAACTACCAAGGCTCCATGAGCACAACTGAACAAAGGAAACCTACTAAAAAACCTACCTACAAATCAACTATATACAAAAAGTGGAGCAGTGTCCGTCGACTCCAAATCATAATAATAAAGAAAGGAAACCTAAAACTAAACAACTATATACAAAGGCGGCGGGCTAGTCCAGCGGCTCACTCCGTGGTGTCCCGGGCCAGGGCATCATCAAACTTCTGTTTGATGTCCCGGAGGCGGTCCAGTTCCATGGCCCCGAGGGTCCGCAGGGACGACGCTGTGTCCTCCTCCAACCCCCTGCGGATTGCCTCGAGGCACTTGGCCCGCCTCAGGGCCCTCCGCATGGAGTTCTCCGCCCTGACCATTGTGAGCCATGGCTCTTCCGCCCGCCGCCGCTCCGCACCTATGGCGTGGCCCAACCGCTGCCACACGGAAGACACTCTCTGTCCTGGGTCCCCCTGCCCTCCGGCCGATGCCTGCCCCTCCGATGTCGAAAGCCCCGAGCCTGCATGTCTCCCACCATGTTGCTGCTGCTGCTGCTCTGCCTCTGCCCGTGCACTGCCTCCTGCTGCCTGCACATCCTCCGCCGGCTGGGGTGCAGTCGTAGATGTGGCCACCCCTGCTGGACGTCCGACTCCCGACTGTGGCAGGGATGCCTCCTCCACCAGCCTGGCCGCACCGTCAGAGGCAGCTCCACAGGGCACCCAGGAGACTGATGGGTGGGAAGATGGCACAGAGGACGACTGGCGCGTAGGGGGTCCAGTTGAGGAGGGGGTCGGAGCAAGCCCCATCAGACGGAGGAATCCGGCCTGGGTGACCTGTCCCAGCAGGCTGACGTGGTCAACGAGCCATTCGAGATGATGTGCAGTCTCTCCATGAATAGACTGCAGGTCACCTCGCATGGCCCGTTGACGCAACGCCACACCAGCCAGGACAGGCTCAACCCGGACCTGGATGGCCACGTCCGCAGGCAGAGGAAGGCCAGTTGACGTCAGCTCATCCCCTGCCTGAAAACGGGTCTGGACGTAGGCATCCCTGCTGGTGCAAGATGATGCAGGGACAGGATCGGGGACAGGATTGCACACAGGCACTGCCGCGGCCGCCTCTGCTGCCTCCTGTCCCTGGTCCTGCACTGCACCACTAGCACCAGTGGGATCCCCACCTCCAGACCCCTTCTCTGGTGCTTATGCGGCCCCCTCCTCCACCAAACCCCCCACCAACCTGGATGACTCCGTGCCATCTACCCCCGTTGGGCCCTGTGGGGTCCCAGCTGCCCCTTCTGCTGCCGAGGAGTCCAACTGCAACCTCCGCCTCTTGGACCTCCCCCCGGCAGCTGCGGCCTGGGATGTGGCACCGGACTCCTCACTCCCCGACGAGATGACAACACGGGAGGGGAGCCGGGCCTTGTGTCTCCGGCTGGCGGTCGGATCCCCGCCGCTGTGCTCCACAGCACCTTCTCCGCCCTCTTCATCAGTTGACGCTGCAGACAGGGAGAAACAAAACACAGGCATCAGGGCACTGTACAATGGACACATACACGCATGACAGTTGCACAGGAGTGGCATTGGCAAACCTCAGACATGTCATCACAATCCCCAACACACATGTCATTGCAACTGGCACACATGAGCCATACCACAGCCATATCGCAACTGCCACCACCATCCCTACACATACAACAGCATCAGCAGCCAAAGGGGAGCCAGACATCACATGCAACACAGGAAGTGCACCACACATGTACACACACCACCACACTTGCATGCATGTCCACACCTCTGCCAAGTGTCGCACTGTTCAGACGGGCATCCATGTCACATCTGCCAATCAGGCTTCCACATACCGCTGTCACATGCATCCATGTTGCATCACTTTTGCACCCTTGTCAAATACACACACATGCACATGTACACAGTGCTCATACATGCAGCCGAAAACAACATACATGCCTGACATCACGGACATTTCTACTTACATACACATTCATCCAAACATGTGTGCACGCACAACTGCATTTGCCATGCAAGCCCACACACACAAGCACCATCCATGTCTCACACATTACAGCCCTCGCATGTGTCAGCCCCACGGCCCTGTACACCCCCACCCATACTCGACCCCATACAAACAGATGTGCAACCGGCACAATGGCGAATGATCACCACACGCACTGCTCACAATCAGGATGCATGTACACTCACCGCTCGACTCCAGACGGGTCTGCTTCTCTAGGACCTGGACGTGGAGCGCTGGGGATATGCGTTCCAGGACCCCCATCTGTTCTTCCGACAAGTGGCCCCGGCGCCCCTTAGCATCCGCTGCCTTCAAGAGGCGCCGGGCCTTGTTCAGGGTCCTGGACCTGAAGTCCTCCCAGCGCTTCCTGACATGTCGTAAGTCCCGGACTGCCACCCCCTCCGCGTTGATGGCAGTCACGATGTCAGTCCAGATCCGAATCTGTCCTTCCTTGTCGGCGCAGGAACTTCTGAAGAGGGCATCATACTGCCCCAGGACTTGCTCCACCAGGACACCAACTTCGGTGGCACTGAAGCTGGTGCCCCTCTGCCTCTCTGGCCGGGGGTTGTCAGTGGTCACAGATGGTGTTTGCCCCGACATGACAACCCCAGAGGCAGGAATGGGAGTGCAACTGGGTCCTGGGGCTGGGCTGTGGAGCGATGGAATTCCAGTCGGGAGTCTTCGGTTCCAGCAGGGGTGTTCACAGCAACAGCACCCCTGGCTGATGTGCAGGCAGCAAATGGCAGTGCACGTAGGCAGCAGGCAGTCAGGCAGCAGCAGATGGCAGGTGGGAGCGTGCTCGGGGCTCTGGGGGGCAGTAGTTTGGCCTTCTGGGCAGGAGCGTGGTCTTCCGTGTGCTTACGCGTGGCCATCTTGGTACGGAGTGATTTTGCACGTGAAAATCCAGCACGTCAGCGTGAAAACCGAGGAAAGGCCCTTAGCGCGTAAGCGCGTCAGCACGCATACGCGATTCTATTGGACCAAAGGCCCTCAGCGCATAAGCGCGTCTGTGACGTGAGCCGCACGGGTGTTTCCCACACAGCACGTGATGACAGAGCACACGTGGAAAGACTGCACGTCAGAGTCTCATCGCGTGTAATTGGACAGCACGTCAGAGTCTCATCGCGTGTATTTGGACAGCACATCAGAGTCTCATTGCGTGTAATTGGACAAAAGTGCGCGTACACGCGATTGGCCTATGTATGTGTATATCAGGTGTGCGCGGACACTTACACACGCAAGTACGTCAGCGCACCTGTATCCCGGTGTGCGGGCAATTTCCACACGCTATTGGACTGTGCACTGGATTTCAGGGGTGTGCGGGTCACACGCTCGCCTACAACACGCGCAACGCATTAATTTGCGCGCTAACAAAATAACTAGCTCAGACCCAGGATGAACATACCGTTCCTAGCAGCAGTGGCCGTGGCCTACCAAAGGAGGAGGAGGAGGATAGTCAGGGCCAGAATATTCACACCCAGAACCAGCCTTTTTGGGATGCCTGATGACCAGGTGCATGGGAGGTACAGGTTTCCACCACACATCATACTGGACCTGGTGAGTGAGTGGGAGGACGACCTCACATCACCCACCCTGTGCTCCCAAGCACTCAGCCCCCTGGAGAAGGTCCTCAATGTACTGCACTTCTTAGCCACTGGATCATTTCAGCGGACAAGTGCCATTGTGGGTGGTGTATCACAGGCCACCCAGTCACGCTGCCTACACCAGGTCTAGAACATCATCACTGCACGCCCATCAGTCCGCAGGCACATATACCTGCCCAGAACCCCTGCAGAAAGGCATGCTGCCGCCATGGATTTTTACGCTGTGGCACGATTCCCCAAAGTGCTAGGTGCCATCGACTGCACCCATGTGGCTCTACGTCCCCCCAGGGCATCTGAGCACATCTATAGGAACCGCAAACACTGGCATTCCATCCACGTGCAGGTAGTATGTAATGCCAAGGGAATCATCACCTCAGTATATGCCAACTATCCCGGGTCAACCCACGACAGCTTCATTTACCGAATGTCCACCCTAAGCCGGGACCTAGAAGCTGGCCGGCATGGCGATACATGGCTGCTTGGTGAGTATGAATGCCACTGCACATGCATGCATGTCAGATACTGAGCTAGGTCACAACCCCACCAATGATAGCAATCACCACCTCCACAGGGGACAGTGCCTACCCTCTCAGCCCCCACATGATGACGCCAATTCGGAACCCCACCACGCCACCCCAGGTAAGATATAACGCTGCCCACATTACAACCCGGGGCATAGTGGAGTGCACATTCGGAGTGCTGAAGTCACGCTTTCGCTCCCTTGACCGTTCTGGCGGGCAGCTGTTGTACGCTCCCCCAGTAGTGTGCAGGATCATAGTGGCAGCATGTGTCCTGCACAACATTGCAACACGCCGAGGCCTGGCCGTGGACATGGTGGTGCCCCCCCATCCCCAACCACATGCACAGCTGCTGCGCATGGGAGGTGAAAGGGCACGGGGGGAGGCAGCCCGTACACAGCTAGTGGCTAATTACTTCACATAGAAAGCACACCCCTGTGGAGTGCACACTGCCCTGGCACATTCCATCTGACAATCAATGATGACTCAACCTGACACTGATCCTGAATGTCTGGAGAAAGAACCGTGAAAACCATATCAGCCTGAGATTGTTCACCTGGAAGTGTCACAATGTGTGCATCCCTACCCACACTGACACCACCAATGCAGTTTTGTGAAGTTACACATTCAAGCAGCTCAAATTAATACCCACTTGCAAAATGCAACAAGAGGACAGTGCCATGTCAGCCAACCCAACCCCAGCACCGCCACACGACACACCGTGCCATGTCATGCTATTTGCAGGTAAACAAAGTAATCCCCACAACATGACACTACTGTCACAGTGTCCCTATTAGAAACTTGTAACACGTGAAATGCTCACAGTAATCGCGGACCAACAACAAACTTGAGCACGTACTACCATTGACTTGACATCACTAATGTTTAATATTAGTAGTCTCACCACCTGGAAATGCCTGCACTCCCACCACTACCAACTGTGCAGTCTTGGCACCTGTAGAGTTGTAGGTGCACTGCTGCCAACATGGACCACATCTCCAGACTAGAGGTCCTTGTGTAGACATGAGGAAGGTACCTGCAAATTGGGAGGTAGACACAGAAGATGAGTTACACATCAATGCAACATGCAGTGTACAACACAACAGCAATATGCACTAGGAATGTATACACAGTATTGACTACAGGCTGCCCACACAGCTCATGGGAGTCCAACGTCACTGTGTAATTCACTGTCACTTGGGCACACCCTTTGCAAGCCCATGGAAACGGGAAGCAGGAGGGGTGTGTGTGACTCAAACCCAAGCATCTGAACCAAATACATTACAAGCCTGCATGTGCCCAGCCACAATGCAGCGTATGCCCACAGGAACCACGGAAGCCAACAAATCGTCCCAAAAAAATTGGGAATAAAAGAAATAAAAATAAAAACAAAAATAAAAATAAAAAAAAAATAAAAATGGCCATTGAAGGGCCCGGGGGGGTTGGGGAGGCCACCCAGGAGGTCCGAGGACAGGATGCACACCAGAACCCACCTGCGTGGAACCTGGGAAAAAAAACACCTCCATGGGCTCATGGCCCACACGGCTACCCTATTGTTGGAGTATCACTGCTGTCGCTATTATCACCCTGTGCAGCTGCATCGGGAGGTGGTTGCACTATGGGAGGCAGCCCACGCAAGGCCCTAGTCTGCTCCTCCATGGCTGCAAGCATGCGGGTGTGGTAGGTCTGGTTCTGGAGGATGAGTGTGCGGAGGTCCCCATGCAACAACTCACGGGATGCCCGGACCTCCGCCCTCGTTGCCTGCATCTCAGCTGAGAGCGTACGGGTGAGACGCTCCAGCTGCTGTTCTGTCCTTTGGTGTGTAGAAGCCTCAAGCTCAACAAGAGTCGTCCTGAGGTGAAGGAGCTCCTGCCTCAGGGCTTCCCTGTGGCCCTGGGACTCAATGGAGATGGCCTCCTGCAGAGTCGCCAGTGCCGCCCGCCTGTCCCTGTTGGACCCCAGCATGTCCTCCCTGTGTGACTGGCAGATGGAGTCGGTTGCCTGCTCTAGTCGCTCCATCAGCCTTTCAGGGGGGACAATGGAAGTGGCCACCCTATCCATGGCCTGAGCCATCATCTCGGATGATGCTGCCTGTTGGGATGCCATACCGTAAATGGATTGCTCCCATGCAGTACTGCCAGGTGGCGTACGGCCACCACGTCGGCAGGCACCACACCTGTCTGGGGCAAGGCGAACTGCGCCTTGCTGTGCCGGCACTGCCTGAGGCTGCAGGACTGCATTCCCCCTCTGATCTGCTAGCCCAGGAACAGGATCAGATGTCACGGAGTGTGACCCTGCATCCGTAACCACCAAAGGCGTAGCTGCCAACACTGACATCCCCATTGAGGGTTCTGACCCTGGTGCAGGTGGGTGAGACAGAACAGAATCCCTCCCTGGAACACTCACCTGCGACAGCACGTAGGTCTCATCCGAATCAACACCTGAGTACAGCTCGGGGGAGGTGCAGCCAGAGACACCCCTTGAGAGCACGACCTGCAGCACTTGTGGGTTCTCACCCACCACCACACCACGTCCCTCACTGGTGGTTGGTCGGCCCTCGGACCCCTCCTGGGTCTGCACCATCTCCACAACCCCAGCAGTATCAGGTGCGTCTTCCCCTGCAAAGACATAAAAACAAAGAAATGGAAACAGGCATTAGCACCATGGCACACAATGAGGGCTGAGAAGCAAGAGAACCAGTACTTGTTTGACACATGTCCCACATGACTAAAACCCTCCCATGCACGCACCCTCACTGCGTATGAAGAGCATGCAAATGGCACACACTGATGACACCAAGATTGAAGATGAACACATTTTCTGCATGCTGCCTGGCAGTGGCATCACACATTGGCCTGTGATTGGCAGGTGAAACACACATGCCATCACACAGATGGCATGTACCATTGCTATTGAGTGAAGATGGAGAGGAGGGCAGCACCTATTCATTCTGTCCAGTTCCCGCATGTAATAGCTTTTCTAATTCAAACAGGTCAGATTCTTCACCTGGAGCTGCCAGTCCGAAATGGTCCAATTGCACAGGGACATGTTTGAACAAATGATATCCAGGTAACAAAGTCACTCCACTTTACCATAGCCATGTCAGACATGTGACTAGAGGACTGCGACATGCCTAGTAAAAGTGGTGGAATGTAAAAAATCTGACTAAATGAACAGTGGAAAATTTAGCAACAATGTTGTGGCAAGGTGACACTTCAAGGGCAACTGGCGTGCAGTTGGGCTAGATGTCTACTGTTGGCAGAAGGGATACAGCTATGGGCAAATGCAGATGCGCTGGATGTATTGCATGAAGCACATGGCTGACCCATACGACTCAGGCGCACACACTCTCACCTGGCACACAAACAGAAGCCCTCACACACACCATGCACATGGATGACACACACATGCATGTGCACTCACCGGACAATGCCTCGTAATCAGCCAAATCTCCCACGCCTTGGATCTGTTCCTCCGTGACGTAGGTCCCAGCGACTGACTCATGTGGAGTGAGTTCCATGTCTGCTACTGGAGACCCACCTCCAGTCACTAGAGTTGCGGCATGACTTGAGGCCAGCTTACTCTTTGCCCTGCGCTTTAGGTCATTCCAGCGCTTTTAGCAATCATTGGCTGTGCGCCTCACGATTCCAAGGGCACTTACGATGTCCGCAACGGTCTGCCAGTGTGCCTGGCGTTGTGCAGGTGTGGTCTTGGATCCTGCAACAATGACCATCTCGTTGTCATGTGCGGACACATACTCGACAAGTGCATTCAGTTCGTCATCCGTGAAGCTGGGCTTCCTGGACGGGCCGGACTCTGTAGCCGTGTCTGGGGCATCAGCCTGTGCCGGACGAGCACTCTTCCTCTTCCGCTTGGAAGGTGGTGGTGATCCTGAGTGTCCTGCGCCGCTCTGGACACTAGGGGCAGGAGCCCTGGTGGACTCTGTATATGGAGTGTGGGATTGCACACTCAGCATGGGAGTTGGTGCAGGCATTGGCTCTAGTGTGATGGTGTCAGGGGGTATATCAGCAGCATGGACTAGGACCGACACTGTCCGGGCTGGGTGTGTGAGGGCTGGGGTGGATGGAGCCGCAGCTGCCCCTGCAGCCTCTCCGCCCTGCCTACTTGGTGCAGCAGATGACCTTGCTGCCCCAGATGCACGTGGCATGGTGACATCAACGTGCACCAGCACACGTGTCATAGGCCTGCTGACCTGGAAGTCAGCCATGGAGTCAGCCAGGTCTGGTGCCACAATGGGCTGGTCCAACAAGGGCTGAGCATGGATGGTGTCAGCCACATCAGCCTCAACGGGAGGGGGGGATTATGGGTGCCCTTGACTGGTCCTCCACACATGGGGGGACAGGCTCACCCTGCAAGAATGACCACGTCCCCTACCGGATCCACCACGGCCACCACTTGTGGCTCTTCCACCTTTGCCAACCTTACGGAATCCTCGCCTCCCAGCCATGGCCGTATGGGAGTGGCAGTAAAATATAGTCCTGGGCAACTGGGGGTCAAAGGGGTTGGGTACCAGATGGTAATTGCACCCTAGTGCTCTTGCAAGGCTGATTGTAACCCCTGGGGAAAGATGACGGGTCACGCTACGCACAGAAGCCCCAAAAAAGGAAGATGACGTGCACGCAACCCCTCCTAGACCACGTGTGCAGAAAGAAAAACCTGCACTACGCTGTGGCACCCAGTAACACAAGAATGAACGTATGCGTGTCACATGCAGCCTAGAATGACCTCTGAAGGGGTAGGCTACACACGGGGCAAGCACAGATGTTAGATACGTGCGTGACTCACCGTCTGCCTGGTAAACAAGCGTGTAAAAGGAGCGCGTTTGGTTGGCAACACCCCCGCCAAAAGAAGAGTTGTACGCTGTCTGAGGAGACAGGACAACAGTAGAAGGGAACACTGTTTGAGGGAACAGGCCCAGGTAAACCAGTAAAAGAGTAAAAGGAGAAAAATCTGTCAGAGGTAACAGGGAATACGAACTTGAAACGCCGTGAAGTAAATCGCGTGTGAACCGACAAGAAGTACAGAATTCACCCACTCGCTCTCCACGAAAAGCACGTACAAGGAAATGGTGTTCTACGCCTACCTTTTATACAGGCCCACACGTGCAGCGTCACTTACGCGGCATCTACGCGCTAGGGCCATTTCCACCAATTACACGCTTTGTGACTTATGGGTGTACGGCCATTTCCACCAATTACATGCTTTGTCACTTCTGCATGTACGGCCATTTCCACCAATCACACGCAATGAGACTCTGACGTGCAGTCTTTCCACGTGTGCTCTGTCATCACGTGCTGTGTGGGAAACACCCGTGCGGCTCACGTCACAGACGCGCTTACGCGCTGAGGGCCTTTGGTCCAATAGAATTGCGTATGCGTGCTGACGCGCTTATGCGCTAAGGGCCTTTCCTCGGTTTTCACGCTGACGTGCAGGATTTTCACGTGCCAAATCACTCCGTACCAAGCTGGCCACGCGTAAGCACACGGAAGACCACGCTCCTGCCCAGAAGGCCGAACTACTGCCCCCCAGAGCCCCGAGCACGCTCCCACCTGCCATCTGCTGCTGCCTGACTGCCTGCTGCCCACGTGCACTGCCATTTGCTGCCTGCACATCAGCCAGGGGTGCTGTTGCTGAGACCACCCCTGCTGGAACCGAAGACTCCCGACTGGAATTCCATCGCTCCACAGCCCAGCCCCAGGACCCAGTTGCACACCCACTGCTGCCTCTGGGGTTGTCATGTCGGGGCAAACACCATCTGTGACCACTGACAACCCCCGGCCAGAGAGGCAGAGGGGCACCAGCTTCAGTGCCACCGAAGTTGGTGTACTGGTGGAGCAAGTCCTGGGGCAGTATGATGCCCTCTTCAGAAGGTCCCACGCCGACAAGGAAGGACGGACTCGGATCTGGACTGACATTGTGACTGCCATCAACGCGGAGGGGGTGGCAGTCCGGGATTTACAACATGTCAGGAAGCGCTGGGAGGACTTCAGGTCCAGGACCCTGAACAAGGCCCGGCGCCTCTTGAAGGCAGCGGATGCCAAGGGGCGCCGGGGCCACTTGTCGGAAGAACAGATGGGGGTCCTGGAACGCATATCCCCAGCGCTCCATGTCCAGGTCCTAGAGAAGCAGACCTGTCTGGAGTCGAGCGGTGAGTGTACATGCATCCTGATTGTGAGCAGTGCGTGTGGTGATCATTCGCCATTGTGCCGGTTGCACATCTGTTTGTATGGGGTCGAGTATGGGTGGGGGTGTACAGGGCCGTGGGGCTGACACATGCGAGGGCTGTAATGTGTGAGACATGGATGGTGCTTGTGTGTGTGGGCTTGCATGGCAAATGCAGTTGTGCGTGCACACATGTTTGGATGAATGTGTATGTAAGTAGACATGTCCGTGATGTCAGGCATGTATGTTGTTTTCGGCTGCATGTATGAGCACTCTGTACATGTGCATGTGTGTGTATTTGACAAGGGTGCAAAAGTGATGCAACATGGATGCATGTGACAGCGATATGTGGAAGCCTGATTGACAGATGTGACATGGATGCCCGTCTGAACAGTGCGACACTTGGCAGAGGTGTGGACATGCATGCAAGTGTGATGGTGTGTGTACATGTGTGGTACACTTCCTGTGTTGCATGTGATGTCTGGCTCCCCTTTGGCTGCTGATGCTGTTGTATGTGTAGGGATGGTGGTGGCAGTTGCGATATGGCTGTTGTATGGCTCATGTGTGCCAGTTGCAATGACATGTGTGTTGGGGATTGTGATGACATGTCTGAGGTTTGCCAATGCCACTCCTGTACAACTGTCATGCGTGTATGTGTCCATTGTACAGTGCCCTGATGCCTGTGTTTTGTTTCTCCCTGTCTGCAGCGTCAACTGATGAAGAGGGCGGAGAAGGTGCTGTGGAGCACAGCGGCGGGGATCCGACCGCCAGCCGGAGACGCAAGGCCCGGCTCCCCTCCTGTGTTGTCATCTCGTCGGGGAGTGAGGAGTCCGGTGCCGCGTCCCAGGCCGCAGCTGCCGGGGGGAGGTCCAAGAGGCGGAGGTTGCAGTTGGACTCCTCAGCAGCAGAAGGGGCAGCTGGGACCCCACAGGGCCCAATGGGGGAAGATGGCACGGAGTCATCCAGGTTGGTGGGAGGTTTGGTGGAGGAGGGGGCCGCGCAAGCACCAGAGACGGGGTCTGGAGGTGGGGATCCCACTGGTGCTAGTGGTGCAGTACAGGACCAGGGACAGGAGGCAGCACAGGCGGCCGCGGAGGTGCCTGTGTGCAATCCTGTCCCCATCCTGTCCCTGCATCATCTTGCACCAGCAGGGATGCCTACGTGCAGACCCGTTTTCAGGCAGGGGATGAGCTGACGTCAACTGGCCTTCCTCTGCCTGCGGACGTGGCCATCCAGGTCCGGGTTGAGCCTGTCCTGGCTGGTGTGGCGTTGCGTCAACGGGCCATGCGAGGTGACCTGCAGTCTTTTCATGGAGAGACTGCACGTCATCTCAAATGGCTCGTTGACCACGTCAGCCTGCTGGGACAGGTCACCCAGGCCGGATTCTGCTGTCTGATGGGGCTTGCTCCGACCCCCTCCTCAACTGGACCCCCTACGCGCCAGTCGTCCTCTGTGCCATCTTCCCACCCATCAGTCACCTGGGTGCCCTGTGGAGCTGCCTCTGACGGGGCGGCCAGGCTAGTGGTGGAGGCATCCCTGCCACAGTCGGGAGTCGGTGGTCCAGCAGGGGTGGCCACATCAACAAGTGCACCCCAGCTGGCGGAGGATGTGCAGGCAGCAGGAGGCAGTGCACGGGCAGAGGCAGAGCAGCAGCAGCAGCAACATGGTGGGAGACATGAAGGCTCGGGGCTTTCAACATCGGAGGGGCAGGCATCGGCTGGAGGGCAGGGGGACCCAGGACAGAGAGTGTCTTCCGTGTGGCAGCGGTTGGGCCACGCCATAGGTGCGGAGCGGCGGCGGGCGGAAGAGCCATGGCTCACAATGGTCAGGGCGGAGAACTCCATGCGGAGGGCCCTGAGGCGGGTCGAGTGCCTCGAGGCAATCCGCAGGGGGTTGGAGGAGGACACAGCGTCGTCCCTGCGGACCCTCGGGGCCATGGAACTGGACCGCCTCCGGGACATCGAACAGGAGTTCGATGATGCCCTGGCCCGGGACACCACAGAGTGAGCCGCTGCACTTGCCCGCCGCCTTTGTATATAGTTCTTTAGTTTTAGGATTCCTTTCTTTCGTATTATGATTTGGAGTCGACGGACACTGCTCCACTTTTTGTATATAGTTGATTTTTAGGTAGGTTTTTTAGTAGGTTTCCTTTGTTCAGTTGGGCTCATGGACCCTTGTTATTTTTGCACATAGTTCTTTATAGCATGGAGATTTTTTTACATTTGACTTTGGACAAAATTTTTTTCTATTTGGATTTCAAGTTTTATTTTTTCATACGGACATGCAGCTTATTTTTTCTCATTCACATTGTAGTTTGTTTTCTTTCTTTAGCATTCTTATTTTTTTTCAATACAATTTTGTTTGCATACTTCACTGTGTGGTATCATCTCATTGGTTTCATGCATGTCATGTTGTGTGTTTTCCCATTCAATTGCAACCATTGTGTGTGACGGACATGGCTTCATTAGCTTCATGAACATTGGGGGTGTAACATGTGATTTCCATTTCCATGTGGGTGAATGGGTTACTTGGTAGGGCTTTTTGGCTGTGGAGGCTGACCATTACGCACATGATTGGGGATTGTGAGGACCTGGTGGGGGCTGCCCATGGTGGCACGGGGGTGGGGGGTGGTGGGAGACATGAGTGGGGGCCTGGTGGAGGATGCCCATGGTGGCAGGGGGTGGGGGTGCAGGGGGACATGAGTGGGGGCCTGGTGGAGGGTGACCCTGGATGCTGGGGGGTGGGGGTGGTGGGAGACATGATTGGGGGCCTGGTGGAGGATGCCCCTGGTGGCTGGGGGTTGGGGGTGGTGGGAGACATGAGTGGGGGCCTGGTGGAGGCTGCCCCTGGTGGCTGGGGGGTGGGGGTGGTGGGAGACATGAGTAGGGGCCTGGTGGGGGCTGCCCATGGTGGCAGGGGGGTGGGGGGTGGTGGGAGACATGAGCGGGGGCCTGGTGGAGGATGCCCATGGTGGCAGGGGGGTGGGGGTGGTGGGAGACATGAGTGGGGGCCTGGTGGAGGATGCCCATGGTGGCAGGGGGGTGGGGGTGGTGGGAGACATGAGTGGGGGCCTGGTGGAGGGTGCCCCTGCACTGCTGGGGGGTGGGGGTGCAGGGGGACATGAGTGGGGGCCTGGTGGAGGGTGACCCTGGATGCTGGGGGGTGGGGGTGGTGGGAGACATGATTGGGGGCCTGGTGGAGGATGCCCCTGGTGGCTGGGGGTGGGGGTGGTGGGAGACATGAGTGGGGCCCTTGTGGAGGCTGCCCCTGGTGGCTGGGGGGTGGGGGTGGTGGGAGACATGAGTAGGGGCCTGGTGGGGGCTGCCAATGGTGGCAGGGGGGTGGGGGGTGGTGGGAGACATGAGCGGGGGCCTGGTGGAGGATGCCCATGGTGGCAGGGGGGTGGGGGTGGTGGGAGACATGAGTGGGGGCCTGGTGGAGGATGCCCATGGTGGCAGGGGGGTGGGGGTGGTGGGAGACATGAGTGGGGGCCTGGTGGCGGGTGCCCCTGCACTGCTGGGGGGTGGGGGTGCAGGGGGACATGAGTGGGGGCCTGGTGGAGGGTGACCCTGGATGCTGGGGGGTGGGGGTGGTGGGAGACATGATTGGGGGCCTGGTGGAGGATGCCCCTGGTGGCTGGGGGGTGGGGGTGGTGGGAGACATGAGTGGGGGCCTGGTGGAGGGTGCCCCTGGTGGCTAGGGGTGGGGGTGGTGGGAGACATGAGTGGGGGCCTGGTGGAGGGTGCCCCTGCACTGCTGGGGGGTGGGGGTGCAGGGGGACATGAGTGGGGGCCTGGTGGAGGGTGACCCTGGATGCTGGGGGGTGGGGGTGGTGGGAGACATGATTGGGGGCCTGGTGGAGGATGCCCCTGGTGGCTGGGGGGTGGGGGTGGTGGGAGACATTAGTGGGGGCCTGGTGGAGGCTGCCCCTGGTGGCTGGGGGGTGGGGGTGGTGGGAGACATGAGTAGGGGCCTGGTGGAGGCTGCCCCTGGTGGCTGGGGGGTGGGGTGGTGGGAGACATGACTGGGGGCCTGGTGGAGGGTGCCCCTGCACTGCTTGGGGGTGGGGTGGTGGGAGACATGTGTGGGGGCCTGGTGCAGGGTGCCCCTGCACTGCTTGGGGGTGGGGTGGTGGGAGACATGAGTGGGGGCCTGGTGGAGGGTGCCCCTGCACTGCTTGGGGGTGGGGTGGTGGGAGACATGAGTGGGGGCCTGGTGGAGTGTGCCCCTGCACTGCTTGGGGGTGGGGGTGGTGGGAGACATGAGTGGGGGCCTGGTGGAGGGTGCCCATGCACTGCTGGGGGGTGGCGGTGCAGGGGGACATGAGTGGGGCCTGGTGGGGGCTGCCCATGGTGGCTGGGGGGTGGTGGGAGACATTAGTGGGGGCCTGGTGGAGGGTGCCCCTGCACTGCTGGGGGGTGGGGGTGCAGGGGGACATGAGTGGGGGCCTGGTGGAGGGTGACCCTGGATGCTGGGGGGTGGGGGTGGTGGGAGACATGATTAGGGGCCTGGTGGAGGATGCCCCTGGTGGCTGGGCGGTGGGGGTGGTTGGAGACATGAGTGGGGGCCTGGTGGAGGCTGCCCCTGGTGGCTGGGGGGTGGGGGTGGTGGGAGACATGAGTAGGGGCCTGGTGGAGGCTGCCCCTGGTGGCTGGGGGGGGTGGTGGGAGACATGAGTGGGGGCCTGGTGGAGGGTGCCCCTGCACTGCTTCTGGGTGGGGTGGTGGGAGACATGTGTGGGGGCCTGGTGGAGGGTGCCCCTGCACTGCTTGGGGGTGGGGTGGTGGGAGACATGAGTGGGGACCTGGTGGAGGGTGCCCCTGCACTGCTTGGGGGTGGGGTGGTGGGAGACATGAGTGGGGGCCTGGTGGAGGGTGCCCCTGCACTGCTTGGGGGTGGGGGTGGTGGGAGACATGAGTGGGGGCCTGGTGGAGGGTGCCCATGCACTGCTGGGGGGTGGGGGTGCAGGGGGACATGAGTGGGGGCCTGGTGGGGGCTGCCCATGGTGGCTGGGGGGTGGGGGTGGTGGGACACATGAGTGGGGGCCTGGTGGAGGGTGCCCCTGCACTGCTGGGGGGTTGGGGTGCAGGGGGACATGAGTGGGGGCCTGGTGGAGGGTGACCCTGGATGCTGGGGGGTGGGGGTGGTGGGAGACATGATTGGGGGCCTGGTGGAGGATGCCCCTGGTGGCTGGGGGGTGGGGGTGGTGGGAGACATGTGTGGGGGCCTGGTGGAGGGTGCCCCTGGTGGCTGGGGGGTGGGGGTGGTGGGAGACATGAGTGGGGGCCTGGTGGAGGGTTCCCCTGCACTGCTGGGGGGTGGGGGTGCAGGAGGACATGAGTCGGGGCCTGGTGGAGGGTGACCCTGGATGCTGGGGGGTGGGGGTGGTGGGAGACATGATTGGGGGCCTGGTGGAGGATGCCCCTGGTGGCTGGGGGGTGGGGGGTGGGAGACATGAGTGGGGGCCTGGTGGAGGCTGCCCCTGGTGGCTGGGGGGGTGGGGGTGGTTGGAGACATGCGTAGGGGCCTGGTGGAGGCTGCCCCTGGTGGCTGGGGGCTGGGGGAGGTGGGAGACATGAGTGGGGGCCTGGTGGAGGGTGCCCCTGCACTGCTTGGGGGTGGGGTGGTGGGAGACATGAGTGGGGGCCTGGTGGAGGGTGCCCCTGCACTGCTTGGGGGTGGGGTGGTGGGAGACATGAGTGGGGGCCTGGTGGAGGGTGCCCCTGCACTGCTTGGGGGTGGGGGTGGTGGGAGACATGAGTGGGGGCCTGGTGGAGGGTGCCCATGCACTGCTGGGGGATGGGGGTGCAGGGGGACATGAGTGGGGGCCTGGTGGGGGCTGCCCATGGTGGCTGGGGGTGGGGGTGGTGGGAGACATTAGTGGGGGCCTGGTGGAGGGTGCCCCTGCACTGCTGGGGGGTGGGGGTGCAGGGGGACATGAGTGGGGGCCTGGTGGAGGGTGACCCTGGATGCTGGGGGGGTGGGGGTGGTGGGAGACATGATTGGGGGCCTGGTGGAGGATGCCCCTGGTGGCTGGGGGGTGGGGGTGGTGGGAGACATGAGTGGGGGCCTGGTGGAGGCTGCCCCTGGTGGCTGGGGGGTGGGGGTGGTGGGAGACATGAGTAGGGGCCTGGTGGAGGCTGCCCCTGGTGGCTGGGGGGTGGGGGTGGTGGGAGACATGAGTGGGGGCCTGGTGGAGGGTGCCCCTGCACTGCTTGGGGGTGGGGTGGTGGGAGACATGTGTGGGGGCCTGGTGGAGGGTGCCCCTGCACTGTTTGGGGGTGGGGTGGTGGGAGACATGAGTGGGGGCCTGGTGGAGGGTGCCCATACACTGCTGGGGGGTGGGGGTGCAGGGGTACATGAGTGGGGGCCTGGTGGGGGCTGCCCATGGTGGCTGGGGGGTGGGGGTGGTGGGAGACATTAGTGGGGGCCTGGTGGAGGGTGCCCCTGGTGGCGGGGTGGTGGGAGACATGAGTGGGGGCCTGGTGGAGGGTGCCCCTAGTGGCTGGGGGGTGGGGGTGGTGGGAGACATGAGTGGGGGCCTGGTGGAGGGTGCCCCTGGTGGCTGGGGTGTGGGGGTGGTGGGAGACATGAGTGAGGGCCTGGTGGAGGCTGCCCCTGCACTGCTGGGGGGTGGGGGTGGTGGGAGACATGCATTGTTGATCAGTAGTGCAAGGTGACATGTGGGTTGGCTGGGGGGCATGCCCATGGTGGATGGGCTGCCTGCGGGACATGAGCAGGGGTGCAGGGTAGTCCCCTGTGGTGTGGGCTGCCTGCAGGGGCCGTGGAGGTTGTGGAGCGTACACCTGGGAGGACCCACACGGCCAATTCACGTGTAGTACTCCCCAGAACCCCTGAAATACACATACCCTGCTGAAATCGCGTGTGGAACTTCCCGCGGAATACACGTACCCTGCTTGCACTGGGCCAATCGCGTGTGGAACTTCCCGCGCACCCCTGAAATACATGTACCCTGCTTGCACGGGGCCAATATCGTGTGTAACTTCCCGCGCACCCCTGAAATACACGTACCCTGCTTGCACGGGGCCAATCGCGTGTGGAACATCCCGCGCACCCCTGAAATACACTTACCCTGCTGGAATCGCGTGTGGAACTTCCCGCGCACCCCTGGGATACACATACCCTGCAGAAATCACGTGTGGAACTTCCCGCGCACCCCTGGAATACACGTACCCTGCTGAAATCGCGTGTGGAACTTCCCGCGCACCCCTGGAATACACGTACCCTGCTTGCACGGGGCCAATCGCGTGTGGAACTTCCCGCGCACCCCTGGAATACCCGTACCCTGCTTGCACGGGGCCAATCGCGTGAGAGACTTCACGCGAACCCCTGAAATACACGTAGCCCGCTCCCCCAGGCCCGATCGCGTGAGAAAGTTCACACGAACCCCTGTAATACACGTAGCACGCTCCCCCAGGCCCGATCGCGTGAGAAACTTCACGCGAACCCCCGAAATACACGTAGCCCGCTCCCCCAGGCCCGATCGCGTGAGAAACTTCATGCGAACCCCTGAAATACACGTAGCCCGCTCCCCCAGGCCCGATCGCGTGAGAAAGTTCACGCGAACCCCTGTAATACACGTAGCCCGCTCCCCCAGGCCCGATTGCGTGAGAAAGTTCACGCGAACCCCTGTAATACACGTAGCCTGCTCCCCCAGGCCCGATTGCGTGAGTAACTTCCCGCGCACCCCTGAAATACACATACCTTGCTCGCACTGGGCCCATCGCGTGTGGAACTTCCCGCGCACCCCTGAAATACACGTTCCCCACTTGGCGTTTGCTGTTTGCCAGCCCGGTGAACTGGTCCAGGGTTAGCGCAGCCCTTTGCGATGATTTAGCGATTTTGATGGCTTTTCCTTGCGCGAGGGCGTTCTTGGGGTCGTTACTGGTGCTGCTGCAGGGTCGCTGCGATTCTCTGCGCCACGGCTGGTTTGGGAGCCTAAAATCCATGAATACGCTGTGCGCGGAAATCGGTTTTAGCGCACGTGCCTGGCGCAGACAATCGCACGCGGACACTCTGCGCCAGCCGCTTGCGACACTTTTCTGCGAAATTCTATGAATTACCCTCCATGTGTGTGTGTGTGTTCCCGCAGAACTTTTTGCAAAAGTAACACAAAAACTATAGACGTAACATACAAAATAGAAGACAATGAAGATTCCAAATTGTTTGAATTAGCTCTCTACCTTTTAGCAGAAAACAAATACAAAATAAGTGCCCCTTAATACTTTGCAGTTACTGCACTTCAAAACTTGACAACAACCAAACTCCTTCACGTGCTATCACTAATAACTTGGAATTAGTCCCACTACCAAAACCCCTGCAACAACTGAATTTATATGAAAGCATCATAATTCAAACAGTACACCCATTTCAAGCAATAATATGCCTTCAACCAAAAACAGCAAAATTACCTCCCTCTGAATTGGTAAAAGGCATTTGTGGCAAAGTAGTTTATTTACCATTAGATCTGACAGAAAATGTGCACACTCTAGGAGTGCAATGTCTAATAGAGCAATCTTTAATTGTCTTAGTAAATGGTGTACCAACAAAAGACAAAAAAATGTGACAACAACTTGTGGACTTACATATTGCTGGACAAGCCTTGCAATATCTAAAAGACAATAATGAGAACTACAAAGAAATAAATATTGATGAAAACTTGCTTTTCCTCTACTATTTCCTACTTGCACTACTAGCAAAGGAGGAAGGTACGATGATAGACCCACTCAGATAACAGCATCACAATACTGCTCATTACACATGTATTCTGAAGATCCCAGATTTAGACAAAATGTGGAATACATATTCCACCTACTCTTTGAAAGTGAACTAGCAACTCTATGTTACGGAGTTGCACACATATTGAAATTGGGAATCCACTTTCAAAATTTGTCAGCTATTCAATTAACACAAAACGTGCAAGAAAAAGATGAGGTTTTACAATCCAGCATTACAAATCTGTTTGCAAACATGCGTGGTACGAAAGAATACTGGTTCCAACGTCACAGAGATGTACGTTGTATGATGAGAAACCTTGGACCACCCACTTGGTTTGTTACATTAAGTTGTGCAGAATATGCATGGGAAGATTTACATGATATCCTATGCATATCAAACAAAACAAACATAGATATACTAACACCTGGAGAACTTTGCTCTCTAGATCCTGTTAATTTTTCAAGATATTTCCACCATTGTTTCATTGCTATGCTACACTTTATTTGTAATAAAACTGTTCCTCCCCTAGGAGAAGTGCAACACTTATTTTGGAGGAAAGTATACCAAGCCAGAGGATCACCACAAATCCACATGATTTTATGATTTAAAGATGCTCCTACATTTGGTCAGGACAGTGATGCCACTGTTTTGCAGTTCATCCAAAAATACGTCACTTGTGAAATCCCTTCACAAACGAAACATAGTGACCTTCATGCAAAAATTGTACAATTTCAAAGACACAAATGTGGCATATATTGTCGTCACAAATACAAAAACAAAGGGAAATACTACACCAAATGCTGCTTTGGTTTCCCTAGATCAGTTACAGAAACAGGTGAAGTGAGTTCATGTCTTCAGTTAGACATAGTGTTAAAGGTAAATCACCTAAGAACACGTACTACATAAAAAGAACAGAAGAATCAAAATGTATCTATGATTACAATGCAATCATTGCCCTCTTATGGAATGCAAACATAGATGTGCAGTACATTGCAGACAATTCCACTGCAGTTGCACGATATGTTAGAGCCTAATTAACAAAAGTAGAAAAAACAGAGCTTCAAGACTCTGGAATGACCTCACATCAGACAAAACACTATGTCAGAAATTGTACAGTTTAGGCATAAAAATGCTCTCTCATAGAGAATGTGGCACCTACAAAGCTGCAGATCATTTAAACGGTACTGCTTTTTATGGAAAATCTGAAAATGTAGTATGGCTAAGTCATGGTCCTGCTAAATCTAGAAAAAGAGTTATCAAATCATATGAGGACATAGAAACAATAGCCAAAAATGATCCCAACAGCCAAGCCATTTTGAAAAACAATTTACAAGACACATACTACCCGAAGAGGAATACCACTTTGGATACCATGTGTCTATAACACATAGCCCAAAACTTTGCATACAAAAATAATATAAAACCCGATGAAAACAAAGGTAGATATAGAGTGAAAGATTGTGAAGGCAGTTTAGTGAAACTTACCAAACAAAACTTAATTAATCAAATCAAATTGTCATTAAAAACTCCTCAACAGAAAGAACTATATTACATGTCCCTGCTACAACTTTTTAAACCATGGAGAAAAGAAGAAGAGATACTAGATAACTATGACTGCTATGAAGACGCTTTTAAAGCAAATGAAAGCACTATCACTGATGTGAACTTTACGCAGTACAAAACAATGTTGCACAATGAACAGCAACACGAAGAAGAACTCCAGGCCCAACTAGATAAGGACACTTCTGACAGTAGTCAACCTTCTGTAACAGGAAGTCAAGAACCACTGGGACAGCCACTAATAGCAAATGAGGCAGAATCAACTATGACAGAAGTAGAAAACACCATGTGTCACTATGAAGAAGATACAGAAGACTTAACTGTACTACAATCAAAACTTAACAAACACCAGTGCACCATTTTTGAAGAAGTAACAAAAGAAATTGCACGTGGTGTACAACACGAAAATAAAGAATGTAACTGCCAAAATTACAAACCTACACTGCTATACCTCAGTGGTGAAGCTGGTTCAGGCAAAACATTCTTACTCAAAATCATCAGCAAGTTCCTTCAACAATTGACAATTGACAAACAACAAACTGTCAGCTGTTGTAACTGCCCTCACAGGTTTAGCTGCGGGGGCACTTTTCACTTTACACTTTACACCGATTACTATTCCTTCCAAAACAAATTAGACTATTACAAACTTTCTACAGAAGCTGCAATGGAACTACGCAGAGTATTAAAACAAATGAAGATGCTACTAATAGATGAAGTGAGCATGGTCTCCAACCTAATATTGGCTTTGATTCACCTCAGATTGCGAGAAGTACTTAAAACAAACTACAAAAAACTCTTTGGAGGAAAACACATTATTGTTTTCGGAGATCTTCTTCAATTGACACCAGTGATAGGTGAACCTATTTTTAAAACCTTAGGACACAAACTTTGCCGTAAATCTGTTGGCAGCATAGGAAGTGTCAACCTTTGGCAACATTTCCAATACAGAGAATTAACAGAAACATGCACCAAGCTGCAGACCTCACCTACGCCAACATTTTTAAAAGTATTAGAGTTGGTGTACTATCTCAAAAAGCACAAGCAATATTGAAAACCCGGCACATCAATGCACTTTATGGCGATAACTCATGTGCTACTGCTGTTATGGAACAATTAGTGCAAAAAAATGTCAATTGTATGGCGTTAATGCTAACTCTTGCAAGCTGTTCCAAATTCAATGAAACAATGTTGAAAAAAGAAATGTAATCAATAATTGAAATTTGCTCCACAGACAAACTGGACGTACATGGTATGACAGTACCCATGTGTCAACAAGCTACAACAAGAATAAATACCTTAGAAAATTCTATCTCCAACACAGCTGGGTTGGAAAAAATGCTAAAATTATCCTTAAACTGTAGAGTAATGCTTAAACGTAACCTTGACGTAGAGCAAGGACTAGTTAATGGAGCACTGGGTACAGTTGTTGGCTATCAAACATACCCACATCACAACAACATTCAGTTTGTCAATATTCTCTTTGACAAACTTGCAGAAGTAAAAATGATAGGGTGCTCAACAGCTCGATACCTTCTCTTCAAAGACATGTATGTACGCAGAGAACACTTTTCTCTAACTCTTGCATATGCAGTCACCATTCATAAATCCCAAGGTCGTACCCTAGACAAAGCATTGATAGACATTGCTAACACAGTCTTTAAAGAAGGCATGAGCTACGTAGCACTCTCACGCTTACGTACACTTGACGGTCTATTTCTAATCAACTTTGATGCAAGTAAAGTAAACGCTGATATTCCTGGCATTATAGAATACAATAGGTTACGTTCACTATACTCCCCCCGCCTAAAATCATATCCTGTTCCACAAAAAGGAAAATGTTGTAAAAGAAAACTAATTCAAACTGAAATGCAACAGGATCTGACTGCAAATCCTCCAAAGAGAGTAAAAGAAGCTAATACTTCATCAATTACCACAACCAAAGAAGAACCTATTAGTCAAAGTAACTCAGGTGCTTCTTCAAATAAGCAACACACACTCCGAAAAAATGACTTGGACACAGAACTATCTGGTCCATTCAAATTTTCAAATGTAACTGATGTAAGTTGCTATGCAAATGTAGCAATGAATATTCTATTTCAATTGCCACCAATTGTTCACAACATTTACTTACACAGTACAGACCAATTGTGCTTGTAAATGTTAGTCCTTCATAGAAACGCAACAAACAATCCTGACAACACGTATAGTGTTCACGGAATAAGACAAGTCTTGGACTACTGTGCTGGAATGGTGAAATTCACTATAAACTCACAAGAAGATCCACAAGAATTTCTAATGTACCTACTACAAGTACTGGAAAGCAAAAACATACCTATAAATGAAATCTTCCAGATTTCATACAGGCGGAAACATACATGCACTCTCTGCAACAATGTGACACAGGAACAAATCTCTAATGAGCGCATCATGTATGTATCCATACCTGATTGTGAATCCATTCCATTTCAGCAACTTGTACAAAATGCAAACCATGGCAGATTATGTACTACCTGCAATTCAGATAATCGCTCCACCTTACTAATACAAACACATAGTAACTACGTAAGGCTCATGCTTCTACGTCACAATGCAGATGGTACCAAAAACAACTGCAAGCTGACTGGATTCACACACGGTCAAGTATCACTTGGTAAGAAAACCTTCACAACAATAGGTATAATCTACCACGCAGGAGCCACAACCAATGCAGGTCACTACACTGCATATATTAAAAAAAAATGTGGATGGTTCGAATGTAATGATAGTACCATTACTCTAAAGCAGAGATTACCAGCATATTTTACAAACGCTTATTTAATCTTCTTAAAACCAAAATGTAATAACTAATCTGTACTTCAACATTAACAAAAATTCAATTAAAAAACTATAAACAATTTGAATACGCCAACAGGTATCTAACTGGCCCAAGATTCTATAACAACCAAACAGATAAATGAATACCACTAAATTGTAACACAAATAGACAGTTAGAGTATGCCAAAAGGTATTTAACTGCTTCAGAAATCTGCAACAAGCCAACAGATAGAACATTAACCAGAAACAACAAGTGAACACTGAAAGGAAACAAAGAAATAGACTGTAATTTAACAAAACAGGTTTTTTTTAATCCGACAAGGATTTTTTTTCCCTCAGAGCCAATGATTTGAAAAACAAGCACAGAAACTGGGCAAAATGCACAGTAGACTGGTTTGTAAAACAAATATGAGGGTCCAAAAAAAAGCTGAAATGTCTATTATGCAATGTAATAAGTCTTTATAGAATACATACACTAACATGCTCTTTTCTTTTATCACAGAAATTGAAAAAGAATGTTTCCTCCAGGTACCAAACTCATGTAAATAAAATATCGAATCTCAACAAATCAAACAGTAAGTATAATTTCAAACATGTGATAGATATTCGAATCTATAGGTGTGATCTATGGCTGTGATATGGTGCGGTCGTTGTGGCCAGGCCTAGAGTCTTGGTTGTATAGCCTACAGCCTACGGCCTGCGGCCATGCACGAAAGGCTCTAAGCCCTGGCCACAACCACCGCAGCATATCACAACCACAACCACTGCACCATATCACACCGATGCTACCTTATAACTGCAGTACTTATAACTTCGGTCTTGGGCATTCGGCCATGCACCCAAGACTCTACGTCCTGCCCATAACCAGCACAGTATATGAAACCCATGGTGGCTTATAACTCCAGTGCTTATAACTTTGGTCTTGGACTCTAGGTCCTAACCACAACCACCACAGCATATCACACCCATTGTGGCTTATAACTTCAATACTATAAATTTGGTCTTGGATGCATGGCCTTTGGCCATGCACCCAAGACTCTAGGTCCTGGCCACAACCACAGCAGCATATCACACCCATTGTGGCTTATAACTTAAGTACTTATAACTTTGGTCTTGGGTGCATGGCCTTCGGCCATGGTGCCTATTATTTTGGGTAGGACATGGGGCTAGGTTATCACGAATCAACCTTTTGAACCAAAATTACTTTTTAAGTGGTGCAGACAATTTTGATTTGTTATCTCTCCGGAGCTCACCATTCAGATTCCATTTAAAGGGTGTGCACAGATACTGACCAGAGTTCAATATCCCGTATTCTTTGGGTGATGAATTGTGCCTAGCACATGTTTCATATTGCCGAGAGTATGCAGAGAATACAGAGAAGAATTTTTCTGGTCCAAGTTTCAGAGAAATGGAGGTCTATTAGTTGAGGTTGGTCCAGGTGCCTGGGTTTGGTGTGGTCTTTATCAGTGCCATGTTAGTGGGTCATTCTGATGGGCAGTTTTCAGAGGTTTTCTGAAGGCCCAGTGGTTTTCCTCCATGCACAGATGAGGGGTAGAGTTCCAGAGCGTGGTCGATAGAAATTGGCAGAATGTTCCTAAATGGTGTTTACGATTGAAACTTGCTATATGGTGGTGGGGTATCAGTGGTGTATAAACTAAATAAGAGCAGTGCCAATTTGTAACCTTTTTTCATAAATATTTGTATCAATATAGATTTAGTAAAAGGGCAAGTGTTCCCTAGTCCCACATTTGACCACTTGTTAGAGTACAACAGTTTTATCCCACACAATCAAATTGGGTTGATACCCCAGTTAGATCCATAAAACATCTCTAGCAACCATTTCAAAAGCTGTTTTACAATCAATAAACATAATTAACGAGAGTATTTCTTCAATTGCACTTATTGAAATGGCATAGAAGGCAAGACATAATGTTTCAAGATGGAACATCTGATTTGTTTTCCTTAGTCGACTGCTCTAATTACATTTCGAAACATTTACAAAACAAAAAAGAAAAGTACAGAAAGTGGGGCATTAAGAACATAGCTTGAGGTCTGGCGGATATTGCCCAGTTAATAAGTAAGCTACAATATACAATCTTTCCATTATTCAGGAACCATGCCTCTTCTCAACACTTGACTGAAGACATGATGTAGTAGACTTGGCCACCTCAGTGGTTCTATATTAAGGGAATCTTTCGAAATGCCATCCCACAAAGATGTCCTTAAGTCATGTAATGTCATGTAATGTTTTAATAATCTATGCAATTTCCTTTGTTGTAATTATCAGTTGTCATTAAGATAATCCAACATCCCTGTGTCCAAAATATGTGTTAGTTCTGATCCATAATGACCGCAAACCCTATTGGATGAAGACAGATGGTGACAAGTTTAAATTGTTACATTTCTTGATACTATTTTTCAAAAGATTAAAGACTTTTATTAAATAGTATGTAGCAGCTAGTCTCAATAGCCCTTTTGCTCCTCTCTTCTAACATACTCAGATCCCAAATGTTTGCTCAACTTTACACATGGCATGTCACTTTGACAGTGCAATCAGCACAGAATTACGTTTGCGAAATACATTCAAGTAAAACAGTTTTTGATTTTTTTAGACATCTATTATTATCAACAGGGGCCGGTGCACGAGCCAATCGGATCACTATAACCATGGGTTGAAACTACCAATCACAGTAAATGTTTGCATCGAGCTGAGCACTGCGTGCACATGCCCTCCATGTGTGTGCGTGCGAAGTCTGGCACACACCGGATCTCCCATCCCATTAAGAGGGGGAGTGCTGCACTTCCAGCTCTCTCTGGGGCTCTGTGTATCCTGAGCCTGGTGTTCCCATGAAGAGACAGAGCGCCACGCTGAAAGCTCTGCCCATGCTCTGTGTCCATCGTTAAGATGCTTGACTAATCTGCGAGCCAATCGCCATTGCGTGTTTACACAAGGAGTGCACTAATTGCAAATAAAGACTGACTCGGAATGCATGTGCAATCCCATTTTGGAGCATTTATTTTTTTATTTTTTAACAACATAATTTGGCTTTCTTCTATTAGTCTTTATTTTAAATTGCCCCGAACAAAAACAATAATGTATTTCACTGATGAAATGCTTCTGAATAAGAAACAAATTCCTTTGATGGCAATTGATTATTAACACCTGGCAACGCATTTTATTTATTTATTTATTGTAGATTTTAGTACATAAACTGAACTTTTCACACATTTTAAAACATCAATTTGCTTTGTCACGTAACAAATTTTACAAAATCCAAACCTAAACATTTTTTAAGACCACATCCTAAAATATTTTAAACCACATCCTAACACTTTAAAACCACATCTACAAATTCCAAAAATCTTAATGATAAGGAGATTTCATTAATATTTAAAATTCTGGTCCATAGCTCGTCCTCCCAGGAACTAACAAACAATTCTGTTTTCTCACTCAAGAAAGAATGCAAAGCAGGTCAATTTATACAAAGATGCTTTAGGGTCTCGTCCACTTTTGCACAATATCGACATAGTATCATTCCCCTTGGCAGCTTCTTCCTTATCCCCAACAGTTCCATGGATCGGAACTGATTTAGCTCCACCCTCAACATGTTTTACTTAAAGTTTCTTGGGGGGGCGCGGGAGGGAGTGCTTTTTCAAAAAAGGAGCCAAGACATTTAGGGGGTAATTCATAGAAATTCGCACAAAAGTGGCGCACGCGGCTGGCACACAGTGTTCCCGTGCGAATGTCTGCGCCAGCCGCGTGCGCTAAAATCGATTTCCGCGCACAGCGTATTCATGGATTTTAGCCTCCAAAAGCAGCCGTGACGCAGAGTGGCGCAGCGACCCTGCAGCAGCGCTAGTTACGCCCCCAAGAACGCCCTGGCGCAAGGAAAAGCCATCAAAATCCCCAATCCAGCGCAAAGGGCTGCGCCAACCCTGGACCAGTTTACCGGACTGCCAAACAGCAAACGCCAAGTGGGAACGTGTATTGCGGGTTTCGCAGTAACTTCCACACGCGAAAGGGCCTGTGCGAGTGGGGCACGTGTATAACTGTTGTTCGCGTGAATTTATACACGCCATTGGCCTGGGTACGTGTATTTCAGGGGTGCGTGGGAAGTTTAACACGCGAATGGCCTGGTTACGTGTATTCCAGGGGTGCGCAGGAAGTTTCACACGCGATTGGCCTGGGTACGTGTATTTCAGGGGTGTGCGGGAAGTTATACACGCAAATGGCCTGGGTACGTGTATTTCAGGGGTGCGCGAGAAGTTTCACACGCGATTGGCCTGGGTACGTGTATTTCCGGGGTGCGCGGGAAGTATTACATGCGATAGGCCTGGATACGTGTATTTCAGGGGTGCGCGGGAAGTTTTACACGCGAATGCCTGGGTATGTGTATTCCAGGGAAGCGCGGGAAGTTTCATACGCGATTGGTCTGGATACGTGTATTTGAGGGGTGGGCGGGAAGTTATACACGCGAATGGCTTGGGTACATGTATTCCAGGGGTGCGCGGGAAGTTTCACACGCGATTGGCCTGGGTACATGTATTTCCGGGGTGCGCGGGAAGTATTACACACGATAGGCCTGGGTACGTGTATTTCAGGGGTGCGCGGGAAGTTTTACACGCGAATGGCCTGGGTACGTGTATTCCAGGGGTGCGCAGGAAGTTTCACACGCGATTGGCCTGGGTACGTGTTTTTCAGGGGTGCGCGGGAAGTCATACACGCGAATGGCCTGGGTACGTGTATTCCAGGGGTGCGCGGGAAGTTTCACACGCGATTGGCCTGGGTATGTGTATTTCAGGGGTGCGCGGGAAGTTATACATGCGAATGGCCTGGGTACGTGTATTCCAGGGGTGCGCGGGAAGTTTCACACGCGATTGGCCTGGGTACGTGTATTTCCGGGGTGCGCGGGAAGTATTACACGCGATAGGCCTGGGTACGTGTCTTTCAGGGGTACGCGGGAAGTTTTACACGCAAATGGCCTGGGTACGTGTATTCCAGGGGTGCGCGGGAAGTTTCACAAGCGATTAACCTGGGTACGTGTAGTTCAGGGGTGCGCGGGAAGTCATACACGTGAATGGCCTGGGTACGTGTATTCCAGGGGTGCGTGGGAAGATTCACACGCGATTGGCCTGGGTACATGTATTTCAGGGGTGCGCGGGAAGTTTTACACATGAATTGGCAGTACGGGTCTTCCCAGGTGTCCCCTCTACGCCCTCCACGGCCCCTGCAGGCAGCCCACACCACAGGGGACTACCCTGTACCCCTGGTCATGTCCCGCAGGCAGCCCATCCACCACGGGCATGCCCCCCGCCAAGCCACGTGTCACGTTGCAATATGATCACCAACACATGTCTCCCAGCTCCCCCACCCCCTAGCAGTCAGGGGCACCTGCCAGCAGGCCCCCACACATGTCTTCCAGCACCCCCACCCCCCAGCAGTGCGGGGCCCCTGCCAGCAGGCCCCCACACATGTCTCCCACCATCCCCACACCCCAGCAGTCAGGGGCACCTGCCAGCAGGCCCCCACACGTCTCCCAGCACCCCCACCCCCCAGCAGTCAGGGGCACCTGCCAGCAGACCCCCACACATGTCTCCCAGCACTCCCATCCCCCAGCAGTGTGGGGCACCTGCCAGCAGGCCCCCACACATGTCTTCCAGCACCCCCACCCCCCAGCAGTGCAGGGCACCTGCCAGCAGGCCCCCACACATGTCTCCCAGCACCCCAGCCCCCAGCAATAAGGGGCACCTGCCAGCAGGCCCCCACACATGTCTCCCAGCACCCCCACCCCCCAGGAGTCAGGGGCACCTGCCAGCAGGCCCCCACTCATGTCCCACTCATGTCCCCCTGGACCCCCACCCCCCAGCAGTGCGGGGCACCTGCCAGCAGGCCCCACACATGTCTCCCAGCACCCCCACCCCACAGCAGTGCGGGGCCCCTGCCAGCAGGCCCCCACACATGTCTCCCACCATCCCCACACCCCAGCAGTCAGGGGCACCTGCCAGCAGGCCCCCATACATGTCTCCCAGCACCCCCACCCCCGAACAGTCAGCAGCACCTGCCAGCAGGCCCCCACTCATGTCCTCCTGCCCCCAGCTCATGACGATACCAATCATGGCCCTTGTGGCCAGCCTACCCAGCACAAAGACCCAACCAAGTATTGCATCCACCCACATAGAAAAGGCAATTACATGATACAACCCCAATGGCAAGTATGTAAATGAACACATGTCCGTCACACACACACAATGGTTGCAAGTGAATGTGAAAACCCATATCTTGACCTGCATGAAACCAATGAGATAATACCACACATCGAAGTATGAAGAAAAAAATGTATTAAACACAACATGAATGTAATTAAAATCAAACAAACAACAATGGGAATAAAAAAAGAATAGCTGGATGTCCGTGAAAGAATGAAAAACAAGAAATCATAATCCAAAGAAATCCAAAAGAAATGGTGTCCAAAGTCACAGTCCAACAAAGCAAATCCAAGGGAAAAAACAAAGTGAAAACCATTGCTCCATAGTGAAATTTAAAAATATAGAAAGAGGAATCCAATGGTGAACTATATACATGAATCCAGGGTCCATGAGCCCATCTGAAGAAATGAAACCTATCAAAAATACTACCTATTAAAAAAATATATACAGAAACGTGGTGCATTGTCCAAGCGCAACCAAAATAAAGAAAAAACGAAAGGAAACTTAACACTAAAGAACTATTTACAAGGGCAGCGGGCTAGTACGACGGCTCAGTTCTGGATGTTCAGGGCCAGGGCATCATCGAACTCCTGCTCAATGTCCTGGAGGCGGTCCTCTTCCTTGGCCCCGAGGGTTCGCAGGGACGACGACATGTTCTCCTCCAACTCCCTGCGAATCGCCTCAAGGCACTCGGCCCGCCTCAGGGCCCTCCGCATGGAGTTCTCCGCCCTGACCATCGTGAGCCGTGCCTCTTCCGCCCGCTGCCGCTCTGCATCTATGGTGTGGCCCAACCACTGCCACACAGTAGACACTTCCCGTCCTAGGTCCTCCTGCCCTCCGGCCGATGCCTGCCCCTCCGATGTGGAAGGCCCCGAGCCATCATGGCTCCCACCTTGTTGCCGCTGCTGCTGCGCCTGTGCCCATGCCCTGCCTCCTGCTCCCTGCACATCCTCCTGCGGGTGGGGTGCAGTTGTTGAGGTGGCCACCCCTGCTGGATGTCCGACTCCCGACTGTGGCAGGGATCCTGTGGCAGGGATCTTTCCTCCACCAGCCTGGCCGCACGGTCAGAGGCAGCTCCACAGGGCACCCAGGTGATACATGGGTGGGAAGATGGCACGGTGGACGACTGGCGCATAGGAGGTTCAGGTGAGGAGGGGGTCGAAACAAGTCTCAGTAAACGGAGGAATCCAGCCTGGCTGACCTGTCCCAGTAGGCTGACGTGGTCAACGAGCCATTTGAGATGATGTGCAGTCTCCTCATGAAAAGACTGCAGGTCACCTCGCATGGCCCGTTGACGCAACGCCACACCACCCAGGACAGGCTCAACCCGGTCCCGGATAGCCACGTCTGCAGGCAGAGGAAGGCCAGTTGTTGTAAGCTCATCCCCTGCCTGAAAATGGGTCTGGACGTAGGCATCCCTGCTGATGCAGGATGATGCAGTCAAAGGATTGGGGACAGGATTACACACAGGCACCTCTGCGGTGGCCTGTGCTGCCTCCTGTCCCTGCACTGCATCACTAGCACCAGTGGAATCCCCACCTCCAGACACCGTCTCTGTCCCTTGCACGGCCTCCTCCTCCACCAAACCTCCCACAAACCTGGATGACTCCGTGCCATCTTCCTCCGTCGGGCCCTGTGGGGTCTCAGCTGCCCCTTCTGCTGCCGAGGAGTCAAACTCCGGCCTCCGCCTCTTGGACCTCCCCTCGGCAGCTGCGATCTGGGACGCGGCACCGGACTCCTCACTCCCCGACGAGATGACAGCCTGGGCTGGGAGCCGGGCCATGCGTCTCCAGCTGGTGGTGCGATCCCCGCCGCTGTGCTCCACCGCACCCTCTCCGCCCTCTTCATCAGTTGACACTGCAGACCGGGAGAGATAGGAGACAGGCATCAGGGCACTGTTCAATGGACTCATACACACATGACAGTTGCACACGAGTGTCATTGTCAAACTTCAGACATGGCATCACAATCCCCAACACACCTGTCATTTCAACTCACACACATGAGCTATTCCACAGCCGTATCACAACAGCCAGCACCATCCATACACATACAACAGCATGAGCAGGCAAAGGTGAGACAGACATCACATGAGACACAGGGAGTGCACTAGACATGCACACACGCCACCACACTTACATGCATGTGTACACATCCACCAAGTGTCGCAGTGATGAGATCGGCATCCATGTCACATCTGGCAATCAGTCTTCTACATATCAGTGTTCCAAGTATCCATGTTGCATCACTGTTGCACCCTTGTCAAATACACACACATGCACATGTACACGGTGCAGATACATGCAGCTGGAACCGACATCCATGTGTGACACCACGACCATGCCTACTTACATACGCAGTAATTCAAACATGTGTGCTCACACATCTGCATTTGGCATGCAAGCTTACACACACATGCACCATCCATGTGTCACACATGAGAGGCCTCGCATGTGTTAGCCTCACGGCCCTGTACACACACATCCATACATGGCCCTACAAAACCACATGTGCAACCTGCACACTACTTGCACACCACCACACGCACAGCTTACAATCAGTATGCATGTACACTTACCGCTCGACTCCAGACGGGTCTGCCTCTCAAGGACCTGGACCTGGAGCGCTGGGGATATGCGTTCCAGGACCCTCATTTGATCTTCCGATAGGTGGCTCCGGCGCCCCTTAGCATCCGCTGCCTTCAAGAGGCGCTGGGCCTTCTTGAGGGTCCTGGACCTGAAGTCCTCCCAGCGCTTCTTGACATGATGGAATTGGCGGACGGCCTCCCCCTCCGCGTTGATGGCAGTCACGATGTCCGTCCAGATCCTGGTCCGTCCTTCCTTGTCGGCGCGCGCAAACTTCCGAAGAGGGCATCATACTGCCCCACGACTTGCTCCACCAGGACACCAACTTCGGTGGCAGTGAAGCTGGTGGCCCTCTGCCTCTCTGGCTGGGGGTTGCCAGTGGTGTCAGATGGTGTTGTGCCCGACATGGCAACCCCAGAGGCAGGAGTGGGTGGGCAACTGGGTCCTGGGGCTGGGTTGAGGAGCGATGGAATCCCAGTCGGGAGTCTTCGGTTCTAAAATGGGTGGTCACAGCAACTGCACCCCTGGCTGATGTGCAGGCAGCAAATAGCAGGGCACGTGGGCAGCAGGCAGGCAGGCAGCAGCAGATGGCAGGTGGGAGCGTGCTCGGGGATCTGGGGGGCAGTAATTTGGGCTTCTGGGCAGGAGCAGGGTCTTCCGTGTGCTTACGCGTGGCCAGCTTGATATGGAGTGATTTGGCACGTGAAAATCCAGCACGTCTGCGTGTAATTCGAGGAAAGGCCCTTAGAGCGTAAGCGCGTCAGCACACGTACGCGATTTCATTGGATCAAAGGCCCTTAGCGCGTAAGCGCGTCTGTGACGTGCGTGTGGGCGTTTCCCTGAACACGGGGGTGCATGTTACACGTCCAAAAACTGCACGTCTGAGTGTCAGCTGGAGGATAGGCCCTTAGCGCGTACACGCGGAAGTGACGTTGGACGTGTGGGCTGGTTTAAAAGGTATGTTTATGACGCCATTTCCTTGTACATGCTTTTCGTGGAGAGCGAGTGGGTGAATTCTGTACTTCTTGTCGGTTCACAACCGATTTACTTCACAGCGTTTCTAGTTCGTACTCCCTGTTACCTCTGACAGCTTTTTTCTGATTTTCTGTCGGGCCTGTGAACAGCGTTCACTTCTTCTTTTGTCCTGTCTCCTCAGACAGCGTACAATTCTTCTTTTGGCGGGGATGTTGCCAACATATTTTTCACGCTCTTTTTCCAGACAGACAGTGAGTCGCGTACGTATTTACCAACTGTGTTTGCCCCGTGTGTCGCGTACCCCTTCAGAGGTCATTGTAGGCTGCGTGTCACACGCGTACGTTCATTTTTGTGTTTCTGGGTGCCACAGCATAGTGCGGGTTCAGTTTTCCACGCACGTGGTCTACGAGGGGTTGCGTGCACGTTATTTTCTGTTTTTGGGGTGCCTGTGCATTGCGTGACCCGTCATCTTTCCCCAGGGGTCACATACAGCCTTGCTAGAGCACTAGGGTATGAATTCCATCTAGTACCCTACCCCTTTGACCCCCAGTTGCCCAGGACAATAGTTTACTGCAACTCCCATACGCACAACAACACCAGTGCCATGGTTGCGAGGCGACCAAGCGGTAAGGGTGGCAAAGGTGGCCGAGCCTCAAGAGGTGGGCATGGTGGGCGCAGTAGGGGACATGGCCGGGATTTGCAGGGTACCCTAGCCCCCCATGTGTGGAGGACCAGTCAGGGACACCCAAGCCCCCCCCATGGTTGAGGGAAACGTGGCTGACACCATCCCTGCTCAGCCCCTGTTGGACCCGCCCATTGTGGCACCTGACCTGGCACAGGGTGACTCCCAGGCTGACTTCCAGGTCGGCAAGTCTAGGCCACGTGTGGCAGTGCAAGTTGGTGTCACCAGGCCACGTGGATCAGGGGCAGCTATGTCATCTGCTGCCCCGAGTAGGCAGGGTGGGGAGGCTGCAGGGGCAGCTGCAGCTCCATCCACCCCAGCTCTGACTCTCCCAGCCATGACAGTGTTGGTCCCAGTCCATCTTGCTAACGTTCCCCCTGACAACATCACACTTCAGCCAATGCCTGCACCAAGTCGCATGGTCAGTGTGCATTCCCACACTCCAACTACCCAGTCCACCGGTGCTCCTGCCCCTAGTGGCCAGAGCGGCGTAGGCCACTCAGGATCCCCACCACCTTCAGAAAGAAAGAGGAAGAGTGCACGTCCAGTACAGGCTGATGCCCCAGATACGGCTACACAGTCCGGCACGCCAAGGAAGCCTAGCTTCACTGATGCCGAACGTGATGCACTTGTGCAGTATGTGTCCGCACATGACCGCGAAATGTTGATAACTGCAGGGTGCAAGACCACACCTGCTCAATGTCAGGCACACTGGCAGACCGTCACGGACATCATAGGTGCCCTTGGAATTGTGAGGCGCACAGCTAATGATTGCTACAAGGGCTGGAATTACCTTAAACGCAGGGCAAAGAAAAAGCTGGCCTCAAGTCATGCCGCTACTCTGGTGACTGGAGGTGGGTCTCCAGCAGAGGACATTGAACTCACTCTTCATGAGTATGTTGCTGGGACCTACATCACAGAGGAACAGATCCAAGGTGTGGGAGAACTGCCAGATTACGAGGCATTGTCCGGTGAGTGCACATGCATGTGTGTGTGATCCATGTGTATGTTGTGTATGTGAGGGGTTCTGATTGAGTGCCAGGTGAGGGTGTGTGTGCCTTAGTGGTTTGGGTCACCCATGTGCTTCATCCAAAACATTCTGTGCCCCTGGATTTGGGTATTACAGTATCCCTTCTGCCCACAGTAGACATTGTGTGCTACATCACGCCAGGTGCCCTTGAAGTGGCATCTTGCAACAACATTGTTCCGTATTTTTAAGTGTTCATTCAGGCTGATTGTTTCAATTCTCCCACTTTTACTACACATTTCTCAGCCCTATTGTTACATATGGTACATGCCATCTGTGTGATGCCCTGTGTCATGTATGTGGATTGGACATGCCACTCACAGGCCAATGTGTGATGGCACTGCTAGCCAGCATGCAGCTCATGTGTTGCTCTTCCATCTTGGTGTCATCAGTGTCTGCCATTTGCCTCCCCTTCAAACTCAGTGACAGTGCATGCATGGGAGGGTTATAGTCATGTGGGACATGTGTCAATCAAGTACTGGTTCTGTAGCTTGTCAGGCCTAATTGTGTGCCATGGTGCTAATGCCTGTTTCCATTTTTTGTCTTTCATGTTTTTGCAGGGGATGACACACTTGATGCTGTTGAGGCTGGGGAGATGGTGCAGACCCAGGAGGGATCTCAGGCACGACCGGGCACCAGTGGGGGACGTGGTGTGGTGGTGGGGAAGAACCCTCTCTTACTGCAGACCATTCTCTCCAGGGGTGTCTCTGGGTGCACCTCCCCAGACCTCTATTCAGGTGTTGATTCGGATGATGAGACCTATGTGCCATCGCAGGTAAGTGTTTCTGGAAGGGATTCTGTTCTGTCCTACCCACCTGCACCAGGGGTAGAGCCCACTATGGGGATGTCAGTGTTGGTAGGTCTGCCTTTGGTGGTTACGGATGCAGGGCCACACTCCGCAACATCTGATCCTGTTCCTGGGCCAGCAGATCAGAGGGGAAATGCAGTCCTGCAGCCTCAGGCAGTGCCAACACAGCAAGGCGCAGTTCGCCTTGCCCCAGACAGGTGTGGTGCCCGCCAACGCGGTGGCCGTACGCCACCAGGCAATACCACATGGGAGCAATCCATATACGGTATGGAAAACCAACAGGCAGCATCATCTGAGATGATGGCTCAAGCAATGGAGTGGATGGCCACTTCCATTGTCCCCCCAGAAAGGCAGATGGAGCAACTACAGCAGGCAACAGAATCCATTTGCCAATCACTCAGGGAGGACATGTTGGCGTCCAACAGGGACAGACGGGCGGCCCGGGACACTCTACGGGAAGCCATTTCTATGGAGTCCCGGGGCCACAGGGAAGCCCTGAGGGTAGAAGTCCATCACCTCAGGCAGACTCTTGTTGACCTTGAGGCTTCCACTCACATGAGGACAGAACAGCAGCTGGAGCGGCTCACACGTACGCTCTCAGCTGAGATGCAGGCAACTCGGGAGGAGGTCCGGGCATCACGTCAGGTGGTGCATGGGGATCTCCGCACTATAATCCTCCAGAACGAGACCTTCCACACCCGCATGCTTGCTAACATGGAGGACCAGACTAGGGCTTTGCGTGGGCTGCCTCCCATAGCACCACCACCTCCTGTGGTGGCAGCAACACAGGGTGAGGAGAGCGACCACAGCGTATCTGAATCTCCCACGATAGCGTAGCCGTGCAGGCCATGAGCCCATGGAGGTGTTTTTTTTTTCCCAACATCCACACAGGTGGCTGTTGGTGTGCACCCTGTCCTCGGATCCCCTGGGTGGCCTCCCCCACCCCCCCTGGCCCCCACATGGCCATTTTTTATTTTTTATTTTTTGTTACAGTGTGTTGCCTTGTGTGGCTCCCGTGGGCATCCACTGTATTCCGGCTGGGCACATGCAGGCTTGTCCTGAGTTTGGGTTAGATGTTTGGGTTCGTGAGACACACACCCCTCCTGCTTCCCGTTTCCATGGGCTTGCAAATGGTGTGCCCAAGTGACAGTGACTTAGACAGTGATGTTGGACTCCCATGACATGTGTGGGCAGTCTGTAGTCAATACTGTGCATACATTCCTAGTGCATATTGTTGTTGTATTGTACACTGCATGTTGTATTGATGTGTGCTTGTGCATCCATGTCTCCCTCCTAATTTGCAGGTTCATTCCTCATGTCTTCACAAGGCTGTCTACTTCGGAGATGGAGTTCATGTTGTAAGCAATGCACTTACAGATTTGCGTGGCACCAACACTGTACAGTTGGAAGTGGTCGATGTGCTGGCATAATCAGGTTGTAAGACTACGTATCCTTTAACTTGGTACTCTAATGTTTATGCTATGTTTGGGGTTGGGTAGCTGCATTGTATTGTGGTAAGTTTTTGCTCATGTGTGTTGTTAGTTCTACATTGATGGGAGCATATTGTGTGTGGCCAGTTTCCATTAGGGAAACTGTACTTTGTGACACTTGTATCATGATTTGGTTGGGGATTACTTTGCTGCTCTCACATAGCATGACATGCCATGGTGTGTTGGGTGGCGGTGCTGGGGAGGGGTTGGGTGACATGGCACTGTTGTCATGTTGTATCTTGCAAGGGGGTAATGATTTTAGCAGCATAGAAGTGTGTCTTTTGATGACACAGCATTGGTGGTGTTTGTGTAGGTAGGGATGCACACAATGGAACACTTCCAGGTGAACAATCTCAGACTGGTATGGTTGTGACAGTTGACTGTCACTTGACTCATCATCATTGATTGTCAGCTGGTATGTGCCAGGGCTGTGTGCACTCCACAGGGGTGTGATTTTAGGTGAAGTAATTAGCCACCAGCTGCGTACGGGCTGCCTCACCCCATGCCCTTTCCCCTCCCATGCGCAGCGGGCGTGCATGTGGTTGGGGATGTGGGTGCACCACCATGTCCACGGCCAGGCCCCGGGGTGTTGCAACATTGTGCAGGACACATGCTGCCACTATGATCCTGCACACTACTGGGGGAGCGCATAACAGCTGCCCGCCAGAACGGTCAAGGGAGCGAAAGCGTGACTTGAGCACTCCGAATGTGCGCTCCACTATGCCACGGGTTGCAATGTGGGCTGTATTGTATCTTACCTGGGGTGGCGTGGTGGGGTTCCGAATTGGCGTCATCATGTGGGTGCTCAGAGGGTAGGCACTGTCCCCTGGTGAGGAGGTGATGGGTATCATTAGTGGGGTTGTGACATTACTCAGTATCTGACATTTATTTTACCATTATTAACCATTCAAGCCCCACCCTCCCATGACCAACTACACTGCTAAGGGCATCCGCAGAACTGCAAGTAGTGCTGAAATGGGAATGGCTATCTGACCAATTGGAATTTGGTATAAACAATCGGACTATATTGATCTCTTGTTTGTAACTGCAATATTGTATAATAATGAGCAAATTACCTGTATTTTCGCCGTGATACCCCAGGGTCTGGGCGAGTAACAAATGTAATAAATACATTAAAAAAAAATAAAATAAAATGCATGTATGTGCAGTGGCATTTATACTCACCAAGCAGCCATTTATCGCCATGCCGCCCAGCTTCTAGGTCCCGGTTTAGGGTTGACATTCTGTAAATGAACTGTCGTGGGTGGAGCCTGGATAGTTGGCATATACTGAGGTGATGATTCCCTTGGCATCACATACTACCTGGACGTTGATGGAATGCCAGTGCTTGCGGTTTCTATAGATGTGCTCAGATGCCCTGGGGGGACGTAGAGCCACATGTGTGCAATCAATGGCACCTAGCACTTTGGGGAATTGTGCCACCCCATAGAAATCCTGCGCGGCAGCCTGCCTTTCTGCAGGTGTTCTGGGCAGGTATATGTGCCTGCGGACTGATGGGCGTGCAGTGATGATGGCCAAGACCTGGTGTAGGCAGCGTGACTGCGTGGCCTGTGACACCACCCCCACTATGGCACTTGTCCGCTGAAATGATCCAGTGGCTAAGAAATGCAGTACATTAAGGACCTTCTCCAGGGGGCTGAGTGCTTGGGAGCAGAGGGTGGGTGATGTGAGGTCATCCTCCCACTCACTGACCAGGTTGAGTATTATGTGAGGTGGAAACCTGTACCTCCCATACACCTGGTCATCAGGCATCCCAAAAAGGCTGGTTCTGGGTGTAGAAATTCTGGCCCGGACTATCCTCCTCCTCCTCCTGCGGAATCCCACGGCCACTGCTGCTAGGAACGGTATATTCATCCTGGCGTCTGATCTTGTTTGTTGTTTGCGTGCACTTTTATGCTGCGCGGGTCGACGTACGACTGCTTCCTGCTGGCGTACGTGTTTCCGATTGGTGCATCTTTTTTGGCGCATGCCTTAGGCCCGTTCCATTCCATGAATACATGTTGTAGGCGAGCATGTAAGACTTCCCGCGCACCCCAGTAATACACGTACCCCGGTCACCCAGGCCCACTCGCGTGTGAAACTTCATGCACACCCCAGTAATACACATACCCCGCTCGCCCAGGGCCAATCGCGTGTGAAACTTCCCGCGCACCCCTGAAATACACGTACCCAGGCCAATCGCGTGTTAAACTTCCCACGGACCCCTTGAATACACGTACCCATGCCAATCGCGTGTAGGACTTCCAACGCACCCCTGAAATACACGTACCCCGCTCGCCTAGGGCCAATCGCGTGTGAAACTTCCCGCGCACCCCTGAAATACACGTACCCAGGACAATCGCGTGTTAAACTTCCCGCGCACCCCTTGAATACACGTACGTAGGCCAATCGTGTGTAGAACTTCCCACGCACCCCTGAAATACACGTACCCCGCTCGCCCAGGGCCAATCGCGTGTGAAACTTCCATCGCACCCTGGAATACACGTACCCAGGCCAATCACGTGTTAAACTTCCCACGCACCCCTTTAATACACGTACCCAGGCCAATCGCGTGTAGAACTTCCCACGCACCCCTGAAATACACGTACCCCGCTCGCCCAGGGCCAATCGCATGTGAAAATTCCCGCGCACCCCCGAAATACACGTACCCAGGCCAATCGCGTGTTAAACTTCCCGCGCACCCCATGAATATACATACCCAGGCCAATCGCGTGTAGAACTTCCCGCGCACCCCTGAAATACACGTACCCCGCTCGCCCAGGGCTAATCGCGTGTGATACTTCCCGCGAAGCACAGATTTACTCGTACCCCGCTCGCCCAAGACCTATTGCGTGTGATACTTCCCGCGCACCCCGAAATAGACATACCCTGCTCGCCCATGGACTATCGCGTGTGAAACTTCACGCGAACCCCTGAAATACACGTACCCTGCTCCCCCAGGGCCAATCGTGTGTCGTACTTCCCGCGCACCCCTGAAATACACGCACGTGCTATTTTTCACGCAGCGGGTGTCTGTGTTTGTTGCGTACCCCTTTGCACGTTCTAGGGGGCCACAGTATGGGACATTCATCAGAGCTGCATATACGTGCTTTTGTTAGCACACATTTTGGGGCACATTTTTTTCCTGTGCAGGGACACTACCGCCTGCCTTCGTGTGGCGGACGGGTTTGGGTCTGGGCGCGTCTTTGCCCATGCGCTGGTTTGCCCTATTCGATTCCATGAATACGTGTTGTAGGCAAGCGTGTGGGCGTTCCACGCACTTGCCTCCTGTACTTCCCCCGTGACGCCCACATTTTCATGCGTTGTTCCCCATTCCGAGTGTTATGCCCCGTGTTCCGCCTACTTTTGTTATGTGCGGCGTGCTATGTGCGCTTTCGCTGTGGCCTTAGCGCACGCCGTTAGATGACCTGTGCGCCGGCGTGCGCCGTGCACTTTTTCTGCGCACATCCCAGATTTTACTCACGCACGGACTTCCATGAATCGATGTGCGCTGGTTTCCCTGCAATATTCGCACTTGTACTGAGATTTTCAGACTTTCACTGCGAATCGCACGTTTTCGGAGGCTTGCGCCGGAATTTTCAGCGCACATTAATGCCATGTATCGGCCTGTAAAACTTTTTATTGACCAAACAAAGTGGTCATTGAAGCATCGATTTTCCAACAGGTGAGTCCTCAACTGTATTCAAACATATCTGTACAACTTTTGTTTCACTTTGTTTGGATTCTGTATCAGTTCCTGTGTTGAGGACTCAATTTTCCAAAGAACCTCATGCCCCTTTCTCTGGTATTTCCCCCACAAGCAGGAAAGAGATTGTGGACAGAGCTTCCTCCAACTAGGCAATCTCTGGGTTAAGATAAACATTTAACAGAAAACACTTACTAATAGCCCCCCTGTCCAGAACTGTCCATTCTATTCTAGAACGGTTGCAAGCATGTCCTTCCTGCCTGAATCTATTTTTCGAACAGCGAGGCCCTGATTACCTCAAAGGGCCGTTAAAATACTGCCAAACGGCCGACCCTTTAATCCTCGCTGTGCTTCAATGAACACTACGCCAAAACCAGCTATTATCGGAGTGTCCATCAACAATGTTTCCTGGAGGCAAATAAAGTAGAAAGTTGGCAAACAAATCTTGGTTTTTCATAATGCTTGCAAAACCTCTTGAATTCAAAGAAACCAATCCCAGGTCCGAATTTCAAAATTCTTGACCCACTTCCCTTCTCCCCTCCAACCGATGCTGTAGCCGAGGGCCCCACTCACACCTGACTTTGCCTTGTGGACTCTGCACAGAATACCTTAAGGGCTCATACAGATCCACTTTCATGGTGTTGCTCTCCTCTCTTCCTTGTGGGCTGACCTGTCTTTTAAGGAAGGAAGTCTAGAAATGACTGAGACCCCCACGTCTACCACTTCAAAACCCAGGGAGAGGAAACATTCAAATTGCGCCAGAATTGTCCTCATGAACGCTGGTAACAAATGTATCTTATTCTGTGTTTCATGGCATGTCATTCTGAGTGCATGGTTTTTTTTATCTCGTTTGGGGTTTATTTGTTATTTCATGTTTGATTCATAATAGTCTGTGGTAGAGCTGCTGTCTCTCAATTTGTGGCATCTTTCAGCATTTTCCGTTTGTTGACTTCGGGATTACATGCATTCTTGAATCGCCATATGTCATTATTAGATGTTAAAAAGCGTTGTCTGTTGATTCTATGACATTATGCTATGCTTGTCCTGTTTCTAGTCGGATGGCGACTCCCTGAATGTTTCCTCGTGCTGTCTCCTCTTCCGTGAATACCATGATGCCAGCATTGTATTTTACATTTTGGCTCATAGATTGTGCTTTAGGGCCAACTATAAGCCAAAGTGATTGCATTGGAGTACAGCTACAAAGAAGATGAGATGTGAGGAGGAACAGACATAATCCCTATGGCCATTCCCACCCATTGCCAGCTGTTCCCCAACCAAAACACATCCTCCTACGATCTCTTTGAGCTAGCTCTATCAAGCAGTAACATCAGTCTTTGGGCTGCCAGTGTTCTTTTTAAACAGTCTTCTGGGACGTGATGGCTTAATTGCACTGATAAATGTCTTACTGGTGCAATAAATATTAACCAACTGTGCCTTCAGCCACTTGATTTATATGTAGCACCGTGTCCTTACACTGAAGGACTGTTAATAACAAGCATTGGCAAAGCCAACAATTTTGGCTTGTCTATAAGTATTAGATTTGCCAGCCGCTACAATCATATGCCCATGTACTCGCACCATTTTCCAATTGTTTACTATCGTATGGCCAGGTGGTACCTTAATGGTAGTGCCTGACAAATGCCTATCCCGTGCCTACACAAAAGCCAACTGTTTTCGCTTTGCCAATGTTTGTTTGTCATGTTTTTTGCACTATGGAACTCCTGTTCTCAACCACCTGTTTCTGTCTACTACCACCACTGCTCTTCTAAGCAACTGGCTCCTTCCGCTTGGTCCTTTCAGCACCTTCTCCCCTACCTTTCACTGCTGTGGTCTCTTCCTCCCTCACCGTTCCTGTCACCTGCGGACATTCTCTGATGATGTTGCTCTTCCTTTGCAGCACCTAATCCCTTCTTCAGCACTGACTTTCTACCGATCTCTGCCATTCAGGCTTTATTACACTTGAGGGACAAGCCCCTCCCCAAAACAAACCAAAGGTCATGTTCTGCCTCATCCGCCTCATTATGTGCACCACGCAATTGTGGCATGCTGCATTTGCATTGTGCATGCTTCTTTTTTTTTGGATAAACTTGGTATCCCTGGTGGCCTCTGGCATTCTTCCAAGATGTTCTTTTATTGTGGAGGATATTGGGCCACTTTTGGGGGGAAACATGCCTGCCATTCCAAATTGCTCCATTTTTTTAACATTTTTTTTGTGTTTGCCCTATTCTTCAATTTGGGAAACAACATTTGGCACCAGTATATGAAATAAGTTGGAAGATGGAGTTCAGAAGAAGGAAAGCTTTGTTTGGGCACTCCTACCGTACAGCATGGGGAAGTCCAAGATCTTCGTAGCTGTAGAAATTGATGTCCAGACAGCACACTGTCTTTCACATGTAGCAATGTGCAAAACTAGAGGCCAGTTCATGGGTAGTGATGCCTCACTGAAGTGGGCAACTGAAGCAACCAATCCAAATGTAGATGATTACGTTCAGGACATAAAAACAAGAAACAGTGGAAAGACAAAACACAATGTGATCAGATATGAGAAGCCTGGAGATAAAGGAGCGTAGATTAGAAGAGAAGCAAATCAGAAAATGAACGTCCAAGGAAAAACTCCAGAAGAGGCTCAACATTAAAAAAAAAAAGGCCAAATGCAGATTTGGGGAACAGTGCTTTCACCAGATGAATGGGACAAAGGAGTAGTGATTTGCAGGGCATGGATGGTCCTTGGAGCCTGCAAAGAAGCAATTGAGAATGCGCAAAGGTTATGCAAACCATTGTGGCCAAAGCTTGCAAAACTGCTGACATGGGTCAAAGACAGAGGAGGACCCTTGCAGATAGTACCAGTGGAGAGCTCAAAATTGTGCTTCAGGAATAATGGCACAAGATAGATGGGAGAGAATCAGAACTGTGGATGAATCTTTGATGCCTCAGGAATGGTACATGGAACTGCAGTAATTATCGATAATTATTGGGCATATGTATCCAAAGCATACATCAGACTGCTGAGAAACTGGGGAGGTACATGCACAATAGTGAATGTCCACGTTCCAGTGTTGGTGATCCTGAAAAGTGACCTGAATATTGACAGTTTCCCGAAAGCAGATGCAAACCTGAGAAAGAAGAGATATGTGGAACTGCTGACTTGAATGAAGAGGGGGAATTACTTTTCTGCTAAATCAGAAGAAGCTTTTCATATGCAATCCCATATGAACATAGGCTGTTTAGCCTCACCTCATCTGTGTTCGCGACAATCTTCATGCCAAGATTCCATGTTGGGGCAAATACTAAATGGTTGCAGATAACCAGATGGGAGTTACTGCAGACCATCAACACAACCATAAAGGGATTCAACGCAATCAAGGAGGAGTTAAGGGCAATCCGACTGATGACTCTCCAGAACAGATATGTACTTGACATGATCACAGCTATGGATGGAGGAGTTTGTGCAGAAATCAGAGAATCATGTTGCACATTTACACCATCTCACAATGAAGAAAATGGAACTCTAACAGAAGCCATAGGTATGCTGACGAAGCTACACAATCAAATGATCGATGAAACTGACGAAGTTGATGATGACAGCTGGTTTGGATCACTATTCTCATGGGTTCCACAATGGATGGCAGATGCATTCAAGTTCCTGGGAGCACTGCTAGTGATGATATTGCTAGGATTGTGTGTTATCAATATAATAAGCTCTCAGTGCCAGAAAACTGCGAAAAAAGCCATAGGGATGAAGATCATGATTGATGTCAAGCCAGGATGGAAACCCAAAGACCTGATTGACGAAGAAATAAGAGACTTTGTGAAGGCCAGCATTCATGCACCAGAAGGAACAACGTTTCTATATCCCAGGAAGCATAGACATTATATGGGAAGATGGGTTTACTGCAGCCCAAATGGACAGTGTAAACTAATGAGATGGAACAAAGATGAACTTGTAAGAACAGCAGGAAGTCCAAAAGGAGTCATAAAGATATGGACCCCAAAGAGACATTTCTTCAGACCATCATGCATAGACCCAGAAGATGAAGAAATAATAAACCCAGGCGATGAAGTAAAGGTGAATACAGAGGACCCAAAGAAGACGGATCCAAAGAAGGAGATGAAAGTGGTCGATGAATCGCCCAGAGGGGGGAGTGTAGAGGAGGTCCTAAATACAGCCTGCACTCCAACCGTCCATTTTGAAGTACCAGGAATGTTCACACCGAAATACGTGACGTATGATGAGCAAATAAACCAGCAGAGAGACGCAGTGGGGCTCTGTCCAGTACCTATCAGAAGAACAATGCCCATTGAAGTACCAGTACCAAGGAAACCATGGACAGTAAAGTATAAATTGAGAAAGACATATCAACAAATGAAACGAAATGAAGATCGTCTAAGTACAGTCCCTGAAGAAACTAAAAAGGTCTTAATGGAAGACGAATGGTGACGTCACAAGAACCCGGACAGACTCACATATAGAAGAAATGACGACCAGAGAATGACGTAAAGGGACGAAATGCCATGAACAAGGATATCATGAACCTAAAGTGAAAAGACAATGTCAAATATAAGAAACTTAAGCTGCAAGCACGATGAAGATATTCAACCAGTTTATACCTGTACATATGCTTGGACCGCAAGAAAGCTAAGAAAACTGTGCGGCTTGCTATGCTTAGTAAAAAGATAGTGCGGCAAGCCACACTATACATAATCTACCTCTAAAGAAGTACGTTTTATAAATATACTTCCACTTTGCACAAGAAGCAGAATTAACCAAGGTTACTAAAGGCTACACGAGGAAAGCTTCATATTTCGCAAAATTGAGAAGAGACAGCTGAAATGAAACTCAGCAAGCTGAAATGAAACTCAGCAGAGGCACCTCGTGCAAGGAAGCCAAGGTCATACCAATAGAAGAGATGTACAGTAGCTACATTTAATTGAAACTAAGAACAGAATATCCTGCTTCTGAAAGGTCAAGATAAGAAGACGAAGACAGGTGGTGGGTGCACACAAAAATCACTACACAAATTGATGGAAAAGAGGCAAATTCACAGTGTCTGAACTACATGACCAGCCGAGCAAGAAGAAGCGAGAGTTCACACCTACGCATGACAGCAGGCCAGCCGAAGATATCAGAACTTTTCCAGACAGAAGATGCAGTCTCGAGGCCAACCACAGTGAAATAATTGACACATGGCTACTAAAGTGATGATTGATTTTAAAAATAATTGGAGGAAGGCTGGGTAACTAAGGGGCACTCTGCACCTGGCCGACCATCCTGCCTACTGCTAAGCAAAGTGGAAAAGTATGCATGGGGTTTGTTCCAACCCAATCACAATGGACCAAGTAATCTAGGGTCCTACAGTTAGTGGAACCAATAGGACGTCATACTTTTAGTGACGTCTGCAGTGGCCATTTTGAAGGAAAGGCTTAGATGCCCACCTAACAGTGTTTTCCCAACCCTCACTCCGTTACCACATACAGATATAGTACCTATATTAAAGTTACCTTTCCTGAACCAATAGAATTGCATGCCAACTTTTGAGTGTTACACGTCAATGATGACAGGTTTTCAGTATAAATGTTATGATTTTTATGAAGTTCGTTGGAGTTGAAGCAAGAAGGAAGATCGTGTCACTGCTGATATTCATAACTCCCCATTTGTTGAACTTGTCATTAAATGGACTCCCTTTGCCAAACCTGCGAGTTGTCATTATTGATTTGGTGTTGGAGTATTAATCTGCACCACCATCCATCTCAAGGGTGCAGCTATCTTGTCTTAAAGTGCTACTGGGCAAACCCCAACTACATGGGCCGGTTTGGAGTCCCGGAGCACAGTATATATAGTGACTCGAGGGTGACCGAGCAATAGATAAAAATACGAGGAGGTTACCCGAGCTAGAGAGAGGATACCATGAGGATACCTGAGCAGAGAGAGGATATGCCCAGATACCTGCACTTTAATATAGTGCTAGAAGAAGTCTGCATTCAAAGTCCTGAAAAAATAGCATGCAGGAGAAAACCAGAATTGATGAAAGAGGCGATCTTATATTCCATGTCGGAATAATAATTGGGGCAGGAGATTTGTGTAGCCGTCCGGAGTCTGTCTAGTCTGTCATGTCTGTCTTGTGTTTTTTTTTTTGTGACATCATAGAATAAGACATTTTTTGGGAGGAATTAGCATGAAAATTGTGCAATTGTTTAGCTAGGATAGTGTATAATATGAATTGATGGTTGTTGTTTGGAAAAGTCAAAATATTTTTTGCGAAAAAACGGGATTGGAGCTTACGACGATTGGTGCTCGCTCATATTATTGGGTTTGTTTAAGAAACATGAAAGCATAACAAAGTGTTATATGAGGAGAAGGTGAATAGATTTAAGCATGGACGACGTTACACCGTTAATACACTTGTGCAAGCAGTTGCCAAAACATGCACCTAAACTGAAAAGGTACAGTGTAGAATGGGTTAAAGGAACCACCGACAAAATGTTTATGTCATGGCCCCAGGGTGGATCGCTATCTAAAATGGTACTGCAACACATGATGACATATTTGCACGCCACATACACGGGCAAAAAGTTGGACAAACGCCTAGGGAGTTTAAAACTTTGGAAGATGTACCAAGAGGATAAGGAGGAGGAGCCGCCGTTAGATTGCATACTTAACATATACACAGAGGGGGGTGAGACGCCTTCTGAGCCAACCGCCCCATCTGAAACAAAAATTGAAGACAGTAAAGACGAAAGATTATACCCGCTGAGGGAACTTAAAGCAGCCACAGGATATAGCAAACCGGCATATGAGTCACCTAAGCAAAGTAGTGACGAAACCCCAGACAAAGATAGAGACAGAGATATCACCTCCAAAGTCCCGAGGGACAAGGAGAGGCGTGAGAAAGAGAAAGGAGACCAGGCACAACCAAGTACATCTCTAGATACAGAGAGAGAAGGCAAGAGATGGAAAGGAGATGAGGATAGAACTGATGAGATAGCATTCACACAGAACAAATGGATGGGAGGCCAGATTCTATTGAAACTCAATGGTAAAGGCATTGAGGATGCGAGACAAAAGGAAGAACCAGACGATTTAAAAAGGAAAGAGAAGGAAAATGAAAAAGGATTGAGGGACGAAAGGATCAGGAAAACAAATAGACAGAGATGAGAGCAGTTGTATCGTGAGGAGCAAGAAAGGAAATGCGATCATAAGCAGAGAACAGCTAATGAACAGAGCAGGCAGGAACAGCAGAGAATAGTAGAAGAAGAACAAACGATAAGGGAGAAGAGAATAAAGAGACAAAGGGATGAGGAAATATGAAAGGCAAATGAACGTAGAGATGTGAAGAAACAGGAAGAAGATAGGGTCAGAGAGGAAGTGAGGAAGCGCAGAGAGTTTTATGACGACATAGAACGTAAGCAAAGACAGAGAGTACGCAATCTTGAATATCTGGAAAGAGAGGTTAAAAAACCTGACCCAGTAGTAGATTGGGAAGACATAGAAGAATTTCCTTTTCTAGGGCAAATATCGAAGATGACTTCAACACCAGATGCATCAGAGAAACGATTGATATAATATATGATGAATTGGGGCTAGAACAAGTACTCCAAGGTAGAGGAGAGGACGAGAGGCTTGAGAGCACTTAGCTGTACGATACTGAGGACGCCGCTTGAAGTAGCAGAAATAGAGAGCTGTCCCTAGATAGGCTGATGCTAAACAGGAATGAGGAGGATGAGAGAAGTTGCACGAGTTGGGCACAGACAATATCAGATGCAGAAAGAGAGGAATATGAGGAAACGGAAGAAGAGAGAAGACACGAAAAACGCTTCTCTGGATGAAAAGGGATAAGATGGTCAGATTCTAGTGAGTCTGCACCTGAGGCATCAGATTCAGCCACACAGTCAGACAGACACGAAGGAGTATCTTACGGTCAGAGGCGGGTGTGTCCACCATCCTATGTGAGCTGACTTAGGACATTGCCAGGTAGACGTTGATGTGGAACTATCACCCCTGCAGTGTATAGAAAAATGATGAGAGAGGAAAAGGAGTGCCATGTATTACAATTCCTGTTGCTCGAAAATGGAGGAACAAGGCCACAGTATATTCCATGGCCACACATGGATCGAGAAAATCTGAAAAATAAGCTTCCAATGTTGACATCAGGAGCCAGAAAATGGATTCATGAGTTAGAAAAAATGACGGGAGGGAACATTTTAGCTATAGGGGATATCAAGGGTCTTTTAATCGCCATACTTGGTGATAGAGCTGACGATGTGTGGACACGTGCAGGTTATCCTGGCGTGACTACAGTTAATACTGCACACGATGGAGTTCCAATTAACAATTGCAGAGCCGCAGTATGGAAAGAATTATGATTGCTGTACCCGGATTCATCTGACACAGGAGCAATAATGACACGAAAAATGAAGGAGTCAGAGGATCCTTTGCTTTAAATTCAGAATTTCCAAGACGCATGGGGCTGGAGACTCGTAAATCTTTTGGGAAATCTATACCTGTGTTTTACCATATATTATGCCAAGGGCTGCCAGATCAGGTGCAGAAGCAGCTAAAGAAATTGGTAGGAATCGAGGCCAAAGCGTGGTCTGAAATACAGTTGACCATAGCTCACAATTGCAGATTGCTGCAAGAAAAGAACTGCAAAAAAGAGGCTGCACGAAAAGCTGAAGAGGCAAAACGAGTACAGAAAAAATTGTCAAAATATGCCAATGAAGGGGCAATGATAACTAGCACAGACGGATCGAACATACAGGAGGTCAATAATCAACAGCAGGTTAATTAGGGTAGTAATGGGTTCTACCCAAGAGGGAGAGGCTTTCGAGGAAGAGGATGGCAGAGTAATCAGGGAGGTTTCCAAGGTAATGAGGGCGGTTTTCAAAACATGCAAAATGGCAATCAGGATATGTCCAATTGGAAAATAATCAGATCACTGCCAGCATGTTGGATGTGTGGGATGACAGGGCATCTAGTACGCACATGCAGAAGTCAAGGCATGATGCAAAATGACCAAGGAACAAGAGTAGGAATGGTGAACCCACCTGTGTTTTTACAGCAGGGTGGAAATGGAGTTGCACAAATCACACGGTGCAGCAGCAAGCGGCGGGAGCACAACAAAGCTTACAACCTCAGAATATGACACATTTTCCACAAGGACAGTCTCAACAGTCGCCTATGCAACTGTCACAGACAACAAGTGCAGGACAGGTACTGAAATCTGGAATAAGAAATAACACTGGTGATGGAGGAAGTCCATTCACTCAGCATGGGACAAAGTTATACATGGATTAGGACAGCTCACTGGGAAACCTGATGTGTTCTATCCTATCAGTGACACCTAACCCTCACGAGGAACCAAGGGTAGATGTCGTTATAAGGGATAAAGATATTCCTTCTAAGTTGACACAGGTGCAACACACTCGTGTATATGTGAAGGCAAGTTTTCCTTGTTCGGCGATGCCATAAATACTCAGGGCTTCACACGAGCAACAAGTCGTGTTCCTTTTACAAATAAACTTCCAGTGTCTATAGGAGAATGTGACATGAATGTGCCACTGCTATATTCAAGGCAAACCCCAGTAAATATATTGGGATGAGACCTAATGGCGAAGTTAAACATGACAATCTCGTTCACGGAGAAAGGCATAGCATGTTTGACTCCAGGAATGCATTATTTGAACGTATGCGAAATGATTAGAGCATACACGGGACAAACAGATATGAGGGCTGTCCCATTGGAACCAGAAATATTTGTGTATGGAGTGCGTGTGTTAATGGCAGGGCTACAGGCCTTGAAGGCAAAACCATGAGGACCCCCAATGAGTTTCTATTCAGGCCAAGAGTACCTATGCTTGAAGAAAAGGGATACGTATTTCGCTTGACAATACACACAGCCATAGTGCGAGGGAAAATGGCATGGATCGATGTTTGTGATGATGAAGGCAGACAATGGTGCACAGTAATCGCCATTGAGGAAGGGTATAGATTGACTGATGTCACTGAAGACGATCTGTTTGATGAACAAACAGATGTTGAGAAAACAACAGTTGAGGTCAATCTTATTTTTTGGGTGAGAATGATCAAAAGAGAGGTACCCCAGAGAATGATGCTGGCACAAAATCGTCCTGAATATTTTGAGGACGACATGGCCCAGGTGCCTGTCTCAGTGTGGACCACAGGCCCCCATGATGTAGGCTTACAGAAAGGAGTTGGAGAAGTGAGGATTAAATTGCAACCAGGAGAAATTTTGCCAAAGGCACGACAATATCCCATGTCTAGGGAAGCTGACAAGGGGATTTTCAAGACAATTTCTGCCATGATGGAATAGGGCATCTTAGTGACATCAGAGTCATCATGCAATACCGCAGTGTACCCAATCAAAAAATCAAAGGGAGGGTCGTGGAGACTAATTCAAGATTTACACCCGATAAATGATATTGTAGAAGCTGAGTTCCCTCTAGTCCCTAACCCGTCCACAATCCTATGTAATATACCCGTTGAGGCAAAATATTTCACAGTGATTGACTTGAAAAATGCATTTTTCTCAATCCCAATGCACAAAGACTCACAAGATTTTACTTCATTCACATTCAGACAGATGCGTCTGAAAAGCACGAGGTTACCCCAGGGGTACTGTGAGTCTCCTTCAATTTTCAACAGAGTCCTGCAGATGGACTTAAGCAATGTTGCATTAGAGAGTGTTGGCTTGCAATATGTGGATAACATCTTAATTTGCAGCATGACAGAGGAAAGATGCAGACACGATTCTATGCAGCTATTGACTATATTGGCTGAGAAAGGATATAAAGTTGACAAAGTGAAGTTACAATATTGTCAGCAAGAAGTGCTGTACATAGGCCAGCTGATCTCGCATGAGGGGAAAAGGGTTACCCCTGAAATGGCTGAGGCCATATTGAACCCAGCCAAGCCACACACAATAAAACAGATGCAGAGTTTTCTAGTTCTTTGCAATCATGTCAGGGCATGGGTCTTTGACTACAGCTCATATACCAAGCCCTTGTTACAGGCCCTAAAGAAGGCACAAGTGACGAAAGAAAACATTGAATGGTCTGAGACCATGGAAGAAGGGTTTATTGAACTTAAGAAAGCCTGCACGGCACCAGTTTTAGGGATTCCCAATTACGCAGAGGAATTCTACCTGTTTTCACACACGAATGGCAGTGTTATGACAGCAGTACTCATAACGAGAACCATGGTGGGGTACAAGCCCCTTGCATACTACAGTGGGAATCTAGACCCAGTGATGAGGGGTCACTTCCCGCTGCCGCAGCGTTCGCCATAGAGAAGGCTACAACCATTGTGATGGGATGCTCAATGACGTTGTACGTTGAGCATGCATTATTTGCCATTCTAGAAACACCGAAAGGCACGTTGACATCTCAGGGAGCTTCTGCTTATGAAGTGATCATATCTAATACATCGATTAAGATCATTCGATGTAAGATAGTGAACCCAGCTATGTTTATAGCAGAGACAGTCACTCACGGTGAGCCAATTCATGACTGCGAATTATGAACGATTCTATGATGAAATTCCCAGAGTGAAAGTGAATGCATTGGCAGAAGGAGAAATTGTCTTTGTTGACGGTTCCTCGAAAATCGATCAAAATGATAGGCAAAGATATACAGGCACTGCTGTGATGAAACACATGGCAAATGGAGAATTTCAAGTACTCATTAGTGCATGATTACCATCTCTTTATTCAGCGCAAGCTGCTGAATTATTGGCGTTGATACTCGCTATTGAGAATCACGCAGACCAGGAAGTGACAGTGACAGTGTACAGCGACCCGCCTATGTGATGTCAAAAGTGCACGCAGACCTTGCACGTTGGAATAGGAGGGGCTACCTCTGAGCGGACGGCACGCCAGTGCAGCACACAGCCATATTGGACAGGCTCATTAAGGCACTACAGCTCCAGGTGGGCATAGCGGTCATGAAATGGGGTGCCCACAGGAAGCGGGCAGATTTTATCTCACTAGGAAATCAAGCAGCAGACACGTAAGCCAAGCGTATGCGACCAAGGGCAAAACAAAAATGAATGTGGAAATAACTGATGTACAAGAAAAAAATGTTGTTGCACGAAGTAAACCTGAGGTTTATGGTAACATGGGGCAAACCCAGTTAATGGAACTCCAAGGGGAAGCACCACAGGAGGACAAGAATCTCTGGAAGTGGCAAGGGTGTTCTTTAAACCCCTCAGAATGCTTGTGGCGACAAGATAACACTGGTAAAACAGTGATGCCTATAGCCTTGTTAAAAGTAGCATTAGAACAATTGCATTATCCAGCGCACATGACAAAAGAGAATCTAGCAGAAGCGATCGCTGAATACTGGTTTATACCGAACTTAGCAGAACATGTTGCCTTCCGTTTCTTTTCCTTCTTCCCGCCCTCCTCCCAACCCGTCCACCCCCTTGATTGGCTTCTAGGCCCCGGTGCTTTGGAGTAGTGTGTCTCTGATCGCCCACGCTCACCATTTCCCATCTTGGCCGAGCGAGGTAAGTGCAGCGCAACTTATTTAGAATACTTAGCTGCCCTCCAGGGCTTTGTTTGCTTTTGTGTACCGGCATATTGCTGTTTGTTCTGTTGTTTCCCCCGTGTGCCCTGTTTTCCCTGCCTCCCTCCTCCCGCTTCTGTTCCTCCTTCCCGCCCACCTCCCTAACCTCCCACCCCCCTGATTGGCTTCTAGGGCCCGGTGCTTTGGGGTAGTGTGTCGCTGCCGCCATTTCCCATCTTGGCTGAGCGGGGTGAGTGCAGTGCAACTTATTTGGAATACTTAGCTGCCCTCCAGGGCTTTGTTTGCTTTTGTGCACCGGCGTATTGCTGATTTGTTCTGTTGTTTCCCCCTGTGTGCCCTGTTTTCCCTGCCTCCCTCCTCCTGTTTCTGTTCCTCCTTCCCACCCGCCTGCCAACCAGCCCACCCCCCTGATTGTCTTCTAGGCCCCGGTGCTTTGAGGTAGTGTGTCGCTGCTCGCCCACGCTCGCCTTTTCCCATCTTGGCTGAGCGGGGTCAGTGCAGCGCAACTTATTTGGAATTCTTAGCTGCCCTCCAGGGCTTTGTTTGCTTTTGTGTACCGGCATATTGCTGATTTGTTCTGTTGTTTCCCCCCCGTTTGCCCTGTTTCCCCTACCTCCTTCCTCCCACCTCTGTTCCTCCTTCCCGCCCGCCTCCTAAACCACCCACCCCCCCTAATTGGCCTCCCCTGCCTTATTACTATCCTTCCCTGGGCAGCCTCTGCCCGGCAGCCCCACGGCTAAGGGCCCCTAGGCAAAGGGCGGCTCCTAGTTGTGGCTCCCTGTAAGTGTCTGCAGCTGTCCGCAGGGGACGCCAGCTGCCAGCCACCTCCCTTCTGACCGCCCTGCTTACCCCCGTTCCACTTACAGGCGGTTTTCCCCCTGTTGTTTCAAATTGTATTAATCTGACTGTATCAGTACCATAAAAAGAAAAAATGCATTGTGAAACCTAGGCCCTTTTTCCCTTTTCAGGATTCTCAAACTTAGGTGGCTTTCCACTGGTTGTTTTAAATGTGCCTGTATCAGTACCATAAAAAATGCATTGTGAAACCTAGGCCTTTTCTCCCTTTTCAGGATTCTCAAACTTAGGTGTGTCTTCTCTCCTGTCTTAGAATGTGCTTTTTCTGGGCGCATATCCTGAGTGTCGTCGTCTTGTCCCATAGCTCTACTCACTTGCCTTTCGCTGTTTTGTCTGTCTACCCTAGGGTGCCCCCTCTCCATTCCACCCCCTCCTCTCCCACCTACTCTGTGGTGCTCTATGTCTCTCCTATCTTTTCTCTATTGACTATCCTGCTCTCCTCACTAAGTCTGGTAGGAGGAATTTTAAAAAGAACATCTTGGTCTCCAACCCAGGCCTCCCTATCGCTGACACCTACACCAGTACTTCCTCCAAGGAAACTCAAACCGACATCCTCTTTGTCCTTCCTTCACCAGACCTATGGACCCTTCATATGGTCTCTGTGCCCTCTCCTTTCTCCTCTTCTCCCAATAATGGTGGCACCCGTTGGGATGCCCCCCTGGCCTCCTTCCATTCCTCTAAGTTCATCATTAATGTCTACTCTAATGGGACCGTCTTGGTCCAAGACCCTCAGGCCAATCTTCACCTCTTTGATAAATGCTTCTCGCGCCTCATCAACATCCATTCTTCTCCTGCTGTCTCCTCCCCCTTTCCCTGACTACCTTTCCTCCCCCTTCTGCCTCCTCCTTGGCTACCTTGCCTCCTCCCTCCCTCTGTACCCCCTCTCGGTCTCCCTCTACACCTCCGAAGGGCGTACCTATGATCTATATCCCTCCCCGGAAGTCCTTAAAGGATGGCAACCTCCTCACCGAGACATGGCTCACACCAGCTCTGTCACTAGCTTTGATAGTCTCCTATCTGATGGCTACAAGATCCTCTCCATGCCCGGGTCCAACTGCACTGGTGGTGGTGTAACCCTGATCTTCCCCGAGTTGATTCCTGCCACTGTCACTCCTATGTAGGCCTACTCCTCTTTTGAATGCCTCGTCTGCAGGCTCTATCTCTCCCCTAGCCATTACCTTACTGTGGCTACTATCTATCTGCCACATGGTCAGATCTTCTCCTTCCTCTCTGAGTGGGTGGACCTCTCCTCCTCACTTCTGGCCTCTACCACTCAACTACTCCTTCTTGGAGACTTCAACATCAATCTGGATGCCTCCTGTCCTCTCTCTGGACTCTTTCGCAACCTCTGCGACTCTCTCTCACTCACTAATCTCTGCTCTTGCCCAACTCACTCTGCAGGGCACACTCTGGATGTTCTGATCTCCTCAGACCTTCCCCTCTCTGTCCCTCTCTCCACTCCTCTTTACCACTCCTCTCTCCTGGAGTTATTACAGTCTCCTCTCCTCCCACCTCACCCTCCCTACCCCTCAGTCCAAGCCACTTCCATCACTGCCACCCACCTTCTCGGTCATCTGACCCATGAAGCGCGTGTCAGCTGAGGCTTTCGCTGCCACCTTCTCACCCCCCTCACCCTTTGGCTGACTATCACCCTGACACAGCCCTCTCCACGCTCCACTCTGCTTTCTCTGATACTCTTGATATCCTTTCCCCTGTCATGAGAATCCGGCTGAAGCCCAAAGCCAAGTGCAACTCCTGGTACGACTCAGACCTCGTCACCCTAAAATGCAAGTGCAGGGTGGCTGAGAGGAAATGGCATGCTTCAGGTACATCCTCTGACAAACTGGCCTGCCGCCTGATCCAGAGGCAATATCGGCTCTCTGTCCTAACCAAGAAGAGAGCCAATATCCAAGCCCGAGTCTGCGGCATCTAACAACTCGGCTGAACTCTTTAAAATCTGCAAGGAACTGGCCAATCCTGCTGCAGTATCTACCTCCCCAGCCCCTTCCCACGCCCTCTGCATGGCATTGGCTTCTCACTTCATCTCTAAAACCCAGGACATCCTGGCCACACTCTCCTCCCATCCCTCCCTCCCCCTACTCCCTGCTCTTCCTCTGGCCCCTCTGCAGCCACTTCTCCTCCCTCCTTCTCTGCCTTTCCCCTGTTCTCTGCAGACAAGGTTTCTAGACAAGTCCGATCTATGAAAGTCTGGTCGAAACAGGTTCCCCCCTGTTCCTCCAAAACTATCAACGACCGCATCGACTCCCTAGCTCCTGCCGTGGTCGATTTCTGCAATCACTCCTTCATCACCGGAGTCTTCCTTTCCCCCCTGAAGCACTCCTTGAGGCACCCCCTTCTTAAGAAACCCTCTTTGGATCCCTCCTGCTGGGCTAACTATCACCCAATCTCCATCACTCCTTTCCCTGGAAAGCTCCTGGAGAAACTGGCCATCTCCCAGCTTAATCTCCGCACTGAATCTGTTGGTTGTCTTCATGACCATCAGTCTGGTTTTAGAGCTGCCAGAAGCACAGAAACTGCTCTCCTGAACATCCGTGAAGACCTGCTCTCCAACCTTGATTCTAACACCCCCTGCATCCTCGTCCTGCTTGATCTCTCTTCTGCCTTTGACACTGTCAACCATGCCATCCTGCTCCACTGTCTCCGTGATAACTTGGGTATCACTGGTCAGGCTCTGGCATGGCTCACTTCTTTCCTCTCTGATCGACCCTGCCAGATCCAACTTGGGTCCTTCCTCTCAGCTATCTTTTTCTCTACCTGTGGTGTCCCCCAGGGGTCTAACCTCTCTCCCTGGTTGTTCATCCAATACCTGGCACTCCTTGCCCACTGCATCACCGCTCTCTGCCCCAACTTTCAGTGCTATGCGGATGACACCCAGCTCATTTTCAGGCTACCCTCGGCCTCCTCCTCCCCTTCCCTCTTCTTTCACTGTCTGTCTGCTATCCAGGAGTGGTGTGCCACCTGCGCCCTCTGCCTTAATGCCAGTAAGATTGAGATTCTCCTCATCGCACACCTGTCCCCTCCTATCCTGTAGCTCTGTGGCCGGCCACTCTTGGTCCTCTTCCTGCTCCCACCTGCAAGGCTAAAAACCTCAGGGTCATCTTCGACTCCACACTCTCCTTCTCTCCTCACATCTCTGATGTCTCTAAGAAGTCAGACTACCAGCTGCACCTCCTCAGAGGTATTCTTCCCTTCCTCTCCTTCCCCCAGGAGCTCACTGTCTCCAGAGCTCTGGTTTCTCTAGGCTGGACTACTGCAACAGCCTCTTTCTAAATCTGCCTGCTTCGAACCTTCACCCTCTACAACTTATGCAGAACAGGACTGCAAGACTTTTCCTTGGCCTCAAGCTGAGGGATCGTATCTCTCCAGGACTGAAATCTCTGCACTGGCTCCCAGTGGCTGCGAGGATTAGGTTCAAAACCCTCTGAATCGTCCACAAGGTCTTCTGGGGCTTGGGGCCTCAATACCTTCAACTCTCTCTTCCTAAATATCTTCCTTCTCGAGCTCTTCGCTCATCCGCCTTCAACTCCCTCAGGGTCAGTTGCTTCTCCAAGCAACAAGTTGGTGGTAGATCTCTTTTGTCGGCTGGTGCCTCCCTCTCGAACAGTCTCCCTGCCTCCCTTAAACTTGAGGAGAACCATCTCCGGTTCAAAAGCACCTCAAAACCTTTCTCTTTGCTTCAGTCTTCTCTCCTCCTCTTCTTTGCTGACCTCCTGGCTGTAATCGAGACTGTACTGGCTACCTGGACACCCTCTGATCTTGGGCCCAGGTCCCTCCCCCACCAGTGCCACACACCTGCTCTGCCTGCCTGGCAACCCCTGTACATGGGGACTGTTTCTGTATCCCTACAGTCCCCCTACCAGCTCTTGACACCTGATTTCTGCACTTACCCATGCACTTGCCACTTACTGGCATCACTTACTTATTGTTTATCTATTCCCATGTATTGCACTGTCCCTACCCCCTTCCCATGCACTTGCGCGATCTGAATGACACCTGACCTTGTAGGATCGTTGTCCGTCCTCCTTTTGTTCCCCTCCCTTGCCTCGTCGCGCCTTGAAACACTTGTGTATAGGCGCGTTATAAATGCCATATATCATATCATATCATGGTGAACTGTATAATCTGCAAACAGTTCATGGCTGGGCATACACTAAGAGTAATTAGAGGAGTCATCCCAAGGCTCAATGGACCTTTTCAGCACTTGCATGTCGATTATGTCGATATGATTCAAGTATGTAATGGGTACAGGTATCTAATTGTTGTGGTGTGTCCATTCTCTAGATTGCTAGAAGCAGGTCCATGTACACACCCAGACTCTACCTGTGCGGCCACATTTCTGGTGAGAGAGGTATTTCCGAGGTGGGGAGTATGTGAGGTCATGAGTTCAGATAATGGTCCTCACTTTGTTAATGCAGTATTTGAACAGATCAGCTTGCTGCTTGGTACAAAGCACAAGTTCTCGTCGGCGTATCATCCACAAGGTAATGGGATATGTGAGAAGCTCAACGACTTGTTAAAGGAAAGGATAACCAAGTTGAAGGTTACTCTAAAGAAGGGATGGTTGCACTGCCTTCCATTGGCACTGTACGCACGCAGAAACCAGCCTGGTTCTGACCATCATTTTACGCTGCACGAAATAGCAACAGGCAGAAGGATGCACACTCCATTGACATCCTGAGTTAGAGCTAGATGTGATGTTCAGCCAACAGGGGAAATTTTAGGATCAGAAATACAAAATTACTGCATGACACCTTGTCTTACTGTAATTTCAGGACAGCTGCAGCGACAACAAAAAGGATGCAAGGCAGCACAGAACACAGAAGGAGATAGTACAACAAAGCCGATTCAAAGTTTAGGTTTACCACCAATTTCCCCAGGAGACACGGTCCTGGTGACAAAGCACACGGGAAAAAAGTGGGACGAGCTGAGGTTCAACTGTCCCTTTACAGTGGAAGACATTACTCCCTCTGCAGTCAAGCTGCAAGGAAGAAGGACTTGGCTCTTCCTGGGGGACATCAAGCCATACAACGGAGAAAGCCCCCTGCCCGCACCCCAACGCGTAGAGACTACAGACAATGGGGAAGAACTGCAGCACGTGCAGACGAGATCCATGACGAGGAAGAAGGACGCATGACCAGCAAAGCAAAGACAAAGAACTTGTGTGCAAGGTTGTGGCTTAATTTTGGACATTTCTTCTATGCAAAAAAGGGGATAAGGACATAAAAATGGACACTCTGTGCATCCTAGTTGCAGGGTGAAGAAGAGAATTGCATGCAAAAGCCACAACATAGGTTATTAACTTTGAACTTTGAACTGAGGCACACTGAAGCCTTGATAAGAAAAGGATATGCCAAATTTTGATCGAGGACACACAAATTGGAAGAAAATACAATATCCAGACTCGTTCCGAACAGGAGCATTGTTTGGACTCACTTATGGTGTCCCACAGCAGTGACATCACTAAAGAAATTCTAAATTACTTTGACTTAGTCTTGACATCGTACCCGTCGCTAGTGGGAAGGCTCACTAGCATCACTGAATTTCTTCCAGACCCTGAAAACAAAAGACAATAAGGAGGGTGCTCACCGTGATCGTCAAGCAGTTCCTCCTGCTTCCGGAATACAGAGAGGAAAAAACAAATGTCCCAAGCAGAAGAAGAAACAAATAGGCTTGTAAGTGCCAAACAGTTCCTTTCACAGCAAGGGCAAGACAAATATCCCTGTCACCAGAAGATATCCAATTGGCAAGCAATGTCTTCTTTCGCCTGATTCAAGGCTTTCCAGAACTTGTGCAGAGGCCCACCGGTGTTGACGTCCTCACTTTCATCAGAGACCCAGCTAATTCTACACAGATGAGCATGCTCCTGCATGGCATTGTGATGCAGGTTAAACTTTCTAATCATCATCAAAATTTCTGGAGGAGACTGTAAGACTTTCCACTGAGGGACAGATCAAGAAGGTGTTGCCAGAGACGTCACTCTTGTTTATACTGACAAGGACACGACATGTCTTCCGGAGTGAAACAGATAAGAGGAATCAATTAGGAGCCTATGTATTTTGAACACATACAGTAAAAAAGGACTTGCTGAACATATTGTCTTAATTGACATTTATTTGTATACAGAAGAAATAACTGTATCCAGAGACAATAGACAATCCATTGTCTAGGCAAAGGAGGAAAATTGTTCCAGTACCTGCAACCGACAAGCAGATACAGCAGAATCCAGAGATATTATTGCCTAGAATATATTAATAGTTAGTCTTCTTTCCTTAGATGATAGAGATGGGCAACCAAAATAGCAGCATTGTCATCCCTCAGGAGGAAATAAGCTCTTATTGTTCCAGAACTAAGCGTTGCCGACTGACCTATAGAGGCATAATGTATCTATGCATTGTATTCATTGTTGTTTTACCGTCACTGATGATTCGAACTGCATTTTTCATTGGTGCACAAAGCGTTCCGATTCCAGTGCACCCACCTAATGATGTACACATGACACCCACAAACAAACCCAGACCCTTTATAGTGATTCCAGTTCCTAGAAGGTCTGACAAAGGAGTGAGTGAACTTGAAATGGATGTGATTAGCAATGAAACACATGTAGGGACAAACAAGTTGAAAAGCCAGAGACAGGCAAAGTAAGAATTAGAAAAGGTTACTGACAACCACACGCATTCAAACGATGAATGCACATACACCAGGTCTAGTGTCAATAACTGCAGAACCACAATCCAAAGAATGGGAGAAGGTTGGACAACCAATGATGAGAAGCTCTACTACAAGTGAAGTTAAAACACAAATGTAAAAAGCTGAACTTTTAAAGAAACAAAATGAGTTGAAGAAACCAACAGAGACAGCATTGATAAGCCTCCCTGACCCAGCACTGAAAGAGGCAAGTGCAAGCCCAGTAAAAATCTCACGTACACAAATTATAGCAGAATCATTATGGCAGTTCATAGCCAGAGCCAGGAAAAGACAAGAGGGCAAGGAAAGAATTGCCAGACTGTCTTCTACCCAATTGGTACAGATGAAGAAACCTGAACCATGGATTGAGATACCTGAGAATCCTCCAGCAAGAAGAAGCCATACGGATGTGTTCAAGGATGTGGTTATAGCAAACTACATGAAAACCTTGAGAATCAAAAGAAGCATGCAAGAAGATGATCATGAACTAAATGACTACCTGGACAGCACAGCACACTTGGGAGCTAACATCTGGTACCAACATATGAAAGAAGTTGGAAGACGAAATTCAGAGGAGGAATGCTTTGTTTGCGCACTCCTATCTTACAGCATGGGGAAATCAAAGATCTTTGTAGCTGTTGAAATAGATGTGCAGACGGCACACTGTTTATCACACGTAGCAATGTACAAGACCAGAGGCCAGTTCATGGGAAGTGATACCTCACGGAAATGGGCAACTGAAGCAACTGATCCAAATGAAGACGATTATGTCCAAGACATAAAGACAAGAAACAATGGAAAAACAAAGCACATTGTGATCAGATATGAGACCCTGGAATTAAAGGAGCAGAGATCAGAAGAGAGGCAAATCAAAAATTAAATGTCCATGGAAAAACTCCAGAAGAAGCTCGGAAGTGGAAGAACAGAGGCCAAATACAAATTTGGGGAGCAGTGCTTTCATCAGACGGATGAGAGAAAGTAGTGTTGATCTTCAGAGCATGGATGGTCTAACATAGTGCAAAATGGATGCAAGCATTATGGCCAAAACTTGCTAAACTACTGACATGGGTCGAAGACAGGGGAGGACCCTTGCAGATAGTGCCATTGGACAGCCCAAAATTCTGCTTCAGGAATAATGGCACAAGGAAAACGAGGGAGAATCAAAACTGTGGACAAGTTTTTGACGCTCCAGGAATGGTACATGGTACTGCAGTGATCATGGATCATTATTGGGCATGTGGATCCAAAGCATATATTAGGCTGCCGAGAAACTGGGGAGGTATATGCACAATAGTAAATGTCCATGTTCCAGCATTGGTGATTCCAAAAAGTGATCTGAATATTGACAGCTTCCCGAAAGCAGATTCTCACCTGAAGAAGGACAAATCTGTGGAACTGATGAATTGAATGAAGAGAGAGAATTACTTTTCGGCTAAATCAGAAGAAGCTTTTCATGCAATCCCGTATGAACGCAGACTGTTCAGCCTAACCTCATCAGTGTTCATGACTATTTTTATGCCAAGAGTTCATGTTGTAGCAAATACTAAATGGTTGCAGAAATCCATATGGGAGTTACTGCAAACCATCAACACAACCATAAAAGGATTCAACGCAATCAAAGAAGAGTTAAGGGCAATCCGACTAATGACTCTCCAGAACAGATATGTCCTAGACATGATCACAGCTATGGATGGAGGTGTTTGTGCAGATATCAGAGAATCATGTTGCACATTTATACCATCTCACATCAAATAAAATGGAACATTAACAGAGGCCATAGATATGCTGATGAAATTACAGAACCAAATGATTGATGAAACTGATGAAGTGGGTGAAGACAGTTGGTTTGGATCACTATTCTCATGGGTTCCACAATGGATGGCAGATGCATTAAAATTCCTAGGAGCCCTGCTAGAGATGATACTGCTCGAATTCTGTTTTAGCAAGATAATAATCTCTCAGTGCCAGAAAACTGTGAAACAGGCCATAGGGATGAAGGTCGTGATTGATGTTGAACCAGGATGGAAACCCAAGGACCTGACTGATGAAGAAATAAGGGACTTTGTAAAATCTGGCATTTATGCACCAGAAGGGACAAAGTTTCGATATCCAAGGAAACATAGAAATTATGTGGGAAAATGGATCTATTGTAGCCCAAGCGGACAATGTCAACTAATGACATGGAACAAAGATGAACACATGAGAACATCAGGAAGCTTGAAGGGAGTCATAAAGATATGGACCCCAAAGATGTATTTCTTCAAACCTCTATGTGTGGATCCAGAGGAGGAAGTAAAAGTGGATCCAGAGGATGAAGTAAAAGTGGATACCAAAGAAGAAGTGAAAGTGGTCGATGAATCGCCCAGAGGGGGGAGTCGAGAGGAGGTCCCAAGCCCGACCCACACTCCAGCCATCCATTTTGAAGTACCAGGAACATTCACGCCAAAATATGTGATGTATGATGAGCAAATAAACCAGCAGAGAGCGCAGTGGGGCTCTGTCCAGTACCTATCAGAAGAACAGCACCTGTTGAAGTGCCACACCTAAGAAAACCTGGACAGTAAGGTACCCATTGAGAAAGCCATATCGACAAATGAAACAGAATGAAGATTGTCAGAACGCAGTCCCTGAAGAAGCTAAAAAGATACTGAAGGAAGACGAATGGTGATGTCACAAGAACCCGGACTGACTCACATATAGCAGATATGACGACCTGTGAATGATGAAAAGAGACGAAACACCATGGATAAGGGACATCATGAACCTAAAGTAAAATAACAATGTCAAAATGTCAGAATCTTATGCCATTATGCCAAGATATTCAGTTAGTTTACACGTGTACATATGCATGGAACCGCAAGAAGCAAAAAATTGTGAGGCTTGCTTATGCTTAGTAGTAAAATAGATTGCGGCAAGCACCACCTATACATATCTACCTCAAAAGGATTGATTTATATAAGTATACTTCCCCTATGCACAAGAGCAGAATCAACCAAAGGTTACTAAAGGTCTCAAGAGAAGAGCCCCAGAGCAAGCAAATCGAAAACTAAAGACAGAGAGAAACTCAGATGCATGTAAATAGTGCCAAGAAGCCAAGGTCGTATCGGCTGAAATAGACCAACAGTGGATACAAATTATGAAAGAAGAACAGGATATACTGTTCAGAAAGGTCAAGATAAGCCACAGAAGGCAGATGGCTGGCATAATTAAATCAAATACACAAATTGCATGAAGAATAAGACAATTTCACGGTGTCTGAATCACGTGACCAGCCAAGCGAGAAGGGATGAAACTTTCACACCTACGCGTGGCCTTGTGCCATGCACAGATATCTTAACTTTTCCAGAATGAGAGGCAGTTTTGAAACCAACCACCAAGAAATAATTGACACATGACCACTGAGGTGATGATTGATTGTAACAATAATTGGAGGAAAGCTGGGGGTGCAGACGAGCACCCTGCACCTGGCCGGCTATTCTGCATGCTGCTAAGCAAGTGGAAAAGTATGATTGGGGTTGTTGGCAACCCAATCATAGAGGACCAAGTAATCTAGGGTCCTACAGTGAGTAGAACCAATGAGATGTCGTACTTTTAGTGACGTTTACAGTAGCCATTTTGAAGGTAGGGCTTAGATGCACCACCTGACAGTGTTTGTCCAATCCCCTCACTCGTTACCATATACAGATATAGTACCTATATTAAAGTTACCTTCCTAGAACCAGTAGAACTGCATGCAACATGTTAAGCATTACACGTCAGTAATGACGAGTTTTTAGTATAAATTATGTGTTTTTTATGAGGTTCGTTGGAATTGTTGAAGCCTGAAGGAAGATCGAGCGATTACTGATATTCATGAAATCCCCATTTTTTGTACTTGTCATTAAACGGACTCCCTTTACCAAACCGTTGAGTTGTCATTATTGATTTGATGCTAGAGTATTAATCTGAATCCCATCCATCTCACGGGTGCTGCAACTCAGCTTAAAGTGCTATTGGGCAACCCCCAGCTTTATGGGCCGGTTGGGGGCCTAGTGCACAAAGGTTTTCTCATGAGTACTCAGTCTTCTGAGTCAACTTTTAATTTATGTTGTCAGATGGCCGCACTGAGAGAGTGTTCTGCCATTAGGAAGCATGGGGTCCCAATGTTAAAGATTCTACAGCCTTTACTATGAAATACCTCCTGCACATAAAGGGACATTTTAACATATATCCAGAAAGGTTTGAAGTACAGTTGCAGTTTCTCTTCAATAGCGAGGGGGGAGACAATTGGGTGAGTACTTCCCAGTTTCCGCAGGTGAAGGTACGAGATCCTCTCCATGCCCTAGAGTCCTTATCCCTCTACTCTTCATTTCACTGCTACTCCTGTACTTCTGCTTCTCTTCCTCAATGTCACACCACATACTTGTTCCTCCACCCACCATGGACACAACCCATTCAGATCGGGATCGTGCCCGTTACAATGCCTTGAACCACATTTGCCCTCTCTAACCTACTCACCACCCAACCCCCCCTCCTGAGGTTCTCCTGCCATCTCCTTCAGATGTTCTGCTCCCATTAGATCCTGATGGTCTCCCACCTTCAATACCCTCCCACTACCCCCTGAAGTGTTCAAACAACATCCCCCTAAAATTCTCCTACAACCTTCCCTGGTCTCCAGCTCCAGATCCGGATATACTCCCACAACCTCTACTTCACATCCAAACGCCTTCAACTCTTCCCCTCTGGTGACCAGATGTCTGCACTTCGCACTCTCTCCCCAAACGCTTGCAGAAAGATAGAACTCACTCCAAATGCCTGCTATGCCCTCCAGCCCACCCCTTTCTGGCCAACCCCTTTCTGATCTTGTACAGTCCCTTTATACTCTACCATGAACCGCTCCTGGGTCAACCTACGAGTTAGGACCGGCCGGCATGTATAAGAATGTTGGGTGGGCTTGGATTACCGAACGGTAATACTGGAATCATTCTCAGTTATGTTTACTTGATTTATTCATCTCTGCTTGACTTTATTGGACAATTTAAGCTCTCCAATTCAAACAATGAGTCTCAGGCCACACACATTTGACCTCATATCCTCTGGTTATGATCTTCGTCTCCCCTCATATCCATTAGCTTTAATTTGGATAGACCATTTTGCAGTACCCTTTGCATCTGCATGCTCTCCCAACTAGGCCTAAAAGACAAGTACAATTGCCCAGTTTGAAGTTTCACAGATGGACAGATTTTCTGTTGTTCACTTAATGAAGTGTCTAACTTTTCACCTGTTAGCTGATAACGGGGACACACTAAGCCATTGAACAACATGCCCGGGTTATGGGTTGTTTTGACCGTACTTATTCTCGCAGATAAAAAGCATGATGCTAAGTGGTTTACACCTACACTGAAGGAATCTAAACATATTAGACAGGAATTAGTGAGATGATGGAAAATCTCATATAACCACAAGAACAAATTATTCCTCGTTGCTCATGTAGCACAGTATTAAAACCTATTAAATCAGATACAGTCTCCTCTCCTAATACTCAGAGGACTTTGCGATAGGTGGGCACTGTGCTTTCTAAGAAGATTGAGCAAGTTTATGATGACATCAAATCAGAAAACAGTCATTCTTAGCTAAAGTACCGAGACATTTTTACCTGTTCTCCACCACCATTACAGAACTTTTCAAACTTCTCTCTTCTTCACATGGAACAGTATCTGCTCCTATTTAGCCGTAGCACATTTTCAGGATCACCGTTGAACATATGCCCGTCCACGGTCTTCATGGAACTAGCTCAAAGGTAGTAGCACCACTGCTGTACAACTTATTTAATGCACAACTGTCTCAATAAAAGATTCCATCTTGCTTAATACTGCATTGGTTGCCCCCCTACGAAAAGAAGGATACATGGTGATCCCAATGATCTTTCCACCAACTGTCCACTCTCGAACATCCCCTATGTAGCAAAACTGCTTGAAAAGTCAGTCACTTTCCAATGATCTAGAATCATTATCTACTGGATCCTTTCAAGGCTGGATTTTGTCCTGCCAGAGGAATGGAGTCTATCTTGGTATCAGTTCTGAATGACCATCAGGGGGAACACTGATGCCCTTGTTCTCCTGGACCTTTCCGCAGTGTTTGCTATGGCTGACCGTTCTGGCCTCCTACAGAGACTCGCAGAACTTGGTATAAGTGATGATGTTATTGAATTGCTATCCTCTTTCCCATGCCCCTCCATCCTTCTGAGTTTCTTCCCGTTGCTTGAGCCATTCTATTTAATGTCTATATTCTCCCCCTATTTGGAAATATGGCTATGATTTGCACAATTACCATGACATCACCTAGATCATCAAAATATGTCCTAGTGCCATGGCTAATCGTTTTTTATAATCTCCCCTTCTTGGAACAACAGAAATGTCGGCAGTCATGGCATTTGTTCTTGCCAGAATTGACTAGGCAAGCAGTCTCTATTTAGAGCTATGAGCAATAGCAATAGGTTGAGTTCAACATCTTCAAAATGGTGCGGCTCAAGTTGTAACATGCACTAGGTAAAGGCAACATCATAATGGGTCCCTTAAAGCCCGATGCTTGTTATGTATTGGGCCTTTCTATGGTGAAACCCCAACATTCTGCATTTTTACCAGCTGCAGGGATTTACAGGGATGCCTGGTGAATTAGAATTAGGTACAGCGCACACGTGACACATAGTATGCATACACACATGTATAGATTGGCAAGAACCAAGTTAAACAGTAGGGTTATCATAGATAGTGATATACTATCCTTATGCATTCACTGCACATACGTATACCTTTGATTATAGCGCCTACCCAAGGTCTCAAATAGCTAGGCATTCAATGCACACATGTACCTTTCTAAAACACTTAGAAAAAGGACAACGTTTTCTTATTGAAAATATAAGTTAGATGCATATAATATGCTGGATTAATAGTTTTAGGCAGTTAACATTGAATACATGAGAAGCCTTCAGTCATTTCTAAATTTGCTGAAACTTAAAGTCAGGAAACCCTTTTAAAAAAAACTCCCTTTTCTGAACCATGAAGAAATGAGACTGAACAGAAGAGCAGAGATTTAACATGAAACTCACACACAAGTCCATGATCCCTTGCTCATTGTATGTGCCTGATATGAGTTAGTGAGATATTGTGTGCTCTGTTCTCTGCCAACCGGGGGCCTATAACATCAGCCTTTGCCTCCACCCGATTCCCTTAATGGGGAAGTGTCACTACTGGTCAGCAGCACTCTTAAAATCATGCTGTCAATGACGGATGACTTACCTATTTGAGCAATACGATTATGTAGGCCTGAAGAGTCTCTGTGCCTGATTGTCCATAGGTTGCTTGGACCCGAGGGCTTAGAAGAGATCGGAATACGACTGTTCACTGCCCGCTGGCAGGATTTACATGTGGGTGACCAAGGGATCCTCCCCATACTGAGTCCTCCCCTTCAGCTACCCCAATGGATAACCACAACATTAGGCAAGAGACTTTGTCACAGGCCATCAGGGTAAGATAAACATTTGTCAATTTAAGCTTGCAGTCTAAAGACGTTCCCTCTCTGCTCAGTGCAGTGAGGTGGCCTTGCCATGGCATGAAGCACTATATACACCATTGTTTACTTTAGATCTAGGACCAGGTATGACATATTTATTTTAGTAGTTCTGTTCATCCCACTCCCTTGCCTTTTGTTACCAACAGCACACACCTCTGCCGCATCCTACTCTTGGATTAGGCTGTCTGCTATGTTGGCTGGCTTGGCAGACCCATAATTATTGCTTGGAAATGTACTTGCAGCACCACATATAGACCTGACAGGTATTTTAATTGTAGATATGTACCAGGATTGCCCAAGCACGCGCTAGAGGCCCTCACGCACCCAATGCTCCTTTATGTCTATTTTATGATACTCCAAAATTGCCTTAGAATCCAAGTGCATATATTAGATCAAACATACTTTTCTATGCCGCCTCTCTGTTGAAGATAGTTCATATATATAATGGACGAACATGCATCTATACTAATTCCCAATGGATGTCACTCCTGCCCATGCATCTTTCACTGCAGCTTGATATGAGCACCAAGCTCCCCAGGCTCAGTTTCTTCAGCCTCTTTTAAGCGATGTGCATGGTTACTTAAAACGCTCAAATGCTGCTTCTAGCTGCTCAGTTCAAAGTGCAGAAACATGGGAGATGTTCCCGGGCTCTTCCATATTAGAAGCACTCTCCCGCTGTTTGTGGCTGTCATGTTCTGCAGGCTCTTGCACTTCTGGAACCTCTGCTCCATCATCAAGTTAATTTCCAGCTTGTTCCGGCTGCTGCTCTTTCTCCAACTCAATGGTGTCCCTCAGGGGCTTTGGCTGTAATGACTAATCGAAGATGTTTTACAGGTTGAGGTCCAGCAATAGAAGAGGAATCTGAGCTGGCACCAATAAAGAAAACAAAGATAAAGCATACTCATATAATGGACACATGATTGCAGTTTAAACTGTATACAGAGGAAGATCAGAGGAAGGTCAATGGTATTTCATGTGATCCTATTTTAGTCAAGGACAAGAAACATTTTTTTGGAGGTGATGAACTAATGCTGGGATGGTGACTCCACTGACAGTTATGGACCTGTCAGAAGGAGGCTTAAGCAGGTTAGCCCCCCCACCACTCCACTGCAATCAGAGTCACTTGCAAAGTATGGTCCACAGGTAGAAAATCAGAAAAATTAATTGGTTAAAAAATCAAAAAATTACATTATAGTTCTGTGTTTTTTGTTTTAAACTTTCCCAAGGTAAATAATATGTCACCCCCATATCAAACTCGTTCAAGATTTATAGAACATGTACTGCTAATAGGAAGCAGAGACAGAAATGAGGCGTGCAATACAAGTAGCAGCTCTTTGTTAGTTCTTTCTTTTGTATTTTTGGAGGGACAACCTCTTTCCGTTTTCTCTGGTCTTTTCCTTTAAAGGGTAGGTACTTCACGTTCCAACATCGGTCCATCAACAAACTTCAGATGTTTTCTCTGTTTGGTCTGCCTAGAGTAGAACTTCTTTGCCTCTGTTTAGTGGTTGGTGGCATCGCAAGAGCAGGTCTTGGTGAATATTGTGTTAATACTTGAAATTGCAGATCTGGGGGATCTTTTAAATCACGCTCTTATTTTAAAGCACTACAGGGACCAATATCAATTTGGTAGACACTCCATCATGCACATTCCTTTGTTTTTGCCGGACCGACAAGTGCAAAGTATCCAGGATGGCCTAACACCCGTGTTCAAAGCAAGCAGTGATTCTGATCTGGTGGAGGGGGTAGAGAGGTTCACTCTGTTCAGGGACTTTTACAGAGGCTGCTGTTGGTGGGCACTGTTTGGCAAACAGTACCGCAATAAATAGGAGGGCATTGCTGGATGCAAAAAGCAGCCCCAATTGGCAGTGATTATGCAAGATACCAAGTGCATTCGATGGTTAAGGGGAGGAACTTGCACCTCAGAAGATATGTTATTGAAGTTCTTATGGCATGGCTCTCAAACTATCAAAAATAGCAAAATGTAAAATAATAATTAATCGTATTAACAACATGAAATCTGTGTATGCACCAAGAGTAAGCCTTTACATCAATGACCAGTGGGTGTATACAATCGAAGGAATATAGCATTGGTTGTCAGTTCCCCTGAGAGAATTGGTCACCTAAGTGGGTTTGAATCATGTACATGTATGAGGTTATGCAGGATTGTCTCCGAAGCTAGAACCCGTTATATCTTCTTTGACTGCAAACTTTTCTTCAGCAGGCAGATCGGAGAACTTTCTGCATATTGCTCCCCTTCTTAAATATGCACCACAAAGTCGAGGTTGCCAGAGTGATGGTCATAGCCAGACTCGACTGCAGTAGCTTATGCCTGGGCATTCTTATCCACATCCTTCAACTAATCCAGTACGAAGCGGCCAGGCTCATTCTAAGAGCTAAAGCATGTGATCAAATCAAAACAGAATCCTTGTGCCACCTCCATGAAGCCATACCTGGCAGGATACATAGGAACGCAGCCACTCAATTCCCAAGTTATCAGTCCTGAAGAACTTGAAGGGGCTTGAGTGAAATGAAACGATTGCTCTCTACCTTATGGAAAAAATGCTTGGGACATAGCTCTTTCCATGTGGGAGGCGTTTAATTGTGCAACTCCCACCCTAAGAGAAAGCTTACCCGCCCGAGCGATTCTCCTTCCTGAAAGATGTCTCACTGCCGTCACCTAAGGAACAGCCATGGGTCTCCTCCTGAATTCACATGCCTACTTTTGGGTATTGTTTGCACTTCACCCCTGCTCCCCTTCTCTTTTGGATTTTACACGTATCTGCATGTACCAGAATGTGTGAATGATAATTTTATTATGTGCCACCTTGTCTTGTTTCTCCTTCTTTTCCCCCTTATTCTTGGGAAAAAACGAAGGGCCCAATTAATGAAATAGATCAGCGCTGAAAATGGGGCGCATGCGTGCAAAACGTGCGAAAGCGCCCGTTTTCCAATTCATGGAACACGATGCGCGTGGCTTACCTGAGACCTGTGTGTAATCCGCGCGGGTCCAACACGTCACTGCAACACCACAAACGCCTTGCTCAAGACGCCCAGTGAAGGCATACACCGTCCAGCGCACACACCTAAAAAGGGGCGGAACACGTGGAATGGGGAACAACAAGCGTAAATGTGGGCGGTACGTGGGAAGTACCACAGTAAAATACTTGCAACGCCCACACGTGCGCTACCATCACGTATTAATGGAATTGAACAGGGCTCTCCTGCGCGCGGGACAAGACGCGCTAATCCTTAAACACGTCTGCCAAGCGAAAGCAGGCGTAAGCGTCTCTGCGCACCTAAAACAATGCATAAAAAGCATGCGCAAACACAAACGCGTGTCTACAGCTATGATGAATGTACCCTCGCAGCAGTGATCGTGGGACACCGCAGGAGGAGTAGGAGGATAGCCAGGCCCTGCATTTTCTTACCGAGGACCCGCCTTTTTGCAATGGCTGTTGACCAGGTCTATGGCAGGTATAGGTTTCCACCTCATATCATCCAAGACCTGCTCACTGAGTGGGAGGATGACCTCACATCACCCACCCTGTGCTCCCAAGCACTGAGCCCCTTGGAAAAGGTGCTCAATGTACTGCATTTTTTGGCCACTGGGTCATTTCAGCGGGCAACTGCCATAGTTGCGGGTGTTTCACAGCCCACACAGTCACGCTGCCTATACCTGGTGTTGGCAATCATGACTCCACGCCCCTCAGTCCGCAGGGACATATACATGCCCAGAACACCCGCAGAAAGGCAGGCCATGCTCCAGGACTTTTATGGGGTGGCACACTTCCCCAAAGTGCTTGCTACCATTGATTGCACCCATGTGGCCCTATTTCCACCTAGGGCCACAGAGCACATCTATCGCAATCGCAAGCACTGGCATTCCATCAACGTGCAGGTTGTATGTGATGTCAAGGGAATCATTAACTCTGTATGTGACAACTATCCAGGGTCCACCCATGATAGTTTCATATTCAGAATTTCACCCTTACACCGGGACCTGGAAGCTGGGGGCCATGGCAATACATGGCTCATTGGTGAGTTTAAATGCCTGTGCACATGCATGCATGTTAGACACAGACAAATAGACAATGTCAACTAATGATAACCATTCTCACCTCCCCAAGGGACAGTGCCTACCCTCTGAGCAGCTACATGATGACACCAATATGTAACCCCACCACACCACCCCAGGTAAGATACAATGCAGCCCATATTCCAACTAGGGCCATAGTGGAGCGCACATTCAGAGTGCTAAAGTCATGCTTCCGCTCCCTTGACCACTCCGTAGACAGCTAATATATGCACCACCAGTAGTGTGCAGGATTATTGTGGCAGTATGTGTCCTGCACAACGTTGCAACACGGCGTGGCATACCGGTGTACATGGTGGTGCCACCACATGCACAGCCACTGCGCATGGGAGGGGAAAGGGCACATGGCGTGGCAGCCCGTACCTAGCTTGTGGCGCAATTTTTCACCTAAATTCCCACACCTGCGGAGTGCACACAGGCCTGGCACATTCCAGGTGACAATCGATGATGACAAAGGGACAATCAACTATCCTAACCTTATCACCCTGAGAATGTGTCCTTGAAAGTGCTACATTGTGTGCATCCCTAACTACTTAAACTAACCCAATCCCGTGTGAACAAAAGGCACACATTGAAGATGCAGTATGCCACTAACCCCATGGAAAACAGCACATCTAAATCCTGCTATGTCACCTAAACCCTCCCAAAGTTCATGTCACACGGTTGCCACACCATGCCAAGGAATGCAATGTCAAAAGTGACAAATAAATGGCCAACACATAACGCTACTGTCACAAAGTGCAGTTCGACAAATGGAACTAGGTCAGAAATTGTATTTTTTTGTATTGTATTTATTTTGTTTACATAGCGCCTTACACCAAAGCGCTGAACATCTTAACAACATGATACATAAAACAATAACAGTCAAAGCAACTTACAATAATGAATCAGTCCAACAAAACAGTGAGAAGAGCAATTAAACTGGAGGGAAGAGGGAGAGCCGAGCAGTAGAACTGAGAGGGAGATGGAGGGGTGAGGAGGAGAATGGGGAGGGAAGGGAAGGGGAAAAGGGTGAGAGTAGGGAGGAGGGAGAGAGGAAGGAGATGATCAATGGGTTTCATGGCAGTGAATGGAGAAGGAGAGATTTAAGGGATGTGCAGAATGAGGAGAAGGAAGGAATAGAGCAGATAGAGAGAGGTAAGGAGTTCCAGTGCAGGGGGCAAGGAGCTGGAAGGAACGGAAGTGGGAGGGGGCACAAGGGGATGGAGGAACGATGAGAAGGAAGTAGTCTGCAGAACTAAGGGAACGGGAGGGAGTGTAGAAAGAGAGGAGGGAGGAGAGATAAGTGGGAGCAAGACCATGGAGAGATTTAAAGACTAGGCCGAGGAAATGAAATTTAAGTTGGGAGTGAAAGGGGAGCCAGCCAAGGGAGGAAAGGGAAGCAGAGATGGAGTCACGGGAGGAGAGGAGACAGAGGGTACGGACCTTAGAAAGGTAGATAGATTTGAGGGGGGTGAGTTAGGAATTAGGTAGTCCAAAGAGTAAGGAGGGGCAGTAGAAGAGGCGAGAGAAGATAATGGAGGAGATTTGAAGTTTAGTAGCATGGAAGGTGAGAGAGGGGCGGACTTTGCGAATGTTAAAGAGGTGGTAGTGACAGGCACGAGAGGTGAGAGAGATATGGTGGGAAAAAGAGAGAGAGGAGTCAAAGTGAATTCCTAAATTGTGAGCGTGGGCAGAGATAGGGAGATTAGAAGGAGGAAAGTGAATGAAAGGTGGAGGAGAGGGACGGGGAATAGAGTTGGAGGGGAAGAATAGGACTTCAGTCTTGTCAGTGTTGAGAGAGAGAAAGCGGGAAGACATACAGTTTTTTATAGCAGAAAGACAGGAACAGAGTTTAAGGTGGAGGTCGGGAGAGAAGGAAGAGAAGGAAACAAAGAGCTGAGTATCATCAGCATAGAAATGGTGGGAAATGCTGCACGAGGAGATAACAGGGGCAAGGAGGGAGGTGTAGAGTGAGAAAAGGAAAGGGCCAAGCACCGAGCCTTGGGGTAGGCTGTATTCCAGAGGCTGGGTAGGAGAGGACCGGCCTCCCCAGGAAACAGTAAAAGAGTGGGAGGAGAGATAGGAAGATAGCCAGTTAAGAACAGAGCCTTTGAATCCAAAGGAAGAAAGGGTGTTGAGAAGAAGGGGGTGATCGACAGTGTCGAAGGCAGCAGAGAGGTCAAGAAGAATAAGGACAGAGGATTGCTTAGAGTGTCGAGCGGAGAGGAGGGAGTTAAGGATGTAGGTGAGGGCAATTTCAGGAGAGTGTTCAGGGCGGAAACCAGATTGAGAGGGGGGAAAGAGCGAGAGATTGGAAACAAAGGTAGAACGCTGAGAGTAGGCAAAGCACTCGAGAAGCTTAGAGAGGAATGGGAGAGGAGAGGTAGGACGGAAGTTGGAGGTGAGAAGGGGATTAGCAGAAGGTTTCTTCAAAATCGGAATGATAGTGGCATGCTTGAAAGCAGAGGGGATGGTAGAAGAGGAAAGGTAGGTGTTGAAGAAGGACGTTAGGTAAGGAATAAGAAGAGGGTAGATCTTAGGGATAAGAAGTGTGGGAAAAGGGTCAGTTGGAGCAGATGAGGGGTGGGCTTTGGAGAGGAGGATGGAGTCTTCGGAAGGAGAGACAGGCGAGAAGTAGGACATGCAGGATGAGGGGGGAGGGGAGAAGGGGACAGGGGAAGAAGAGGAGTTATTGATTTTTTGCTGAAGGGCAAGAATCTTGGAGGAGAAGAAGTTAGCAAAGTCAGAAGGAGAAAGGGTGGAAGAGGTTGAGGGATCAGGGGAAGGAGGGGAGAGAAGACGAGAGAGAGTTTGGAAGATACGGCAAGGGTGAGAGGCTTGGGAGTGGAGAAGGTTAGAGTAGTAGGAGCGTTTAGCCGAGGTGAGGCATGAGTCGTAAAGAGAGTGGTAGGCCAAGTATGAGGTTTGGTTGGAAAGCGTGGGAGATTTAAGCCAGAGTCTCTCAAGACATCGGAGGAGACGTTGCATAGAGAGAAGTTGAGGAGAGAGCCATGGTTGAGAGGGTTTCTGGGTTGGACGGAAGAAGGAAAGGCGATAAAGTAGATCAAGAGAGGAGGAGATAGAGGAGGAAGGAGTGCATAGTGCATCATTGGCCGACAGTTTAGAGAAATCTTGGAGAGAGGGAAGAGAGGAAGAGCACGTGTTGAGAAAGGGGGAGGGATCAAAGTTGCGACGATCACGACGTGAAAAGATGGAAGGAGAGGGCAAAGTGGAAGGCTGAGGAAGGGGAGATAGGGAGAAGGAGAGTAATGCATGATCAGAGAGATAATTAGGAAGTGTAGAGACAGAGGAAGAGGGGTAGGAAGAGTTGAAGATAAGGTCAAGAGTGGAGCCAGAGGAGTGAGTGGGAGAGAAGGGAAGAGAGGAAAGGAGGTAGGAGTCAAGGATTGAGAAAAGGGGAGAGGAATAAGGGGGAGAAGGAGGTGAAGGTTAAAGTCACTGAGTACAGTGATAGGAGAGGGGGAGGGAGAGACGAGCGAAAGGAGGTGATCAAGGTCATCCTAGAAGGAAGAAAGAGGGCCAGGGGGACGATAGATGATAAGAAAGGAGATGGGGTGAGGAGAGGAAAAAGATTTGTAAAGAAATTCAAATGAAGGGAAAAAGGAAGAGATGGTGAGGAGGTAGAGGAACGGTGTCTAGGGTGGTAGAGGAGGCTAATCCCTCCACCGCGGCCAGTGGCGCGAGATATGTGAGAGAAGGAGGATGAGGAGGTGGTTAGGGAAGCGGGGACAGCAGTAGTGTTGTGAGGGGGTTTCAATAAGACAAAGGAAATGAAGGTTGAGACGAAGGAACATGTCTAAAAATGCTGCAGTCTTATTGCAGATGGATCTGGCGTTCCAGAGAGCAATGTTCATGAGGTTGGAGGATTGAGCAGTAGGGGGGTAGAGAAGATTAGGACGTGAAAGAGGGTAGGTGTAGGACGGGAAGAGAGGGGGAGGGGATTGAAGAGGGGAATTGACATAAGGAGGAGGGAAAGAGAGATTAGGAGAGAAAGGGGGAGGTGGAGGGAGGGAAAGAGGGGGGAAGGGAAGTGCGGACAGAGAGAAAGAATTAGAGCAGGACGCATAACAGAGGGGATGAAAGAGGTATGGTGAAGGAAAAAGTGGTAGGAGGGGAGGTGGGTGAAAAGGCTGATGAAAGGAGGAGAGAGAGATGGGTAAAGGGGAGAAGTCCAACAGGAGGGGGGAAAGAAATTATTACAGTCAGACTAGTCGGCAGGAGGTAGGCAAGGAGCCTAGCAGGGGGAGATGAGGGGCATTTAGCAGGACCTGGAAGCCCGCGCTGGTGAGGGAGCGGGTGGAGGTTCCGCAGCAGTGTCTGTTTGGTAGGAGGTAGGAAAGAGACAGGGGTCAAGATCTGGAGTAGGCAGTGAGAAGTTGGCAGATCAGGAGCAGTAAGAGGGTCTAGCTGAGTCCATGCTGGATTGGGAGTGGGAGGAGACTCTGTTGTTGAGGCTGATTGGTAGGAAGTAGGCACAGAGACAGGGGGCTAGATCAGGAGCAGACAGAGAAGATTGACAGTTCCCAGGCAGGGTTGGAAGCGGGGGAGGCTCAGTGGCAGGCGGCAGGTAAGGAGCTAGGAAAGGCAAGTTCTGGAGCAGTCTGAATGTTCCTGGGAGAATCACTCAGATGTAAGAGTGGGTGGAGGTTCGGCAGCAGATACTGTGCAGCAGGTGATAGAGTCACAGTAGAGGAGCCAGGCAGGGCACGATTAGGAGCCTTGAGTAAGTTTCAGGCTCAGCCCATGATGATGAGTAAGCGGGGAGAGGTCCAGGAGCAAGGATTGTGTGTCAGGTGGTAGGCAGGTGTGATCCTAGCTGAACCTGTGTGATAGGGAGGCGGGAGGAGGCACAGCAGCAGGGACTGTGCGGCAGGTGGCAGGAAGGGCAAGGATTTGGTAGCACCTGCGTGATTTGGAGAAATAACACTGCGAGATTGGAGAAATAATTCACTCTGACACATCAAAATAAAATCGTACGCAGGAACATCCATCTTCCAGCATAACATATCATAAACACAGGACCCAACAGTGATAATGTCAGACAGTGACCAATCACAATAGCACAAGTGCCTCAAAGTGACAAAGCTACAACATGGAACCCTTCTATCTTGAGTGTGTCTCTGCTAGCGAAAGAGGGCAGGGTAACACATACAGCAGGAAGGGCATCAATGATGGAGACAGTCAAGGTAATACATGAAGATGTAAAATGCACATTAACGAATGTCCAAACAAAAAGGTATGCTAACCATGCACTGGACAAACACTTATGAATCCCCTCTAGAGGTGTATACATAGGTCGGACTTCAGGCTGACCACAGAACTGATGGAAGGCCAATGCCCCTGTGTAAATTACTTTCACACCCTGCCCTCCTTGCAAGCCCATGGAAAGGGGAAGCAGGAGTTGTATATGTGTCTGGACCCTAAGGCACAAACAAGGAGTGTACCAACATGAGACCAGCCTGTATGGGCCCAGCCAGAACACACAGAGGATGCCTTTGGATGCCACACAAAGCAACACACTGTCACATGAATGCACAATTGACAAAAAATAAAGTAACAAAAAAATCAAAAATGGCCATGGTGGACCAGGGTGGCGGGGGCACCCAGGTGGGAGTAGGTGCAGGGTGCACCTCAACACCCACATGTATGAGTGCAGCCAGAGTAGATCTGAGGGAGGCATTCTCTTCCCTCAGGGCAGCGCTGTGGGCCTCAGCAGCTATGGCTGTGCGCATAGCCCCCAGTTCAGCCCGTCGGTCCCTGTTTCTGGCCGACATGTCCAGCCTGTGCTAGCGGGATGTGGACTCCAATGCCTGCTGCTGGAGCTCCATCTGTCTTTCAGGGGGGAGCATGGAATTGGCCACCCTATCCATGCCCTGTGCCAACATCTCACATGATGCCCCCTGTTGCTTTGCAATAGTATGCATGGATTGCTCCCACACAGTATTTCCGGGTGGCACACAGCCACCGCATTGCCGGACCCCGCACTTGCCAGACCCAAGAATACCTGGCCCTTGCTGCGCTGGTGCTGCCTGTGGCTGCAGGACTGCATTCCTCCCTTGATCAGCTCCCCCAGCAGCCAATACTGTGGAGCGTGACCCTGCAGCCGTAACCACCACAGACAGACGTTACCAACACTGACTGGCCCCATGAGGAGTCTACCCCCCTGCAAGTGTTTGGAACAGAACAGCATCCACAGTAGAATCACTCACCTGCGACTGCAATGAGGGTTCCATGTCCGATTCAGCACCAGAGGCATAGGCGTCCTCAGAGGTGTACTCAGAGTCACCCCTGGCCAGGATGGTCTGTAGCACCAATGGATTCTGATAGGCTACTACACCACATCCTCCACTTGTGCCTGGTTGGGGCTGAGAATACATTTCTTCCTCCACCATCACCTCCACCTCCTCCTCCACTGCATCCAGTGCCTCACCACCTGCACAAATGCAAAAAAGAGACATGCATACACCTGTTAATAGCATAGGCCACACACATAGGCATTACAGTGTTGTCAGCCAACACATTAACCTGCCATGTTACACATGACACAAGCTCAGGCATGCTGCAGTGTCAATGAAATGGAAGGGGAGCCTTAAAGCAGACATGGATGTGTCTCAAAGGGCAAAAAAAACACATGTACTGTACATAGCACCTGCATCACACACAAGCATGTCACTGACATAGTCCTTCCACAAAGATGATTGATGCCAATACACAGATGGCACGTAGCATAGCCATGCCAGAACTGTCAACCAGCCTCAGACGGAAGTTGAATACTACTGTCCATGAACTATGTACAATGCATGTCAGACCGTGTTGTAGCAGACAGTGTGGGCAGGTGGCAAGTGCATTGTTTCAGTCATCTGGGACTACAACAGGAGAGAGGAGGACAGAAAGCACAACACATGAGGAAGCACCAGAAGTGCCTCCAGACCCGGAGAAGCTACACCTCCAGTTACATAGAGTCAGGGAGGCTGTACCAGAGGGAGGGCCCAGCTCAACACAGACAAGAACCACAAACTGATTTCCATGAGGAGCAACTGACCTAGAGGGACCATGAAAGGGATGACCAAAGGCCATGAAAAGGAAGTAAATACTGGAGATGGAGTCGAAGAATTTTTTTTATTTTTTGTACTCAGTTTTTTCAAACCTTTAAAATAAGTACAATATATCAACAAACAAACAAACACCAGCACACAATTCCATGACTCCTTAATCATGAGTCATCATATAGCATTTCTCCCAGTATTAAGTTTTCCAGGTAAATTCACTCTGCTGGTGTCAAACAGTTTTCAATTGTCTCCAAAAGCCTTGTTAAGGGGAGTACGAATTTTAAATCAGTTCCCTGAAACATTACCTTCCACCAGTCATCTGCAAACAAGGAGGGATGGTTTAAACTTCAAGGTCCCAGGTGAAGCGTCCTTTCAGATCTTAGTTTGGTGCAAAATAGCACCAGGTGTTTAAGTGATTCCTTGGCTTTTGAACACAAGCTACATTCAAGAGCTAGATGTTCATTGCCTTTCCATGAGCCAATCCTGTCAATGGTTTTAAACATGTTTAACCGGAACAGTATAAATAGTCTTCGGGCCTGCGGTTCAGGAAACAGTGTAACATAGCGTTGTTGGGAGTTGAAGGCCCGAGTCGCAAGTGGTGCATCACTCATTAATTTGGCAACAACTCTATCCGCACAAGTTTCTTCCCAGTCTACGTGCCAGATTTTAAGTTTGGCTGCGTCCGGATTATTGTGGAGCATTGCAGGTTTGATATTGTATTTCTTTAGTATCACTTCACATCTATTTGTCCACATAGACACAATTTTCGAGTTGGCAAATGTGACATCATAAAAGATGTCAAATTGTAGAATTTGTGCTCGTGTACAGGTCTTACGGTACAGGTTCAAAAGACTCCAGCAAATCCTAGTGTGAATCAATATAAGTGCTAGCTCATATCTTATGCAAGACGTCTTCACGGCCATTGGAAGAGCTAGCGCTTTGGACCGAAAACAGTTTTCTAAGGAGGCCCATGTCTCATGGGGACAGCCGAGGGCATTTTCTGCCCCACATATCAAAGCCGGGATAACCTTTTGTTGGTAAAAGGACAAAACAGGTTGTAAAGAAAATTTCCCACATTTTTTGTAGATGATCACGGCCTGGCTTGCTAGTTGTTTACATTTCCGTTTTATTTCAGCAAGCCAGGGCCCATCATTTATAGCTGAGCTTATTCTCATCCCAAGATATTTGACATTTTGAGAAATCTGAAGCGTTTCTTGTCCTAGGGTCCATTTTATGTTTTTTCTGTTGGACACACCACCGCCATTCAGGTTTTGTAGGACCAGTATTTTGCATTTTTTGCTGTTGATTGATAAGTGGTTGGACGCAACGTATTGTTGCACAGCATTTAATTTTATTTACAACCCGATAGGCGTTACGTCCATCAGAATCAAGTCATCTGCGTAAAGGAGCCAACTTAGATGTGTGTTAGCAATTTTTGGCAAAAAGACTTTACCTTGTCTATTGATTCACCTATATCCGATATGAAAAGGCTGAATATTGCCGCGGCTAAAGGGCAACCCTGCTTAACTCCTTTGTAAGTGTCAATAGATGCAGATAAGAGGCCTGTTTGATCCAGATGAATTCAAATTGATGTCTTAGTGTGAAGTTCTCTAATTGCAGCTCTTAAATCCGACGGACACCACCAACTCTGCAGTTTTGCCCACAATGGTGTCGAACGCATACGAAAAGTCTACAAATGCTTAGACCTTCGTGTTAGACTTTATAGCCTCCATTTTGATGATATTTAGCAATAATAAGTTTAGTGAGCATCCCACTTGTTTGACAAACCCAGACTGGCGTTTATCCACGTGATTTGATGTTATCGACCAGTCTACCAGTTTTTGCTGTAATATTGTGGCATAGATTTTGCCTAATACATCCAACAATGCAACCAGCCGATAATTTTTGGGGTTCGATCTTTCGCCCTTTTTAACTATAGGTACAATAATTGCACACTACGAATTGTACTTATCTTTTTAAAGAGCGTCTCACAAAACTCTGCCCATAACGCTGGATGCAGTTTGATGGTAATGTTTGTGAGCCTGTCCGGGCTGGGAGCTCGAGAATTTTTAGCTTTCTTAATTATGGCCACTATGTCAGCCTTCAACAAAGACAAAGCCCAATATTTAGAAGTTTCATTGTCTGAGCTGACCAGTGGCTTCTTTGTTTGATATAAAGCTTCAAAATGGGTTATCCAGTCAGATTCTGACACCATACATGTTTGTATAGCACTTTGAGGGGCATGCAGGTTGTTAATAAGACTCCAAAAGTCCTTTGTGTTTTTATATTGCAATGCCGTCAACATTTGTTCTGCATCATTTTGAATGATAACGTGCTTGTGTGATTTTACCCAGTTTTTATATCTTTGCTTTGCAGCCTTTATTACTTGCATACGGGCATAGTCGTCTAAAGTCTTAGATCGTCTAATTTCACTATGCAGCAGACGCTTATGTTTCAAAAGGTCCAGATCAAAGCAATGAGAACGTGCAAAGGCCAAGTTTTTCAGCCATGCCTTTTTAGATTTAAATTGCATCAATAATTGATCGTATTCGAGGTTCCGACTAAGATTACAATACTGATTTGTCAGTTACGCTAGTTCATGTTTTACCAATCTTAGTCGGACTCTGTTAGATTCGACCTGGATTTTATGAGGCCAGATTGAGACTGGTGCCTTCGATTTAGTTGAAAATTCCATTACCAACATATCATGGTCACTGACAGTTTTTCCGATCACTTTCAGTGATCTTATACGCGGATGAAAAGCTTCTGATGCAAACAGATAGTCAATAGTTGAGACCAGACCTGCCCGATGCCAAGTGTGGGCTGGTGGCATGTCATTATAGGTGTTGCCATTTAACAATTGGAAATTGCGGGCAAACATTCCTTCAGACCATTTCTGTGTCAGCAACTTTTTTTTCTGCTTCTGATGGTTTGAACAAGTCAATGTTTAGATCTCCACAGAGTATTATATTGGGCCAACCCGAAGCTTCCAACAGTTGGTCAAGTATTTCCATTATCTTATCTATGAAATCTTGTTTCCCAGCTCTTTTATGATTCCAATATATGTTTACTATCGTTATCAGATCAGTATGCGTCCCTGTAGGAACTAAACATTCCATGGAGGTACTTGAATGAATGGTGAATAGTTGGCTGAATTTACAATCCTCCAGCCTGAAGATCTTCTGATCATAGTAACTAGGCCTGCAAACGGACGACCTTTTAGAGGTTTGATCGCAGGATTTAAAACCACCTCAAAGTCAGTTGTGACCGGAACTTCAGTGAGCCAAGTTCCTTGCAGTTACGCAATTTGGAGAAAATCGAGCCAGTCAGACTTGAACAAATGTGAGAAGCCGCGTGTGTTCCAGGAGGCAAGTCTGCACACGTTTTGCGTCGTATCCTTGTGGCATTATTGTTGGTTTTTGATGTTCAAGGCCTCAGACAGCCAATACCACTCGTGTTTATCCCCAGTGGATTTTGCAGTGTTGTCTCTCTGCCCCTCTGTTAGATCTGAGCTTCCGTTTCCACGAATTGTTATTCTTATCTTCTCTTTTTGCAGGGCTGTTTCGGTGGATTGCATGGTGGACTCCTGAGCAAGACACTTTGAGGATTGCTGATTTCCATCGACTCTTTGATCCATGTGTGTTTTTAAATCAAGCTCAGTTGTTTCTTAAAGAAGGAATTGCTGGCCCAGGACCCATAGGGACTTGCTGAGAATGCACATAGTTCAGAAATGAACACTCATAGCCACTGTGAGCGTGTGCCTTCAACACAGTCCTAGGCAGATGCCTAGCACCAAGCCTAGAGGACTTTCCAGAGTCCAGGTCTGGCAGAGTTGCAGAGTGAAGAGTGTAGAATCTCAGAAATCCTGCTAAAGCCTGTTGCAGTAGTCCACCATAGGAATTACCAGTCCTCTGGAGACAGTGAGCTGCTGGGGGATGGAGAGGAAAGGAAGAATACCTCTGAGGAGGATTATCTTGCAGGGTGACCTCGCAGAGATGTCAGTCATGAGACAATAGAAGGCGAGTGTTGAGTGGAATATCATCACAGGCTATCTCCGATCACAGGTTGGAGCAAGAATAGGGCCATGTGAGGCTGGACAGATAGTTTCATGGAAGGAGGGAGCAGGTGTGGTGATGAGGATTGGCTCTGTGTGCAGCACATGGTTTGTATGCAGTCTGCATGACAACAAGCATGTATCAGTTGAACATCACATGGGTCACACATGGCAGTCATGTCAATGTAGCCTGAACTGGCAGACAATCATAACACATCACCCAAGCAACATACACATGGGCTGGACACACATGCCTCACCACTCACTGGACATCACCTCATACATTAGCAGGTCTTGCACGCCTTGGACCTGCTCCACTGCAATGAAATCACTAGCAATCTCTTCATGTCCAGTGAGTTCATCGTCCTCTGGTGCTGACCCACCACCAGTCACCTGAGTAGAGGGAAACTTGGCAGCCAGCTTGTCTTTTGCTCAGCGCCGGAGGTCATTCCAGCGCTTCACGACATCACCAGCCGTGCGCCTCTCCTGGACCAAGGCGCTAATACGGTCCGCAAGGCACTGCCAGTGGGCAATACGCTGAGCAGGCGTATGTGTGCTCCCTGCCAGCATCAGCATGTCACAAACGTGATCCAACACATAGTCCACAAGCGTGTCCAGTTCCTCATCATATAAACTCCTATTTCTGTACGTGTGGGATTGCTGTGCAGTGTCTGGGGTCCCAGCCTGTACCGCTGGAGCATGCTTCTGCCTCTTGCGAGGTGGTGCAGACCCTGAATGGCTTGTACCTCTCTGGTCAGTAGGGGCTGGAGTACAGGTGGATTGGCCTATGGAATCAGCCACTGATGTTACTACAGAAGGTCGGCTTGAAGATATCGGTAGCTGGGTGCTGTTGCTAGGACCCTGCACTGCACGTGACTTGGCCTTCGGGACATGGAAATCGGCCATTGAGTCATCCTGTGCCTGGGCTGGGACCACTACAGTCCGGGCTGGCTGACTCTGAGCCTGGGTGGTGGTAGCCGCAACTGCCCCTGCAGCTTCCACACCCTGGCTGCTCTGGACAGCAGACGGCACTGCTTGTCTGGGAACACAGTTGCTGGGGATGTCAGCAGCAGCTGCATCTCCCTGCCCTGGATGGGTCGGGGCATAGTTATCCCTGCATGGGCCTGGACACCTTGCCCCCAGTCATGGCCCCTGGACAAGGGGCCAGTCCTTCCTCATCCCCCAGGTCCAATTGGACCCTGTCCTGGTGCCTGTGGCGCCAGGCTCATGTAAAAATGTGTCTTGCACACTCTGTGCCAAGGGCATGTGCAGCTGGGCCGGGCGTGGCCATGGAACAGAACTGAAAGGCACGTGCCAAAGTCCCAGGGAAGGGCAAGGTGGAGTCAGTAGGTGGGGCTAAAGGGAGGGACCTGAGCAAGCCTATATAAGGCCAGCACATCCACGTGCCTTTCCTTCACATTATTCTGCTTCCAGCAGCTTAACGCTCTCCACTGTGCTTACCTAGGCATCATCGGACTTCAGCAGCTCCATCCTGAGAACATCTTTGAGAGCGCTCCATACCTGCTGCTTGCCGCTACATCTCTGCACGAGCCAGTTACTCATCGCCGCAAGCGCAACTCACCTGCTGCCAGCCGCTACATCGCTGTGCACGCATCTTACCAGTATTCCATCGCCGTCGGAGTTGGAGACTTCACCTTCCTGCATCCCATCACGATCAGAGCGGAAGACTTCATCTTACTTGCATCCCATCGCGGTCAGAGTCGGAGACTTCATTTTACCTGCATCCCACCGTGGCCGGAGTCGGAGACTTCATTTTACCTGCATTCCATCACGGCCGGAGTGTGAGAATTCATCTTACCTGCATCCTGTCACGGCCGGAGTCTGAGACTTCATCTTACCTGCATTCCATTGTGGTCGGAGTCGGAGTCTTCATCTTACCTACTCTGGGTGCCCAGTTACGCGGAACTCCGCCTCACTCCATTTTCTCTGCCGTAGCTTCACCCTACAGCCGTGAATCTTCACCGAGCATCCGCAGGCCATACCTCATTGTCGGTCTGCACCTACAAGGAAACAAAGATCACAACAGGTTAGAACTCACATGTATACCGGACACTTGGCCATACCATACAAAAGACAAGAGTCTCCTTATAAAGACCAATTTACCTGTCACTGTTGAAACTCCATCAGTCTCCAGAGACCTCTGAACTCTACTTCCCCTGATTCACTTCTCTGCACGTACGGGGTTAGAAAGAGACATTGCAAGAGTTATTGACTAAATACAGACAGTCTGATTTTACAATTGTTATAATAAACACTTACCTTCTAAGTGGATTGGTCGCAGCTAATCTGGATCAACCCTTCCACAGACCAGTGAAGTACCTCGGTCCGCTCTACACACCCCTGCTTGGATAAGCAGGACGGATAGCTCAACGTTTCAAAACAACAGGTGAGCTTGTATGGGGAAGCGTTTGGTCACTGTATTTTGGCACGAAAGGGTTGGGGAAAGTCACGATACCCCCACTCCATTTTCAATGCCTCTCATCTTTACTCAGGGGCAACACCTGTCTGTCGAACAACAGGTCCAGCAACCATCCGGAGGGGAAGGCAATTCTGAGAAGCCACATCACCCACCTTGGCCACGTCGCTCACCTTGGCCACCTCTGGCAGGTCGCCCAACTTTGCCTCCCTTTCTTCTTGCTGCCCTCCAAGTCATGGACCTGATGGACTAGTGCAATGGGAGGTGCAGCCAACAATTATCCTGGGCAACTGGAGTGAGGAAAATGTACCACTGTGCTCCAGCAAGGCTCTATGTGACCCCATGGGAAAAAATAACGGGTCGCGTAACGCTAAGCCACCCCAAAAACAATAATCGATATGTACGCGACCCCTCGATAGTCCACTTGTGAGTAAAAAATGTCCCGCAGTACACTGTGCCACCCAGCAACACAAAAAACATACGCGAGGAACACGTAAAATACTATGACCTAGAAAATGGGGTACGCGACACAAAGGGACAACCACAGTGGGAAAAATGCGTGCACGACTCACTGTCTGCCTTGTAGAATGAAAACAATCACATGCACGTGTGCGTGTAGGCAACTCCCCCGACAAAACAAGAAGTAAGCCCTGCCACAGTAAACAAGAAGTATGCACTACCACAGTAGTGAACTAAATGCGTGTGATCCCACAAAAATATGAAATTCACACGTCTGTCCCCACGAAAAGGACGTACATTGCACTGTCTTCCTACGCACACCTTTATCCCATACTGAACGGCAACGCCCAACGTACAGCACGCTTCACGTAACTTACGTGCTTAGGGCCTTTCCTCTGATTACATGCTGATGCACTGTTTCCACACATGCGGAGTCACTCTGTTTCCGGCTGGCCACGCGAAAGAACATGGAAGACCCACGCTCCTGCCTAAAATGCCATTTATCTGCCTCCAACTGCCCTGAGCTGCCTCCTAGAGCCATCTGCTGCTGCCAGCCCACTTTGTGTGCCTGCTGCCCACGTGCCCTGCATTTTGTTGCCTGCTCTGAAGCCATTGCCAGTGATCCTCTTGTTGTGACCACCTCTGCTGATCCTGAAGCTTCCGACTGCCTTACCACCGCTCCATAGTCCAACCCCAGGACCACCTTGCCCACCCACACCTGCCTCTGGATTTGCCATGTCCGACCCAACACCATCTGAGGCAAGTGGCAACCCCCCGGCAGAGAGGCAGAGGGCTGTCAGCTTCTCTTCCACAGAAGTTGCCATCCTAGTGGAGCAAGTCCTGGGGCATCATGATGCCCTCTTCTCTGGACCATCACGAGTCGACAAGGAAGGACGGAGGACGAGCTGGGCGGACATCGTGGGTGCCATCAACGCAGAGAGGGTGGGACCCCGCGACTACCAACATGTCCGTAAGCGCTGGGAAGACTTCAAGTCCAGGACCCACAACAAGGCCCAGCGCCTCCTCAAGGCAGTAGATGATTGAGCAAGGCGCTGGGACCGGTTGACCACAGACGAGATGAGGGTCCTGAAGTGCTTCTATACAGTGCTGTACGCCCGGGTCTTGGAGTTGGTGCTCCGAGTAGTGAGTGTTTGACTGCCCAACACTCCGGGATGTATGTTACTTGAGTTCTTGATTTGTGATTGCCTCACGCTGCCAATTTGCCCTTGAGTGCACTGTGACGTGATATCTCCATGACCTGCCTCATGACTGTCAGGTGATGTGTGTGAATGAGATTGTGTATGTCCCATGATGTGTGTGAGCTGAATACACAATTGTGATCTTGTGTCAGTGCCTTGTCCAAGGATGTGAATGTGTGTTGTGAATGATAGACATGTTTGTGAATGTGTGTGAATGGCACTTCCCTGTATGTAGTGGAGGGTGATGATGGTCATGACCTTTGACAGTGCCACTGATGTACATTTGCATTGTGACAAACACACATATGTTCAGTAGCCTGATGTTTGTGTTCTATGTTTCCCTATCCACAGTGACGATGGGAGAAGAGGGCAGAGATGGCGCTGTGGAGCAACGCAGCAGGGATGCCTCCACCAGGCACAGACGCAAGGCCCAATCATCCTCCCAGGGACTGTCATCTTCCGGGAGTGAGGAGACTGGTGGCGCACCCGCGACAACAGCCGCAGCTTTTGAGGGGAGGCCCACGAGGGCAAAGTTGGTTGTGGGCTCCTCGACAGTGGGAGGGACAGGTGAGACCACACAGGGGCAATCCGATGCGGAAGAAAGTGGGGAGTCATCCAAGTTGGTGGTGGTGGAGGAGGAGGCCACATCAGCCCAGCCCATGGGGCACAGCAGGGGTGATGACGTAGGTGTGACTGCTGCAGTCCAGGGTCAGGCGCCGGAGGCAGTGCAGGTCGCCATGAGGGTACCTGTGCCTAATCCTGTCCCTGGTACTGCAACTGCAGCAGAATGCACCCATGATGCACCCGTCCGCAGGTGGCGGATGTATCCACGGAAATGGATCGTCCACTACCTGCGGATGAGGCAATTCGTGACAGGGTGGAACCGTTGCTAGCCGGTATTGCGAGGTGTACAGCCAGCATTCGTGATGATGTGCAGGCTTCCAATCAGGGGCTTGCACATCGTCACAATGAGGTCTGTCGCCTCATTAACTTGCTAGCTCCGTTCCTGGTCACAAATTTCGTACATGCGCTGACCACTGCTGTGACCCCCCTCCTCCTCTTCCTCCTCTGTGTGCCAGTCGTCCTCCCTGCTGTCTTCTGGCCCAGATACCACCAGGGCCCCCTGTGAACCTGTCCCAACCCCGGTGGCCAGTCCGATGGAGACAACATCCCTGCTACAGTCGGGAGTTGAAGGAGGATCAGCAGAGGTGGTCACCGCAGCAACAGGACCAATGGCAATGGAGGAAGTGCAGGCACCAAGCAGCAGGGCACATGCCCGACAGCCCTGGGGGTTGTCATCATCCCGGAGGTTGTCCCGGAGGCGCAGGCATTGGGCTTTTCGGCGGCAGCAGGCTCAACGTAGGAGGTGACAGGACTCAGGGCTCTCAACATCAGAGGGGCAGGTACCGGCCATCGGGCAGGAGGGAAACGTGGACCTTAACACAAGGATGTCTTCCGTGTTGCAGTGAATAGGCCAACAGATCAGAGCAGAGCGGCAGCGGGCACAGGGGGCACGAATCACCATCGCCAGGGCGGAGAACACCCTGCATCGGACGGAGAGGTGGGCCGAGTCCCACGAGGAATCTCGCAGTGAGTTTGAGAGGAGCACGATGGAGTCCCTGCAGGCCCTCGGGGGGGGAGCACAGTCCCGCCTCAGGGAAATTGACGCAGAGTTTGATGATGCCCTGGCCGAAAACTCTTGGGGGAAATGGTGAGTTTTAGGACTAGCCTGCTGCCTTTGTGTATAGTTCTTTAGGAGTAGGTTTCATTTTGTTTTCTTTCTATTTGGAGTTCATGGACTTTGCTCCGCATCTTGTATATAGTTATTTTTTTATAGTACTTTTAGGATGTTCAGGCATTTTTTTGGATCATGGACCCGGGATCTTTGTATATAGTTTGACATTTTTATTTTTGATAAACATTTTTTTTCACCATGGAGCAATGGTTTTATTATGATTTGGGTTTACAATTTCAGATGCAACAATGGAAATGGACCAGATTTTAGAGTTTTTAATTTTTTCACTCACATTTTATTTTCTGGAATGTCGTTTTATTTTGATTTTTAACAATGATGATTTGACTGTTTTTATTTTAATGTGTGTCATTTTAATACATGTTCATTAATACATTTCTATACGTTTGAATCCAAGTGGTGTCTGCTGTCAATGGTTTGGTGCATGTTTCATTCTTCCATGACTGTATTACGTGTCCCTGCTGTTGAGCAATGTTGTTCATGTGTGTGCAAACATGCATGCATGTGTGAGTTTGTGATTCTCATGCCATGGTGCATGTAATGGGGAGCAGGACCAATGGATGTTGAGGTGCACTGTGGGGGTGCAGCGTGTGGTGGGATTTTAGTGGGCATATGCTACATGATTGCATGGTGGACAAATCTGTGTGGGGGGACATGAGTTGGGGCCTGACTGCAGGTTATCATCACTGGTGGGGGTGGGGGATCATCAGTCGGAGCCTGCCTGCAGGTTGCCGTCACGGGGGGGGGACATGAATCGGAGCCTGCCTGTGGGGAATGTTCCCTTGTCGGCTGCCTGCGAGGTATGGTGATAGGTGATGGGGGGTCCCATGTGGTGTGGGCTGTCTGCGGGGTATGGTCACGGGTGTTGGGGGGGCCTTGTGGTGTGGGCTGCCTGCGGAGTATGGTGACAGGTGTTGGGACTGGGCCCTTGTGGTGTGGGCTGCCTGCAGGGTATGGTGACAGGTGTTGGGGGGTCCCATGTGGTGTGAGCTGCCTGCGGGGTATGGTGACAGGTGTTGGGACGGGGCCCTTGTGGTGTGGGCTGCCTGACGGGTATAGTGACAGGTGTTGGGGGGTCCCATGTGGTGTGGGCTGCCTGCGGGGTATGGTCCCATGTGGGCTGCCTGCAGGGTATGGTCATGGGTGATGGGGGTGGGTCCCATGTGGTGTGGGCTGCCTATGGGGTATGGCCCCTTGTGGGCTGCGTGCGGGGTATGTTCACGGGTGATGGGGGCGTGTCCTATGTGGTGTGGGCTGCCTGCGGGGTATTGTGACAGGTGTTGGGGGGCCCTTGTGGTGTGGGCTGCCTGCAGGGCATGGTGAGAGGTGTTGGGGAGTCCCATGTGTTGTGGGCTGCCTGCGGGGTATGGTCACGGGTGATAGGGGTGGGTCCCATGTGGTGTGGGCTGCCTGCGGGGTATGGTAACGGTGATGGGGGTGGGTCCCATGTGGTGTGGGCTGCCTGTGGGGTATGGCCACGGGTTTTGGGGGGACCCTTGTGGTGTCGGCTACCGGCGGGGTATGGTGACAGGTGTTGGGGGGGGCCTGTGGTGTGGGCTGCCTGTGGGGTATGGTGACAGGTGTTGGGAGGGGGCCCTTGTTGTGTGGGCTGCCAGCGGAGTGTGTTCACAGCTGATGGCAGCACACGCAAGCCTTTCCACGTGATTTGCCTGGTGCGAGCGCGGTAAGCAATGGCCTTTCCACGCGATTTGACTGGTGCGAGCGACGTACGCGATTTCACTGGGGTGCGGCAGGGGTACGCACAGGCCTTTCAATGCGATTTTCAAAAAAAAGTTAGCAGGCGCTCCTCTCCAGAAAGAACATGGCATGATAACCTGTTTTGAGAGGAGAGTTTGCAACACACGATTTTTGCTCACTGTACCTTTCACAGATGGGAAATATCCATTTGCATATCATTCTTTGTTCGGCCCACATGGGCAGTCCAGCACCGAAATGCTATGGCAATTCCTCTCTGAACAAGAGAACCAACAGCAACCCCATGTACGTGTTTCAGCCTTGTTGGGCCTCATCAGTGTTGGGCCTCATCAGGCCCACATGGGCAGTCCAGCACCGAAATGCTATGGCAATTCCTCTCTATACAAGAGTACCAACAGCAACCCCATATACGTGTTTCAGCCTTGTTGGGCCTCATCAGTGAGGTGAAATATTTGCAAGGAACTTGGGGTTGGTCACCCTAAGTTACCTGGGGATAACCAGACGTGAACTCCCTGCTCACTGTGCTCAGAGAAGCACAGCTTCACCTCACTGATAAAGCCCAACAAGGCTGAAACACGTGTATGGGGTTGCTGTTGGTACTCTTGTTCAGAGAGGAATTGCCATAGCATTTTGGTGTTGGACTGCCCATGTGGGCGGGACAAAGACTGATATGCAAATGGTTATTTCCCATCTGTAAAAGGTACAGTGAGCAAAAAGCGTGTGCTGCAAACTCTCATCTCCGAACAGGTTATCATCCCATGTTCTTTCTGGAGAGGAGCGCTGTTAGGGAGAATTCTCATAAATGGCTGACTTCCCTTACCTAATGAGTCCCTCAGCAGCTTTGCTGGATTTCTAGGGTTTATTTTTTTCACCTGGTAAGAGTGTGAGCCTTTTCTCCACTCTTACATGTGTTTTGTGTGTGTGTTTTCACTTTGTGTGTGATCTTGGGCACTGAAGCCTCACCTACTCCATGGCCTCATATTTTTCATGTGTGCTACACAGCACCTTCAGTGGAGTGACACAGGGTTGTATTTGAGACTTCCCCCTGACTCCATTTTCTGGAGCTGACTACTGTCCCCCAGAAAAGGTAAAGATGCCATTAACTTTATTTTAGTCACTTTAAACCACAGACCCAATACACCCCATTTTACATGGAGCATTTAAAAGCGTTAATTCTTATCCCTTTTTGTCTGTGTCTCTTGGAGCATTGTTTTGCTCCCTTTGCACTAAGACTTGGCTGGTGGCAGTGGTAACTACCCCATTTTTTATACTGCGGTTATCGTAAATAACCATGGTATTGTTTTAGGCTCTTATATTAGACCCAAACATAAACCTGCATGACCATATACATTTTATTACGGTTCCAGCTGGGTTTATTCACCATTTCTTTTTGTAAATGTCTTTCTCGTGTTTTACCCTGCGCGCCAAACCAGGTTAGGTCCCTTTGTTCACTGTCTTTTTGCGGGATTCTGCACAGAAACCCTCCTTAAGGCGCCTGAAAGTCTGTTTAGGCAGGATGTGAGGGAGGGGCCTTAGGACCCCTGCCATGGGTTCCCTTGGTAACCCAAGTCACACTCCTGTTTGATTGGCTGGATGACTGTCCTTGCCAGGACAGCCAACCTGCTGTGTGATTGACAGCCAGGCTGTATGAATGGGGGAAAACTGCATAAAAAGCAGGTTTCTGGGACTGGAAAGGCAGAGTCGCCACTGGAATGAAAGAACCAACGAGGAACTGATGGAAGAGGACCCCTACAATGACTGAACCACCCGGTGCAAGCCAGGACCCCTCTTCTGGTCGAATTCGCTGTACAGAGCTACAGTGGGCCGGATAGCCAGAAAGGTCAGACCCTGCTTGGGTTTTAAGGCGCACACCTTTTATTTGTTGTTTTCTCTGCTGCTGGTTTCTTCCCTGGGTAGTGCAGGACCCTCCAGTCTTCCTACTTCTTGTCAGTCTGACAGTCGCTTCAGGAACCGTGAGCCTGCAGGATCTACCAGGAACGTCTGCCTCAGCTACAGCTTCCTCTCCGTTTTAAGGTACTGTGCAAATCCGGTTGTTCATTTCGTTCAGCCGCGACCGAGGGGTTGTCCTTCTCTTCTCTTTGAACTAACTTTTCTGCCAACTAACCTCGTCCGGAATCCGTGGAACGAACTTTACCGTGAACCACCCTGAACTGTGTGATCTTGAGCAAAAGACTTTTGACCCATTGACTTTGGTGCTAAGCCTTTCTACCGGATTCTATCACTGTAGTTCCTAGTGCTCAATTGCCCTGAGTACCTACCTGTTGGAGTGGTTCAATTTCTATTAACTTTGTTTTTCCCTCCCTTTTAAATTGCTAGAGTGCCAATTTGCTCGCACTTCATTTTGTGAGCTTAACTTGTCTGGGACTTATTGGGAGTGGTGTGGTGTATTAGGAGTGTGATATTTAAACTGCTGATAATAGTGTAATGTTATACAACTGAAGAGTGAAATAAATGTATATTCTTTTACTTGAAAACCTTGAGTCAGTGTTTGCCTAAATCATATTAATTGGTGTCCTTTGTGCAACTATTTGATACTGCTCACTTACTCTTGAGATAAGTCTGGCTACTCAGCCATCGCTACCACTTTAACTGTGTAGTACGGGCTTGTACCAAAGGTGAATTTGTACTGTCACTTGTAGTCTTAATTGTGTGTGGTGTTCCCAAAGGATACTGCATATAATTCTGCCTAACACTGGTGTACAGCGATGAGGATCAAAGTATAGTAATTACACTTAGAGTGCTGCTAATACCTTGGATCAACTAACCACAAGGCTAACATCACTAAAATCAATACCAATCATGTCTGATATGGAAAGCCACAGTCAGGGGACCCTCCTTAGCTACACTGCTGATTATTTAAGAAACATGTGTAAAGAAAGGAAACTCTCTCCCAAAGGCAAAAAGTCTGAATTGATTGAAAAGTTGTTAAATAATCCAAGTCTAGGGATGGGTCTGAAAGGCCTGAATCTCTAGCAATTGTAGAAAGTATTGAGGATGATAATCTGTCTGTTAATGATGAGTTGGAAGAGGTAGTTGTGTCTCTTAATGTAGGCATCACTGCCCCCTTGCCTGCTCAGCAACCTAAACCCTTGTCCACTGGGACCCCCACAGGCCCTACACTCAGTCCTGAATTCATTGCTCTAGAGAAAATTAGGCTTGAACTGGAATTCAAACGTTTAAATGCTCAAATTGAACACAAACACCAAGAACTTAAGCTCAGAGAAATGGAGTTGAATCATGAACTAAAAATGAAAAGATTGTCTCTTGAAAATGCTTCTCTCCCAGAGTCTTCTAGGTCTTTCAGTCCAAAGAGACCCTGTATTCCTAAATAAATTGTGGGTATGTATGAGGTTAAGCTTGATATTTTGGATTGGTTGGCAATGTTTGAATATAACCATGGTATTCAAGGTCTTACAGGGAATCAATGGCTACCCTGGCTCTTCTCTAGGCTACCCACTGTTGCATCTGATGTTGTAATGGAGTTGGGGGAGGTGGATAGGGTGGATTATGAGTGTGCAAAGCTAGCTTCAATTGCTAGATTTGGGAAGACCCCTTCCCAGTACCTTAAGAGGTTTAGGACCCTGAAAAAGCATGATGGTACCCCTTGGGCTACCTGGGTATGTGAAAGTTTGAAAAACCTACATGGTTGGATTAAGTGTTACATAGTAAAAACTTATGAAGGAATGAGAAATCTTGTTATGTTGGAGTCTATTTTTGATGTCTGCTCTCCTGAGCTCAGACAGCACTTGGCTGATTCTAAGGAGATCGATCCAAAGAAGCTCGCTAATGCTGCTGATTTGTGGGTTGCCAACAGGCCCACTCACAAGGATTCTGGGGCTACTCGGAAAAAGGATGAGGGGAAACAGCCAATGAAAGATAACAAAGAGAATTCTAATACCTCCAATCCAAAAGAGGGCAACAAACAACAACATAAGGGTAAACCACAAGGGAAACCAAATCAGGCTAGTGCACCATCTGGACCCAAACCAGACGGAAGTCACAACAAACCCCCATTCATCAAAACATTTGGGAAATGTTATGTTTGTGGGTCAACTGACCATGTGAAAGGGGACCCCAGATGCAAGGGTAAACCTTCAGGGGTCCACACTGTCTCCTTATCCTTCTCCCCAGAGGAAGAAGTACCTATGGCAAGTGGAAACTTTCACCTACTGGCTGATGAACCCATGAGAGTCTCAGCTAGTGTTTATTTAGTGTACCTGGGCTTGTGGGAACAACAGCATTTAGATGTCTATAATTATGTCCCAGATAATACTAAAGAGTATTATAAAATAGTGTTCTTGTGAATGGTCAGGAAATCCCTGCCATCACAGACACTGGAGCCAGCATGACTGTGGTGGATGAATCGTTTTTCAAGGTGGAGGATGTTGCTAGGGCACCCAAACGCCTCACCAAGTTAGCTGGAGGCCCTGTACAAATCCTTCCCAGTTACCAGCTCTCATCCAGTGTAATGATATGACTGTCAACATACCTGTTAGTGTGCAGAGTGAAGTGCCTGGGAGAGTCTTGGGTAATGACCTGAAAACTCTTGGAATTGTGTCAAGCACCCCAAGGCCTCCCAGTAGTAGGTAGGAAACAGGAGCTCACTAGGTCTGCAAGGGAGAGAACCTTCAGAGGCTCTCCAGAAGAGTTGATAGAGGAAACTATCACTCCCACTACACAGGAGTTGCTCACCGCTATTTCTAAGAAAACAGAGGCAAGGGGGAAACCCAAGACCTCCAGGAGTAAAAAACGTCCCGCAGTACACTGTGCCACCCAGCAACACAAAAAACATACGCGAGGAACACGTAAAATACTATGACCTAGAAAATGGGGTACGCGACACACAGGGACAACCACAGTGGGAAAAATGCGTGCACGACTCACTGCCTTGTAGAATGAAAACAATCACATGCACGTGTGCGTGTAGGCAACTCCCCCGACAAAACAAGAAGTAAGCCCTGCCACAGTAAACAAGAAGGGTGTGCAGTCATAATGTCGACATCAATAATGTCGACAGTCAAAATGTCGACAAATTAATGTCGAAAAACAATAATGTCGACAAACAAAAATGTCGACATTTTTCGATATTTTTTCGAAATTTAATTTAGTGTATGCATAAATAAATAAATAAATATATATATGATGTGTTGAGTATGAGGGGTGGTTGGGGGGGTGTGGGGGGGTGGCAGGGGGGTCTTGGGTGAGGGGGGGTTGGGGGGGGACCCCCCCCATAGTAAATGATCCTTTTTTTATTTATTTAATTATTGAATAAATAAATAAATAAATAAATAATTGGTATGTGTTGAGTATGAGGGGTGAAAGGGTGGTTGGGGGGGTGTGGGGGGTGGCAGGGGGGTGTTGGGTGAGGGGGGGTTGGGAGGGGACCCCCCCATAGTAAATGATCTTTTTTTAAGTTATTTATTTATTGAATAAATAAATAAATAAATAAATAAATAATTGGTATGTGTTGAGTATGAGGGGTGAAAGGGTGGTTGGGGGTGTGGGGGGGGTGGCAGGGGGGTGTTGGGTGAGGTGTTCATAGTTTTAAGGGTTTATAGTCATAATGTCAACAAAAAAAAGTCGACATTTTTTTTTCGAAAAAATGACTTTTTACATTATAAGTATAGGATGTCGACATTATTATTTTCGACATTTTTTTTTCGACATTTTTGTCTGTCGACATTTTTTTTTTCGACATTATGACTATAAACCAACAAGAAGTATGCACTACCACAGTAGTGAACTAAATGTGTGTGATCCCACAAAAATATGAAATTCACACGTCTGTCCCCACGAAAAGGACGTACATTGCACTGTCTTCCTACGCACACCTTTATCCCATACTGAACGGCAACGCCCAACGTACAGCACGCTTCACGTAACTTACGTGCTTAGGGCCTTTCCTCTGATTACATGCTGATGCACTGTTTCCACACATGCGGAGTCACTCTGTTTCCGGCTGGCCACGCGAAAGAACATGGAAGACCCACGCTCTTGCCTAAAATGCCATTTATCTGCCTCCAACTGCCCTGAGCTGCCTCCTAGAGCCATCTGCTGCTGCCAGCCCACTTTGTGTGCCTGCTGCCCACGTGCCCTGCATTTTGTTGCCTTGCCAGTGATCCTCTTGTTGTGACCACCTCTGCTGATCCTGAAGCTTCCGACTGCCTTACCACCGCTCCATAGTCCAACCCCAGGACCACCTTGCCCACCCACACCTGCCTCTGGATTTGCCATGTCCGACCCAACACCATCTGAGGCAAGTGGCAACCCCCCGGCAGAGAGGCAGAGGGCTGTCAGCTTCTCTTCCACAGAAGTTGCCATCCTAGTGGAGCAAGTCCTGGGGCATCATGATGCCCTCTTCTCTGGACCATCACGAGTCGACAAGGAAGGACGGTGGACGAGCTGGGCGGACATCGTGGGTGCCATCAACGCAGAGAGGGTGGGACCCCGCGACTACCAACATGTCCGTAAGCGCTGGGAAGACTTCAAGTCCAGGACCCACAACAAGGCCCAGCGCCTCCTCAAGGCAGTAGATGATTGAGCAAGGCACTGGGACCGGTTGACCACAGACGAGATGAGGGTCCTGAAGTGCTTCTATACAGTGCTGTACGCCCGGGTCTTGGAGTTGGTGCTCCGAGTAGTGAGTGTTTGACTGCCAAACACTCCGGGATGTATGTTACTTGAGTTCTTGATTTGTGATTGCCTCACGCTGCCAATTTGCCCTTGAGTGCACTGTGACGTGATATCTCCATGACCTGCCTCATGACTGTCAGGTGATGTGTGTGAATGAGATTGTGTATGTCCCATGATGTGTGTGAGCTGAATACACAATTGTGATCTTGTGTCAGTGCCTTGTCCAAGGATGTGAATGTGTGTTGTGAATGATAGACATGTTTGTGAATGTGTGTGAATGGCACTTCCCTGTATGTAGTGGAGGGTGATGATGGTCATGACCTTTGACAGTGCCACTGATGTACATTTGCATTGTGACAAACACACATATGTTCAGTAGCCTGATGTTTGTGTTCTATGTTTCCCTATCCACAGTGACGATGGGAGAAGAGGGCAGAGATGGCGCTGTGGAGCAACGCAGCAGGGATGCCTCTACCAGGCACAGACGCAAGGCCCAATCATCCTCCCAGGTACTGTCATCTTCTGGGAGTGAGGAGACTGGTGGCGCACCCGCGACAACAGCCGCAGCTTTTGAGGGGAGGCCCACGAGGGCAAAGTTGGTTGTGGGCTCCTCGACAGTGGGAGGGACAGGTGAGACCACACAGGGGCAATCCGATGCGGAAGACAGTGGGGAGTCATCCAAGTTGGTGGTGGTGGAGGAGGAGGCCACATCAGCCCAGCCCATGGGGCACAGCAGGGGTGATGACGTAGGTGTGACTGCTGCAGTCCAGGGTCAGGCGCCGGAGGCAGTGCAGGTCGCCATGAGGGTACCTGTGCCTAATCCTGTCCCTGGTACTGCAACTGCAGCAGTATGCACCCGTGATGCACCCGTCCGCAGGTGGCGGATGTATCCACGGAAATGGATCTTCCACTACCTGCGGATGAGGCAATTCCTGACAGGGTGGAACCGTTGCTAGCCGGTATTGTGAGGTGTACAGCCAGCATTCGTGATGATGTGCAGGCTTCCAATCGGGGGCTTGCACATCATCACAATGAGGTCTGTCGCCTCATTAACTTGCTAGCTCCGTTCCTGGTCACAAATTTCGTACATGCGCTGACCACTGCTGTGACCTCCCTCCTCCTCTTCCTCCTCTGTGTGCCAGTCATCCTCCCTGCTGTCTTCTGGCCCAGATACCACCAGGGCCCCCTGTGAACCTGTCCCAACCCCGGTGGCCAGTCTGATGGAGACAACATCCCTGCTACAGTCGGGAGTTGAAGGAGGATCAGCAGAGGTGGTCACCGCAGCAACAGGACCAATGGCAATGGAGGAAGTGCAGGCTTTTCGGCGGCAGCAGGCTCAACGTAGGAGGTGACAGGACTCAGGGCTCTCAACATCAGAGGGGCAGGTACCGGCCATCGGGCAGGAGGGAAACGTGGACCTTAACACAAGGATGTCTTCCGTGTTGCAGTGAATAGGCCAACAGATCAGAGCAGAGCGGCAGCGGGCACAGGGGGCACGAATCACCATCGCCAGGGCGGAGAACACCCTGCATCGGACGGAGAGGTGGGCCAAGTCCCACGAGGAATCTCGCAGTGAGTTTGAGAGGAGCACGATGGAGTCCCTGCAGGCCCTCGGGGGGAGAGCACAGTCCCGCCTCAGGGAAATTGACGCAGAGTTTGATGATGCCCTGGCCGAAAACTCTTGGGGGAAATGGTGAGTTTTAGGACTAGCCTGCTGCCTTTGTGTATAGTTCTTTAGGAGTAGGTTTCATTTTGTTTTCTTTCTATTTGGAGTTCATGGACTTTGCTCCGCATCTTGTATATAGTTATTTTTTTATAGTACTTTTAGGATGTTCAGGCATTTTTTTGGATCATGGACCCGGGATCTTTGTATATAGTTTGACATTTTTATTTTTGATAAACATTTTTTTTCACCATGGAGCAATGGTTTTATTATGATTTGGGTTTACAATTTCAGATGCAACAATGGAAATGGACCAGATTTTAGAGTTTTTAATTTTTTCACTCACATTTTATTTTCTGGAATGTCGTTTTATTTTGATTTTTAACAATGATGATTTGACTGTTTTTATTTTAATGTGTGTCATTTTAATACATGTTCATTAATACATTTCTATACGTTTGAATCCAAGTGGTGTCTGCTGTCAATGGTTTGGTGCATGTTTCATTCTTCCATGACTGTATTACGTGTCCCTGCTGTTGAGCAATGTTGTTCATGTGTGTGCAAACATGCATGCATGTGTGAGTTTGTGATTCTCATGCCATGGTGCATGTAATGGGGAGCAGGACCAATGGATGTTGAGGTGCACTGTGGGGGTGCAGCGTGTGGTGGGATTTTAGTGGGCATATGCTACATGATTGCATGGTGGACAAATCTGTGTGGGGGGACATGAGTTGGAGCCTGACTGCAGGTTGTCATCACTGGTGGGGGTGGGGGATCATCAGTCGGAGCCTGCCTGCAGGTTGCCGTCACGGGGGGGGGCATGAATCGGAGCCTGCCTGTGGGGAATGTTCCCTTGTCGGCTGCCTGCGAGGTATGGTGATAGGTGATGGGGGGTCCCATGTGGTGTGGGCTGCCTGCGGGGTATGGTCACGGGTGTTGGGGGGGCCTTGTGGTGTGGGCTGCCTGCGGAGTATGGTGACTGGTGTTGGGACTGGGCCCTTGTGGTGTGTGCGGCGCTCGGGGTATGGTGACAGGTGTTGGGGGGTCCCATGTGATGTGGGCTGCCTGCGGGGTATGGTGACAGGTGTTGGGACGGGGCCCTTGTGGTGTGGGCTGCCTGCAGGGTATAGTGACAGGTGTTGGGGGGTCCCATGTGGTGTGGGCTGCCTGCGGGGTATGGTCCCATGTGGGCTGCCTGCAGGGTATGGTGATGGGTGATAGGGGTGGGTCCCATGTGGTGTGGGCTGCCTACGGGGTATGGCCCCTTGTGGGCTGCGTGCGGGGTATGTTCACGGGTGATGGGGGCGTGTCCTATGTGGTGTGGGCTGCCTGCGGGGTATGGTGACAGGTGTTGGGGGGCCCTTGTGGTGTGGGCTGCCTGCAGGGCATGGTGAGAGGTGTTGGGGAGTCCCGTGTGTTGTGGGCTGCCTGCGGGGTATGGTCACGGGTGATAGGGGTGGGTCCCATGTGGTGTGGGCTGCCTGCGGGGTATGGTATCGGTGATGGGGGTGGGTCCCATGTGGTGTGGGCTGCCTGTGGGGTATGGCCACGGGTGTTGGGGGGACCCTTGTGGTGTCGGCTACCGGCGGAGTATGGTGACAGGTGTTGGGGGGGGCCTGTGGTGTGGGCTGCCTGTGGGGTATGGTGACAGGTGTTGGGAGGGGGCCCTTGTTGTGTGGGCTGCCAGCGGAGTGTGTTCACAGCTGATGGCAGCACACGCAAGCCTTTCCACGTGATTTGCCTGGTGCGAGCGCGGTAAGCAATGGCCTTTCCACGCGATTTGACTGGTGCGAGCGACGTACGCGATTTCACTGGGGTGCGGCAGGGGTACGCACAGGCCTTTCAATGCGATTTTCAAAAAAAAGTTAGCAGGCGCTCCTCTCCAGAAAGAACATGGCATGATAACCTGTTTTGAGAGGAGAGTTTGCAACACACGATTTTTGCTCACTGTACCTTTCACAGATGGGAAATATCCATTTGCATATCATTCTTTGTTCGGCCCACATGGGCAGTCCAGCACCGAAATGCTATGGCGATTCCTCTCTGAACAAGAGTACCAACAGCAACCCCATATACGTGTTTCAGCTTTGTTGGGCCTCATCAGTGTTGGGCCTCATCAGGCCCACATGGGCAGTCCAGCACCGAAATGCTATGGCAATTCCTCTCTATACAAGAGTACCAACAGCAACCCCATATACGTGTTTCAGCCTTGTTGGGCCTCATCAGTGAGGTGAAATATTTGCAAGGAACTTGGGGTTGGTCACCCTAAGTTACCTGGGGATAACCAGACGTGAACTCCCTGCTCACTGTGCTCAGAGAGGCACAGCTTCACCTCACTGATAAAGCCCAACAAGGCTGAAACACGTGTATGGGGTTGCTGTTGGTACTCTTGTTCAGAGAGGAATTGCCATAGCATTTTGGTGTTGGACTGCCCATGTGGGCGGGACAAAGACTGATATGCAAATGGTTATTTCCCATCTGTAAAAGGTACAGTGAGCAAAAAGCGTGTGCTGCAAACTCTCATCTCCGAACAGGTTATCATCCCATGTTCTTTCTGGAGAGGAGCGCTGTTAGGGAGAATTCTCATAAATGGCTGACTTCCCTTACCTAATGAGTCCCTCAGCAGCTTTGCTGGATTTCTAGGGTTTATTTTTTTCACCTGGTAAGAGTGTGAGCCTTTTCTCCACTCTTACATGTGTTTTGTGTGTGTGTTTTCACTTTGTGTGTGATCTTGGGCACTGAAGCCTCACCTACTCCATGGCCTCATATTTTTCATGTGTGCTACACAGCACCTTCAGTGGAGTGACACAGGGTTGTATTTGAGACTTCCCCCTGACTCCATTTTCTGGAGCTGACTACTGTCCCCCAGAAAAGGTAAAGATGCCATTAACTTTATTTTAGTCACTTTAAACCACAGACCCAATACACCCCATTTTACATGGAGTATTTAAAAGCGTTAATTCTTATCCCTTTTTGTCTGTGTCTCTTGGAGCATTGTTTTGCTCCCTTTACACTAAGACTTGGCTGGTGGCAGTGGTAACTACCCCATTTTTTATACTGCGGTTATCGTAAATAACCATGGTATTGTTTTAGGCTCTTATATTAGACCCAAACATAAACCTGCATGACCATATACATTTTATTACGGTTCCAGCTGGGTTTATTCACCATTTCTTTTTGTAAATGTCTTTCTCGTGTTTTACTCTGCGCGCCAAACCAGGTTAGGTCCCTTTGTTCACTGTCTTTTTGCGGAATTCTGCACAGAAACCCTCCTTAAGGCGCCTGAAAGTCTGTTTAGGCAGGATGTGAGGGAGGGGCCTTAGGACCCCTGCCATGGGTTCCCTTGGTAACCCAAGTCACACTCCTGTTTGATTGGCTGGATGACTGTCCTTGCCAGGACAGCCAACCTGCTGTGTGATTGACAGCCAGGCTGTATGAATGGGGGAAAACTGCATAAAAAGCAGGTTTCTGGGACTGGAAAGGCAGAGTCGCCACTGGAATGAAAGAACCAACGAGGAACTGATGGAAGAGGACCCCTACAATGACTGCAGCACCCGGTGAAGCCCTGCTGCAGGTCCGAATCTTCAGAATCCGACGACAGAGAAGATCCTCCAGGAATCTTCTTCCCTTGAGCTGGTGGGACCAACCAGTTCACCCAAACTGCAAGCCAGGACCCCTCTTCTGGTCGAATTCGCTGTACAGAGCTACAGTGGGCCGGATAGCCAGAAAGGTCGGACCCTGCTTGGGTTTTAAGGCGCACACCTTTTATTTGTTGTTTTCTCTGCTGCTGGTTTCTTCCCTGGGTAGTGCAGGACCCTCCAGTCTTCCTACTTCTTGTCAGTCTGACAGTCGCTTCAGGAACCGTGAGCCTGCAGGATCTACCAGGAACGTCCGCCTCAGCTACAGCTTCCTCTCCGTTTTAAGGTACTGTGCAAATCCGGTTGTTCATTTCGTTCAGCCGCACCCGAGGGGTTGTCCTTCTCTTCTCTTTGAACTAACTTTTCTGCCAACTAACCTCGTCCGGAATCCGTGGAACGAACTTTACCGTGAACCAGCCTGAACTGTGTGATCTTGAGCAAAAGACTTTTGACCCATTGACTTTGGTCCTAAGCCTTTCTACCCGATTCTATCACTGTAGTTCCTAGTGCTCAATTGCCCTGAGTACCTACCTGTTGGAGTGGTTCAATTTCTATTAACTTTGTTTTTCCCTCCCTTTTAAATTGCTAGAGTGCCAATTTGCTCGCACTTCATTTTGTGAGCTTAACTTGTCTGGGACTTATTGGGAGTGGTGTGGTGTATTAAGAGTGTGATATTTAAACTGCTGATAATAGTGTAATGTTATACAACTGAAGAGTGAAATAAATGTATATTCTTTTACTTGAAAACCTTGAGTCAGTGTTTGCCTAAATCATATTAATTGGTGTCCTTTGTGCAACTATTTGATACTGCTCACTTACTCTTGAGATAAGTCTGGCTGCTCAGCCATCGCTACCACTTTAACTGTGTAGTACGGGCTTGTACCAAAGGTGAATTTGTACTGTCACTTGTAGTCTTAATTGTGTGTGGTGTTCCCAAAGGATACTGCATATAATTCTGCCTAACACTGGTGTACAGCGATGAGGATCAAAGTATAGTAATTACACTTAGAGTGCTGCTAATACCTTGGATCAACTAACCACAAGGTTAACATCACTAAAATCAATACCAATCATGTCTGATATGGAAAGCCACAGTCAGGAGACCCTCCTTAGCTACACTGCTGATTATTTAAGAAACATGTGTAAAGAAAGGAAACTCTCTCCCAAAGGCAAAAAGTCTGAATTGATTGAAAAGTTGTTAAATAATCCAAGTCTAGGGATGGGTCTGAAAGGCCTGAATCTCTAGCAATTGTAGAAAGTATTGAGGATGATAATCTGTCTGTTAATGATGAGTTGGAAGAGGTAGTTGTATCTCTTAATGTAGGCATCACTGCCCCCTTGCCTGCTCAGCAACCTAAACCCTTGTCCACTGGGACCCCCACAGGCCCTACACTCAGTCCTGAATTCATTGCTCTAGAGAAAATTAGGCTTGAACTGGAATTCAAACGTTTAAATGCTCAAATTGAACACAAACACCAAGAACTTAAGCTCAGAGAAATAGAGTTGAATCATGAACTAAAAATGAAAAGATTGTCTCTTGAAAATGCTTCTCTCCCAGAGTCTTCTAGGTCTTCCAGTCCAAAGAGACCCTGTATTCCTAAATAAATTGTGGGTATGTATGAGGTTAAGCTTCATATTTTGGATTGGTTGGCAATGTTTGAATATAACCATGGTATTCAAGGTCTTACAGGGAATCAATGGCTACCCTGGCTCTTCTCTAGGCTACCCACTGTTGCATCTGATGTTGTAATGGAGTTGGGGGAGGTGGATAGGATGGATTATGAGTGTGCAAAGCTAGCTTCAATTGCTAGATTTGGGAAGACCCCTTCCCAGTACCTTAAGAGGTTTAGGACCCTGAAAAAGCATGATGGTACCCCTTGGGCTACCTGGGTATGTGAAAGTTTGAAAAACCTACATGGTTGGATTAAGTGTTACATAGTAAAAACTTATGAAGGAATGAGAAATCTTGTTATGTTGGAGTCTATTTTTGATGTCTGCTCTCCTGAGTTCAGACAGCACTTGGCTGATTCTAAGGAGATCGATCCAAAGAAGCTCGCTAACGCTGCTGACTTGTGGGTTGCCAACAGGCCCACTCACAAGGATTCTGGGGCTACTCGGAAAACGGATGAGGGGAAACAGCCAATGAAAGATAACAAAGAGAATTCTAATACCTCCAATCCAAAAGAGGGCAACAAACAATAACATAAGGGTAAACCACAAGGGAAACCAAATCAGGCTAGTGCACCATCTGGACCCAAACCAGACGGAAGTCACAACAAACCCCCATTCATCAAAACATTTGGGAAATGTTATGTTTGTGGGTCAACTGACCATGTGAAAGAGGACCCCAGATGCAAGGGTAAACCTTCAGGGGTCCACACTGTCTCCTTATCCTTCTCCCCAGAGGAAGAAGTACCTATGGCAAGTGGAAACTTTCACCTACTGGCTGATGAACCCATGAGAGTCTCAGCTAGTGTTTATTTAGTGTACCTGGGCTTGTGGAACAACAGCATTTAGATGTCTATAATTCTGTCCCAGATAATACTAAAGAGTATTATAAAATAATGTTCTTGTGAATGGTCAGGAAATCCCTGCCATCACAGACACTGGAGCCAGCATGTCTGTGGTGGATGAATCGTTTTTCAAGGTGGAGGATGTTGCTAGGGCACCCAAACGCCTCACCAAGTTAGCTGGAGGCCCTGTACAAATCCTTCCCAGTTACCAGCTCTCATCCAGTGTAATGATATGACTGTCAACATACCTGTTAGTGTGCAGAGTGAAGTGCCTGGGAGAGTCCTGTTGGGTAATGACCTGAAAACTCTTGGAATTGTGTCAAGCACCCCAAGGCCTCCCAGTAGTAGGTAGGAAACAGGAGCTCACTAGGTCTGCAAGGGAGAGAACCTTAAGAGGCTCTCCAGAAGAGTTGATAGAGGAAACTATCACTCCCATTACACAGGAGTTGCTCACTGCTATTTTTAAGAAAACAGAGGCAAGGGGGAAACCCATGACCTCCAGGAAAAAGTCAGATAGCACCCCTGTGCTACCAACAAGGACATCCCCAAGATTGTCCAAAGTCACTCCTGTGACTCCTACACCTGCTGAGGCAGAGTGTGAGGTGCAACCTTGATGAAGACACTGTCTTAGTTGGAGATCTTGACCCTGTTGACCATCCTGAGCTGCAGTCTTTACTGGCAGAAGGTGAACCCAACAAGGCAGACTCAGCAAAGGACAGAGAGAGTGTTATACTCTTGAAGGTCTTCGACAACAGGTTGCTAACCAACTTGATGGACAAGAAGTTGGGAAGCAGAGGTTGAGCTGTGAAGATGACCTCTTCTACAGTGAACCGACTGGATCAATCCCTGGGGACTACAAAAGAATTGTAGTGCCCCTTGCCATTAGACTCCAGTTCCTACAGTTAGCCCATGAGATACCTTTTGCTGGTCACTTGAGTTTCAAGAATACCAAGGAAATGCTCTCTCTCTACTTCTACTGGCCTAAGATGGGTTCAGAAGTTGGCAAGTTCTGTAGGAGCTGTCACACTTGCCAAACCTCTGGCAAGATTGGAGCCAAGAATGTGGCACATCTGGTTCCTCTCTCAGTGGTCGGAGTTCCTTTTGAGACGGTAGGCATTGACGTTGTTAGTCCCCTTGACCCTCCCACATCTTCAGGGAACAGGTTTATCCTGGATATAGTAGACCATGCTACAAGATACCAAGAAGCCATACCCAAGAGAACTGTTACGGCTCAGGCTGTGGCTAAGGCTCTACTTGGTATTTTTTACCAGAGTAGGGTTTCCTAAGGAAGTGATATCCGACAGGGGATCCAATTTTATGTCCCACTACATGCAGGCCATGTGGAAAAACTGTGGTGTCACTTACATGTTTTCTACAGCCTACCATCCACAGACAAATTGACTGGTAGAGAGGTGTAATCGTACTATGAAGAGCATGATAGGTGCTTTAGAAAACCCCTTAAGAAAAAGTGGGACCTTCTACTGTCATGCCTTCTCTTTGCATTTAGAGAAGTCCCTCAGGAGGGAGTTGGTTACTGTCCCTTTGAACTTCTCTATGGCCACCCAGTCAGAGGTCCATTGGCCCTGATCAAGGAGGGGTTGGAGAGTGCTCCTTCACCCACGCCACTCAGAGTGACTGACAATGTGATATGTCTCTGGAGGAGAATGTCACACATGATGGCAGAAGCAAGTGATAACTTGAAAGCAGGTCAGGCTCTGGTCAAACATTGGCATGACCAGAAGGCCAGCATGGAGTTTACTCAAGACCAGCTTGTACTAGTTATGGTGCCAACAAGGCAGAGGGCCTTGCAGGACAAATGGATAGGACCCTTCAAGGTTGTGGGCAAACCTGGAGAGGTGAACTATTTGGTGGAATTAGGCAGACCTAAGGAGGCTCCCAGAGTCTTTCACACCAACCGTTTAAAGACTTATGTCTCAAGACCAGAAGTAGGAGCTTTGCTTCTAGCTTCAGCTCAAGAGGAAGAGGAGAGTGAACCTCTCCCTGACCTCCTCAGAGGCCAACCTTTAGATGACAAGATAGAAGGAGTTAATCTCTCTTCTCAGCTGACTTCTGAACAACAGGAGGAGTGCAAAGTTGTGTTGAATCAGTTTGCCTCCCTGTTTTGACTATCACCAGGCTTGACCCCTTGGGGCCAGCATGATATTCTCACTGTTGACTGTTTACCTGTAAAACGCAGAGGTTACAGAATGTCAGAACATGTGAGATCCCACAGAAAAGGAGAGGTCAACAAGATGCTTGATCTTGGGGTTATAGAGCCATATACAAGTCCATGGTCTAGTCCAGTTGTTCTAGTACCAAAGGCAGGATCCAAGGAGTTGAGATTCTGTGTGGACTATAGAGCTCTAAATGCAGTCACTAAGACTGATGCCCATCCTTTTCCAAGGACAGATGAACTGGTGGATAGACTTGGTTCAGCCAAGTACCTCAGTACATTTGATCTAACCTCAGGCTATTGGCAAATAGAACTGGCAGACCATGCCAAGGATAAAACTGCATTCTCCACCCCAGCAGGCCTCTACAGTTAAAGGTTATGCCTTTTGGACTAAAGAATGCACCTGCTACATTTCGAAGGATGGTTAATCAAGTTCTGAATAGGATGGAGGACTTCTGCATGGCATACTTGGATGACATTGCAGTGTTCAGCCCTACATGGAAAGAACATATTGATCACCTGGGATATGTTTTGCAGGCTCTTGAGCACGCCCATCTGACCATAAAGGCAAGCAAATGTCAAATTTGTCAGAACAAAGTGGTCTACCTTGGACATGAGGTAGGAGGAGGTGAAATAAGGGCGTTTCCCAGCAAAGTACAAGCTGTGCAAAACTGGGCCACCCCTACTACTCAAACCCAAGTGAGAGCTTTCCTAGGCCTCACTGGGTACTACATGAATGTCATAGAGAACTATGTGTCCATAGCTTTTCCCTTGAAAGTGATCTCCTCTCCAAAATTCCCTAAAAAGGTTAGATGGAATGAGGAGTGCCATCAAGCCTTTGAAAACCTGAAGAAAGCGCTTTGTCAAACTCCAGTCCTAAGAGCTCCTGACTATCACCAACCCTTCATTGTGCAGACAGATGCCTCCAATATAGGTATAGGTGCAGTCCTTAGTCAACTGGATGAGAAAGGTAGGGAGCACCCCCTTTGCCTCATCAGTAGGAAACTGAAGGAACCAGAAACAATGTGGGCAACCATGGAGCGTGAATGTTTTGCCATTGTGTGGGCTTTGAAGAGGTTTACACCATACTTGTATGGATCTACCTTTGTGATGCAGACAGACCACCAACCCTTGAGATGGTTAATACAAATGAAAGGGGAGAACCCAAAACTTCTAAGATGGTCAATCTGCCTGCAAGGGTTTGATTTCACCATTGAGCACAGAGCGGGATGTCACCATCAAAATGCTGATGGTCTCTCTAGGATGTTCTTAACCGACTAGAGGTAGAAATTCATCCAGGAGTGGATTAAATCCTCCTGTCAGTTAATCTGTGGGGGGCAAGTGTTAGGGAGAATTCTCATAAATGGCTGATTTCCCTCACCTAATGTGTCCCTCAGCAGCTTTGCTGGATTTCTAGGGTTTATTTTTTTCACATGGTAAGAGTGTGAGCCTTTTTCCCACTCTTACATGTGTTTTGCTGTGTGTGTTTTCACTTTTTGTGTGATCTTGGGCACTGGAGCCTCACCTATTCCATGGCCTCATATTTTTCATGTGTGTTACACAGCACCTTTAGTGCAGTGACACAGGGTTGTTTTCGAGACTTCCCCCTGACTCAATTTTCTGGGGCTGACTACTGTTGCCATTAACTTTATTTTAGTCACTTTAAACCACAGACCCAATACAACCCATCTTACATGTAGTATTGGTATGGGTTAATTCTTATCCCTTTTTGTCTCTTGGAGCATTGTTTCGCTCCCTTTACACTGGGACTTGGCTGGTGGCAGTGGTAACTACCCTATTTTTTATACCACGGTTATCTTAAAATAACCATGGTATTGTTTTAGGCTATTATATTAGCCTCAAACATAAACCCGCTTGACCATATATATTTTATTACGTTCCGGCTGGGTTTATTCACCATTTCTTTTTGTAAATGTCTTTCTTGTGTTTTACTCTGCGCGCCAAACCAGGTCTAGTCCCTTTGTTCGCCGTCTTTTCCCGGGCCTCTGCACAGAAGCCCTCCTTAAGGTGCCTGAAAGTCTGAGTAGGCAGGATGTGAGGGAGGGGTCTTAGGACCCCTGCAATGGGTTCCCTTGGTAACCCAAGTCGCACTCCTGTTTGATTGGCTGGGTGACTGTCCTTGCCAGGACAGCCACCCTGCTGTGTGATTGACAGCCAGGCTCTATGAATGGGGGAAAATTGCATAAAAGGCAGGTCTCTGGGATTGGAAATGCAGAGTCACCACAGGAACGAAAGAACCAATGAGGAGCTGATGGAAGAGGACCCCTAAAACGACTGAACTGCCGATGAAGCCCTGCTGCAGGTCCGAATCTTCAGAATCCGATGACAGAGAAGATCCTCCAGGAAACGTCTTCCCTTGAGCTGGTGGAACCAACCAGTTCGCCCAAACTTCAAGCCAGGACTCCTCCTCTGGTCGAATTCGCTGTACAGAGCTACAGTGGAACGGATAGCCAGGAATTTCGGACCCTGCTTGGGTTTTAAGGAGCACACCTTTTATTCATTGCTTTGCTCTACTGCTGGTTTCTTCCCTGGTAGTGCAGGACCCTCCAGTCTTCCTACTTCTTGTCAGTCTGACAGTCGCTTCAGGAACCGTGAGCCTGCAGGAACTACCAGGAACGTCTGCCTCAGCTACAGCTTCCTCTCCGTTTTAAGGTACTGTGCAAATCCGGTTGTTCGTTTCGTTCAGCCGTGGTGAAAGTGTTTGAAATCTTTCTCCAAACCGAGGGCTTTCCTTCTCTTCACTTTGAACTAACTTTTCTGCCAACTAACCTCGTCCGGAATCCTTGGCACAAACTTTACAGCAAATTACCCTGAACTGTGTGATCTTAAGCAAAAGACTTTTGAACTATTGACTTTGGCCCTAAGCCTTTTCTACCTGATTATATCACTGTAGTTCCTATTGCTCAATTGCCCTGAGTACTTACCTGTTGGTGTGGTTCAATTTCTATTAACTTTGTTTTTCCCTCCCTTTTAAATTGCTAGAGAGCCATTTTGCTCCCACTTCATTTTGTGAGCTTAACTTGTCTGGAACTTGTTGGGAGTGGCGTGGTGTATTAAGAGTGTGATTTTTAAACTGCTGATAATACTGTAATGTTATACAACTGAAGAGTGAAATAAATGTATATTCTTTTGCTTGAAAACCTTGAGTCAGTGTTTGCCTGAATCATAGTAATTGCTGTCCTTTGTGTAACTATTTGATACTGCTCACTTACTCTTGAGATAAGTCTGGCTGCTCAGCCACCGCTACCACTTTAACTGTGTAGTACAGGCTTGTACCAAAGATGAATTTGTACTGTCATTTGTAGTCTTAATTGTGTGTGGTGTTCCCAAAGGGTACTGCATATAATTCTGCCTAACAAGCGCCTGCTACCTTCTTTGACATATTTGCAAGGAACTTGGGGTTGGTCACCCTAAATTACCTGGGGGCAACCAGATGTGAACTCCCTGCTCACTGTGCTCAGTGAGACACAGCTTCACCTCACTGATGAGGCCCAGCAAGGCTGAAACACGTGTATGGGGTTGCTGTTGGTACTCTTGTTCAGAGAGGAATTGCCATGGCATTTCGGTGCTGGACTGCCCATGTGGGCAGGACAAACACTGATATGCAAATCGGTATTTCCCATCTGTGAAAGGTACAGTGAGCCAAAAGCATGTGCTCTAAACTCTCATCTCAGAGCAGGTTATCATGCCATGTTCTTTCTGGAAAGGAGCGCCTGCTACCTTTTTTAAAATATTTGCAAGGAAATTGGGATTGGTCACCCTGAGTTACCTGGGGGCAACCAGATGTGAACTCCCTCCTCACTGTGCTCAGAGAGACACAGCTTCACCTCACTGATGAGGCCCAACAAGGCTGAAACACGCGTATGGGGTTGCTGTTGGTACTCTTGCTCAGAGAGGAATTGCCATAGCATTTCGGTGCTGGTCTGCCCATGTGGGCTGGACAAAGACTGATATGCAAATGGATATTTCCCATCTGTGAAAGGTACAGTAAGCAAAAAGCGTGTGCTGCAAACTCTCATCTCAAAGCAGGTTATCATGCCATGTTCTTTCTGGAGAGGAGCGCCTGCTAACTTTTTTGAAATCTTTCCATGCGATTTCGCTGGGGCACGCGCTGGCCTTTCCACGCAATTTGGCTGGTGCGAGTGGTGTACGCGATTTCGCTGGGGTACGCACAGGCCTTTCCATGCGATTTGGCTGGTGCGAGCGGGGTACGCGATTTCGCTGGGGTGCCACAGGGGTATGCGTGGGATTTTCCACGCAATTTGGCTGGTGCGAGCGGGTACGTGATTTCACTGGGGTATGCGCAGGCCTTTCCATGCGATTTGGCTGCTGCGAGCGGGGTAAGCTCCGATTTTTCACGCGATTATGAGGGGGGGCTATGTGCTGGGCCATAGATGGCACAGGGCCATTGCACCATATTGGGCATTTCACTGGCTTTTTCCTGCACACAGGCTGTGTTGGGGGCGTTACTGTCGCTGCTTGCTGTTCATTGCGCCATGGCTACTGATGCCTCGGGCAATCCTTGAATATACGTGCTGCACAATTGCTGGTTTGTTCCACAGCTGGTGAATGTGTGGCGCAACGCCCCTTCTCGGTGCGCAGCACTTACGCTACTTCTGCGCTGGATTCTATGAATCGGGCCCTTTGTGTTTTTGCGTTGCAGTTGGTGCTGTATATAATTCAACCATAAATAAAATAAACTAATAAGTCCATTCTACAGCATAAGCCAGTCCTCCTAGATCCCCACGTCCTGGACAAATCCAAAAATCATCTTTTAAGTACATTCTGTATAGTGTTTATACTCAAAGAAATGGCATTTAACAGATATCGCTTCTCTGGAGTCTTTTTCTATCTCATAAAATATAGGAACTAGAAAACATCTAACATGCACGTTCTTTTCTTTCTGCAGTGACAACCTGCTTTGAGCGTTCATGTTTAAGGTGAAGATTAATACATTACTGGAAACCTGTTCCTGTCTACTTGGGATACAATGCATGTACAGATCACCCTTCATGGTTGCTGGGCAAAAAGTACATCAACGGATATGCTACATCTGGGTGACATCTGGGTGATATTGGAGAACAGGTGTGAGACAAAGTAAAAAATGATATCAGAATATTGGTGGAAATACTGTATTCAAGCCAGGAGAAGGAAGCGCTCATCAATTTACAACTTATAGCTTACTATTGCAGGAATTAGCCAATTTGTTCGAACATTTTTGTTCGAATGAAACATTTGCTTTTTTCACATGTGTGAATTGACCTTCTGTGCACTTTGCCTGCACACTTTTCAGAATACCGAATGCAGGGGCTGAGGGGTGTCCCCCGCTCCCCATGTTCAGTATTTTTGGGCATCAGGGTGCGGAGGTGCCCCCCGCTTTCTTAACATTGGAGTCGGGGGACTGAGTAAAAAAAAACATACTTTTAAAATGTGTGCCCGAGCGGTCAGTTTATCGTGAACAAAACGAAAACGTACAAACAACCCAAATCCCTATTGAATACATGCCAACAAGTAATTCTGAAGATGTGTGGCTAGCAACTGTAGTTATCCTGATGCTTCAATTTGCAATCCAATATTACAAAAATGTAAAGACGAATTGTGGCTAATCATCTCCAGAAAAATAATTTCGACACACTAATGAATCAAACAGTGGCCACTAAGGCTTAGTATTGATATTGTTCCCTCAATACAATATGGGTGTTGAATGCTGGTTGCTAGTCGAGGACTGGTGTATTGTATATTCAACATGTTACTATGAAGATCTCAGGAGATAACCTGACATGGAATAAATAATAAAAACAGTTTATAAGGGGAAAAGGAAAATGAATGACATAAATAAGAGGAGATCATGTATGGGGATTATATGGGGATTATAGAACTGACAGCACCTGTGCTGGCGTGCTTGTAAGTGAAGTCTTTTAACCAATGGTCAACCAATAGTGTGGCAATGATGTGTGCCTGAGTATTTACAAAGCCACTGTAAACAGAGAATGAAAGCCCAGGGATGATGCCCCAGTTAGGATGACAAGGGAACACCTGATGGAAAGATTATAGACATTGCTCCACATGTCATTGTATGGCCATTCTGCAGCAAACAAATGGAAGTGGAATCCCTGGGCATTCATTCTCTGTCCACAGTGGCTTTATAAACACTCAGGCATACATTATTAAAAGTGTTGATATGTGTTGATGATGCATCAATTTTGGGCATGAAAAAAGCTACTTGCACACATTTCACTGGACTCCTGCCCGCAAGAATCCTATTCAAAACTGAAAGCATCACCTACAAAGCAGTCTCAACTGAACACCAACATACTTGGTGGATAAACTCCACACCTTTGGAGGCTCTAGCACATCACATAGAAAAATTATCAAACGGATGGAGTCAAAGCAGTCCTTCACCTGCCACACCCCGACCATCTGGAACTCACTTCCGGTATAGGCTCGAAATGCCCCTACCATCCTCCAGTTCCACAAAGCACTAAAAAGGTTGCTCTTTTAAAAATACCTGTCGGTAGAATAAAAATCCCTCTCTCCCTCCATCAACAGCACTGTGTTACTCTGTAAAATGTCAGGCCCAATTCGGGCACAATCCTGTAATAAAACGCTCCGCTGCTCTTGAGTTAGATTTGCGCTATAAGCAATAAAATAAATGCCAACATGTACTAGCACAGTATGGGCCCGATTCATGGAATCATTTGCGTAGGAAATAGGGACCTTGTGCGCCAAACTGCCTGCAAAATACTGTTAGTTGACTCATGGAATCGAATGCGGAGGACTTTTCACAGACTTGCGTGTAGTTCGTACAGGCTCGGCCCTTCTCTGCAAGCCGTCAAGCGCCATGCATAAGACACCACGTCGAGCGTGGGTGTGACTCGCGCAGAGGGCTGGGAATGGGGCGGAACATAGAAAATGGGGACAAACATGCAAAAAAGTAGGCGTTCCGAGGGGCGGCCTGCAGGCAGTCCCTAACTCGCCCACAGTTGCGCCAAACAACACGTAACATCTGAAACACTTGTGTACGAGCGCGATAGAAATAAAATATCAATATCAATTCATGGACCTCTTGGCATAGAAATGGCCACACAAATCGATTGATCTCTATAAACTACCATGAAGGCAGGCGTAAAGACACTTGGCATAGGAATCACAGCGCAGAGCTGGGTTTGCATGTCAGATTTAGGGGTGCGGTTATGCAACTAGGGTTCCAATCTAATTTAGGGGTGCACGCACACAGTGTAGCGGGCTGCAGGAATGGTTTACATCGGTTTGCCCGGTATCAGGTAATATTGTCCCCATATATATGGTCGCCGTAAATAATATCGCCGGGAAAAGGTTGTGGCGATATTATATGGGTGACCTTATATATGGGACAGGGGCAAAAAAAAAAAAGTTAAAAAAACTAAAAAAAAAATTAAAAATTGGAGGTTGCGGGGGTGTCCCCCGCATGTTCCATGCAATAATGTCGCCACAAAAAACGGCAATTTTTGGGCGATATTTTTGCATGGCGAGATTTTTGTGGCGACATTATTACATGGAACCGTTTGCACACAGATTTTCTAAGTTTAACCCGAGTTACGAATTTACATACACATTTTGTCAGGTGCCAGCAACAGTTACGGGGGACCCAGCGCAGGGTCCCCAAGTTGCAGGCCTGCTTGTGGGGGACCCCACCTACTATTTGAAGGGTGTGTGTATTTCTGCTTGGGGCAGCATGAAAAGGTAGCTGTTCTGGTTGTGTAGGCTTTGCATGGGGGCGTGTCAGGGGCATTCTGGGCGTGAATTGCATATATGGTTACTTTGCACATGTCCTGGAACTGGAGCCCCCTTAGACTTTAGATTCTTTCTTTTTATTGTCTCTCTGCCATCATAATAAAGGCAGAGTGACTACAAGTCGGAGTGCTCCCCCCACCCCATGACATGGAAGCCTCTAGGCTGGAGGCCTCCATGTCATGGGGTGGAGGGAGCTCCATGACTTCAAAAAGAAATAGTATCTTTTGCAGTCACTCTGCCATCATAAAGAAATTATTTCCATCATGGTTCGGTCCTTAACAGAAATAATTTCTTTATGAAGTCGGAGTGACTTTAAAAAGAAACCTTTTCTTTTTGAAGCAATTGGGCTCCCCTCAACCCCATGACGTGTGTGAGTGTATGGTGAACGGGTGAACACCTAAATGTATAGGTGGCTGCCTGTGTGAGTGTATGGTGAAAATGGTGCACAATTAAATGTATGGGTGGCTGGGTGTGCTTGTTGAGTGTATGGTGAAAGGGTGTGGCTGTATGGTGAAGCATTGCACACTTAAATGTAAAGGTGGCTGCATGTGTGAGTGTATATGGATGGCTGGATGTGCATGTCGAGAGTATGGTGAATAGGTGCACACTTAAATGTATGGGTGGCTGCCTGGGTGTGGGTCTATTGTGAAAGTGTCCACACTTAAATGTATAGGAGGCTGCCTGTGGGAGTGTATGATGAAAGGATGCACACCTAAATGTATAGGTGTCTGCCTGGGTGAGTGTAAGGTGAAAGGGGGCACACTTAAATGTATGGGTGGCTGCCCGGGTGTGTGTCAGTGTATGGTGAACAGGTGCAGACTTAAATGTATGGGTGGCTGCCCGGGTGTGTGTCAGTGTATGGTGAACAGGTGCAGACTTAAATGTATGGGTGGCTGCCTGGGTGTGCCTGTATGGTAAAGGGTGCACACTTAAATGTATGGGTGGCTTACTGGGTGTGCCTGTATGGAGAACGGGTACACACTTAAATGTATCGGTTCGGAGTGTTCGTGTGTGTATGTGTATGGTGAATGGTGTTTGTGCTTTGTTCAGGGGCGCAACAAAACCTAAATTTCAGGAGGGGGCTAATGCTTCAAATGTTGGGAGAGGTGCTAACTTCACGGGCAGTGGAAGAGGGGAAAACTTATTTGTGTGGGGGCATCTAACGAGACTATTCTAGTGCAGCTTCAATTTTACAAGCTATTAACTCTCTTCTTTAAGTCTGAAAGCACCCACTTATGGACTGCTGAGAGAATATGTAGTGTCCTGTCCCGTCTCTACCCTTCCATTCACTTCCCTGGCACTTCCCTGGCATACAAGTACTAAACCCACATCAAGATTTCAATTGCCTAAACATTTATGCATTTGAATGCAGGTACTAACAGTGAAATGCTTTACATTAGTAATTGCTGGTCCTTTGTTACAGCGAAAATCAGGTGCCGTATAACATTGGTGTCCTGTTCTGTCCGTCAAGGGCTCTGTAGGTCAGCCAGGTCCAGTCAACATAGCCCAAGATTTCAGGAGGGTGTGGGGGGAGGGCTGAAGCCCAGTTAGCTCAATAGTGTTGTGCTTGTGTTTAATCCCTTGGTTACCAATTGGTAATCTTCATTACTCATAGCCCTATTTATTATTCCTCGTCCCAGCACTTTGCCCCATACACAAGTACTTGGATGAGGCAGAGGGACATGGAGGTAATGCCTGTCTTAGTTACCTGTAATCTGCATTACTCCTAGTCCCAATCTTCCTCATCCCAGTACTTACCTATGAGGCATGGAGCCTCATACGTAAGCACTGGGACAAGGAAAAGGGACGTGGAGATAATTCTGGGCCAGGAAGCTGATTTTGGGATTTGGGGAGGTGGTGGGAGGAAGAGGGGATATGTGGGAGGGGTTGGGTGGGGTATGGATTGTGCGATAAATCCTAATGGTCATCCATGTCCAGGCTGAGCATGCAGTATATGTGGTATTAGTGGCTAAGAGAGGCATTTTGGTGCAGCCAGTCTAGTAATTTCCTAGTTTGGATTGACCTTTTTTTTAACTGGGCATCTCTGATCAATCTGTCCTGCTGAGTGTAAATTACCTGGGCATCTTGGGTGCAGCCAGTCTAGCCGTATATTTTTCTGGGCATCTGTGATAAAATAACCATTATACGTGTTATTGCTTTGACTGCCATTTTGGTGCAACGAGTCTAGGTGCATCTAAATGTGGCCTAGCATGCTTTACTGTAATATGTTATTACATGTCTAGAGTGGTCTACATTGTGCAGCCAGTTGGACATGGTTTCATTGTGACATGGCAAAACATTATATTAATTAAAGCAGTAATACCAATAAAACAGAAAATCAAGTTCAAATCAAAGTACATCATGCACAGAGCAATGCACAACCAAGGCGCAATGTTCCTGAGAGACAAATTAAGCCTACATCACCCAACAAGGATGCTCAGATCAAGCAACGGCATCCGCTTGGAACCGAAACCCTACAAAAAAAGAAAACTCAGAGGATCTTCTTTCTCTCACCTCGCACCAAAAAATTGGAACGATTTACCAAAGAACAAACCTAACACAAGAAATCACCTACTATTCAGAAAACTCCTCAAATCCTGGCTCTTCACTGCATAACTAGAAGAACGCCCAGAGGGGCATATACATAGCTGAAATGATGATGAGTGAAGAAACCAATCCCGGATCCCACTAAGCAATCGACTACAAACAGAATGTAAGGAAGACATTCCACGACATACCAGCCTTACCAACTGAGAGATAGTTATGATAGGATGAAACTAAAGATTAAATACACAGCTAGAACAGGATGGACAGGGACGATTTATCAATAGCACACTGGCCTCCAAATTAAACACAAGCACCAACAGACCACAGACGAAAATAGATAGCAAGGGTGAAGGGGACTGCTAATTTACAGCAGCAATACCAGAGGGGGGACTAGACACACCCTGCCCCATTACACTAAGGTCAAATACAACACAGCCAGGAACGCGCCACGCTATCACTCACAACAATTAGATGGACAAGAAAGGAAAATGGCAAATAAGCTTACCTACAGGAGAGCTAGATAAATAGAACAATATCTGCAAGGACTAGGATATATAACCCACTAACCCAAGCTCAATCTCTGCAGACCTAATTCACCTGAAAATCCACACAACCATTTCTCGCCCAGCAAACCGCACACCAAAGCCCAGCGCATTGTGAAAACCGAACTGAAGCTGCCAACAGCACACCACTTCACTCCCTTTCCTACTCTCGATTCACCCAACTAACCCAACCCGCCCACCTTCTTGTTTTACAGATCCGCCTGAGTGCCTGGGTACTAATTTCGTTGGTGATGGTACGCGGTATAAATACCTTGAACATTTAACATTTGGAGAACCCTTCTTCAAGTGAATTTTCGCAGCCAGATTATTTATGTCCTGTCATCTGAGGAAGAAAGCTGTAAAACCACCTTACTGTGGCTGGAACGGGAATAACGAACTGGCTGCCCAAATTAACGACCCAAGCAAAACTACGGCCATTTACAATGGCTCTGGGCCGTTAACCCCCGTTGCAGCACTTGGAACATGGGTTTAAGGCTATTAGCACCACGGGCTACCAAAGCAATAACCCGGGGTGCTAAAAAAAAGTATTTTTAGTCACTGAAGGGGATACCTTACACGTCCCATTCAATGACTGAACATACTGTCTTACGATGGGGGCCATGGAAAGGAAAGGCGGGGCTCCATATGGAGACCCTCTACCCTTTCCATGGCAGCCTGAGGGACCCAAAGGGAAAGAGCACTGAAACAAGGTAATTAGCGGAGTCGGATGAACAAATAAAAACAAAAAAGGGACGGAGGGTGGGGGGAAAATGCCAGCGGAGGGAACTGGCTGTCAAGCGGCATGGAATGCAGGCTTTCATCGCTAATTCAAGCCTGCATTCCTAGCCTCCTGATTGGCTGGCTCGCACTGCCAGGGTGCTAATATGAATTATTACTCAAACACGTGACTTCATTCTTAAAAAAGCAGCCATAATTATGAAGCGCTTTCAAAATCCAAACAAATAAATATAATTTCCACGAGTATGTATCAAAAACAATCCCTACCTAGGAGTGATAGATTTCATAGTTTATCTTTCCTTTCCCCGTATGTAATGTATTTCAGTGTGATGCAACTCTGATAGTAATTATGTGAAATTACGAAATCAACCTGGACTACAGTCATTAATGTAATTGACCAATCCATTTAATTAATCAGTTGTGTCTTGCACGGCAGTTTTCAAGACATTTTGCAATCATTGTGAACAAGAACAACACTATTCCTCTCATGGTGCTAATACACTTTGAATCTACACCTGGGTGTTTATTATGACTAAAGATCATTGGAAAGGGCATTAGAGTTAACTATCCCCAGAGTAGCAATGGAATGTCAGATTTATTCCCTCAGTGAATTCTATTTGAAACGCTTCTGCAGTCCTTGAACAAGCTAAGAAGAAAGCTATTGAGGCAGTCAGCAGATAATAGATGTTGATTCCATGCCTTGCACTTGCTAAATTGGAATTGCAGCATAAACAAGCCAATAACATGTCCTCTTGTGACTTTGAGCACAAATGCCTGCATCATGAGTGTGAAAGGCGTGGAGACATTGCCAAGAAATGTATGTGGATGTGTTCACCTGAGAGTTCCATCCTTCCCTAAATTATAGCATTCTTATTTGGTTTCACTAGGTGCCACTTTGTGACAACTGGGAGGTAAAACATGAAAGGGTAAATCCAATTTGGAGGAAGAGCGGTGTGAGCTTATAACAAACTATGAAGAGGTAGAGCAGAGTGCAAAATGGGAGATGAGAAATTCAGGTCAAGGTGTCTTTAGAAATAAGCATTGACTAGGGGGTTTCCAAGGTTATTGGCTGGGCGAAAGGGTCGATGCTAAAGAGCAAAGATTGGGGAAGGTGGGTGGTGGTGGTAATTTGGTGGGAAATATGGTGTAACAGGAACTTACTTAGCATTAAAAGTTAGGAGAAAAAGTAAGAGTTTTAATACGTAAAGAACATCCACTCATTATCTACCTTTAGAGGTTTTACTTTCGCTATGTTAGTAGTGTTTTATTTCTTGATCATGTTGTGTCTTTTCTTGATATTAGAACAAAAAGGAACAATCCGTATTCAAGGAGTCTTCCTCTTAACAGTTACCACTCCTGATCCTTCCTCGCTCTATTGGCAATTTAATTTAATTTAATATTTAATGTGGTTTAGTTTACAAAATAAACTTTACACATATTATTGGCATCTATTGGTAATTGTAACAATAATGAATACAGCATACTCTTTATGACTAGTAGAGGGCTTAACCCTTCACCTCCCAGCATTGATAGCAAGCAGATTTGTCAGAATCCCTGATATTCAAATCCTGTTCACCCCTGCTCCGTACACTTCACTGTGAGTTACTGGAACATGCAGGGTATTTCTATGGATGTTAGGTGGATGCCTGTGCTTTCAGTGTCTCCATGTATCTGTGTCAAAGGTTACATTGAAAATGTGTCTTTCCATCTCCAACTGTTGTTCACACTCTTTGGGGAATAATTTCCTAAACCTCCTAATTCTTAAAGTGAAGTGTAAAAGCAAGGCATAGGCTCGTTTGCTCCATTTTAAAGATCCTCGGGATGTTCACTTAATTTGAAGGTGAAGCGGGTCCTGGAGCAGCAAGTGCTTTTCTGTGTTTTTCTCACTCCTCACTGAAATAGCACAATGGTTTTCACTTGCATGTATTGTCATGCTGGTAGGAAACCAGAGGATTCCTGTGGCATCCGCCTGACCTTTGCACCGGGTAAAAGCATGTGTATTTCATAAGAATCCATTGTAAATGCTGCATGGACAGTCTTTTTTTCGGGGAATTAACACTTTTTCCAAAACGGCTTGGGGAAGGGAAGAGTAGTCGATTTCGCCTGTGGCCTTCGTTTTACATTTTCACTCTGTTTTGGAAATGGCAATAATTGCAGTGAAGGAGACCTGTTTTGGATGAGGTTGTTTTCTGTGCAATTTGGGAGGGTTATAAAATAAGTTAGCTCAGTAGGTTAATGTACCTGTTGGAGTGCACTCTTTGCCATATTGACCTCATTAATATTTGCTTGAGGTTGGAGGTGGGAGTCACTAAGCCTTTCATTCATCAGAGGCCATTAAGATGAGTATGACGGAACCAGGCACTAGTAACACTAAGGAGCACATTTTATAATAAATGCTAATTGCGTGCATTGTGATTGACAATGGTAGAGCACTTCAGAAATAGGCGAAATCGCCCACGCTCTTTACTTTAACTCTCCGCTTTGTAAAACAAGTAAATGCTGCTTGCAAATAATACTTTGCAGATGATATTTGCAATGGATTCCTACAGAATCCGCCTAGTTTCGCGGGTGCAAAATGCAGGCGAATTCCAAAGGAATATATTCATTGTACACCTGCGCAAAAGTGTGTGCAGGCTTACAATGAAGAGGTTTTGCACTCTACCTGCAAAACCTTTTTTCAAAATGACCCAGGTTGGTAAACTAAGGAGTAAAATGCGTCATGCCATGTTTTACATCTCCAAGCCATATAAAATGAGCATGTATTTACAGTGCTTCGACGCTGCAGTGGTGGTTAGCGCTATGTAAAAAAAAAAGCTGTAACAGGGTTTTCCTTCGCTTGTTGCTAGGTCATTTCAGTTTAAATGGGACCTTGTCCTTGTCTTGGACATTAAGGGGTTTCTAATTTTAGGGTCCAGAACTAGCGGGTTGTCTTTGTTTTAATCTTTTTCCATATGTGTGCATCCACGCATGTTCTTGACATGCGGATTCCTCCAGAGAGGAGGAAGTAATTGTTTAAAAATGACATCAGATCTTGTGAACCTCTCCTTCGTGTGAAGCAATATTTCTATTCATTTTCTTTTCTGTCGTTCATCACCCATCTCTGAAAGATTGTTCATTTTGGGAGCGTCCAGAATCCTTTCTCCTTTCGGAAAGTCACGACTTTCTCAGTAGGTCACGCTGACAGAGATGCTGCGGGCGAATTAACGCGAGATGACAGTCTGCCCAGTGGTCGTGCCGCAGGGCCAAGGGCCAGCAGGGGGACGAGACTATATGGGTAATTTGCATGCACCATCAGCTCAGACCCTCCAGGAGCGCAGTGTCAGTTTCAATTGGCTGCCCTCTGAGTGTAGGGATGAGCGAGCATCGTGTCATCTGACAGGCACCACCACCCTGTAACACTGAAGCATTTGAGAAGGGCCTGCTGAGTGAGTTATTTGTACTGAGGCCGTGTGAAGTAACCCTGCACTCTCAAGGACTGAGCAGTGCATAGACTGGTCAATATCGATAGGCAGATCGCAACAAGTATGATGTTTCCAACACCGAGGAGTCGAGTGACAGGGACTAGAGCTACGCGTGAATTGTCAATCGTGTCTCTTGAAACTGAACAGGTGAAAATAACCCGCTCGTTGATCTCTATCCAGCTGTGATATTATGGTATATTTGCTCCGACTGTGTTCTTTTCTAACCGGCAATTGGCGGGGTGGTGGAACTAGACAACGTTTGCAGTGGGAAATTCCCACAACCCACACCCTTCATGAAGTTGGCATGGGTGTGGTCAGCTCAAGCTCATCTACTCAAGGTGTAAAGAAGCAGATGACATGCTGGAAGAATAGTAGAAAGACTCTGTGCGTGGCACCTGGTATCATCCTAATACCGCACTGACGATATGAGAGACGCAATGCACTCAGGCAACCACATCGAATGTACGCTCGCACTGAGGTGGTGGAATGGATGTCGGCATACAACATTGTACATAGAAGAGCTGCAAGTGCAAACTAACATGAGTGAAGTGGCGTCATAAAGGGAAAACACAAGGGTGCACAGAAGCAATATGAAGATACTTAAAGAGTACATATGTAATCAAAGTAGTAAAAGTAATCGAGTATAAAGAGATGAAGAAATCATCTATGCTGAGAAGACGAGTGAGATGAAACACAACGAATGTACATATGCCGAAAATAAAGTAGTACTTTGCCATATTATTTGATCCTGTCCGGTTATTTGGGTCTGAGATCATTTAGTATGGTAATTCCATTCTGCGCATAAGAATCGGTCAAATGTGCTACTACACAAAGGAATGTATCAAGTGTACCTGTGTGTGCACCTGCACAGGAACACAGTCCTGAGTATTTGCATAAACGCAAAGAGCATTCTGGGAACATTAGCATGACCACATCATTTTATATTCAAATAATGCCTGTGATAGTGGTTCAAGCATTCCACTTTTCTGAGTAAGTAATGCACACTGAGCTTTGCTCATTTCATTTGGCAAGCTACTAACCCTACCAGTGAAATGTATATAAACTACAAAATATATTTACCTAGTATATGTGGGGTGAAAAGAGGAGACACTGGGGACCATAAAAGCTCTGAAAAATGTTTGGTTTGGAGACATGCTCAGTCACTTTTGAAAAAGAAAACAAAAAACAAGGTGACAAGCGTTTGTGTGACACATTTCTTGATTTGCATAGGATTAGACTGGTGTGTAAAATATGAAAAACAAAAATACAGGCATCAGTCAAGCAAAGGTTTTGTCATGTGTGTAGGTATGGGAGAGGTATTTGTCAGGATCTACTTTTATGGTTCAAACAGGCCATTAGATGCCAAGAGCAGTAAAATGGTGTGAAAACTGCAGAGTGTGATGTCATGCCTGGCAAATATAAAAGACCTAATCAGGAGCGCATTTACAACTGCAACTAAGACGTTCACCTCCAGAGGACGGCTTAGAAATAACACTGGCAGGATCTATACAGCACAGTGTTTAGCGTTACTGAGTAAAATAGGAGCTCAACGAGATCCCAGGAAGATGTGCTTTGGCATTGGGGAGGTCAGGTTGTGGATGGAAATGGCTATAAGGATTAGCATGACCATGGGTGGTGAAAGGGTGGTTAAATGCCCAAACAGCCCCCACAAGATGTGTGTCTTGCCTGACATTCCATCTCCATTTTATCTATAATCGATTGGAATAACTTTGGTTTATAGGTAGTGTTTTAGCGCCATACAATAGCCACAACCAAAACGTGAAAATGGGAGGCAAAAGCAGGAACTGTGTTTGTTATTTTTGTATTTTTTTGTTAATTATTAATGTTTGTGCATACTGTAACAAATGCACGGGTTCAGTTGCACTATCAACAATATGCGTCCAACACATGAAATTAGCGTTAATAGAAGAAACAGGTCATTAGTTTAATCTGAGTCTGACCCTTAACAAGAAGTAAGGGCATTTTGAGAGGCGGTGGTGGTGGTGTCTTCATAAAAAGCTATTAAAGAAGGACATTCATTTATTGCACTAAGACTGTAAACTGTTTCTTATTAAAATTGTTCATTTCTAATTTTTACCTTCAGTATATATTGCTGTGATAGTGAGACTGTTGCACTTGTCTTACTGAGCAAAGCACATAAACAAAACCTAGAAGAAACGTATACATAATTTTCTGATAGAAGGTCATCATTCCAAGAAATACTGTCAGTTATCCTCTTATTGTACTCTTTGGAAATATGGCTAGGAGAAAGGAAAATGGGACAAATAGCACCAATGTAGGTTCGTGGCTGCATTGTATAAAATCAAGGAGCATATTGGAAAAATAAGAATGACCTCAAATCTTTGTTTGTCAAATAAGTTGGTGATTAACATGACGTATGCTTAATTTACTATTGCGCTTGGTGCGCATTTCATTTTCACAACACTAGCGTGGCAGATTTATGATTTGAATGTGAGTCTTAAAAGGGTGTGGCACCTGCAACCCTGGATTTTAAAAATGGGCTTGGGGCTAAGCCTAGTCCCCAATGAATAGGTTTCTTCAGCTAATTAAGTATTTAGAATATATATGAATGTAGGGTCACATTTTGGCTACTCAGCTTTTTTGAAGCATGACTAATATTTACTTCTGACGAAAGTGAAGCACAAAGATGAAAATGAAGGACTCAATATAGCCTTGCAACCAAATAGAGTGGTCTTGAAACTGAGAGGTTGCACGTGTATGTGAATCGTGTATGTGAATATTTGTGATATATCATTTGTAGCCTATGATATGCTATGTCAGATTACAATATGATACAGCGCAAATGTTGTAGTCAGCTGGTGAAAGACAACTTCTGGCTGCCCACCGGCACCTCAAGCACAGAGCCACACAGTCTTACATGGGGGTGCTATACAATGTGGCTGGACACACACCATGCACTAGCAACTGACATAGGTTACCCCTCTCCACACTGCGATTACTATTCACATCCCAACCACAACATGATGGGAAGGTATGGGTACAGGGAAGCGGGTCGCCTGCTCCTTATGCTATTCTGCATCAATGTTATGTTAAGGCTGATTTAAAAAGGTATAAATCTGGCAAAGGTTTGCCATTCTGCAATGTTTTACTTAATGACATATATTTTTATCAGTGTTTGCTGCGATCCTCCCGAAAGCCCAGAACGTACCAACTGGCTGCGCGGTTGGCACGGGCACACACACATTTACAAAGTGCTACGAACAGTATCAATGGCAGGTGAATGCTCAAAACATGACATATAACATGGTATAAAATACAAAGGAATTTCCGTATAGCTCGAGTCTAGAGAAATGATATCAGGTCATCCTATCTACCCCATTAAAAGTCGCGTTCTCACCCAGAATGTTCTCGTGAACGGCTTGTGTAGGTTCCAGCCAAATATGCCTGCAGTACTTGACTTGAGAAGCTAGATGGCAGCAGAGAACAGTTTTCTGCTGCGAACATTAGTTTCCCCTGTGGCGCTGCGCATTCTGATGCCAAAAGCACATTATCTCGCTACAGAAAGAAGCCAGGTCAGCAAAGACTCCTTCTGCTCCTGCTCCCAGACGGGCTTTGGCTTCGAGCGGCAGCATCGCAGCTGCAAGGGAGCGATCTTTAAATTTTCGTGTGAGGATCCGGTGATGTAGCATGCGGACTGAGCCTGTTTGCAGATTAGTGGGTTGAGAGGAACTGTATGTAAAGTTGTGCGGCACAGCCAAACCCTGGAAACGCAAAAAAAAAGGCGGTATTACTAATAGCGACAAACTCAATTATCGTTACCGTATGTGGCAACAGTCATTTAGGAGACAATTTGGGATCAGTCTAGGGCTATCCGTGCTCTCCATTCGGAAGTCGCATAGGACTTCAGCGGGGAACAGCAAAAATACTATGGGCCTCATTACGAGTACGGTAGTGCGGGAAACAACTGTGGTAATACAGTGGTAACAGAGATTACTGCTGCATTACTGCTCCAGCGTACTACAACGATGGCAAAATGCTGGCGGTAAATCAATTTTACTGCCAAAAACTAAAATTGGGTGAATTACTGCCGGGGGAACCAACAGTGTCAAGTCTGATGAAATCCAACAAATGGGGAATTACACCACCTACCACCACTTGGAATCCTGCGGTAAATCTGCGTGAGCCAGTGGCAGTAACAATAATTCCATTTGCAGTATTTTGGCTGTTTTACACCCAAAATACTGGCAAACTTGTAATGAGGCCTTTGCGTTAATTCTGCAAAACGCATGACCAGTAAATGCAACAATAAGAAGGCGCTACCCACTAACTCGTGATAGGGCTCCGAGTGTTCTGTTCTTCACAGTTGATATGAAATTAGTACTGTTGGTTGGGTGTTAAAGGAAAGGGGTGTACATATTTAACAGCCTGATTCATGGAACTATTTGCGTGAAAAACGCAGATTTGCGCGCCTTTCTGCCCGAAAATCCCTGTTTGAAGTATAGGGATTTTCAGGCAGAAAGGCGCGCAAATCTGCGTTTTTCACGCAAACAATTCCATGAATCAGGCTATTAGTATTTGAGCAAAAAGGGGGTCAAGTATTCAGCCCAAAAGTCAAAAGACTTGGTTTAAAAAAGGAATGTATGTACCAAACCCTATAATATACTTTGTAAAGGAAATGGGAGCACTCTTTTTAATATGTGCTCCCATGTGTCTTTTATTTTCATTTTAATCAGCACATCATCTGTATGATAATAAATTATCAGGACAAATATGCATGGATATTTCTGGCCATCCCAGAAAGAACCATCCTAGATTCCACTTCTTATTGCATGACGCCAACTGGACTTCAGAAAATAATTAAGATTTCGTAAGAGGCAGGCTGCTCTGGTAGTGTCAATCGCATGTCGCTGAGTCTTAAATCTGACTGACTGAGCCCTAGTCGTATAGACTTTGTAATGCTAACTACCCATTGGGAACTCTATCATTTCCCTCATAGGCTGGCCCGCACTCTGCCTACCTCTCATCTTCCCCATCACACCAGAAGATGAAGGCACCATATGGACTGCATTACGAGTTTGGTGGTGCAGTATTAAAGGGGGCAGTAATTCCAGCATTGCCATCACGCAAACACTCACTAGTGCCATGCTTGTCAGGCCTAGATATTGCCATCACAGATGGTTTTGCTCTAAATCGAGCCGCAAGTTCCTTAGAAATTCTCTCATACCTACTGATAACTAACCACAGTTAAGAAACATGCATCCCTACTGCCACAGTCACACCCCATCCCCGTATTCCCCCTTATGCCTCAAGCACTTGCCCTGGCACACCTTCCGCCCTGGAGGTTAGCACTGACACCTAACGTGGCTCCTGGCCGTGTAGCGCTCACTCACCTTACCACGCACATCATCTCTGGCCAACCACGAGCTCGGACACCCCAGCACTTACCCCCTCTACCCTCTTCCTTGCTGCACTTACACGTTCTGAATATTAACAATGCATAGTAGGTTTGTCCTTTTGTCATTTTTCCCTTCACTGCTTATAAATATTGTGTTTAAAAATGTGTTTTCACTACGTTGTTCCCTCCCTTGCCCTGTGGGCGCTTTGAAACAGTATTTTACTTGCTGTTAAAGCACCTAACAAGTGAACAATAAAATAAATAAATAATAAGTACATTGTTTTTCCCACTGGGTTGTTTAATTCCACTGTCTAATCCATCTTTCCTATCAACCCTTCCCCCATCTCCATTCTTCCTTTGCACAAATGAAGGTCTGGTGATACTCTGGTGGGATCACAAAGCACCATCTTTTCAGGCAAGGGCAGGCACCGTAAGAGCACTGCAGTGTCGATGGGCACAGTATAAATATTGATTAACATAACATATGTGCACATTGGCACGTCCACCTGTAATTAGCGCTCATACCCCTCTCCTCTCGCACCAAAGGACCAGTGTTTGCTGGCTCTGTGTCCCATACAGACAGAGGGTTCCCAACCATCACTATATACCTTCTGAGGCCAGTAGCAGAATTAGGGACATTTCACAACCTACCTTCCCCTGAGTAGCCAGTTGGGTGTGTAGAAGTCAGCCACACGTGCCACTTCCTGACACTGTGCTGCTTTTCAGCTGGACCTCAGAAGGACCTTATCTACACCTGGTTTAAATCAAGAAGAACTAAACAGGTTGTTGTAGGAATTAAAAAAAAAGCTAATGTACTTTGAACGATTCTATGTTCTTAGATAGCGGGGGAGAGAGGGGGGGGAGGGTGTCCGCAGTTATTTGCCGAACATTTCTGGCTGAAAAACTCATCCAATGTATTTTTTTATATATTTGGGGGCTCCCCCGCAAAAAAACCCATCACTATTATCTAGTCCCTATTCTCCACACACCCCTATCCTTTATATCCTCTTACCCACCCCTATGCCCCAATATATTTGAATGAGTTTTTTCAGCCAAATGTTCTCAGCAAAAAACTCAGGGGAAAAAAAGCCTGGCAATGTAACAACGTCGTACCACTTTTAACTAAACATTCAGCTTTCCTTTGAAAAGAAGCACATACAGAATATGACATCATATGTCAATGCACTTTCTAAATGTACCTAGGAAAGCCATTGATACCAAGAACAAAAGCTTCTGCTGTAACAATGGAATGTTGTCAGGCCATTGTAAACAAGTGCCAGCAGAGTTATAATAACATGTCCTTATTGCTTAGGAGGAAATTACTATAACACGTATTAATGGCCAGCCCGCTGAGGCAAGGTAATGCCCCATTTGTTTCCCCCCTCCACTCCCTGCTTTGGTGATGCAATGCACAACGCCATGACATTTAATTCAGACATTTCTGTTTACAATACTTTATTATGGATTTTTTTTAGATAAAACATTCTAACAAACAAAAAAAATGCATGCCGAGTCTTAGTGCCACCGTAATATTTAAATTAAAGTGAAAATAGTGCCCCACAGACAGCATAATGTTTTAAATTACTGCCCGTCTATTGTGCAAGTCTACGTAAAAAGGACGAGCATACTCGTCCTTGGCACTTAAGGGGTTAAATACCCTCTGGCCTCCCAGGTGCTATTTTCAAAATCGCTAATTTTATATTCTTCTACTCTTCGTGTATTGTTTTGTGTTTTTCTTTCTTTGCTCCGGACTGTTTCCGGTGTATGAGAAATGTTCTATTAATAAAAAGATCTAAATAAAAAAAAGACATACAACTGTTATTAGGTCATCGTTTGAGCAGATCTAAATGCTAGAAAGCAAACAGCATGGCGCGATACTAATCCAGCGCTGCCATGATCATTACGCCTGTGAACTAGCCCTCCCCCCAAACCATTCTCGAATGCAGGGCGCTCTCAAAGCAACATACTATCAGGGGGATAAAGGCCAGGAACAGGAGGAAGCCTAGACCGCCCCTATCCCGAGCCACAGGTAATGGGGAATGTCTTGTATTTTTACCGGATGGTGGTACAGATATGAGACATTCTGGCTGGAGGTTGGTGCAGCCCTCCGAGCTCGCTGATATCGGTGGAGGAGTATCTCGGCTTAGAAGATGCAATGCGGCATTAGAGCGGCTGATGCCAGCCATTGCACTAGACAATGTGAGCACATATTGTGGCCAGTCTAGGGAGGGAAGCATGGAGTCATGCTGCTGCCTGCTAGCGTGCAGTGTAGATAGAGGATGAAGCTGCGAGTAGCTGTTAACTCACTGCTGCGGTGATCCTGCTTTTCCTGCAGTGCTGCAGATAAATCCTTCGTCTAGTTTATGAAAGTTTATGTTTGGAGAAAGCTTGGCTTCTTTCGGAGACTTTGCCTAAATTTAAAGAAACCTTTTTTTAGTTAGGTCCAACTCAGCGGCTTTATTGAGTGATGCGCCTAGAATCAACAAGACCCAACTCTACTGCGGACAATATTAGGTTCATTGAATCATCCTGAGACAAAAGAGGTACAATTTCAGTCTTCATACTGATGAGTCCAAAAGTGAATGTGTTTTTGGGAATTCAATGCCCAAGTGAGAAATGGCATAATTGTCTTTTTACAAGATGCACTCCAGTCACCGATCTGGGCTCCAAATCCCAGTGAAGCACTATCCGGGTACCACTTTGTAATTTCCCAAGGTTTCTACCACCTTATCTGTGTTTTTGGCCCAATGACCGGGTCATCATGCTGAACCGCTTTGGCAATCACCTAAAAGGGGATAAGGTCTGTTCCAGCTGAACCCTCACTAGGTTCTTAACATGTGTACCAGTTGGGATGTCACACTGGTCTCGGGAGGATAGGGGAGGAGCAACACGCTCGTCTTGGAAGCAAGACGACGCAAAGCAACACAGGTTCGAACCCGGGTCCATGCTTAGAAACCTCTGGATACTAAGCACCTTATAAATAACCAATTACAATTATAATTACAAAGTAAATGTGAGGGTGTGACCAATGGTAACAGTGCAGCAAGATCATTGAGGTAGCGGGGTAGTAGGAGTGACATGACAGAACGATTAACCCTCCTCTTCCAACGAGGTCAAAGGAAGTGGCATTAGATAATCCAGGACAGAATCTCATATTTTTTATTCAAAATTTATTTCAAAATCCCTGCACCCCAAAAGCATTCATATGATGTGTAGAACAGGTATCAAAGGCAACCAAAATATAACTGCAGCGTCATGGATATTGAAGAACTTTGCAAACATCAGAAAATATTCACAATCGTAATCTTAACATATCAAATACATGAAACGTGTCGTTTTGATCAGCACCGATAAAGAACTATTGGAGCAAGGATGTCAGAACCAGTGGTTGGGTGACTACATTCCATCGCTGTACTCAACCCACCGTAGTCTTTCGAGTGCTGTTAAGTAATTGATAGGAATATTTTCACTTTGGGAGTTACAAATTATCCAACTCTCAGCACTGTCTGAAGCATGATAATTTTGAGTGCAGAGCTGCACCCTTTTACTGTTGTCCTCAGACCCAAGAACACTTAACTCTTGGAAGATTCCACATCCTGACCCAGTAATCTTTTGTGTATCAGTTAAATATAACCATCTAACACTTAAGCAACATGACCCTAGCGGTGTGGGCATTACCGACTCAGGTAATGCCCCGGGGCCCATAGTTATAGACCCAAGCGAAGCGAGGGCCTCAGCGAAGGCTCTGCGGCATTACCTGAGTCGGTAATGCCCCCGCCGTGAGGGTCATATTGCTTTTAGTACCCAGGCCTGCAAGATCTGTGTGACCGGAGCACTAAAAGCATTTTTTTCAGTCCCAAAACGTTTCGGGACAGAAAAAAAAAACGACCAAGAAAATTGCCACCGGGAAAGGGGAAACAGGAGTCCATTTTCGCTTTCCATGGTGGCGGCCATCGGGAGTGGACGGACTGGGAACACTTCTGTTCCCAGCGCGTCCGCTCCTGAAAAAATAACAAGAAGGTAAGTGGGGTTGGGGTTTGGAGGGAAGAGGAAGGGAGGGGAAAAAAATAAAAATAAATATAAAACGTACCCGGGTCCCCGCGTGGGATGATGGAAGTCTCTGCCGTGTGGAGGCTCGGAGCGCTCCACATGGCTGGAGGCTGCCATCATCCCACGCCGGGGACAAAGCAGGCTAATGGTAAGTGGGGTGCGGAGGGGGAGGAGAAACAAAAACAAAAAATACGTACCGAGTCCATGGCAGGGAGCCAAGGCAGCTTCTCAGCCGTGGAGGCTCGGAGTGGGAATGGCCCCGCTTTGAGCCTCCTCATTGGCTGAGGGGTTGCCACGCCCCCGCTGGCAACAATGGCTGTGGAATCCCGGCAGAGGGTAATGCCTCGGTGAGGGCAAATAAGAATGGTTCTCTCATTCTGAGTGTGCCCTCGCCAGGTACTAATATGCAATGTACAAAATATGGAGCACATAGATTCATTACTTTACCTTAAACCAAGTAAAACAGATAAAATCACAAATCACAAGCTAGTAGATTTCCAAACTTCCTTCCATACATAAATCATTACAAAATAAATATTTTCTCCAGAATACATTCTAGGCCAAGATTGGTCAGACTGAATGGTGTTTATGTCATGAAAAAATGGAATATCACCTTAAACATGAATAAAATTGGGGCAGCCAGACAACAAGTGGCCAGCCGTTTCTATCGTCGTATCAAAGATGCGATTGTGCAGAGCAACCGCAGTCCAGACCTTGATTCTAAAAGTTGTAGGTTCAAGTCGAAGTGGCGTTATAAAACAGCACACATTAGAGTTAGAAAGTTTTTCAATATAACTGACCGGGGCATAATTAGGGAAACTCTGTCTTACATAGATTGTAGATTAAAAACTGAGGGGACAGCACAATTAATACCCTGCTCCAGCATGGAGTGACTATTCTCTTCAAGATTTGGAGGTGCCGTGTCCTCAAAAGACCCTGGCCCAAATTTTAGCTTTGAGCCCAGCAAGCATGTTCTTACATTGGATCTCGCTTATTGGTTATTGGCACATTGCAAATCACAATGCTTCCCTCATCATTTCTGAGCTTAGACATTATTATATCACTGGGAAAGGCTTTGAAAGAATGATGGTCCCACATAAAAATAATAAGTTAAGCATGTTTGTCAAAGTCAGAGTGCAGTTTGATAGCCCTTGGAGATAGTGCTTTCTATATGGTACAGTAATGACAGAGGTACGGGACAGCAGGGCACCCACACTGAACTCAAGAAGGTCAGGCAGCTGGAGGATCTTGTGGAGGAGCACGCCGAGTGGAGAACTATATGATATGATATGATATGATATGATATGAAAAGTCATTCCTAACGCGCAAGTGTCAATGATATAGCAGTAATTTATGGGTGCTAAATCAGTGAACAAATATATAATTGGTGACATACAGATGAGGAGACACTAAGAAGGTGTTCGAAACGTCTAGAATCCACTTGATGCAATGTAACCACCATCAAATATCGACAGGTTAGTGTAAGAGTAGAGTCTGAGAGTTACAGTACAGTCAAGATGGCTTGTGGGAGAATGATGATGTGTGAGCCAGAGAGGGGTTTGTTGAGTGAATTCCTCAGGCACAAGAGTACAACATAAATTTGAAAAGGCAGAGGAACAACTGTGCATGCGCAGTAGCTCCACAAATGGGCGGTAGTTGGTGGAACGGTGCTACAGCATATCCCGATTAAAGTGGGAGAGGATAAAATGGCTCCAAAATGGCTGTTATGAAAGGAAGCATCGTTCCACCCAGATGATGGCATCCCATCATGGGCGCACATCGTGCAGCGAGGGAGAGCATGAAGCTGAGGACAAGCTTGAGTGAACTTATAGATGGCCTTAAGGTGGACAATATTTAGAACCAAAACAGGTTTGCTCACACACAGTGCTGAGAAGTAGTGAACTATGATTCCTCACAAGCATCTTTATGTTGGTAAGTATTTGTCTTTTCATATGCAAAACAAATAAACAGATCTGAAAACAAACACATCTTCATTAAACCTTGAGCCTGCAATATGTCTGGGAACATGTATCCATTGCAGGGGGCTTATTGAAGACAAAGGTATGCTTATGTTCAATATGCAAGTCAGATGTGTGATATGGCAGGGCTGCAAAAGGGGTTAGTACCCTTAACTACTTATACATGAAATGAATTAGGCAGGATATTCCATCACGGCCTTGGGGCCGAGAAGGCTGTGGATTGTTAATGCGTTGTTGCTCTGGATATGCGCATATGGATATCCGCAGAACCAATCACTCTAATCTGACTATGAGCATCTGTGTGCCCGCTGCTGTACGCTTTGCATTGGTTTTGACTATGTTGAATCCACTGGGCCACAGGCTTAGATATCGTGCTTCCCATAGTTCTACATTGCCAAAAGCCTATGGAATCCTTACATTTGGGTAGTGCGGAGCGTCCATTTGCATACAGTTCTAGGCAGAAAAGACACTGGTGGTGACCCCTCTGCCATGGGATCAACAATAAACTGACCTTTTCCTTTAAGCCAAACTCACTGCCCTAATCAAGCTCTAAGTTCCAAAATCCTTTTCCTCCCACAACCCTCGCTCATCTCATGGGAGTAATGATTCAGCCGGACTCCACAACTGGCACATCACTGAACTGCTCCATTAATTCCCTTCTCCTGATTCCCAACTCTACCTCTGGTCAGAACCTGATGTCTCTGATGAAAAGATGCACTGTGCAGCCGGGGTGAATAATAGTGTGGGAGTGCTTCGGCTATTCAGGTTTAGCCAAAGTACCAACATCTTAGAAACATCTGAAAAGTGGCCTTAATATTATGTACGATATGATAGGTTATTTATAACGCGCTTAATACCCAGAGGTTTCTAAGCACGGACCTGGGGATCGAACCTCTGTTGCTCTGTGTCATCTTGTTTCCAAGGCAAGCACCTTGCCACTGAGCTATCCTCCCGAGACTGTATAAATAGCTGTGTACTTCTTTCTCTCCCTGTCTCTCTTTCTTTGTCTATCTCTCTCCCCCTTCCTCTCTCTTTCTTGTTCTCACTTTCTGTGTCTCACGCTATGTTTCTCACTGTGGTCGAAAAGTGAGTTGACAGGTGCGCGTTTGCAAGACCAACCCGAGCCATTGCTGACAGCAGACAGGCCAGGGAAAAGGGAAGTATCTTGATGCATGTGCGGGTTTGCAATTTCTATGGTTAAAAGTAGTATGAGAGCAGCAGCGAAAGAGGCAGAGGTGGGTAACCAGCCAAGTGTTTGGAAATAGAAATCAGTATGTCTGGCAGTTATGCAACCGTCCTACTGAGGGTCCATTGTCCATACGGGGTGAGGTGAGGGTGACATGGATCGAGTTTTCGGGGGGCACTGGGGTTGCAGTGTACATTTGCGTTTGTAATTTTCTATTTTTTTATTGAGTAATCTTTGTGCATAGGACAGCAGATAAACAGGTTAAGAAGCACTACCAACCAATCAGTGGCCAGCATACAAAACTTAAAGATGTCTTGGTGCTAGCAGAAGAGATAGATCAATTGTTTCAATCTGACTGCAACCCTTTCAAAGGAGGAGGAACATTAAAGGGACAAAACAGAGTGTAGTCTTCACAAAATAAACTACATTATTTAATTAGCTAATTGTACTAGCATTGTAAACTGTCTCTTTTTTTATTTGCGTTTTTAGCTTATTACAAACATTTTTGCAAACGAAACAGTTTAATTCATCATCAATCCATAAAAATCGTTCAACGAGTAAAACCAAAAATGTGAACAAAGTGAAGTCCTTATGTTTCCCTTACATCGCCATATAGTAACTCATGTGGTCCTGAGATCAATGTCCAGTGTTCAAATTCGCAAACAAGAAGTCCAGCCACTACCATCACAAAGGCCCACTGTTGTCTTTCCTGAGTGCAACTTCTGAGAACTGTACTGCCGCCAGTGTCAGAGGGGGCTGCTTCCCAGGCAACAAAAGGGTACACCATTTCTCAGGTGGCATAGTTGGGCATTTTCCCAAGTTGCTTCGAAAATGTTTTGTCCTTAGACTGTTAAAGGCTGTGCAGAATCTGCCCTAAGTCTTCTTTAGTTTCCGACTGGTTGCAAACTCCACAGTGAACATCTCTAAATCCCAGGCCTACCCTAACAGAAATAACCTCTTCAGTAGGGAGAAAATGTAGCCTGACCCTCATAAATTGTGTTCTGAAATGGCTATTCAGGAATTCTTCCAAGGTTGTTTTGGATCGAGCCGTAAGCCCTGACTTCATGCTCCAGGTTATGTTCACGTGGAACTATTTGATTCGTCTATACTCACGATCCAGAACATTCTCCACAGGCATGTCTTGACCTTGATTTGGTTTGTATGAAGGTCTTCCTCAGATACTGGAAGTCTTTCCAGTAGTAGTTTACACTCGAGTTTCCATTTCCTAAACGTATGTTGTGCACCCTGTTCAATTCCTTTTCAGCTGTGCTAAGAGTGGAGGAGGGGTCTGCTCGATACATTTCCTTTAGAAAGACACTGTTTTCCATCCAACAAAATCAGTCTAAGTTCATGTCGGACCACTTGTATAGGTATGAATCTTGGTAATCCCAATACTTTCTTCCAGAAATTCCCTCTTCCGGATGCCATAGAGAATGGAGAACAAAGAACATTGCCTCCATTCCATAAGATAGGGCAGTTGTAGCTTTCATATCGTAAAAGTCCAGCAATGGTACCAGGGAAAAGCAACAGTATTATTATTTTAGCAGCTTTGATGCCGGATTACGGGTGCCGGAGGAGAGGTGTAAATCCCCATTCATGCAGTCCAACAGGACTCCATGAGGGGATTTGCCATCATTACCGTCACCGGCAATGCCGTTGCCGGTAACAAGGGCTTTTCTGGCCTGTAGGGTGCCTGGCTTACCTCACCCAGGTGCCCCACCGTCACTCCCGTAGTTGGGCAGTCTGGTAAAGTGCTGGTATCCTCAGATATGAGCACATTTTTACTAGACCGCCCGACTCGGAATTAGGCCCATAGTTTGGTCCATTAGCACTAGGTAATCTGCATATATTAGATGGCCAGTTGGAGTACCTCCGATCTTCGTGGGGGTAGAACTTGCCTGTGCTAAAGTCTCTGCTATATCTGAAATGTACAGGTTAAAGAAGGTCGGGGTTAGGGGACAGTCTTATTTAAATCCCCTCGAAGTGTGTATTTCTTCTGAGGGTAAGCCCGCTCCATTCAGCCTTACCCGCAGACTTATCCTAATATGGAGTTCCTTCAGCTGTTCTAACAGGTGCTTCGGACAGCCCCACCTTGACAGCTTCTCGCATAACCTCGGATGGCTTACACTGTCAAATGCCTGGGCCAAGTCAACGTATGCCACAAATGTTTTAGACTGTCCATCCAAGGCTTTACTCTTAAACAGGTTAAGAACGGTGCATTTTGGGCTGGTTCCCAGTCTTTTAATGAAGCCAGACTGCAGGAGATCCATGTGACCCTCCATTTCAGCCAATGTATTCAGCCATTTCAATAAACGTGATCCGAATATTTTCCCCATGACATCCAGAAGGACAATAGGATGATAATTTATTGGGTCGTCCTTGTTGCCCTTCTTGAATATTGGCACAATGCAGCCCTTCTCCAAGATCTGGTTATACTTCACTCTGACTCGATCTTTTCAAACATCTTGGAGATAAAGCCTGTCCACATTTCTGGTTCCTGTTTTAAAATGGCGTTAGTCATCCCATCTGGGCCAGGGACATGCGAGGCACTGGATTTCTTAATTAGCCCCAAGATGACCTCTGCGTTCTTTTCTACCAGTCATTCGCCTCCCCACCTCTTTTTTTTGTCACCCTCCGTTTCATCGTCCAAAGTGTACAGTGATTTGAAGTGGGTCACCCAGGTTAGTTAGGGGACCCCATTAACTTGGTAGGCAATTTGAGACTCATCCATACTCTTTATAAGGAACCAGACCTTCCCCGGCCTCTTCTTACAGATAGCCTGCAACACATATCCTCTGCATTCTGCTGGAGCATGGCAGCCTCAAATCCCCTCAGCCAATATCTATAGGCATTCCTGAGTGCTTTACTGGCCGGGGTCGGTGCTTCTACGTCCATAGGGAACTTTCCTCAGGATCCTTCTCTTAGTTACAAATGCACTGTTGTATGTGTGCCGATGTTTTTCCATGCCGCGCTTTAGGCATGTCTTAGAAACCATGGGCCTCATTCCGAGATTGGAGGTAGCCATGGTGCTATTTGGGCCATGGCTGCCTCCAATACCGGGTCTGGCACCGGTCCGGTTGAATGGGGATTTACCGGGACATTCCGACCTGTGCGGACCCGGTAAGTCCCCATTCAACCAACCATTCCCCATTCCCATTTGAGCCCCCATAGGGCTCAAGGGGAATGGGGAAGGCGCTAATAACGGGTCCGCGAATAGCAGGCCCGTTATTAGCGCCCGGGTCCCGCTAAGGGACCCGTAAAGGACGTGTGGTTAGACCACACGTCCTTTACGGTTCCCGCTAAGGGACCTCGGAATTGGATGGTAAGGGATTACCGGCACCGGTCTCCTTACTGGTGCCCGGTATCCCTTACTGCCCAACTCATAATGACCCCCCATGACGGACTGCAAGATTGGGGTGTATTCCAACAAGGTGACTAGTTTGTTTGACTCTTTTAGCTTTATGGTTTCTGAGTGTTGGTCTACGAAACTTTATATTTTTTCAAGTTGTCTTTAATCTATGACCTCCATGGATGGCTTCTACGTCCATGTTCATTCCGACTTGTTCCTTCTCGTTCATACATCTCATTCTAATGCTTAACAAGGTATGATCGCTCGCCGTAGTTCTTACAACCTCAAATGATGTTATATTCTGAACAAAGTCATTGGAGACAAAGATATAGGGCCTCATTACACGGAAGGCGGTGAGCCATGGCACTGTTAGCGCCATGGCTCATGCCGGTAAAATACCAGCACCGCCTTGGCGGAAAGGGGATTTACTGCCCCATTCCAAGGTTGGAGGGGCGGTAAATCCCCCTTCCGCCATTGCCCTTCCCCATTCCCATTTCTGCCCCATAGGGCTCTATGGGAATGGGGAAGGCGCTAATTACGGCACCGCAATTTTGCGGTGCAGTAATTAGCTCCAAGGTCCCTTAGCGGGTTGGTTTTTAACGCCTGCAAAAAGCAGGCGTTAAAGCACCAACCCGCTAAGGGACCTCGTAGTAAGGCGGTAATGGTTAACGGTCACCGTTACCATTAACGGTGGCCGTTAACCATTACCGCCTTCCGTGTAATGAGGCCCATAGTCAGGTTTTGCTGCTTAATTGCCTCTTGACCAGGTAGGGTTGCAAGAGATGTTGTTCTCAAAGCAGCCATTCAAGATATGGAGGTCCCTTTGATCTGTTGCTGTTATCCAAGCCAGTCCTCTCTTTTCTGATGGTGTCGAGGTTATGCTTGCATTCTGATATATGGCTCCATCTTTTGAGAAGCAAGTGATGTTTAAGTCCCCACAAATTATTAAGGATGACAAGCTGTTGTTCACATAAGTGTCACAGACCTTTTCTATAAAGTCTGCCTCGCCCATCTCTGCCGAGTTCCAGTAAAGATGTATTATTGTTAGGTTTCTGTTTTCCTAGGATATTCCGGCCCCACTGGCCGGATGCCAACATAAAGAAAGTATCTGCATGAACGCGTTGGAAATGTCTTCTTTTGTCAATTCCAGACCCATCCCGTTCCGTACTGCGAACAATAGGCCTGACGATGGTCTTCTCTTAGCGGCGTGTTTAGCTAAGTTAATGTGGATAGAGTATCCATCCAAGATACGTTTGTCTCTCATCCTGGTTTCTTGTAAACAAAAGAGGTCAAAGTCTCCAATCTTCACTTCTCCAGTTTTAAGCAAGTGGGAGAAACCCCTGGTGTTCCATGATGCCAGAGTTACTAGCCCGGGGTCGCTCCCTTCCGGATGCTACTTTGTATGTGATCTTGTTAGTGCGCCCGGCAGCCAAGACCACAAATGTTTCATAGGGGCACCAAGTGTTACTTTTTGGGGGATTTCCACCCTTCCTTTCTGAGTCTGGGCATTTAGTCACTGTAATTGGCCCTCATTCCGAGTTTGGAGGCAGCCATGGCGCTATTAGCACCATGGCTGCCTCCAAAATCGGTCCGACTCCGGTCTGGTGAAGGGAGTAAATACCGGTTCAGTCCGAGGTTGGCGGAACCGGTAATTCCCCATTCACCAGAGCCATTCCCCATTCCCATTTGAGTCCCCATAGGGCTCAATGGGAAGGGGGAAGGCGGCAATAACGGTACCGCAAATTGCGGTACCGTTATTGACCTCGGTATCCCTTTGAGGTCCCGTCCATAACACAGGGTAAAAACAAGATGTTAAGAGAGGACCCGCAAAGGGACCTCGGAATAGGGTGCAAAGGGGTTACCGGCACCAGTGTCATTACCGGTGCCCGGTATCCCTTTGCGCTCAGGTCGTAATGACCCCCATTGTCTCCCAATGTGACTCCTTTCCCAGGTGTAAATGTTCCCTGTCCAATCAGATCATGCAAGTAGGCTTCCTTGATTGCATCACACCTTCGGCCTTGTCCTTTTCCAAGGATTCCTCTATTGGCTCTTTACTACTCATAACATCTTTAGTTTCAGGGCAGTAATGCTCACTTGATCTGGAGTTTGGTTTAACTGTCTCAATCTCTGCTTCCATGACAGTGGTAAATCAAAACCCAGTAGTCGCAAAAAAACTCCCACTTGCTTCCATCAAGGTGTTTTTTACTATAGGCGAGCGGATGTGGAGAAATACGGTGTCCGTGCGTCTCTCCTCTGTGAATTCAATCACTGAAGTCCTCTGTAGATATCTGCCTAAGGTTTGGGATGCAGTGGAACAAGGGTAGGACATGGTGTCTGTTTAGAATTAAGGACTCGTCCCTGTCTAACATCCTTTCCGGACTCAAGCTACGTGTTTGGGCTCTGTTTTTTTCCATTTCTTGGTCCGCAAACTTCAGGTTTATTTGCCAGGTTGCCAGACTTGAGGTCTCCATTAGCAATTGACTGTGTTAGTTTGTGATGTTTATCCAGGGCGGATCTTTCATTAGTGAGACCCTCACCGGGTGTCAATATATTCTCCGTCTCAAAGATGTTGCTGCTCATAGGGTTAAGCACTTGGGTGTCCTGGTTGCCAAATTCCAACCTGGGGACCCTAGACCCCTGCAAACTGTAGAACTGCGGGCTGATTTCTGACTTTTACTGTATTTGTCGTCTACCGCCATATGTTTTTCTGCAAGAGTTAAGCAAGGAATACTCAGCTCACAGGCCGTTAGTTGCAGACTCTTAATTGCAGACTTGTTGTTTGAGTTCCGTCCTTTTCTCCTTCAATGACGATGGAGTTTACTGGGTCGAAGGACACTGCCTCGATTTTCGCAGGGTTGACCGGCCAATCCCTCTTAGAGAGGGATGGCGATCCAACCTTATCAGATCCGTTCCGGTTCGCCCCTAGTAGGTTACCCTTAGAGAAGGTAAATGTTACTTCTTTATTTTTAGAGACCATGTTTGCTTCTGTTCCATCTTCCCCTTCTGTACAGTCTAGGTTTATGGACATTTTTGTTATCTTCCTCTTGACCTTTGTTTTTACAACCTGCTATTTTTGGGTCTTCGGTCTCACAGCCTCATTTGGTCTGCAAAGCTTTTTCATCCTCCATTTCGCAAATATCGGCAAGAGGCTAGAGGTATCCCCATTCAAAGCTTGGCCCTCTTTTTCATTCTCGATGATTTAAATAATGTAGCTGTGTTATGAGACCTGGACGTCAGGCAAAGTTGCAGGGGGATATTCTGAGGGGACATTAACCAAAGGTTTGTCTCTTTTTTTAAATGTACAGCTTAGCATGTTCATTTATAATGATCACTTCTAATTTATGTTGTAGTCATTATAAAAATAACCATATACATTATTTTCTGATAGGTTATCATTCCAAGATGGGCAGTCTGTTACACTCCTCTTGTGCACGTTCAAGAAAGCCCTGTAAAAAAGGCGAATGTGACAAATGGAACCCATGAGGGTTCCAGGTTGTTCTGCATAAAGACCATATGGCAAAATAAGACTAAGAGCATTATATATGACAAATATGTCTGTGATAAATGGGTTGTATGCTAGAATCACGCTGGCACAATGCTCATACTCTAACATTAAAGTGTTTAGTTTAGTTTAGTTTAGTTTAGTTTATTATTTGTAATGCCCCAGAATACCCTAGGGTAACAAGGTGCAGCAGATACATGAATTTGCGAAACTTAGTTACAGACAATAAAATATAAGCATGGCATATACATGCCATATACACAGTAACCAGTAACACAGTAACAGTTAGTAACTAAGTATACTTATTTGGGCAGCCTAATGATATGGCTATGGCGTAGAATGGCTCTGCCATCAGTTACTCTGTTGGTGTTTTATGGCTGTAGTGGTAATGGTTCCTGTCCCATTTCTTGAGTCTTGCAGTATTTTAGAAAGGAAGGGACAGGGTATCAGTGTAAGGATAGCTGTATGTAAAGTGCAGGCATCCTTAGAGAACCCTATATACGATACTGCTGAACCCACAATAAAAGGTTTACACCTTATATCAAAATAATTACGCGGATCGTACAAACAAAACGACTAGGGTGTATATGATGTAAACAAAGAATAGATTTTAGAAGGGGAATTTTTGGAAATGCTATAGTTTGCACACATATGACATCGACTGAAGCTTTCCATCGATGAGGTCACCAAATATGTGATTTTTAAGTTAATTGTCAAAACGTGATTTCCGCTGCCTATCCAGCACAGCATGTTTTCTCAAACTGCAAAAAAAGCTGATATTGGGGAAAGTGCTTATTCATCAGAATTATTTCCACCTCAGCTGGCGAGCTGCTCATGCTAGGAAATTGAGCAGATGGTACACATCGCAGAATAAGGCAGACGGAAGGACCACGTTATGCATTATTAACCGTGAGATATTTCAAGGCATTGCTCTTTATCCCCCTCCCTGGAACCTTCCCCTAAACCATCCCCAACACACACATCTGTGTGGGCGTGTGTGCATTTGTGCATGTGGATATTGATCCAAAAGAGACAACAGGATGATACCTTTAGTAGGCTAACTTAGTCATTTATTTGAAAGCTTTTCACACTCTTCAGGTGACGTCATCAGACATAGGAAGAATGAAGCTCTTGGAAAAGCAGGACAGTTTTAAAACTCACCTCTGGAATGTCATCTGTTTGTGTCTCTGGTTCGGATGTGTGTTTCCTTCACAAAGAGCCATACTCTCCCGATGTTACCCCATGCATTCCAGTCTGGAAGATTTAAATGGAGCACAGCATACGACATGCAAGCAGGCGAGGGAAAGAGACGCTGCTGGGCTGCTCTCAGAGAGGCATGAAGGGACGGGGTAGTGTCAGTCATGGCAAGTGCCAACCTACTGAAGGCCGGTATGTTTTAGGCACATTAAATTGCATGTCCATCTCCACAGAGCATATACAGTACAATTGCATGTCCATCTCCAGTGAGCATCTTGGCCCCCCTGCCCACATGGGATAGGAAACACAGACAGTCACTTGCTGGACAATAGTGTTTAGAAACGTAATCAGGCTGTGGCTCACATTTCCGTATTGCATCTAAAAGGCTGACCACAATGAAGTAGAGCAAGCCATTTGTTGGGCTGATCTCTTAGTGAGATTGGTGGTGTCAGTAATCCAATTGTTGGGTTTGTGGTTCTACAGGGTCAATGGGCAGGGGGCACCGTGTGTTATGTTTTGGGCCTTTGGCTTGTGAAGGCTGGACCGAAAAGGACAATGCTGTGTTGTGGGTGTGCTTCTCTTCATCTGAGTGAAAGGAAATAAGAACAAAGCACTCTGACAAGGAACAGGAACACTCACCAGACTCTGGGACGTTTGTGAGGCACTTCTTTTATAGCACCAGGAGGGCTTCACTAGGAGGGATTCCAGGAACAGAACATTGCCTCAGAGAAGCAGATGGGGCTAGGGATGTGTCAGTCAAGGGTCAGTAAATGGCCATACAATATGTTACAGGAAATGACAGACCTAACTGTTTTGACCGCTAGTTCTGTATGAGTGCAAAGACTGGAAATGTGTTATTTTGTGATAGTAACTCATGAAGCCGCGATGCCTGCTCAAAGCACCTAAAGTATGTGAAAAAAAAAATCTGCTTTCATTTGCATTCATATGCTTTTTGTGTATTTTTGCTCCTAAGGTAACCTTTCAGCACTGCAATTCCAAAGTCGACAAGAGAGTGATTTGGTTCCATAAAGTGCTCACTGATAGCGTGGTCTGTTGCCTAGCAAGTTCCCTGTGGAGATGCACCCCCTTAGGTAGTTGCTGGCCAGTTTCCCCAAAATAGTAGCCCCCCCTGGGAATTTAATGTGCATGATCAGATACACAACATTGCTGTATGCACATGTGAAAGTTCCCGCAATTTTGATTCTTGCCCAGTGTGGAGTATGTTGATTGTATCTGAACTATATATATATATGTGGACAGGAAAAGTATCTTTTGTTTTTCCATGGCATCGTTCCATTTTGTGTGCAATGTGGATGTAGCTTGCTTTTTATCATCATTACTTTGAGATTTGATAGTTGTCAGAATGTATTGAAGGGAATTCCAAAGAAAACCTCACATAGGTTGTTGCAGAATGGGTTGCAATTCCTGAGCAATCTTGTAGAGAGATTCTAACCCTGAATTGTATGTTACAACCAATGGCGTTTGATTGTTGGCCCCTTTTGCTCTGTATTGCAGGAGGGTGCTGCGGGGGGTCCTTGTTGCCATTTGGATCTGTCTCTCCACAATTCTGCACTTGCATCCATGATTTAGGAAGTCAGATGTCCAACCTTGTATATTTGTATGCCGGTCTCTTGTGTCTGAGCATATTCAGTTGTACTTTAATGTCTGGCTGACTACTGTGGCATGCTTTGTGTGCACTCAGTGGAAGATGACACTCTTCAAATGGCTAGCCTGACCTGTTTGTGACATACTGTTGTCTGTAGCAAGCCATTTGTTATTGTTAAGGTGGTGTCAATGAAATATACCTTTTAATGAGAGTAGGAGAATTTGAGAATGATGGTTGCGTGGAATTCATTGAATTTTCTGTTGAAGCTTGTAAGGTCCTGTTCCTTAGCAATCAAAATAAGGAGGATATCAATGTAGCTCAGATATCTTAGTGATTTGCAATTACAAGTGGCAAGGACGTTATTTTTCAGTTGTGCCATCAATGGATTGCCATACTGTGGCACAATCTGAGTGCCCATGGCCATCCCCATCATTTGGAGATAAATATTGCTACCAAACGAGAAATAGTTGTGGGTTAAGATGAATTCTCCACTCTTGGCTATGGGGTAAACAAGCTGATTGTGATTTCCAAGGGCGTTCATTCACATCTCTGTGCCATTGATGTGAGGAATATTAGTGAAGAACAGTGACTCCACATCCATAGTTGATAGTAATGTACCTCTTGGGAAGGGGCCAGTAGCATTCCGTGTGTTTAGAAGGTCAGTGGTGTCCTGGATATAGCTTGGGGTCTCTCTTACAAGTGACTTTAAGATGTTCTCCACCCAGCCAGAAGTTTTCTCAGCATGCCTGATCAAGAGATGATTGTGCACCTACGGTGGTTTTCATGTGTATCTTGAGGTGCATGTAGAATGTACTGGGTACTGGGTTACCTGCTACCAGGACTTGAATGTGTTCCCTGATGTCATTCAGAAGTGTCATTAAAATTGTGTTGAGTTTACTTTTATATTGTTTGTTTGGCTCTTCCTGTGGCTTTGTAAAATATCTTGTGTCAGAAAGGTGTCTGTGCTCTTCCGGCACATAGTCAATGGTGTTCATTGTGAAAACAGCTCCTCCTTTGTTTTTTAGAGTAATTGTAATACTCTGTTGTTCAGGGATTCTGTAGCCTCCCTTTCTGTGAGTGACAGTTTATAAGGATGTTTAATATGGACGATACTGCAATGTACCACATCATAATGAAGCTGAAGAATCTTTTCAAAAAGCAAGCACAGCTCCACAGTCACCTGTTCCTTTTAGGCCACTGCAAAAGGGAGAATATGATACCTGGAGGACTGATCATCAAAAACCCTCTAGCTTCCAGCTACTACACAATATTCTCAGAACAAATATGCATCAGGACTTCATAAATATTACTGTACAACCTTATTGGTGTACGCTACAACCACAGATGGATAGCACAGCATGGGATCAAAACTATCTTGGAGACAGAATGACTGCACACACATTATATGAAAATTCACCAAAACGACTCCAGGAACCTCTTCTTAACAACAACAAGAAAAAGTCTGAAGCATTAAGAGAGTGATGTCAATGTCTCAAATTACACCCCAACACTGGCAGAAAAAACAACACTTTTAGGGGGCTCACATTCTGCCCTACTAAACCTATTGACAAAATAGAACTATGCAGTAATCTTGAAGCCTTCTTCAAATGACCCAGAACATGGAAACAGGATGATTGTGCATGTTTGAAACTAATGATTTGTGTGTTGACCCATTATACTGAGACCACCCTTAACCTGGGGAGTTCCTTCCCACCCCCAATCAAGATGCCCTGCAATATTCGCTTAGGATTTTTAGCGCTGGCCCTACTGAAGACTCATATAGAGTCACACAAATCTCCCCCTCCCATGCCCACAATGAACCAATAACCAGGACGTTGTATAGGAAATATATATACATTTATTTGGAAGATAGGAAATAGAGATCACACTTAATGGCATGCACCACCTTCTTTGTGGCTCACAATGAAACTTCTTATCACACAAATAAATCACGCAAGTTGTTTGGGAAAAACACAAATCACAATACTTTATACAGATATCACTTCAAGAGATAATCAAACTGGTCAATGAACTCAAGCAATTTACATCCATGGCGCTGTCCAATTTCGATTTTCCTGCAGTTTGGTTTATATATTGGTACAAATGCAAATGGCAATTATGATTCCACCCATACATTGGGTATAAAATAAACACTGTGTGGTTTAGCAGTTTGCTTTTAGATCCAACACACTGAAATGTCTGTGTTGGGGAAGTTGGAGAGTAACAATCGGGAAATTTGAGAATTTTCAATTTCAGACCCCCTTCCACTTAAAATCCTGTGTTGGAGAAGCTGGACAGACACAAATTGGGATGATTTGAGAATTTTGGAATTTTGGATTTCAGACCCACCTTCACTTAAAGGACTGTGTTGGGGAAGCTGGACAGAACAAGTTGCTCAATTGAATTACAGACTATAATTTCAGAAGACACTGGGAATGAGCTTTCTTAATTTTAAATCTTAACAAAAATCATTCTGTGGTGTTCTGCCAAATGGGGAGTTAATTTAATTGATATCTTTTTTAAAATAGGCTAAGGATCTTCAAATTTTTCCCCATTTAGCTGACTATAAAGAGAAAGGATTGAAGCAGGCAGATTCCCCACCTTTTGTTTTCAGAGTGTTCAATTCTACTTACATTTAAAACCGCTGTTTACAGTTCAGGAAAGACAGCTGCATTTCAGGACCCTCTGGGAGGACAAGGCAGGGGTCTGGTCACTCCACTCTCCAGCTCTTCGCCATAGGACCCAGTCAGTTTTTGTATGCCTTTCCAGCAATAGACCACTCCACCCAGATGCAATTTCAGCAAAATCTCCTTTTGGTGTTTCCTATCAGGTGTCAGATGGTAAATTTCAGCAGCTCTCTCCTTTCCTCATAGTGCATCCACTTTATATACCAGGGATGACACCATCAAGACTTCAATACTGGGTGAGGCCCTGTAAGAATTCACTCAATCAGGATTGGAAAGTTACCCTTATCTCTACCCACAAGTCCAGCCTCTCTCTAAGGATTGGTTTAGGAGTCTGGAGCAGACACATGGCAACTTCCGTTTGAAATCCCCTCCTGTTCCCATATCAACTTTTTGCAAAAATCTAGTTATGAGTTATCTAGTCAAAAAAACATTAGAATGTACTAGTAAATGCCATAATATATATATTTTCCACTTCAGCTAATCATGAAGAATTTAATAAGACAACAGCCAGGTCTGCACCATGTTGCACTGCCATTTGGCTATTTTCAACCATTTTTACAAAAAGCATGATATTTAGGAACATGTAATTTACTCCCTACATTACTAACTCTACCCTCGACCAGTACACCAACTGTCAAATTCAGAACATGTTCAAAGCAGCTAGGAACACCTTTTAGCTGGTCATTACAATTCCCTAAATCGCAGGTGAATTAATTTTATTTCAACAAAATCGGCTGGAAGTTATCGGAAAAATTAAACATACATGTAATCAGTGTGACTTGTGGTATCTGGGGAAATGCAACAAGTGTGAGTGTCCATGCAAGCAAAGGGAACTTCATATGTGCAAATATGAGCTTCCCTTCCTGCAAGCCATTTGCCACTCTTAGCCAGTCTGTGACCAGAGTCTAAAAAATAAATTATTAGCCTATTTGTTTTTTGAATTCAGAGTTCAGTCTTGATTGCAGCCCCTGTTTTCACACCTCCCACTAAATTCCAGTCATGCAGCTGCTAGAACATTTGGCCTGCACAGAAATGCCTTTGGAGACAGCAGGTCTAGGGAAACTTGGTTTTTGCCACCCTTTGGGAAGGCCACATTTTGTTGCAGTTGTAAATAGTGGGGATGCAAGCCAGGATTTCAGTGGGGCAGACCTTTGTGGATTTTGCCCAGAAACCCAACGTTTGTCCTTGGCTGAAAGGAACTCACATATTGTATTTTCTAACATCATTCGTTGACATACAGTGTGTTTTACTGCTCTACGTTAACTTTGCTTTCACGCTGAAAGTACAGGGCTGTTTCTTTCAGTCATTAATAAAATACACTTTTAATTATCTGCCGTTCATTTATCTGCTGAAAAGTGGGTCTGAATTGTCACAGTCTACCACTTTTGATGGGTGGCAGTTTCAGTGAAAATGCTACATTTATTTCTCAACCATCAATGTGATGTGCTCTTTCAATCTGCACTTGGATTACATGGTTGTTTTAGCTTTCTATGGATTTCCACAGCAGAAAAACACCTACATAGTCTACCTCGGGACTACAGGAACTTTTCATGGAAACAAAGTGGTCCTTTCCCTTCAAATGCAGGCTGATATTTTTTATTTGAAACATAATATATATTACTTTTTGTTAACACACCCTATGGGCCTCATTACGACCTTGCAGGTCCGGAAGCAAGGGTGTGGTTAAGCTTACTGGCACCCTTTTTTCCAGACCAGCAAATTACAAGTTTGACGTTTGGGAACGCTGCGCCCGACAGGTCTGACCCTGCCAGGCACAGCAGTCATGGTATGCAGACTGATCACGGAAGCACTGGCACCTTTCTTCCTTGTTCTGTTCTATGGCCACCCATTGGGGAGAGCACACACTGTTTGACAGTAAGATTGTACCTGAGGATGAGGATGTAACTTTAGGCTTCAGCGAGGATGAAGCTAAATGGATATTAGCATTGATTAAGACCACAGGTGAAGCATTGATTAAGACCACGGGTCACAACCACAGACAAACCAGAGGTGCTCATTTGACAGCTCGAATGGGAAATACATCGGGATATCGACTTAAAACTTCACGCTTCGACATTAGCACAATATTTTAAAGCTCAGAGTATTCCACGTGATCTGGGAGTGAACTTTGAACCAATGTTGTGCCAAGAGAACCCTACGTTTGTTAAACGGTGGCGGCAGATTCTCAATAAATGTTCGCTCAACTTGATCTTGCTCACTATTGAAGAGCTTGCACAAAATCTGAAGTCGATAGATGAAGAGATCGAGGGTATTGAATTATCATTGAGCAAGGGATTGTCATCACACCAGCTCAGCTAGATTCTGGAAGATACGAATCAGAAGTTGCAAAGATATAAACAGGAATTGGAAACCAAAATGATTTGTAATTTCAGACGCGATACTCTGGCCTATAAGCTTGACATTGTTTGTACATGGCAGGAATATTATGGTCACCAACCGAATAGACCCTATCAAAGTCATCCATCTAAGACTACAACACCAACTTCGGAAGCCACTACATCAGATGCCTCGAGCACCAAATTAAAGCCCGGTCCTAGTACAGAGACAGTGACCTTAAATCTGCAGGAAGAGCGACCAATTGAAGAACGACCACGTTTTTTAGAAAAAGACCCACTAAACGAAGCCACAAGAAAAAATCCTCAGTGAAAGAAACCCGTAAAGAAGACATAGTGAATATCTCATCACACATGCTTTCACGTTTGGAACTACAGATACTCACTAAAGGACTTTCCTTTGTGCCTCAGAGTAATAGTACATTGCTAAAGGAAAACATAGATTTCTTTAGACTGATGTGCAAATTGAAGCTAAAGGTATTTTTTGATGAGTTGGAAGAAGACTTAAGCTCGAATCAATCAACAGATTACTTAGAGTTCAAGCCAAAGAGTACCTTCAACCCTCCAGTTCACAACCATATCCTGTCTGTGTTTGAAAAAACAGTGCTTAAAGAACTGGGGAAGCTGCTCTTTACTAACAAGGGTCATGGTAATTTTTCGGTGAGGGAGAAGCAGACACTTAGGAACTTACTGGATAACACCAACATAATGTTTAAACCTGCTGATAAAGGTGGTGCCCTTGTCCTAATGGACAAACAGGACTACTTGAATGAAATCAATCGCCAACTTGCAGACACAGAAACCTACAAGGAGATTCCTTTTGGTCCTACTAAACAAGTAATAGACTTGATAAGACAAGTGCTCGATGAGGCAGAAGAGAGAGGTGTAATATCAGAAAAGACCCACAGATTTTTACAGAACACCCATCCTTTAACACCAGTGATGTATGTAAGTGATTTCAATCCGGCACAAACCCAAGTCAAAGCCCAGCATGTAGTGCACAATTGAAATCCTTATTTATTTTTGTCTATAAATTCAATATTCTGAACAATATACCACTCATATCACACCATTCTCCTGAGACCCCCCACGTTCACACTGAAAAAGGAATCAGGATAGTTTGCAAAGGTAAATATTTATTTATGTATTTAAAATTTTATCACAATATGTTTTAATATATAATAAACAATCACCAATGGGGTGACATAACACAGAATAATATCTTTAATACACTATGAATCAAGTAATGAGCACCAAAAACATATGCAGCACAGAAAAGAATGCTTTGTGTTGATCTGGACAGATGGCACTATGGTTAAAGGTTCCCCCTGCAACACCCCTCAACCCGCCAATAGGCAATGTAAAGAGATAGGAGGAGAGAGCAGGTATTCAGGAATAGCACAAATCAGACAGAATATCGTTCCCACCTTCCCCCATAAAACACAAGAGAAAAACAGAATTGACTTTTCAGCTCTCAGCATGGCTTTTAAAATTGTCTTTAGAATTAACTGGGCAAAAACACCAAATAGGGCCAAAAATATTTAAATTGTTGTAAATTCCCATGGGAGCCGCTTTGAACAGTTGCACACAATCACAAGCAATGATTTAGTCCAAAGAAACATTTGAAATCTTAAAGTCCAAGTCGGAAACACATTAAAGCTATTTCACATGTTTAAAATTTCTCCGAATTGTAATTTGCGGCAAACTTTTCCTTATGCGATGTTCATGATAATGGGAGAATCAGTTCTGTGGATAGCTACAGATGCCACATACGAAATTTCTTTTCTATCATAAAAAATGAGCGAGTTATAGAGGTTTTAGTAAAGGTCATTTTTGTAAAATAGGCGCGAGAATGGAAAACAGAAATGCACTTTGAAAATGAATGATGGGTTTGCTTACACTAGAAGATGACTATGAAAAAGCGAATACCACAGAGGGATCTTACAGTTACGTGATCAGTGTAACCCGCCTGCTGAGGAAACTCGACTTCTTCAGATGAGAAAAGAGTCAGCGCAAAGGTAGTTCTAACAATACTGGTTCTGAATGAAAGATAGGATGGGTTTGAGATAGGGATAAGACAATACAAATATACTATTCTTCCTATTAATACTAACAGGATAAGTTATTAAATTGGACCGTCAGCTCTGGTCATTGGATTGGGTCTGGTCTAGGAAAGACAGCACATCAGGCACGGTACTGGATCAGCTAGGCCGGTCACCGGGTTTGCCCAAGATCTGCCCTCCTAGTCTGTGGGTATTTGAATCAGCTGGATAGCGAGTTCCTCAGGCAAGCCCAGTGGTGGCAAGGCAGAGAATTTCAGGATACTGGTTCAAAAGGCCTTCTCACACCACAAAGCGATTTACTGGGTGGAGAGTATACATTTGAGGATTTGGGCCTGGCTGGAAATCAATAGTCCTCTATTGCTGGCAAGAGTTTTGGCCTCTTGATCTGGAAGAATATTAAAGCTGGATGTAGAATGCTGGATCAGAGTGCTTCGCCGGAATCAGGAAAGTGAGTGGATCTGTGAGTCCCTATGTGTTGTCAGCTGTCTCTATTTCTGCTTTAAAATGACATCACAAAGTGGGTGTATGGGCCGGCTTAGCTAAGCTTGCCCCTGTGAGCTAGGATAGGATCAAAAATTCATCTCTGCCTTGCAATTTGAGTGATTGGATCAAGGCCAGATGATGTTACATTTTATGGTTTGCTTTACAGTCTTCAGAGACCTCCCTTTAGCCACTGGTCTCAAAATCGGATTTGATACTAAATGTACATTTCTACATTGGTCACCTTTAAACAAATCACACACAAAGATGCCATATTTTATGTAGCAGCTATTCCTCAAAACCCTGCAGTGGTGGGATCTTGTCTCAACTTTCTACAAAATGTTGTCCTTTTCGCTATGAACACAATTTCAAAATTTTTTGCAAATTTCACAAATGTGTGTGTTTAAGATAGGGATGTGCGTGTACATTTTCACAATTCTAACATTTATACATTTCGCATAAAACCACATATATTGTTTAGCAACAGATGGTCTGCCCCTTTTTGTCTCCCTGCAGTCCAGGGGCATCCCCCTCCTTGTTTGTTCCTTCCAAGAGCCATTTACAACCACCTTCACACCTCCAGTTTCCTGGGCTGAAGCTCTGTCATTGTTCCTTCTCTTTCTATACACAAAAGTCTGGGCTAACCCACAATTAATATCTCTCAGTGAGTTTCTGCTGAGAGGAAGGCCCTCCTTCTGGGGGAAACCTGCTTTTCCAGTTCTTGCAGCTCAGCCAGGCTAATTAACTTCTTAAATCCAGCAAAAAAACAAATTTGTTGCATCAAACATAAATACATTACTTTCTTAGCCTTAAAATCTGTGGGATCAAAAACACAACTAAAATCTGTATTCCTTTTTGGGAACAACCCTTTTTATGTTTTGCTAATCCAGCAGACTTTTAGTTTTAGCTCACTTTAAAGTTTCATCAGTAACCCATCGGACAGCTGTCATTCAGGTAGCCCAGGGTACTGCACCCAAATTTTGGCATGGGCTGTCAGTTTTCAGACAATCCAGTTTGTCTGAAGAATGTTTTGCTCTTCACATTAGGACTTTGTATGTTCACAATATTTTTTATTACCAGGCAAGATTTTGAATGTTGAGAAGTGTTGTGTTATAGGCATTTTGGAGTTTTTAGCAACAAAGCAGATGTCATTTGTAGGCCCATTTTGGAGTTTGACTTGCAAAGTGCTGCTTCTCTCTATGCAGTCTGTTTGCTGGTCAGGGAGCCCACTGGCATATTTTCTGCAGGGTGTGCTCTATTCCACCGCACATGCACCATGGGTGGCAGGTTGTGCATCCCTCTTTTTGTGTGCTGAAGCACACGGTTTTTGTAGGTTTTTGGCACGCACAAGGGTTTTGCTGCCATGGTTGCTGTTTCTTTCACCATAACTGGCAGGGTGATGCCGCATAGCATAGCATAGCAAAGTGGGTCAGTACATCCCATATGTATTTTCTCCCAAAGATCCATAAAAGCCTAGTGAATCCTCCCGGACGACCCATCACTGCTGCCACTGGCAGCTTGATCGAACCATTGGTGCAATGCATGGATAAGATTCTACAACCTCTAATTCAGAAAACACCTACCTATTTAAGGGACACTATGCATTTTTTACTAAAACTAAATGAAGTGCATTTCACAGCAGGACAGGAGATCCTATTCACAATGGATGTTACCAACATAGTTCACGAAGTGGGTCTCGAAGAAGTGGAATGGCTCCTCTTAAGATCTAGGGATTGCCTCAGCGATCGCCTTTTTTTGGTATTGACCCTATTGAAACTTGTGCTTAATAACAACTTCTTTAAGTTCGGGGAGAGATTCTTCCTTCAGATATCAGGTACCAGCATGGGGGCTGCCATGGCACCATGTTATGCGAATATCTACATGTATAATTTAGAACAATAACATGTAATCTCTACCAACAAGTGGCAGCGCCATCTGCCACTTTATGTCAGATACATCAATGACATATTTGGGATTTGGACGGGCCCAGCGATGAATGACAGGATTCTTTGCAAGATGAACCAGATGCATCCCAGAATCAGCTTCACTGTTGAAACAAATCAATCTGCTATCCATTTCCTTGGCATTGAGGTTTATGTGAAGGAACAACGGCTTGAGACACGCATCTTTACTAAAGTCACTGACAGGAATAGCCTCCTTTTAGCCACCAGCTTTCACCCTCAATGAACGATAGATTGTGTACCGCTGAGCCAGTTTTTGAGGTACAGACGCAACGTATTGGAACCAGCAGAATACACACACCAATCATTAAACCTTGAGGAAAAGTTCAAAGCACGAGGGTATGATGCCGCGCTTGTCAGCACTATTGCAACAAAGGTCAGCACCATCGAGAGGGATACCCCAAGCCACCTAATAACAGGGATTCTATGGTATATGTTACAACATACTCTACCCAGAGCCTGAGGATCAAGAGGGTAATCCAAAAGAATTGGGCGATGCTACAGCTGGATCCTAGGCTGCATAACCTTTTTCCTCATGTCCCATGGTTCGTGTATAGGAACAACAAGGCGCTTCGCTCTAACCTGGTGAAAGCAGAAATACAGGCCCCGGTCACTAAGGGCACATTTAAGGGTACGGTCCCTTGTTTGAACTGTGCGCACTGCGCTAATATCATCAGAGGTAACAGCGTGACACACCCCCACACGGGGAAACCAATTTGGCTCAAACATTCATGCACATGTGATGTTGCTATGAACGTTATCTATGGCCTCAAATGTCCTTGTGGGTATTACTACGTAGGGATGACCATCAGGAAGGTGAAGACACGGTGGGCCGAACATAAATCTAATATCCGGAATAACAACAAGAAGTCACCTGTTGCAGCACATTTCCACCAGGCTAGACACACTGTGGCACAATTTAAGTGTGTCATACTTGAACATGTGAAATTGGGTAGCCGAGGGGGGTCCTACATAGGAAACGCCTCCGAAGGGAAATCATCTGGATCAATCTGTTAGATTCACTGAGCCCCAGAGGGATGAATGTTGATTTTGATTTGATGTGCTTCATTTATGGTGGGGGCACCCCTCTCATTGGCCCCCATCCATGTAACATGGCATGAATTCTAGCATTGGCCAGGTTCGTGGGTTGTTGGCTTCCTTTACACTTGGTGTTGAGCTTTCCAGTATCTCTCAACTGAACATTTGACATTGAGTTTCACCCCTGTGCTAGACTGTAAGCAGGGTTCTGCTCCGCGAGGCAGGATAATAAACACTGGTACGCACCCAGGAGGGGACTAGATTGTAAGCGGGCCCTTCCGCAGGGTAATAATTGGTAAGCGGGCTCTCCCACAGAGCGGGATTGCACAAAATGTATATGTTGGCTTACAACCTAGGATATGTTGATTTTTTTCAAACTGGGCCTTTTTGCTTGAACATCTCACCTGACACTTCACATGCTAAGCATGACATGCCTTTGGCCTGTTAACAATATATTGGTTGACAACAAACACACTTATGCCATAGTAGAAGCAGAAGGTGGGGTTGTGGTGAGGTTTCACTTGGTGTGGATGGCCGACTGGTATTTGGGTTGTCCCAGTATTATCCAGGCAACTACACAACATCTTCCTTAATAGCAGTTGCTTTGCAGCATTATCGACAGATGTGGGTACTATTAGAGCCTTTGCACATCCTGATGCCACTGCTTGCGTGGTATGTGAATAGTGGGAGGTACATGGTATCCGCGATTTGCGCGCAATACCCTTCCCCAACACATGCCCCCCCCCACTTCACTCCCTGTCACCAATCCACTTGTTGTTCAAACCGAGCGCGAGGGTGATTTAGGAATTTGGCAGAGGCAGGGGGCTCAGGCAGGTTTTGTTCTGCACTACCCTCTGCTCTGCCTGTAGGAATGTGCTATTTATACGGACATTGGCTGGTGTTGACCAATATGAGTTGTTAATTGGTATCACTTTGGTATCGGACTATCCGTTCTGTAACCGCATGGTCACTGCTTTGTAACAGCTCTATACATTATATGGTAATTCCCAAAGCAAGATGGAGGCTTGCGTCTCGCGGCCTTGGTGCGCATGTGCAAAGTTGTCATGATAACATATTTTGTTGCCGGACACTCGCGGGTGCGCATACGGGTCTGGCGGTGTCGCTTTGCTCTGCACATCTTGGTGGTCACGCTAAGGTAAGCGCTTGTCGGGTTGTTATTTAAACATTGGTATTAATCTTTCCGATCGGGCACTATACTTGGGGCGCTGGGCGTTCCGCACAGCGTGCAGTGTAGTTGCCATGGAATGTTGTAGACAGCGGGGGACCGCCCATGCATGTGCACTAGAGGGTTGTTTTAGGGATATAAATTGACACCTTGCTTGCTTTTAATATGGGCGCCCGCTCTTTGGCATGAGGGTTGGGGTGAAAGTTGAGCACACCAGATGTGGTTTGATTTGCACACGTGAGATATGATTTCATTAGTTTTTTCGTATTGGACGCTATGGCATTTTCCAAGGCTTGTACATTCCTTGGTTAAACTACTTTGGACGTGGGCCACCGGTTGCTTAGGTTTCTCCTTTCTTTACACTATAAGCCAACCGCCTGACCAGCTTTCCCGTTGTATATTTCAATGAAAATATACTCATCTCGGGTGAGTACCCCCTCACATCTAACGGTGTGGTATGCCATTTTGACAGTAGTGGTGTTGAAGTGAGGTGGGATTTAGAGTGGATCTAGCCCTGATGGATTTTATTGTGTTTTTCCAATTTTTTCTGGTTTCACATTTAGGTCTCTACACTAAACTTGGAGATGTGATGATTAATTGAAGGTTTGTGTACTTTACTTAGTGGTTGAATTTTTGATACACATTTATGCATTGCAGTACCTCTCACACTAGTAATGGATATTCTTTTGGACTTTTCTAGATTAAATGCTTTCATCAGGAACAAATAGCCCTCTTTCACCCTGAAGATGGATTTAGCATAATCAAAATGCGTTGGCACTGTTCCAACCTACGTGGCAGGGACGTCATTTCACCAAAATGCCAAGGGTAACGAAAGTGACATCACATGACCCTTGACCCCCTGATGACATCACAGGAATGATGTAATTTGACCCCACCCCGAAGTGATATCGCGGGAAGCTATGGAACACGACCTTTCACCTGTTGACAAAACAGGAAGTGGCATCACATAGCATTGTACACTGCGAAAAATATGGTTATGATATCACTATAATGCGATGTACATTTCATACAAGAATGGATCGCCATATGTATCGTTAAGATCAGTGTGTATAGGCCCATATTACCAAATTACTGTGAATGCAAGCAGACATCCAAGGCCAAATGATAATGATGTGTTATTATATAGCACTTACGCTTAAGCGCTTTACATAGAAGAAATATACACCCAATATTACCCTACCTGTGTTGGTACCCATTTATCAACCCCAGAAGGATGAAAGGCTTAGGTGAGGCATTTAAGAACAGACTAAATCAGTGACTCACCCCCTGAAGTGTGTCTGAAATAATCTTTTAATGAGTCTAGCAATTATTGTATAGAATTCCAGAAAGACACATTTTTTGGCATTCCTATTCTTTCTTATTATAAAGCCAGCCACTCCAGAATTAAAGATCCACATAGTGCTGGCCACAGCCCAGGAGCTTGCATTGCATTTTGTTTTTGGAGAGGTCGCACGGGAGACCTCTGCCGACCCCCAAATGACGTCCCTGCTACGTGGTGCTATTTTGGACACTCATTTAATACATTTTGCGGTTCACAGCAGACATAATCCACATAACATTACTTTGCACACTGTACTGTTGCTAATAACGGTGTCATGGTGTGTCTGTTTGAGAATACATTAACCTGCACGTAAACTGATATGTTACATGTTTGCTGTCAGTTATTGGGGATGTTTATTGATACCGTTATGCTTAAGTTATGCTTTTCTGTTTAACTTTTGTTTAACTTTTGACAAATTTGTGAAATTCTTTTGCTGTGTAAATTCTTTGTTTTGTTGTGTTGATAATTATGATAAAAGAATTTAACTGTGAACGACATACACAGTGTTGATTCATACTAGTGGCCTCTGGTGTACATCTACGCTGTTCCCCTTTGTTTGATTATGTACACTGATTTCTTGAGTAATATTAAACTGTGTGGGGTTGGTTGTTTGTGTGACTAGAGACGTCTTTTCGTCCGCATGCCCTACACACTGATCTCCCGAGTTTGGTTGGGATCTTAATCCTGTAGGAGTGCATTGGAGGGCCACGCATGGTTTTGTTTTCCTTGGACCTTGACCTTTAGTAACAGTGCTTGTGCGTGTGTGTGAGATTGTCAATGGATATCCATAGCTGCGTCCATGTCCAAAGGTATCCTTGTGACCAGACCTGCAGAGCCAAGGATGATTCCAGAAAAACTGAAGGTGAACAGCCAGGGGACTGATGACTCATGGCAAATAGGAGAGGTTTGTGTGAGATGTGTCAGAATTGACAGAGGTTTGGGGGTTTGAAGCGAGTACTATAAACATTGTGTGAGCTGTGCTGGAGCCACCCATAAATTGCTCATCACTGTGATGTGGAGGAGAGTTGACAGGCAAGGAACTGCCATCAGTGTGGAAGGGAATGGTTGCAACCAGTTACAAGACAAAGGCACAGGAGACAGCAAGAGGAGAGTCATGTAGTGGCAAGGCTGGATGTAATCTTCCGAACACCAGTGCAACATAGACACCAAAGAGCATTGAACCGATGAGAACTGGAAAGGTACCCCAGAAAGAGCTGTGGACACAGAGAGTCTGTCTGAAATTGAGAACAAGGAGCGATGGGGAAGAGGAGAGAGAAGTGCCACTGTAATAAAGCCCAATGAAGAGAAGCAAGCTGAGCTCAGGAACCCTAAGGCGAGAGGCAAAAGGGAGGGGAATGTACTAGAGCGATAGAAGGGAAAAAAGGGGCCTGGCAATGAGAACAGACATGGGAGGCAATGTTGTTTCAAGCTGATACATGCGGCCCAAATAGCTAGCAAGTCTGTATGTGAGACTGAAAGAGTTCAAAGTAATTTTTGTTTTCTGTCGTTATATATGGCTCAAGTATCCACCAATAGTAAACCGGGCAATGAAAGAGTAAAAAGACAATTGAGTTGTCTGCTGGTATATGTGGTCCAACGATCCAGCAATAGTCTAAGGTACTGGTCTGGAACGTTTGGCTCTCCATTTGTTTTGAACTACAATTCCCATCATCCCTAGCCAGTAAAGTCAATAGGCATAGATCATGGGAATTCGGAGTCCAAAGGTCTTGGCTGTAAGAATAAAGAGTCATCTAGATGTGCATGCTGGGACAGGCATTCCACAGACTTTGCAATATTCTATAAAAGATTGTACGTGTAAATAATCAGCTGAGTAACATATTATCCAAAGACGGGGAAGTCATTAGAGCTGTGTGTGGAACAAATTATCTTTGAGCCAGTCTATATTGTACAACTAAAAGCACATGAGATTTGTCTGTGGGAAATGTCTTACAAAGAAGCAAATGACCATTAGAGAGATGGAGAAAACAAGTATGTTACTTACAATAGTATATAAAAAGCCAGTGGCCAGACTAAATAACTTGAGAAGCTATATGAATTGCATTTTGGAAAATGTAATCCAAAGCCCAAATCACAGTTTAAGAAAGAATGTAAGAGGAAAATGAATTCATACAGCCATCATGGAAAATGTTTTAAAAAGACAAATCACTTATTGAGAGAAAAGAGTAAACGATTTGAACGTTAATTTGGGAGGGGGATTTCTAAGTCTAACATCAATTTGAGAACATTTCAATGAACCAAAAGATAACTTGATGAAAAAGAATGGGAACTTGCGATAGAGGACACTAACCATGGACTTGTACTAACTGGGGAAAGAGATCAGTGACACAAAAGCGGATTCAGTAATCTCTTGGAAGGACATGGTAACAGAGGAGAAACTGAGAAGAACGAAATCAGAGGCCGAAGGAGAAGTGATACATCTCTAGAATCGTGAGATCTTAAAGTGTATTAGAGTCAAAAAAGTAAACGTTTCCACTGAAATAAGAATTCTATATATATACATTACAAGGCCTGCGTTGATGGCGCTGTAGTTATGGTTAAGTTGCTCAACCCATAGTAAGAGCACTTTTTGGGCATCTTATAACTTCACCGCCCCAGACAAATCCTCACAAAACTTTGCAATAAAAGTAGATGGCCGGTCAGATTGATTCTGCGAAGTTTGCTGAGGTTTCATACAGGGATGGCAAAGTTATAGGGGCTCCCAAAATGTGTGCTTTTTCCCACAGATGCAATGGAAACAAAATTTTGCACATGCCTACAGCCCAAACCACTGGATGGATTTTCACCAAATTTGCATCAGGAGTGCCAGCTTGGTCCCAAAAGCATGCTTTTGTAAATTTGCTGTAAATCCATCCAGTAGTTTCTTTTAAAATGACCAAAAATGAGGTAAAACGTGTATGGTCTCTGGGTTTGGTCTGCGGACCCGCTTCCCTGTTCATTCCGCGGACGGACCTCCAATTGGCCTAGAGTGTGGCGTGATCTCCACGGACATTGGACACGACCACTGATTGGAGAGTGAAAAGCATCAGGTACGTCATAGTTTTGGAAACGCCCGCAATGTTGGATTTGTGGACAGTGGCCGGTGTCCGCGAACATTGCTGTAAAAACATTAAAAAACAAAGCATTTCACTTGTCAAACTAATGAAACAATGTCTGGGAAGGTAAAGGGTGATGAGAATGGGAAGGGATATGGCCATAATAAGCCAGAAAGCAGGTGGTTGTTCATCTCCGAAGTCCATGAACATTTTGGGGCTGGCCCTCTGATGTTCGTGAACATATTAGATGTTCTGGGACATCCATACATATTTTTGGATTACAAGGTTGGACAGGGTTGGGGATAATCCTTTTTTGGATGGCGTATTACTTTGACGCCACTCAATGAAACTGCATGACATTTTGTGATATAATTCTAGCCGTGACGTTGAATGGTTCTACAAAGTTTGGTGTTGTTTTGCCAAGAGGGAACAAAACTAGAGGGGGAGTACCAAAATATTTGAAAGGCTTATATATTTGGTGCTGTTTCACAAATCTGCACAATAGTTTGTAAATAGATCTAAGACTCAGATCTGAATGTTCTTGCAAAGTTTCGTGGGATTTTGTGAAGAGGGAACAAAATTAGAGGGGGTCCCAAAATAATTCAAAGGCTTATACATTTGGTGCCCTTTCACAAATCTGCACAAAAGTTTTCAAATAGATTTAAGACACAGTTTGAATGTTTTTGCAAAGTTTGGTGGGATTGTGTTAAGAGGTGGCAGAATTTGAGGGGATTTTCAACATTTTTAGATGACTTATAGCTTGGTTGCCATTTGACAAATGCACAAATGATTTTAAAATGATTATAGACCCAACCTTACATTTTTCTGCAAAGTCTGAATGGATTTTGTCAACTGTGAGCTAAGTTATAAGACTATTTTATATATGTACATTTTGACACATTTCAAAAAATAACACGGATAGATTTGCAAAAAAGTTGTGCAAGGGGCATTGCAAGGACCTGAAAGCATAGTTTGGAAAATGTATCAGTGTTTAATTCTTTGAAAATAGTCATAATGTAGGTGCAAAACATTGTGATATACCTTTGATGGCTGAAGTATAGCCGGTGTCCATGGGTAGTGTCCAGATTGTCTCAGTCATGGCCTGTGGCCATGGGCAGTGGCCAGATTGTCTGAGACATGGCCTGTGGCCATGGGCAGTGGCCAGATTGTTAGAGTCATGGTCAAAGGCCATGACTCTGATAATCTGATTACTGGTCATGACCATTAAGGACTAGCAATGGGGTTTAAGTGGTCATGGCCACCAGGGACTGGCTATGTGGTGAGGTTTTTCCAAACCGGGATAGGTTTCAATGGGGAAAAAAGATTCTGCATGTGGCTAAAATTCTGTCTGTGGCTACAGCCTGAAGTGCTGCACAGGATTCCATCAACAGATCGCCATGACCATCGCTGCATACACTCCAAGACAATGATAATCAGCAGATGATTACCAATTACGCCGAACCAGGTGTCTACATGGTCGGCATGTCACCCCTTCAAATTATTAACCACACTTATTTGAGACAATAGTGGGACAAGATATTGGGATAAAATGCCAGACTCATTTCCACAGCTTTGCAGAAATGACTGGCCCACAATCCACTAAGCTTGAGAAAGACCCTAGAGAGTCGAATCATGTGTCAGCTGAAAATAAATATAGCATCAAGAATGGTTTTAGACTGCTTCATTACAACAATTGTTACTTATTGAATAACCCAACACTGAGGTGAACAGGGCTTTCTCTCCTCTTTGAAACCTAACACTTGAAGAAGGAAGGGCTCCTTCACAAAAGAACCCCATCAGCAGCAGCAAGGTGATCTGTTTAGCACTAGATGAAGCACAGTGATCGACCCATTCTATTGCCCTTCAATTATTTGATAATCATGTCCTCTAATTTGATTACTGGGGCATGCAACATGGCCGAACCCTAGGTTTGAATGGGAAGAAATATTCTGTATGCGTTTACAGCCTAAAGTGCTGTACTGAATTACAACAAACCTGCGCAAGGAGCATCAGCAAGGACTTGAAAGAATGGTTTTGCTAATCTGTTTTGTGTTTTATTTTTCCAAAGTGTCCAAAAGTAAGCACAAATAATAGTGATAAAACTTTGGTGCATGAACAATGGGCCTGGCACTCGGCAAGAACGAATGCGTACACTGACTTACTTATTGGGGCATACGGCATGGCCGAAGCACTATGTAGAAAGGGTGAAAAAAAATGTGCTTGCGGCTGCAGCCAGGAGTGCTGGACGGGATTGCAGCAAACTTGTGCGAGAAGCATTGCCAAGGACCTGAAAAGATGCTTTTGCAGATCTGTCCTGTGTTTTATTTTTTTTTAAAGTGTCGAAACTTAAGTACAAGAAATATTGATATGACTTTACTGCCGTGGGCAGTGGCACAAAAAATAGTGATAGAACTTCAGTGAATTTACTGCTGGTAGGGGCCTGAACTGCCAGCAGGTCAGGCACTGCTGGTGGTTCACAGACCCTACTGGAAAACACAGAGTGAGCCAGTCTGGAAAAAGTGATAGAACTTTTCTGCCATGGTCAAAGGGCCTGGCCTTCAGCATGGACAAATGTCTACTCTGATTTGCCTTTTGGGGTATGCGCTGCTGATAAAGACTCACATAAGTATGTGTTGCAGGAAATATGTTTGTTAAAGGAGGATCTAATTCTTTTATATATGATAAAAGAGGAATTATTAATAATTTATATACATAAATGAACAAATACAATTACAATTACAAATACAGTGATGTAACATTATGAAACCCAGTTGGTGGGTGGAAAATTAATATTTTGATAGGCTACATGTAAAGTTTTTTAAGTGATTGGTGGATATATGTTTGAATGGTTTAAAGCAGGCAATGAAGGAGTGTTTATTTATTTCTTTATTGTTTGATCATTTATATAGCACCTATACACTAGAAAAAGTGTTTCAAAGCACTCCAACGCTGAGGAGTTAAGGGAACATATAAGGTAAAAATTGACATTCTTAAAAGGCATTGGAACATTCAGAATGTATTATAACATAATACAATGGGATACAAAAAGTTTACAACATAAAACAGAAATTATTTTACGTGCCGGACAGTGGTTTCAATAATTTAAGCACTCTACATACAGAAAGGAAATGGGGGAAGAGGGAAGCTAGTGTAAAGATGAACAGAACAATAGGACTAACCTATGCGCCCGAAAGCGTTTCTGATAGTGAAGTGCGTGTGGCACATAGTCGGAAAAGAGGGGGCTGTAGGAGGGAGAGGGAGAAGCAGCCTGTATATTAAAGGTGGGAAGGAGAGGGCACTGGAGGCCCAAGGAGAGAGGGATCAGGCGGGCAACAGGGCTGAGCAAGTGAGAAGCATGAAAGGGAACAGGCCATGATTGCAATATGGAAACATAACGATTTGAATATTGAAAAGGAATCCAAGTGATTTTACAGAAGGCAAAATTATTGCAGCTGAAATGTCCGAAAACAAAGTGTTCGAATGACCAAAAGTTTGAACACTTTGTTTTCAGACATTTCAGCTCCGATAATTTGCAAAAACACACATTCTCAGACGCACAAACACACACACACAAACACAAACACACACTCACACACACACAACACACCCATAACAACCCCCCACCGTCACCCTCAGCACACACCACCAACATAAACAAACCCCACTTACCTTGTCTTCACACTGGTTCCTGCAGCACTAGTTCCCTTTCACTTCTGTGATCAGGAACTGGCGCTGCAGGGTCCTTTTCTTTTCTTTTTCTTTTTTTTAAACGGGCAGCTGCGGGGGCTGCGGGGGACAACCCCGCAGCCGTCCGTGTAAAAAAAAGAAAAAAGAAAAAAGAAAAAAAGAAACAGGGGCTGCGGGGGTGTCCCCCGCAGCCCCAGCTCACTATACCATAAAGTATAGTGAGCGGGGCAATGCGGGGGACACCTCCGCAGCCCCTGTTTCTTTTTTTATTTTTTCTTTTTTTTACACGGACGGCTGCGGGGTTGTCCCCCGCAGCCCCTGCTCACTATACCATAAAGTATAGTGAGCGGGGCAATGGGGGGCACACGCCCGTTTCTTTTTTTTTAATTTTTAAACGGAAGGCTGCAGGGGTGTCCCCCGCAGCGCCCGCTCACTATACCATAAAGTATAGTGAGCGGGGCAATGCGGGGGACACCCCTGTTTCTTTTTTCTTTTTTTTTTTTTTACACGGACAGCTGCAGGGGTGTCCCCAGCAGCCCCCGCTCACTATACCATAAAGTATAGTGAGCGAGGCAATGCGGGGGACACCCCCGCAGCCCCTGTTTTTTTTCAATGCTACCACCAAAAGATCAAACTTTTAGTGTTCGATCCTTTGGTGGTAGGATTTGTAGAACTTTTGGTCGTTTCGACCTTTTTTTTTTTGGTCAATTCGACCTAAACCTTGAAAAGGGCCCATGAGCTTTCGTACATTGTTAAGGTGGTCTTTGTGTTGGCTCAGAGAGTTATTGGTAGGCAGTGCAGTTGAAAGGAGCAGCGGAATAGTCACCGAGCAGGGAGGAGGAGTTTGGCTCAGCCTGCTTACCAAGGAGGGAGGTAGTCCATGCAGGAGCCTTTACTGCACAAGATACAGTGTGGAATTGTATGGAGGAGCACTATCATGCTATGACAGGCTCAAACAGGAGCCTTTGTGTGGACCTTGGTGTAGGGGCCGGCTTGCAGCTAGCGGTTCCCCATAGGCCATGAGGAATGCACTGCAGCGAACCCGGAGTAAGCTCCCAGGTCGTCATGTCAACTCTCTCGAGTGGTGTGCTGCGGCCATCTTGGAGCAGGAAGGCTTGGTGTGAAGCAAAGAATGAGGCCGGAGTGCACCATGCAATTTTTGAATTAGGGGTGCAGAAATGCCCAAAAAGAGTCTGCGGTCATCTGCCAGAGTGGAGGGGCAAATATCCAGCAAATTCGGAGCGCATTCATGCTCAAGTGGCTCACCTGCAAACAAGCGCTAAGCAGGCCTTCAAAATCCCATGTTGCAGCAGACTGAGGGGGCAGAGCAGGCAGCGACCACACAGCAGTGTGAAGAGAGGTTAAGGGGTGTCCTGAGGGTCAGACCGGAGCCTTTGTGTGGGCCTTGGTGTCGGGCCGGCTTGCGCCTGTCAGTTCCCCATAGGGCATGAAGAATACACTGGCAGCGAGTCCAGAGCAAGCTACCAGGTCATCTTGGCAACGCTCTCGAGTGGTGTGCTGCGGCCATCTTGGAGCACGGAGGCTCAGAGTGAAACAAAGAATGAGGACGGAGTGCACCATGCGATTTTTTCATTAGTGGTGCAGAAATGCCTAAAAAGAGTCCGGCGGTCATCTGCCAGAGTGGAGGGGCAAATATCCAGACAATTTGGAGCGCGTTTTTGCTCAAGTGGCTCACCTCTGAACAAGCTCTCAGCAGGCCTTCAGATTCCCATGCTGCTGCAGATTGAGGGAGCAGAGCAGCCAGCGACCACCTAGCAGTGTGAAGAGAGGGGAAGGGAGGTCCTGAAGCTCAGACAGGAGTCTTTTTGTGGGCCTTGGTGTCGGCCTGGCTTGCGCCTGCCGGTTCCGCATAGGCCATGAAGAATGCACTGGCAGCAAATCCTGAGCGAGCTACCAGGTCATCATGGTAATGCTCTCGGGTGGTGTGCTGCTGCCATCTTGGAGCAGGAGGGCTTGGTGTGAAACAAAGAATGAGGACGGTGCGCATCATGCAATTTTTTAATTAGTGGTGCAGAAATGCCTAAAATGAGTCTGGCGGACATCTTCCAGAGTGGAGGGGCAAATTCCCAGCAAATTCAGATCACGTTCATGCTCAAGTGGCTCACATCCGAACAAGTGCTCAGCAGGCCTTCAGAATCCCATGTTGCTGCAGATTGAGGGAGCAAAGCAGCCAGCGACCACCCAGCAATGTGAAGAGGGAGGAAAGGGACTTACAAACATAACAGTAAAAAGAGTAGAAGGGCTGTTTTGTGGAATAGTGTGCATGTGCAATTCAGGCTTTCTAATAAGGCATGGGCTAGACAGGGGAATGCAGATGCGGTGGATAGTTATAAACAGCAATGGATTATAGTACTTATTGTATACTAGAGAGAAGAATTTCGGCCAGAAATTTGTTTCTGTGCTTTTTCTTTTTCTCTACCATACAATTGTCCATTATTTCCATTAGCAAAGTAGAACATGCTAATGGAAATGTTGTAGAATCTTATTCAATCTAACTACTTTACTGACAAATGTAAAGTAGATGGAGTCTATAAGCTTATTTTTTTAGTTCGATTTTCTAACTGTGAAAGGTGGTACCTAAAGGACCCTTTTTTAATATTTTCTTTCTTTCTTTCTTTCTTTCTTTCTTTCTTTCTTTCTTTCTTTCTCTCTTTCTTTCTTTCTTTCTTTCTTTCTTTCTTTCTTTCTTTCTTTCTTTCTTTCTTTCTTTCTTTCTTAGGCCAGAAAGTAAGGTGAGGAGGGAAATGAGGGAAGGGGCACCAACCACAGATATGGAGGGGCAGGTGGGCAGGGGAAGATGTTGCACACGTGTTAAATCCAAGTTAGAGGGCAGTGTTTCTCATGCTCCTTGATTACAGATTAAAAACACTTCTAATTTACTCCCTCCTGCAGAGTGGTGTGTTGCAGTATATACAGAGTACTGTTGTTTTCGAAATATATTGATCAACAGCCTCTTTTATCACTTGCAAAGTAGCTGGTGGCATTTTGTGTCGCACAGAAGTTGGCTGTGTGTCTACAGCATTGGTTGAGGAAGATGAGTTAGAGCAAGGCAGTTTAGTACTTCCTAAGAAAGGAACAGCGTTTCTGAGAACATTGCAGTGGTTGGATTTAGTGTGGCGGCGCATGGAGGTGGTCCAGTAGGAGTACTGCCCAGGTTGTCCACGACTGAGTGCACTTGCACTTGCACTCATGATTCTCTCTGGGCGCTAGAGGTAGGCACTTCTCCTACCTCATCTTCCTTCTTGATTGTCTTTTGAAGTACTGCGCTTCTTTCATTGTGTAGGTCCTCCATCTGGCCGTGGTGGTGGCTCTTGGGGAGGAGGGATGGCAATAGCTGATGCCAATTTTAAGATAAATAGCAGTTTTTTCTAATATTCTCACAAGTATGTGCTGTGTGCCGTGGTTGGCCATGAAAGTTGTGGCCACTGGGACCAGGATGGTTCCCCAGATCATTTTCTGAACCACTCGAGGATGTACCCAAGAATGGTGACAATATCAGTTTTAAATTCAGTCATCTGTTTCTTAATGAACTCAGGTGTATTCTTAGCATCCAGAATCACACTATTTGTCAAGGAAAGTCTGTTCATGGTTGATCAGATCTTCTGCAATCTTTTTACTACTCGCTGGGCAGTAGTAATAGTCAAAACCAGCAAGTCTCTGCTGACTTTAGTTGCCACCTGACTAAATGAGGTTTTGTACTCTTGATCATCGAGAAATAGGCAAGGAATCATTTATACCTGTAGCCCTACCAGAATAGTATTGGATTTCAAGTACTCCTTTAGTACATGGCCATGTAGCCCGATCCTAAATTGCTTCTTAAGTCGAAGTAAAGTCTCTCTGTTAGTACCAGAGTTGTCACTCAATGTACATCTCAAATCATAAAAAAAGGATTCCCACTTAATAATTCAGTAATCTGTGCCTCAGTGTAGGTCAAAGTGTCTGAATCTGCCATGTCAGAATCGCGCAGGCATGAACATTTACATATTTTAAACACAACCTGTACAGCCATGGGCTGAATAAACAAAAGAACGGAACAGCAGGTGTCCCCAAGGTATAGAACTAGGGAAGCAGGAAGAGAAATGGAAAAACAGGTTCCAGATTGTATTTATTCAAAACACTGTTTCTTTTTTTATTATAAAACGAAAAATTAAACATACAATCATTTTAAGGACAAAGTCAAATTCAAATGAACTGCCCACTATTAGCACACAATGAAAACATTTAACATACACCTAATGTGTCAATTATGAAAACAGATTACTCAACTATAACAGTCATACACATCAAACACCATACACAATCAATAATAAAATTACATACAGTAAAACATAATTTGCAATGTAACACTTATCAAACATACATCTTCAGTTCGAAACGGGTTGGGACTGGTTGATTGCAGGATTCTAGAAGTAGGTTGGGAACCCTGTCTTGCCAATGCTCCGTGCGCGAGTTTGCTGCAAATCTGCCCATGTTTTATTTTTTGAAAAGTGTAAAAAAGTATGTGCAAATAATAGTCATATAACTTAGCCCCCACTAGTCTATCATCTTTCTGAAAACATTTGTGCAGGTTCATCAAACAGCAACAAAGTTATAAGCCAAATGCAAATGAAGCCATATAAAAATGTTGAGACCCTCTCTAATTTTGCTGCATCTTGACAAACTTTGCAAAAACATTCAAATCTGGGTCTAAAATCTTTTTGCAAATCTTTGTGCAGATTTGTCAAACTGCACCAGATGTATAAGCCTTTCAAATATTTTGGGACCTCCCTCTAATTTTGCCCCCTCTTGGCGAACATCAAAGGAATGCCCCTGAACATCTGAGATGTTCACGGACTTCAGGGAAGAAAAAACACCCAATTTTTGGATTTCTATGGCCATATCGCATCCCATCCTCATCACCCCTCACCTCCCGGAGATCGTTTTATTAGTTTGACAAGTGCAATGTTGTGTTTTTTAATATGGTTTTACTGCGATGTCCGCGGACTATACGGGCGCTGTTCGCGAATCCAACATGTCATCCATTTCAAAAGTTTTGACGCATTTCACATTTTTCATTGATTAATCAGCAAGCAGGTATGATGTCTGCGAACATTGTGCTGCTTTTTGATTGGTCCCTAGGGTGCCCGCCGCCCCCTAATCGAGAAGTGAGACCGCAGACCGGATCCAGATATCACTAATTACTTATCCCTATTTTTTGGCCATTTTAAAAAGAAACTACTGGAACGATTTGCACCAAACTTACAAAAGCACACTTTCAGGACCAAGCCACCACTCCGAGTACAAATTTGGTAGAAATCTGTCCAGCGGTTTGGGCTGTAGGCATTAGCAAAACATTTTTTCCATTGTGTCTATGAGGATTTCCACACAGTTTGGGACCCCCCTATAACTTTTCCACCCTAGATGAAACTGCACCAAACTGCGTGCAATCATTCTGAGGGGGCTATATACTTTTTTTGCAAATCTTGCTGAGGATTCTTTGAGGGGGGGGGGGAGTTATAAACTGCCCAGAAAGTGCTCTTTCTATGAGTTGAGCAACTTAACCATAACTACACGGCCGCTACCGCAGGCACTGTAATGATTGATAAACAGAATAACATTATTTCTTTTAGGCAGGAAATATCCGGGCATTTCTGCAGTTTTTGGGGTGTGTCCATGTGTTTCCATGCGTGTTTGTACGTGTGTGTGATTGCGAATGTGCATGTGTGAACTTTAAATGCACATAGCTTTTGTGTCCCAATTGTCAATGCTTGGGTCTTTCTGGTCCGCTTTTAGAAATGTTTATAGTATGCAACAATTCCTGTTATGGGATAGGTGTATGCTGAAAATCTTGAAAATTGAAGAGTTCAATTTAAAGATATGCATTGCAAAAACGTTTGGGTGTGTGTGTGTGTGTGTGTATGTAAATTTGGAGTTTGTGTTTGGATATGGCCAGGAAAACAAAAAGACCACCAGAACACGTAAAAATACCCTGAGACATATCAACTGGAAGCCGTACTAAATTGTGTGATAAATCTTCAATGGAAAAGAGACACCCCCAATTGGGAATTAAGCCGCATGGCAGGAACCACACATACATCCGTCAAATGGTTGCATCTATTTGTTTCTTTGTCTTAAAAATAGGTTGCATCTATTTGTTTCTTCGTCTTAAAAATAGACCTCCTTGACAATACGTTTCTTTGACACAGGGTCTTCTTCATGGTCATTTGTCTACCCCACAAACGTTCTGAAAACCAATATCTACATAGGACCTGGACACATTACACATGCTATTGTCTTTCTTCCTGACTATTATATCCACTGCCGAAAAATAGCAATATAAAATTATGCCTCATTAATGCATCTGTTAGTTCCATACCATATTGTTAATCTACGTCTCTAACTTATGAAATATACATTTTAGGAAATAAAGAAGAAATATTCCTGCATCCTTTATAGGCAACTAATTTGCTATTCTGTTGTGACAGATGAGGAAGAGGGAAAGAAAATGGATTTTGACATAACTGCTTATTTTGAGGAAGTCACGATTAAACAGAGATGACCTGGTTACAGCAGCCGATATTGTAGCATCAAATTCCATGCAGTAAAACATTGGAGCACAAGAACAACAAACATGCATTCTCAAGTCAGAACTTGTGAACCAATCCCCTTTGACTGGGCTTTTAGTTCCATTGTAGTGGCTTGCATTGCAACGGAATAAGAACTATTCCCCAACAGCTGACATTAGATTGGATGAATAAGGCAATTGGTTCATACGTTATGGAGGTGAATTCACTTCTAGATAAAGATTGTTTAACATGGATCCAAGGAAAGAAAATCATCTCCCAACATCATAATGCAGGTCTATGGGATTGTGCCGGAAGAAACTGAGCAGAATTCCAATCCATTGTTATTTCTGTTGAATAGACTTTCTCATTGTTGTTTAATACTATTTAGTCAGCAACCGAGAAAATAAATGTTATTGTCTCAGCACTTGCTATGTATACATCCGGCCTCCCCATTGCATTGAGTCGAATGGGAATAATTAATAAAGTTAATATTAAATAGGCAGTCACATTAAACTAAAAACACTGAGTAAAACAGACACTGTTCTGTCAAGCCTTGGACATCTGGGACTCTTCATATTTAATTTACTACAAAAGGTGAAAATATGGATAAACTGGCTCTCCTGTAGCATCACACACTGCCTCTTTCTTGCAGCCTGTCAATATTATAGCCTGCAGTCAATAAATAATGTGCTGCAAAATTGCTGCAATAAATGCAATTTTATGCTCCAAAATGTGCTTTTTTATGACACAACATTTTCAATTTCATGCCGCAATATCCTGAAGGGTCCGATAAAAGAGAAAAATGTAGCGAGATGGTACGTTTATGCTCAAGAAAATAGAAAATGCATCATCTGTTACCTAGGAGGTGTGTATCAAACAATGTATGGGTTCATAAAATAATTCACATTACAAATAGAAATAATATCAACAAATAATGTGCACGTATAACAATATTTTCAATATTTTCAAATGTAGCTTGAGAACATCGAACCTGGGTTTATTGAGACAATAGTGATATACTAAAACACTGGTCCAGCATTAACCTGTGCACATCATCTTACATCATGCTATATTGTCAATACATCTAATTCATCATTGTGAGTCATAATGTAGGTCGAACAAAACAAATGACAAAAAACATGCAAATTGCAATCTTCGTTCATTGCATGGGCAATGACAGAAATGAAACACTAATTGCAAATATGTACTCTCTTTTGGAGGTGTGTGTTGAAATGATCTACTCGAATACGTGGTTTGATTCTTTCTAAAATTTGAAACCCCATTGACTATTTTGGCATTAATCTGATGTTCCATCCGTGTTCAATCCAGCATACGTCATGCTTTTCTTGTGGTTTAGCCAAAATAATACATATCTCACCAGGACACTGACCACTGTCAGATAATTTACTTCAGCAATGTCACATGTAGCATTTCCCTTTGGTTTAATGTTCTATCCGGCACTAGTGTACCAATGAAGTTACCCTTCATACTATGATTGCATGTAATGCAAGTCATAAGCATTAGTCACGCATGCACGCAAAGTGTAGCCTTCTTGTTTCTACCATGGGCGCCCTAACATGCTATGCAAGGAACGTTTCCTATGTACATTATTCCTTGTGTATTGAAACGTTTATAAATAATTGCATGTGTTTACAAAAGATGCATGATTGCTCTTACAATAATTACTTGCGCAGTACAAATAGTTGTTCAGTGCATAGCAATTAACCCATACAATTCTATTGAATTCTCCCATATTTAGATGAATGTTTTGAACACATTTTTCCTAGTTGTTCCTTTTTTTAAGTTCGCCTGAAAGCTTTTTTTTTTTTTTTTTTACAGAGGAATATTTCTCTTTGTAACTATTTTGATCTGGTTTAGCCAATATAGGTTCGAATCCCGGCAAGGCCAAACTCAGCTTGTCATCCTTCCGAGGTCGATAAATGAGCACCACACACCGTGGGTAATAATAAGCAGCTACCTGAGGGTGTGTAGTGCTATATACATGCTACATTATTATTATTTATTATTAAAGAATGGTATGCCATTATTTACCCCCAAACAACAAGCTCCCTGTGTTTCTGACAGTCTTCAACACATTCTCCTCTTCTGTGGCTGAGGGGCTTCATCAGGAAGACAGTTTATACATAAATGGAATTAAGATGGGAAATTGACATAGGCAGGGCAGCTAGACATGGCTCTGTTACCTTACACATGGTGTGACAATTTCAGTTCAACATGGGAAAATGCCAGTTCATACTAGTTGTGGACTGCCACACCTGTCACAAAATGGAGGACATAAACATGTGCAATTATACACGTATGTTTATCCCCTAATAAATGAGTTTTTGTCATTGCAAATATAAAATGCATTGACAACCAGAAGTGATAGGAAACTAGAACATGTATCTTGAAAAGCTGCAATTGCACTCAACAAAAGAAAACAGAGCTAAATTCAGTTTTGCGATTCCAGTAATTAAACGTAGACCTGCACATATTAACTGGGCCGCTGCATCCACCCAGACGCTGTTGTTAGAAGGACCCGGAAGGCTTCGGAAGCTGCAGCTGCTTTATTCATGTTGGTTGGAGTGGAAAGCAATCAGCCAATGCAGGTGGAGGTATTGCATTGCACTAAGGCCCTGTGATCTTGGGCACACACTACCGACCAGATTCATGAAAGGATTATTCTCGTAAGGCTAGCAATTGCGCATGCCAGTTGAGAAAATCAAGCATTGCGCAGGTGGCGGTATTCACTAAAGTCAATATTCACACGCAAATGCCTTTCCATAGGCAGATTCATGGCACCTGCAAAAGATGCAACGTAGAGGCGTGCTGGAGCAAGAAAAATAAATCCCAGAATTCATCCCTGATTCACAAAGGGAATTGCTCTGCATGAAATCCCTGTGCTGCACCAACCTGCTGTGATTGGCCTGCCTGACACACTACAGGACGTTTTCAATTAGCAATGGAGGCAGTTTTTCCAAACCCCTGACTGCACTTTTGGACGCAAAAATAATAACATTCTTGGTTGCATCTTGTCTGTCCATGTGTACCCTACCTCCACATAGGTGGAAGTCAGATCTCAGCCCTCAACCTATTTTATAATGTGTATGTATTGTTTTATCGCTTGCCAAATTGCAGCAAAGCTGTTTCGAGTTGTGTGAATAAGGGAGGAGAGCACCAAGAGCCACGGGTTAATGCAAGGGGGAAGGGAAGGAGAGGGAAAGTGCTATATGCAATCACAGCATTCGTACAACACAGTGCACATAACAATGTAGTCTAGTAGGGTCATTTCTCATGGCAGGTGAGAAGGTCCTCCTCATACACAGCCACACCGGGTGTAATACAGGGGTGAAACTGGTCTGCTCCTTAAACAATTAGCCAATGGATTACAAGACTGGTAGGTACCGCTCACTCAAGGTGCCAGAAGGCTTTTTTGAACAGGAAGTCCTTCAGAAATCGTGTGCATCCGCTATACTTACATTCAGTTCTTTAGACCTTTGGTAGCTTCTTCCAGTTCTCAGGTGCGATTACTGCTAAACCTCTACCATCAGGATGCGGTCTCTTGAACGGTGTTGGTATCTGGGGGTTGTCTCCTGCTGATCGCAGGCTTCTGCCCGAGTGGCAAGGTTTTATAAGGGATTGCACATTACTGGGATTCATGCAAAGATGATTTGCTGTCCTCATTGCCTGAACAGCTTGGAGGCAATGGGGAATGGCTTTGTGAGAAGAAAGGCTCATGTCCAGGTTGACAGCAACTTGCATGTCATTAGCATATAGTTTGCAATTAGAAGGGAACTGATGAAGTGGGGAGGCTAACAGTTTGATATCGGTGTTGAAACACCAAGGGGACATGGTAGACTCTTGTGGCACACCTATATTAAAGGTGATTTGATATGATAGGTTATTTATAATGTGCTTAATACCCAGAGGTTTCTAAGTGTGGGCCAGGGATTGAACCTGTGTTGCTCCGTGTCGTCTTGCATCCAAGGCGAGCACGTTGCCACTGAGCTATCCTCCCGAGACTCCCGAGGTGGTAGGTTTAGATCTGAATTCCCCTTCTCCTTTAGTGTAGCGTGCTCTCCGAGAAGCCAGTCAAGCCAGTCAGGGTGTGCCCTCAGACTCCCATGCTAGAGTGCAGTCTCTCTATGAGGAAGAACTGGCCAACAATATCTTATGCTGATGTAAGGCCTAGGGGGATTAAGGCTGACATTGTGTTTTTGTAAAGTGGTTTAAGAATGTGTTGTGTCTTGAATAATATTGCATTTTCTGTGGTTCTAAGGGGCTGAAAGAGATAATCCTAGTGATTCACTGCAGTCAGTCAATCAACTGGTGACAAGTATCTTCAGGATGTTTGCCATCAATTGAATGTTAGAAATCGGATGGCAATTGTCCATGTTGTTGGAGTCTGGCAAAGGTTTGAGAGGAGAGGGGTGCTAGTTTACAGCTTTTGCGAAGGAATAGAGGGGTGTGCCTGTTGTGGAAAAGCAATGCACATGTATTTCTAGGGATGAGATATGAACTTCTTAAGTAATGCCGCCGGTCAAAGGTCACCTTGTTCTGATGGCTGATCTGATGGTCTCATGTAATTTTTAGCAATGTCATTTTGGCAGGCTTGGCTAAAGAACAAGAAGGAGGGTGGATCCTCTGAGTCCCGAGTGCAGTTTTTGGGAGTAGGGTGACCCCTGATCGTTTCCTGAATCACATGAATTTTCTTTGGAAAGGCTCAGGCCATATTTTCAGTGAGGTCATGCCAGGAGATACAGTTTGTGGGTATCAGATATTAATATCCCCAACAAAAATATCGCCGTAAATATCGCCGTTTGGTTCGCTATAGGCGATATTTTTATTGGGGATGTTATGTGGGAGCAGGGGTTGCGGGGGTGTCCCCCGCACATTAAAAAATGATGCGGGGATTGCGGGGGTGTCCCCCGCAGGGTACATTGTGAATTTCACCGCAAAAATATGGCGATATTTTTGTATCGCAATATTTTTGCAGCAGAATTATCATATGGAACCAGTTTGTGGTTATCTGTGAGTTTGTGTTCACGTGTGATGGTGATAAACGTTTCTGGAAAAACACGTTTGCTTTTTCCTCTTCATCATGCATGATACCGTCTGGATTGTTTTTTGAAGATGAGTTTATCCTCGTCTTTCGGGGTGCAGGTGTTTTTTCTTGATAGAAGAAGTCAGGATATCCAGGGCTCATCGAATTTCCTGATTGAAAGACATAATAATCAGAATGTGATCGATATTGAAAGGATTAAGCATCTGGTGAAAGTTATTCTGGTTTATTTGTTCATGGGTTAAATGAGGATGGAGGGGGTCTCTGAACACATGAGTGGTCAGTAAGAGCTACAATAGCAGAGCTGAGCTTGTCCTGCCATAGCTAAAGGGATGTTGGGGGACATACTATGACCTACTTAGGTGCAAGGGAGCAAAGCACATGTGAGCGTGGACTGCCTGGCACCTGCATATGTATGGAGGGGCTGGCTCAGGGTCTCCCGTTTGCCTACAGCCTTTGCCTCCTGATGCATGCAAGTCTCTGATGGCTGGTTCTAGGGACCTACAAGCACCATTTGAGGGCGAGTAATGCGAGGGGCTATTTAACCCTCACAACATTCTTCTAGCTTCTTAAAGAATTGGCTCCCACGCATTCTGAGCTCCCGTGTTGTGCTGCTACATTAGCTGGAATTTTAAATGCATTATTAAATAATATTTAGTATTATATCAAACTGTATTGCCTTGCTTAATATACACCGGCCCAATGATGTCTTTTTAATGAAGAACAGCAGGTGCCCCCTGATCCCTGTGACTAGTGTACTCAGAAAATCTGTTGGTTGTCATTTTAGCCCATACCGCTGAGAGCTGCTTATGCTACAGAACTAAAGCAGGAATAAATAACGTGCTATTTATGCAATAAAACACTCCATGTGCAAAACCCCTAATGGGCGTGGGGTCAGGTGTCAGGTATAGAATTTTGATAAACAGCTTTGCACATATATTGTTTATTTCGTTTCCATCACAGGCAAGTGGGATTGATAGGATGTATGGAGTGTATTAATATTAATCAGCTTCCATTACAGGGCACGCGCTATTGCTAACCCCTGAGCACCTTACTCTCACCTTTTTCCACTTATTGGTGAGAGGTAAAGAGGCTGCAAACTTTGAATCTTTTGATTGTTTCTTGTACCACCAGTTCTATGGTATTCGTTGTATTGTTTCCCTTTCTTCTCTTGCCTGTGTAGTATTTGTCACCATATCCCTCAGTATGCAACGTTTCATATAATTATGTAAAACACTTTGGTGTAAAGCATTATAGATGCTCAACAAAATAAGTAAATGGAAGCAGCAGGGTGTGTTAGCCCATGAATGGATACGAGCGCCAGTGGGCGAAATGTGAGCAGGGAGCAGCTGTGAATAAAGAGCCTGCGAGCCCGGAGGCAGAGGGTGACCATCAGGGAGGTTGTAAAAGGGGCAAGTGGCAAATGTACATATTTTGTCGAGGTGGCAAGAGAGTTTAAGGTGTGGCCCAAAATGATGCTCAAGAAGAAGTTGACTCAAAACCGGGGTGGAGATGAGATCTGTGCAATCGGAGATATGAAGAGGGGTGGTCTTGCCGGGAATTCAGCAGGTTGACTCTAGCAGCAGAAGCCATAGAGAAGACAAGTCCTGGAGCTTCTTTTCGCTGTAAAAGTAAAAATAATAATAATAATAATAATAATTTAGCATTTATATAGCTCTATGAACGCTCAGGTATCTGAGCGCTGCTATACCCACGGTGTGTGGTGCTCATTTATCGACCTCGGAAGGATGAAAGGCTGAGATTGGCCCCGCCGGGATTCGAACCTGCGTTAGCAGGCTCTGCACAGATGTCAAAGCAAGCGCTGTACTAGCGACCAGTAGACCGCAAGATTGTGAAAAGGGTAGAAGTGTAGTGGAGGGGGTAAGAATATTTGTGAAAGGAGGTGGGGTGAGCTGTTCTATTCACTCAACGCATAGAACAACGTTCCAACGGCCCAATGGCGAGGGGCTGATTGCCATTAGTACCCTGGCCCATTAGACGAGGGTACTAATGGTGTTTTTTTTTCACTGTGAGGCGCATTGTGTTTGTCAGCCAAAAAATAAGAAAAAAATTAAAAAATGCTTGCTGCAGACTGGAAACAGAGTTTGTTTTTGTCTTTCCGTGGCGCTCATAGTAAACAAAGAAAATGGTCGTCATTGAAGGGCAGGAGGGACTACACACAGTCCCTTCTCCCTTTCCATGGTGGCCATTCAAGTAAATAGAAAAAAAAGTAAACAAATAAATGGCCATAATGGAACAGGGAGAAGGGGCTACATGTAGTCCCAATCCCACTTTCCATGGTGGCTGGCCTGAAAAAAAAAAACAACGAGAGAACACCATTGCGAGGGAGGTGCAATAGCGTGTGTGGGCTTAGCGTCTGGTAAGGCTTGCAAATGCACCTATTGATGTGTTTGTTACACTAACAATAACCTGCACTGGTTACTAATGGCCGATAGCTCACCAGACTGCAAGGATTGGCAGAGAGTTTCTTGAAGATATGTGGAACAGTGCCTAGCTCGAAGCAAGGAGGACGATTTCAGTAGATAGGGAGAAGATGAAGAGCAGGGAGAGATTCGAACAGCCTGCTTACCTTCAGAACCAAGTTTGCCAATTCAACCCTCCTTTCCCTATGAGGTGCATTCAAATGCCCCAAACTGAAGACCCCTTTCAACTGAAAGGCAGGATTTTTCAACACTGACACAAAAACGGCTTTGCATGTGTGGCTGCAAGTGAAAGCTGAAGGTTCCTTTCACATGAAAAGCAGGATTTTAAACATTAACTGAAAAATGGCTTTGCATGTGTGTTTTTCAGGTAAAAAATGAGTGGCCATGTGGAAGAGGCTTACCTGTCACTATCAAAGAAAAAGCAGCATTTTAATCCGCAAAAGAAGAAGGAATCAATGGTCCCTTTCATATGAAAAACAGGATTTATAAACACTGAAACAAAAACTTCTTTGAATGCATGTTTGCATTTTAAATGTGAAAACAATGTACCACTCTTAACAGAAAAATTTCACATTGTGCGTGCTGACAAAAAGTAATGTATGTTATGTTTTGCATGCAAAATATCAGCAGACTTTTGAAAAGAAAAGCCCCCTTTGTTTTCCACGGCAATGTTTCTGGAGGCCAGAGGCAAACCCTCTTGCTGCCTGTGGGACACATGGCACAAAGAACTCCCCCGGTGGAAGCTTTGTTTACATACCCAAGCAATTTACAACTGCAATAAAATGTGGCTTGCTGGAAAGGTGTGGAAAACCAAGTGCCCTTTAGACTTGTGTGTCCGCTGGACAATATCCCTTGGCTGGAGCATGAATAAAATGTGTGAAAATGGGGCTACAATTAAGAGTGGCTGATTCTCCAACGTCAAAGAGCAAGCTTCCAACACAAAGAGACTGATAAAAAAAAACTCTGGTTACAGGCAGGCCCGGTGAGAACAAATGGGCTAGGGGCAGGAGAATTGCCATTTGTCCCACATGAGGATTTACTAAATAAGATTATTATCATTTAAGCCTTTTTTCCCAGCAACCATGAATCGAATTTCTTTTATTTATGTGTCATTTTTTTATGTAGTCTTTGGGCGATTGTAGTGATATAAAATTCATCCACCTTCGACTCAGGGAACTGTAATGGCCATCTGAAATAGGTTTCTGGCTGATATGAAAATGTTCCAAATGTGAGAGTTGGGGAACAGATGGATGATAAAAATAGGAATAAGCGTAATAAATTACATGTTCTTAACTATTATGCTTTCAGTGAAAATGATGGATAATTGTTAAACGGCTGTGCAACATGGTACAGACCTGGCTCTCATTTTATTTAATTCCCCTTGATTAGCTGAAAAGGAAACTATATATATATTATGGCAGTTGCTAGTAAAATTATGACATTTTGTACATAACTAGTTTTTGCCAAAGATTTGACTGGTGAAAAAACAGGTATTGCAAATGGGGCTGCCATATGTGTGCTCCAAACTCTTCAACCAATCAGTTGAGGAGGCTGGATTTGGGATTAGCGAGAAGGGCTATTGTGCTATCCTAGTTGTGCTAATGCTTGCAGGGTACTTCCCCCAAGAATGGAAACATGATGGTGTTGTTGCTACTATATAAGGGGGAATGCACTAGGAGGAAGAGACAGAGCTGCTGAACATTTACCATCAACAGGGCTGCTGAAACTTACCATCTGACAGCTGCCAGGAAACACTAAAGGAGATTGCTGAGAGTGCCCCTGGTGGAGCTGTCTATTGCTAGGAAGGCCTAAAGCTGACTGAGTCCTATGGTGCAGAGCAGGAGGCCATCCCTGAGAGTGGAGTGCCCTATCTTTCCAGAGGGTCCTTACCTGCAGCTGGCTGTCCTGAACTTTAAACAAAGGTTTGAAGTAGACTTGAACCCTTTGTAACCAAAAGGTCGTGGAATCTGCTGGCCTTAAACCTTTCCCTTTACAGTGGAAGGGGGCTTAACTGTGCAGATCCTTAGCCTATTTAACTGAAAATATTAATTTAATTAATTCCCTTCGGCAGAACACTATAGGGTGATTTTTGTTAAAATTCAAAAGTAACAAAGCTCTCTTCCCAGTGTGTGCTGAAAAAACTATAGCCTATAATTGTATTGGGTAATCAATGTTTTCCTGTTGACCCCGACCTCTTTAGGAAGAGGGGTGTCTTGGTCCCTATACTAAATAAATCCCTGAACCATCCATCTTCCCCAACACAGGCCTTAAGTGGAGAGGGGTCTGAAATCTAAAATTCCCAATTCCTTCCGATTTATTCTGTCTGACTTCCCCAACACAGACCAAAGTAGGGGAGGTCTGAAAAACAAACCGCTACATCAGCCAGTGTTTATTTTAAACCAAAAGTGTGGGTGAAATCATAATTGTCATATGTATCTGTCCAAATCCGAAAAAAACAAACTGCTAGCCTTTTAAGCATGCAGGAAAAGTGTGTGTTTTATTTAAGTTGAGAGAAGTTTATTGTGTTGTGCTACGGATAAAGTGGTATTTGACATTTCAGTGCGAGTTTCCTAACATCTAAGTAAAATAAATATAAATCCAAGGGGTATTAGATTAATTGGAGATAGGGCTAAATAAATGAATCCATCGAACAGTTTGTTGCATGACACCTTGAGTATGGAGGGGAGGAACTCCCCGTGTTGAGGGTGGCCTCTCAATAAACCGTTACAGCCCTCAAGCCCACCTTGTGTACCATTTTTCAATACATTGTAGTAAAAGAGACAGGCTTAGGGCAGCAAATCACCATACAAACTAAAGAACTATGGTGTGTATGCATTTATGTGGGGGGTTTTAGATAGAGTGAACGTAGCTGTTAAGCATGGGAGCGTCGTACAACAAAGGGACAGACAAATAAGGTACAATCATGTGGATACTATTAGAAGAATAAAATATTAAAGCACATTTTGAAGGATGTGGTAGGAGGGAATACAGAGAGTTACAGGCAGGTGATACAGGTTTGGGAGGGAATAGCGGGACCAGTCTTCAATAATGTGTTGATTGATACTCAGCTGTGCTCCTGTTGAAGTTATATTCCTGTGAGTTTCTTACAATTTGACCATCCTTACTACTGTGCTGGTAGCTGGTACTGGGTGTATATTAGTGATTCTGTCTCTTGCCTTCATCCGATATGAGAAAGGAACCAAGTGTGTTTCCTTTTTAATAGCCCAGATGACCTCAAAACCACAACATTTTTAAGGATGTTAACATTCCTCACTTTGAACTTGATAACATGAAAAGCAATTGTATGGAGCATCCCCCATGCAGTCAGGTAAATACTTTATTTCCTGAATAATTCACCCCTCCTTGTGACAATGATACTGCTATGTGCACTCTGGTGTGCACATCACTCCAGTTGCACGCTCGTGTGCGGCTAACCCATATCATCGATTAGTGTGCAGCAAAAGCATGGTGCAATTCTAATCACAGCATTATACAGGCCCCAACTGCACGTCTATCAGAGCCCAGGTGGCTCAAGCAAAAATGGAAACAATATGCAGGACATTCAGGTGGACAGGACTACTAAGAGCCTACATGTCGTGCAAAACTGCACTCTCTGTAGCCCAACTGCATTGACAGTGTCCAACTGAACAAAAAGCACAAATGTAGCAGCTTGTTCTGCATTGTGTGGTTAAATGGCCAGACAGCATGTTACTGGCATAAATGAACACTATGGGAATAAAACAGGTTCTGTATCATTTTATTGGGATTTTCAGCACAGAGCTGAAGTCTTCACCACCTCCAAACCCATCTCTCTGATGAAAATACAATGGCATCTCCACCCACATTGAATGTTCATGGGCAGAGAGGCATGTATTTGTATACTCTGCTTGTTTTATGCACCTACATAAACCAAGTGGAATGCATAGGAATCCATTGTAAGACTGGCCACTGTGCACATGATAGGTGTCAGGTGTTAGCTAAGATTTCCATAGCAATGATAATTCTTCCTGACCTTTGTCAACCCCAGAACTTTTTGCTTTATTGGTGGATTATTTTTCCCTATACCTCAGCGAGTGGGAACCTTTTTCCATACACACAGTCTTTTACTATTTTTACGGTTGTCATTTTGAAGACTCTCCATAGTGTCTTTTTAATTGTATCCTCCTAGACAACTTTTGGCATATACCTACAGTTTCCAGGGGTAGAAAGGATCTTTGGATTCCTTTTACATTTCTTTAGGTGAGACCAGCACTGCGCACATTATGTCTAGTACTGGGAAGATACTGGGTATCACCTTTCTCATTCTAAAAGTAACATTTAGGTTACAAGGACAACCTTACCTTTAATGGCCGATGTCAGTGACATTTTTTATTAATTTGGTGCAACTTTATTGCGGGCTGTTTCCACAACCCCGGTAAAGGCACCCATGTGTATTCATTTTACCAAAATGGCCCCTGGCTTTTTTTTCAGCATTTAGTGTTCCTTGTTCTTTCTTGTTCCTTCTCCTGACATCCAGGATGTGAAAATCCTTGTGTCAATGGTGTCTTCAGCGGTAGACCTCGGCCAAGGCTGCCCAGACTCTAGAGTGTCTGTGAAGGCAGGATGCGAGGAAGGAGTCCAACACTCTGCAGTCCTTTGTCTTCCAAACTCACTGAAGGATTCTAGTTCAAACTGGGATGCTGGTTGTCCTGAAAGGACTACCAACCCCCCAAGTTTGAATGTTGCATGGCTGTTTTCTTGTCTGTGTTCCTGCATAAAAGTATGATACTGGAAGCTGAAGAAATAGTCGAACGCTGGAACCAAAAGCAAAGAGGATGATGAAGAAAATGCAGCTGAGACCATTTCCAGTGACCAAAGAGCCTCCTGTCTACCCGGAGCCTGCTGTTACCCCTCCTTCCAATCGACCTGGGGACTCTAATAATGTTGACCCTGACCCAGAGCATGGTGAGACCCGCTAGACTCAAAATATCTACATTATGAGCCATCCCATATTGTGCTGCAACCTTGCAGGACTGCAATACCCCCAATACCCTGAGACCTCAAGCCATTGTGTAGTGAAAGGTCTTTTCAATTCTGAATGTGCCTCCTGCTGGACCTCCAGAGACATGAAACAAGTCTGAAAAGTCCCCTTATCAGAGTGCTGAACCTTGCAAAGGATGAGAATCTGAACAGCGATATTCAGTCTTCCGACTCCTGAAAAGGGTGCCAAATACACAGAGCCATATCCAGTTGTGAAGAAACTCTTGCCTGGAGCCTTCTGCGTCAATCCTTGTTTAAAAAAAGGCCATTCAGGGTCTTGTCTTCTGCCTTCATGAAAAGGAATTCAGTGCTTGGGTTTTTGGCTGCGGATCCTGATGCCTTCCTGCCGCAAACTCTTCTTCTGTGCTGAGGTACTGGATTGCCTTGGGTATTACTTACCTTAAGTCTCTTGTGATTGCTGTGTAGCTTTGGGCTGTTTCCTGTGATTGGGAGTCTTCTCATACAGTGAACCCAGGCCCCTGCTGGAATCCTCCTAGGGCTTCTTCTCTGAAGTCCCTAGACCCTCAACTAACTTAGAAAGTAGAATACTTACTTGTTTGAACAATCTTCCTCAGGAACTCTGACTTTTTCTGCAACTGAGCCCTAGCTCACCCTGTCTACAGCTGGCTCCTAGACCACTAGAGTCCCTCTTCTGCCTCTGAACTCATGTCATAGAATTGGGATGGGCTGGATAATTAACGGGGTCTGTCTTGAAAAGTAAAACAAGTGTTGGAAAGTTTACTTACTTGTAAAAGAGTTAGTTGGTAACTGTTTATCTGAGAGTGAACAGATACAAAAGTTCGTACTTACCTTGAAAGTGTTCTGCCACTTGTGTGTAAAGTTTTTACTTACCTTAGATATGCTTCGCCATTCTGAAAAGTATATATAGGTTTTACCTAACTGGAACAAGTGTACTCAAAGTCTAACATTCCTTAGAAACTGTCTTGCCGTTCTAAAAGAAAGTAGATAGTAGGTTAATTTACTCATGTGTTAATTGGGTCCCCCTTCTCCCAAAGGTAATTTTGTTGGTTCCACTGTACTATTCCTGTTAGGATATACATGTATGAGTGTCCCCAATTGGGTCTTGCTTCCTCTGACTTGCTGTTAGCCTGTCCAGAATAAGTCTATCTTTGTTTATACTTACTTCTTACGTTGCTGATAGCTCCTTTAAAAGGTATATAGGTTTTACTTACCTTGTGTTAGCTGTGTGCCAGCCTAAAACAAGTTAAAGCGTTATTGCTTACCTTAATCTGTGTTGAACTGATCTGAAAAGCAAACTGTAATAGCATATTACAACATTAGGTTTTACCTGCTTAGGATAACTGTGTACCATTCTTGGAAGGTTTTCTTAGGTGTAGCTAACCTTGGTCTGCCTTGAGACATCGAGAAATATTGTAATACATTCTTAATGGTCTTAGACTGTGTTTCACTGAGCTAAAAAGTAAGTGTAATTGTATATTACACCTCAAGGTCCAACTCCCCTAGAATAACTGTGTTATCCTGAATCAAAGTTATAGGTAATGACTGTTCCTACAATAAGTGTTCACTATTCTGAATAGTATATTGTCCAGTTCTATTCTAAGTGATTTGTTGCTGAGTTTCATGGTACAACTGCTAGGGTCTACTGCCCTTGTATTACCAAAAGTAATCTAAAAGTAAAGTAACTATTGGTTTGACTTCCCTAGAACTCATGTTATGTATTCTAAATAAGGTCTTATGCTTTGATCTGTGTACCTTCAAGCAAAGTGGTATGTTTTTATAAACGTGTTTATGATGCTATGACCAGTACTTACCCCATAACTTAACTTGGCCTACTTGTATTTAAAATAAAACTGTATGTGTTATAATACCCATTGTCAGTGTTTCTATTGAATCCTTGGTGGACTAGAGATTCTGTGTACTTTCCTACAACCCTCTCTCCCTCCTAAAATAAGCCTGGCTGCTCTGTCTACGCTACCATATACTCAGGTGGTGCTGCCTTATAGTAAGAGTGGAGTCTTGTACTGTCTCAGTTGAATGGTTTTACTAAGCCCTTAGTTGAACTTCATAAAAACTGTCTTAACATTAGGAAATAGCGATTATTTTGTGTAATGGATTTTAAAAGGCACAGGAAGCTAGAACTGCCCAAATTTACATGGAGTTTAACACCCTTTTAATAGAACCATCAAAATTGCAGGGAAAGACTTATGCAGATGCAAATGTTTCCAACCACAGTCCGTTCCATGCAATTTTCATGTTGCTTGAAAAGACACTGCCTCAATTAGTATGCACACACAACTAGAATGACCTCCATAATAGCAAATGTGTGTGTGTGTAGTGTGTGGCCGTCCAGCACATGAAAGTGGCTTTGCCTCGCTAGCAAGGGTGTTTTCGTTGAGAACTAGTGGACGCAGGTACTTCTATGATCACGTTATACACAGCTTACGTTGTTCTGTATTGCTTAACATTACAAATACGCTCTCCTATAACATGCTGCTTGAATCAGGACTATTGGCATACAGCAAATACTCTGCACCTCTGCAAACATTCACTCTGTCCTGACAAGTTATAGCTGCGTTATTTGAAAAGGTGATCAGTTGGGGGCCAGCCTATGCAGGGGCTGGTGGAGGTCTCCATGTTATGGACTGATGCTGCAAAATACTTACAATGTTCTCATTAAATCAGTAACTTGAGAACTACACATAATGGAGTCCGGCTTTGATGTGTGTCACAGTTTCTTACATTGGCGACGAGGAGTTATACGTATGTCTTAAAGTCATACAGTTTTCATGGCATTAGGAAACGCGTCTACCAGAATTTTACTGTACTCTACGCTCAGGTACTCGAAGTAAACGCGGGGAAGGAACTCAATATAGTCGCAGACATTTGAACAGCATGCGACACTGCACACAAATAAGAAACCTATGCCAGATAAAACATGTCCTAAGTGCATGCTGTAACAATTTATTGTTCGCGAATATGGACACCTCGCTAGTGAAATAACCGTCAATCTCAACTAGCAAAGGACGTTAGCAGGTCCCAGCTGACCTGTATGTTTGCCAATAAAAATGCAGCAGGCATTATACGACACAGCTGCTGCGTGACCAATGATTCCACAAACCAGAAAACGACTTTAGAAAAAGCGGGTGGGCCACTTCAAACGGCCCGATCTGGTGGCCACCTGTTGCATATTTGTTTACAATATGTTTTCATTGAAGTTTTTTATTACAGTGATAGTGACTGCATACACATTACACATTAGGAACAGTAAATATTAAGACTGGTGTATCATGAATACTGCTGACTCTTCAATCTTCAAACATCACACCCCTACCCGCTCCTATCTCATTATTCTTCCCCACTAAACTCTCACCGAACCAACACCTGTTACCACCTTCTACTACCGCCTCTTCTTTAGCCTCCCCTCCCACCCCCCCTTTCCCCTGCCACCTCCCACCTCCCCCTCTTTTCAGTACAGTCTATCATAGTTTCCCTCTTTTGTTGTCCCAGCCCTTCCCCTTGCCCTCCAGTCTTTCGGGTTTATACCCCCCCCGTTCATCCCCGTACCTCCTTAGTCTCTACCTTCTCCTTCGCTCCACTAATCGCTCACTTCAGCCTCCATATTTTTCCAAGAATATTAGGCAATCATGTCCAATCGCTGTCCGGTGTTCCTGCAGGATGGCCGTCAGGCTTTCCATGTTGTAGCTTTCTTTCACCTTACCCACTCATTCTTTAAGTGAGGGAAGTCGTGGTCTTTTCCAGTGGATAGTTAAACAGGCCCTTGCTGCCAGCAGCAGGTTCTGCAGCATGTGTCAGAGAGTTTTCACCCTAGAGCTATCCTCTTCCATGACAAATAGCAATAATAAAGGATTTAGCTCCCTCTCTAGCCCCTGTATTCACCCCAGAACTTCCTTGCAGTATGCCTGTGTCAATGGGCAGCTCCACCGCATGCACCAAAATGTTCCCATTTCCCTGCAACCTCTCCAGCATGTAGGATTAACCCTGACATACATCTTAGCCAGTGTCTGCAGAGCATATTGCCACCTATTTAGTAGTCAGTAGTTGTGCATTTTACATTGCATGGAGAGCAACACCTTCCCATACAAATCTGTCTCCACACCCTTTCCTCTATTTCCCCCAAGGTCTTTCTCCCACCATGTCTTCAAACAAATGTTCTCGCATGGTCTCGTCTCACCCAGGGATTTTTACAGGGCAGATACTAATCTTTAATTAGTCCATGTCTGTCTAAGGCCAGTTCCAGCCCTGTAAGCGGCCTACCAAATTTTCCTTAACTTTTAGGATCATGCCCCCTTAAACTGCAGGTATAGAAAATGTGAAAGATTTGGGATCCCCAATATCTGTTGCAACTGGTCATAGGGCAGGAACTGTTCTCCTACCCACAGCTTGCCAGCTCTCACCAGCCCTCTCTCATACCAAGTTTGGAAACGTAGCGGTTCCTGGATGAAGTCCCTAATGGGGGCTACCGAAATACACATCTGTGGCGATGGCCATGTTTTCACCCCAGACAAATACTTCTGCTTCTTTCAAATGCCTCAGAGCACCTCAAGCACTGGGTTTGACCGTATTCTAGCCGGTAGCCTTGATTGAGGAACCCACAGCCATCCATCCCAAAATCTCTGGTTTGAACATTGCATTCTCTAACATTGCCCATTGATGCTCCTTGTTTTCTCCAAGATGATCCGCCAAAACCCTCTGTTGGGCTGCTACGTAATAATTGTCCAAGTTAGGAAATACCACTCCTCCATCCACCTTGCTTCGAATTAAAGTTGTGTACGCTATTCTTAGTTTTTTACCCTGCCATACAAATTTCAATGAAGCCCTTCTGGCTTCTTAAAAAAAAACTCAGGGTATCAATATCGGTAACATCTGGAACATAAACAACAGTCTCGGGCAGAGATTCATTTTCATGACCGTCAGCCTTGCCCCATGATAACTTCAATTCATCCCACCTTTCTAGATCCTTCTTGAAATGTGTCCTCCGGTTCCGGTAATGTGCCTCGTACAGATCCTCTAGTGACCTTGTGACATAGACCCCCAGGTATCTAATCCTAACTTCTGCAACCTGAATCTGCGCGTCTCCCAAAGTCCGCAGGGCTTCTCGCGAGGCTTGTGTGAGTGGCATTCCAACAGACCTAGTCATTGTGACCTTGAAACCCGATATCTTCCCGAAGGCTTCTATCAAAATAAGCAATGTAGCTATTGAGTGTTGCAGGCTTATCAAACATAATAACATGTCATATGCAAACAACGCTGCTTTGTACATTGTGCCCTCCACAGTGAAACCAAGTATCCCCAGCTCCCCTCAAATGCGATTGTCAGGGGCTCAATTGCTATTGCGAATAATAGCAGACACAAAGGGCGTCCCTGTCTCATCCTTCTAATTAACGGAAACCCTTCTGACGCAACACCATTCACTGAAAAAAATGCTTCGGACAACAATACAATGCCCCATCCATGTCATCCATTTCTCACTGAATCCTATACGTAGCAGGATGGAAAACAGAAATATCCATGTCACCCGGTCGAATTCCTTCTCGGCTTCTAAAGAGAGGATCATTGAGTCTATTCCATCCCCATTGAGTGAAGCCAATAAGACTAAAGTCTTCCGTATGTTGTCAACCCCTTTTCTGGTTCTCACAAATCCTGCCTGACCCATGTGGATCAATTTTGGGAGAATATTACTTATTCTACTGCCATTATAGTTGTGAATATCTTAGCATCACAGTTCAAACTGGAGATAGGTATGTAAGAGCCACAATTATCTGCACACTTCCTTGTGCATTACCACAATTCTGGCCTTTAAGAACAATTCTGATGGCATTGCCCCTTCTAGTATCAAGTTAAACAACCTGTGTAGGAATTGGGCCAACACTCCCTTGTATTTCATCTAAAAGCTGGGCGCAATCCCATCTGGCCCTGGGGATTTCCAAGGTTGCAGTGATCTGATCGTCTGAGACACCTCTTGTATTGTAACCAGAGCCTCTAGTATCGCCTGGTCTTCCACTGACATTTGGAGATCCTCAGCCGGTCCAGGAATGACTCTGTCCCCGATCCCTGAGTCCCTTACTCTGTACTGTACAGGGTCTTGTAATATTTCCCAAAAACATTTTCTATATCCCTCAGATATTTCAATAGTCTTTGCCCTTCTCCATTGATCTCCTTCACCCCTCTTTCCTTCTGTTGTTGCTTTAGTCTGTAATGGATTGTCAGGTGAAGAATTATGGTCTAGACGGTTGTCCAGAGCAATTGACAGAGGTTTTAGATTAATTATAAATCTTCCAGCCATCACTTGTTTGTTTTGCTTTATCACCCCAGGTGGAAGGGTATGCCCAGATGTGGTTCCCATGCCTGCTGGGCCTAGAGACCCAAGCTACTCCTCACTGATGACACCCAATGAGGCGAAACATGTCTGGGGATGTGTCATGGTGCCAACCCCCGGGAACCCAGACCAAGTCCAGCAACCCCGGAAGCAGGCATCAAGTTATCCCAAGCAAGCCCAACAACCCTTGCTAGGGGCTATTTGGGTGCAGTCCTGGCGTCTATGGTGCCAGGCTCATATGGAGAGTCAGTCCTGGCGCCATAGGCGCCAGGCTCATAGATTAAAACTTACCTGATGCAGACCATGCTGCAAACTTACCTGATGCAGACCAAGAGGCTTGGAAGGGACTACTTTACCTAGCGACTACTTTTTACTCGGGTGGGGCTGGGGTGGGGGCTGGGGAGGAATACCTACCTGGGACTACTTTGGAGGCTATTTAAACCACGCCCGAAGAGCAGCACACGCTTCGCGTTATTCTGCATCCAGCAGCGTAACGCTCACCGTGCCTGCAAGTCTGCATCCAGTGTTCTGCCACGCCCGCCTCGAGTCTGGAGCTTCTAGAAAAAGGGAGAAAGAAGGAGAAAAGGTTAGAACAAGAGCAATACCTTTGATCCTTACCTGAATTCCCGATCCATCGCGCCTTCGAGCTGGAAGAAAGAAGTTATTTTATGCGCGTCGCCTCGCCTGCTGCAGCGCCGGGCTGAACTCACCGTCCTTCGCAGCATCTTCACATTCCACCGCATTCTCCTGCATGTTCCCGCCGCACTCCGGCACCTAAGCGGAAGACAAGAACAGCATGGTGAGCCAAGGGAATACACAGAGGCAATATTAGTTACCCCCCATAGACTTACCTGATTTTACCACCGGGGGTACTATTCCTTTTCACGGGTCGGCACAGCTTCCATTGCATCTTCGCCAAACCCCAGCCCCTAAGTGGAAACAAAAGGACAGCAAGGTGAAACAAAGGGACAAACAAGGGGAAACCTCCTCACACAATAGACTTACCTGATTTTACCGCCGGAGGCATTATTCCCCGAGACTTCATACTTTCTCTCAGCGCCTGAATAAGGGAGAAAGCAACAGGTTACATATTGACATTATTTTATCGAACTGTGTTGGATAATACAAATCCTTACCTGAATATTACCGGTTGCCACGAGGAACTCTTCGCTAGGGTCAAGTTGCAACCTGCAAGGAATCGGACAAGAGTGAAAGTCAGACATTTGAACTCTTACGAACTACATACTTACGGCTTCTGGCCGGGAATCTCGGAGTCAATATTGTTCTGGAACTCACCAATTCCTTCAAGCCAGTGAAGCAACTAGTTATCTAAGCGCCCCTGCACTCAATGCAGGATGGAGAGCTCATCTTTCCAAACCATCAGGTGAGACTATAAGAGGGGACATCAAAGGTGATCAGTGGGGGGAACAGCGGGAGTGGGTGGGGGTTAACGCTCAACTACACGGGTGGTTAATTCCCTCTCTCCATTTGCAGAAGAATATTCCTACGGCCAAGCAAACGAAGCTAGGTGGGCCAGTCCAGTCCGTCATCTCGGCACTATGCGTCACATTGGTGGAGACCGCAGCTGTCCAGTTCAGATCGACGCCCCTGTGGGAGCCAGGTGAGCATAACAGGATGCTTCTGGTCTGGTGCAGAAGAGATGTGACCTAGCAGTTTGGGCTGGAATGCCCATTTGGGGATTGGACCAAGCCTTATTTGCTTGCGTTCCTTCCCTTTCTGTAATGGCTTGTCAGGCAAAGAACGATGGTCTGGAGGGGTGCCCGGAGCAATCTTCAAAGGTTTAAGATTAATTCTAAACCTTCCAGCCATCACCTCTTTATTTTGCTCAGTCTGTTTGCCAGCAATGCGTTGGATTTATCCCTTTATTCGTTCTAGGTCTGTTTACAAAACCTGAGCTTAGACAATATTTTGTCTGACCACAGAGCCCTCAACTCTTTACCTGTGTGACTCACCTCTTGGGTCTGTTTCTCAGTTGCCACTCTTTGTCTCATTATCTCTGCTTTCAGGTTCCTAATGTCCTCTTTCAATGTAATCTCTTTAAAGAACCTCCCCTCTTTTTAGCCACTCCTTCCAATTTCAGCAACTATCTAAATGCGGCCTTCCCTGCGTCCCACACTATCCTAAGCCTCGTGTCACATGTATCATTAAACTCGAAATAGTTCCTGATACCCTCATTCAATTTTTCAATAAATACCTTATCTTTAAATAGCATGTCCTTACACACCCAGCGCTGCTCCCTCTCGACATTATCTCCCAGGTCAAGCTAGGTCATCCCCATATCATGGTCAGACCAGCCCACCACCTGAATTGAGGCCTCTTTTATCAAGTATTCCCACCCTTCCTTAATACAAATGTGATCTATTCTCGTATGCGTTTGATGTGGAATCGAGTAGAATGTGGAACCTGATATTCCTGGGTTTGCCGCTCTGTATGTATCACACACAAAATTAAAATGTACTTATTTTGCCAGTGTCTTGCTAGCTTTGGGCACCCCCCTGTCCGTGCCAGGTTTGACCGGGCACCAGTCTAGTGCTGGGTCCCTTACCATATTAAAATACCCCTCACATATCAACAAACCTTCCTTCCATGCCATCAGCTGCTGGAACATGACTGCAGTAAAGCTGCTTTGGCCTACATTAGGGGGTATACAGGGCACAACGTCAGAGAGAAATATCCCCTCATGGACTTTGCCGCTACTCACCTCCCCTCTTTGTCCTTCTTCACCACTGGTACAGTTATACCCAAGGATTTCCTATATTGTATGCCAACACCTTCCTTTTTTTCTGGACCTGACACCCAAATTACTCCTCGAAAGTGGTGTCCTCTAATAGAAATCTCTTCCCCTCTTCTATAGCTTGTTTCCTGCAAGAAAGGTACATCCAGGTTTTTCGACCTAAACGATCTTGCCATCATAGCCTGTTTCCCCAGACAATGTATGCCTTTAACAGTCATTGAGCCAAATCGCATTGTGGAGATTGTCCATCATTGTAAAGAGATATATCCTGAAGTGTCTTCGGGATGGATAGCCCAGAGTTTCTAAAGTGTCATTCTTCCTCCTGCAGACTGTTCCTGACCTTCCCCCAAACTCCCTCTCTCCTACCCTTCCCCCAACATCTATATGATTGGAGGTGCCCCAACTGATTGTCAGGGCCACTAAGGTGACATTTTAGTCACCCCCAACCTACTCCAATAGCTATTATGATCAAACTCGGCCAGTTTCAGTCCACCTCTTCTGTGTCCTAGGTGTCTCAACCTGCAGCGCCAAGACCCTCCTTATGTTTTAGGTGATAGTGTATTCAATCTCCTGAATTACAGGGTGCCAGGTGCCTTCTCCCTCCTTCCTATTCTTTGTTCTCCTAGTCGTCCTGATCCATCTTTCAGTCTATCTTTAGCTGGCCCCATTCCCTGGCTGGCTTCTTTAAGATATCTCAGTGCGCCTTCCGTCTCTTCCCTGTTAGTGGTAAGGAATTCTGCAGCTCCTCTCTTGAGAGTGGGTGAAAAGGGGCACCCCATCTATATTTCACTTCTCTTTCCCTTAGACATTGAGTCAGCACCTTGCAGTATTTTCATCTGGCCAAAGTGAATGCCGAAAGATTCTAACAGATGGTTTTCGTAGATCCCTCGAAGACAAGATCTCTATGGTTTCTGGCTTCCATCGAAGACAAGATCTCTATGGTTTCTGGCTTTGTCCAAGATAGTCACTTTGTCTATGTAATAGTGGCATTTCACCAACATTGAGCGCAGACCTCTCGACAAACCTCCTGCAAGGTGGATTCGGTCAAACATAAAGTCACTGGTCGGTTTGCCAGCGTTTAAGAAAAGGGAGCGGATGATTGACGTGACCTTCTGTTCCAAGGCCATGAGGCTTTCACTGTCTCCTTCTTTGATCCCAAACATGCACAGGTTACATTGTCTTTCTCTATTTTCCAGATCATCTAGTTTCAATGAGATGACCTGTTCCTTGAATTCAAGTCCTTAATCCTGGCATCCAGTTTCCTTTCTACATGTCTGCAGACAACCGATTATTTTCAAGCACTTCCACTCTTACTTCCACTTTCTCAATTCTTCCACTAAGTGCTTGCATTGATGTTTGAATGCTGCGCTGCATGACTCAGATTTCTTCCCAGAGCATGGCAATGTCAGCTTTAGTCAACATCTCTCAGGGGGTCTCTGGCTTCTGATTTATTAGCCATGTTTTCAGGGTCTTGTCTTGTAAGGCTCCTCTTGAATCTTTGAATCCAGAGTGGATCGCTGTACGCCTGATCTCTTGAGCAACTCGCTAGTCTATTTACACTGTTGTGTCTCTAATTTCTTCTCAGCAGATTCTTTCCTGTGTGCGCTTACACAGGGAGCAATGCTTTCAGACAGCCATTTTGCCTGTGCCCCTCAACTGTCCCTCATTTTGCGGGACTGTCCATTAAGGAGCAACTTTGTCCCATGCAGGATGGGCAATAGTCCTTCCTCCTTTAATTTAGCAGTCTCAACCCAGACCTCCTTTTTTTGCCTGCAGATCGAGCTGTCCATTAAGGAGCAGCTTTGTCCCGTGCAGGACGGGCAACAGTCCTCCTCCTTTCATTTAGCAGTCTCGACCCAGGACTCCTTTTTTTGCTTGCAGATCGAGCTGCTTCCACTGTTCATCCAGTCCTACTGTTAACACTCTGACAACAGACTTTATTACAATGATAATGCTTTGTTTCTTAGGTTATGATGGTCATTTTTGCAGTTTAAAAACGTGATCATCACCTCACAAGGACAAACCATTAGCATTGCAATTAAGCAGAGTGTTAGAGCGTTAAGAGCCATTCAACAATTGTTTAAATAACAACTGGGAGTGGTCCAAAGGTGAATGATGCTGTGACGCCATTGCCGCCTTGTGGGCAAGTGTCTATAGTGTCCTGGAGAGGTAGGGTAACCAGACGTCTGGGTTTTCCCGGGACAGTCCGGGTAAATCACCCTCCGTCCCGGAGTCCCGGGAGTTTTTTCATTTTAGAAACCCCGTCCAGGGTTTGCATGGTTGGGTGGTTACAGTAATTAAAATCGTACTTATTTTTCACAATACTTTTAGAATGTTGAGGATTGGTGCTAACACCCAACCTTTCATGTACAAGTCACAACACTTACTGACTGTGCCACAGAGTCAGAGACTGGCTTGGAAACGAGTGTACAGCAAGCCATGTCATATCAATTAGAGCAAACACCTGTTTCGAATTAACATGCCAAGATTCACAGACGAAACTGCACAAATGAGATCATATACAGTTTATAGAAAGAAGAAGTGCTGAAAATATGATTGGGTTGTGGGGGCATGTTTGGGGAGGGGTGGTAATTGGTGGGCTGCGATGTGGTAGTCCCTCTTTTATGTTGTTGGTTGTTCCAGTTTTCCGTTTTGGAAATCTGGTCACCCTATGGGGAGGGCACGGTTAATGGAGCCAGGAAGCTCAGCCAACCAATGGGATGCAGGGAAGTGCGTGCATGCACACTGAAGAACGCGCACAACTTGCCTTTCGCTGCATCAAGGAAATAAAGAAGCTTGTCCTTCTATAACGGCTCCTGTGTTTCTGGACACTGTGCGGCACACATGCATATAAGCTGATTACCCTGTTACCCAGTGTTCTCTCATGTGAAGCCCCTGAGAAGCGGACAGTGTCCTGCAAAATGATTTCAAAAAGTTGCCTACCCTAGATAAAGCTTCTCTGTCTCCCGTGCTAGCAGTACTAAACTTGAGACTATGGGTCTGATTTACAAAACCCTTTTTCAGTCAAAAAGTCACATTTTAAAATGCTTTGGGAGTCAGGCCCTATTTTTCCAAACTCTACTTGTGAAAGTATAAACTGTATGCGGCCTCAAGATCTGTGGACGATGTCGATTTGGCTGATATATACAAACGTTGCTCTTAGGTGCTGTACGCCTGCCCCACCATGAACATAGAAAAAGGGGCTCTTTTTTAGTTCCCTTTCCTTTATTTGGGGTGCTTATGTTTTTTCATGGCAGTACAAAATCTGGAGATCCCTATAGGGTCCGCCTGCTTCATGCAGCAGCATAAAGCAGTCGGACCCCACAGGAATTCATCACATGGCAGGCAGCGTGTACAAGTACAATTGAAAACTGGCTCACATACTTGCATGTTGGACAGTCTTGATTTGTGATTGTAAACACTGCTTACCTTGCACGCATGATAAGCAGTGTTAACAATGAAAATGAAATGCTGCCTGGCATGCGAGCATGACAAGCAGTGTTTAACTGTAATTGTGAGCATGGCAACAGGAGTGCGCAATTAAAGGTAAATGCTGCCAGGCAGTGTTTACTCACTGTACAGCGATGAAAATTTGACGGCAGGAAGCTTCCTACGTGTATGTCAACTCCCTAAAGGTTCTCAACAAAAAAGTACTAATATGTGGAAGTTGACAAACGTCATAGTTGGGCCAGCTGCTGAGCTGATGCACAATACACCTTGGCTGTGGAGACCCATTTCTGTCTTAGCTGTGGCATCATGAGAGTGCAGCGTGTGGTCCACCCTGACCACATTACTCAAGCACATTCACATCTGATGTTGCATTAATATCTCTGGCGGTGAACATATGGACAACCATTCTGTCTCCACACACAGCAGGGGTGTGCAACTACCATCAGTCATTACCAACATAGTCAATGGTGAGTTATCATGGAAGGCATAGTCCAGGACATCTGGAGTGCCACAGGTTGTAGACCCCTGCCTTAGAGCAAGAAGCTCTTTCTGTAGAACGGCTGTTGTCTGGCTTTAGTCTTATATGTGACCTTCCAAATGGTCACAGTAGCAAGGCAGCAAAAAGTAGTTTTCCCTTACATATGATGTATTGAAGTCCTGAAAGTGTGTGTGTTTATAATGATGTCCTTTTGTTTGTGTGGCTCTGCATACTTAAATGCATCGAGACACAGGCACCATGCATTCACAATACGTGTGAGAGGGCTCCCAAAAATAGAAATCCTTTTACTGCCTATGTAAGGTTTTAAGTTCTGTTACCTGATAATAAATAACCTCTGGGATGGGAAGGGAAGGCATAAGGGTGTGCGGTGTAGTCCGTGCTACAGTGTGCGTGCATATGGAACATCCACAATCTTTGAAAAAATCAATTTCGTACCAGGAGTGTGCCTTTGGCATCTACCATCTCTTTTGAGCACGAGCCTTATTTTTGACAGAACTGGTACTTACCACATGGGTCGAAAGTGAATTGGTTGTCTTTTTTTTTTTACCACATATAGGTAGATAGGGGTCATGTTTATAGAAGGGGTGGGTGGGGGTGTTTGATTGATGGTACTGGGAATCTCCCCTCCCCACGTTTTATGGTAGATAATTTGGTGCAATAAATGTTGACATTTTACTTTCGACCCAAAAAAGTGGAGTTCTAACATAGATCCGTCTGAAATATAGGCCCGTACACTGAAACATTCTTTGATGAGATGTACACTTCACAGACCCTCAATGACTGGTGATAAACAAGTGGGCCATTCTGTGTGGAGTGAGGGGGTATTTCACTGGAAAAAGCCTGAGTGTTGCCACTAAAATCTAAAAACTTCAAAACATGTCGGTACCTATGCATTTGTTGTAAAATTGTTGACTGATTTCTTCACGCATTGATCGTTAAAACATTATGCATTCAATAGCGATATCACTGTCTTGCCCAAAACAAATCTTCATGACTTTTAAACAGTTCAGGTTTGTGAACACTGCAAACATCCCCAAAGCTGCAATTAGTTTCAGGAAATTCCATGGAGGAATGAGGTTTGCAGATTTGCTGTGGTAGATGTTGCAGAAGCATACATAAATTAGGGAAGTGGCATAATCATTAACCTTAATATCAATGAGGGATGACCATTATCCTCAGATTCAAGTGCCCTGGAGCCCAGTTAGTCAATCGCGCTTGATTTCTTCATTAGCTCAAAGCATAACTGCAAAATACCATTCCAGAAAATAGATACAACAAGCCACATGGGAATATATTAAATTACATGTGAAACTGAATCAGGCTTATGTTTTTGTGGGTCTTCATTCCCCGAAAGTGATGATTATGCATCATCTGCCTGGCCTCCCCTGATCAATCACTAACTGATGCTCCTTCTCATCCCCTACCCATCCCACCTCTCTTCCCTCTACAGCCACCTTTCACCGGTCCTGTGTCACGGCTTTTTCCTCCCTTTTTTGCAACACCTATAAGGCGAAACAAATGCATTGGAATACAGCTAGGGAGAGATGGCATATTGTATTGTGGTTGTCATTTATATAGTGCCTTTTAACATTATTATAGTCTCAATGCGCTGGTGGTGGGAACTCCCTCAGGGACCGAAGTCCAGAGTGTTGGATGTCATAGAGTAAGATTAGAATGGATGTGTACATTGGGTCAAAAAAGGCAGCTCCGGTAGAGACCAATCCATTAGGTCAGGCATGTGGAGGGTGTTGAGAGGTATCAGGTGATGGTGTCGCTTGCTATGTGTTCAGCGTGTCCGAATTTGTCATAGGTCTTTACTGCAAACTGATGTCAGAGGTGTTGAGGTGTAGTCTGGTGTAATTTGGTGGAAAATTATGTGACCAGCACGAACACATTTGTCATAGTCCTTGCTGTATTCTGAGGTGTGTGGGTTGCCATGCCTGTGGCCAGTGTCCACTGGAGTGGTGCATTATACATACCTAGCAGATTCAGTGGTGATTTGTTGTATGTGCGTCCAATCAGCTAGGGGCTTTCTCTGACGATTCTTGTGGCTGAGATAAAACACTAACCGACAGTGACAGTCTATGCTTCAACAAATTGCAACTAGAGGAGTTGGGCTATATTTACAGGCTCTTCCAGGTGCATAGTATAGCGCATCTACCCAGGTATTACGCGCGTACTGAACCTTCTCAATTGTTACCTTTACCTTTGGGGTGGCCACCCCATACTTCATCCATGCTTGATATCCGCCCATCTCTCAAGTACATCTAGTGCAATTCCAGGTAAGTTCTTGATTGCCTTTGCAGAGTAATGCAAAAGAAACCCCCACCTGGCCTTCTGGCATGAGGCATGGCCACGACAAAATTCCACACATCATAATTCCCTGCAGTACATCCCAATCTGTCTGAGTGCGAAGTTGGTGATTCTATCACAGCCATTTGAGTACGATTTGCCTGCCTTCCCTGTACATGCCAGTGATTAATCAATCATGTGACATTTCATAGTGTGAAGAACAATATGAAGGCCTGTGTTACAGCTTGTGATGCTTGTGGCAACCAGAGTCGTGATTTGTGTTTGATAGTGTGTGTGGTCCAGGAAGCCGCGATAAAGGCTGGCGTCACCAGGTGCTGCAAGGTCGGGGCTGCCACAAAAAATGGCTGGTGCAGCCTGGTGCTGAATGTTCATATACTCGGATTGGGAATTGCAAGGTTAGGGACGGGTTTCAGGATAATGTGGCATATGAGGAGGAGAAGAATGTGTGTAGGTGTTGTTGTTTTTTTACCCACCCATTGACTGCTCAAGGCCATGCTAATTCCTATGGCCATTCCCACTAGCTTCCTGCCCTTCCCCGTCCAAATCAATCTCACCCTCTGGGATCTCTTTTAGCTAATTTTATCAAGCCTTAAAGTCAAATTTTGCACTCAGAGTGCCTGCCAGGGGTTTTTCAGTGTAGTCTTCTGAGAGATAATGGTGTCATTATTGCTGTAAATGCATCACTGGTGTAATAAAAAGTCTTAACAAGATCTGGCTTCAGCCACTTAATTTATAAGCACTCTGCGTGTCCTTCACTAAAGTCCTGTTAAAAACAAGAAAACTGTTCTGGCTGGTGTATAGGTATTAGGCATTTGCCAGGCACTGCTATTAATAGCTGCTACCATTAATGGCCAGTCAGTTACTTTATGGAAATACCTAGCAAATACCTTACCCATATCTAGACAAAGGCTAAAACTGTTGCCCTCACCAATGTTTATTTTTCGTTAGCCTCTGATACTTCTCACCACAGTTGCTCAGGGGGAATCCATTCACCCTGTACAATAGGGGAGCTGACTCTGCATAGGTGTTGTTCCCCTGGGCGCCCTTTCATTGGGGAACATTCCTGTTAACCCAGCACTCTTTTTAAAAAAAAGAACTCTCTGAGGACATCTCCTTGTCCCCCATTGTGATGAATTTCAAGGCTCTATAAAAATATCAACACTTTAATAAAACACACCATCCGCAAGCAGAACAAACAAAAACCCACCCCAAAGGAAAGAACAGAGAAGATGCAACAGACTGGAGAAAGTAGCACTCGAGTGTGGTTCCAGGGGTGGTAGATAAGGAACTACCATAAAAGGATATCTTGTAGAAAACAGGAACTATCATGACCTAACCGGTCGCTAGGGTACAATTGGACTGTGGGGTCAGTTCAGTGCCAACAGGACCTAGATTCTTGGTGGACTGACGCATCAGACCCAGGGTCGAACAATTATGTGAGCTGATCTTGCTCATTTCAGGCATATAGGATAATGATGGAGCCCCAGGCTGCAAGCAGGCGTCGAGTAGGGACGAATGCACGTGCTGTATGCTGTCAAATGGCAGCAGATCAACTGATGCCAGTCTGGGCAGTCTGGGTGGTCCCAATAAAGCTTTGCAATTTACCTGGCTGAGTCAGGCTTTTGCTGTTGAGAGAGGTCAGCGAGTGATGCTCCGGTGGATCGAGTCAGCAGATGATAATCGTCGAAGTGGTGCTGTCGGAATAGAAATAATATTATACCTCCTATTGTAATAGTTGTGTATGTATTGGCCTACGCCAAGTTGTCTAAACATCATGCGCGAACAAACTCTGCGACAAGGTCTTGACCTTAGAGAAATCAATGTAAGCCGCCATCTTGGATTAAGCCACCATTTTAGGTTCTCTTGTTATGTAGAAGTCGCCCTGAACATCAAAATGGAGGCCAAATGACATTCTGAATAAGATTCTGGCCGTTGTGACCTCCGTACAACTGAATAATTAATATGCCTGCAGGCCACTTGTCGGGGTCGCGAACAGAGACCTTGTCCTACTGTTGACCTATATGTAAATGTACTACTTATATCAGCGAAACTAATCGAAATGCATATATTAAAGGTTGACCTGGCAAGGAACCCTAACACCAGAATTATATTTCGCAGAATGGTTAACCCGCAAGACGGTTGGCCAAGGGCTGGACAAATTGTATAAAAAGCCCGGGTATTCCAATGTGCGGTCTCTCTCACTAACACATCGAACCCTCGTTGAAGTTCGTTATGTTATACTGAGAGCTGAATAGCTATCCGTTTGTCAATTGACTTGGTAACTGTTGTAGCTTGAAATAAAACACTTGTATGTTTCTTTGTAACCTGTGTTGGTTTGTTTCTTTTTGGGCTTCCTGGCCTCATATTATTTTTCTGTTTTCACAGTGCTTAAGGATGCGTTGATGTGCAGTTAATGAGGCAGCAGTGCCTGGGCTGGCTGGGCTGAGCTGCGCAAGTAATTCTCTAGTGATTCAGTTCGGGTTCCGGCACTGAGCACTAGCAGGTTATGTACTTTGCTAGGACACGAGCAGTGCAATAATTCGGCTGGTTGGAGGAATGCAAACACCAGCACCAGTGCCTTCACTATTGTTTAGAATGCAGGGAACACAGAGTGACCGGATCAGAGCGATAGAACAGGGAGCTTCGGCCGATCTGGCCCTCCAGTTGCTGTGAAGCCTTTGCAAAGAAGATCTGTTGCACAGTGGTTGGTCCCAGTCCACAGCACTGGTCACTCCCAATGTGCCCTGAGAGTAGTTAAGGGACATATCTTCCTTCTGTCTTGGATGGCTCCTTCTTCACCTCCTTCTTCAGCCCAGGTTGAGGGCATTGGATAGTGCAACTGTCCTAAAGGACGTCCTTTGAGAATATTCAGTATGTCTCGTTGGCCTTAAAGATTCCTTGAGGAGCTGAGGGAATTCTGCTGAAAGGGTGCAAATCCCCTTCTTTTAAAAGCACAAGTCCCCAGGTGATTGATCTAGAGCTAGCCTGCTTTAGTGGACTAATCCCTGCTCCTGGCTGGAGTGGCCTTAGCCCTATTGATGTCAACCCAAAGTGCTTTGCTTCAGAGGTAGTGAGGGAGACAGGAAAGGGAAAGAGAGAAAGCGAGAAAGAAGGCTTCTTCCAGTGTTCAGAGCACGCCTGCCTATTCCACACCCAATCCTTCCCTCCCATTGACAACAAAGACCTTTAGACATGCAGCACCCTGGTGTGAGACTTCTCCTCCTGAATGGGTGTGCTCCTTTGATACCTGGGCCCAGGACAGCTGCCTTCATTGCGGCTGTCTCTGGGGTATGGGGTTACCCTCACAAAGGGAATCAAAGAGACCCTGGGTCCTCTGGGTTTCTGTCATGCCGTGTGGCAGTATCGGCCCATCTGACCCCAATACACATTCCCTTCCTCTGTAGAGCTGCCTCACAGAGGTTGACACATGTGCAATATCAATCGGGATGCTGCAGCCATGATCATAAGTAGCGCCATACTCTATGACTAAACTCGGGCAATGCTTATTCTTAAAGATTACCCTGCCAACAGAATGGGGTACTCAAAATCATGTAGTTTGAGTACGGGGCATATCTTAAAGGTCACCCTGGTGCTGCAGTGACTTTGCTGCGGCACTCGAGTCGGAATCTTGTGACCTTTGAACCTGTTCTGTGCCATGAGCAGAGTCGGTGCTGTGGTTCAAGCTACCGATGCATGCGGACACAAGTAGACCATGCTTTTGGCATGGAGTTGTGACAAAGGGGTTCTGTTTAGCAGATTACCCCTTTTAGAGAAGGAATTACCAGCATCATTTTATGTACTAATAAAAATAAAAAAGCCAGGGCTTTGCACCCTTGCCATATGGCAATTCTTCAAACCCATGTTTCATCTTTTTCATTCCCTCACTCCTTTTTCTACAACCTTCAACACATGCCTCCACATAAGCCCATCCTGCTCCCATACACTAGCATTATTGAAACTGAAACGAAAGCCATGTAATCTGGACTGTGACTAAATCACACAGATTGTAACAGAAATAAGAAGCTCGAGGACATGCCATCAAAAGTAGGTTTCAAGGCTGTCAAATCTTCAGAACCTGACCAGGCTGTTACATTCTGTCCTGTTTAGTTACTATCAACTTCTATGTTAAAGGATGTATTTTAGTTTACCGTTTTTTCAACCTTATGTTAAATATCCAGGGATCTATTACAGAAACATTCCACATGTGAAAATGCAATTGGCCCCAGTGCAAAAATTGCCATAATTCAAACAAATGATTCTTTCAATGCATATTTGCACCAGGGCAAAGGACTAGTGTTGGGGCAAAAATGGTCCTGCTGCAAAATGCATTGAAAGAATATTTTGTTTAGAGTAGAGACATATTTGCCTTAGTACACAATGCAATGTTTCGGTAAAACCACCCATAGTTTCTTAATTTAGTCAAGTTAAAAATTAATTTCATATTTTCCTGCCATTTTGGTAACATGTTGTTTCATCGACAGTAATTGCTTTGTGCTAATTTACTATGAAGTAATTACTTCAAAATGTCTTCGAAATGTATAGGTATTTGTAGGTAAAGGGTAAGAAGAGGGCAGGTTGGGGTAGGGGCAGTAATGAAGGGGTAGAGGAGTATGGGGTTGGACCCCCAATTTTCTTTTAAACAATTTGAATTAAACCTTGGAAGTAATTACTTCATAGTAAATCACCACAAAGTCATTACTGTCGATGAAGGGACATGAAACCACCTTTTCCATTTCTAATCTTGTGATTAATCTGTTTCATGTGTCCTGTATGTATGTTTTCCTTCTTGAGTATGGGCTTTTGCAATGCTACCTTTGCTTTATATCACATACGGGGAGGCGCATAATCTTGTCTCTCTCCTCATATGCCGGCTGCCTCCAGTTTGCCCAATTATGTTCTTCCCTGGTTAGTTTGACTAGGATTTGCTTCTTTTTTTAAATGTCCAATTCTTTTTTCTCCAAATTGCATAAACATTGTTTGTGTTACACAGATGTGTATGTTTTTGGAATTGGTGATTGGCGATGTTTTTCCAAAGGTATTTTTGAAGAAGTAGAAGAAGAGTAAATCTCATTCAGAAGGTGTTTCTGCTATAAAACATTTGCAGAAGGTATGTCTGCAGGTTGCTCCTTAACCATGTTCTGTGCACTTGTTATAATTGACAATGAATGGAACATAACTTTTGCAAGTGTTCAAGTGAAAAGCAAATATACAATTATTTTCCTTAAGTGAAGTACCATTTTATCTTCCCAGATATTCCTTGATCATTATTACTTCAAATTGACCGTTATGTAGGATGGAGACTGAAACACATGGAAAACTCATTTTGATTACTTCAAAGTCAGCCTTTGTGACATTTCTAATAAGTCTTTGGTGGAGAGGCATATTTGCATTTTTTGTATTTTTATCTGGGTTTTATTTAGCACAGACCTAGCTAGGAAAAAAGGAAACACTGCAAATGTCCTTGAGGGTAACCTATGTAGTACGACAGGGATGACAACATATTGCACGGGATGTTCTGGTCATGGGGCTGAGATGTGATGTGGGACTGCAGAGAGCTTAGGTGGCACCTTTGTATGGACTGAAGGCCAAGATCTTGAGTTCCTTCCTGATGTGGAACCAGGATGTATTCCAGTGTACCAAAGCAATCCTGGACCTCATTTCATGAAACTAGCATGATATTGAAACCAGCTCAGATCCCCCTTGTCCCAAAAACACATGTAGGGAGAAAGTAAGGGAAGGCCCTTGAAATAGTACCACCATCTCCAATACTGATTTGTGCTGATTTTAATCTCAGTAATAGCAAATCATGTACCCCCGAGAATTCCCTAAGTGGCTTCCCTTTCCAGATGTATCCTCTATACTCTGATTTACTCTGAAGGTACATACCCTTGCAACATGTATCTTTAAAAAGCCTGTAGAGCTATGAATCATTTCAAATGTATATATTGGCTAATGGAAATGGCCCTAAATATCCAAGTTACTTCAATAACTTGCAAGAAATTATTTTTTGAAATGCTTTGTCTAAGCTTGAATGTCCCATACAGATTGGTCATCTTGTTTAATTAAATGGTGATAGAAAAATGATACTTTATTCAGAAAGGCTGAAAGTCCTTTGTCAGATACCATTATCCATTCTTGGTTCTCGCAATGAAAACAGCATACTCTGCATAGAGAATCAAAGGTTTGGTGATGCATCTTTTTTTGGCACATCACCACCTCAGATGGCAAGCTAAATGTTATAGAGATTGAAAAGTCAGGATGTCAGCACGTATCCTTGTGAAAGATAAGCAGTTGAAGAAAGCTCCCTGGAAAGCTGGCTCCCTGCAAGATATCTGACCATTGTGAGTTTTTTTTTGGTGGAAAAGTATAAGCAGTTCTATGTTCTATGAAGGATTGGTCCTCCTTCATTTATGCCACCAACCTTTACAAATACACCCTGACAGCACTTGTGGCAGCTTCTCGAAAATGACCAAGAGTGTGCTCTTCTGCCTATTGCTTTCTGTGTTGCCTTGTGTGAATATTGATTTAGTTTGATACATCAGGTGAATATACATGAATGTTTGTTTATTCAGAACTTATGCTCTAAACATTCACTTATTCTAAACAGAAAATCATGTTAGGATCCTGTGATTTTTGAGAGCTCAGAAATCGGGATACCTGATGTCTCTGTTCATACAATAAGTGGTTTTAAAACAGTTAACATTATTAAAAGTATTGTCATATCATCCGAAATTCTACATGTAATCTTCTAGTTGGCCACAAATCTTGCATCTTCTGGTTCTTCTGGTTCTTACTTTTGTGTTAGCTAGATGGAAAATTGGACTTCAAGTCCCCACATGCAATGTTTCCTCTTTCAGTCTTCATATTAAATGGCTAGTATAGGGAAAAAACAAATCTGTCGACACTGGGTATTTCAGACTTCCAATTAAGATCCGCCCATCCTGTTGAGTTCTTTTTTTTCACTTACATCAAGGCCTTCATCACGACATAGGATTAATTCACACAACGAAATCCATTTGCTTGACTACCCCTAGAATTTAATTTTCATTCTGTAATAGAACACACACAACTAATAAAATCATTAACTGAGAGACCATTTTGTGTGAACACTTACACCAATCTTGTTCAACCCACAATCTGCTACTAACCTTAGGCGTGTTAACACATGGGGGGAGCATTTCAGTTTTTTCTGTATTTTTCATAAACTACGACTATTCATGCCGTGGTACATACAGTAACAATCATACATTTATTTCAATTCTACATCTTATTCTATACCTTTTTACAAAATGTTATTCATATTAGGTAGTGAAAAAGCACCATGACCCTGATGCTTGGATCGCAAGCACCATATTAATTAGACCGGCTGCTCTTCTCTTAGCATCACGAATTAGGTCAATCGTAGCTAGTTATGAAAACCTGTTTAACATTACCAAACAACACATTAATAGTGCTCTAGATGCCTAATTCACAAGATAACTTTCATTCCATATGTATTTCTCTATTCCTCTGTTTTACAGTATTGGGTAAATGTACACGTGAGTGTTAGTATATTATTGTGATTGATATCTTTTTGGTTCATGACGAGTAAGTGATAGAATTCATACTATAAGGCTGTTATAACTCATTTAAAGAATGCCACTGAGAATTGTGCCGTATTTGAGCCGTATTTGAGCATGATCATGCTGTCTACAGGAAATGCCTGTGGCGTTACACTGCGTGAATATCACATGATTAAAGATGAGGCGAAACAAGGAACCGTTTTCCTTCACTGGCAGGAGACAGCGAGAGTAAGGGTGAGAGTCCAGAATATACCTGGGAGGCACATTCACCGCACTAATGAGTTTTTGTTTAACCTTATTTTGTCTTTGTAAAATGGCACAAACAGCTAAATAGAGATACATCAAAGAAAGTGTGAAATAATGGAATGGTTTCCTTAAACCTATTTAACCTTTGTGGTCCAGCATTATCAGCTGATGCAGACAGAGGACTAGAGAAATAAATATGGCATGAGAGTTATGTGGTGAATTAGGCATCTGGAGCACCCTTAATGTGATGTAGATACCAGCCCTTTTACAATGGTTTTTATAAATAGGTATGGTTGACCTTACTCTGGTGAGAGAAGGGCACCTGATGTAATTAATATAGTGTTTGAAATCCAAGGATCAAGGTCAGTTTGCTTTTTCATTACCTAACATGAATAACGTTTTGGCAAATGGTATAGAATAAGATGGAGAAATGAAATAAATATATAATTATTACTGTAGGCTCCACAGCATGAATAGGCGTGGGTTATGAAAAATACAGAAACAACTTTCCTGCTTCCCCTTTGTGTTAACAAGATCATGGTTAGTAGCACCTTGTGGTTTGGACAAGATTGATGTAGATGTTTACATAAAATGGACCCTCACTTAATGGCTTTATTTGTTGTGTTTGTTAACAGAATGAAAATGAAATTCTAGGCTAGTCAAGCGAATGGATTTCATTGTGTGAATTAATGTTATATCCAGATGGAGGACTCCATGTAAGTAAAAGAAAAGAACTCTAGAGGATGGGTGGATCTTAATTTAAGGGGCGAAACACCCTGTGTCGACAGATTTGTTTTTTTTGTCTATAACATCCTAAAAAAGCAGGGGTATAGAGGGAAATGGTTGAATACACTAATCCAATATAAAAAGAAGGATGCACTGCATAGTTCACCATTAAAGTAGTGTATTAAAGATGTATGAATGTCATCAATTGGATCAGAAAAGTGAATTTCTTCTGTAAAATAATTTGAATTGCGTTTCCCACATGTATAAAATTAGTGAAATGAAAAGAATAATGATGCTACAAGAAATATCTTTATTGCACAAAAGGCACTTCAATACTAACCACATATCGCACTGTTTCACTTTTCTGAGCATTTTTGCACATCAAGCGGCAGCTCTTTTGTATAATATTTGTGGATTATTTATATTTGTGAATTATGTTTGTGCTATGTTTTCTAACGAAGTGTATCTATTGTAAATACATGACTTTGTATTGCTTACAAGGAGATAAGGTCTGTTGCAGTGATTCAAGTTTATTTATTTATTTCAATTTTTGTAAAACACCACACGGTCTCAGGGCACAAAAAAACAAATGAAATCAAGAGACATCAGACAAGTGAGTAGCAGGGGAGTGTCAGCAGAAGGGGAGCAAGGCTAGGTTCAGCCTGGGTTAAGATTGAACATGGACATTTTTATTTCTTTTTTTAAAAAGTGCCAGGTTTTCGGCCATGCGTATGTGTCCTGGAAGTAGATTCCACTGGAATGGTGCTTGGGTATTTAAGGGGGTTCCTCCAAAATGGACCAGTTTGTATCTAGGCTGGATGAGTGTAGGGCAAGCGGAGGACTGGAGCTTCCTTCTGCCTACTTGATATTTTACTCTGTCAATAAGACAGACCGGACAGGCATTTGTTCGGCATTTGGAAGACAGGGACAGAATTTGATGGGTAATCCTATGTCGTATAGCAGCCAGTTCAGTGCCCTCCTGGCCTCTGAGATATGAGCACATTTGGGCAGTCCCTAGATGGCTCGAACCACGTGTACCTGCATTTTGTCCACAGGAAGCTAAGAAACTCACAAAAGAGGCAGGGATAGATTGTGACTCGCTTTTTTTGATATACATACAATTTCACTATAGGTTGAAGTGACAAACGGGCAATGTAACCAAATCCTTCTGCATTTTCGGTTTCAATATGCCTACTTTAGAACGCAAATAGACACTGAAATATTGCAATGCCTAAGTAAGTAAAATGATCCACCACTTCAAGGGCATTTGATTTTAAGGTCCACAGGAATGTGCATGCTTAATCCACATGACCATTGTTTTGCTCATATTAATAATGAGATCATTGGCTATTGCATAATCTTGCACTCCTTTCAGCAACGTCTGAGGCCAATTTGCGTGTAATCAGGCAACAGGATATCGTTGCCATAAGCCAACTATTTGACCTGCTGGAGGCCTATTTGGGCAATATAAAACCATACGACTCCAAACTGTCGCCAATGTCAAAGATAAATATATTAAATAAGCACAGAGCTAAAATACAGCCCTGACGGAGCTGTAAGTTGGTTTTGATAACTTTGGAGAATGAGCCAAACGGGTCCAGTCTCCCTTTTATCGAGGTATTTGAATGCAAATATACTACGATATTTAAAAGGCCCAGTGGAATACACCAGTTAGCAAGCTACCTTGACTAATTGAATCAAAAGCATATATATAGTTCACAAAATAAGGAAATATATTTGGCGAAACAGGTCTGCACGCTTCCAATTGTAAACAATGAAGGATCAGGCCATTCACAGTGGTTCCTATAGACTTTCTAAAGCCAGATAGAAATGTGTTTAAATGTCCAGTTTCCAGGGCCCACTCCAATTTATGAAGGACTAAGGAGCTAAAGATGTTGAACGCATATTTTTATCGGTCTCATTCCTGCTTCCCTTTTTAAAGATGGGCACCACATAGGAAATCTTCCATGACTTGGGGGGTTTCTCTGGTGGCAATTTCTGCTAAAAATAAACTAAACTAAACCACAAACCATACCCAGGTGCATTTCTTAACACAACATTTGTGAGATCGTTAGGACCAATCACATTCGAGTTGCTAGCTGTCCTTGTAGCATTATACATGTCCTCACGCTCAAATTCAAGAGACCAACTAGACTCTCTAGTTACTAGAGTCATTCCAGTGATGTAGGTTGCCATCGCAAGCAGCATCATCAGTATATTGGTTCTTCTTTTTTTTTTTTTTCTTCATTTTTCATGCCGTTTACTGATGGTATAAAGGACAGAAACAGCAGTAAAAAGTAACCTGCACTTGTCAACATCCAGGTACAAACTTCACAAACATGCCCAGCTAGCAGCATAGGTTTAAGGTTCATAGAAGCTCATATGACCCCGGGCCGATGCAGCACACAAATTTCATTGGCTGGGTACACAGTCAAGGCCGTTGGTCCATACAAATTCAGCTTTTGTGAGGTCGGTCCAGAGCGGGGCTTGGTGAGTGATGCACCTTTGTTTACCTTTTGGTTTTACAAAAATCCCTGTGACCCAGACGCACTGTGGAACAACATCACTAGAAGACTACATTGGACAGACTTGGCAGCCACGGACTACTAGGGGCCCTGAAGAAATACCTAATGTGGAAGGGGAAGATCAAGTCCAGCAAAACAAGACCATAGGAAAATTGTACCTAACAAGATAGGCAGTATCAAGAACCTAGCGTGCGAGGGCTCCTGTACACTAAACTGCAGGTGGTGGGGTAGGGGAAAGATATATAGTTTCTGAAAGTGGTCGACCCATACTGCCTCCTTGGGCTAAAACTAGCTGCACTTTTCAGAGACACAGAGCATGCGTCAAAGAGAAAAATGTCATTGTCCACAACCCCTTCCGATTATTGTCACTACACTGGGTCAGTATGCTTTTCTGCAAGTGGTATACATTGGGGGCATTTAAAAGGGTATTATAGGGACACATTTTAATGGGCCTCATTACGAGTGTACAGCTCTGTTAAAAATGCTGGGCACCAGTGGTCCAGGGATCAATATCTGTTTCTAAACCAACAATCAACCCCATACCTCTAGTACACCACAAGGGATCCAAACAGATTGGAATACAAGTGAATTATAAGACCTCCATGTCCAATTTTGGTAACGAGGATGGAACAGCAGGCTTATCTCTCTTTTTGCAAGGTTGTTTTCATTGGTTAGTTGCAACACAGCGAAAACACAATTATTACCCATTGATAAAAGGGACTTTCCAGTCCAGGTTGTATACACATATCTACTTTATTATTACTGCTATAGAAAGTTCAAGCACACTGCAAAATACAACCCACCCTGTAAAGGAACACAGAGAACAGACAGTTTCACGAAGGGAAGAGATACACTCTGGAAACTGACAGGATGGTAGTTAGCAAAGTAATCAGTCTTACTGTTCAAAGTCTTTGGTTTCAGCGCCAAGGAGGCAAAGGGTTATTACTGTCTCTACAGGCCTTGGGAGAAGGACCAGGGGGCATAACCACAATGTACCTAGTGCTGAAGAGGTTCCTGGTGCTCAACAGCATTGAGGCGGTTCCAGGGCACTTCCCAGCCCTTGAAACAGAGTTAGTGGTGGGAGACAGCTGCGGGTACCAGGTGGCAGGCATTTCGGCAATCGGGGCCGGCTGGATGTCTGCAGGCTGTCCGGTGCAGTGGCTCGGGGCCAAGAATCATTGTCTCTGTGCTGGTTGGTGGATCTAGAATGTGGGATGAGGTGGCTCGGAAGGCTCTTGCGACCGCAGTTTGAGAACAGTCAGCAGTGCAGTTGGATACGGTTTGAGGACTCAACTGTCTCAAAAATGTACTTAAACAATGGACACTGGATAATACTTGTTTGACACGCCTCCTAGCTTCTTCGCAGTGCTTGTATTGTCCTTTCAGGGCAGACGGCCCAAAGCTCAAGAGAGTGATTGCAGGCAACGGCCTTGACCTTAGTTCACATACTCTACGGCACTTCCCACCTAGGAAACTTGCTGCAAGAACCTAGCAGGGCTCGTTGCATGCTGGCTGGGTACTGGTTCTGGAGCTGCTGGATAGGTCCTCTGAGTCTGGTATCTCCCGCAGTTCCCTGGGAGATGTTTAGGGGAGTAATCTTGCTTCCCTCTTGGAACTCCTGGGCTTCCTTCACTGGCAGAAGATGTAAGGTAGACTGTACCTTCAGCTCAGGTCCAAATGAGTCCTTCTTCTTACTCCTTTCGAAGTCATCGGATGATCCGCTAAGTGAGGGGTTCAGCCCTCTTTTATAGCCAAATGGGCTGCAGTGATTGGTGCATGCTAAACCTACTTTAATGATCCAATCCTGCTTCCCCACCAACAATCTTCTGTTATACATGAGGTCAGGACCAGAGTGCTCTGCAACAGGAAAGGGTGAGGGGTGACAGCATATACCTAAGTCCCACCCATCTTCCTGTCTGTTGTAGATCAAAGTGTCTAGCTGGTTAACTGAGCCCTCTGTGACTCTTGATTAAAGCGCAGGTCTCCCGTTAAGCATGTGGTGAGAGGAGACTTCTTCTCTCCCCAAATCACATACTTCTCCCCTCTGAAAGGGGTCAGCTCTGCAGGGGTTAAGCTACTGTAAATAGTGGACCCAGACAATTATTTCACTGCTTTTCATACAGAGGGGTGGGAACTAGCTTCAAGTTGACACATTGCACACCAAAGGGGTGTTAGCCCCGCCTTCCTGTTGTCTGTCCGGCAACCAATCACCCTCAGCAGGCTTGCCTCAAATATTTCTGTATAGTATGCACTGCCACCAGCCGGATTAGACAAAGGAAAAGCAGATCCATGGGACCTTTGATATTTTAATTAGGCAGCCCATGGCTGGAGGAAGGTGTGGCTGCCCCCTTCTTGGGATGTGTTGATGTACCCGTGGCTATTACTTTCCAGCTGAATATGACAGGGGAAGACAGCGCCTGTAGGCTGTGCCTTCCCGGAGTACATGTGACTATGCGTTTCGTGCGGTGAGCAGATAAAATGGGTGCGGAATGGCTACACACATTTTGAAGGCTAATCTCCTGTCATTCATTTTTATTTATCGAAAAATCAAAAAAGGCCAGGCGAGCGAACTTTCCCCTTGCAGATGGTCGAATTCCTCACAGGCATCTTGGGCAATTCTCTGATTACCCTGTATATATTTGTCTCATATTCTGTGGATTATAATACCAAGTACCCAGAATGTAAACATTTTGCTTGTTCATTTTTTTATAAGCTCTCCTGTATGAAAATAACCTGGTGGTTTTTATAGGGGTTTGGCCCCATTTTTCAAATCCAGATGCCAGGATGCTGCCTGTCATTGATTGTATATCCTGAGTGGCCACCGGGGTCTGAAACCTGTGTCTCACCAGATGTGTTGTACTATGACTCCATTGATCCCTCTCCATTTACTATGCTGACTAGCGCTGATGGGAGTTGCCGTCCAAAACATCTAGATAGCTAAAGGTTTTTTTCATTTGATTCGATTTATAATGCACAGGCAAACCACGGTGTCAAAGCACACAAAAACACAGTTTATGATGAGTGAGGAAGTAAGCTAGAAAAGGGTGGCCTTATTTCTATTAATTCAAATTGGTTAGTCACCTTAATTCAGTCAGTCTTAAATGATCGTCGATATTAGTGATGGCTGCATTATTGTGGAACTTCTGCTTCTATGTCCCTTTGAATTACTGCCCCTATTTTTTTTGATTTTCATATCGTCAGAACCATTAACTCCCGGCTGCATTTGGTGGCTATATAACTGAAGTTAGTTTTGTATGCTTCATCATCAAGAAACAGATAAGGTTCATTATGTACCACCAAACCAGCCGGGATGAAATTTGACCATAGGTATTCCCGAAGGAAATGCCCATGTAGTTCTGTTTGGAAACCTTTCTTTTTCAGTTTGAGTAATTCTTCTGAAAAGGTAGACACCTGAGCGCTACAACCAACTCCTGTCTGATCAAAGAGGGAGGGACCTCTTATGATATCAGAAATGTGTGCTTGCTGTAACTAAGGGTGGCATTCTCTGCCATCCCAAAGGGAGAAGAACAAGCAAGCCCAAGGAGAAGGAAATGCCAACAATGAGGTTTGCAGCACCCCCCCCACTCTCAACGTGTCCTAAATAAATAAAACTAAACAGATTGTGCATATAGACCCCCTATATTGTGGGAGAATATCAGCATGTGGCCCTAGAACAGCAGGAATCTGTGGATAAAGTATATATACTTGAGGGCATCCCTTACTCTGGACGGGGCCAGGGCAATATTGTCAAAACCATAGAAAAGTGCCCCGGCAGGAAACCTAATTATGAATTTAGAAGTCAATTCTTAAGATTACTTTGGTGTGGTGGTGGTAAAATGCTGAACGTAATTCTGCTGCAATCTACCTGACGAAATCAGAGGTAGGTGAGTTCCAACTTAATGTAGAACAATAGTCTAACTGCCGAAAAGTACAGCCAGCGGTTGAACATTTCCAGAACACAGCAGTGTGGCAAAACAGCCGCAAATTGTCTAGAAGTGTCCTACGTAAACCCCTGCCCCATGACTAGGTCTTTAGACCCCATAGTGGTCATTAGGGAGGTCTAGGTAGCCAGTAAGGGCTTTAGCGACAAGTTCCAGAATTTAAATACCTTTCTTTGAATTTGTCCATACTTGCATTTACTACCCTCATTTATCCAAAACCAGTCATGTGTTTGGGTTTAATATTAATTTGTGACTCTGTATATATCCTTTGTACTATGTGCTTCACAGAAAATGTATAAGTATATGTTTGTATATTATTATTTATAATGAGCAACTATTTTGCTGAAATTAAATAAAACCTGCAATTCACAAGGTAAAAAAAAGATTAAGTGGCCACTTTTATTGTTCTATATTAAGTTGGAGCTCACCTACCTCTGATTGGGTCAGTTAGATTGGAGAGGATTTACGTTTAGCGTTTGGCCACCACCACACCAAAGTAGTTTTAAGAATTGACTTCTATAAACGTAATTAGGTGTCCTGGCGGGGCACTTTTCTTTGTTTTTATCACATTCTGCCCCTCATGGCATCCAGCAAAGGTTTCTCAGCACTGGGTAGATATGTTCAGATCTCGCTGTTCCAGTAACTAATCGCGCCACAGAGTTTTGACGTAGCTGGTGCTAATGAGCAATAGTTTCTTTGGCTCCTAGGAAAAGAACATTAAAGTAATCTAATTTCAGGACAATAATGAAACGAGCAACACAGCACCACAGTGAGTTGAGAATAACAGTGTACGTAGCTGTTTCAACAGGCTAGGATAGTAATTAACTGCACTGGAGGTGCTATTTGCTTGTACCTGGCACGACAAAGCTGAGTAAAGAATAAAACGAAACATGTTTTCTTTATTTGATATAGGAATGACATGACCTGATCACAGCATAGCTGGGTGCAAAGAACCGTGTTCTTTTTCACGGTATGTGATGATGAAAGTAATAGGAGTGCAGTTTGGTCTTGATTTACACTTTTTTTTATATTGCACTCTTTTGATATACCACAATAATAGCAATTTGCTGGTCGGGATCAATCGCATCCTGACATTTATCCGATACAAACAAGGTCATTTATCCTGGTTTAAACAAAGCCAGTTTTCCTCCATCCATTTTTCTGCCACACCAAAAATGTGTGCAATCGCTGTGTTTCTGAATAAATCTGGCTGTTGCATTTGCCGAAGCTGTGGCTTTCCAGGGGTGTCTATTTTGGCTGGTTTGCAATATGGATCCTTGTGCAGGCAAAGACTGGAACTTCTTCCAATGTATTACCAATCAGATAAAAGGACTTGACTTTTTGTGATCTCTCTAGTTTGTAAAGCACCATGAATTTATATTTTTTGGGGGGGTTTGAGGATTTGTCAGAAGGTCCTAGTTGTATCAGGGTTGGGCAAATGTACTGTTTTTTTCTAGTTTTTCCAACTTAAGGGTTTTCCTGGCTCTCTTCATACACCCCAGCCTCAGTGTTCTCTATGTGAGCTGGCCCAGGAATGGTTTTTCCTGTGGTTGAGCCATCTCAGGTCTCTTAATGTGCCCTTGCTGCATAGGTCTTTTAACTGGGGTGGAATTCCATGATTGTTACCTCCACCGGGTTGAGTAAATGCTGATGGACTCTATCATTCTCAGTTACCTTCTCTGAGGGTTTAAATGGTCACTGGGCCGTCAGGACTATATTAATCTCATTAGTGTGCTTGTTCGTAGCTCTTTGGTCATCAGCGCATGTGGGGAGAGCTGGGGTCTCATTCTGGCCACACCACTCAAGGTGATAGGGGTTCTTCCTTCACCCTCACTACTCAGGTAGGTTCAAACAATTGAGGTCTCATGGTTTAGAAAACACGTGTGTTCATCTGATCACTCACAGTTCGAGAGAGATGTTTGTTTTAACCAACGTGCCTGCCTCACGAAATATGTATGTTCCACTGAACGTTCAAGGTTTGGAAATTATGTATTATTTTATTCCACGCAATGTACACTGTTTGGGAAATACTTCAGTTGAGGAATAAGGATAGCTCAGGGTCAACGTGTTTGTCTTAGACGCAAGACAACGCAGCGCAACACAGGTTTGAAGAATCCGAGTGATCCGACTGCGGCTGATTTGGCCACAGTCGGAAGATTCGCATGAGAAGGTGCAAACTACCAATAGTTTGCACCTTTCTCATGCGAACACACATACTACGGGGGCTGCAGGGGGTGTCCCCCGCAACCCCTGCTCACTATTCTGTGAAGTATACTGAGCGGGGAGTTGTGGGGTACACCCCCACAGCCGCCGTTTTTTTTCCTTTTTTTTTTTTCGGGTGTGCTGCGGGTGTGTCCATCGCAACACCCCACTCATTATACCACACAGTATAGTGAGCGGGGTGTTGCGGGGGACAACCCCACAGTCTTTTTTTTAATTATACTTACCTGCAATGCTACCACCAAAGGTTCGAACTTTTGGTGGTAGCATTTTTAGAACTTTTTGTCATTGGGACCATTTGTTCGTGGTAAAATCGACCTAAACTGGTTTGAATCCCGATCCCACACTTAGAAACCACTCGTTGGTATTAAGCGCGTTAAAAAAGAACAATTATAATTATAATTGACCAAGTCTGTCTCCATCAAAGCTAAGGGCTGCTGGCATTTGGAGTTCTTAATCAATGGTTGTGGGTCGAATGTCCTCCAAGTGGAAGTATAGCTACAATGTGACAAACCCAGGGAATCCTGCTCCATCCATCCTCAGGAGTCTCATTGGGTAGGGATGGGGAATTCCTCTAAACCAACAACTAATGTTTTTAAAAGTTTTTGGTGATGGAGATGAAAGCAACTGCACCAAGATATCAGGGGTAAACCCCCCTTGTCCTTCGTTACACATCCAGCTGTTATGATAACGCTCACTAAGATCTCTGACAGCAATGATGGTTAGGACGTCAAAGTTCAACATGGCTAATTCAAATGGTCCTCTGTTGCTGGTTTAAAGTGGCATCCCATGTAAAGGCTTGAGCTCTTAAATGGGATGCCACTTGAGATAAACCAGGAGTAGCACCATGCATAATTCAGGAAAGTACTTAAAAGCAATGTATTCCATTAGTCATAGAAGCATGGTTGCACAGTATCTGCATTCCTATTATAAAACTGGCAAGACATGTTCTTTGCCCAGTCTCGGGGACGTATGTAGCACTGTTCATAACATACTTCAATTGAATGCCATTGTATTTCCCTCACATCAAGATGAGTGCTTAGTTGTGCAGATTGAATTAGCTATGTGGGAGTGAACAAGTCAGCCATTGTTTCATGATCCAATGAAATGTATTTCTATGAGGAATCCTGCAAACTTTGATAGCGGATTGTGGCCCATGCATAAGAGCAACACTAATCATATAAAACTATTTCTAAATATAAAGAGACAGATCAGAACCGTGAATTTCACAGTGTTTTGGCATAAGTAAGGAAATGAATGATGCACATCGGTACCAAGCTAAAATTCGTGTGTGGTCATGTGATGTGACAGCAGCAGTAGACTGGCCTATTGGGATTTAACAGCAAACCTCTGGATCATGGGCCTCCTTTGTGCGACTACTATGCATTGTTTTACATTGCTGCATGGCACAGGCACAATGATGGGGTGGTAAAAACAAGTAGAACTCTCTGTGAAGCTTGCAGGGTTCTGTTTGTGTCTACCTCATCCCAATGTGTAAGCGGTCGCTGGCATGATATACATTCCACAAAGTTAGACAAAAGCAAGTGGTTGGGCGCCGTGACCCGGGATACTATTAGCAACTCGCTATATGTGCAACCTACCAATGAATGAAGTTGTCTTGTCATGGGTTCTGACTTGCTAAGGTAGGCAATCTCTATTTTAGATGCCCTGTGGGCTATGGATACCTAAGCGGTAAGCTGTTCAGGTGGAGATTTCTGTGAGGCAGAAGGGCAGCATCTCCAGAGATGTCACAATACATGGGAATTGCTATCCTAGCCTGGAACACAATTGTATAGCCTAGTGCAGTCACTAGTATTAGACAATTTGAGTTATTTGTACAGTTTGTTAAAGTAAACATGCAAAACCCACCCCCTTATTAATAATCACAAGAATAAGGCCAACTTTTTGCACAATAAAAGCTATCCACAGGAAAGAATACCTGAAACTAGTTTGCGTATTAAGTCATACATAAAATAATATATGACACTGCCTCCTCTCCCTCTTGACTTTGGGTGTGCCAGAGAGCAATAGATCACAAAGTAACTTGCAACATGCAGAGGATTTTGACGACTTGGGCGAGGGAGACAGTTGGCTCCTGCTTGCAGAAACAGTGCCTTGCAGCACAGTGTGGAATTAGCTGACTCTCTACTCTTGGGAACAGATTAAGTTTGCGTGACAAACACCTGTAATCAGGGACTTTCAGGTAGCCGCTGATAGAGTAGAGTCCATTTTCTTTGGAGGATGTGCATGGCAGCTGCCAACAGCACATTTTCACTTTACTTGCGGTGCTGTACGCAGCAGTAGCAGAAACAAATGTGAATTAACAAAGATGATACACCAAAAACCCAACAAGATCCTACAGAAATAGTGTCGTGTCCAGGGAGTGGCCCGGGGCTGTACGTGCCACTCCTGGAATCGCCACCCCATTATCCTAAACTATGATCATTATTTGTGTGCGCTCGTACTTCATGCCACTCCTGCATAGGTCAATGCCCCACTTGGGCCACCCCAGTCAAAAGAGTCTGGATACGCCACTGTGAAGACAGAACGCTCGTGCACTCGGCCTTGCTAATGTGGGAGGAGATGCTTTTAGGCATGAGAGGAATGTTCTGCAGCGTCCTCTGGTTTGGATTTGATCTGTTAAAAACTAAGGCTGACTTTGCCTAAACTAGCAGATCCCCGCTCCAGCTGCTTACTCGCAGTTGCAGGACTTGAAAGTGAAGGCTCCCATCACTCTGCTACCACAATGGCTGAAGTGTGCGGCGTCAAGTCGCCTGTCTCTGCACATCTTAACGGAAATGTCTCATTGAAGAAACTCTGCTGCTGCACAATCATAAGTCTAGCAGATCAGACAGATGCAGCTTGTCCATAAACTCACTCCCTGACACTCATCGTTCCATAAACTCACTCCCTGACACTCATTGTTTACTTTCTTTTTGGAACTGACATTTTCACAGTCACATGGTTACTAAAGCTCATTTGGGCAGAGTTTACCAAAGGTAGGGTCTTCCTGGGGTAACTTTGAAGGTTAGGACCAGGACTAGAAGACACTTCCGGTACGTTTTCTGCTTAAATCAACACTGACTGTGAATGCTCTTTCTTCTTAACCTAATACTCATGGATGCAATAAGGCGCCCAAGCCAACCCCTAACCACAATCTCTTCCCCATTAGCACGTTGAAGCAGCACCAGTCACTGTATCTTGCCTATAAATGCCAGAACAAATGCGCGCCTTTCTACTTATCTCGTAGGCTATCACGGAAGCCCTCCCGCAGGGATCTGTGTTCTTTGGACATCCCTCAGCTAACTCAACTGCATTTCCAGCTGAAAAGATTTGGTGAAACCACCTTTGACTTCCATGCCCCTCGGGAGTGGAATGCTCTTCCACCTGCCGTCAAAAACTCACACCCAATAGTCACCTTTACGAAGAGCGTAAAAACCCTTCTATTTGATATGGCTGACTAATTCACCCCGGATGATTTGCCTTCCTTCTTTGCTTTGCTCTCCTCTGACTTGCTGCGCTCTGAGGCCTTTGGGCATGAAGCGCCTTAATGAAAAACTTAAACAAATAAATAAAACTGGGCAATCTTAGATGCATCAGCAAACTAAAATGGATGCTGATTTCTTGTCTGGTACCCTTTCTTACATTCCTCCCTCCCCATTCCTTCTATCTCCATTCATTCCCACAGCCCTTTGAAGAAATAATCGGTTGTAAAGCTTTCCGAATGCCTTTTCTCATTTTTAACAAATATATGCTATATCTTGTTTTATCAGATGGTCTTAGGGAGACAAACCCTCATTGGAGCAGTTGGGCATGCTCACTGCTTCTGTTCACACACTGTAATATGGAGCCACTTTGAAAAAAATACCAAGTCCACTATGGTTCACAGTTCACCCCTGGCAATAAGTAGAATCGTGTAGTGGCATGTGGACTCATACAGAGGAACAAAGTAATATAAGTGAGGGAAGCACTAGTTTTGAAAATTGGGGGCAATAAGGAATTAAACGAGCAAGACTGTGACAAAGGTGAGACGCGATAAGCTCGAGAAGCAAATAGTCTGTTCAAGGACACTCCTGAAGCAGAAGAAAAGGTCCTTTCCGCCTTCCGGATGCCCAGTTCATGTGCCTGCACTTCTTAGGGCATGTTGGTCATGACATGCGAGCACGTTTTCTGCCTTCAGTTATTAGATCATCAGCAGAGTTTACAATGGGCTGACGTGAAAGAAGTGGCATTCTAGCCATTAGAAAGTTCGCATTTAGTATCTTTTCTCTGCTCTTTGTTCGATGTTGTTGTGTGTGTGTGGTGTGTGTGTGTGTGTGTGTGTGTGTGTGTGGTGTGTGTGTGTGTGTGTGTGTGTGCGTGCATGTGTGTGGTGTGTGTGTGTGTGTGTGTGTGTGTTTTTGTTTTAGGTCCTTGTATTCACATTATAATACATTTAAAATAAAACATGTACCTCTTTTAGATTTGGATGGGGGATTCGTTGTGGCAGTGGAACATTGAAGCTCCATAAGCTGCTGCTGTGTCCATGCCACAGACTTGACCTCAGTGCCCCTTTAAGACTCACCACTGGGTAACCTCCTCCTCCGTAGCAGAGAGCCATGGATTAGACCCTGTTGAGGTTGGTGTCCACCAAGGTTCCCAGAGACATGCAGAACACCATACGTGCCTGACATGGATCTAGCCTGCAGCATTCATCCTGAGGTCAGGGAAAAACCATAGAGTCTATCTCGGCCTTGTGATTCTCCCTGGTATATCTCGTTCCCTAAGAAGCAGCCATAGAGGTAGCAGTGTAGCTTGGGTGTCTCTCAATTCATCGCCACACTCCAGATTGTGTTTGGGAGAAGCTCTTCATGGACTATCATAGCTTCCAGGCAGCCCTGCAAGGCAAGGGTCAAGCATGGGCTTCCTTTTTGCCGTGGGCAGTTCAAGAGTGCAGTGTACAGACGCACTGTAAAACAGAGTCTTGCCAACCACCACGCATTGATACGAAGCAGGTGAGAGAGCACCCACTGGGCCCAGGGAAAGGAGGAGAAACCTGAGGCCCCCAGACATTGGGACTGACTGGGAATGTATGGTCTGTCCATGAGGGTTGCCATTGGAGTCTGGCGAGAAGTAAAATGCAGTCTTGTTTAGCACTGGTTCGCCTTAGAGACTTGTCCATGGTACCTTTAGACTGCTAGAGTGGGATCATGAATGATCTCCAAAACTAACCAGACTCCAGGGCCAAACAGAGCCTGAGGTTGGGCTGGTTTGACAGGAAGCCATATTCTTGGGCTTGCCTAAGGCCATGACCCATCACTGTTTGAGCAAAAAGAATGGAGGAGAGCTGGACAGGAGTGAATCCCTGCCCTCTCAGTGAAACGACTGTCTGTGTGTCATGTACCTTTCAGGTGGATTCCAGTGCCTTATTGTTTTATTATTCTAGCTTGTGCTGACTGAGCCTACTGCCCACAAGAATTATCGCTTCCCGCTTTGCTTAATCCATGCCTGGGGAGTGTCCACGTAAGGTTTAGGGACTTTTGAAAAAGAAGCCTAACCTAAGGAAATGAATGACCGTTTGGAAGTGTGAGCACTTTGTTTCTGTTACTTGATTTGGGAAACACATCAGTTTATTTGATTTGCACTATAAACTGTAGCTCTAGCAAGGATGCCCTTTAGATGAATATAACAATGTGATTTTTTTTGCATAACAGGAAAGCGTCTACATTTTCTTAATAAAAGCTGAAGTCGATCTTTTTTCGTGCAATCAACATGACATGTGAGATTTCCGGAAGTCCTCATTAGTTTCAGAACTTTGTGTATGTCACTGCAGTGTTCATGCAGTGCTGGTGCAGTGCACCCCCACCCAGTGCTCCAAGGATGTCCTATCACTGAGGATCCTAGGTATTGCACCTCTGTAATCGACCCCTTCACCAGGAAACTCATATCTTCTCTTATATCTCTGTCTCATATCTCTGTCATCAGTTCAACCTAACACCAGGCATTACTATTAACACCCTTTTCAACAAGATTGAGAACATATGACAATAGATCAATAATGACATATTGGCCTGCTGTATGAAGACCAACATGGTTTCAGACCAGAATGTACCAATGAAACTGCCAACATCAAGGTCATAGTTAATGCTCTTCAAATCATGGACAATGGCGACTCATGCCTCCTGCTCTTGCTCAATTGCTCTGCTATATTTGATATGGTTGACCACCTCACACTGACCAGTCTTCTCATGAAATGGAAGGGCTTCCCTGGCAGAGTTCACAACAGGTTCCCATCTTGCCTCTCAGAAAGGCACCAAGATGTCTGGGTAGGTAACTTCAGGTCAGACCGCCACTCAGTCACCTGCTGAGTCCCACAATGCTCAATATTCTCCCAGTGATCTTTAATATATAGATAGAGCCATTGGGTTCACTTCTCAATGATCATGACATCTGACGCAAATGATACATGGGTATTATCCAATTAAACCTAAAAGTCAGTCCCAGGACATCTTGCATCTCAGGAATTTCCTCATTTCCATCCAAACCTAAATGGCAAGAACATACTTAAAGCTCAACATGACAAATATAGAATGTGTCCTGCTTGGTCACCCATCTAAGTGTTTGCACTAAACCGCTCCTTGCTGAAATTGCTCCCGCTGACCTCCACTCACCAAACCCTGTCCACTGCTTCTTCCTCAGCTGCCTTCTTCCCCCAACTGGATTAAGTGATTCCTTCCTCCAGCATTGTTTTGTTGCATCTCAATGTGCCTTTCTTAAGAATGTATAAATGCATAAATGTGATTTTAGTTAAGATCTTTCAGTGAAATGCAAAGTTAGATTGCTAGTAAATGCTCATATTTTTATTCTAATACGAATTGTATATTGATATTTTATGAAATTGTGTATTGTAATGTTTTAAATTTTGTAAAGGTTTCTAGTAAACCATGTAAAATAAAAATAAAAATAATAAGTGGGGGGGCTACACCATCCATACCACCTTACCTCTTCCACAGCACCGCTGAATGAGGGGATCCCGTGTCTAGTCAAAGGATCGAATCTAAAGGGTCGACAGGTCAAAGGATCGACACCAAAGGGTCGACAGGTAAAAGGATCGAATTTTGTTTTAAATTATTTTTATTTTTTTAGGTTTTCGTTTAGGGAAAAAAAGTGGTTTTTAACAAAAAAAGAGGGTTGGGGGAGACCGGGGGGGACCCCCCCAAAATATATATATATATATATGTGGAAAAAAAAATCGGAGCCGGTTTAGCAGGATTATTCATAACTTCATGAAAAATTATTGTACATACTCTTGCCACATGTCCCATCATTTGTAAGTGCTGGGAGATCACAGAAACCCATATTTTATCAATTTGGCATGTTGCTACAATGAAATATGGAATCAAATGATTTTAGATTCCAACATATTAAGACCATACAACCCTCCCTTGTTTTTATTGATAAATGTACAGAATTACAATCAGCCTATCAAGATTGGGGCGTGAGGGTGTATTAGCTGGGTGTGTCTGACTACTGAGCATGCAAATGGAAATATTTGACCAATCAAAATGTGTAATGTCATAAATGACAAAGTGTGGGAAGATTACGCATAATAAAAAGGGGAAAACGCAGAGAATAGAGATCTGACACTAGAATTAAAAGCTGCATAGGCGGGATTGCACTAGATCCAAATGGATGACAGCAGAGCCTGTGTATTGCCTGAAGGATTAGAACCTATCCATAAAGAGACTTTTACCTGGAAAAGACCTGTTTCCCCAGTTGGAGGAGAGGCTGACTGAGAGTTTCTTGAAAACTCATCAGGATCTTTCCTTGCTTAGTGCCTTCAAGAATTATGTGGAGGTAAGTTTATAAATTCCCCCACGTGTGATCAGTTAAGACCCTTGGATCATTGCCTTGTCAAATCCCTGGAGTGTGAGGTGATACCATTAGGGGCACCCATTTCCAACAGAATACTTTAATATTATAGTGGAGAAATGTCCTGTGCTTTTCACTGTATGTAACGCCAAGTGAGATTTAATTTAAAAGAAAACCAATAGCATTTTATGTGCTGTGTGCTGACTGTGCAGCAGTTTGTAAATGATAGCTAAAATAAACTGAATTAGTGGTATTGAAATGTATAGTCAAATATTTTAGGTTGTGAATCAGTTGCCACGCTTCATAACATAAACAGAGAATTGCTTGATAATTTGCGACCTGTGAAAGTCATAGATATTTGAAAAGTGAATGGGGAGGTGAAAGGGAGTTTACCCATCCTAAATTTCATTTCCATGAAAAATTATACCAATGTAAATGTATCCTCTCCTCGCTCTTGACATAGCACAGTAGGGAAAGGGCTCTGAACCTGTAGGAGATGATTCACGAGGTGAAGTGGGACAGTTACTCATCCTTGAATTAGAAAGTCATAAAACCTATTTTCCTATAGTGGGTGAACCAATATTTGTGTGTCCTAAATAGATAGCACAGATTTGTTAACCCCAACCTGCAGAATTAGATGACCCTCATTATAGCCTGCATTTAAATTGTATGCACATACAAGCAACTCTCACCACCATATTTGCATGGAGGGGGTGTTGGTTCCTATTGATTGAAAACAGCATTGATAGGCACACAACCTTTCTCTGGCACCAATACTTGATTTTGATACTGGAGATAACACAATTCTGGAAACTTGCTGATTGATGTGAATTTTATGTAAACTTGAACTCAAGAGAGTTTGAATATATTGACCAATAAGCGGAGGTGAAATAATGGACTAAAATTGAGATTTAAAGTTGAAATTCTTTTATTAGAATTAGAAATATAAATATTATTTCTGTCGTGTCTTCACTGGCATAAAGTAAAGAGACCACGTTTGAGTTTCTTTCGTTTAAATTAATGTGAGTTTTAACTATTATACAACTTGTTTCTTGCCCCTGAATCATGCGATGGGATTGTATACCAGGAAGCATTATATTAGGCATTGCCACTTGGAGAAAGGACCAACATACTGACATATATCTCAACAAGTTGAGCCTGGGCCATGAATGTACAAGGCAAAGGGGGCACTGCCCCATTAGTTCTTTAGCAAAGGGGGCAGAAACCTCATTTGACCTTCAGTTTCCATTTTCACACTTAACATCCCATTGAGATTGTGCTCGATGTTTCTGGAGATGATACACCACTGGCTTTTAACTTTTAGGCCATATTCATGAACATGTTTGCCAATGCTATGGTTCTGAGAAGCTTCAGGGATCCACATCTGATGTTGAATTCTAATAAAGTTGATTTATGTATCCTAAGCAGAAAGCTGCAAAGGTAGTTCAGCAGGTTGAGTAACTTTACTTTATTTTACAACCAGATACCCAGAATCGTAAGGGTGCCACATAAAACAGGTATGGAAACAAGACAGCTCCAAGGCTGTAAACAGAAATTCCTAGGAGGGGTATTGCAAGGTGGCTTTCCAGGGGATTAGCAAAAAAGAAGAGTTTTTAGTTTTTTCTTAAATATTTTAGTGGATTATATTTCTCTTAGGTCTAGGGGGAGCCTGTTCCAAGCAATTGGGGCAACTATGCTAAGGGCTTCCTTGAGTGCTCTACTGGAGTTACAGCAGCGTGTTTTTAATTGGGAAATGTTATTAGATCTCAGATACCTCGAATTATGTTTTTCTCAATGCATTCCAGCAGATATACTGGAACCAGGCGTATGGTATATTTATTGGTATATGTATGGCTGATCAGCAGTGTTCTGAATTGGACTCTTGCCTTCACAGGCAACCAGTGTAGGCTCCGCCTTGCTGCGGGTCCATGGTCTTTCCGTTTCAAGTTCTTGATCATCCTGACGGCTACCATTTTGGATGACCTGAAGGCAGTGGATCTCAGATTGAGGTATGCCGGAAAGGAGGCTGCATCAATAATCAATTTTTGATCCATCATAGCTCTTGCTAGCCCCTCAGCTTTCTATTGTGTGATCAACGGGCAGAGGTGTGTCACAAGTTTTATGTAATAGCTTGCTCCTGAGACCAGGCTGCTTACATAACATATGATTTCATATTAAGATGCTGGTCTAATATAATACCCAGTGTTTTCACCTTTTGCTGTGCTTCTAGTTTATGATTGGCTATGGTAAAGCTATTAAACATAGGATCCAGTTTTGTAAATTTGTTTACAGTGCCTACCAACATAAGCCCAGTTTTATCATTATTGAGAGCAAGATTGTTTTGAACCACCCAAGTATGGATGATGTCAGATACATTGTTAATACTTTTCTCATCCACGCATCGGGAACCGGTTAGTGGGATGACACACTGTGTGTCATCAACATAGTTTGTAAAGATGATGTCCTTTTCATACACGAGATCGAAGAAGGGTGTCATAAAGATATTATATAAGGTTGGAGAGACACATGCCCCTGTGGCAGGCCGAAGGCCAGGGAAATGGGTTTGGCTTCAGCTTCTCCACTGGCTACTCTACGTTTTCTCTCACTCAAAAAGGACACTATCCATTTTATCATCTGATCCGAGAATCTTGCTATATCGCTTAACCTAGTGGCCAGAATAGCATGGTCCACCAGGTAAAAAGCCACAGAGAGATCTAATAACATGAGTAGCGAGATCTGCCCAGTCTCCATTCTATCTGGCAGTTTAGACTACAGGTCAATCAGAGCCATTGTCTGAACCCTGACTGGAACTTGTTCAAGATGTGGTAGTTATGTAGTGAGATTTGGTTATATGCTACTCTATCAAGGATCTTAAGCAGAAATGGTGTGTTGGTAATTGGTCTGTAAATTGTAGGTGTTACAGGACAGAGGTTGTTTTTTTTTAGCAGCAGTGTGATCCAGGCTTGCTTTAATTCTTGGGGAACATAAGTTTCCATGAACGAGGCATTCACAAATTTAGTGAGCGCCAGCAATATGGTATCTGAACATTCTTTAATAATTATTGCTGAGCATGGATCCCCTTTACAGCAAGTGGCTTTGAGCTACCTAATGACCATTGCTAGCTTGTCCACTGTAATTGGAGAAAAATCCAATTGCTGAGCCGTATTTACTTTATTTGATGTCTGGATGTGTTCTGTATCTGGTTGTTTATTAAGAGACAGTTTCTTTGCCTCAATGCCTTTTTTGATTAATCTCTGCTTGTTCGACAAAGTGTCTTGAATTAGGGTGCGCCAGGCTACGTCTTTCACTAGAGGTTCCTTGTTGGGGCCTTTGGGGATTGCCTGTTCTCTCGTGATTTAAATAATTCTTTGCTATCTGAAGTAATGTTGGCGATTTTGTTATTAAACATTTCTTTATTGGCTTCTAGAATTGACACTTTGTAGCCCTTAACTGATTTTTTATAAAGTTCTAGGTGTACGATGTCTTGACTCTTTCTCCACGCATAGAAACACCTTATTTTTTTCTACTTCCAGTTCTTGAGTGTGTGCCGAGAACCATTTGTTATGCGTATGTCCTTTCTGGCAGTATTTTCTCTTCATAGGTGCTAGTGCTTCTGTGATGTCTTCAAAGGAGTTCATAAGGAAACTTTTTATCCCCTGCAAAGTTTCCGACTGAAGGGTCATTAACAAGGTTTCAATATTTCAGTTGTTAACTTCGTGTCGTTTCTGGCTCGCTTGAGGGCCTTTCTGTTATCGATGTTCCTTGAGAAGCACTCACCGGTGATGTGAAAGTAAATGCAAGAGTGATCTGACCATGGGCTGACTGGTTCTGACACATTCACACTGTAGGCCGCAACTCAATCCAATCCAACTGTTGCTGAAATGCTTTGTTCAGAACTGCATGTAAATCCTGTGGCTTTTGGCTTTTTCCCCTATGGAAAATGTACTGTAAAATGCACTGTTCCACCCCTGGGAAAGAGTCAGTCCCTCTCACTTAGTTTGGTCAAGTGTTCATATTTAGGGGAGGAGAGTGGGGGGAGTTCTACCTCTGTAAAAGGTTTCAGCCATGAGTCTACGGGATTAAAAGGCCAACAGGGGAGAACAGGTTTGAAGGAGAAGAGAAAGTTTTAAATGTATGCGTTGTCAAAAAAGGAAAAGGGGAGAGGGTTTGATGAGGGGCAGCCAAATGAATTCGTTTGTTATGGGCAGAAAGCCATGTCATCTATCATTGTGACATTTTACCATACAAAATACATTAACTGTTTTACACATTCAATGGATATCAATTGCAGCATATCACCCCGTGTGCGCGCGCGCGCGCGCCTGCGTCCGTATGTGTGGCATGCGCAGTGTCATTTCTCTGCATTAATTCCATATATTTTCTGTGTTCTCTCCTCGCCGCTTTTCCTACATCCGTGTTTTGGTGGTCATTTTGGTAACATCTCTCCATAAGTCTGGCAGTGATAGCTGAAAATGTAAACCATAGAGCTTTTTGATGTGTTTCTGTCGGCTCACGGTGCCCCTACAAACATGTTCCTTATTCACCTGCGAAACACACAGGTCCTGTGTGTGAAGGCCCTCCCGTGCGCCAAAGGGTTGTGTGCACGTTCCTCTTCTTCGGGGGTTGCGGTTTGTTGTATCTCCCGCCTGCTTTTCTGTTCCGTTCTCTCGAACTTGATATCACAATTCAGTTGTTTCCGCTGCTGAAGCGAGCCTGTAAGACGCAGATAAGCAGCATCGAGCTGGCAAGCTTGAGCACACGCTCTACAGTGGTGCAACAGCGCCCTCCACTCCTGCTTGGGAGAAAAATACACGCGCGTATATGAGGCAGCATTTTACACTAAAATCAACAATGAGCGGACGCAGAAGTTTGGCAAGGGGGTGGCGCAGCAGGACTCTGAATGGATTGGGTGCCCGGTCAAGACGTGTGCTTGTATTGATTATACCTTCCACAGCGAGAACAGCGTTCGCTTTGATGTCTATGCAGAGCCAGGTGATGCAGGTTCGAATCCGGGCAGGACCAAACTCAGCCTTTCAACGAGGTCCATAAATGAGCACCACACACCGTGGTTAAATAATAAGCAGCGCTCAGATAACTGAAGGTTCATAGCGCTATATAAAGGCTAAATTATTATTAGTATGACTCACTAAGAGTTCAAATTTCGGTGTGGGGAAATATACATGGTTATTATTATTAATCAAAATAATCTTTCCCCCGGACGGGGACCTCGTGAACGGTTCTTACTATATATAAAGTGTAAAACAGCAACATGTGGTGGTCTCTGACTGCGTTTTCATTTTGACATGTAATGATGTATGACAGTGCACAAAAAAAGAAGAAGCCTCCTTCTAATAATATATCGGAATACAATCGTAGTTATCAACAGTGTCGTTGCCAGGAATCAAATTTAGGAGGGGCACAGAGGGTGCCAAAGACAAAAGTAGGGGGTGCCACAGACAAAAGTGGGCAGGGCCCCCTATGAAAGGTAATGTGTGACGTCACAAGAAATCCTGCAGAGAGGCTTTTGTGCACACCAACTACCCAGACCCCACTGCTCCTCCCCTCCCATCAGAATGCAGGCACAAACCATTCAGTGACTAATGGCCCACCATCATCAGTTTCGTGCACTACATTCTGATGGGAGGGGCTGTGAGCTGCTCTGTACACTATGGAGGTCCCTGTGCAGAAGCCGGGCAGGAACACCTGAGAAGTGGCTAGTGCTCATGTTCATACCAATGCCAGAATGCATACCAAAATCACTGCTAGCTTTGAGACAAAAGGAGAGTATTTGCCCATTTGAAATGCAGACATTTGCCTTAGGGAGTGTCATAAATAACACCTCAAACAGAGAACACGGTCACTGCTCGCCTTAGGTAGGGGGGTACAAGAGGCGGCCTAGGATGTCAGAGGGGGGCCTGAGTCCCCCCAGACCCTCCCCCTAGCAACGCCACTGGTTATCAATAACTGATATGTTTCCCACCAAGGGATTATGAGTGATACATTGCACAAAGCGATTGGGAGGCAGAATCGTTAGGGACGCGCCTAGGTTTCGCTCCTCGCCCTACACATCAATAAAGAGCATTCCACAGTTTTTTTTCTGTCATGCTTTGTGAGACAAGAAGGGATTCGGTCTTGAACGGCATGTATCCTGGCCAATCAGAGACCTAAGAGGTCCCACCACAAGACTGCCCAAAATCCGGAAGTTTGTAACCAATAAGAGGGTGCAGAATGCACCATTGCTGTGATTGGCCAAAAAACCTGTTGCACTTTGATTGGCTGGAACGACACAGCCTTGTTGATTGTGTAGATGAATACCCATCTGTCCATGCGTATGGGGAGATGGTTTCTCTAATTCCACTCAGCAGCAGAGGGAGCCAAGTTCTGCTTGTCTCATGTCCAGTGCAGGGAATCGTGGAAACAAGATGGAGCAGCACTCTTGCAAAAAATGTCTTTCCAAAGTGCTGCTCCGTCCCACCAGACCCAGGGGCTATCACATTATTCTCCCAGATCCTACGCCTCAATGTGCAGACTGCTTTCATAAGACTAGGTACTAAGCATCACCTAATCCTCTGAAAGCAATCTTCTCATTGGTAAATTGCACATGCGAATAACCAGTTTTTCATCTGTCTTTCAAAAGACTCAGCACTGCAGGCTGGAATGTCTCTGTGAGAAATTCGACCATCTGCACAGAGAGTGTGCCCTCGCCTGGGCTTATTGATTTAAAAAAAAATAAACTTAATGATGGGAGATCAACCTCTGAAAATGTGTGAGGCCATTTCGCACACATTTTCCCTGCACACCGCATGAAACGCATAGTCACATGTACTCCGGGAAGACACAGCCTACAGGCGCCATCCTACCCTGTCCTGTTCAACTGGAATGTGACAGCCACAGGTACATCGAAGCATCTCAAGAAGGGGGAAGGCACACCTTCCTCCGGCCATGGGCAGCCTAATTAAAATATCAAAGGCCCTATGGATCTGCCTATCTATTGTGTAGTTTGGCTGGTGGCGGTGCATAATAATTAGAAATAATTGAGGCAAGCCTGCTAAAGGGGCTGGGTCACAGGACAGACAACAGGGAGGCAGGGCTAACACCTCTTTGATATGCAGTGTGTCAACTTGATGCTAGCTCTCACCCCTCTGTACGATGGACAGTGAATGGCATGTCTGGGTCCACTAGTACTGTAGGCAACCCCTGCAAAGCGGACCCCTTTCAGAGGGAGAAGTATGTGATTTAAGGAAGACAGGAAGTCTTCTCTCATCACAAACTTCAAGGGAGACCTGTCCTTTGATCAAGAGTCACAGAGGGCCCAGTCAACCAGAGAGACACTTTGATGTACAACAGACAGGAAGATGGGTGGGACTTAGGAGTATATCTTGTCACCCCTACCTTTCCTGTTGCAGAGCACTCTGGGTCTGACCATACGCATAACAAAAAATTGTTGGTGGGGACCCAGAATTGGTACATTTAGCTAGTCTTACCCTGCACCAATCTCTCGGGCCCATTTGGCTTTGAAAGAGGGCTGAACCCCTCACTTGCAGTGTGCTAATAATAAAGTAAATATGTTTATACTACCTGATTGGACAGTCCTTGCTATCCTTGGGTAATAATTGTATTTTTCCTGTGTTGTAACTAATCAACAATCCATGACCTTGCCATTACCACAATCAGACAAAGAGGTTTATAATTTACTTGTGTTCTAATCTCTTCTGGTATACTAGAGGTGAAGGACTGGTTGATGATTTTGTAACTGATATGTAGAACTGGACCACTGGTGCCCTAGAAGTTGATTCAACACAGTCTAACATGCAGTGATAAAGCTATATATGTCCTGCAATTTAAATAGATCTCTTTATTAGGGTGAATATTGTGACTAATCAATACAGAAAAGTCGATTATGCACTTAAAATGACTACTAAATTACTATAAGACATGTTTAACCTTTAAAATTGTAGACCTTATGGTGGTCCCATAATGCTCTTTGCTTTTATGCAAATCACTAGGCTTGGGTTCTATGAAGAGATACTGGGCCTCATTACAAGTGAGGAGATAAGGGTTTAATGGTGCCGGTAATGGTGCCGGTGCCGTTAACCCTGTACCGCCTCATTACGAGGTCCCCTCAGGGACCTGCTCTGGACATCTGGTCAGACCCGCGAGGGGACCAGCATGCTAACAACGGGCCTGTCATTAACTGGCCCGTTGTTAGCATGCTCCCCATTCCATTGAGCCCTATGGGGACTCAAATGGGAATGGGGTTGATCCGGGTCCGGGTTCCCTAAATGGGGAAATACCGGGCCCTCCAAAGACGGAATGGCTCATTATTTCCCCATTCAGGGACCACGGACCCGTACCCAAGTTTGGAGGCAGCTTAAGGGCATGGCTCCCTCCAAACTCGTAATGAGGCCCACTGTGTTGTTCAACCTGTCAAGGGGCCACGCCCCTTGGCCCCAGCCCCTCCTTCTCACAGCTCCGCCCCTCCAAAGAGGTGACAGTTCTCCCAATACATGTTTCCTATTTCCAGAACTGCTCATGTCATACCAGTGTATGACTTGCTGTGTGTTCTGCTTCGCTGTCATTACACTGCACAGCATCTTAAACATACCACTGATGTTGTCAGCATTCTAATAGGTATATATATGCAACAAAAACATCTTGTATTGAACATTAGATTTGTTTTTGCTTATTACAATGAATGATGCATGCTGCCGTAGTTATTGCAGTGTGACCTAGGTAAAAGTGATGAGCAGGGCCTGTGGAATAGGCAGCAGAATAACTTAGCAGAAGGTATATGAAGTTAGTATGTTTTTAGACCTATCACGCCATGAATTGTAAATTGTGTCATGCAGTTTACATGCTACAAATATACACACACGCATACAAACACACTCAGCATACTAAATACCACAAACACTGCAAGTCGCTTATAATGCATGCTACACAAACAACAGACACATCATGCCTAACTCTATGCAATATAAGACTATAGAATATTACAATTAATTATAGTGCTGTTTTTAGGAAGCATACGATTTCAAAGCATACATTAATTCAGTAATTGCACCTTGTTTATCATTACTCATTTCACCTATCGCCCAGCAACCATCACCTTCACAAGTGTTTCTGCTAATTATCTGCTAGGCAATTCAATTAATTCCATTGAAGCTCTGAGTGATTCCAGTAAAGGTTCCACATAGAACGTGCTTTGCTTGATGACAGGGTCAGACTGGGCCATAAACTGTCTCGGGCACCAATGAAAAAGTGGCCCACATTTGCAAATGGCTATTCATTCCCTTTGTGACACTATTTGAATAGTGCCCAAGGGGAAGGTTTTTATGAAATGTGATGCAAATTGTGCATTTTAAAGAATATTTATCCATCAACAGTGGCAAAACTACTAGCATCATAGTGAAGTAACTCATCAAGCTGGCCCAAATTGCCCCAAAAAGTGGACCACTTTGACCCAAAAACTTCGGCCAATACCAGCATTTTGTGTTTTTTGGTTCGGCCATTTTCAGGAATGTCAGACGGAGCTTTGATTTTGGATCCCTCAGAAATCCAGATGCTGTGCTACCCCTATCCAAAGAGATGTGACCCACCAATTGGTATAACAATTAGTGAGATCTATAACTCAACGCAGCAGTGCTACCTGACACACCCCCTCAGGTACAAAAGACTGTTGAATTCAGGAGCTACAGAGAAGACAGGATACACAAGTTGAAAGGTCTAGAATAGCAAGTCAGAGAGAATACAAAGTTTGTAACCACACATTTGTAAATATCCTTACCTAAAGGAAAATACTTCTTATCCAGGAACTCCAAGAATGATCCAGGTCCTGATATAATTACCTATCTCTAAATACCTGCAACTTTGATTCACTGGATGCTTGGGTTCGGGTCCATAAATTATGCTCATGCGACCGTTGCGAGAATGGCACATTTGTGAATTGCCCTGTGTTTTATACAATCATGTTAGAACCCCCATTTTAGAGGAAAGGACATTAAAGTATGCATAGGTCACATGATCTATGTTATCACTGCCTATGCGGAAACAAGTAGCCATCAGATGCCCAGACCGGCATCCCGTAGTCGCCAAGGTAGGCGATATCTATCAATTAAGGCCCCGGAGCGGTAAGAATGGGACTGGGGTCCGGCATTGTGCGAGTCCATCCTTGGTCCTAACAGCCATGGGCCTATTGCCTTATAGAAATAGGAGGCTATGGTGAAAACACATGACAAGAAATCTGGGTATCCAAGCACACAAAGAGAGGTAAGTGAGGTCCATAGCTGGATTGGACATGAGAAACATACAGTAGCACCAACAAATCTGTGTATATGGTTATAATTCCCCTATTTTTTGTTTCTAGATGAAATATTGACATGAACGGCTAGTTCCATCATCATTCAAAGGATGAGGCAGTAGCCTATGCATGAGGCAAAATCGAGCCTCAGCATAATGTAAGTAATGGCAGCCTAAAGAGGACATATATTTAAGTATATGTGGCCTAATAGATATAGGAGCATGAGAACAAAAAGTAATGTTTTTACTTCTGTTCCCTGTATCTAAGTACCATTGGGTAGGTTCATCTTCAAGTGAGACAGTCGCCTGAGCATGACACATTACAGTAGTTGAGGCCCAGGGCTCAATCTGTTGAGGTATGTACCTTGTTTTCATAGATGTGAGTTATAAATTGTGAAGTGATTTATTCCAGTTAAAATGGAGAAATGAAAACATAGCTTGGTTTTAATAGTAGTCATTTTGGTTTGTCTTATAGATAGTCGTGAGTACACAAGAGTTTAAGCAGTGGAACACAGTTCAGCGTCCACTATTGTCTTAAAGAAGGCTGGAGCACCAAAGGGCCACAATAAAAGACTCAGATATTCTAGCTGAAACATGTGTTGATGACCTTTTTGGTTGTTAAGCAATAGACACATGGGTAGAAAGTAATGATGTGTAATGTGATATAAGAAACAAAAGTGTTATTGTGAAGCCCTATGTAACAAAAAGGGCACATGTTTGCACAATGTTTACAACTGATGGTGGGGTGAGACTGAGTGAACAGGAGGATGCATGACTAGTGTGATGTGGATGTAATCGTGACGTAGTGGAATTTACAATAATTGTGATATGAAAATGAAATATTGAATATGGTAATTTATATATATTTGTAATACAATGATTAATCTATTAAATCTGAAATTGTGAGATTGGAAGATAATCTGATCTGTTCTGTCTATCACTTATGGGTCTTGTTTAGTGTATAATATATTACAGTTACCGCCTGGATAACCGAGGCCCTACCAGGCATCCTTATAGAGTAGAGACTATTGACCTATAGGCCAGTCCGAGCCTGCTTGATGACACCTGAATGGAACAAGACCAAACTATTGTCATTATCATACTGCACATTGAAATACAGTGAAACCAATTGCCTGGCCTTTCAGCTCATATTGCTACTAACTTTGATTGTTAAACAGCATCCAAATATTATAATTTATGCATTATCTAAATGCATGCTGATAATTTCTAAAATTCCTGAAATGTGTGTACATTACAATTGACTTTCCGGTTTGGTGTAGACATCAGGAGGAACAGTTTGAACTATCTGTACCTGGAATATCATTCCCCAATCAATATCTCCCTCTTTCTCTCTCCGACTCTGTCCCTCACTCTCTCGTTCACTCTGTCTCTCTTTCTGTCTCTCTCCGTCTCACGCTCTCTTTTTCTGTGCTGTCTATCTCCCATTCTCTCTCTCTCACTCTCTCTGTCTGGCTCTTTTTATCTCAATTTCTCTCTTTACCTCGCTCTATGTCTCTTTTTCTCTCTCTCGCTCTCTTTCTCTATGAATGAGAGTAGCTTTGTCAGGTGCATGTTTACTAGAGCCAGAGACAAACAAATAAGAATGAGAGCAGCAGTGACAGAGACATCCCCTGAGATGGGGAGAGTCCTGGTATCAGGAGACATACATTGTCATTGTGTGTATCCTGCAGGAATGTCGCTATCACACTGAGTATGTATTGTCCAGACGGCAGATGTGTGACCACAAATAGGTTTTGTTAGGAAGTGGATGCTGGGGCTCTGACAAACCTCATATGGAACGACAAGACCAGGCTGCTGAGTCTACAGCTCCATTTATTTTGTATGTTTCTCAATTATTAATATTTATAAATACTGTGATAAATGTGAAAGTTCAGGAGTAGCCATCATGCAACATTAAACATTGCCTTGCTGCAAAAAAATAAATGTTTTTAATTGTAGCATGACCCTTTCAAAGAAGGAAGGATAATTTGAGAGACAGACTGGTCTGAAGCTATAAAAAACGAAATTCTTTAATTCTACTAACTTTGTAAATGGGTTCTTTTGAAAATGTGACAATGTTCATTTCTAATGGCCACTTCCAATATATATATATTGCACTGATTATAAGAACACTGATCAAAGAACATAATCAAAACATAAAATAACATAAAATATTTTTCTGATAGGAGATTATCTTTACATGGTGGACAGTCTTGTAAACGCTTACAGGCCGATTCATGTAATTCCTCACAAAAGTGTTGCACGCGGCTGGCGCACAGCGTGCCCGTGTGAATGTCTGCGCCAGCCATGTGCGATAAAATCAATTTCCGCGCACAGCGTATTCATGGATTCTCGCCTCCAAAAGCAGACGTGGCGCAGAGTGGCGCAGCGAGCCTGCAGCAGCGCCAGTTACGCCCCCAAGAACGCCTTCGCGCAAGGAAAAGCCATCCAATTCGCAAAACCATCGCCAAGGGCTGCGCCAACCCTGGACCAGTTCACCGGACTGGCAAACAGCAAACGCAAAGCGGGGAACGTGTATTACGGGTTTCGGGAACACGCGTGCGCGAGAAGTTTCACACGCGATCGGGCCTGGGGGAGCGTGTGCGTGTATTTCAGGGGTGCGTGAGAAGTTTCAAACGGGATTGGGTTGAGTACGTGTATTTCAGGGGTGCGCGGGAAGTTTTACACGCGATTAGGCTGGTACGTGTATTTCAGGGGTGCGCGAGAAGTTCCACATGCGATCGGGCCTGGGGGAGCGTGTGCGTGTATTTCAGGGGTGCGTGAGAAGTTTCACACGCGATTGGGCTGGGTACGTGTATTTCAGGGGTGCGCAAGAAGTTTCACACGCGATTGGGTTGGGTATGTGTATTTCAGGGGTGCGCGGGAAGTTTCACACGCGATTGGGCTGGGTGCGGGTATTTCAGGGGTGCGCGAGAAGTTTCACACGCGATTGGGCTGGGTACGTGTATTTCAGGGGTGCGTGGGAAGTTTCACACGCGATTGGGCTGGGTGCGGGTATTTCAGGGGTGCGCGGAAGTTTCACACGCGATTGGGCTGGGTACGTGTATTCCAGGGGTGCGCGGGAAGTTTTACACGCTCGCCTACAACACGTATTCATGGAATCGAACGTGGCCAATCCGGAAACACGTACGCCAGCAGGTAGTAGGCGTACGTCGACCCGCACAGCATAAAAGTGCACGCAAACAACAAACAAGCTCAGACGCCAGGATGAACATACCGTTCCTAGCAGCAGTGGCCGTGGGATACCGCAGGAGGAGGAGGAGGATAGTCAGGGCCAGAATTTTTACACCCAGAACCAGCCTTTTTGGGATGCCTGATGACCATGTGTATGGGAGGTACAGGTTTCCACCTCACATAATACTCAACCTGGTCAGTGAGTGGGAGGATGACCTCACATCAACCACCCTGTGCTCCCAAGCACTCAGCCCCCTGGAGAAGGTCCTCGATGTACTGCACTTCTTGGCCACTGGATCATTTCAGCGGACAAGTGCCATAGTGGGGGGGGGGTGTCACAGGCCACGCAGTCACGCTGCCTACACCAGGTCTTGGCCATCATCACTGCACGTCCATCAGTCAGCAGGCACATATACCTGCCCAGAACACAATTCCCCAAAGTGCTAGGTTCCATTGATTGCACCCATGTGGCTCTACGTCCCCCCAGGGCAACTGAGCACATCTATCGAAACCGCAAGCACTGGCATTCCATCAATGTCCAGGTAGTATGTGATGCCAAGGGAATCATCACCTCAGTATACGCCAACTATCCAGGCTCCACCCACGACAGTTTCATCTACAGAATGTCTACCCTAAACCGGGACATAGAAGCTGGGCGGCATGGCGATACATGGCTGCTCGGTGAGTATAAATGCCACTGCGCATGCATGCATGTCAGATACTGAGTAATGTCACAACCCCACTAATGATACCCATCACCACCTCCCCAGGGGACAGTGCCTACCCTCTCAGCACCCACATGATGACGCCAATTCGGAACCCCACCACGCCACCCCAGGTAAGATACAACACAGCCCACATTGCAACCCGGGGCATCGTGGAGCGCACATTCGGAGTGCTCAAGTCACGCTTCCGCTCCCTTGACCGTTCTGCCGGGCTGCTGTTATATGCTCCCCCAGTAGTGTGCAGGATCATAGTGGCAGCATGTGTCCTGCACAACGTTGCAACACGCCGGGGCCTGGCCGTGGACATGGTGGTGCCCCCACATCCCCAACCACATGCATGCCCGCTGCGCATGGGAGGGGAAAGGGCACGGGGTGAGGCAGCCCGTACGCAGCTAGTGGCTAATTACTTCACATAAAATCACACCCCTGTGGAGTGCACACAGCCCTGGCACATACCAGCTGACAATCAATGATGATTGTAACTGACAATTATGATGTATCAATGGACAGTCAACTGTCACAACCATACCAGCCTGAGATTGTACATCTGGAAGTGTTCCATTGTGTGCTTCCCTACCTACACAAACACCACCAATGCTGTGTTCAAAAGACACACTTCTATGCTGCTAAAATCATTACCCCCTTGCAAGATACGACATGACAACAGTGCCATGTCACCCAACCCCTCCCCAGCACCGCCACCCAACACACCATGGCATGACATGCCATGTGAGAGCAAACAAAGTCATCCCCCAAACATGACACGTGTCACAAAGTACAGTGTCCCTAATGGAAACTGGCCACACACAATATGCCCACATAAATGTAGAAATAACAACACACATGACCAAATACTTACCACAATACAATCGACATAGCATAAACATGACAGTACTAAGGTAAAGGATACGTAGTCTTACAACATGAGAATGCCAGCACATCCACCACCTCCAACTGTACAGTGTTGTTGCCACGCACATCTGGAAGTCCACTGCTCACAACATGAACTCCATCTCCAAAGTGGACGGCCTTGTGAAGACATGAGGAATGAAAATTAGGAGGGAGACATGGATGCACAAGCACACATCAATACACCATGCAGTGCACAATACAACAACAATATGCATTAGGAATGTATACACAGCATTGACTACAGACTGCCCACACATGTCGTGGGAGTCCAACGTCACTGTGTAAGTCACTGTCACGTGGGCACACCCTTTGCAAACCCATGGAAACGGGAAGCAGGAGGGGTGTGTGTCTCACGAACCCAAGCATCTAACCCAAACTCAGGACAAGCCTGCATGTGCCCAGCCGGAATACAGTGGATGCCCACGGGAGCCACACAAGGCAACACACTGCAACAAAAAATCAAAAATCAAAAATGGCCATGTGTGGGCCAGGGGGGTGGGGGAGGCCACCCAGGAGGTCCGAGGACAGGGTGCCCACCAACAGCCACCGGTGTGAATGTTGGGAAAAAAAAACACCTCCATGGGCTCATGGCCTGCACGGCTACTAAATCGTGGGAGATTCACTGCTGGATTCGCTCTCCTCAACCTCTGCTGCTGCTGCCACAGGAGGTGGTGGTGCTATGGGAGGCAGCCCACGCAAAGCCCTAGTTTGGTCCTCCATGGCAGCAAGCATGCAGGTGTGGAAGGCCTTGTTCTGGAGGGATATGGTGCGGAGATCCCCATGCAACACCCGACGTGTTGCCCGGACCTCCGCCCGAGTTGCCCGGGCCTCTGCCCGAGTTGCCTGCATCTCTGCTGAGAGCGTACGGGTGATGCGCTCCAGCAGCTGTTCCGTCCTGGTGACAGTGGAAGCCTCAAGGTCCACAAGAGTCTGCCTGAGGTGCCGGACCTCTCCCCTCAGGGCTTCCCTCTGTCCCTGGGCATCTAGAGAAATTGATTCCCTCAGATTGTCCAGGGCCGCCTGTCTGTCCCTGTTGGATGCCAACATGTCCTCCCTGACTGATTGGCAAATGGAGTCTGTTGCCTGCTGTAGTAGCTCCATCTGCCTTTCTGGGGGGACCATGGAAGTGGCCACCCTCTCCATGGCTTGAGCAATCATTTCTGATGATGCTGCCTGTTGGTTGGCCATACCGTATATGGATTGCTCCCATGCGGTAATGCCCGGTGGCGGACGGCCACCGCGTTGGCAGGCACCACACCTGTCTGGGGCAAGGCGAACTGCGCCTTGCTGTGTCGGCACTGCCTGAGGCTGCAGGACTGCATTTCCCCTCTGATCTGCTGGCCCAGGAACAGGATCAGATGTTGCGGAGTGTGGCCCTGCATCCGTAACCACCACAGGCGCACCTACCAACACTGACATCCCCATAGTGGGCTCTACCCCTGGTGCAGGTGGGTAGGACAGAACAGTATCCCTTCCATGAACACATACCTGCAAATCCACATAGGTGTCATCCGAATCAACACCTGAAAAGAGTTCTGGGGAGGTTCAGCCAGGGACACCCCTGGACAGTATGGCCTGCAGCAAGAGAGGGTTCTCCCCCACCACCAAACCAGGTCCCCCACTGGTGCCTGGTCGTGCTTCAGATCCCTCCTGGGTCTGCACTATCTCCTCACCCTCAACAGCATCAAGTGCGTCATCCTCTGCAAAAACATGAAAGACAAAAAATGGAAACAGGCATTAGCACCATGGCACGCAATTAGGCCAGACAAGCTACAGTACCAGTACTTGATTTACACATGTCCCACATGACTATAACCCTCCCATGCATGCACTGTCCATGAGTTGGAAGGGGAGGAAAATGTCAGACACTGATGATACCAAGATGGAAGAGCAACACATTAGCTGCATGCTGGCTAGCAGTGCCATCACACATTGGCCTGGGAGTGGCATGTCCAATACACATACATGACACATGCCATCACACAGATGGCATGTACCATAGGCATGTCATATATGTGACAATAGGGCAGAGTGATGCGCAGTAGAACCGGGTGAATTTCAACAATCAGCCTGAATGAACACAGCTAAATACGGAACATTGTTGTTGCAAGATGCCACTTCAAGGGCAACTGGCGCGATGTAGTGCAAAATGCCTGCTGTGGGCAGAAGGGATACTGTAATACCCAAATCCCGGTGCACCGAATGCATTGGATGAAGCACATGGGTGGCCCAAAACACTCAGGCACACACACCCTGACCTGGCACTCAACCAGAACCCCTCCCACAAACAACATACACATGGATCACACACACATGCATGTGCACTCACCGGACAATGCCTCGTAATCTGGCAGTTCTCCCACACCTCGGATCTGCTCCTCTTTGACGTAGGTCCCAGCAACATGCTCATGTAGAGTGAGTTCAATGTCCTCTTGTGGAGACCCACCTCCAGTCACCAGAGTTGCGGCATGACTTGAGGCCAGCTTTTTCTTTGCCCTGTGCTTAAAGTCGTTCCAGCGCTTGTAGCACTCAACAGCTGTGCGCCTCACAAACCCAAGGGCACTTATGCTGTCCGCGATGGACTGCCAGTGTGCCTGACGTCGAGCAGGTGTGATCCTACACCCTGAAGTGACCAACATTACAGTGTCATGTTCGGACACATACTGCACAAGTGCATCCAGTTCGGCATCATTGAAGCTAGGCTTCCTTGGCGTGCCGGACCGTGTAGCCGTGTCGGGGTCATCAGCCTGTACTGGACGAGCACTCTTCCTCTTTCTTTTTGTGGGTGGTGGGGATCCGGAGTGCCCTACGCCGCACTGGACACTAGAGGCAGGAGCACTGGTGGACTGTGTAGTAGTAGTGTGCGATGGTACACTGACCACATGACTTTCTGCAGGCATTAGCTGAAGTGTGATGATGGCAGGGGGAACACTGTCCTGGCTGGGAGAGTCAGAGCTGGGGTGGACGGAGCTGCAGCTGCCCCTGCAGCCTCCCCACCCCGCCTACTCGGGGCAGCAGATGACATGCTGCCCCTGTACCATGTGGCCTGGTGACACTGGCTTGCGCCGCCACCCGTGACCTAGACTTGGCGACCTGGAAGTCAGCCTGGGAGTCACCCTGTGCTAGGTCAGGTGCCACAACGGGCCGGTCCAACAAGGGCTGAGCAGGGATGGTGTCAGCCACGTTTCCCTCAACCATGGGGGGGTGGGGATGTGTGTCCCTGACTGGTCCTCCACACGTGGGGGCTAGGGGTAGTCTGCAAATCCTGGCCACGTCCCCTACCGCGCCCACCACGCCCACTTCTTGAGGCTCGGCCACCTTTGCCACCCTTAACACTTGCTCGCCTCCCAGCCATGGCACTGATGGAGTTGTGCGTATGGGAGTTGCAGTAGACAATTGTCCTGGGCAATTGGGGGTCAAAGGGGTAGGGTACTAGATGGAATTCGTACCCAAGTGCTCTAGCAAGGCTGTATGGAACCCCTGGGGAAAGATGACGGGTCACGCAACGCACAGGCACCCCTAAAACAGAAAATTACGTGCACGCAACCCCTCGTAGACCATGTGCGTGGGAAAAGGAAGCCACATTATGCTGTGGCACCCCGAAACACAAAAATAAATGTATGCGTGTCACATGCAGCCTACAATGACCTCTGAAGGGGTACGCTACACACGGGGCTAGCACAGTTGGTAAATACGTGCGCGACTCACCGTCTGCCTGGGAAAAGAGCGTGAAAAATACGCGCGTGTGCGCGTTGGCAACACCCCCGCCAAAAGAAGATTTGTACACTGTCTGAGGAGACAGGACAAAAGGAGAAGTCAATGCTGTTTGAGGAAACAGTTCGAAGAGAAAATCAGAAAAATACTGACAGAGGTAACAGGGAGTACGAACTAGAAACACTGTGAAGTGAATCGCGTGTGAACCGACAAGAAGTACAGATTTCACCTACTCGCTCTCCACGAGAAGCACGTACAAGGAAATGACGTACTACACGTACCTTTTAAACCGCACCACACGTCCAACGTCACTTCCGCGTATACGCACTGAAGCCCTATCCTCCAATTACGCGAGCTGACACTCGGACGTGCAGTTTTTGGTCTTGTAACATTCCCCCGGGTACAGGGAAACGCCCGCGCGTGTCACGACACAGACGCACCTGCGCTGTCAGGGCCTTTGGTCCAATGGAATCGCGTACACAGGCCAATCGCGTGTGGAACTTCTCGCGCACCCCTGAAATACACGCACACGTTCCCCCAGGCCCGATCGCGTGTGAAACTTCTCGCGCACCCCTGAAATACACGCGCTCAGGCCAATCGCGTGTGGAACTTCTTGCGCACCCCTGAAATACACGCGCCCAGGCCAATCGTGTGTAGGACTTCTCACGCACCTCTGAAATGCACGCGCCCAGGCCAATCGCGTGTGGAACTTCTCGCGCACCCCTGAAATACAAACACACGCTCCCTCAGGCCCGATCGCGTGTGGAACTTCTCGCGCACCCCTGAAATACACGCACCCAGGCCAATCGCGTGTGAAACTTCTCACGCACCTCTGAAATACACGCGCTCAGGCCAATCGCGTGTGGAACTTCTCGCGCACCCCTGAAATACACGCACCCAGGCCATTCACGTGTGAAACTTCGCGCGCACCCCTGAAATACACGCACACGCTCCCCCAGGCCCGATCGCGTGTGGAACTTCTCACGCACCTCTGAAATACACGCACACGCTCCCCCAGGTCCGATCGCGTGTGGAACTTCCCGCGCACACCTGAAATACACGCACCCAGCACAATCGCATGTAGAACTTTGGCGCACATTTTTTTCCTGCGCAGGGACGCTACCGCCTTTTTTCGTGTGGCGGACATGTAGGGGCCTGTGCGCGTCTTTGGCCGTGCGCTGTTTTTCCCTATTCCATTCCATGAATACGTGTTGTAGGCGAGCGTGTGGGTGTTCCCCGCACTTGCCTCCTGTACTTCCCCCGTGACGCCCACATTTTCACGAGTTGTTCCCCATTCTGCGTGTAACGGCCCGTGTTATGCCTACTTTTGTTATGTGCGCCGCGCTATGTGCGAATTCGCTGTGGCCTTATCGCACGGCGTTCGATGACCTGTGCGCCAGCGTGCGCCAGCAAGCGCCAGCGTGTGCCGCGCACTTTTTCAGCGCACATCCCACATTTTGCACGTGCACGGACTTCCATGAATAGATGTGCGCTGTTTTCTATGCGATAATCGCACTTGCACTGCGATTTTCGCTATTTCACTGCGATTCGCACGTTTTTGCACGCGTGCGCCATTTTTTCAGCGCACATTCATTCCATGAATCGGCCTGCAAGTTTCTGGCATTGGTGTTGGTACTCTTGTTCAGAGTAGAATTGCCAAGCATTTCGGTGCTGGATTGCCTAAGTGGGTGGGACCAGATTGGTATGCAAATGGATATTTCTCCTCTGTGAAAGGTCCCGTGAGCTAAAACATGGTTGTAGACCCTCCCGAGTGGGCACCTTCCCATAGAACAGGTTATTTGGCCATGTTTGTTCTTGGTAGATGGTCTCCCAGACCTTCTTGTGAACTTCTAGGAACTTGTGGTTTCACCGTAAATTATCATCCAGACATGGACCCGTTGCTTAGAGGCGCAGAGCTTCACCTCACTGATGAGGCCTGACAAGCCTGAAACATGTGTTTGGGATTGCTGTTGGTACTCTTGTTCAGAGGAGAATTGCCTAGCATTTCGGTGCTAGACTGCCTAAGTGGGTAGAACCAGAATGAAATGCAAATGGATATTTCTCCTCTGTGAAAGGTACAGTGAGCTAAAACATGGTTGTAGACCCTCCTGAGTGGGCGCCTTCCCATACAACAGGTTAGTTGGCCATGTTTGTTTTTGGTAGAGAGGCTCCCAGATCTTGTGATCGTAATGAGGCCCATACCATTATCTACACATGGCAGTCCAGACATTGTTCCAGTGTCGCACGGTGGCCCGCCATAAAGAACCGCGCTGACTCCACTAGCAAGTCCAAATGTGTTTATTAAAATTCTGTACAGATAGGATAGCCGTATCTCTTGAGGCAAGGGTATCTGGGCCTAGCGAAGCTTGGGATATTTGGCACTAGGGAGTGCACTCTCTCTCTGATCTACCTCAGCATTGTCACCGACTCCCTAACTGACATCCCCATCAGGATGTTAGTAGTACTGGGATCAGAAGCCCCTATCTGTCATTCATTGCCTGGGCTCCACGTGTTTTCCCTAAATCGTTGGCTATCTGACTCCCCAGGGATCTTTTAGCTTTCCATCTCCTACCCTGCTTAATAGTCTCAGGGAATAATGAATGCTGCCCTCTTTCGCCCAGTGTCACGCTCACACCTTTCACACCCTCTCGTATCTGATTCTTCACTATATTTGTCTCTTAAGCTGTTCTCCTCCCACGCATCACTGTCCCTTCAATCTGTTTGATCTGTTAGATCACGATCATCATATGGACACGCTTGCTAAGATAGGGAAGTGTGCTACTCATGCTACGAATTGGATTAAATCCTTTCTATCAAACAGACAATCCTCAATCTCCTGGGATAATATCTCCTCTCAATCAGCCACCATTTGGTGTGGAGTTCCTCAGGTAGCTTGTATCTCACCAACTCTATTTAATCTTTATAGTAGACCTCTCTGGAGCCTACTTAAGTCATATGGGGTCAAATTTACCAACTGTGCTGACGATACCCAGTTGATCTTGGAAATCGACAGGAATCATGGGAAGGACACCAAGAACTTGACCACAATATTTGAAGTAATAGAGCATTGGATGACAGAGAACTGGCTCTGCCTCAATGAAACCAAGACTGAATTGTTAATATTTGAATTCAGGGGATAGAGCAAGTAGGGTAACGAATACCGACATTTTCGTATTGTAAAGACCCGAGGGGTGTTCTTTGATGTAGCCATCATTACTGAGGCAGAGACCAGTTACACAGTCATTTTTTCTAACTACTACCTGAAACTGATGAGGAATATTAAACCGCTCATCTCAGAGGAGAACTGTGCCTCGATTGGCAGCGCCATCATCTTATCATGAATTGACTGTTGTAACTCCCTGTTTATCAGGGCGAAGAAAATGTGCATTCCGCGTCTGCAAATGCTCCAATGTTATGCTGTTCGGATCATTAAGCGCATACCGAGACCGAAACACATTTCCACAGGTAGAGAATCTCATCATTGGCTGCCCATTGTGGCCCGTATCCATTTACAAATGGCCACTCTTGTCCATAAATGCCTTTATGGTAACGTCCCACACTATCTGAAGTCCCACACGTTTTGCTATATCTCCAACCAGGCTCTAAGATTGGCCAAACTGGGAACAATCAAATCGCTTAAGTTCAAAAAGGCCAGAGTGTTTGGTACAGCCTTCCCTACGTGGACTGCACAGACGTGGAATGCGTTCCCAGGCCAACAAATGTGCAAAGCAGGGTACACAGTAATATTTACCAATTGGCAAGACATTCACAATTGTACTACCACTGTCACTGGCAACAAAACCACCAATCAATCCTTTGATTTAAGCCATCCCAAAACCTTGGCCTTGAATATTGACAGGATGTTTGCTGCTGTGTGGTTCTTCTTCTTGACAAACATTGAAAGAGATACTTTCTAGTGAAGCTTTTGCAGTATGGTAGTTGAGGTAGTGTAGTTGAGGTACCAGTGTGCAGTTGCTTAAAAGAACCCCAGTGTGCCATGTTGCACAGAAGACCTATTGACTGTCGAATGGTCCACGTGTCCATTGCCATATGAATGGTGTTCATGGTGGACTTCATCAGTACTTCCATAATTGCTGCTGAAGTGTTCTGTGAAAAACAGGCACAGCAACTACTAACAAATATGCCGGGCTGGTAAACTGATATTTGCCTAGCTCCCACGGAAAAAAACTGTAGGAGCTTTGTAGTACTATCCCTGGGAATTATCCCAAAATTAAATATAAACGATAATTGGTATTTAATGGCTAAATAAATTAAAAAATTTAAAATATATTTTTAATCATTGTAAATACTTTAACACCAATACATTGAAATAATCTTATATATTATAATCAAAACGAATTTACCCAAATCATGTATAGTATCAAATTAGTTTTACAACATTTGAAATGAAATGTACTTTCAATAAGAAGTGCAAAAATATACAAACAAACAACAACTGTTCACTCAGGTTATTCCAGTAAGACAACAGGCCTCATTACAAGTGTGCCGGTCCGGTAACAACGGTGCCCGTAAGCCTACCAGCACTGTTGTCACCAGACCGGCACACTACGAGTTATTAACGGTGCCGGTGCTTCCAAGGTCCCCATTCCAGTTGATGGACTCAAATGGGAATAGGGATTAACCTTTTACAGCACCTGACTTCACGGAATGCCAGGCTCGTAATCCCCCAGTGATTCCGGCAAGCCAAGTGCTGGTAAGTATTGCAAGTCCGGCGGCAACCCGCTGGCAGCACCAATGAGGCCCAATATGTAGAATATGGAGTTCATCCACGCTTAGTAACATGCAATATTTCTCAACGCATTTCAGGATACAAACCCTTCTTCAGGAGAGCAGGAACCTCTCTTCATTAATCTTCTACAAAAACGTGAGAAAAACGAATAAATAATTTAAAATGCAAAGATGTTTTTAATACTCTATCCAAAGAAATATGCTGACTAACCTTGCCAGAATGTAGGCCATCCAATGATATTACAAATGATACATTAATGCAACCAACTCATTGTAGGAGGAACCATCGTTCACTTCCAAAAATAATCAAACCCATCAGATCTCAAATGGACTTTGTGGTCCAGTCCTAGGCCAAGAACCAACACATATTCGCACAAATTCATAATAGGTAAGTAATCATTTGTGTGATCTAATTTTACAACAAAACCAACACATAACCATACCTTACCTTACACTCCAATATTTTCTAGGAATGCAGCCAGTCCCGTAAATGTATCTAATGCAAAAACAGAAAAAGGTTGCTGAGGAATTCCAATAGCATCATGTCATCTTTCTCAAAACCTTTCGATGTATGAACTAGGGCTCTATAGAGGGCCCTATTTAAATCGGACAAGATTTGATTACCAGTGAAAAGCAAAAAAGTTGATTTCATTATTAGTAAGAATTCTGATGGCAGTATTACAGAGCAACAGTGTATGAGGTTAGTGCCGCCACAACATACACCCAGATCAGTAACATGTACTCGGCAATGCCAATGCCACCAAAACCATTGAAACCCTTTGTTGGTTCATTCTACAAATGTAAAAACACTGTAGCACATTCAAACAAATTCTTGTGAAAATCATCTGAATTTTAATGTAACATCTAAGGTCCCTTCTCACATTCATGCCCTTCTGGAAAAGAGAACACATTTTATCAGACCAAAATAGCTATCTTTGTGCTAGACGTGTAGAGATGTTCATGACGCTCATTGGTGTTTTATCAACCACTAATAATACACATATCATTTGGGCAACTGAGTGATGATATTCCATGAATCGTGTGGCCACTGGAGATTTGGTATATTGGAATCTAATATCCAATTTATGTTTGGTCCATATCTGCTTAGTCTTGCAGGCAGTTATCCCCACATAATAAATGCTGCATGAATATTTCAGGACATAGATCGCATTCATCGAATCACGTGTAGCTTAATTGTGTAATTGAATAATCTTTCCAGAATAGGGATGACGTGAGTAATCACCCGTAATACATTTACTTGACATTTCAACATGGGCATGTGCCCCTCCTATGTTCCTGGGCAGTGGTAGGTGAATTACGATTCGTCTCAGCTTTCAATAAAAGTTTCCTTGCCGACCCATGATTGGTATATGGATAGTGATATAAATGGAGAGTTTAACTAAACTAACTGATCTCCTGACTTTGTTGTGAAAATGTAGCAATATCAGCAGATTAAATTCTTGACTACACCTTTTAGTTCTTAAGAGTGTAGCACAATTAAGTGTAGATACTTTCCTTGCAGCTTTGTGTAATGTCAGTTAGTTATAACCTCGTGTTATAAATGTATTCCACCATTTCCAATTCTCTATCATTGCCCCTTATTCAGTGGAAATACGAGTTTGGTAGTAATTTGGCAGTAAAGCTGCCGAATTACCATCAAATTCCATTACTGTTACTGCCCCTTTATCCCGTGGAATTACCACAGGATTCAAAGTGGTGGTAGGATGGCCAAATTCCCAATTTTTGGAATCCATAGGAGTCCATGGGGATTTGAGGTGGATTTGCCGTTAGCGGAATTACTGCACAGTAAAGACAATCCTCATTACAAGTCAGCCGATCCGGAAACAATGGTGGCGGTAAATCCGCCACCACCGTTGTTGCCAGACCAGCTGATTCTGAGTCCTGCATGCAGGAGGTGTCACTCCCGCCAGGTCTGACCTGGCGGAAGTAACACCACCCGCATGCAGGTGGACATGGAAACACTGGCTCTGTCATAGACGGAACCATTGTTTCCACGGTCCCCATCCCCATGGAGTCCAGGGAATGGGGCTTACAGAATTCCGCCTCCAGAATTACTGGGTCACCGGGGTTGTAATGCCCCGGTGATTCCGGTAATCATGGAGGCAGAATGGAATTACCGGTCCGGTGGCAGCCTGCCGGTTTTTCTGGCACAGATACCGCCGGACTCGTAATGAGGCCCAATGATTTCTGCAAGTAATTCGGAGGATTTACCTCCAGTAACAAGCTGGAGTATGTCTGACACTTTTCCTGCAAAACAGTGGATTTATCAGGCCGTAATTATGCAAACGGTGAATCCACCCAAACATTTAATTGCGGTGCAAGGAAAACAGTGGTAATTCCATTACTGCTAAAAAAGGTGGTGTAATGGAATTACCACAACATTTTTCCTGCACCGCCAAACTTATAATGCGGTCCATACGTTTAACTCTCAACAATTGGCTGAATGGTAAACCTTGAATCATAGTACGTTGATGAAAGTTCCTATCAAGGAGGAAGTAAAGATTGGTGGAAGCATATTACACTTACTTGGGCTGTGTGATATTAATCATGGGTGACAACAACATTCCACCTTATCTACTCCATCATGACCAGCAACAGTCTATGGAACATCCCTAAGGCCATCTTGAAACAAGCGAAATGGGAAACTAAGGCAGTGGTCAAAGGGGCGGGAGCGGTGCTCCTCTGCTTTAAAAAAAGAAGTTTTACTGTTCCTATACTTTCATTTTAAAAAGAAATCGTTCCGGAATGGGTTTTTTTCTAGAATAAAAGTGTAGGAAAAAGTTTAAAATTGCACTTCAGTGCCCTGCACTGAACATTCCCTTAAAGAGCAGGTGTGTTTGGTTGGGGGTTTGAATTGCGCGTGGAAGGGAACGTGGTGATGGGGTTTTTGGGGAGCGGGGGCAGGCCAGCAGGGAACATAGTTCCACTACTTCTTTTCGTACACTTCAACCACTGCACTAAGGGAATAAAATGAAAGAATTGACTGCCCATATATGGTCTGTGCATGTTGAACTGACGGGGATGTACCTGGACAATACACTAGGGTGAATGGTTACTATGTTTCTTTGTTGGACTATCTATTTTTGAGTGGACACATGGACACATGGTTCAATATATACAGGATGTAAACAACACTCTGAGAGAAGATAGCGACCACTACCCTATCATGATCAGCTGGACGTCCCTCCCATGAGCATAGCAGTATAATCAAGGATAGGAAGGGGGAAGTAGACATTAATTCAGGGAGCCAATCGTGTGAAATGGAATCCCAGCAATATTAAGAAGGGCAATTCACTGGCCCTCAATTCCTGTAAACTATTATAAAATCGATCAATGAGGGGAAAGAACTGAGTAAGCACAACAGTAACAAGGAGGGAGATGAACACAGACACAATTTTGATCTGGTGGGGGATAAAGCCAAATCATCACTTCCATGCGAGCTGCGATTAACCATTAGTAATATTTCACCTTTATAGCAGTAGTTTATTAAATCTAAGCGTATGAAAGCTAAATTTCACAGTTGGCTCAAAGCCCCAAGGAGAATGAGAACCAACCAATGTTGGAGCCAGTTAATTAAAATAGTGTAACGAAATGATGTGCATGCATTCTTGGGTATGGTAAACGGTAAAGGAAATGGTGCGCGTCTATCTGTGGCTCCTTCTAATGATAACTGGGTGAAATCCATAGCTGACACCATTGGGGTTAGTAGCACTAGATTTATGAGCTTCTTTAGCCAATGACCAATGGCATTTTTCACCTAGGGCCTCATTACTAGGTCGGCGTAAGAGGTTAACGGCACTGGTAAGGAAACCGGTGCTGTTAACCCCTTAGCGGTTGGTAAAACAGCTGCCCTTAGCGGGAGCCGCTAAAGGACCAGGGAGCTAACAACTGGCCCATTATTAACGTGCCGGTTGTTAGCTCCCTCCCCATTCCCATTGAGCCCTATGGGGGCTCGAATGGAAATGGGGATGGGTTCCCTGAATGGGGAAATACTGGGTCCTCCAAGGTTGGAATTCAGGGAACCCGGTATGCGGTAAGTGGGTAGGCATAGTGCTATTCCCAAACCCATACATAAGACCTGACTATATGCAAATAAAATGTGATGTGGTTGGTACAATGGAAATATTGGAGCAAGTACTAACTAGAAATGTAAGAGGGTGCCCTGTGCCTAGGTCATATGTGGAGACTGTTAAGCATTTCATAATTGAATGCAATAAAATAAGAACATTGAGAAAGAAGCATGTATGCGCCTGTGGCAATTACGGTTTGATATGAGGATCAGAAGAGGCAAAATGGCGATGTTATGTGACGGTTAATGAATGTAATAGAATTTATCATCTAACATGCTTATGGTACCACAGGGGACCCCCATCACCCATGTCCATACCCAACAGGCAGCCCATCACCCGTGTCCATGCCCCGCAGGCAGCCCACACCAAAGGGGACCCCCAACACTCATGACATGCCCCGCAGGCAGCCCACAATATAGGGGATCCCCAACACCCATGACCATGCCCCGCGGGCAGCCCACACAACAGGGGACCCCCAGCACCCGTGTCCATACCGCGCAGGCAGCCCACATAACACCATACACGGCAGGCAGGCCCTGACTCATGTCCCCCCACCAGTGATAGAAACCTGCAGGCAGGCACCAACTCATGTCATCTCTGCAAACACATTGTCCCAACATGCAATTAGGCAGCAAATGCCCCCAAAATGCCACCATACGCTGCATCCCCCACAGTGCAACTGAACACCCATCCATTGGACCCACTCCCCAGTACATGCCCCATGGCATGGGAATCATAAATGCACACATGCAGGCACCCATAGACAAAACCAACATTGCTCCACAGCAGTGACACATGGCAGAGCCAATGCCGAGTGACACATGCACCAAAACATTGACAGCATACACCACTTAGATCTGATTGAATAAAAATGTATTAAAAATAGAAATACACACCAAACGAAAATGAACATGATACTGAAGAAGCAATGAATGTAAATTGAAATGTAATGCTAAAACAAAATGGAATCCTGAAATCAAAAAATGAAAAAACCCAGAAACTCGTCCATGTCCAAATGAAGTCCTCATGTCCAAAATGTAAATACAAATAAAATCCATTACTCCATGGTAAAAATGAATGTCCCAAAAAATATACAAAGTGCAACTATTTACAAGGAGGAAGGGTCCATGATCGCAAAAGGCAAGAAATTCTTCATAAAAACCATATAAAAAAGTAACTATATACAAATTGTGGAGCAATGTCTATGGACTCCAAATAAAAAGACAAACGAAAAGGAAACCTAAGACTACAGAACTATTTATAAGGGCGGCAGGCTAGTTCTACGACTCACCGATGTTACCAAGAGTCTTGGCCAGGGCATCATCAAACTCTGTGTCTTTCTCCCGAAGGCGGGACTCAGCTCTCTCCTGGAGGGCTCGCAGGGACTCCGCAATGCTTCTCTCCAACTCCCAGCAAGTCTTCCCAAGGAGCTCTGCCCGCCTCTCTGCCCGATGCATGGAGTTCTCCGCCCTGGCCATGGTAAGTCGTGCCCTCTGTGCCCCCCGCCTCTCTGCACCTATTTGATGCCCCATCCGCTGCCACACCTAAGACACACTTGATCCTGGGACCTCATGCCCATTGTCCGATGCCTGCCCCTGTGATGTTGTTGGCACCGAGTCCTGACACCTCCTATGTCGAGCCTGCTGCTGCCTTGAAGCCATGTGCCTGCGCCACCACGACTGCCTCCAGGATGTTGCCAACCCCCAGGGCCGTTGTGCACGTGCCCTGCTCGAAGGTGCCTGCACAACCTCCTTTGCCAGTGGTCGTGTTGCTGGGGGGACCACCTCTGCTGAAACTCCGACTTTCGACTGTGGCGGGGATGTGATCTCCACCAGAGTGGCTGCAGTGGCTGGGACTGGTCCATAGGGCGTCCTGGTGGCACCTGAGCCAGAAGACGGCAGGGAGGACAACTGGGGCATAGTGGAGGAAGAGGAGGAGGGGGTCGCAGCACGGCCCAGCACATGTCCAAACCTGCAACAATGAGCCGTGCTAGCCAGTTCAGGATGGCACAGACCTCTTTGTGATGATGTGTATGGTCCCGCCATGAACCACGCACATCATCACGAATGACGGCTGTGTGCATCGCGACACCGACTAGCACGGGCTCAACCCTGTCATGGATTGCCTGGTCTGCAGGTAGAGCAAGGTCAGTTGACGTGGACTCCTCCTCTTCCTGCACCGGCAGGCATGCCTCAGTCCAGGCGGGCCAGCCTGGACTGAGGCATGCCTGCCGGTGCACACTGATGCAGTTACAAGATCAGGGACAGGATCAGGCACAAGCCCCTCTGCGGTGACCTGCGCTGCCTTCTGCCCCTGCCCCTGGACTGCAGCAATTGCACCGGCGGCATCACCCTAACCAGACCCCATGTGCAGGTCTGATGCGGCCTCCACCTCACCCACCACCGACCTGGATGCCTCCGCACCTTCTTCCGCATTGGATAGCCCCTGTGGGTGCTCACCTGACCCTTCTGCTGCCGAGGAGCCCAAGTCCAACCTCACCCTCTTGTGCATCCCCTCGGCAGCTGCAGCCATAGTCGCGGAGGCGGCACCAGCCCCCTCGCTCCGGAAGATGTTGCAACATGCAAAGGTGGCTGGGCCTTGCATCTCCGCCTGGTGGAGGCATCCCCACAGCTTTGCTCCACCGCGCCGTATCCACCCTCTTCCTCCATCGCCGCTGTAGATAGGGAGACATTGAACACAAGCATCAGGGCACTGAACAAATGTCTGCTAGATACAAAGCAAATGCACATGAGTGGCACTGTCAAACGTCAGAACCATCATCACCCTCCACAACACACGGGTCAGTGCAAGCAACACACATGCACAAACAAGCATGGCATGTGCAACAGACATTTGCATCCATGTCCAAGGCACTGTGGGAACATCAGAAGGGGGGCTGAACTTCACATGCATCATGGGACCTGCACATTACATGCACACACACCACCGGACAGTCATGCATCTGGCCATTTCTACCTCCCGTCACAGTGCATTCTTGGACAACGTGGCCGCATCTGTCAATTCACGCATCGTGATGGTCATGTGTCATGCATCCATGGCATTTTCCAGTCACACACACACTACTCAGACACACGCACGTGTACACCATGCATGTCCTTGAAGGTGAAATAAGCATCCATGTATCACACCCCAAACATGGCCAAGTCCAGACACAGGCATGCAAACATGTGTGCGTCGTCACATGCTGGTGCACATCATGCATTGCAACACAGACACCATTGATGTGGACCACGCTTGACTGGACTCACATGCAGCGCTGTCATGTCCCTGCACACAGACATCCATACATGGGGCATGCCAGACATAAGGCCGAACTACACACTCCAGCCACACCTCAACATGCACTATGCTGGACAAGAACAAATGGACACTTACCACTCGACTCCAGATGGGTCTGCAACAGTAGAACCTGGTGGTAAAGCACTGGGCGTATGCGTTCCAGGGCCCTCATCGGGTTGTTGCTCAACTGGCCCCAGCGCCCCACTTCATCCTCAGCTTTGACGAGGTGCCGGGCCTTGTTTAGGGTCCTGGACCTGAAGTCATCCCATCGCTTCCAGACGTGGTTATAGTCGCGGGATGCCACCCCCTCTGCGTTGATGGCATCCATGATGTCCGCCCAGATCCTTCTCCATCCTTCTTTGTCGAGGCGCAATGTTGAGAAGAGGGCATCATAATGCCCCAGGACTTGCTCCACCATGATTCCAACTTCATTGGGACTGAAGCTGGCAGCCCTCTGCCTCTCTGCAGGGGGGTTGCCACTAGTCCCAGATGTTGCTTGGTCTGACATGGCAACCCCTAAGGCAGGTGTGGGTGGGCAACTGGGTCCTGGGGCTCAGCTGTGGAGCGATGGTACAGCAGTCGGGAGTCTTCTGTGTCAGCAGAGGTGGTCTGAGCAACAGGATCCCTGGCAATGGCTTCTGTGCAGGCACCAAATTGCAGGGCATGCAGGCAGTAGGCACATTGAGTGGGCTGGCAGCAGCAGATGGCTCGTAGGAGGCAGCTCGGGGTGTTGGGGGGGCAGGTAAATGGCCTTGTGGGCAGGAGCGTGGTCTTCGGTGTGTTTTCGCATGGCCAGTTTGATGCAGAATGACTCCGCACGTGGGAAAACAGCGTGTTAGCGTGTAATTCGAGGAAAGGCCCTTAGTTCATCAGCGCGTAAGTGACGTGATGCGCGCAGGTGTTGCCTTCGGTACGAGTTAAATGTCCACGTAGGACACCAGTTCGCTGTGCGTGCTATTTGTGGGGACCAACGCTTGTGTTTCTTCTTCTTGTGGCTTCACACGCGATATCTTCACTACCGTTACAGTTCGTACTTCTTGTTTTGGCAGGGGAGTTAACTATGCGCGTGTGTTTTTCTTTTTCATGCAAGGCAGACGGTGAGTCACGCATGCTTTTTTTCCCACTGTGGTTGCCCCTGTGTGTCGTGCACCCCTTTTTCGAGGTCATAGTAGCCTGCGTGTTCCACACGTACCCTTTTTTTGTGTCCATGGGTACCACGGTGTACTGCGGGACGTTTATACCATGCACGTGGGCAACGGGGGGTTGCTTGCACGTTTGTTTTGTTTTTTGGGGTGCCTGAGCATTGCGTGACCTGTAATTTTTCCCCAGGGCTCACAGACAATCTCGCAGGAGCACAGGGGTGCATTTACCATCACGTACCCTGCCCCCTTCACCTCAATTGCCCAGGACAATTGTTGTGTGCACCTGCCATTTGCACTAGTCCATCAGTGCCATGGTTGGGAGGCCACCAAAAGGTAAGGGCGGCAAAGCTGGGCGACCTCCCAGAGGTGGGGTTGTTGGGGCAGGTGGCCAGGGTGGCCAGGGAGTCAAGGGAGGCCAAGGTGGCCACGGAGGGGGGCATGGCCAGGGTGTTCCACAGGTGCAGGATGTCCAGCTACATGCTGGGACAGCCATGCCACCACCCCCCGCGGCTCAGGGAGTTGCAGCTGCTGCAGACATCCCCAGCGCCCATCTGACCCGACAGGCAGTGTCATCTGCTGTCACGGGCCCCCAGTTAGTGGAAGCGGCAGGTGCAGCTGTGGCTACCACCACCCAGGCTCAGGGTCAGCCAGCGCGGGTTGCATTGGCACAGGAGGACTCCCTGGAAGATTTCCAGGTCAGGAAGGTCAAGGCACGTGTGTCTAAGGTTGCTGTGACAAAGCCACGTGTATCTGGCACAGTTGTGCCATCTGCTGCCCCAAGCAGCCATGTGGTGGAAGCTGCAGGGGCAGATGCAGCCAACACCACCCCGGCTGAGAGTCAGCCAGCCAGGGCTGTGTTGGTCACGGCCCTTGGCAACGAGGCAGTTGTGGTGGTTCATAGTGATCATTTAAAAAAAAAAGTTTCTACAAACAAAAGTTTTGAAAACAAAGTTGCTAAAAACAAAGCTGTGACAGCCTATATTTAACATGCAAAGTGCATTTCTTTCTAAACCAATCCGTCGACAATAGTCATGGACTGGTTTCAATTGAAATGCACTTTTACATGTTAAAAGTAGCATTTCAATGCTTTTTTTTTCTTTTGTAACTTTGCAACGTTAGATGCAGCTGTCCAGTGCTGAAATTACAGCACTGGACAGCTCCATGTAATGTTTAAAAGTTACAACAAAAAAATTCAAATGCAAATATACACAAAAACTTTGAAATGGTACATGGAGCTGTCCAGTGCTGTAATTTCAGCACTGGACAGCTCCATGTAATGTTTCAAGATTTTAGTGCATATTGGGGGGTTCCCCCCCTAGCCTCCCCAACCTCCACGCAACCCTCCCACCCCCCAACCTTAACCCAGGCCCCAACCCTAACCCTAACCCATGTCGATGGCACTTTCACATTTTTTTCAAAGAAATTGTCAGTCAAAAGAATGGCATTTCGACAAAAAAAATGTGAAAGTTTGCCATTCGAAACTTTCACGTTCGAAAAAATACAGGACACCAGTTGTGGCACTGGGTCCTGGCAACAGCAGCCAATGACTCAAGTCAGGCCTTCCGTCATCTTGCCATTGCCTGCTCCTTTTGACCAGTCCACCTGCGCCCCTGCCCCTACTGGCCTGAGCGGCAGCAGTCCCTCCACCTACCAAGAGGAGGAGGCGTGTTCCTGAGCAAGAGGCTGGGACCTCAGGCACGACTCAGGCGTCCGCCACTTCAAGGAAAAAGAGTTTTATTCAAGTGGAACTGGACGCACTTGTGGGCTACGTTAAATGCTGGTGGGGCCAGGGTGCCAAACTTGCAGTGCATCGCGGAAAGTGTCAGTGCCATGGGACTTGAGAGGCGCACGGCTGATGATCGCTATAAACGTTGGTCTAACCTCCGACGCCAAGCAAAAAACAAGCTGGCCTCTAATTATGCCTCAACTCTGGTGACTGGCAGTGGGCCAGCACCAGTGGTTGATGAACTCACTACTCATGAGGTGATAGCTTAAGGGTTCATCGATGAGGGTCAAATCCAAGGAGTCGGAGAGATGCCGGATGATGATGCAACGTCCAGTGAGTGTTGATGCGTGTGTGTCCATTCCATGTGTATTTTGCTTGGGTGATGTGTTGTGATTGACTGCCAGTTCAGGCTATGTATTCATGACAGCCATGTGGGACCCCTGCAATGCTTGACTGATACGTGCTTGTGGTGATGCAGTCTGTATACAGGCCATGTGCTGCAAAGAGAGCCAATCCTCCTCAACACATATGCACCCTCCTTACATGCCAGCAGCCTCTTGTGTCCATATCCCTGCTCCCTTACATGTTTGCTGATTGCCTGTGATTTTCCTCCACTCAACACTCGTCCTATGTCGTCACATGACTGAGGTCTCTTTGAGGTCACCCGGCAAGCTGGTCCCCCCTCAGGGGCATGCTTCCTTGCCTCTCTATCCCCCAGCAGCTCACTGTCTCCATAGTACTGGTGATTCACATGTTGGACTCAAGAAATGGCCTGTTCCAGAATTCTGTGTATATGCCCACTTCCCTCTGCAACTCAGCCAGACCTGTACTGTGTGGTACATCCTTTGTCCTTGATGCAGGGTGTCTCACTTGCACTGTGCAGATGGCATAGGCTCACAGTGGAAATGAGTGTTCATTCATGGACCATGTGCATTCCCAGCAAGCCCCTATGGGTCCATGTCATGCTACTCATTTTACTCCATATCCAGTATTTCATACGTCATGCTCACTCAGGGTCAGTGTCTCATCACGCCAATTTTTTGGGTGTCCTCGTCTGTCTCGAGTGTAGGACTCCCACTGGTTCAGCCTCCCTGCCTCTATGCAACTGGTGTTGTAGCTTCTCCGTGTCTTGGTGAACCTCTGATGATTATTCATGTGTTGTGCTTTCTGTCCTCCTCTCATCTGCTGTAGTCTCAGATGACTGAGGCGATGCTATAGACACCTGCCCACACTGTCTGCTACAACACAGTACTCTGATCCACCATTCTGAGGCATGCACTGCCTCCCAGCCATTCCCCAAATGGGGTGGGGGGGGGTTACTGTATCCTGACAATCCACTGCCAACACTTTGCACATGATGACTGCATCTGCCCTTACACTGCCATCATCACACTACATTGACATGACTGCGTTTGTGTTTCGATTAACAGTTAAGACTGTACACATGTACTGCACTGCACCCACACACTTCTGAGCCCTATTTCAGCCTTCTACATGCCTATTCACTTGTGTGATGTCAAGGTGACCTAGCATTTATGTATCCATCTGCCTTCCTTCACTGTATTGCAACACACTGGCATTGTTGCATCCTGTGACACGTGTGCTTTTTGTCGTAGTGATTGACATGTAATGTATGGTGACATGCTTTCTACATGGGCCAAGGACAGTACTATTTGACTTCCATCTGGGGCTGATTGACAGTTTTGCCATGCCTATGCTACGTGCCAAATGTTTGTTGGCATCTGTCAGGAGCTTGTGTGTGATGCAGGTGCTATGAAACATGCAGTACATGTGTAGACTTCAAATTTGACACACATCCGTCTGCTTTCAGGGTCCCCTTCCATTTAATTTCCACTGCATGCATGCCGGAGTTTGTGTCATGTGTGACATGGCTGCTTCATGTGTTGGCTGTCAATATTATGATGTCTATGTGTGTGGCATATGCTGGTGACATGTGTGCTCATGTGTTTTTAGTTTTGTTAAAGGTGATGAGGCACTGGAAGAAGAGGAGGAAGAGGAGATGGCAGAGAGGGTGGAGGGTTCAGGGCACCAACCAGGCACCAGTGGAGGGCGTGGTGTGGTAGGCCATGAGCATACATCGGTGCTCTGGGTACACCTCTGAGGATCTCTTTGACTCTGATGCTGAATCGGATGTTCATCAATCCATGCCTTCGCAGGTGAGTGATTCTGTTCTGTCCGACACACCTGTAGTGGGGGTAGAACCCTCAAGGGGCCAATCAGTGTTGGAATGTCTGCCTGTGGTGGTTACGGATGCAGGGTCATGCTCCACACCAGTTGCTCCTGTTCCTTGGGCAGGAAATCAATGGAGGAATGCAGTCCTGCAGCCAAAGGCAGCACCAGCGCAACAAGGACCAGGGTGTAACGGTCACCTGGTATCCACAGGGACGTCACTCAGCCTGTTCTGACCTCTTACGACCTCGAACCCTTCCCTGGAGGCTATTCGACTGGAGACTGGGCCTGAAACACAGGATTGGTAGAGTTTAACTCCTTATTGTCTCTGTGTGCCTGAACCCCTTCTTCCCCGGGGTCCAACCCTTCCCTTTGATCCACAGCTCACCTTGTTTTCTTGGATAGTGTGATCTCCATCCTGCCTGCAGCGCAGGGGCGCGTTGATTGATGCAGGCTCATTGCTGCCTAGTTACTTCACTGGCAAGAGTCTGACAGGTAAGTATAATGAGTCTTTTGAACAGTTCTCCAACTTCGTTCCTTTCCTTCCTTAGATGATGGCCGGCATCCGGGGATGGCGGCGTGCTGCTGAGATGAGTAGCGCTAAAAGGTGAGTGAGAGCGCGAGGCGCGATGCACCCCTTTCGTATTTGCATTGAACTGAGTTCTTTTTCTGTGTCTTTTAGGTGCCGCAACGTTTTCAGCGTGGATGTCGGTTATGAAGAACAAATGCGGTGGGTAAGCTCGGTATGCGGCGCCTCTAGATGTTTCCATGCTAACCTGGAGTGTCTTTTCCCTCTTGCAGATGGATGAGCAGTTCCGGAGACAGAGTCCCCCCCAGAGCGGCTGGGATTCAGGTAAGCGTTTGAAGCTTGTACAGTATTTAAAAATAAGCAAAGATTTGCAGAATGCTTACTAATGCCTTTTTTCTGTTCTTTTCCCTTTTCCTTAGGAAGCGGCGTGCTGGGATGGTAATGACACCGCCGAAGATGCCCGCAGAACAGAAGGAGCGATGACTGATGGGCAGAAGCACCGCAAGGTAAGGCTGTTCCTAACGGTGCTCTTGTTTTTGCAGGAGCTGAGCGCAGAAGAAAGATGCAGGCCTACTGGATACCGATCCGAACACGGTGAGTGTCACACTGCAGGTGCAGAAAATGCAAAGCATTTTTCTCAGCCTGGGTGTGGCTTAAATAGTCTCTGGGTATCCCAGGTGCCTCTGGGCTGAACCACATCCAAAAGACTAGACCGCACATGCAGTTCCGGGAACCGAAATATGTGGGGGCATCCATCTTGTCCCCATCAATACACTACAAGTCCAATCCCCAATGTTATCCTATGGGAGTGAGTGAGTCTGGTGCCACAAGCGCCAAGTCTGACTCCAAGTGGGTCTTTGGAGGGATGGAGAGGCCCTTGAGGGCCATGTAGGTGATCGTGGCTTGGCTCCAGCCTGACATCTTGGAGGGCTGGGGACATGAGGGGCAGGAATCATGACACAGGTTTCTTTGGTCCAAACAGGTGTGGTGTCCGGCAACTCGGATGTCGTGAGCCACTGGGGAACACTGTGTGGGAGAATACCATGTATGCCATTGCACAGCAACAGGGGGCAGCTATTGAGATGATGGCTCATGGCACGGAACGTGTGGCCGATTCCGTTCTCCCCCCTGGTAGGCAGGTGGAGCTCCAGCAGCAGGCAACACGGTCCACGTGCTGCCCACACAGGCTGGACACGTTGGCCACCAACAGGGACAGATGGGCTGAACTGGAGGCTCTAGGCACAGCCATTGCTGCTGAGGCCATTGGGTAGCAGCTATTAATAGCCCCTATTATGATGTCTCAGTATCACCCTGCCCATGGTCGGACCATGAAGCTGTTCACTTCTCTATCACCATACCATTCATCACTAAAGTTCAAACTGCTCGCTCGGTAGCCGTTGCATATCGTAACACCAAGCCCTTAACTATGGATACAATTTAAGCCCTTTCCTCTAAGACTCTACATATCTTAGAGACAGATAATTTGGACAATCTAACTTAAAAAATGTGTTCTAACCTTAAACTAGTGGCGGACTCTCTCGTTCCTATAAAAGACAAAAAGAAACCTTCTGAAAGGAAACCCACCAACCCTTGGTTTTCATCTGAACTCCAATCCCTCAAAGCCCTCTCTCTTAAATTATTCTATAGCTGGAAAGCCAATCAATCACCCACAGCACTGTCAAACTATAAGGAAGCTGCCATTAACTATAAGAGAGCTATTACGGATGCCAAGAAATCCTACTTGGATTCCAGAATTTCTCAGGCCATATCGAATTCTAAAGAATTATTCAACATTCTAAAAGAACAAGAGGCTGTCCCAGAACCGCCACTCTCCGCAATCATTAAAAATGACAAGTGGTGTCTGGACACCCAGAATGCTATGGCAAATAAACTGGATGGTATCCGGGATTCCATTGCAACCAAAAAAAGTGCTGCCGACATATTGGGCACCCATCCAGTTAGCAACACCTTCATTAGGGATCCCAATATCCCCATCTTTGATTTCTCACCCATCTCAGAGGAGGAGTTGGCTTCTATCATTAATAAACTTAAGGCAACTAATTGTACAGGGGACCCCTGCGCCTCAACAATCATTAAAACATGTCCCCCGTTTCTTGTCCAAGCAATATGTAAATTTGTAAATACCTCGTTGCAGAATTGTACGGTCCCAGACGATCTGAAGCAAGCATGGGTTACCCCTCTATTAAAAAAACCCAACTTGGATCAAAGCGTCCCCACTAATTATAGACCCATAACTAATACCCCTTTCTTACTTAAGGTACTGGACTAGGTAGCCTATATCCAAATAGAGCAACATCTCAACTCCTACCCTATCCTTAATCCTTTTCAGTCAGGGTTTAGACAAGGTTTTGGTACGGAGACCTCGCTTCTGGATCTCAAGTCTCAATTACTCCAAAGAATGGACACCCAAAAAATCTCCTTTCTGATCTCATTGGACCAATCGGCAGCATTCGATCTTGTTGACCATGCCATACTAGCAGATAGGCTCATGTCCGTAGCCAACTGTTCGCAGGCCGCCACCAACTGGCTACTTTCTTTCTTATCCAACAGATCCAGCAGGGTTTGTGCCAACAATGCCAAAGCACCAGCAATCCAGACACTATTCGGAGAGCCACAAGGCGCCAGTTTGTCGCTGTGCATCTATAACATCTTCATGTCTCCCTTTTTTGCCCATCTTGCCCAGGAGGGCATTCTCTTTTCCAACTATGCCGATGACACTCAATGCGTCATCCCTCTTACCGGCCAACATGAGGAGGATGAAAAAGAACTTAATTGCATCTTTGCAATGATAGAACAATGGATGATGCTGAATAATCTTGCTCTTAATCGTAGCAAGACGGAACCCATGGTCGTGGGATCTGACAGCATTGTGGCCAAACTAGACCCAGCTTATAAACACTTCCAGCTGGGAGACGCCCTAATCCCTACTCTTCCTAAGGTTAAAATCCTGGATGTGGTTTTGGATCAATCACTCAATATGAAATCTTATGTGGCCAGTACTGTATCTTCTGCCACCTATTATACTAAACTACTGTCCCACCTGCAAACTTTCATCTTTCAATCCAACGCAGAGACCATTGCTAGAGCCATTATTGGCTCTAAATTGGATTACTGTTGTAGCTTATTAGCAGGCTCCAGTGAAAAAAAACATAAATCGTCTTCAGGTGGTCCAAAACTGAGCAGTCAGAGTGGTATCGGGTTTTACACTCAGGGCACATGTGTCTGAGGCACGGAGAGCGCTACACTGGCTGCCTGTAGACTCAAGAATCTCTTTTAGACTCAAGGTCATCACATTCAATTGCCTTAAGGGCAAGATGCCCGCCTATCTTCAAAGAAATATTGGAATAAAATCATTGATTAGAAATCTTCGGTCTAACAACCAGAACTTGCTCCACCAGCCCAAACTTAAAAGTAAAAAAAGCACAATGTGGTGCCTTGGCCTTTGCAGCCCCGGCGCTCTGGAACACTTTGCCAGACCAACTGAGAAACTCAGCAGCTCTGGGCTCCTTTAAGAAGGGCCTCAAAACTTTCCTCTTCAAATAGTCGCAATCAGTCTGTGGTTCCTTTCCTTAGATTTCCCGGCCGACTCTCTCATTCTTTTTTGTGTCTTGTCTGCGCCCTCACACCTATGGGTCTATGGTGGTGCTCTACAAATGTAATAAAGTAAAGTAAAGTAAAGGCAGAGGCCCACAGGGAACCCCTGAGGGAAGAGAATATCTCCCTCAGATATACTCTGGCTACACTTTTGTTGGGCCAGAGTAAATGGGCAGAACAGCGGATGGAGCAGCTGGAACGCACCATCTTGGCTGAACTCCATGCAAGCCATGAGGAGGTCCGTCTGTCACGTGAGGCCTTGCAAGCAGAACTCTGTGCTACACTCGAAAACCTGCAGGAGGAACTCTGTGCTACACTTGAGGTGTTGCTTGGGGCCCTCTGTGCCATCTTCCTGCAGGACCAGGCTTACCAGACTCGTATGCTTGCTGCCATGGAGGGGCATGTTGGGGCTATGCGTGGGCAGGCACCCTTACCACGCACACCTCTGGATATTCAGCCAGAGGGTGAAAACAGCGACGACTGATCTCTCACTTTGGCCTAGCCATGAATATCATGAGCCCATGGAGAATTTTCCTTTTGTCTCAATATCCACGCATGTGGGTGTAGAGGTGCACCCTTCACCTCCCCCCTCCTGGGTGCCCCCCGTCCCCTCTGGTTGACAATGGCCATTTTGATTTTTTTCATTTATTTTGTCTATTGTGCATTCATGTCACAGTGTGTTGCTTTATGGCATCCGAAGGCATCCACTGTGTGTTCCGACTGGGCCCATACAGGCTTCTCTCATGTTACTGTTTGTGGCTTGGGGTCCGAACACATATGACACTCCTGCTTCCCCTTTCCATGGGCTTGCAAGGATGGCATTGTGTGACAGTAATTTACACAGAGGCATTGGGCTTCCGTCATATCTGTGGCCAGTCTGAAGTCCAACATGTGTATACACTCCTAGTGGGGATGCATGATGGTTTCTCCGGTACATGGTTGGCCTGCATTTTGGTGAGTATATTCTTAACTGTGCATATTTTCATGTTGCTTATTCATGTATTGCCTTGCCTGTATACATTGTTGATGCACTTCATGCTGTATGCGGTACCCTGGCCCCTTTAGCTGAGCCACACTCAAGATGGAAGGGGGCCGTGTGGTGGCAATGTCACATTGAGACACTTGTGCTATAGTGATTGGTCACTGTCTGACATTGTCACTGTTGAGTCCTGTGTTCATGATATGTTACGCTGGTAAATAGATAGTCCTGTGTTGGGTTTGCTTTTGATATGTCAGTGGATCGGGGAGATTTTTCCATTGCAGATGAGTCCACAACAGAGTAGTTCACATGGGAAATGTACGCAACACTGAAGGTTCGTACATTTCACATGCAAACATGCATTGAATACCCCTGCAAACCCACACCCATAACACACACACAACGCAACCCAACCCCCACCCCCAACTCCACCCCAACATACCCCACGCATACACTACTTACCTTCAGAGACATGCTGTGTCCCTGCTGCGCAAGTTCACTTTCACTTTCGTGATCAGGAACTGGTGCTGCAGGTTCAATTATTTTGATTTTTTTTTTTGCAGCTGCACAGGTTTCCAGCCCACAACCCCTGCTCACTTTACTGTGTAGTGTAGTGAGTGGGGTGTTGCAGGGACACCCCTGCAGCACCCGCAATTTTTTTGTTTTTAAATTGCCTGAAATGCATGCCACCAAATGTTCAGACTTTTGGTGTTATAACCTTTGGTGGCATGTGTGATGCTGGAAATGCATTGGAGGGACAGGGCCTCCCTGTCCTTGTCCTGTAGTCCTTTTTCATTTGTGTTCTGTATTGTTTTCTGCCCAGGAGTCCACGTGGGACTCCAGGCAGTGCAGCTCTTCCTGTTTTTGGTTTGGTGTACAGACCCATGGTATACCCTTATGGCACCCTTGGGTGGGGGTGCAACCCTGTGCCTCTAGTGTATGTTTTGGGGCACCTTTGTGTGGCCCACAGAGCAGGGTATGGGCTGGTGGCAGCTCCATGCTGAATTTGACAGGTGCTCTGAGTATCCTCCATTTTGGGATACCCAGGCCCTGCCATTGAAATCAGTTTATTCCTGATAGGAAACAAAATGGCCCCTGTGGAATCTTGCTTTCTATTGCCTGTTACTTTGTTTTCCCAAAGTCCTGGGAAGCTCTGACTCTGTCCCTTCCCCCTGACTGGCTGTTGGGTGGAAGTTCCATATATGGTGTTGTTGTGAAGTCCAGGCCAAACTGGTTGGAGCCTTCCCAGTGACTGTATGTTGTGGGGACACCCTGTGGGTGGGACCTGGGTGAATGGAGTGTGTGACCAATATACACTTCTTGTTTTGGATGCCTTGTTTCTGGTGTTTGATACAATGACTGAGACAGCCCTGCCCGAAACTGGTATGAAGGCAGTGTGTAGTGTTGAATGGCTGGGTACTTGTCCCAATACACATTACTTGTTGTGAGTGTCTGAAAGGGAGGAGTATGGCCTGAATGCACTGTATGCCAAATTGGCGGACTGACTGCATGAATACCCTTCTATAATATTGGCTACTGAGTGTGACCCAGCAGTGTGGATGAGAGACAGAATAGTACATATGGGGACCTCTCACCACTGGAAATTGTTCAGAAGCTGAAGTTGAAACTGATGCTTAATCTCGAAGCCGAGCCTGAAGAAGAAGGTTGACTGCTGTCTCCCTTCGCCAAAATCTGAAAGCCGAAAGCCGTCGAGACTGATCCAAGAGAGGACATGGTTAGGTGCCCTCTTCCCGTGCTGTGAGGGACCATCGAGCACCGCTAACCTTTGCTGAAGTGCCCTGGAAGTCAGACCCTCGAAAGGCTGCCGACCGGAGACTGGGACCACCGAGGAGAATGAAGATCAGCACCGGACATTCCGTCCACTGTTGTCGACCAGGGTTTGCAGGTTTGCTGTAACCGCTGGAGGCCCGTGGAAGCCGTGTTGCCCAGAAGAGGAAACCGATTGAAGCAGAGCCGCCGATGACCGGAGCTGCACGCTCCTTTGCCTAAGATTTTTGATTCACAGACGCGCTCGTCCGCACCGCCGCCCACCTTATCCCGCTGGAGAAAGTCAGGCAGTCGACGCGCCGAGGAGCATCCGCCGGTGGGTTGCCCGCCACACAACAACCATAGAGACGCCTCGACGCACTTGCTGGGCCACAGTTCTTCATAATCTCTTTGCGGTCCTAAACTATCGTCATCGAGGTGCCCCACACGCCTGTTCCTTGCAGGACGTCTTTGTATCGCCATCAACGAACACAGCTGGGACCGAAGCTTCCGCCTCAACGCCGAGTTCCCTGTCTTCGAGGGATCTCGACAATCCGTGGCTCCTGCTTTAAAGGGATCCGCTCAAGAAGGATCCGTCGACGACCCGTCATCGAACTATGCTATTTCATGTACATTGGGGTAGCAGAAACGTTATAGAAGGAAATGAGACTTATAGGACAATACATGGACTGGGCTTGTGATACATCTTTGCTTTACAGGTTGTCCAGGTGAGGGGATTTCCACACAGAACTGTGTCTAATTGGTAGGGGCCAGTATTCTGCCAAATATTCTAACCAACGGCTTTCCTCCTATGTCTATTGTTGGTTTTCTTTATTTATTTGATCTGTGTGATATTTAACCACAGTACAGTTGATGCACTTTAATGGGATCTGCTAATAATTGTGGTACCACTTAGAACTGTATATATTTGCCATTGTAGATTTGCTGAGCACAAAGTGAGTTATTGTGATTGTGTACATAACCTTGAATTTAATTATATAAAGACTGTGGGCCTCATTCTGAGGTGGGCGCAAAGGGATAACGGGCACCGGTAATGACACCGGTGCCGGTAATCCCTTTGCTCCCTATTCCGAGGTCCCTTAGCAGGTCCCTCCCTTAACGCCTGGTTTTACTGGTTTTACCAGGCGTTATGGACGGATCCGTTAAGGGATACTGGGGTCAATAACGGTACCACAATTTGCGTTACCGTTATTGACGCCTTCCCATTGAGCCCTATGGGGGCTCAAATGGGAATGGGGAATGGCTTTAACAATAGGGACTTACCGGTCCCGCCACGGTCGGACTGGACCGGTAAATCCCCATTGAACGAGGGCGGCCATGGTCCCGTTATTGGTGCTAGTCATGGTGCTAATAGCGCCATGACTAGCACCAACCTCGTAATGAGGCCCTGTGTTTTAACTAATACAGTGTGTGGACATTCCTTTGTGGGGGGATTGGGGACTACACTGTACTTAAGAACCAGCCCGCATCACCTCCTGAGAAGCTAGGCCTTGATTGTTCGACTACGTTACCAATAATAAAGACTCTTGGCTGGGTCCTCTGTGCCTCTCATCTGCCATCTTTATAGCATGCATTTACGTCCTTTTGGTATAGGTTGGATATTTTGGATCAGTCTTTTCGTCAGAGTCCGTGTCTGAGGGAATTGTCTCTGGCATGTTTCCATTTGTCACGGTGCACTTTGTGACAGTTGTGTCATGTGTTGTGAATTTATTTTAGAGTTTTCACTTTGCATGCCATGGCATGGCATGTCGGGCGGGTGACATGGGGTTGGGGGGGGGGGGTTTAGGTGACATGCCAGGATTTGGATGTGCTGTTTTGCATGGGGGTGGTGGATTCTGTAGCTTGCATGTGTGCCTTTTGGTCACACAGGATTGTATTTGTTTAAGTGGCTAGGGATGCACACAATGCTGAAATTCTGAGGACACATTCTCAGGGTGGTAAGGTTGTGACAGTTGACTGTCCCTTTGTCATCATCGATTGTCACTGGAATGTGCCAGGCCTGTGCGCACTCCGCAAGGGTGGGAGTTTAGGTGAAAAATGTAGCCACAAGCTGGGTATGAGCTGCGTCGCCACGTGCCCTTTCCCCTCCCATGCGCAGCGGGCATGCATGTGGCTGGGGATGTGGGTGCACCACCATGTCCACCACTACGCCCCACCATGTTGCAACATGTTGCAGGACACATGCTGCCCCAATGACCCTGCACACTACTGGGGGCGCATATAGTAGCTGCCCACCAGAACGGTCAAGGGAGCGGAAACGTGACTTTAGTACTCCGAGTGTGCGCTCCACTATGGCCCTGTTGGCAATAGGGGCTGCGTTGCATCTTACCTGGGGTGGTGTGGTGGGGTTCCGTAATGGAATCATCATTTAGGTGCTCAGAGGGTAGGCACTGTCCCCTAGGGAGGTGATAATGGTTGTCATTAGTTGGGTTTGTGTATTTGTCTGTGTGTGACATGCATGCATGTGCAAAGGCATTTGTACTCACCAATGAGCCATGTGTTGCCATGCCTCCCAGTTTCCAGGTCCCGGTTTAGGGATGACATTCTGAATATGAAACTGTCATGGGTGACCCAGAAGAGCTTGCATAGACAGAGGTGATGATTCCCTTGGCATCGCATACAACCTGCACAGTGATGGAATGCTAGTGCTTGCGGTTGCGATAGATGTGCTCAGTGGCTCTAGGTGGACGTGGGGCCACATGGGTGCAATCAATGGCACTAAGCACTTTGGGGAAGTGTGCCACCCTGTAAAAGTCTTGGACCACGCCCTGCCTTTCTGCAGGTGTTCAGGGCATGCATATGTGCCTGCGGACTGAGGGGCATCCAGTCATGATTGCCAACACCTGGTGTATGCAGCGTGACTGCGTGGGCTGTGAGACGCGCTCAACTATGGCAGTTATCTGCTGAAAATGACCCAGTGGCCAAGAAATGCAGGACATTTAGCACCTTTTCCAAGGGGCTCAATGCTTGTGAGCACAAGGTGGGTGATGTGAGGTCATCCTCTCAATCAGTGACCAGGTCTAGGATGATATGAGGTGGAAATCTATACCTGCCATAGACCTGGTCGTCAGGCATCCAAAAAAGGCTGGTCCTGGGTAAAAAAATACAGGGTCTAGCTATCCTCCTCTTGCTGCGCTGTCCCACGATCACTGCTGCCAGAAATGGTACATTCATCGTAGCTGTATATGCTTGTTTGTTGTTTGCGTGCACGTTTATGCTGCGCTGGGGTGCTCATGCCTGCTTTCGCGTGGCATACCTGTTTCTGGATTTGCACTTCATTTGGCGCGCAGGGGTTTGCCCTGTTCAATTCCATGAATACGTGTTGTTAGCACGCTTCCCCTGTAACGGCCACATTTTCGCATGTTGTTCCCCATTCCGCATGGTTCTCCCCCTTTTTAGGTGTGTGCGCTGGACGGTGTGAACCTTCACTGGGCCTCTCGCACAAGGGGTTGGGGCTGTCGCAGTGACGTGTGAGACACGCGCGGATTCGGTGCAGGTCCCAGGTAAACCACGCCCAATGCCTTCCATGAATCGGGAAACCGGCGCTTGCGCGTGTTTTGGACATGTGCGCTGCGTTTCTCACGTTTGCGCTCGAGATTTCGGCGCACAATAATTCCATGAATTACATGTGCAAACTCAAAGCCTCACAACTTCTCACATCACTATTCACAAGTTGGAAATACTATAACTAATATAAGATACAGTAAACCTACAACTGTTGGAAAACTACTTCCCTCCTAAATGCTATGCCATCCATTTTGGGAATAATACAATGAAATACATTCCAGCACATTCAGGATTCATTTGCAGATCAAGTGTCTCGCATGCTTCAAACCTGACCGTGCAATTGAAAGCTCATTAATGTGGCTAAAATGTGGGATGCCTTTCCAGAGGAGGTCTGTGAAATCAAGCATTTGTCACTGTTTTAGATGAAGAATGAATATGCTTTGAATATTTGTACACATCCTTCCTCCACTTTAACGACCAAATAGTGCCATATTGCCTCTTGGGCTGTTTGATCTCTAAAAATAATTTGAGATAGATAGATAGATAGATAGATAGATAGATAGATAGATAGATAGATAGGCAGATAGATAGATAGATAGATAGATAGATAGATAGATAGATAGATAGATAGATAGATAGATAGATAGATAGATAGATAGATAGATAGAATGATAGAAGGATAGATTCATGTTTTCTTTTCAAACTTTTCAAACCATGTTCTCATCTCAATACTTTCCATGGGACCACTAGCTTGACTTCTGGGTGGGTCATTTTAATGTTCTCCTACACCAATTACCTGAGTCCCATTTACTGAGAAATCTAGAAAAAGAGATAGGGGACTCTGCCTAGAGTGCCCTGGCCCTTGCCCTCAGAGCAGAACCTTCACTTCAGGAAAAACCACAAGACTTTGGGCCCCATTACGAGTTTGGAGGTAGCCATGGTGCTATTAGCGCCTCCAAACTCGGGTCCGGGTTCGTTGAATGAGGAATTACCGGGTCATTCCAACCTTGGAGGACCCGGTAATTCCTCATTCAAAAAACCCATCCCCATTCACATTGGAGCCCCCATAGGGATCAATGGGAATGGGGAGGGAGCTAATAACGGGCTAATAGCTCCCTGGTCCCCTTGCAGGACCTGCAAAGGACGTCTGGTCTGACCAGACGTTCTGAGTGGGCCCCGCAAGGGAACCTTGTAATAGGGCGGAATGGGTATACCGGCACCAGCACCATTACCGGCGCCAATAAACCCATTCCGCCCACCTCGTAATGAGGTCGTTGTGTTTAAAAAATCTTTTAGGCACACCTCTTGATGTGCCGGCCATACAGTGGACTTCTCCCCTTTACCCAGCCCCTGATAAGTGTCACGTGTATTCCTCGCTATCTCTATCTTCTGGTTATTGTCTGCACTTTCCGTTTGAATGGATTTCTTATTCTGGTCTTGCTTGCATGTCTTTGTTCTTCTCACATATTCTTAGCACTGTTTCACTTATCTGATTATCTTACAAACCGTCACTGAACATCAACTCGAACCACTGGAGCATCACACGTCGATCCCAACCAGCAGTTACCCAGTCTCCAACTGAGCCGATCCTCTAAATGACCTTAGCAAGCCCGCTGAATTGCACAGCTTGAATGCAGCATCTGAATTTCTCTGAGCCACAACATCAAACAAACTCAATGCTCACTCACTGCTCGGATCTACACAACTGGCTGCCCCCAAACCTGGTGCGATCTGCTCACACAATGACTTCAACCAATACCTGGAACTTCTTGCCCACTGCATTGCCGCGCTCTGCCCTAACTTTCAGTGCTACGTGGATGACAATCAGCTCATTTTCCAGCTACCCTCAGCCACCTCTTCTCCCTCTCTCATCTCTGACTGTCTGTCCGCCATTCAGGAATGGTGTGCCGCCAATGATCTCTGCCTTAATGTCAGTAAGACTGAGATTCTCCTCATCGGCACTCCGACTCCCTCCTTTTCTGTCACTCTCTGGCCGGCCTCTCTAGACCCTCCTCCTGCTCCCACCTGTGAGACTAAAAACCTTGGGGTCATCTTCAACTCCACACTCTCCTTCTCTCCTCACATCTCTGACGTCTCTAAGAAGTCACACTATCAGCTTCACCTCCTCAGAGGTATCCTTCCCTTCCTCTCCTTCCCCCAGAAGCTCACTGTCTGCAGAGCTCTGGTTCTCTCTAGGCTGGATTATTGCAACAGCCTCTTTATAAATCTTCCTGCTTCTACTCTCCGCCCTCTGCAACTCATCCAAAACAGGACTGAGAGACTTGTCCTTGGCCTCAAGCCCAGGGATCGTATCTTTCCAGGACTGCAATCTCTGCACTGGCTACCTGTGACTGCAAGGATTAAGTTCAAAACCTTCTGCATTGTCCACAAGGCCTTCTGGTGCCTGGGGCCGCAATACCTTCAACTCTCTCTTCCTAAATATCTAACTTCTCGAGATCTTCGCTCATCCGCTTCCAACTTCCTCAGGGTCAGTCGCTTCTCCAAGCAACGAGTTGCTGGCAGATCTCTCTTTTCGGCTGGGGCCTCCCTCTGGAACGGCCTCCCTGAAACTTGAGGAGAACCATCTCCAGTTCCGTAAGCACCTCAAAACCTTTCTCTTTGCTTTGGCTTTTTCTCCTCCTCTCCCCTGCTGACTTCCTGGTTGAAACCTAGCCTGTACTGGCTACCCTCTGAATTCGGGCCCAGGTCCCCTCCCCAGCCAGTCGCACACTTGCACTGCCCTCCTGGCAACTTGGGGACTGTTCTGTATCCCCTCAGTCCCACTTCCAGCACTTGATACATGTTGTCTGCACTTACCCTTGCCACTTGCTGGCCGCACTTCTACTATTGTTATTTATTCTTTTATCCCATGTACTGCACCGTCTCTCACTCCTTTCCCCCGCACTCTCCCCTTCCCTTTCCCATACACTTGCACGATCTGAATGACACCTGGCCTAGTAGGATTGTTTGTCTGTCTTCCCCCTGCTCCCCCCACCTTGCCTTGTCGCGCCTTGAAACACTTGTGTATAGGCGGGTTATAAATGCCATATCATATCATATCATGAGAAGCCTGGTTCACTGTGGTTGAATTGCCAAGAACTGAATATGGTACTGTTGGAAGGCCACAGCTCTCCTGGTAGGCTTGCTGGGACTCTAGAGACCTTTTCCTCCCTGCTAAGTTTTCAGAGGGCAGGCATCACTTAAATTTTACATTTGTCTGTCTCAATGTACAGGAGTTGGTTTATGACAGTGTTTTACTAGTAGTTGTACATTGGTCTATTCAAAGTATATCTTATTATAGAGCCTTAATTGAACATTACTTTATGTTGGGCTGTTGTACTTTGTTATTTGGGTTTCTACTGGTTCACATTCATAATCCTCTTAAGAGTATAGCCTTCCCCCGGCCCATATTTCCACAAAAATGAAGGTGGTATATCTCTTAGCTGTGACTGTTTTGCTGTTATGATTTGGATCACTATTGGTTTGTAGACGTGTGGGGACTGAGTAGGTGATTTAGCCACTACTCATCCTTATACTCCTACATAGCATAAGTTGTTTCCAGACACTGATTGAAGTAGTTGGGATTTGGGACAGACTGTGCCTACAGCTTAGCCATCCAAAATAAAAGTGTGTGCGGTATACCTTTGAGAACCTGGCAGCCATTTTTGCTACCACGGAATTGGACAGGAGCGCTGTAGCAAGCGCACTGCATGAGCTATGTCAAGAGAGGAGTCTCTAACTGCTAGTGAGCCTCCAGGCCTTTGAGGAATCAGGGGCCCGTTGCATTCTGGTACTCCCAGCTCAGGCTCCCCTTTCTATGGGGCAAGGAAGTGGCAGAGGACAGGAATGAGGAAAGCGGTTCCCACCACAGCCGTAGGAGGGTGGGGTGTGTAGCCTCTCACAGGTGTCAAGGTTCTGTCAGGTCTCAGGGTTCTATGAGGCCCATGGTTCAGCCAGGTCCCAGAGTTGTCTCTTTAGTGCAGTACTGGCTGAAATGAAATTCCTATTAGAGGAGAGGAAGGTGGCCTTAAAAGAACTGCAACAGAGAGATGAGAGACAGAAGCAGTGGTACTTTGTGCAAAGGTGAGCTGAAGGCCCGTAATGGGGAGGGGAGTATCTGCAGTGGTGACTCCCAAGTACAGCATGGGCACACATGTATTACTTAAATGTATTAAATGTAACAGGTTTGATAAGATAAAATGAAAAGTTTATTTTTAAACTGAAACATTTTTAAATAAAAAAATAAAAAAATAGGCACGCATATCCCCAAGGGCTTAGTCCAAGCTTATGAAGACGGTAAGGATATTTTTAGTGGTTCTAAAAACTGGATTTAGCTTTCCACCTCCAGGAGGTGTAAGAGGAGTTGTGAGGAGCCACTGTTATGAGCCTTCTACTGACAAAGGCAACAGACTAGGGCGAATGGCGATAGCAAAAAAAAAAAGGAGCCAAGGTAAGTAGAGGAAAGGTTATGTCAAAATTGCAAATGCCTCTCATCCACAACGGAGCATGACATCCCCATTATGTCCCTTGGGCATTGATGGATAAGACTAACTTATTAAAAGCCCTTCCGCCACTTTCAGGGGTAGCAGGAAAATTGATATACGCATCCGGAAAAAAAACATGGCAGGGGTCCCCTTGTCCATAGGAGATATCAAAAGCCTCCTGGTATCTTCAGTGGGCGATCAGGCAGACGAGTATGGGTGAAGGCAGGGTTCCCTGCAGTATTGATGAGCAAAGATCGACATGATGGGGCTTCTTTTAATAACATAAGGGCAAAAGAATGGGATGTACTGCGAAGGACCTTCCCTGATACCCCAGATCTACACTCTGTTATGCATTGCACTATGGGGGACGAGAAAGAGTCTCCACAGTTCATTCTCCGGATGCAGAATATGTGGTGGGCGGATAAGGGTACAGCGTGGGACCAATACACCTCCCTGTTCCATTTCATTATCAAAAAAGGCCTCCCAAAGGAGGTACAGAAGGCTCTTGATAAAATTGCTGGGATAGAAGCCAAGGGATGGCCAGAAATACAGAGCATCATAGTACACCACTGCAGGAGGATCAAAGAAAGGGAAAAAGAAATAGCCCAAAGAAGATTTGCAGATGAAGCAAAGCTGGTACAGAGTAAGTTACTGAAGGTTGCAGCGTTAACCACATGACCACCCACGGAATGGCAGGGAGAAGATGGGGAGGGAACAGTAGTGTTACAGGCTAGAATGGCAGCTACATGAGCAAACACTGGTCAGGAGCAATGGGGTGCAGAAGAGCAGTATGCGTGACCTCAGGGGCAAGGAAGGCCCGCAAGAGAAAGAGGTGGGTACAAAGGGCAGCACAGAGGAGGATATGGAGGGCAAGGACCTAGGGGAGAGGAACAGGGTGCATGTTGGTTATGTGGAAGTGGCGCCACTTTGCGAGGGAATGTCGTGTTCACCCTATGGCTAACTACCAAAATGATCTGAGATACAACAATGGATACCAATATGGACACCCAAACCCGGGGAGCCCTATGGTTTACCTATGGGAGATTACTGACTGGACGAAAAGCAGGGCAACACACACACACACACACAAGGGCTCAACATGCCTAGGCAACAACCACAAAACATGCAGACACATCTCACTCATCAAAACCAGATAACACACACACACACACACACACACACACAAACCCCTTTGCTACAACCACAAATGGCACGCCAGCACCTTTTCAGGGAAAATGTGTGCTCGGCGACAACGTTTTCTCCTGCTCCGGTACAGACACTCATCAATATTAGGACAGCCCACAGAGAGCCCTTGTGTGTCCAGTCCTATCGACTACCATATGCCCAGACGAGGATTCATTGGTAGGGGCAGAGATAGGAAACAAACACTCAAGGGTTGAAAAACCATGTCCATGTGAAGGGAATTTTCCGCTGTTGGGCAAAAATCTCGAGACGCAGGGATTCTCTGGGGCTGTGGTCACGGTTTCTTACACTGAGATTTGGATAGGCGTATAGTTTGCTCCACACCAGGCATTTGCACTCTCAGAGGCCATGCTATTGATACAGTCATTGGCAAATGAAGCAGGAGTGCAAGGAATTCCCATACATGGGAATATGTTTATCTATGGCATACAGGTGTTGGCAAGAGTAGTGCCAGAAATCATGTGAAAAGACTGTAGAGTGTCCTCTGATTTTGTTTTCCGCCCAGTGGCTACCACCGAAATATTACTTTGTACAGTCCACTCACTAGATTTGCAAGGGGTACAGGTGTCAGCAAAGAGTATTATGGTGATTGGCCTGGACATGCATGGGTGTGAATGGCACACAGTACTATGCATCGACCCAAACACAGCTTTACGAGATTTGACAGATGAGGAGTTGTTTACTGACAATGACACTGATGGAGAGATAATAATGGAAATACGCATGCCTTGTGATATAATGGAACAGAATAGGCAAGTGACAACCTCCCTCATGGCCATTGTCGGTGCACCACCGTCATTCTGGAATACAGATTTGCAGCAGGTACCGCCAAATTTATGGACAACCAATCCACACGATGTTGGATTATTAAAAGAAGTGACATCAGTAAAAATAAAATTGAAAAATGGAGCAGTGTTGCCCCGAGTGAGACAATACCCCCTATCACCAGAGGCAGAGGAAGGAATAAAAGACACGATAAATGCATTGCTGCAACAGGGCATCATTGTCCCCTCCAATTCCACATGCAATACTGCGATTTATCCAATTAAGAAAGCGAAAGGGGGTCGTGGAGGATGGTGCAGGATCTACGCCCACTTAATGCTATTGTCCAAAAGGAGTTCCCTCTTGTCCCAAACCCAGCGTCCATTCTATGCAGTATTCCAAAAAAGGCAACACACGTTACTGTGATAGATTTGAAGAATGCCTTCTTCTCAGTGCCCCTCGATCCAGACCCACAATACTTGACAGCATTTATCCTATAGGGCAAACGATATGAGCACTACAGATTTCTCCAAGGGTACTGCAAAAGCCTGAGCATTTTTAACAGAATATTGCACAAAGACCTCAGCAAAGTATGATCATCCAGTACGTTGATGACTTACTGATATGTAGTGAAGGAGAAGAAATGTGCCGGAAAGATTCTGTTGAATTGCTCACCTTAATAGCCCACAAGGGGTATAAGGTGGACAAAAATACACTCCAATACTGTCTTACAGAAGTATTGTATCTGGGACAACTAATATCCAAGCATGGCAAAAGAATCATACCAGACAGGACTGCCACAATGCGTCCTGAGCCAAACCCCACACAGTGAAAGACATGCCAAAATTCCTTGGCATTTATAACTATTGTCAAGCGTGAATTTTAGATTATGCTGCATACACAAAGCCCTTACTGCAGAGGCTAAAGTAGGCTCAAAAGGAATACAAAACAATAACATGGACCCCTGAAATGCACACTGCCTTTAACACATTGAAGGAAATGATTTGCACAGCGCCCGTTGTAATGGGACACTAATGATAGCAGTGCTAATGCAAAAAACATCTTTAGGACACAAGCCGTTAGCTTATTACAGCAGCACCCTCGACTCTGTGATGCAGGGTCAGTTTGCGTGCCAACAGGCCCTTGCTGTGGCCGCCTCCGCATTTCAGAAAAGCTCCACAATCGTGATGGGCTGCTTCGTCACGTTGTTTGTGGAACACTCCTTGTTTGCCATCCTTGAACAATCAAAATCCACACTCAGGAGGCCACCAGGGGGCGCACAGGCGATGGCTGCCTGAAGACGCCGCTCCCGCCGAAACTGGGCCGTATTGTGGGTTTGAGCCCCCCTGTGACCCCCCCACGAAACAACTGCGGTTCTCAGTTGCAGTGAATCCCGGGAGACCCCCCCCGGGTGAAAGAGCGACGCCGAAAGACCCTCGGACGCCTAAGATTGAGGCCCCGCGGCCCAACGAGAGAATCCGTGGGAGGCCCCACCCGTCTCCAGAGCTGCGCGGGGAGTCGCGGTACGCAGTAGCCGTTGAGGCATGCAAGCGCGCCTGACCCCTCCACCCTACTCCGGTTATAGAGCACGCCGGCGCTTCGGCGGGGACTCCACCGTCGGGAAGGTACCAACCAATCCAGCCAGAGGTGAGGCAGCCCGCTTGACCCGAGCACCCGATCACGGAGTCGAACAACAGGGGTGCCGGGACCCCGACCAACAGACCCTGTCAAGGGCCAATTGAGCAGTGTACTGCGGATAACAGCGGGGCAAGGCCGGTGAAGAAGGTGTGAGACTTATACAGGTGGTGGCCCCTGGGCTCCGTCCCAGGGCGAGTGCCCGCCTGGAGACGAACTCAGAAGAAAACAGGGCCTAACCAGCACGCTGTGGCCTGGACCCTCAACCGACCACAGATTTGATACTCATCGCCGTCACGGGGACAGACGACCACAAGCAGCGGGAAAAGGAGCGTGTAGAGAGTGTGAGGCCCCCGCCGGAGACTGGTGGGGCGTGTGCCCGCTCAAAGATAGCCCCACACAGAGTGGTTTTTGCCCAAAGGGCGGTCTCCCAGCAGGATCATCGCTCTTGGCCCCAGAAGACCACCGACCGGAGGGAGCGATAGGGAGATCGGATGAGCTGGTGCCAAACCCTTCAGGAGTATCGCTACCAGGACGCCAGAAGGGAGATTAGCGGCCTGGATCGGACGACTAGAATGTCCCAGCCCGAGACCTCGCCCCCGCCCACCCTTACAATGGAAAAGGGCTTTGCCTCGGTCCTGCAGAAGATCAGAGACATGCGGGCGGACATTGCCCAGAAAATGGAGAACATGGACCGCAGGGTGGACAAGGTTGAGGACAGACTGTTGCAGCTCGAGACCAACCAGTCCTCAGCAACGACCCAAGAGATGGACATGTCCATGAGAATAGCTGCGCTAGAAAAAAGAGACGAGGAGAGGGCCAGGCAAATGGTCGACTTCGAAAATAGGGAACAGAGGAACAACCTCAGAATTTTTGGGGTCCCGGAGTCGGAGGGAGAAACAGAAAGAGAACTGAACCGGACGGTGAAGGACATCATCACCCTTCTTTTCTCAGACGAGATGACGACTGAACCAACGTTCGGCCGGGTCCACAGAGCGGGGGGCAGAGCTGGGGGCCCCCGGTCAATCCTGGTCGGCTTCCATTACTACACCGAGAAAGCGAAGGTTCTGGAGGAGGCCAGAAAGGCATGGGAAATAACCTATAACAACGCACAAGTGTCCATTTTCCAGGACCTCTCTTCATACACGCTGGCCAAACGCAAGATGTGCCGCCCCCTGACACAAATGCTAAAAGAGAAGGGGGTGCGCTATAGATGGGGGTATCCCTTCTCCCTCTCGTTCGAGTACGAGGGCCAACGGTCGACCCTGATTACAGAGGAGGACATAAGGGAGGCCATCCAAGGGTATGTGTCAGATCCGGCCACTCGTAGAGAACCCACGGGATTCGCAGCGGAAGGAGCCAGGGAACGCAGGTCACAAGGAGAGAGGAGAAAGAAGACGGGTCCATGGAAATTTAAGAAACTGAACCTGCCGTCCCCGGCGACGGACAGGGAAGACGCCGACCCCGGCCAGGGAGGAGCGGGCCGGTCGAGCCCGGGGTAGCCTGGAAGTACAAAAGGGTACGGGGAAACCGGGCAAAGAACTCAACTCACGATCACAAACGTCCGGCCTGGCACAAGGACGAGTAGACTTCCAGGACTACATGGGCCTAAGGACGTAAGGGGCCTCCCAGAACAGCAAGTATGTCGGTTACCTGGGGGAGGGGGCTCGGTGGGGGGGTGGAGGGTCAAAAAGGGAGGGGCTCAAGGAGGTGTCATTTCCGACATTAGCCCAGCCGGAGGCGGTAGGCTGGTGGTCCAGCCAATTACCAGCAATTGTGGAACTATTTGGCTGGACGCCGGGATGGGGGTGGGGGGTGAAGGAACAGTTGGGGTTGTGCAGTTCGGGGGTGGGACCAGGGGGCAGTTGGGGACGGGTTTAAGGCCCACCTGGGGGGCAGGGGGAGGGGGTAAGGGAGATCAGGTTGTAATACAAAAGGAGCAGGAAAGGAAAAGTGCCACGAGCCAGCTACCCAGTAAGATGTTGATCATAGACAATGGCTGAGGATCTGCCCGCCCTGGGCGTGAGTTCCCTTAATGTGCGGGGGTTGAACACCCCAACCAAGAGATCCTTGGTCTGCAGGGAATTTAGGAGGGCAAAGCTTGACCTGCTCTTTCTTCAGGAAACACACTTGGCCCGGGGGAAGGAACCAAAAATGCTAGGGGGCGGGATCTGAGAGGTCCTCAGTGCATCCCACAGAACCAAGAAAAGGGGGGTAGCCATACTACTAGCAAGGGACGTTGACTTTGAAGTGGAAGCCACGGTGAAGGACCCAGAGGGCCGATATCTGCTGGCAAAGGGCTCTTTGCGGGGTTCCCCTCTGACTCTGGCAGTTGTGTACAGCCCTAATGAGGGCCAGGCGCAATTCTGGGAGGGAGTGAAGGACAAATTGAAATTGTTTGTTCACGGGATGTTGGTGGTGGGGGGGGATTTCAATATGGTCCTAGACCCAACCGCGGATAGGAAACGCTTGGGGCCGCAGCTCACAAGGGCCGCAGATGAAACCATGGCCCGTACATTCCAGAGGGTCAACGCGGAGCTAGGCCTGGTGGACACCATCCCGACTCCCAGGACAGGCCTCCCCTCCTTCACCTACTACTCAGCAATCCACACATCATACTCCCGTATAGATTATATCCTGGTAGATGAACCCCTTCTCCCTCATGTCTCTGGCCACAGGGTTGACCCGGTTCCTTGGTGCGATCACGACTTGGTCCGTACCACTATAGTAGGGGGATGGCGGAGTGGCAGTAGAGGGCGATGGAAGTGTAATGACTCCCTGCTGAAGGACGAAGTTCTAGTACAGGAGGTGCAGGACGCCATTTCAGAGTATTTCGAGTTGAACGACAACGGCGAGGTGGGCACACACGTGCTGTGGGACGCCTTTAAGGCGACCTTACACAGCGTCCTCATTAGAATGGGAGCCCAGAAAAAGAGGGACAGGGAGGTCCAGGAAAAATCCCTGAGGGAAAAGATAGCCCAACTCCAACCGGGTGACCTCCCGCAGGCTCCCCTGGAAAGAGTGCAGATTGCTACCCTGGAAAACTACAAACTCCAGTTGAAAGACCTCCTGTTACATAAGACCGAACGGAGCCTCCAGCTAGTGAAACAGAAATATTATGAGAAGGGGGACAGAGCTGACAAAATCCTGGCCTGGAAACTCAGAGAGATTCAAAGGAACCGAACGGTGAAGGCCGTGAAGAATGATCGGGGTACATTAGATCACGACACCCCTACCATTAGAGCAGCCTTTCGCCGTTACTATGAAAAGTTATACTCGTCAGAATATGACGGGGATGACGCTCAGATAGAGGGCTTCCTGGACTCCATCCAGATCCCGTCCTTGACAGGTGAAATGGCGGAGGGTCTAGAGGGCCGGGTGATGGAAGAGGAGGTGGAGCATGCGATCAGTGGGATGAAGGTGGGAACATCCCCAGGGGAAGACAGCTTCTCTGTATACTTCATTAAGAGGTTTCGGGCTATCCTAGCCCCTCACCTTGTGAGGGTGTTTAACGGTGTGTTAGAGGGGGGATCTCTGCCGGAGACCATGATGAGGGCCATAATTGTGGTCCTGCCCAAAGAGGGCAAAGACCCCACTGAATGCTCCTCATATCGCCCAATCTCCCTCCTCAATATAGATGTAAAGATCCTGGCCAAGGTGATAGTCAAACGGATGGAGGGGATAATGCCCAAGCTGGTTCAAGGGGATCAAGTGGGATTGATAGGGGGCAGGCAAGGCTCTGACAACATCAGGAAGACGATAGACCTAATCCACCATGTCCAAGAATCAGATCTAGATGCAAGTCTGCTTTCCCTGGACTCCGAGAAAGCTTTTGACAGAGTGGAGTGGAGGTACATGCAACTCCTCCTCCGTCGAATGGGCTTCGGGGCTCACATCAGGAACTGGGTTTCCGTCCTATATGGGGCCCCAACGGCGAGAGTGCAGGTGAATGGAGAACTTTCCGACTCATTCTCCCTCACACGGGGGACGCGACAGGGATGCCCACTCTCCCCTTTAATATATGTCCTGACGATGGAGCCCCTGGTCATAGCGGTCCGAGCTCACCCCAACATTAAAGGGATTAAAAGAGGAGAGGTGGAGTTCAAGCTCTCCCTGTTTGCTGACGATATTCTTGCATACCTGGTGGAGCCCGGCACCTGGCTCCCCCCCACCCCCCCTGCTTGGCCCTGATGATGACCTTTGGGCAATTCTCGGGGCTAAAAATAAACGCATCAAAATCAGTGTTACTCCCTATGAGGGCTCGGGACCCGGGGCTGGACCACCGGGATGGGTGTGCGGGGATTGTGGTGGGGAAGAACTCCATCAGGTACTTGGGTGTACTCCTCACAAGGGATCTCTCTAAACTGGCTTTGGCGAATTATGGGCCCATTATGGCAGAGATAAAGTCAGATCTGAGGAGGTGGGGAGGTATGATCCTGTCCTGGTACGGGCACATGACAGCAGTGAAAATGAACATCCTCCCAAGACTGCTGTATCTTTTCACGGCACTCCCAACAGGGGTCCCCGACCAGATGTTTCGAGACCTACAGAGGGCAGTCCGAGAGTTTGTTTGGCAAGGGAGGAACCCGAGGATAGGGAAGGCCATTCTAACGTTACCTAGGGAGGAGGGTGGTTTCGGGCTGCCGGACTTCCTTCTCTACCACCGGGCCGCCCAGCTAAGGGTCCTGTTGGAACACATGAGGGAGGGGATGGGCACCTATTGGTCTTATCTGGAGGACTTGGATGCCCACCCTCTGAAAGTACGCGACCTTTTGTGGTTGCCGTGTAAACACATCCCAAATAAATTGCAGACCCACCCAACCCTGGGAATACTCTGGTCAATTTGGAAGGAGGGACCCATAACTGCGCACCTCATGTCCTGGCCCTCCCCAATGTCTTCGCTCTGGGGCCACCCACTCAAACTAGGTAGCAGGGGATTCAGGAATGCCCAGTCCTGGTCGGATGGGGGGCTGGAATGGGCGGGGCAGCTGTTCAAGGAGGGCGAGTTCCTCGAATACGAGGAGCTGCGAGAAGCGCTTGGGCGGGGGTCTCTTTCAGTCTTTGAATATCTGCGCCTGAAGGGCATCCTCTGTGACCAGACTTGGGGCCTGAATCTGCGGAGACAGCTGACCCCCTTTGAAAAGTTATTAGACACGGCCACAACGAGAAAGGGGGTAGTATCCAAAATGTACCAAATATTGAACACTGTTAACTTGGAAGGGAGGAGAGGGTTTTGTGGGATCTGGAATGACCTGGCAGGAGAGGCTCTCTCGGAAGACGCATGGTCCAGGGTGTTTAAAATAGCTTTCCATGGGAACCTGTTCACGTCGGACATGGAGCACAACTTTAAGATTTTACAGGGATAGCATAGGGACCCATTTAAGTTATCCAAGATGTTCCCGGGGGTGTCCCCCAGTTGCCCAAGAGGATGTGGCCAAGTGGGGATGAGGGGTCACATGTGGTGGTCCTGCCCTAAGGTACAGGGGTTCTGGGATAAGGTACGGGGATGGATGGCGGAGGTCACCGAAGAACTTCTCCCACTCAATCCACTGACAATGTTGTTGGGCCTCCCACCAGAGGAGGCTGAAATATATAGGTACCCAAGAATGTGGGAGACCATGTTGCGAGTAGGAAGGGTGGCCCTAGCGCAAAGGTGAAAAAGTCCGGAGACCCCCTTTAAGGAAGACTGGCTAAAAAAACTGAAGAACATGTTCCTCATGGACAAACTGACAGCCCTGGTAAACAACGAATCGAGCACCTTCCAGGCAAATTGGTATGGGGTTTACCAGGCATGGGGGTGGGAGGCTCACTGACATTACGTGGACAACACGGGGCGGGGGGCGATGGAGCCCGGAGAGAACCACTCAAGATCAATGGGGTAGCCCACGGCCCGGGAGACAGCGGATCCGCCTAAGCCAGCATTTAAGGGAACGCACAGCATGGCTCCAAACCACTGAACTTCGAGTATGGATGATGACTCCTGCGATTGGTTTTACAATGGGACTCTGATCTGGGGGGAGGGGTGGAGTTGGGAAAGGGGTGAGGGGGGAGGGTTGGAAAGGAGACTACGGGGGTTCGATGATGATGTTAATGTGATATTCATACTGCTCCCGGTGTTGTCATTTTTTCTTTTTCTGAAAAATTACCAATAAAACCAAAGTTAAAAAAAAAAAAAAATCCACACTCACTATACAAAGAGCAACAGCATATGAGATAATAATTTTGAGCCCAAACATCCACATTACTTTGCAAGACAGTGAACCCAGCTACATTCCTCACAGAGCAATGCACAGTGGAGGACATACAAAATCACGATTGTGCCACTTACGAGGGTGAAGGAGACGAAATTCCCAAAGCAAGTGAGAATGTGTTAGATGAGGGTGAAGTGTACTTTGTAGACGGGTCAGCATCAATTCATCCACAAACAGGAGAGAAACATGTGGGCACAGCAGTAGTGAGAATGGAGGAAGGGAAGTACGAGATATTGATCCAAAAAAGATTACCCATGCACTTTTCAGCACAGGCTGCGGAGCTAGTAGCACTAATTGAGGCATTGCATGCAGCAAAGGGCTGCGCAATAACAATATATTCAGATTCAGCGTACATCAACACTACGAGGGTGGCTGGGTCACCATTTGTAGTTGCACTGGTAAAATGCCAAGCCCACAAAAACAACAGTGATGTAATATCACTGGGAAACGCAGCTGCAGATGCCGCAGCTAGGAAAACAGCATATTTTACAAAAACACTGCCTGCAGAATGCATGCAGAAAAATAGACAAGAGGAAGAGAAGGAGGACGGGTATAATGCTTTGCCAATAGCACAAATAATAGAACTACAAAAAAAAGGTCCACCCACTGAAAAGGACCTATGGTTAAAAATGGGTTGTACACAATCACCAACGGATTTCCTATGGAGACAGGATATAACAGGGACAGTATTAATGCCTGTAGAGCTGTTACAAACAGCATTTCAGCAATTGCATTTCCCTGCCCACACCACAAAACAGCACATAGCTGCAGACATAATGGAGGACTGGTTTGTTCCAAACCTCCACGAACATCTCATTAAAATGACCACTGAATGTATAATGTGCCAAACATACAATTCAGGAATTACACTTTGAACATTATGAGGAACACTACCCTGCCCCATCATACCTTTCCATGAGCGGCACATTGATTATGCAGACATGAGAGAAAGATGCAATGGAGCGAGGTACTTAACAGTGGTGGTCTGCCCCTTTTCGCGATGGGTGGAAGCAGGACTTTGTGCACACCCAGATGAGAAATGCGCTGCAACATCTTTGGTGAGAGAGGTGTTTGCGCATTGGGGAATATGTGATGTCATCAGCTCTGACAATGGAACACATTTTGTTAATGACTTATTCAAAGAGGTCACTACACTGTTAGGAATAAAGCATAAAATGTGTTCGATTTATCACCCACAAGCGAATGAGATTGTAGAAAAAATAAACAGCCTCCTCAAGAAATAAAAAAGAAAAAGAAAAAATCAGAGAAATGAAAATTAAAATTAAAATCTTGTAACATATTTTAAAAGCAATGTATGATTGTTTTACAACTAAATATGTGCTTAACCCATTTTATCCCACTCTGTAGGAGCCACAATGGCAGACACAAGGTCGCTGAATACAGCCAGAAGAGAGTTGGATGGCAGTAGGGACAATGTTAGTGCCACTAGGACATGCTCCTATGAATGTGGCCTTTATTTTACGGTCATTGTTTTTTCTGGTTTATTATTATGTTTAGGTCTATATTGGAGCATGTCTTTTATCATTGGGGATGAAAAAGAAGGCAGAGAAGAGTGGAAACTGATACAAGAAGGGACTCTGCTAATATGGGATGGGGTAAAATTGATATAGGACCATAATACCTATGAACATTTAATCACATTGCATAAAAACCGTACAATGAAAGCACCAGTTGGGGTTACCCATAATGAATACCAGTGAAAATGTAATGTATATATATGACGAACCGCAGTTAACATCACAAGCATTTGCAACACCACATACTCACTTACAGATAACTTCTGATCCTACCCAAATGTCGAGTTCATGTATACCCTGTCCCCAGCTATCACACCAAATACTCCTCCAAATGCACAGTATGGTCAATATAATAATACTCAGAATGAAATGTTGAACATTGGTATTTTTTCCATCTATTAACAAAATGCTAGGTATGCATATAATGGCCTAGGGGAGAATAGGAGAAGGCAAAGGTGAATACAACAGCACAAATATGTCGAATACCATGGGTTGGGGCTAGATACATTAGAAGACCACCGTCACCCAGAGCAGTCTAACAAGTGGTACTCATATATGAGCGCCACAGGGAGACAGGCTACAAATGAAAGCAGTTATGTGTGTTCACTGATTCCCCACGCATCAGGAACACCTAAGGTTTTAGTACCGCAAGAAACTCAAATAGTGGAGGCTCCGTGTCTCCTGCACTGTGTAGAATTCGAAGGAACTTCCAGACACACACAGGGACACTACAAATACTTCCTCCTGTCGAAATATTGTGCAAAAAGAAGCCAGAAGGTGCTACATGCTCCAAGGAGCTGTTCTTTGCAATAAAAGCGACAATGTTTACTGAAAGAAAATGGCATGACGCAACAGTGATGTGTAAGGCTGAAGCACTACGTGAGCAGACAGATGAGATAATGAAATGGATGGAAGACACATGCGCTGTAACGTGGTACAAACACATCACAAAGCTTACTTGGGTCACAACTCTTGAAAAACTGATCAAAATACAGCATGAAGAAACATTTTAACTTTGCTTTCATGGAGAAGGAAAGGTGCCCCTGGAATCAAACAGACATTGCAACAGAACACTTGTCATCCCTGACATGCAAAAAGGAACTGCTGCCTTGATGGACAATTATTGGGTGTGGCAACCAGGCATACTTGCACCTCCCGCAATCATGGAGGGGTGATTGTGCTCTGCATCGCTGCACTCTGCCCTGATGGTGATTCCTGAGAGCCATGTCCAGGGGGAGAGGGTGCCCGCCAGACTGTCATCGGCACCCCAGTCAACAGACGAAGAACCCCCCATCTATAATGCGCTATCAGAAAACAAGCTGCAAGATAAAGTATCGCACAAAAGAAGAGCATCCAATTACCTCTCTAAAGACTCTTCCAACCTTCTGGCACAAATCCCGGATCAGTACAAATTGTTTAACTCAGCAGAGAAATTGTTTGCATCACTGATACCAAGTATACAAACTCAAGCAAATGCCAAATGGTTGCAGATTGTGAGGTGGGAGCTGATTCAATTGGCCAACAATGCTGAGGAGGTGTTCAACGTCATCACAGTAGAACTTATGCCCATGCGGTTAATGACAATGCAAAACCGCTACATCTTGGACCTCCTCACAGCAATGGAAGGCAGTGTTTGCCAAAACATCGGGAGCACATGTTGCACTTTTATACCTTCTTCAGATGCTGATAACAGGACACTATCACATGTAATTGCTGCAGTACACGACCTTGGAGTAAGAAGGATAAAAGAAGGTGGTGTCCAGCCCAGCGACTGGTTTGACACATTGATCGACTGGGTACCATCATGGCCCGGGACTGCAATGAAGCCAGGTGTGCCAGGTAGGGGTTTGATGCTGTGCTAAAGCAATCCATAGTAGCGCGATGATGATGGTGACAGTGGGAAACCCACACAAGATGCCTCATGATACTTAGGAAGATCAAGTGCAAACTGGTGAGAGTGATGAGCGCAAATATCGTATGGTAGCAGTATATAATACGGGAAACATAGTTGACAATCTATATCACAGAACCATTGAATAACCTCAAAACTATCCAGAGGTGTGGGTTGACTTGGACCGGGATGGGGGTTGTATTTATATGACATGTACCCCTGAAGAATATGCAAGGAGGGGTGAGAGTGTCAGATACCTGATCTCATCCCATAGTGCAGGTGAGAAGGGTTGCCCCGGTAGTGTAGGTGAAGAATTCTCCCTACCACTGTAACCCTCTGGATGAAATACACACCCTGAGAGATCTATTAGTTGGGAGGGAGGGACACCAACCAAACCCAGGAACTGTAATGGAATAAAGAACAATCAGTAAAGTATACCGTTACAAGATCAATAATATCCAAGACCTTGGTACATTGGCTAACCTGAGTATGAGCGGATAAATATTCCCCAGTTGGGATGTGGGATGAAGACAAAAGACCGCCTCTATATGAATGGCGCTTGTTACAATCAGAGAGAAGGAAATCCTAAAGAGTAGAAACAATACCATGAGACAATAACCCAGGAGACAATGTTACTATAGAAACAAGGCAGGAATTCACTTACCAACCCAGAAGAGGTGGAGGAGCATTCCAGGTTGTCCACCCCAATGTGTTTTGCCCAATAACCTAACCACGAGGGCACAAGGACGCCTATTACAGCAGTGGTCAGTGTCTCTAGTCCCAGGGGACCACCTGTCACGACGGAACAAGGAGGCCTAATGAGAGCTAAGCGCGAGGGGTGGAAGTCCTAAGTTCCTGCGCTGGGTCAGGCAAAAACACACGTGGGGCGTTACCCAAAATCAGATGTGAAAGTGAAGGATTCCGATGGGTGGAGAAGGTATCCAGTGATACGAATCAATCCAGTTGGAAAAAAACAGTGAGATCGAGGCAGGCCGGTTACGCAGTCCGGGTCTGTTTGATTGGTAAGGAACAACAAGGACAAAATCGCCAAGAGTGCAGCTGGTCGTGTATGCGGTCCAGGTCTGTTAGATTGGCAAGGCACAATGAGGACAAAATCAGCAGGAAAAGGCAGGTCATTTTCGTTCAATGTTTGTCATTAGTAATTTGGGGATCAGATCAGGAGAGACAAGGACTAGGAACCAAGAAACAAGGAAAGGACAAAACGAGTCCAAGGTAACAGCAAGACAGTTAACGTAGTAGCGACTTGATTATACAAAATCAGAAGCGGCATTCCCTGAAACCCGGAAGCTTAACTAGGTCTTCCGTGGGAACCAGTGAACCTGCCTCCCATATGTCGTACGTTGTACTGAGAATGCAACAAACGCCTCAGTCACCATAGCAACCCTCAAACAGCCCACCCATGGTGCCTGGAGAGTAAGGGAATAGTAACCTTTGGGTTTCTTCAGATAGACGGGAGCCATGAGTTTACTGAATGTTCCCCGAGATGTGAACAAGAATTACCATGAGCTTTGAGCGTTCTCAAAGCCCGGGTGCTGGAACTTTTGGTACGTCCTGTGCTGGTTCGAATCCTGACAGTACCCTCCCCTAAAGAATCCCACACTCGCCTTGAGGACCAGAACTTAGCCAACTAAGCCGGGGCATGGATGTTGCCAGAAGGCTCCCAAGTCCTGTCTTCTGGCCCGTAGCCCTTCCAATCGACAAAGTACATACGAACACCTCTACAAACCCAGTTATCCAGTATACAATTGACCTTGTACTCGTCCGAGCCCTGCAGAATGAGCGAAGCGGAATGGGGTGCCAACCGGGTGGAGGGATAGAAAGGTTTGAGAAGAGAGACATGAAAGACAGGGTGGATTTTCCATGAAGGGGGTAGGCCCAAGCGCACAGCCATAGGATTGATGACATCCGTGATCGGGTAGGGACCAACAAAATGAGGAATCAAGGATCTACGACCTGGGATCCGTAAATTGTGAGTGGACCGCCAGACCCAGAAACCCAGTGCATAGGGAGGCGCGGGAGTTCTGTGGGCATCTGCATAGGCCTTGTCACGGGCCTTTGACCTGCACAGAAGTGAAGATATACCGTATCTTATTTTGTATAAGTCGCGGACAAAGGCATCGGCCACCGGACTGTTTGGCGATATGAGAGGATGTAATGGTATGGTACAACGATGCCAGCAATACATAACAAAAAAAGGAGAAGAGCCGGTAGATGTGTGAAGCGAATTGTTATAGGCAAATTCGCCCATAGTCAAGAGTGACAACCAGGTATCTTGATATTGTAGAACAAGACACTGTAAGAAATGCTTAAGGGTAGCGTTCAGACGTTCGCTCTGACTGTCCGTTTGGGGGTGATAAGCAGTTAAGAACCAGTTGTCAATCCCCAAGGAATGTGTAAGAGCCCTCCAAAAAAAAACTTTATTTGGAAACCGCAATCAGATACAATGTTGTTAGGGAGACTGAAGAATCTGATGCATATTTTTCAGGAAGAGATCAGCCAAGACAGGAGCGGCAGGCAGTCCTGTACAAGGGATAAAGAAGGCCATTTTTGAGAATTAATCTATCACAACCCATATGAAATCGAAACCTTTATTCATTGGTAGCTCCACCATGAAGTCCATAGTCAACATGACCCAGCGTTGCTACAGAATGGGAAACGGTTGGAGGAGACCTACAGGTTTGGCCGAAGTATTCTTGCATTGGGCATATATAGAACAGGATGCAATGTACTCTGAAACGTCCTTACCCATGGACGGTCACCAGCACCAACGGTGCAAGAATTCCAATGTCCTTCTAACCCCAGGATGGGCTGCACACTTAGAATCGTGAACCCATTGTATGGTCGTAATACGAGGGGAACCCTCAGGCAGAAAAACTGAACTCTTATGGTATGGTAGGCCCTGAAATATTTGAAGTTTGTTGTCCTTGATTGCCTGTGGATGTGCATGTACCCATTTGGATAACGTAGTCCGCAAAGGAGTTTGCAAGGTACAAGCACACACAACATGCTGTGGCAGCAGAATAGGACCACCAGTATTGGGGCGAGATGGAGTACTATGAGGGTGCGACAAAGCGTCAGCTTGAGTGCCTCAAACCCGGTCGATAGGTCATTTCGAAATGTTACATAGAAAAAAACTCAAGCCACTGTGCATGGTGGGCCGTAGTACATTTCACTGATTGTAAGGCCAGGAGGTTCTGGTGATCTGCATACGCCTGTACTAGCAATCCGGTTCCTAGAAGATGATGTCTCCATACAAGAAACACGTCCCGTACTGCCAGGAGTTCTTTTTACGTAATGGTGTAAATGGCCTGGAATGAGGTCAGTTTCCTAGAATGAAAAGCCACTTGGTGTAGGACATCAGTATCCCTACATTTCTGTGATAGAATAGCCCCTACCGCCGTATCTGAAGCATCTACCTCAACAACATAGGTTAGTTCAGGATTTGGGTGGAGCAGAACCGGGGCTGATGTAAAAGCCGATTTCAAGGTGTCAAAGGCTTCAACCCCTTTCAAAGGGCATCTTGGGACATATAAGAGAAGTCAAAGGGGCAGCGATCTTAGAAAAGGACTTGATGAAACACCGGTGATAGTTGGCGAAGACTAGGAATGACTGCAGGGTCTTGATGTTATTCGATGCCGGCCAGTCAAGGATTGCTTGGACTTGTGAGGTACTCATCTGTATACCTTTGTCTGTGATGTCTAACAAAATATTCAACCTGGTTTACATGGAATACACACTTTTCTGATTTTGCGTACAGATGGTTGTCCCTGAGACGTTGCAGAACCTTGGATACATGCATGACATGGGAGTCATACGTGGGGGAATGCACCTGAATGTCATTGAGGTAAACAACAAGAAAATGGTCCAACATGTCTCGGAAAAAACATCATTTATGAAGTGCTGAAATTGGGCCAGGGCATTACATAGGCCAAACAGCATCACGCAATATTCATATAGGCCATATTTTGTCTTGAATGCAGTTTTCCATTCATCGTTTCGGTGCATTCAGACCAGATTATATGCCCCTTTTAGGTCGAACTTAGTAAACAGCTTAGCGGACTGTAATTGATCTAAAAGGACTAAGATGAGTGGAATAGGATATTGATTTTGAATGGTTACCTCATTTAGGGCACGATAATCGATACAAGGGCAAAGGTCCCTTTCTTTCTTAGGGTTAGAGAACATTGAGGAAGCCGCTGGTGAACGTGAAGGTCAAATAAAACCATTAGCCAGTGCCTTATCAATATAGTCTTTTAGGATCACATCTTCCTTTACTGTCAACGAGTAAATACGACCTGTAGGATTCTTTGCCCCAGGGACTAGATCGATGGGGCACTTGTAGGCCCTATGTGAGGGCAATATGTCGGCTCCCTTGGTATTGAAAACGTCCTGAAAAGCATGGTACTCTTTGGGTAAGACAACAGCAGTAAGAGCCCCTATGGTAGGGGCAACACCCAGCAGCGGCTGGCAAGGGTTCTTGATCGGATCGTTTTTTTCCATGCAATGGTTTTTGCAGTATTCTGATGAAAAGAGGACTTCTTCGGCTGCCCAATCAATAACAAGGTTCTACATTTTCAACCATGGAAGACCCAGGATAATCTTGTACTGAGGAGCGGCAATGACGTCAAAACGTATGGACTCCCCATGGCCTGTAATGGTGGTCATATTCATGAAGACTGTGGGCCTCATTACGAATTTGGAGGTAGCAATGCCCTTAATAAGGGCATGGCTGCCTCCAAACACGGGTCCGGGTTCCTTGAATGAGGAATTACCGGGCCATTCCAACCTTGGAGGACACAGTAATTCCTCATTCAAAATACCCATTCTCATTCCCATTCGAGCCCCCATAGGGCTCAATGGGGAGGGAGCTAACAACGGGCCAGTTAATAACAGGCCCGTGTTTAGCTCCCTGGTCCCCTCGCGGGACCCGCAAAGGACATCTGGTCTGACCAGACGTCCAGAGCGGGTCCCGCAAGGCAACCTCGTAAAAGGGCGGAATGGGTTTAACAGCACCGGCACCATTAGCGGCGCTGTTAAACCCACTCGGCCATGCTTGTAATGAGGCCCTCTGTGTTTGATAACCAGACCAGATACCAACGTCGAACCATTCAGAGCATTAACAAGCTCAGGACGTTCCTTAGTAACCACAGGGATGCCATTATCATGAGAATACGTCTGGTCAATGTAATTCCCGGCGGCCCCTGAGTCTAGCACCACCTCCCTGATCCACGAGGAACCAGAGAGAAGACAGAATATGGCCTTGATCGTGAGAAGACTGGAGCCCAAAGACATAGAACTCAGTAAATGGGCTCCATCCATTACCGAGTTTTCCTGTTTCCCGCCTTCTTTGGTTTTTCAGTACAAGGCTTCAGGAACTGTTCAGAGGATCCGCATGAGCCATGTCTTTGACAATAAAAACAGAGGTTAGCGGCCTGCCACCTTTCTCTTTCGGCAGTGGTCAATGGTCCCCTTACTGCACCGATTTGCATCGGTTCCACATTCCTCTGAATGTTGGCGTGTGATACAGCAGAGACCAGAACCGGGCCCCTCTATTCTTCTTTCCTCTCAGCCCTTCTGGCATCAATCTGGAGTACAAGATCCAGTAACTCGTGAAACGCTGTTGGGACCACTGGTACTGCGGCTAGGGTGTCTTTCAGGTTATCTGATAGACCATTATAAAATAAGGACGCTTTGTTGGCCTCAGGCCAACCAGTCTCGGCCACCAGCTGGTTGAACTTGGCAACATAGGCAAGAAGGGAAGAATCACCCTGTTGTAAGCCAATGAGTTCCAGTTCCGTGGCTTGCGTCTTATACCACGTATCAAAGACACGGGTCATGGCGTCCAGCAGGGCATCACAGTCAAATAACAAAGGGCTACCAGCCTCAAGTAGAGGGTTCGACCAGGCTGCTGTGGTACCACCCAAATGGGATAAAACAAAAGCCGCCTTAGTGGTGGTGTCAGGAAAAGCATTCAGGTGACAAAGGAAGTGCAATCTACACTGATTCAAAAAAGTGCGATACACCTTTGGATCACCATGAAACCATTCAGAAGGTGCCAAGGGAAACTGGGAGGTCAAATAGACCAGAGGCGTGACCGGGGATGGAACCGGATCTGACGAATCCGGTGGAGGCACCACAGCCTCGAGATCGGCACCTGCCCGTAAACCTTCTATCTGTCCCTGTGTGGAGGCATGAGCTAAGGCCATGTCTGCACAGAGTTCTGCCATCATCTGCGTATGTGTCTGAGAGGCGGCATGTGCCGAGGCCATCTCCGTGCAGAGTTCCACTACCATATGCATAAGCGTAGCCAGAGTATCGTTGGTGTCCATACCCTATGGTAGGCTTCTGATTATGTCAGATACCTGATCTCATCCCGTAGTGTAGGTGAGAAGTCTTGCCCCATAGTGTAGGCGAAGAATTCTCTCCACCAATGTAACCCTCTGGATGAAGTACACACCCAGAGAGATCTATTAGTTGGGAGAGAGGGACACCAGCCGAACCCAGGACTGTAATGGAATAAAGAACAATCAGTAAAGGATACCGTTACAAGATCAATAATATCCAAGACTTTGGTACATTGGCTAACCTGAATATGAGCGGATAAATATTTTCCAGTTGGGATGTGGGATGAGGGCAGAAGACCCCCTATATATGAACGGCACTTGTTACAATCGGAGAGAAGGAAATCCTAAAGAGTGGCAACAATACCATGAGACAATGACCCAGGAGACAATGTTACTATAGAAACAAGGCAGGAATTCACTTACCATCCGAGTTGAGGTGGAGGAGCATTCTAGGTTGTGTGCCCCAATGTGTTTTGCCCATTAACCTAACCACGATGGCACGAGGACGTCTATTACGGCAGTGGTCAGTGTCTCTAGTCCCAGGGGAGGAATTGTACGATCGGACCGAAAAAAGGTCAGAACGTACAGAAAGTCTGAGAAATGCTACCACCAAAGGTTCGAACACCAAAAGTTTGAACCCTTCGTGGTAGCATTGTAGGTAAGTATAAATAAAAAAAGACTGCGGGGCTGCAGAGGTGTTCCCCGCAACACCCCGCTCACTGTACTGTGTGGTATAGTGAGCGGGGTGTTGCGGGGGACACCCCTGCAGCATACCCAAAAAAAACCTAAAAAAACGAAATGGGGCCTGTGTGGTCTACAGGGGTGTCCCCTGCAATACCCCGCTCACTATACTGTGTGGTATAGTGAGCGGGGTGTTGGAGGGGCACCCCCGCAGCACAACCAACAAACAAATATGATAAATTAAAAACAGGGGCTGCGGGAGTGTCCCCCACAACACCCTGCTCACTATACTGTGTGGTATAGTGAGCGGGGATGCGGGGAAACCCCTGCAGCTCCCAAAAAAAAAAGGACCCTGCGGCGCCGGTTCCCAATCACAGAAGTGAAAGGGAACTGGTGCAGCAGGGACTCAGCGTGTAAAAAAGGTAAGTAGGGTTTGTTTATGTTGGGGGAGTCGGTGGGGGTGTGTTGAGGGTGTGGGTGGGGGAGTATTGTGGGTATGTTGTGGGTGTTGGTGTGGTGTGTGTATGTAGGGGTTTTGAATGCGCGTTTGCATGGGAAATGTGATACCCTTTTGTGGTTCACACATTTCTCATGCAAACTTTTCCGTCGCTGACTTTTCCGTGATGGAAAAATCACGCAGATCCCCAGGGGACCACCTGTCATGATGGAACAAGGGCGCCTAACGAGAGTGTTACCCAAAACAGATGGGAAAGTGAAGGATTCCGATGCGTGGAGAAGGTATCCAGTGATACCAATCAATCCAGTTGGAAAAAAACTGTGAGATTGAGGCTGGTCGTTTACGCAGTCCGGGTCTGTTTGATTGGCGAGGCACATCGAGGACAAAATCAGCAAGAGATCAGCTGGTCGTGTATGCGGTTCCGGGTCTGTTATATTGGTGAGACACAACGAGGACAAAATCAGCAGGAAAAGGCAGGTTGTTTTCGTTCCATGTTCGTCGTTAGTAATTTGGAGAGCAGATCAGAAGAGACAAAGAGTGGGAACCAAGAAACAGGAAAGGACAAAACGAGACCAAGGTAACAGCAAGATAGGTAACGTAGTAGCGACTTGATTATACACAATCAGAAGCGGCGTTCCCTGAAACCCAGAAGCTTAAGTAGCTCTTCCATGGCAACCAGTGAGCCCGCCTCCCATGGGTCGTACGTTGCACTGAGAATGCAACAGATCTCATAGTCGCCATGGCAACCCCCAAACAGCCTGCCCATGGTGCCTTGAGCGTAAGGGAATAGTAACCTTTGGGTTTCTTTGGAGAGATGGGAGCCCCAAGTTTACTGAATGGCCCCCAAGACATGAACAAGAATTACCATGAGCTTTGAGTGTTCTCAAAGCCCGGGTGCTGGAACTTTTGGTACGTCCTGTGCTGGTTTGAATCCTGACAGAGAGCTTAAGAAGTGTGTGCCGTGCATGGATGCCAATAACAGGTAGTCCAGCATGTGATGAAGCAGTAAAAAGGGCTGAGGAACGTAGGCGCACTGGGCAGGCGTATTTGTTACTTTAGAAGTCAGAAAAGGGGGGAATGTTGGGAAGGGAAGGTCCTTCTGACCCCTCTCGACATTCCCGCATGAAATGGATCTCGTGTTTGTCCAATGGTGGGAGACGTCCTCTTGTTTGTTTATCTCTATTTATGATTTGAACCAAATATTAACAACCAGCAAGACAGTAAACAGAACCATTTGATGAAACATACAGACTCCCATTTTGTGCCACCCTGAACGCCATCTTTTGCTAGGCCACATAATGATCTCTAAAAATCATCTCTCCCTCTGTCCAGCGCTGCGCACAGCAAGCCCAGCCTCCCCCTCCATCTCCTGGCAGCTCCACAGAAACCCATTTCTCACGGAAACTCAACCATGTATTGTTGCAAATATTCAGTATCCTTTCTCTTCCTATGAGCTCACTGCCCTCTGTATAACTGGAGCAAACTATGGCACGTGTGCCAATCCATCTCCACAAACCTGCTTGTGGGCCCCTGACCCCCGTCTTTAGAGGTTACAACTTACAGAGCCCCCAGCTTGCATTCCCCACCTCTTTGATGCAGATATGCATCTAACCCCTTGTAGTGACCAAACCAAGCACCCACCACAGTCTTAATCCCTTCACACCATGTATCCACTGTAGAAATAACACATGTCGATTTATATCATGAGGCATCAGGCAGATCAGGTAGGGACCTGGCTCAGGGTACTGTGGATTATGGGTCCTTGGGTGTAAAGGGTAGGTTAACCATACACTTGTCGAAGTGAACTTTACAGCACCCCCATTAATGTCAGTTTTTATGAAGGTTATTTGTCTCATTTCTTCCGTTCCTGTTCTCTTAGCTAGATTATTTAGTGATGATGCATCTTGTGAGTCAGACCTTCACCCCGCAGAGATGAGCCCAGCTGACCCACATGCCACCCGCTGAACTTTTAAGCTACCAACCAATCCTGTTTGATCAGCTCGTATGCTCACATAATGTATCTATATGTTTCGCCTATCAAATTGTAGTATTATGCACCTATCGTGAAGAGTCTGTAGTGACGTTTCCAGACCTTATAATGTGCTGCCTGTTTAATGTTTAGCAGAGCTCTCTCAGGGCAGCAGAGTTCTCTGCATGCACAACTTTATCTTATATAAAAACTTTGTTCAACTTGCAATCTATCTCATGGTCTCATTCCCTAGTGGGGTGTGTCCTTTATTGGGCTTATTTTGGTATCGTGTTAGGACCAAATCGTTTTCACTAGGCAGGGAAATAAACTCCAGAGAAGCACCTGTAAATTGAAATAGACTGCTGTGCTCAGAAGCAGTTGATCAACACATTGCCTACCATCAATGGTGGCTGATGGGGAAGGAATAAAACTAGACCACAGTTGAGAAGAATCCTGAGCTTGGGCATTGAGCCATACCCCTACAGAGATTGTAATTGGATATGCTGCCTATGTCTGGATCTCGAAAAGCTAGCGCAGATTGCAACAGTATATTTTCTCGCCTTGAGGATGTGCCTTACCCTTAGAAGGTTGGTTCACAACCTTTTTGGATGTGGTGGGTGTGTGAGTAATTGCCATCTGGCAAGGGCGTAGAAACCATGGCTTTTTTTAAAATGTTTATTAAGTATAAACTGATGTGGGTGATTCCATCTCAGAAAGGGCAGTCTGCTAACCAGATCATTAAACAATACCATTTTTAAAACACTGATACATTAAATAGTGGATTGACCAGAATATTTTTAAAGGATTTTTAAAACTGAATTATCAAAGTCAGCATAAAGAAGTCCTAACATTAATAAAGGTTATTCTATGTGATCGGGGTGGCGGTGGAAATTAATCATACCAGTACCAAAGGAATTTAATTCCAAAAACCAAGACATGTATATGCATGGAGCTGGTTCCATCTCAGATCTCACCTTGGGCACATTGCAGCACTGACAAATAGTTTGAAAAGCATGATTCAGACACATCTGAAATGAACATTGGCTTAGTGCTGGCTAGAATCGAACATGGTCTACCATGGCTAGTGGTTTCACCTGTGGTACTACTTTGTGTAGACTGTTTTTTTTTCATAAAACTTTTAAGGTAAGTATTTGGGTGTTCTTAAAGTGGTGGGGTCTCAAAATTGGACATATCTTTGAGGCATCAAAGACTTCAGGCAGACATAGTAGGCAGCTACCTTTGTGTGTGTTACTGGGGAAGATTGTATTAGTCAGCTGAACATCAAACAACCTTGAGGTATGCAAGTGTCCACTTGTTAGAGATTGCCTCAGTCTAATATCAAATGTCAAGATAATCACGTTAGGGACAGCACACATGTTCCCCTTCCTATTTACTGTTCTCCTGGGCTTTTTATTTGAAATACTGTTTGATTTCCACCTAGTCCAGGCAATTATTCTTCCCATCTTCCTTTTGTGGCCTCAATCCAATGGAACTGAGAATGTCTTAAAAAAAAGGATGTAAGAGAGAACTTCAAGTTAGGAATTCTATATTGTCTCTTTGTCTCTTGCAGTGGGAATATCCCAATCAAAGGATTTTTAAGGCCATCCCTGCATAGTGATTTCGTTTTTAAAGGGGTTATCTAATGAATGACATGACAATGAGTCTGAAACTCAATGAGACATCATAAAATAAAGGGACATTCTGGAATCTGTATTCTTGGGAATGAAGCAGCATAGACCGGGAAGTGGTGCTTTCCTTGCTGGTAATGGCCCTTCGGTCACAAATTGGGCCTAAGCGAACCAGAGGTCTTAATGCAGGCCATGGACCATTACCAGAAAAGAAACCCCCGTCCAAAAAATATATATAGACATTAGCCCCCGGAGCAGCTGTGCAGTGTGCTAATGTTTTAAAGGGAATGTATCTTTATGTGATTTATACATGTTGACTTCCCTAAAAAAAACTACAAAGATGCATACCAAAACAGTGTCTCCTTTCTATGCCCATGACAGAGGCAGGTGAGTGAGGGCAGTGTAAGCTATTAGGGGAGATCTGCACCATACAGATAGGTTCAATGGTTTAAGGAGTGAGTGGATTGAGTGCAGGAGCAGGCGCCGGTACAGGCTTCACAAATGAGGGCTAGGGGGAGGCGTGGTGGTCTACGTGGAATGTGGGCTTTACCATAGAGTAAAGTCCACCTTCCTGGCCATCTGGGTGACTGGTGCCTCTGCTAATTGTTGATGATGCAGGTATGACTAAATATGTTCTGTTATGAGATGCGTGCAACCCCTCTTCTAGATGGAAATTATGTCATGGATGCATTCTATGTTCGTCAGTAAAAACTAAAAGAAATGTTCAGTGTCTACTGTGCTATATGTATTTATTTATTGTGCATTTGTAAGGTGCTTCTACAACAAGTAAATTGTGTTTCAAAGTCCCACAGAGCAAAAGGGAGGGAACATGGGAACGAAAAGCAAATACAACAATGAAAGATAGAGGTAGACCTACTAGGCCTTGTGAGCATTCACAACGAGCAAGTGCAGAGAGAGAGAAGGGATGAAGGAGTGGGGGGGAAGTGCTAGGAGTACCACAGAGGGAAGTGCTAGGGATTAAGCAGTTGTTAAGTGACTTGGGGAGAGTGGTCAGCTGCCAATAAATAAGTGCAGCCCTGTGGTAGCATAGGCCAGTGGGTGCCAAGGCAAGTGCTGGGATCAGGTGGATACTGAAAGAGATTGGATATGGGAGGCCAGGACCCCAGAGGACACATGAGGGCCCTGGTCACCGATCTCTGCAACTGTGGGGTTTAGCAGAGGAGGGAGGAAGGGAAGGAGGAGGTGAAAAGGAAGGTCTTGAGGAGCTTTTGGAATTTGAGGAGATCTGGCTCAAGGCAGAGAGGGGGGGGAGAGATAGGCCACCAGATCGCTGTTTAGTGAAGCGCTTGACCCAAAGAGAGTTGGTGCCAGAGGAGCGTAAAGATCTGGAGGGAAAGTATTTAGTGAGAGCCAGTTGTAGATAGTGTTGTCCCCGCTCCCAGAAAGCCTTATGGATGATGCAGAGGGATTTGAAATTGATCCTTGCAGCAACCAGGAGCCAGTAGAGAGATTTTAGAGCTGGAGGGGTGCGGCCCCTGGGCTTGAGGCCAAGGATTAGTCTTGCAGCCCTATTGTGGATTAGCTAGACTGGTCGTAAAGAAGAAGCAGGTAGATTAAGGAAGAGGCTCTAGCCTAGAGAGCACCAGAGCTCTAGAGACATTGAACCTCTCAGGGAAAGTGAGGAAAGGAAGGATTCCTTTGAGGAGGTGGAGTTGAAAGTGGGACTTCTTGGAAAGTCCTGAATGTGAGGTAGGAAGAAAAAGAGAGGAGTCGAATATGACTCCAAAGTTTCTGGCTTTAGATGAAGGAGAAGGGGGAGAGCCCATAGAAGATGGCCAGAGTGAGGGGAATAAAGAAGGAGCAGGAGTACTCTTAGAACTTAGTATTACAAGATACTTGCAAAGTAATGACTGAACCAAATAGCCTGAAATAACAGTGAGCTGATCTTGGAATTGTCGGTTCCATGTGAAAATGTCCCCAAAAAAAGGCAGTCATGACAAAAAGTCACCAGGAAAAAGGCTGTGGGGAAGATGCCTTCATTTTGTATTGTCCCCCACAGCTCCTAGATCCATTATACATTCAAGGGGAGCAGGGTAAACCCATGGAACTCCCGCTTCCCCTTCATCCATATAAAGGGACTAAGCAACTTTATGTATGACATCAGCCTTTTTCCGTTGACTTTTTGACATGACTGCCTTTTTTTGGGGACATTTTCGCTGGATACTGAATTGCGTGGAAGGACGGAAGGCTACAATGTTAAGATTGCCTAGCAAGCCCCAAATTACACAGGTTCTGGAGCCGGATCAAACCAGACTCAATAATGGAAATAGACGAAGTGCCAAGTAAAACCCAGCTTTATTATCATCTAAATAAAGCAGGGACAGCATACAAGCATACAAATCCTGGCGCTCTCAACATGCTTATCAAAAACAACAGTTTATATATTCAATATTCGTCATAACTGACATCATACTGTAATCTTAGTTACCAAAACCTGCGGGGTACAGGGATTGGTTAATAGTGGTGAGTACATCTATAGGGGTTACATTTCTGATTGGATAATGCTTGACAGATGGCTCCTCCTGAGACCACCGCTAAATTGATAAACGTAAAAAGACATTGGGCCTCTTTACGAGCTTGGAGGTAGCCATGGCGTTTTTAGCGGCATGGCTACCCCCAAACTCGGGTCTGGGACCATGTCCCGAAAAATGGGAATTACCGGGCCATTTCGACCTTTGTGGGCCCCATAATTCCCATTTGCGGGACCCAGACCCGGTACGTCCCCATTCCCATTTGAGCCCCCGTAGGGCTCAATGGGAATGGGGAGGATGCTAACAACAGTCACGTTAATAATTAGGCCTTTGTTAGCATCCTGTTCTGCTAGCGGGTGCCGCTCTGCACGTCTGGTCTGACCAGGCCTACAGAGCGGCCCTGTGAGCAGAACTCGGAATGTTGCAGCGAGGTTACAACGGTGCCGGTAGCACTACCGGCGCTGTTGTTGCTTTACCACAACACTCCTAATGAGGCCCATCATCTCTACAATGAGCTAGTTTGAGTAATACATTTTGGGGGGCCTAACATCAGGGATTTTGATTAGTAGGCTTTCTATTGACCAACCTTGGACAACTCAAGACATGAGCCAGACATAAGTATGGGGAGAGAGGTCGACGGACTGCTTTACTTTCAATTAAAGAAGATACCATGCCTCATTTCTAAGCCATGAGCCTGAGTGATCTCTTTGTATTTGGCCTTGTGTGGCATCTGGTGTCTCGGAATATGTGTAAGGAGTAAGGCAGGTTTCTTAGCTGTGGTTGTTGCTAATTAATAGACATTGTTCTTTAATTATGAGTCATGTGTGATGGGACTGTGTTTGAAATTACACTTATTTTGATTTTAGCTAATATTGGTGAAAGTGTTATGGTTTCTTTTACCTCTGGTCACACTCTTGAGTTATTGTTCATGGAGTTTTTTGCCTTATAATTGTCCTGCACTTGGCTTACAAAGGCTGGTTGTACTCTTAATTAATCTGTGAATATATAGCTTGTGTTTTAGGAATCATTATCTTTTGGTTTCTTTCTGCTGTTCCTATCCTCCCTTATTCATGGTAACCGTGGCTCTGCCTGCTAGCTACTGCCTGAGCTCTGCATGGAACTGTATTTTGTTATTTCAGCATTTTGAATTTTCGGGAAACCTTGAGGCCTTTAGTTTACTTAGAAGCGTATTGTGGCTTCAATTTTGGAAAATATGGCTGCCCATTACTGTTGGGTTTCTATGTTAGTGAGCTATATTTTCGTCTCGCTCATGTTTCGTTAAGCTTATACATTGCTTTTGTTAGAATTCTTCATATCTTATGGATGCTATGTTAATATGTTTCATACATGAATGCATTTGTTAGGTAGTGTTTGCGTTCTTCACGTTGAGCGTAGATTTGCTTTGTGTCTAATGCATGCACATTTATTGTTACAACGTTAGTTTGGTTACTCGTGCCATTTTCAGTTTTAGATTGTGTCCAACTCCTGCTGTACCAGCCTGGGATAACCGCAGTACGGTTGTCTTAGTGTGTAACGTTTTTCACATGTACAACATTGAACTGAGGTATGGATCTGCCTCTCATCAACTATCTGTGCACCTAGTCTAGCTTATGCCAACAACTCAGGTCTGTACACATAAACTATGCATTGCAGATAGAACTAAATGTACAGTGAGTGAAGAAATACTCCACAACATGGCTGCACTGCAGTCCACTCTGCTCACCCAATTTCTCCATCCTTCCATCACACCTCACCTCTCCTCTCCTCACAACTCCCCTCACAAATTTGCACATCAATCTCCTCTTCTCTGGTCGCACCCCTATTTTTTCTCCACACCCCTCTCCTCTCACTCTTCACACTATAATAACTCTCACACACTCTCTCACATTTACAGCACCAAACTCACCAATTAATACATCACATGCACTCTGCACCAATTCTGTCACCAACTCCTCAGCACTCTTCTCCACTGTCCTTTCTCGGCCTCGTCTCAGTCCGTCCAACCTCACCCATACAACCAACACACTCACAACCAATCCTTTCCCTTTTAACTGTATGGTATTACTGTGGCATTCCCTGATGGCAAACCCCCCATCATGAATTTCATAGCATGGTTTGAAGGGTGCCAAACAAATGAAAGGCCTAAGAAGTGTGAGGAGAATTTGATGAGCCAATCAGAAGGTATGGGTCATTCTAAAATGGTGGTGAGGCCCTTCAAATGGACCACCGTGCTTCCTGATCCCTTTGTAGGTTTTGTTTGGCTGTGGGGTTAAGAGTGGGCAGTACAGGCTCACACTATGGTGATTTTTGAGTGCTTCTGGTAAGTTTAGGAGAGTTTATAGGAGTTTGTTAGCTGTTAGCGCCAGGTTTTGGCAATTCTTGAACCCTGTTCTATACACATTTGTCTGATTAGAATGTTTTAGACTCCCTCTCTAATGATCTGTTTTTACCCTTTCTCTTTTTAAAAGAAACCAACAACTGTCCTCTTGTATTTTTCTCTGTTCCCTTTGTGCCACCGCAAATTTAAACAAACGAAAGAATTTCCAAGCACCTTTTCTTTCCAGTGTTTGTAAAGAATCCCTTGTGCGTGAATTTGAGATGTCGTCCAATACTGTGCTCAGTCACCTTCCCTGATGTTTGTTTCTTTTTAAGAACCCTTTCTCATCATGTGAGTCTTGCATGAATCCTGCTATTGTCTTTGTCGCTTGGATTGTGTTTTGCACATTGACACCTCAGCAACGTTAGGCATTGTTTCCAAATTTATGTTTTGCACATTGGGACCTTTCGCAATATGTTCCTTTTTGTTTAGATGGAGTGCTGTAGGAGAAGATAGGGAGCTGGACTACTCGCCTCTGTGTCAGAGGTTGAGGAGTCAGCCAGCAGGGAGAGACATAGTCCGAGAAGGAAGAGCAGACAGAGGCTAAGATGAAACACAAAGTGGGAGATACATTGGTTGTGTAGGTGAAGATGATGATCTAGAAGGGAGAGACAGTGTTTCTGGAAAGAGAGACGGCGGTTCAGACGAGGGAGACAGTGGGTGATGAGGGAGAGATGGAGCATACAGAGGGTTTGCCATAGAATGTGGAGGCAGAGATGAAGCATGAGGAGGAGGAGGAGCAAGTTGTGGTACAGTCATGGTCACTAGAGAAAGACCTGCAAAAGGTGGGTGAGTACCTTGAACTTGGCAGAAAGGATATGGTAGGCCAGGAGCAGTAGAGAGAGGAAGCCACAGGGGTGCAGGGGGGGTGAATGGCTGAGGGCGAGGAGATGGTGGTGGCACAGGAAACAAAAGAGCAACAGCTGGAGGGGCCGTAGAGGGCCCCTTCCATCTATATCAGGAGGAGGTGACTGGGGCCTTTGCAGAGCAGAGGGGGCATTGCAGACCCCAGCTTTCGTCAAGTGAGCAAAGGCAGATCAAAGGACATGCCCACCAATGACTTCACAGCCCATCTGGTCATGGGTGTTGGACTACTTAAGCTTGCTGGAGGATGTGACTGTCATGGGGGAGGCTCTTATTGTGATATTCAAGAAGACGGTGTTCAGGAGCAACCACAGCAAGAGGGTCTTGGTCACCTCTTTGATGGGCCAGCACTAAAGGTTGTGGCACAATCCTCTTCAATAGACAAGCACACACACCTTCGTCTTATATCAGGAATGCTTTCAAACAACTTTTAGTTCCATTCCCTTTTCCAATCTGCACTCCACATTATGCACTCTGATTTGTTAAATTGCATTAAAATGAGAAGAAAACACATTTGCCTAGAACCAAATAGCAAGAAATTATATTGCCAGAGCTGTAATACATTTTTTTCAGTGGGAATTCCGCTGAATACTTAATCAAAGCTGACGTTCGGTACACTCCCACTAAGAGTACCCATAGGGCCATGTTGTCCATGTAATCCTTTTTTTAATTTGCGTAGGTTCTTTTATTACAAAGACTGCAAATACATTTTGAGGATTGCAAATGGTATGGAGTTAAGTTATTTTGATAACGGTTTGATTTGATTTTTGATTTTGCATATTTAGAATGCGGTTGTGATGGACTTAACCATATAGCGGTGCAGCTAACATTAGGAATCAACGAAAGCAGAGTATGAACTAAAAACAACTTCGAACAGCAGGAGTGGTCACGTCACATGATGATACTCTATTAATTGAATAGGAACGTTTTTAGTGCTTTACGGAATTGATGCAGTGTTTCCAGGCCCCTAATCTCTCTTGGAATACTTCCACAGTTTTGGGCCAAAAACAGCAAATCTTCTATCAGCCCTTGACACATAGACAAATGAGGGATCACTCAAGAGCAGCTAATCTTTTGATCGTAAACACCTTGAAGGTTGATAGCAGCTAATCCTGTCTCTCAAGTAGGTTGGTGCCAATCTGTTTAAACATTTAAAGATAAGGCAAGCCACCTTAAATTTAATGCGCTCTTCCACTGCCAGCCAATGGAGTGCTCGCTGAGTTGGGGATATATGACCTGATTTATCTAACCCACAGACAAATCTAGTGGATGCATTCTGGGCTTTTTGAAGCCTATGAATTTGTTTAGCCAGAATGCCCATCAACAGGCTGCAACAATAGTCCAGATGAGCATTCATTAAGGCCCCCACAACTGTTGGGTGAACTTCGTCTGGAATATATGGCAACACCTGCCTCAGCAATCTCAATGAGTAGAAAATTGCCTGTACCTTAGCTCCCATTTTGACCTTGCTACTCAGACTGTCTTGCCAAATACATCCCAGGTTTTTTACCCTGGAGATGAAAGCTAACTCCACACCCAATACGTTGAGAAATGACAATTTGATGTCTAGGTCCAAACAGTACAAGCACTGTTTTGGATGCATTCAGTTAGAGCTGGTTAATAGACATCCACTCACTAACGTCTTCCAGGCAATATTTAACCCTATTGATGGTTTCTTCAAAATCTCCAAATTTGATGAAGATCTGGGTGTCGTCAGCATAATTCATCCCATGACGCCTCAATATTTCCATCAAATGTTGTCGATACAAATTAGAGAGTAATGGTGACAGTGAGGACCAGTGCGGACACCACATCCCATAGTAGTGGGATCTGAGATGAAACCGCTAAGTTTAACATGTTGTTGACAGTCAGGAACGAGTTAAACCATTTAATGGCATGCTCTGAAACTCTGCCAACTGCCTTAAAATGATCAAGCAAGATGTTATGGTTGACTGTGTCCAAGACTGCAAACAGGTCTAGCATCACTAACAATTAGAGCTCGTCCCAGTCAGCGACATCTAAAAGGTCATCCTGGGCCGCCAGCAATGCTGTCTCTGTTCCAAACTTGGGTCGGGAACCCAGTTGGAAGGGGTCCATGAGTGACTGTTTTTCCACAAAGTCCTGCAGCTGGCAGGTAACTACTTTTTCCAGGATTGTCCGCGGCCATGGAAGTCCTGCAATTGGTCAATAGTTCTGGAGACCATGGGATCTGGGTTAGATTTTTTTAATAATGCTGTTAGAATTGTTTTTTAGCCTCTTAAGCACTAGGCCCTGATTCAAAGATGCATTGGTAAACTTGGTCAGAATGACAGGGAGAGTAAGGAGGGGAGAAGCCAGTGGCATGCCTGTCATTAGCAAGGGTGTGGCTCGGTTCCACAGGGTCCAAGAGGTATTGCTGTCAGGGGACCTCATTACAAGGTCGGAGGTAACCCGCCGGTGCCACCTGCGGGTTGCCCCCGACCCTGAAACGCTGTTTCCAGCACCTGACTTCCTGGTGCGACAGGGACATTACAAGTCCTGGCGGTGTGGGAAGTCAGGCGTCGGATTTTGGAAGTCCCCATTCCTGTGGAGTCCCATTGGACTTCACGCGAATGGGGACTTGGAAGCACCGGCACCGTTGATAATGGTGCCGGTGCTTCCATGACAACTCTGCCTGCAGGCGCCATTGCGTCCAGCAGGGTCGACCTGCTGGGTGCAACAGCCCCTGCAGGCAGACTTGTAGTGTGGCGGCCCGGAAAACAAGGGTGCCGGTAAGCTTGTTTCCAGACCGCAACACTCGTAATGAGTCCCAGGGTCTCTGTTTGAAATGCTATTGCAGATCTGTAGAGAAGCCAGGGCTATTTCTAGGGAAATTCAAGACTAAATGTAATCCTGAGGACTGGCGCGCGCTGCACAATAAATACAACAAAGGATTTCCTGATGCAATGAATGGTTACTGTAAGAGGGTGGTTTCATGGTGCCAGCAAGATGTCACTGCCTATCGCAGCAAAAGTACCTCGGGCTAGCCCTGAGTTAATATTGATAAGTGTCTAGGTGAGCTCCATTGAAGCTGTGTGTGAGCCTGAAGGCATCCTGCCCTGCCAGGAGCCTGGTGAAGATTCCGTTAGTGCGGACGCGGATTCGCCATTGCCTTGCAACTGCATGCAGCCCCATCCTTTCATCATTAATCAAATGTAGCGCAGTGAAATGCTTTCATTTTATCGCCCACGTCCTGCCTTCATCCACCGCCCACTCAGTTATCCTGCCCACACACAAACTGTGGAGGCGGTAAGGAGGAGTGGGTAGAGGGGAGCGTCCCACATGCAGGACGCCTCTGGTAAATTCATCTCATAAAAAACGGCCTTCCTCAGATATATTTTCAACGGAAGCAATGTTAGCAATGTTAGCAAAGGTGCAGTGAACATTCCTTAGGGACTGGGTAAGTAACACGTATGCAAGGTATCCGTTCGGTGTTCAATAAACATCACAAACCTCTGGCATTACATATAGAGGCCAACAAAAAACAATATGGATTGTAACAGCTTGTGAAGTTGGTGCTTTATGTTAAGTCTATTTTTTCAAACAGCACATCCTTGACCAGATCACCTTGCATTCAAGAAGTTATTCTATCACAAAAATAATACAGCCATGTACTTACAAAGTCTTGCCCTCAACGACTCAGTACATAAACAGCAGCCCCAAAGTCCATTCCTGATCGTCAGGGTAAATCCTGGCCTTTTGGCCCAAAATACTTTCCAATTTAACTGTGGTTCAATTCGAAGGCATCCGTTCTTTGTCAAGTATCATAACCATCTTTCTCTCTGACATCACCTTCAACCCTAACCAGCACCTACATGTCCAAAGGACAACCTACCCGAACCAAGCTGCCCAGAAAGCTACCGCTCTCTCTTCGAGACTTAATCCCAATGTTAAACCAATGTTAACCAATGTTGACTTTGCTGTCCTACCTGATGACCTTCGGTTGTCTGGCCACTAAAGCAGTACTCCTATACCATCCCTTACTTCTACCTGGCCTTGTGCCAAACAAACCTAATCACCCCTTGTGTGTCCAGTACCTGAGCCTCAACCACCCCGGCATGTTATTTCCATGGGCCCTTCTGCCAGAAAAAGAAGGGTTTTGTTTTCAATTAGCACATGGATTCCATTACAGATTGGCAATCAGAATACTCAGAATATGTCAATCGCTGGTATAGATCACATTCCAAATATTCTGACTTGAGCAGCAGCCTGGCAAGCAGCACAGAAACAATTGTCTTGAGCAGTGTGGAGGACCATGCACAATTCGATTCCCAAACCGACTAACAAACAGCAATGAAACGCAGACTGTGTAATTTATTTATTTGATTTATCATTTAATGTGATTTAGTTTCACCGACACTTTTCACATGCAAATAAAATCATTCTTAATCTTAAAGTCATTATTACAAATATGCATGAACACAAATACATAAAAACACAGGTATCAAAAACAAAAAACGAACTGCTTCAATTCATAGACATATTAGTGCTAAAACATATTAGTATTAAAACATTGTATTCAGACCATTTCTAAAAAAAAATGTTTTGCTTAGAAACTATTTTTAGCACCTGGGGTATGGGGCACAGCAAATCAGGTTCTGCAGATCGAGGGCTGAAACCTGTAATCTGAGCTCGCGTTCCACGGAAACCGCAGATTGCCTCCCCTGCCGCAAGCTGCCATCTTTCCCCCGCACTCCATAACTTTTGAAAACAAATCCTAACCCCCCCTCTCCACTTACACACACGCCACTGCAACTTCCCTTTTACAGCCGCCATGGTCATAGAAGAGGGGCTTCGTATGGAGCCCCTCTTCTATGACCATGGCGACCATCTTGTAAAGTATTTTCCTTCATTCAATGGGACGCATGGTGTCCCGTTGAGGAAATTTGAGGAAATTTTAGCACCCCGGGTTACCGCTTTGGTAATCCGGGGTACTGATAGCGTTAATCCTCCATTCCAAGAGATGGAATGGGGGTAATGGCCTGGTGCCCTTGTTATAGGCCCTCGCTTTGCTCGGGCCGATAACTCGGGTGTCGGGCCATTACCCCCCTGTTAAAGCCTTTGGAATGGGGGATTAACGTCATATTAGTTTAGCAGCAACTACAATCCAAATTCTGTACAGTGCATTGGGCATTTTAGTGACAAGACACTGTTTCCAAAGGGCCCGGCTCTTAATATAATCCAAATCATAAACGAACCTGCCCAACTCTCTCATATACAGCTGACCGTAAGATTGGCATTGGGTCTGTACATGCCTAGGTGTTTCCAGTTTGCTAGGTATTTTACACATGGGACAATCTCTGTGTTCCAATTGTATCCCTTGTTTTGGGCCTGCAACACTTAAGAATGTGTAATGTTTATTGCTACTACGTCCACGTTCAATAAATGAACACTACAAATTAAAATCAGAACAATTTCCTTTTTAGTTACAACACTACGTGCTAAGATCCTAATAGACCTCAATGATAAGGGTCATTATCGCTTGGGATAAGGTTACTTTGACAACTTATTGCCCTCGGCGTCACCTTTGGCTGTAATTTGGGGGGGGGGATCATAAATATTGGCCCCTCCTTTTGTCTATAATGCTTAAGTTAAATGGATTTTTGTTGGGCCAGTGGCAGCTTGAAGCATTGTGGTCTCATATTTCAGTGAATTCCTGCATCTAAACCATGAACAAGCAGGATGAACCGATTCCACACACGTATATATAGTCAAGAGAGTACAGATGCTGGTAAATTCATGTGCTGCAGGGCTAAAAACACACCTCTCCTGCCCCCGTGCTGCATGACATGGCACAACATGGTGGTACGAAGTCAGAGCTTGAGGGGTGAAGGCTCATGAACATGCCACCATGGCACCCCTCCCCCTAGCTCTAGGACAATGGCTGGGGCAAACAGGCAGATTAACTCAATGCATGCAAGAACCGCTGAGTTGGAAAGATCCCTGACAGTGTCTAGTGAGGTCAAAGCCATGACAAGAGCACAGACCACTAGCAAGAGTACCAAACCCTCCCCGATTGGTGGATCGTGGAAGTCTGGTAATCGCTAGCCTGCAGTGTGCCTGGCAGATTAGCATAGCGGACAGTGTGAGGTTGGAAACATGGAAACACCTGACTGTCCCACATTCTGTGGGTGTGGAGAGCTGAAGGGGGTCATTGTGGATGAGGAAGCAATTGTACATGGACTCCTTGATCTCCATCGGATCTCCTTTTCTGGTCCATCCTCCTCCTGTGGGTGCAGGATTGCTCTCCGGCCATTGCAGGCACTTCAACAGTTGAATGTATACTGCCCCCCACCCATGTTGCACTTGCCAGAGGAACACACTAATGGCCCACTTTACTCTCGGCGGCAACAATGAAGCAGACACATCACTAAAGACTAGTGCACTTGGTGATCATATCAGTCCAGCTATGCTCTTCCTCATACCTTCCACCACAAGACAGTGGTGGGATGTCCAGTGGGCGGTGGGTGTCATGGCTACAGATAAAAGGCATACATAGGCAGAACATCATAAAGTGGATAACGACACTGTGACAACAGCACCCAAAGAGACAAAGCAAATCAATAGAGAGCAGTGGGTGATCGAAGGGCACTCGAGAGCAGATGCAGTCACTCAATCAAAAATGGTGGTACTTCTCGGAGTCAGCATCAGGAAATCCAGGGGTACACTCGAGAAGTACATTTTCTAAGAAAATGTTGTCATGACCAACGGAAGAATATCTGACTTGAAGTGCATAGTTGGAGGAATGCTTGAGGAACTAGGTGTACTAGAGGAGAGGGGAGATAATTCAGAGGGCTGAAACAGAATAAACAATGCCCACATTGTGTGTCACTCAGAACATTATGAAGGCTGTCCATGGAATTGTTCATGGAAGGGAGGTTGCAAACTCTGGTTGGACCAGTCACATCGTCACATCTTTTTTTCTGTTGAATAGGTGCATTGGTTTCCTTTGCATGCCCCACTCCTGAGGGCCCTGCAGAAGGCACTAGACGCTTGAAACCAGAAGTTCAGAGGCCACAGTGTTGTTCTCCAGTATTAATAGCTTGACTGAGACAGTCTTTCCTGACTATTCAAGAAACATTCAAAATCTGAGACAGCCTCTGAAGCAGTGAAAAGGAAACCCGGTTTCATGGACTTCAACTATAGTTCTTGCTGATAACAAAACATTGTTCTTCACAAGATTCCAAGAGGCATGGAACTGGTGCAAGGTTTATTCCAGGCGTGAAAGGTCCAAGAGGTGGCACTTGAACTGAAAAACAGAGAACAGAAAAAGGATTGCCTGTCAAGAGAAAAAACAAAGTTGGTTTAGATTTTAAAGTCTGCTGGAGGAACAGTGAAACGAACAATGTGTGACTATGCCATGAAGGGGCTAAGAGTTCTGTTCATTTTTATTCTACTCCTTTGTAATGAGTGGAGTCCCCAGACTGCCACCTCTCCTTGTCTGCCAATTTCAAGATCCGTGTTCCACGCAGAGTACAATGTTTCTAATATATATATATATATATATATATATATATATATATATATATATATATATATATATATATATATATATATATATATATATATATATATATATATATATATATTGCAATGGTATATTGAGAGGCCACACTCAACACGGGGGAGTTCCTTCCCTCCCCACTCAAGGTATCACGCAACAAACGGTTTAACAGATTCTTTTATGCAGCCCTACTTCAGACCCATATCATGCCTCTTGGATCACCCCGCCCCCCGAGCTAACAATGAACCAAAAACCAGGCCATTGTACAGGAAATATATTTGTATTTATTTAAATGAAAAGTAATAGAAATTCACACGAAAAGACCAAACACCAATTTATCCGTGGCACACACAACTTCTCTCAACATAAATAAATCTCAAAAGTGAGCTGAAAAGAACACAAATCACAATTCTTCACTTTCTACAAATTTCACTTCAAGAAATAATTAGTGCTGGTCAGTGAACACATTTATAGATGGAGTGGTGTGCAATTTCAATTTTCCTGCGCGCTTAAAAGGCTAGCAGTAGGATTTCAAGATTGGTACAAATACATATGGCAATTATGATTTCACCCACACTTTTTGTTTAAAATAAACACAGGGTGAATTGGCAGTTTGCTTTTCAGACCCCCCGTCCTTTGGTCTTTGTTGTGGAAGTCAGACAGAAAAATCTGAATGATTTGGGGAATTTTGGATTTCACCCCGCCCTCTGCTGAAAGGCCTGTGTTGGGGAAGCTGGATGGTAAAAAATTGGGATGATTTGAGAATTTGGGATTTTCAGCCCTCCTACACCACTTTAAGGCCTTTCTTAGAGGAAGGTTGGACAAAAAGATTGGTCTGATTTAAGAACAAAACACCCCTCTTTCTTAAAGAAGTCAGGGTCAACAGGACAAACGGATTACCCAATTCAATTACAGGCTATGGTTTTTCAGCACACACTGGGAAATGAGATCGGTTAATTTTTGCATTTTAACAAAAATCATCCCTTAGTGTTCCACCAAATGGGGAATTAATTAAATTAATCTTTTTGTTAAGTGGGCTAAGAAACTACAGTTATGTCCCCTCCATCCCCTGCCCACTATTATGCAAAAGGATTTAAGGCAAGCGTATTCTCCCACCTATTGGTTTCCTAGCACTCAGTTCTACTTACATAGAAGTCCTCTGTTTAAAGTTAATGAAAGCCAGCTGCATTTCAGGACACTTTGGAAATATAGGGCAAGGGCTGATCACTCCACTCTCAAGTATGGCCTCCCGCTTTCCATCATTGGGCCCCATCAGCTTTTAGGCCTTCCTAGCAATGGACAGCCCACCTAGATGCACTCTCAGCAGTCTCCTCTGGTGTTCCCTGTTCCCCTGCAGCTGTCAGATGTAAGTTGCAGCAGCACTCTTTTGATGTTACATTTCAGCAGCCCTGCCCCTTCTTCCTAGTGCTGTCCCCCTTATATAGCAGCAATGACACCACCAATTTTACAATCTTGGGGAAGTAACCTGCCACAGTTCTTGCAACTAGGACTGGACAGTTACCATTCTCTCCTCCCCAATCAGCCCATCTCTATGGATTGGTTTAAGAGTCTGGAGCAGACATATGGCATCTTAATTTACAAGCCCCATTTGTTCTCAGGTCAATTTGTTATAACAAAAACTTGTTATGTGGCAAAACTTTAGAATGTTTCTAATAGCTGCCATAATATACATATTTTCTGATTCAACTAATCATGGGGACGACAGTCAGGCCTGCACAATTTTGCACGACCATGTGGCACTTTTCTGCCATTTCCGTAAAAAGCATAACAGTTATGAATATGTAATTTATTACCCATATTCCTAATTTTATACTTCACTCGTTAACCAACCCTCACATTGGGGACATTTTCAGATCAGCCAGAAACACATCTTAGATGACCATTACAGTTCCTGAGTCGCAGGTGGATAGATTTATGGAAATTACCTAAACAATTGTACATAAAAGAAGACAATGTGACTTTCGGTTGCTGGGAAAAAGGCCTAAATTATAATAGTCCTTTTAAATTAATAGTAAATCTTCATATGGGACAAATGGTGATTCTCGTGCCTTCAGGCCATATGGTCTCACTCGGTCAGCCTGTAACCAGAGTTTCTATTATTCTGTTTGTGTTTGCAGCTTGCTCTTTGAAGTCGGTTGCCTGTTTGAAGTTGTAGCCCCGAGTCTTCACACCTTTTAGTCATGCTCCAGCCAAGTGTAACTGTCCTGCTCCCACTGCCTTCAGAGCCAGCAAATCTGGGGAGCACTGGGGCTTCCACACATTCAGCAGGACACACCGTATTGCACTTGTAATTATATGGGGGATGCAACATCCAGAATGGTATTGGGGGATTTCTTTGTGAAGTTTGCCCACCCACAAGCAAAAAGGGTTTGCCTTGGGCTGACATTTTTGTCCATGGAAAGCAAAGTGGCTTTTCAAATGTCACTGGTATTTTGTATGTGAAAAATAATATACATTACTTTTTGTCAACACACACCTTATCTTTTTCCCTGACCTTTTCCTGTTAGCAGTGGTACCATTTTCACATTTAAACTGCAAATACACATGTGTAGCCATTTTTGTGACTGTGTTTATAAATCCTGTGTTCCATGTGAAAGGGACATTTGATTTTTCTTCTTGCATTGTGAATTAAAATGCTGCTTTTCCTTGGGTAATGACAGGTAGGCCATTTTCATGTGGCCCGTCAGCTTTCATTTTCAATCACACATGCAAAGCCATTTTTGTGTCAGAATTGAAAAATCCAGTTTTTCATGTAAAAGAGACTTCAGTTTGTGGCCTTTAAATGCACCCCAAATGCCCCCCACCCCTGTTCTTCCATGACTCTTTGACGGGGAAGAGCAGGGCAGAGTAGGGTTTCATTAGGTGCAAATTCCTTCATATGGGAGTGGGCACTCCAGCCTCCCCTTCCATCTTTGGGTTGGAAAGTGTGGCACAGCACCCTCTTTCTTCCTTCTTTTCTGGGGTCCCTGCGGCTCTCACCAGACTCCCCTCTTACCTCCGGGCTTGAAATGAAGGAGGTTAGCTCTTTAATTATAGAAAGAAAAAGAGGTTCAGTACTTTTTCTACACAAATATTTACATAGAATGCACAACAACAACAACAGCATAGAAGCATAAAAAGACATTTTCACCATTTCATAAAACACATTTTATTTATTTTATTTATTTTTCACCATGGAAGCGCTTTGAGGTGAAGATCTACTGGACTGTGGAAAGGTACACCAATCTGGGAACCAAAGTGCACCCCTCACTCCTTTTCCTGTCAAATGTTTTTGGGAGTCTCAGGCTCCAGAGGTGGCGGCACCGGGGTGACACCTGTTCCTACTCAGGAGAGCCACACTGATGGTTTTCCCCCCTCCCCCAATTGGGGATTTACACTGTGTAATTGGAGAGTGAGTTGGTTCCTGGCTACTTGAATTGACTACAGCAACAAGAATTCCCTGAGGCCATAATTGGTACTAACCAATAACACCTGAACAGACTCCCTCCCTGAAGATTGCCAGAGGCATGAAAGCGCTTGGAGGAGAAGATCTACTGGACTGTGGAAAGGTACACCAAGCTGGGAACCAGAGTGGGCCCCTCACTCACTTTTCTGTGAAATGTTTTTGGGAGTCCAGGGCTCCAGAGGTGGCGGCACTGGGGTTACACATGCCCCTACTCAGGAGTGCCACACTGTTGGCTTTACCCCCTCCCCCCATTGGGCATTTACACTGTGTAATTGGAGAGTTTGTTGGTTCCTGGCTACTTGAATTGACTACAGCAACCAGAATTCCCTGAGGCCATAATTGGTACTAACCATTAACACCTGAACAGACTGCCTCCCTGAAGATTGCAAGGGGCATGAAAGCGCTTGGAGGAGATGATCTACTTGACTGTGAAAAGGTACACCAAGCTGGGAACCAGAGTGCACCCCTCACTCCCTTTTCTGTCAAATATATATATATATATATTATTGACTCAGTAAAAATTCACCCAAGAGGAGGGGATAGACAGCGAACCCTTAGACAAATGGAATCTAGATATATAGTAGATTTTAATACCAAGTATCCTGGAGGTCACAATCATGACGAAGAATTATATGCATTTTTGGGATCTTGAAAATTCCAAGACTCCGAAATTCTAATCATTGGTAGACCTGAGCCTTTCCAAATGTTTCCAAATTTTTCCAAATACTCTGCATTTTTGTATATTTGGTGTGCATGCACAATGAAATAAGGTTTTTAGGAAATTAGGGTTGATTTGGACGCCTGTGCATCTTTATGCGTTTTTTTCTGCAAGTCCTTTTTACTTTTATTGTGTGTTTTTTTATATCACAAACAATTTTAAATCAGTAATTTAGCAAAGGGAGAGGATGTTTTATTTTTAGTTTTATTGAGTGCTGTTTGTATTAATATGTAAAGTGCATTTATCATCCAGTTGTCAATCGCATCACAAGTCTCCCCAAAACAATGTCTATCAATTGCAGGATTGCTTTGAATGTAACCGATGGGATTGAAGTATGGGAGAGGGCAATAATTTGAATGTTAAAAATATTATGTTCCATATCCACTAAAAACTGTAGGCATAAAACACTGACATATGAATGTGACATCTAGCACTATGCACTTTAATCTCTAGTTGTAGGTTCCATTTCTCATCAAATGATATATTCATACATTGTGGATCATATTATATTTTAGATTGTTTGTATTTGAATTATAAGGTGTGATTTTAACACACAACATCAAGCACTTTAACCTTTTAAATATGTCCTTATAACAATTTGAAAAGGCAACATGTACTCTTGTATTTGCATTAGTTACCTTTTACCACATTGTCGAATATACAGGTTGGCAAAGTTACAATATATAGGCGCCCGCAAGGGTAACATACTGCCTTTGTGTCTGTACCAGACCAACCTGTGTGTTTTATTATGAATATTCACAATATATATTATGGACTCCATGTTTTCCTTAGTATATTTATGTACAGCGGAATTGACCGGTGTATGGCAGGAACACACCATAGAGGCACGTGAAAGGGTAACACACTGCCCATTTGTGCTGTATTAGATCAGCTTATGTGCTTTAGTATAAATACTTTTGATACTTTTGATATATATTAATGATAGTTTTATACCCCCCCCCTTTTTAGCGTTTTTTAGCGCTTTTCAGCGTTTCTCAGCAAATGTTTGTGGAGTTGATGGAATCTGAGTATGATAGAACATACCATAGAGGCACCCGCAAGGGTTACATACAGCCTCAAAGGTTAAAGTACCAACTACTTGTGATTTTGCAATATGCACTTTATATTATGCACTTTATTGATAGCCCTCAGCACTTTGTCAATCAATAGTCCTTTAATGTTTACATAGCACATAGCACTTTATTACCTATGAAATATCTGCAAATTTTAACTTTGATGTCTGCAACATGTATTTTGTAAACTTTTTTGACACCACATTTCAGTTCATGCTAAGACACTGTGTCGGCCCACTAGGGCTGAATAAAACAAGCCTAGTCCAATAGAAGACGATGTACAATCGTTTCTTTTAATTTTGTTGCCATTGGCAAACACTAGGATGGAAAATATAGCATTTTAAACCAGTAATTCCGTGCAAAATGTCCATCCCCAACCCACATGGGTTAATTGGTTTGTTATGACAAAAGCGTTTTGAATTACTATAGTGCCTTTAAAACAACTTGTCTTTCATGAATGCACTGAAATGGGTGGTCATGCAAGTTCCAACATGGCTGCATTCCTGTCTACCAATTGTTACTTTATTTAAGTGCAAAACACTGAAAATGGACTTATACACTTTTTTCTATAACACTACAGTCCTCTCTCTGTGCCACATACCAGACGAAGCCCGAGTAGGGTGAAACGCGTTGTTCCTTTCTTGCATCCAAGAACGTTGCTGCCTCCTTTGTCCATACATTTCAATTAATAAAGGACACTTTGACTGCACGGTACACAAGCCTGTGTGTGGATTTGTTGGAGACATCCAGTCTTTCTTTATTATCACAGCCGGCGTGCCAATGTAACTCGTATTGGTTTCCAGTCCACCTTCTTATATATATATATATATATATATATATATATATATATATATATATATATATATATATATATTCAGTGAAAAAACTTTGTTAAAGGGACGTTATGGTTAAGTTGCGCTATTAAAAACCTATGAAGGTGCGCTATTAGCACCATGGTCCAACGCCAGGGTCGTAATGAGGGCCAATGCCTATGTTTCTACATGAGTACCTTAGTATACTGGATTGAAGTTAATAATAGAATGCTATTTATATCAATGCATAGCTTAATGCACTGATAAGCACTTGATATTTATTCCAATAATCTTTGACACTTTTTTAATTAACACTACACTAAGAATCCCTTGTACAGACTTTTCATGAAAGGTAAATACACATGTGATGTCATCAGTGATGTCATCAATGACATTTGTGATGTCATCTTTGATGTCCTGGGTGTTAGGCTTAGCAGTGCACGGTGGTGGTGCGAGTTATGGTTGCTTAGCTTATCATAACTGGTGAATTTCAAGGGTTTTTCGGTTTTACTTGGAACCATAACGTCCCTTTAACAAAGTTTTTTCACTGAATTTCATAGGTTTTTAGTAGCGCAACTTAACCATAACGTCCCTTTAGCAACGTTTTTTCACTGAATTTCATAGGTTTTTAATAGCGCAACTCAACCATAACGTCCCTATAACAAAGTTTTTTCACTGAATTTCATTGGTTTCTATTAGTGCAACTTTACCATAACGTCCCTTTAACAAAGTTTTTTCATTGATTTTCATAGGTTTTTATTAGTGCAACTTAACCATAATGTCCCTTTAACACATTTTTTAATTGAATTTCATAGTTTTTTATTAGTGCAACGTAACCATAACGTCCTTTTCAATGGATGAAGACCACTAGCATCCTAGGTTCTCAAAGTGGGAACCCGGGGTGGTAAAAAAAAGATTTTTCTTCCCAAACCGGAACGCCTGCGGCGTCCCGGTGTTGGAAGGAAAATCTTTTACCAAGATGGACACCATGGAAAGGTAAGGCGGGGTATATAAAGAGAACACAACAGGCATGGGTAGGGGGGACCAGGAGGGAGACACGGGCATGAGAGGGGGGTGGGGGGTAACAAGAGAGAGACACGGGGCATGAGCAGGGGGTGGGGGATATTAGGAGGGAGACATGGAGCATGAGCGGGGGGTGGGGGGGCAACAGCAGGGAAACACGGGGCATATGCGGGGGGTGGGAGGCAACAGCAGGGAGACACGGGGCATGATCGGGGGTGGGGGTAACAGGAGAGAGACACGGGGCATGAGCGGGGGGTGGGGCAACAGCAGGGAGACACGGGGCATGAGTGGGGGTGGAGGGCAACAGCAGGGAGACACGGGGCATGAGCGGGGGGTGGGGGGAACACAAGGGAGACACGGGGCATGGAAGGGGGGTGGGGGTAACAGAAGAGAGACACAGGGCATGAGTGGGGGGTGGGGGGCAACAGGAGGGAGACACGGGGCATGACCAGGGGGTGGGAGGCAACAGGAGGGAGACACGGGGCATGACCGGGGGGTGGGGGGCAACAGGAGAGAGACATGGGGCATGAAAGGGGGTGGGGGGTAACAGGAGAAAGAGATGGGGCATGAGCAGGGGGTGGGGGGCAACATGAGAGACACACGGGGCATGAGAGGGGGGTGGGGAGCAACAGCAGGGAGACAGGGGGCATTAGCTGGGGCTGGGGGGAACACGAGGGAGACACGGGGCATGAGAGGGGGGTGGGGGGTAACAGGGAAAACACACACAGGGCATGAGCGGGGGGTGGGGGGCAACAGCAGGGAGACACGGGGCATGACCGGGGGTGGGGGGCAACAGAAGGGAGACACAGGGCATGACCAGGGGGTGGGGGGCAACAGGAGAGAGACACGGGACATGAGAAGGGGGTGGGGGGTAACAGGAGAGAGACACAGGGCATGAGCGGGGGTGGGGGGCATCAGCAGGGAGACATGGGGCATGACCGGGGGTGGGGGGCAACAGGAGAGAGACACGGGGCATGAGAAGGGCTGAAGGGTAACAGGAGAGAAACATGGGGCATGAGCGGGGGGTGGGGGGTCACAGGAGAGAGACACAGGGAATGAGCGGGGGGTGGGGAGCAACAACAGGACGACACGGGGCATGAGCGGGGGTTGGGGGAACACGAGGGAGACACGGGGCATGAGAGGGGGGTGGGGGGTAACAGAAGAGAGACACTGGGCATGAGAAGGGTGTGGGGGGCAACAGGAGGGAGACACGGGGCATGAGAGGGGGGTTGGAGGCAACAACAGGGAGACACGGGGCTTGAGCAGGGGTTAGGGGGCAACAGCAGGGAGACACGGGGCATGAGCAGGGGTGGGGAGCAACAGCAGGGAGACACGGGGCATGGGGTGGGGGGAACACAAGGGAGACAGGGGGCATGAGAGGGGGGGTGGGGGGTAACAGAAGAGAGACACTGGGTATGAGCGGGGGGTGGGGGCCAACAGGAGGGAGACATGGGGCATGACCAGGGGGGTGGGAAGCAACAGGAGGGAGACAGGGGGCATGACCGGGTGGTGGGGGACAACAGGAGAGAGACACGGGGCATGACCGGGAGGTGGGGGGCAACAACAGGACGACACGGGGCATGACCGGGGTGGGGGGTAACAGGAGGGAGACACGGGGCATTAGCAGGGGGTGAGGGGCAACATGAGAGAGACACGGGGCATGAGAGGGGGGTTGGAGGCAACAACAGGGAGACACGGGGCTTGAGCGGGGGTTAGGGGGCAACAGCAGGGAGACACGGGGCATGAGCAGGGGTGGGGAGCAACAGCAGGGAGACACGGGGCATGGGGTGGGGGGAACACAAGGGAGACAGGGGGCATGAGAGGGGAGGTGGGGGGTAACAGAAGAGAGACACTGGGTATGAGCGGGGGGTGGGGGCCAACAGGAGGGAGACATGGGGCATGACCAGGGGGGTGGGAAGCAACAGGAGGGAGACAGGGGGCATGACCGGGTGGTGGGGGACAACAGGAGAGAGACACGGGGCATGACCGGGAGGTGGGGGGCAACAGGAGAGAGACACAGGGCATGAAAGGGGGTTGGGGGTAACAGGAGAGAGAGACGGGGCATGAGCGGGGGATGGGGGCAACATGAGAGAGACACAGTGCATGAGCAGGGGGTGGGGGCAACAGCAGGGAGACACGGGGCATGTGCGGAGGCTGGGGGAACACGAGGGAGACACGGGGCATGAGAGGGGGGTGGGGGGTAACAGGGGAGAGATACAGGGCATGAGCAGGGGGTGGGGGGCAATAGCAGGGAGACACGGGGCATGACCGGGTCGTGGGGGGCAACAGAAGGGAGACACGGGGCATGCCCAGGGGGTGGGGGGCAACAGGATTGAGACACGGGGCATGCCCAGGGGGTGAGAGGTAACAGGAGAGAGACACGGGGAATGAACGGGGGTGGGGGCAACAGCACGGAGACACGGGGCATAACCGGGGGGTGGGGGGGAACAGGAGAGAGACACGGGGCAAGAGAGAGGGGAAGAGGGTAACAGGGAAGAGACATGTGGCATGAGCATGGGGTGGGGGGTAACAGGAAAGAGACACGGGGCATGAGCGGGGGGTTGTGGGCAACAGCAGGGAAACACGGGGCATGAGCGGGGGATGGGGCAACAGCAGGGAGACAAGGGGCAAGAGCGGTGGTGGGGGGAACATGAGGGAGACACGGGGCATGAGAGAGGGGTGGGGGTAACAGAAGAGAGACACGGGGCATGAGCGGGGGTTGGGGGGCAACAGGAGGGAGACACGGGGCATGACCGGGGGTGGGGGGCAACAGGAGGGAGACACGGGGCATGACCGGGGGGTGGGGGGCAACAGAAGAGAGACACGGGCATGACCAGGGGTGGGGGCAACAGGAGACAGACACGGGGCATGAGAGGGGGTGGCGGGTAACAGGAGAGAGACAAGGGGCATGAGCGGGGGGTGAGGGGCAACATGAGAGAGACACGGGGCATGAGCGGGGGGTGGGGGGCAACAGCAGGGAGACACGGGGCATGACTGGGGGGTTAGGAGGGCAACAGAAGGGAGACATGGGGCATGACCGGGGGTGGGGGGCATCAGGAGAGAGACACGGGGCATGGGAGGGGGGTGTGGGGGTTAACAGGAGAGAGACACGGGGCATGAGAGGGGGATGGGGTAACAGGAGAGAGACACAGGGCATGAGTGGGGGGTGGGGGGAAACAGTAGGGAGACACGGTGCATAATCGGGGGCTGGGGGGCAACAGGAGAGAGACACGGGGCATGCATGAGAGGGGGTGGTGTGTAACAGGAGAGAGACACGGGCATGAGAGGGGGTTGGGGGTAACAGGAGAGAGACACGGGGCATGAGCGGGGGGTGGGGGGGCAACAGCAGGGAGACACGGAGCATGAGCAAGGGGTGGGGGGTAACAGCAGGGAGACACGGGGCATGAGTGGGGGTGGGGGAACACGAGGGAGGCACGGGGCATGAGAGGGGGGTGGGGGTAACAGGAGAGAGACACGGGGCATGAGCGGGGGGTGACGGGCAACAGCAGGGAGCAACGGGGCATGAGCAGGGGGGCAAAAAGAGAAAGACACGGGGCATGAGCGTGGGATGGGGTAACAGGAGAGACACGTGGCATAAGCGGGGTATGGGGGAACAGGAGAGAGACACGTGGCATGAGCGGGGGGTGGGGGGCAACAGCAGGGAGACACAGGGCATGAGCAGAGGGTGGGGGGCAACAGCAGGGAGACACGGGGCATGACTGGGGGGTGGGGGGCAACAGGAGAGAGACACAGATCATGAGCGGGGGGTGGGGGGCAACAGCAGGGAGACACAGGGCATGAGCAGAGGGTGGGGGCAACAGCAGGGAGACACGGGGCATGACCGGGATGTGGGGCTTAACAGGAGAGAGACATGGGGCATGAGCGGGGGGTGGGGGGCAACAGGAGGGAGACACGGAGCATGAGAGGGGGGTGGGGGGTTTCAGGAGAGAGACACGAGACATGAGCGGGGGGTGGGGGGCAACAGCAGGGAGGCACAGGGCATGAGCAGGGGTGAGGGGGAACAGGGGAGACACGAGGCATGAGCGGGGGGTGGGGGTAACAGGAGAGAGACACGGGGCATGAGCGGGGGGTGACGGGCAACAGCAGGGAGCAACGGGGCATGAGCGGGGGGGCAAAAAGAGAAAGACACGGGGCATGAGCGTGGGATGGGGTAACAGGAGAGACACGTGGCATAAGCAGGGTATGGGGGAACAGGAGAGAGACACGTGGCATGAGCGGGGGGTGGGGGGCAACAGCAGGGAGACACAGGGCATGAGCAGAGGGTGGGGGGCAACAGCAGGGAGACACGGGGCATGACTGGGGGGTGGGGGGCAACAGGAGAGAGACACAGATCATGAGCGGGGGGTGGGGGGCAACAGCAGGGAGACACAGGGCATGAGCAGAGGGTGGGGGGCAACAGCAGGGAGACACGGGGCATGACCGGGATGTGGGGCTTAACAGGAGAGAGACATGGGGCATGAGCGGGGGGTGGGGGGCAACAGGAGGGAGACACGGGGCATGAGAGGGGGGTGGGGGGTTTCAGGAGAGAGACACGAGACATGAGCGGGGGGTGGGGGGCAACAGCAGGGAGGCACAGGGCTTGAGCAGGGGTGAGGGGGAACAGGGGAGACACGAGGCATAAGCGGGGGTGGGGGAACAGGAGAGAGACAAGGGGCATGAGCGGGGGTTGGGGGGCAACAGCAGGGAGACACGGGGCATGACAGGGGGATGGGGGGTAACAGGAGAGAGACACGGAGCATGAGCAGGGGGTTGGGGGCAACAGCAGGGAGGCACAGTGCATGACCAGTGGGTGAGGGGCAACAGGAGAGAGACACGGGGCATGAGAGGGAGGTGTGCGTAACAGGAGAAAGACAGGGGGCATGAGCAGGGGGTAGGGACAACAGCAGGGAGACACGGGGCATGACCGGGGGGTGGGGGGTAACAGGAGAGAGACACGGGGCATGAGCAGGGGGTGGGGGCAACAGCAGGGAGACACGGGGCATGAGCGGGGGGTGGGGGCAACAGGAGAGAGACATAGGGCATGAGCGCGGGGTGGGGGGTAACAGGAGAGAGACACGGGGCATGAGCGCAGGGTGGGGGGCAACAGCAGGGAGACATGGGCATGAGCGGAGGGTGGGGGGCAACAGCAGGGAGACATGGGGCATGAGCAGGGGGTGGGGGGCAACAGCAGGGGTACACGGGGCATAAGCGGGGGTCGGGGGCACCAGCCGGTAGACACGGGGCATGAGTGGGGGGTGAGGGGCAACAGCAGGGAGACACGGGGCATGACCGGGGGGTGGTGGGAACAGGAGAGAGACACGGGTCATGAGCACGGGGTGGGGGGCAACAGGAGAGAGACACAGGGCATTAGAGAGGGGTGGGGGTAACAGGAGAAAGACACGGAGCATGAGCAGGGGGTGGGGGGCAACAGCAGGGAGACATTGGGCATGACTGGGGGGTGGGGGTAACAGGAGAGAAACACGGGGGATGAGCGGGGGTTGGGTGGCAACAGCAGGGAGGCATGGGGCATGACCGGGGGTGGGAGGCAACAGGAGAGAGAAACGGGGCATGAGAGGGGGGTGGGGGTAACAGGAGAGAGACACGGGGCATGAAAGGGGGTGGGTGGGTAACAGCAGGGATACATGGGGCATGAGCGGGGGGCGGGGGAACACATGGGAGACACAGGGCATGAGAGGGGGGTAACAGGAGAGAGACACGGTGCATGAGTGGGAGGCAACAGCAGGGAGACACGGGGCATGAGCGGGAGGTGGGGGGCAACAGCAGGGAGACACGGGGCATGACCGGGGGTGGGGGGCAACAGCAGGGAGACACGGGGCATGAGCGGGGGTGGGGGGTAACAGGAGAGAGACACGGGGCATGAGAGGGGGGTGGGGGGTAACAGGAGAGAGACGCACGGCATGAGAGGGGGTTGGGGCAACAGGAGAGGGACACGGGGCATGAGTGGGGGGTAACAGGAGAGAGACACGGGGCATGAGCGGGCGTGGGGGGCAACAGGACAGAGACACGGGGCATGAGCGAAGGGTGGGGGGCAACAGCAGAGAGACACGGGGCATGAGAGGGGGATGGGGGTAACAGGAGAGAGACACGGGGCATGAGCGGGGGGTGGGGGGCAACAGGAGGGAGACACGGGGCATGAGCAGGGGGTGGGGGCAACAGCAGGGAGACACGGGGCATGACGGTGGGTGGGGGGCAACAGGAGAGAGACACGGGGCATGAGAGGGGGGGTGAGGGGTAAGAGGAGAGAGACACGGGGCTGATAGGGGGTGGGGGGTAACAGGAGAGCGACACGGGGTATGAGCGGGGTGGGGGGCAACATGAGAGAGACACGGGGCATGAGCGGGGGTGGGGGCAACAGTAGGGCAACACAGGGCATGAGCGGGGGTGGGGGGAACACGATGGAGACACACGGGGCATGAGATGGGGGTGGGGGGTAACAGGAGAGAGACACAGGGCATGATCCGGGGGTAGGGGGCAACAGCAGGGAGATACGGGGCATGACCGGGTTGGGGGGTAACAGGAGGGAGACACGGGCATGAGCGGGGGTGGGGGGCAACAGCAGGGAGACACGGGGCATGAGCGGGGTGGGGGGCAACAGCAGGGAGACACGGGGCATGATTGGGGGTGGGAGGTAACAGGAGAGTGACACGGGGCATGAGTGGGAGGTGGGGGGCAACAGCAGGGAGACACGGGGCATGAGCTGGATTGGGGGGCAACAGGAGAGAGACACAGGGCATGAGCGGGGGGTGGGGGGTAACAGGAGAGAAACACGGGGCATGAGCGGGTGTGGGGGGCAACAGCAGAGTTACACAGGCATGAGCGGAGGGTGGGGGCAACAGCAGGGAGACACGGGGCATGAGAGGGGGTGGGGGGTAACAGGAGAGAGACACGGGCATGAGCGGGGAGTGGGGGCAACAGGAGAGAGACACAGGGCATGAGTGGGGGATGGGGGGTAACAGAGGGAGACACGGGGCATGAGTGGGGCGTGGGGGGCAACAGGAGAGAAACACAGGGCATGAGCAGGGGGTGGGGGGTAACATGAGACAGACACGGGGCATGAGCGGGGGGTGGGGGGCAACAGCAGGACACACGGGGCATGAGCAGTCGGTCGGGGGCAACAGAAGGGAGACACAGGGCATGAGCGGGGGGTGAGGGGCGACAGCAGGGAGACACGGGGCATGACTGGGGGTGGGGGGAATAGGAGAGAGACACGGGGCATGAGCGCGGGGCAACAGGAGAGAGACACGGGGCATGAGTGGGGGGTAGGGGGCAACAGCAGGGAGACACGGGGCATGACCAGGGGATGGGGGGCAACAGGAGAGAGACACAGGGTGTGAAAGGGGGGTGGGGGCAACAGGAGAGAGACACTGGGCATGAGAGGGGGGTGGGGGGTAACAGGAGAGAGACACGGGGCATGAGCGGGCGTGGGGGGCAACAGGACAGAGACACGGGGCATGAGCGAAGGGTGGGGGGCAACAGCAGAGAGACACGGGGCATGAGAGGGGGCTGGGGGTAACAGGAGAGAGACACGGGGCATGAGCGGGGGGTGGGAGCAACAGGAGAGAGACACTGGTGTTTGAGCGGGGGGTGGGGGGTAATAGGAGAGAGACACGGGGCATGAGCGGGGGGTGCGGGGTAACAGGAGGGAGACACGGGGCATGCGCGGGGGATGGGGGCAACAGCAGGGAGACACGGGGCATGACTGTGGGTGGGGGACAACAGGAGAGAGACACGGGGCATGAGAGGGGGGGTGAGGGGTAAGAGGAGAGAGACACGGGGCTGATAGGGGGTGAGGGGTAACAGGAGAGAGACACGAGGCATGAGCGGGGGTGGGGGGCAACATGAGAGAGACACGGGGCATGAGCGGGGGTGGGGGCAACAGTAGGGCAACACAGGGCATGAGCGGGGGTGGGGGGAACACGATGGAGACACACGGGGCATGAGAGGGGGGTGGGGGGTAACAGGAGAGAGACACAGAGCATGAGCAGGGGGTGGGGGGCAACAGCAGGGAGACACGGGGCATGACCGGGTTTGGGGGTAACAGGAGGGAGACACGGGCATGAGCGGGGGGTGGGGGGCAACAGCAGGGAGACACGGGGCATGATTGGGGGTGGGGGGTAACAGGAGAGAGACACGGGGCATGAGTGGGAGGTGGGGGGGCAACAGCAGGGAGACACGGGGCATGAGCGGGATTGGGGGGCAACAGGAGAGAGACACAGGGCATGAGCGGGGGGTGGGGGGTAACAGGAGAGAGACACGGGGCATGAGCGGGTGTGGGGGGCAACAGCAGGGTTACACGGGCATGAGCGGAGGGTGGGGGGCAACAGCAGGGAGACACGGGGCATGAGAGGGGGTGGGGGGTAACAGGTGAGAGACACGGGGCCTGAGCGGGGAGTGGGGGCAACAGGAGAGAGACACAGGGCATGAGTGGGGGATGGGGGGTAACAGGAGGGAGACACAGGGCATGAATGGGGCAACAGGAGAGAGACACAGGGCATGAGCAGGTGGTGGGGGGCAACATGAGACAGACACGGGGCATGAGGGGGGGTGGGGGGCAACAGCAGGACACACGGGGCATGAGCAGTCGGTCGGGGGCAACAGAGGGAGACACGGGGCATGAACGGGGGTGAGGGGCAACAGCAGGGAGACACGGGGCATGACCGGGGGTGGGGGTGAACAGGAGAGAGACACGGGGCATGAGCGCGGGGCAACAGGAGAGAGACACGGGGCATGACCAGGGGGTGGGGGGCAACAGGAGAGAGACACAGGGCATGAAAGGGGGGTGGGGGGCAACAGGAGAGAGACACGGGGCATGAGCAGGGTGTGGGGGGTAACAGGAGGGAGACACGGGGCATGAGCGGGGGTGGGGGGCAACAGCAGGGAGACACGGGGCATGACCGGGGGTGGCGGGCAACATGAGAGAGACACAGGGCATGAGCGCAGGGTGGGGGGCAACAGCAGGGAGACATGGGCATGAGCGGAGGGTGGGGGGCAACAGCAGGGAGACATGGGGCATGAGCAGGGGGTGGGGGGCAACAGCAGGGGTACACGGGGCATAAGCGGGGGTCGGGGGCACCAGCCGGTAGACACGGGGCATGAGTGGGGGGTGAGGGGCAACAGCAGGGAGACACGGGGCATGACCGGGGGGTGGTGGGAACAGGAGAGAGACACGGGTCATGAGCACGGGGTGGGGGGCAACAGGAGAGAGACACAGGGCATTAGAGAGGGGTGGGGGTAACAGGAGAAAGACACGGAGCATGAGCAGGGGGTGGGGGGCAACAGCAGGGAGACATGGGGCATGACTGGGGGGTGGGGGTAACAGGAGAGAAACACGGGGCATGAGCGGGGGTTGGGTGGCAACAGCAGGGAGGCATGGGGCATGACCGGGGGTGGGAGGCAACAGGAGAGAGAAACGGGGCATGAGAGGGGGGTGGGGGTAACAGGAGAGAGACACGGGGCATGAAAGGGGGTGGGTGGGTAACAGCAGGGATACATGGGGCATGAGCGGGGGGCGGGGGAACACATGGGAGACACAGGGCATGAGAGGGGGGTAACAGGAGAGAGACACGGTGCATGAGTGGGAGGCAACAGCAGGGAGACACGGGGCATGAGCGGGAGGTGGGGGGCAACAGCAGGGAGACACGGGGCATGACCGGGGGTGGGGGGCAACAGCAGGGAGACACGGGGCATGAGCGGGGGTGGGGGGTAACAGGAGAGAGACACGGGGCATGAGAGGGGGGTGGGGGGTAACAGGAGAGAGACGCACGGCATGAGAGGGGGTTGGGGCAACAGGAGAGGGACACGGGGCATGAGTGGGGGGTAACAGGAGAGAGACACGGGGCATGAGCGGGCGTGGGGGGCAACAGGACAGAGACACGGGGCATGAGCGAAGGGTGGGGGGCAACAGCAGAGAGACACGGGGCATGAGAGGGGGATGGGGGTAACAGGAGAGAGACACGGGGCATGAGCGGGGGGTGGGGGGCAACAGGAGGGAGACACGGGGCATGAGCAGGGGGTGGGGGCAACAGCAGGGAGACACGGGGCATGACGGTGGGTGGGGGGCAACAGGAGAGAGACACGGGGCATGAGAGGGGGGGTGAGGGGTAAGAGGAGAGAGACACGGGGCTGATAGGGGGTGGGGGGTAACAGGAGAGCGACACGGGGTATGAGCGGGGTGGGGGGCAACATGAGAGAGACACGGGGCATGAGCGGGGGTGGGGGCAACAGTAGGGCAACACAGGGCATGAGCGGGGGTGGGGGGAACACGATGGAGACACACGGGGCATGAGATGGGGGTGGGGGGTAACAGGAGAGAGACACAGGGCATGATCCGGGGGTAGGGGGCAACAGCAGGGAGATACGGGGCATGACCGGGTTGGGGGGTAACAGGAGGGAGACACGGGCATGAGCGGGGGTGGGGGGCAACAGCAGGGAGACACGGGGCATGAGCGGGGTGGGGGGCAACAGCAGGGAGACACGGGGCATGATTGGGGGTGGGAGGTAACAGGAGAGTGACACGGGGCATGAGTGGGAGGTGGGGGGCAACAGCAGGGAGACACGGGGCATGAGCTGGATTGGGGGGCAACAGGAGAGAGACACAGGGCATGAGCGGGGGGTGGGGGGTAAAAGGAGAGAAACACGGGGCATGAGCGGGTGTGGGGGGCAACAGCAGAGTTACACAGGCATGAGCGGAGGGTGGGGGCAACAGCAGGGAGACACGGGGCATGAGAGGGGGTGGGGGGTAACAGGAGAGAGACACGGGCATGAGCGGGGAGTGGGGGCAACAGGAGAGAGACACAGGGCATGAGTGGGGGATGGGGGGTAACAGAGGGAGACACGGGGCATGAGTGGGGCGTGGGGGGCAACAGGAGAGAAACACAGGGCATGAGCAGGGGGTGGGGGGTAACATGAGACAGACACGGGGCATGAGCGGGGGGTGGGGGGCAACAGCAGGACACACGGGGCATGAGCAGTCGGTCGGGGGCAACAGAAGGGAGACACAGGGCATGAGCGGGGGGTGAGGGGCGACAGCAGGGAGACACGGGGCATGACTGGGGGTGGGGGGAATAGGAGAGAGACACGGGGCATGAGCGCGGGGCAACAGGAGAGAGACACGGGGCATGAGTGGGGGGTAGGGGGCAACAGCAGGGAGACACGGGGCATGACCAGGGGATGGGGGGCAACAGGAGAGAGACACAGGGCGTGAAAGGGGGGTGGGGGGCAACAGGAGAGAGACACTGGGCATGAGAGGGGGGTGGGGGGTAACAGGAGAGAGACACACGGCATGAGAGGGGGTTGGGGCAACAGTGGAGGGACACGGGGCATGAGTGGGGGTAACAGGAGAGAGACACGGGGCATGAGCGGGCGTGGGGGGCAACAGGACAGAGACACGGGGCATGAGCGAAGGGTGGGGGGCAACAGCAGAGAGACACGGGGCATGAGAGGGGGCTGGGGGTAACAGGAGAGAGACACGGGGCATGAGCGGGGGGTGGGAGCAACAGGAGAGAGACACTGGTGTTTGAGCGGGGGGTGGGGGGTAATAGGAGAGAGACACGGGGCATGAGCGGGGGGTGCGGGGTAACAGGAGGGAGACACGGGGCATGCGCGGGGGGTGGGGGCAACAGCAGGGAGACACGGGGCATGACTGTGGGTGGGGGACAACAGGAGAGAGACACGGGGCATGAGAGGGGGGGTGAGGGGTAAGAGGAGAGAGACACGGGGCTGATAGGGGGTGAGGGGTAACAGGAGAGAGACACGGGGCATGAGCGGGGGTGGGGGGCAACATGAGAGAGACACGGGGCATGAGCGGGGGTGGGGGCAACAGTAGGGCAACACAGGGCATGAGCGGGGGTGGGGGGAACACGATGGAGACACACGGGGCATGAGAGGGGGGTGGGGGGTAACAGGAGAGAGACACAGAGCATGAGCAGGGGGTGGGGGGCAACAGCAGGGAGACACGGGGCATGACCGGGTTTGGGGGTAAAAGGAGGGAGACACGGGCATGAGCGGGGGGTGGGGGGCAACAGCAGGGAGACACGGGGCATGATTGGGGGTGGGGGGTAACAGGAGAGAGACACGGGGCATGAGTGGGAGGTGGGGGGGCAACAGCAGGGAGACACGGGGCATGAGCGGGATTGGGGGGCAACAGGAGAGAGACACAGGGCATGAGCGGGGGGTGGGGGGTAACAGGAGAGAGACACGGGGCATGAGCGGGTGTGGGGGGCAACAGCAGGGTTACACGGGCATGAGCGGAGGGTGGGGGGCAACAGCAGGGAGACACGGGGCATGAGAGGGGGTGGGGGGTAACAGGAGAGAGACACGGGGCCTGAGCGGGGAGTGGGGCAACAGGAGAGAGACACAGGGCATGAGTGGGGGATGGGGGGTAACAGGAGGGAGACACAGGGCATGAATGGGGCAACAGGAGAGAGACACAGGGCATGAGCAGGTGGTGGGGGGCAACATGAGACAGACACGGGGCATGAGGGGGGGTGGGGGGCAACAGCAGAACACACGGGGCATGAGCAGTCGGTCGGGGGCAACAGAGGGAGACACGGGGCATGAACGGGGGTGAGGGGCAACAGCAGGGAGACACGGGGCATGACCGGGGGTGGGGGTGAACAGGAGAGAGACACGGGGCATGAGCGCGGGGCAACAGGAGAGAGACACGGGGCATGACCAGGGGGTGGGGGGCAACAGGAGAGAGACACAGGGCATGAAAGGGGGGTGGGGGGCAACAGGAGAGAGACACGGGGCATGAGCAGGGTGTGGGGGGTAACAGGAGGGAGACACGGGGCATGAGCGGGGGTGGGGGGCAACAGCAGGGAGACACGGGGCATGACCGGGGGTGGCGGGCAACATGAGAGAGACACAGGGCATGAGCGGGGGGTGGGGGAACACGATGGAGACACACGGGGCATGAGAGGGGGTTGGGGGGTAACAGGAGGGAGACACGGGGCATGAGCGGGGGGTGGGTGGCAACAGCAGGGAGACACGGGGCATGACTGGGGTGGGGGGTAACAGGAGGGAGACACAGGGCATGAGCGGGGGGTGGGGGGCAACAGCAGGGAGACACGGGGCATGAGCGGGGGTTGGGGGGCAACAGCAGGGAGACACGGGGCATTATCGGGGTGGGGGGTAACAGGAGAGAGACACGGGGCATGAGTGGGGGGTGGGGGGTAACAGGAGAGAAACACGGGTCATGAGCGTGGGGTGGGGGCAACAGCAGGGATACACGGGCATGAGCAGAGGGTGGGGGGCAACAGCAGAGAGACACGGGGCATGAGAGGGGGGAGGGGGGTAACAGGAGGGAGACACGGGGCATGAGCGGGGGGGTGGGTGGCAACAGCAGGGAGACACGGGGCATGACTGGGGTGGGGGGTAACAGGAGGGAGACACAGGGCATGAGCGGGGGGTGGGGGGCAACAGGAGAGAGACACAGGGCATGAGCGGGGGGTGGGGGGTAACAGGAGAGAAACACGGGTCATGAGCGTGGGGTGGGGGCAACAGCAGGGATACACGGGCATGAGCAGAGGGTGGGGGGCAACAGCAGAGAGACACGGGGCATGAGAGGGGGGAGGGGGGTAACAGGAGAGAGACACGGGACATGAGCGGGGAGTGGGGGCAACAGGAGAGAGACACAGGGCATGAGCGGGGGGTGGGGGGTAACAGGAGGGAGACACGGGGCATGAGCGGGGGGTGGGGGGCAACAGGGGAGAGACACAGGGCATGAGCGGGGGGTGGGGGGTAAGATGAGAGAGACACGGGGCATGAGCGGGAGGTGGGGGGCAACAGCAGGGATACAAGGGGCATGAGCACAGGGTCGGGGGCAACAGCAGGGAGACACGGTTCATGAGCGGGGGTGAGGGGCAACAGCAGGGAGACACGGGGCATGACTGGGGGGTGGGGGAAACAGGAGAGAGACACGGGGCATGAGCACGGGGCAACAGGAGAGAGACACGGGGCATGAGTGGGGGGTGGGGGGCAACAGCAGGGAGACACGGGGCATGACCTGGGGTGGGGGGTAACAGGAGTGAAATACGGGGCAGGAGCAGGGTTTGGGGGGCAACAGCAGGGAGACACGGGGCATGACCGGGGGGTGGGGTGCAACAGGAGAGAGACACGGGGCATGAGAGGGGGCTGGGGGGTAACAGGAGAGAGACACGGGGCATGAGAGGGCGTGGGTGGGTAACAGCAGGGAGACACGGGGCATGAGCGGGGGCAGGGGGAACAAGAGGGAGACATGGGGCATAAGAGGGGGGTTGGGGTAACAGGAGTGAGACACGGGGCATGAGCGTGGGGTGAGGGGCAACATGAGAGAGACACGGGCATGAGCGGGGGGGCAACAGCAGGGAGACACGGGGCATGACCGGGGGGTTAGGGGGCAACGGAAGAGAGTCACGGGGCATGACCGGGGGGTGGGGGGCATCAGGAGAGAGACACGGGGCATGGAAGGGGGCGTGGGGGGTAACAGGAGAGAGACACGGGTCATGAGAGGGGGGTGGGGGTAACAGGAGAGAGACACAGGGCATGAGTGGGGGGAAACAGCAGGGAGACACGGTGCATGATTGGGGGGTGGGGGGCAACAGGAGAGGCACGGGGCATGAGAAGGGGAGGGGGGTAACAGGAGAGATACACGGGGCATGAGAGGGGGTTGGGGGTAACAGGAGAGAGACATGGGGCATGAGCAGCGGGTGGGGGGGCAACAGCAGGGAGACACAGAGCATGAGCGGGGGGCAACAGCAGGGAGACATGGGGCATGAGCGGGGGTGGGGGGAACACGAGGGAGGCACGGGGCATAAGAGGAGGGTGGGGGGTAACAGGAGAGAGACACGGGGCATGAGCGGGGGTGACGGGCAACAGCAGGGAGCAACTGGGCATGAGCGGAGGGGCAACAAGAGAAAGACACGGGGCATGAGCGGGGGATGGGGTAACAGGAGAGACACGTGGTATAAGCGGGGGGTGGGGGAACAGGAGAGAGATACGTGGCATGAGCCTGGGGTGGGGGGGCAACAGCAGGGAGACACAGGGCATGACCAGGGGGTGGGGGGGCAACAGGAGAGAGACAAAGAGCATGAGCGGGGGTGGGGGCAACAGCAGGGAGACACGGGGCATGAGCAGGGGGTGGGGGGCAACAGCAGGGAGACACGGGGCATGACCGGGATGTGGGGCTTAACAGGAGAGAGACACGGGGCATGAGCGGGGGGTGGGGGGCAACAGGAGGGAGACACGGGGCATGAGAGGGGGGTGGGGGGCAACAGCAGGGAGGCACAGGGCATGAGCGGGGGGTGGGGGGCAACAGCAGGGAGGCACAGGGCATGAGTGGGGGGTGGGGGGGCAGGGGAGACACGAGGAATGAGCGGGGGTGGGGGAACAGGACAGAGACAAGGGGCATGAGCGGGGGGTGAGGGGCAACAGGAGAGAGACACGGGGCATAAGCGGGGGGTTGGGGGAAACAGCAGGGAGGCACGGGGCATGACCAGGGGGTGAGGGGCAACAGGAGAGAGACACGGGGCATGAGCGGGGGGTGGGGGATAACAGGAGAGAGACATGGGGCATGAGCGGGGGGTGGGGGGCAACAGGAGAGAGACACAGGGCATGAGCATGGGGTGGGGGGTAACAGGAGAGAGACACGGGGCATGAGAAGGGGGTGGGGGGCAACAGTAGGGAGACACAGGGCATGAGCAGGGGGTCAGGGGCAACAGCAGGGAGACACGGGGCATGAGCGGGGGGTGAGGGGCAACAGCAGGGAGACACGGGGCATGACCGGGGGGTGGGGGGAACAGGAGAGAGACACGGGGCATGAGAGGGGGGTGGGGGTAACAGGAGAGAGACACAGGGCATGAGTGGGGGGTGGGGGGAAACAGCAGGGAGACACGGTGCATGATCGGGGTGGGGGGCAACAGGAGAGAGGCACGGGGCATGAGAGGGGGTGGGGGGTAACAGGAGAGAGACACGGGGCATGAGAGGGGGTTGTTGGTTACAGGAGAGAGACATGGGGCATGAGCGGGGGGCAGGGTGGTGCCAGCAGGGAGACACGGAGCATGAGCGGGGGCAACATCAGGGAGACATGGGGCATGAGCGGGGGTGGGGGGAACACGAGGGAGTCACGGGGCATGAGAGGGGTGTGGGGGGTAACAGGAGAGAGACACGGGGCATGAGCGAGGTTGATGGGCAACAGCAGGGAGCAACTGGGCATGAGCGGAGGGGCAACAAGAGAAAAGACACGGGGCATGAGCGGGGGATGGGGGTTACAGGAGAGACACGTGGTATAAGCGGGGGATGGGGGAACAGGAGAGAGACACGTGGCATGAGCCGGGGTGGGGGGGAAACAGCAGGGAGACACGGGGCATGACCAGGGGGTTGGGGGAAACAGGAGAGAGACACAGAGCATGAGTAGGGGGTGGGGGCAACAGCAGGGAGAAACGGGGCATGAGCAGGCGGTGGGGGGCAACAGCAGGGAGACACGGGGCATGACCGGGATTTGGGGCTTAACAGGAGAGCGACACGGGGCATGAGCGAGGGGTGGGGGGCAACAGGAGGGAGACACGGGGCATGTGAGGGGGTGGGGGGTAACAGGAGAAAGACACGAGGCATGAGCAGGGCGGTGGTGGGCAACAGCAGGGAGACACAGGGCATGAGCGGGGGGTGGGGGGAAACAGGGGAGACACGAGGCATGAGCGGGGGTGGGGGAACAGGAGAGAGACAAGGGGCATGAGAGGGGGGTGGGGGGTAACAGGAGAAATACATGGGGCATGAGCAGGGGGTGGGGCGCAACAGCAGGGAGACACGGGGCATAACAGGGGGGTGGGGGGTAACAGGAGAGAGACACGGGGCATGAGCGGGGGGTTGGGGGCAACAGCAGGGAGGCACGGGGCATGACCAGGGTGTGAGGGGCAACAGGAGAGAGACACGGGGCATGAGAGGGGGGTGGGGGTAACAGGAGAAATACATGGGGCATGAGCAGGGGGTGGGGCGCAACAGCAGGGAGACACGGGGCATAATAGGGGGGTGGGGGGTAACAGGAGAGAGACACGGGGCATGAGCGGGGGGTGGGGCGCAACAGCAGGGAGACACGGGGCATGAGCGGGGGTGGGGGCAACAGGAGAGAGACACAGGGCATGAGCGGGGGATGGGGGTAACAGGAGAGAGACTGGGGCATGAGCGGGGTGTGGGGGGCAACAGGAGAGAGACACAGGGCATGAGCAGGGGGTGGGGGGTAACAGGAGAGAGACACGGGGCATAGGCGGGGGGTGGGGGGCAACAGCAGGGAGACACAGGGCATGAGCGGGGGGTCAGGGGCAACAGCAGGGAGACACGGGGCATGACCGAGTGGTGAGGGGCAACAGCAGGGAGACACAGTGCATGATCGGGAGTGGGGGGCAACAGGAGAGAGGCACGGGGCATGAGAGGGGGGTGGGGGGGTAACAGGAGAGAGACACGGGGCATGAGAAGGGGTTGGGGGTAACAGGAGAGAGACATGGGGCATGAGCGGGGGGCCGGGGGGCAACAGCAGGGAGACACGGGGCATGAGCGGGGGTGGGGGGAACATGAGGGAGGCACGGGGCATGACAGGTGGGTGGGGGTAACAGGAGAGAGACACGGGGCATGAGCGGTGGTGACGGGCAACAGCAGGGAGCAACTGGGCATGAGCGGAGGGGCAACAAGAGAAAGACACGGGACATGAGCGGGGGATGGGGGTAACAGGAGAGACACGTGGTATAAGCGGGGGGTGAGGGAACAGGAGAGAGACACGTGGCATGAGCCAGGGGTGCGGGGGCAACAGCAGGGAGACACGGGGCATGGCCGGGGGGTGGGGGGCAACAGGAGAGAGACACAGAGCATGACCGGGGGTGGGGGCAACAGCAGGGAGACACGGGGCATGAGCAGGGGGTGGCGGCAACAGCAGGGAGACACGGGGCATGACCGGGATGTGGGGCTTAACAGGAGAGAGACACGGGGCATGAGCGGGAGGTGGGGGGCAACAGGAGGGAGACACGGGGCATGAGAGGGCGGTGGGGGGTAACAGGAGAGAGACACGAGACATGAACGGGGGGTGGGGGGCAACAGCAGGGAGGCACAGGGCATGAGCGGGGGGTGGGGGGGAACAGGGGAGACACGAGGCATGAGCGGGGGTGGGGGAACAGGAGAGAGACAAGGCGCATGAGCGGGGGGTGAGGGGCAACAGTAGGGAGACACGGGGCATAACCAGGGTGGGGGGCAACAGGAGAGATACACGGGGCATGAGCGGGGGGTTGGGGGCAGCAGCAGGGAGGCACGGGGCATGACCAGGGGGTGAGGGGCAACAGGAGAGAGACACGGGGCATGACCGGGGGTGTGGGGGGTAACAGGAGAGAGACACGGGGCATGAGCGCGGGGTGGGGGGCAACAGCAGGGAGACACGGGGCATGAGCGGGGGGTGGGGGCAAGAGGAGAGAGACACAGGGCATGAGTGGGGGGTGGGGGGTAACAGGAGAGAGACACAGGGCATGAGCGGGGGGTGGGGGGCAACAGGAGAGAGACACGGGGCATGAGCAGGGGGTGGGGGCAACAGCAGGGAGACACGGGGCATGAGCGGAGGGTGGGGGGCAACAGCAGGGAGACACAGGGCATGAGAGGGGGTGGGTGGTAACAGGAGAGAGATACGGTTCATGAGCGGGGAGTGGGGGCAACAGGAGAGAGACACAGGGCATGAGCGGGGGGTGGGGGGTAACAGGAGAGAGACATGGGGCATGAGCAGGGGGTGGGGGGCAACAGGAGAGAGACACGGGGCATGAGCAGGGGGTGGGGGGTAACAGGAGAGAGACACGGGGCATGAGCGGGGGTTGGGGGGCAACAGCATGGAGACACAGGGCATGAGCGGGGGGTCGGGGGCAACAGCAGGGAGACACGAGGCATGAGCGGGGGGTGAGGGGCAACAGCAGGGAGACACGGGGCATGACCGGGGTGGGGGGAACAGGAGAGGGACACGGGGCATGAGCGGGGGGTGGGGGGTAATGGGAGAGAGACACGGGGCATGAGCAGGGGGTGGGGGGCAACAGGCGAGAGACACAGGGCATGAGCAGGGGGTGGGGGGTAACAGGAGAGAGACACGGTGCATGATCGTGGGGTGGGGGGTAACAGGAGAGAGACACGGGGCATGAGAGGGGGGTGGGGGGTAACAGGAGAGAGACACGGGGCATGAGAGGGGTTTGGGGTAACAGGAGAGAGAAAAGGGGCATGAACGGGGGTAGGGGGGCAACAGCAGGGAGACACAGAGCATGAGCCAGGGGTGGGGGTAACAGCAGGGAGACACGGGGAATGAGCGGGGGTGGGAGGAACACGAGGGAGGCACGGGGCAAGAGAGGGGGGTGGGGGGTAACAAGAGAGAGACACGGGCATGAGCGTGGGGTGCCGGGCAACAGCAGGGAGCAACGGGGCATGAGCGGGGGGCAACAAGAGAAAGACAAGGGGCATGAGCGGGGGATGGGGGTAACAGGAGAGACACGTGGCATAATCTGGGGGTGGGGGGGAACAGGAGAGAGACACAGAGCATGAGTGGGAGGTGGGGGGCAACATCCGGGAGACACAGGGCATGAGCAGGGGGTGGGGGGCAACAGGAGGGAGACACAGGGCAGGAGAGGGGAGTGGGGGGTAACAGGGGAGACATGAGGCATGAGCAGGGGTGGGGGAACAGGAAAGAGACAAGGGGCATGAGCGGGGGGTGGGGGGCAACAGCAGGGAGACACGGGGCATGACCGGGGGGTGGGGGGCAACAGGAGAGAGACACGGGGCATGAGCGGAGGGTGGGGGGCAACAGCAGGAATACACAGGGCATGAGAGGGGGTGGGGGGTAACAGGAGAGAGACACGGGGCATGAGAGGGGGTGGGGGGTAACAGGAGAAATACACAGGGCATGAGAGGGTGGTGGGGGGTAACAGGAGAGAAATACGGGGCATGAGCGGGGGTGGGAGGCAACATGAGAGAGACACGGGGCATGAGCGGGGGGTGGGGGCAACAGTAGGGCAACACAGGGCATGAGCGGGGGATGGGGGAACACGATGGAGACACACGGGGCATGAGAGGGGGGTTGGGGGCAACAGCAGGGAGACACAGGGCATGACCGGGGTGGGTGGTAACAGGAGAGAGACACGGTTCATGAGCGGGGGTCGGGGGCAACAGGAGAGAGACACAAGGCATGAGCGGGGGGTGGGGGGTAACAGGAGAGAGACACGGGGCATGAGCAGGGGGTGGGGGCAACAGCAGGGTTGACACGGGGCATGAGCGGGGGGTGGGGGGCAACAGCAGGGAGACACGGGGCATGATCAGGGGTGGGGGTAACAGGAGAGAGACACGGGGCATGAGTGGGAGGTGGGGGGCAACAGCAGGGAGACACGGGGCATGAGCGGGGGTGCGGGCAACAGGAGAGAGACACAGGGCATGAGCGGGGGGTGGGGGATAACAGAAGAGAGACACGGGGCATGAGCGGGGGGGCAACAGCAGGGTTACACAGGCATGAGCGGAGGGTGGGGGGCAACAGCAGGGAGACACAGGGCATGAGAGGGGGTGGGGGTAACAGGAAAGAGACACGGGGCATGAGCGGGGAGTGGGGGCAACAGGAGAGAGACACAGGGCATGAGTGGGGGATGGGGTAACAGGAGGGAGACACAGGGCATGAGTGGGGGTGGGGGCAACAGGAGAGAGACACAGGGCATGAGTGGGGGTTGGGGGGTAACAGGAGAGAGACACGGGGCATGAGCGGGGGGTGGGGGGCAACAGCATGGAGACACAGGGCATGAGCGGGGGGTCGGGGGCAACAGCAGGGAGACACGAGGCATGAGCGGGGGGTGAGGGGCAACAGCAGGGAGACACGGGGCATGACCGGGGGTGGGGGGAACAGGAGAGGGACACGGGGCATGAGCGGGGGGTGGGGGGTAACGGGAGAGAGACACGGGGCATGAGCAGGGGGTGGGGGGCAACAGGCGAGAGACACAGGGCATGAGCAGGGGGTGGGGGGTAACAGGAGAGAGACACGGTGCATGATCGTGGGGTGGGGGGTAACAGGAGAGAGACACGGGGCATGAGAGGGGGGTGGGGGGTAACAGGAGAGAGACACGGGGCATGAGAGGGGTTTGGGGTAACAGGAGAGAGACACGGGGCATGAACGGGGGTAGGGGGGCAACAGCAGGGAGACACAGAGCATGAGCCAGGGGTGGGGGTAACAGCAGGGAGACACGGGGCATGAGCGGGGGTGGGAGGAACACGAGGGAGGCACGGGGCAAGAGAGGGGGGTGGGGGGTAACAAGAGAGAGACACGGGCATGAGCGGGGGTGACAGGCAACAGCAGGGAGCAACAGGGCATGAGCGGGGGGCAACAAGAGAAAGACAAGGGGCATGAGCGGGGGATGGGGGTAACAGGAGAGACATGTGGCATAATCTGGGGGTGGGGGGGAACAGGAGAGAGACACAGAGCATGAGTGGGAGGTGGGGGGCAACATCCGGGAGACACAGGGCATGAGCAGGGGGTGGGGGGCAACAGGAGGGAGACCCAGGGCAGGAGAGGGGAGTGGGGGGTAACAGGGGAGACATGAGGCATGAGCGGGGGTGGGGGAACAGGAAAGAGACAAGGGGGATGAGCGGGGGGTGGGGGGCAACAGCAGGGAGACACGGGGCATGACCGGGGGGTGGGGGGCAACAGGAGAGAGACACGGGGCATGAGCGGAGGGTGGGGGGCAACAGCAGGAATACACAGGGCATGAGAGGGGGTGGGGGGTAACAGGAGAGAGACACGGGGCATGAGAGGGGGTGGGGGGTAACAGGAGAAATACACAGGGCATGAGAGGGTGGTGGGGGGTAACAGGAGAGAAATACGGTGCATGAGCGGGGGTGGGAGGCAACATGAGAGAGACACGGGGCATGAGCGGGGGGTGGGGGCAACAGTAGGGCAACACAGGGCATGAGCGGGGGATGGGGGAACACGATGGAGACACACGGGGCATGAGAGGGGGGTTGGGGGCAACAGCAGGGAGACACGGGGCATGACCGGGGTGGGTGGTAACAGGAGAGAGACACGGTTCATGAGCGGGGGTCGGGGGCAACAGGAGAGAGACACAAGGCATGAGCGGGGGGTGGGGGGTAACAGGAGAGAGACACGGGGCATGAGCAGGGGGTGGGGGCAACAGCAGGGAGACACGGGGCATGAGCGGGGGGTGGGGGGCAACAGCAGGGAGACACGGGGCATGATCAGGGGTGGGGGTAACAGGAGAGAGACACGGGGCATGAGTGGGAGGTGGGGGGCAACAGCAGGGAGACACGGGGCATGAGCGGGGGTGGGGGCAACAGGAGAGAGACCCAGGGCATGAGCGGGGGGTGGGGGATAACAGAAGAGAGACACGGGGCATGAGCGGGGGGTGCGGGGCAACAGCAGGGTTACACAGGCATGAGCGGAGGGTGGGGGGCAACAGCAGGGAGACACAGGGCATGAGAGGGGGTGGGGGGTAACAGGAAAGAGACACGGGGCATGAGCGGGGAGTGGGGGCAACAGGAGAGAGACACAGGGCATGAGTGGGGGATGGGGGTAACAGGAGGGAGACACAGGGCATGAGTGGGGGTGGGGGCAACAGGAGAGAGACACAGGGCATGAGTGGGGGTAGGGGGGTAACATGAGACAGACACGGGGCATGAGTGGGGGGGTGGGGTGCAACAGCAGGGACACACGGTGCATAAGCGGGGGGTCGGGGGCAACAGAAGGGAGACACAGGGCATGAACGGGGGGTGAGGGGCAACAGCAGGGAGACACGGAGCATGACCGGGGGGTGGGGGGAACAGGAGAGAGACACGGGGCATGAATGGGGGGGTGGGGTGCAACAGCAGGGACACATGGTGCATAAGCGGGGGGTCGGGGGCAACAGAAGGGAGACACAGGGCATGAACGGGGGGTGAGGGGCAACAGCAGGGAGACACGGAGCATGACCGGGGGGTGGGGGGAACAGGAGAGAGACACGGGGCATGAGTGCGGGGCAACAGGAGAGAGACACGGGGCATGAGTGGGGGATAGGGGGCAACAGCAGGGAGACACGGGGCATGACCGGGGGGTGGGGGGCAACAGGAGAGAGACACAGGGCATGAAAGGGGGGTGGGGGACAACAGGAGAGAGACACGGGGCATGAGCGGAGGGTGGGGGGTAACAGGAGGGAGACACGGGGCATGAGCGGGGGGCAACAGCAGGGAGACACGGGGCATGACCGGGGGTGGGGTGCAACATGGGAGAGACACGGGGCATGAGCGGGGGTGGGGGCAACAGCAGGGCAACACAGGGCATGAGCGGGGGGTGGGGGAACACGATGGAGACACTCGGGGCATGAGAGGGGGGTGGGGGGCAAGAGCAGGGAGACACGGGGCATGAGCGGGGGTTGGGGGGCAACAGCAGGGAGACAAGGGGCATGATCTGGGGTGGGGGGTAACAGGAGAGAGACACGGGGCATGAGAAGGGGGTGGGGGGCAACAGCAGGGAGACACGGGGCATGAGCGGGTCTCGGGGGCAACAAGAGAGAGACACAGGGCATGAGCGGGGGGTGGGGGGTAACAGGAGAGAGACACGGGTCATGAGCGGGGGTGGGCGGCAACAGCAGAGATACACGGGCATGAGCGGAGGGTGGGGGGCAACAGCAGAGAGACACGAGGCATGAGAGGGGGGTGGGGGGTAACAGGAGAGAGACACGGGCATGAGCGGGGAGTGGGGGCAACAGGAGGGAGACACGGGGCATGAGCGGGGGTGGAAGGCAAAAGGGGAGAGACACAGGGCATGAGCGGGGGGTGGGGGGTAAGATGAGAGAGACACGGGGCATGAGCGGGAGGTGGGGGGCAACAGCAGGGACACACGGTGCATGAGCACAGGGTCGGGGCAACAGCAGGGAGACACGGTTCATGAGCGGGGGTGAGGGGCAACAGCAGGGAGACACGGGGCATGACTGGGGGGTGGGGGAAACAGGAGAGAGACACAGGGCATGAGCGCGGGGCAACAGGAGAGAGACACGGAGCATGACCGGGGGGTGAGGGGCAACAGGAGAGAGACACAGGGCATGAAAGGTGGGTGGGGCTAACAGGAGAGAGACACAGGACATGAAAGCGGGGTGGGGGGTAACAGGAGAGAGACACAGGGCATGAGCTGGAGGTGGGGGGCAACAGCAGGGAGACACGGGGCATGACCGGGGGTGGGGGGTAACAGGAGTGAAATACGGGGCATGAGCGGGGTTTGGGGGGCAGCAGCATGGAGACACGGGGCATGACCGGGGGGTGGGGGGCAACAGGAGAGAGACACGGGGCATGAGAGGGGGCTGGGGGGTAACAGGAGAGAGACACAGGGCATGAGAGGGGGTGGGTGGGTAACAGCAGGGAGACACGGGGCATGAGAGGGGGGTGGGGGAACAAGAGGGAGACATGTGGCATAAGAGGGGGGTGATGGTAACAGGAGAGAGACACGGGCATGAGCGGGGGGTGAGGGGCAACATGAGAGAGACACAGGGCATGAGTGGGGGGTGGGGGGCAACAGCAAAGAGACACGAGGCATGAGAGGGGGGTGGGGGGTAACAGGAGAGAGACACGGGCATGAGCGGGGAGTGGGGGCAACAGGAGGGAGACACGGGGCATGAGCAGGGGGTGGGAGGCAACAGGGGAGAGACACAGGGCATGAGCGGGGGGTGGGGGGTAAGATGAGAGAGACACGGGGCATGAGCGGGAGGTGGGGGGCAACAGCAGGGACACACGGTGCATGAGCACAGGGTCGGGGCAACAGCAGGGAGACACGGTTCATGAGCGGGGGTGAGGGGCAACAGCAGGGAGACACGGGGCATGACTGGGGGGTGGGGGAAACAGGAGAGAGACACAGGGCATGAGCGCGGGGCAACAGGAGAGAGACACGGAGCATGACCGGGGGTGAGGGGCAACAGGAGAGAGACACAGGGCATGAAAGGTGGGTGGGGCTAACAGGAGAGAGACACAGGACATGAAAGCGGGGTGGGGGTAACAGGAGAGAGACACAGGGCATGAGCTGGAGGTGGGGGGCAACAGCAGGGAGACACGGGGCATGACCGGGGGTGGGGGGCAACAGGAGTGAAATACGGGGCATGAGCGGGGTTTGGGGGGCAGCAGCATGGAGACACGGGGCATGACCGGGGGGTGGGGGGCAACAGGAGAGAGACACGGGGCATGAGAGGGGGCTGGGGGGTAACAGGAGAGAGACACAGGGCATGAGAGGGGGTGGGTGGGTAACAGCAGGGAGACACAGGGCATGAGCGGGGAGTGAGGGAACAAGAGGGAGACATGGAGCATAAGAGGGGGGTGAGGGTAACAGGAGAGAGACACGGGCATGAGCGGGGGGTGAGGGGCAACATGAGAGAGACACAGGGCATGAGTGGGGGGCAACAGCAGGGAGACACGGGGCATGAACGGGGGGTTAGGGGGCAACAGAAGAGAGTCACGGGGCATGACCGGGGGGTGGGGGGCATAAGGAGAGAGACACGGGGCATGGGAGGGTGGGTGGGGGTAACAGGAGAGAGGCACGGGGCATGAGAGAGGGATGGGGGTAAGAGGAGAGAGACACAGGGCATGAGAGGGGGTTGGGGGTAACAGGAGAGAGACATGGGGCATGAGCGGGGGGCAACAGCAGGGAGACATGGGGCATGAGCGGGGTTGGGGGGAACACGAGGGAGGAACAGGGGCATGAGAGGGGGTGGGGGGTAACAGGAGAGAGACACGGGGCATGAGCGGGGGTGACGGGCAACAGCAGGGAGCAACTGGGCATGAGCGGAGGGGCAACAAGAGAAAGACAAGGGGCATGAGCGGGGGATGGGGTAACAGGAGAGACACGTGGTATAAGCAGGGGGTGGGGGAACAGGAGAGAGACACGTGGCATGAGCCGGGGGTGGGGGGGCAACAGCAGGGAGACACAGGGCATGACCGGGGGGTGGGGGGCAACAGGAGAGAGACAAAGAGCATGAGCGGGGGGTGGGGGGCAACAGCAGGGTGACACAGGGCATGAGCAGGGGGTGGGGGGCAACAGCAGGGAGACACAGGGGATGACCGGGATGTGGGGCTTAACAGGAGAGAGACACGGGGCATGAGCGGGGGGTGGGGGGCAACAGGAGGGAGACACGGGGCATGAGGGGGGTGTGGGGGGTAACAGGAGAGAGACACGAGGCAAGAGCGGGGGGGTGGGGGGCAACAGCAGGGAGGCACAGGGCATGAGCGGGGGGTGGGGGTACAGGACAGAGACAAGGGGCATGAGCGGGGGGTGAGGGGCAACAGCAGGGAGACCCGGGGCATGACCGGGGGTGGGGGGCAACAGGAGAGAGACACGGGGCATGAGCGGGGGGTTGGGGGCAACAGCAGGGAGGCACGGGTCATGACCAGGGGGTGAGGGGCAACAGGAGAGAGACACGATGCATGAGAGGGGGGTGGGGGGTAACAGGAGAAATACACAGGGCATGAGCAGGGAGTGGGGGCAACAGCAGGGAGACACGGGGCATGACCGGAGGGGGAAGGGGAGTAACAGGAGAGAGACACGGGGCATTAGAGGGGGGTGGGGGTAACAGGAGAGAGACACAGGGCATGAGTGGGGGATGGGGGAAACAGCAGGGAGACACGGTGCATGATCGGGGGTGGAGGGCAACAGGAGAGAGGCACGGGGCATGAGAGGGAGGTGGGGGGTAACAGGAGAGAGACACAGGGCATGAGAGGGGGTTGGGGGTAACAGGAGAGAGACATGGGGCATGAGCGGGGGGCAACAGCAGGGAGACACGGGGCGGGGGTGGGGGGAACACGAGGGAGGCACGTGGCATGAGAGGGGGTGGGGGTAACAGGAGAGAGACACGGGGCATGAGCGGGGGTGACGGGCAACAGCAGGGAGCAACTAGGCATGAGCGGATGGGCAACAAGAGAAAGACAAGGGGCATGAGCAGGGGATGGGGTAACAGGAGAGACACGTGGTATAAGCGGGGGTTGGGGGAACAGGAGAGAGACACGTGACATGAGCCGGGGGTGGGGGGGCAACAGCAGGGAGACACAGGGCATGACCGGGGGGTGGGGGGCAACAGGAGAGAGACAAAGAGCATGAGCGGGGGTGGGGTCAACAGCAGGGAGACACCAGGCATGAGCAGGGGGTGGGGGGCAACAGCAGGGAGACACGGGGGATGACCGGGATGTGGGGCTTAACAGGAGAGAGACACAGGGCATGAGCGGGGGGTGGGGGGCAACAGGAGGGAGACACGGGGCATGAGAGGGGGGTGGGGGGTAACAGGAGAGAGACACGAGGCATGAGCGGGGGGGCAACAGCAGGGAGGCACAGGGCATGAGCGGGGGTTGGGGGGGACAGGGGAGACACGAGGAATGAGCGGGGGTGGGGGAAACAGGACAGAGACAAGGGGCATGAGCAGGGGGTGAGGGGCAACAGCAGGGAGACACGGGGCATGACCGGGGGTGGGGGGCAACAGGAGAGATAAGGGGCATGAGCGGGGGGTTGGGGGCAACAGCAGGGAGGCACGGGTCATGACCAGGGGGTGAGGGGCAACAGGAGAGAGACACGATGCATGAGAGGGGGTGGGGGGTAACAGGAGAAATACACGGGGCATGAGCAGGGAGTGGGGGAAACAGCAGGGAGACACGGGGCATGACCGGAGGGGGAAGGGGGGTAACAGGAGAGAGACACGGGGCATAAGCGGGGGGTGGGGGGCAACAGCAGGGAGACACGGGGCATGAGCGGGGGGTGGGGGCAACAGGAGAGAGACACAGGGCATGAGCGGGAGGTGGGGGGTAACAGGAGAGAGACACTGGGCATGAGCGGGGGGTGCGGGGGCAACAGCAGGGAGACACGGGGCATGAGCGGAAGGTGGGGGGCAACAGCAGGGAGACACAGGGCATGAGAGGGGGGTGGGGGGTAACAGGAGAGAGACACGGTTCATGAGCGGGGAGTGGGGGCAACAGGAGAGAGACACAGGGCATGAGCGGGGGGTGGGGGGTAACAGGAGAGAGACATGGGGCATGAGCAGGGGATGGGGGCAACAGGAGAGAGACACAGGGCATGAGCATGGGGTGGGGGGTAACAGGAGAGAGACACGGGGCATTAGCGGGGGGTGGGGGCAACAGCAGGGAGACACAGGGCATGAGCGGGGGGTCAGGGGCAACAGCAGGGAGACACGGGGCATGAGCGGGTGGTGAGAGGCAACAGCAGGGAGACAAGGGGTATGACCGGGGGGTGGGGGGCAACAGGAGAGAGACACGGGGCATGAGAGGGGGGTGGGGGTAACAGCAGGGAGACACGGTGCATGATCGGGGGTGGGGGCAACAGGAGAGAGGCACGGGGCATGAGAGGGGGGTGGGGGGAACAGGAGAGAGACATGGGGCATGAGCGGGGGGTAGGGGGGCAACAGCAGGGAGACACGGAGCATGAGCGGGGGCAACAGCAGAGAGACATGGGGCATGAGCGGGGGTGGGGGGAACACGAGGGAGGCACGGGCATGAGAGGGGGTAGGGGGTAACAGGAGAGAGACACAGGGCATGAGCGGGGGGTGGGGGTAACAGGAGAGAGACATGGGGCATGAGCGGGGTGTGGGGGGCAACAGGAGAGAGACACAGGGCATGAGCAGGGGGTGGGGGTAACAGGAGAGAGACACGGGGCATGAGCGGGGGGTTGGGGGGCAACAGCAGGGAGACACAGGGCATGATCGGGGGGTCAGGGGCAACAGCAGGGAGACACGGGGCATGAGCGGGGGATGAGGGGCAACAGCAGGGAGACATAGGGCATGACCGGGGTGGGGGGCAACAGGAGAGAGACACAGGGCATGAGAGGGGGTGGGGGTAACAGGAGAGAGACACAGGGCATGAGTGGGGGGTTGGGGGAACAGCAGGGAGACACGGTGCATGTTCGGGGGTGGGGGGCAACAGGAGAGAGGCACGGGGCATGAGAGGGGGTGGGGGGTAACAGGAGAGAAACACGGGGCATGAGAGGGGGTTGGGGGTAACACGAGAGAGACATGGGGCATGAGCGGGGGGCCGGGGGGCAACAGCAGGGAGACACGGGGCATGAGCGGGGTGGGGGGAACATGAGGGAGGCACGGGGCATGAGAGGGTTGTGGGGGGTAACAGGAGAGAGACAAGGGGCATGAGCGGGGATGACGGGCAACAGCAGGGAGCAACTGGGCATGAGCGGAGGGGCAACAAGAGAAAGACACGGGGTATGAGCGGGGGATGGGGTAACAGGAGAGGCACGTGGTATAAGCGGGGGGTGGGGGAACAGGAGAGAGACACGTGGCATGAGCCGGGGGTGGGGGGCAACAGCAGGGAGACACGGGGCATGACCGGGGGGGTGGGGGGCAACAGGAGAGAGACAAAGAGCATGACCGGGGGGTGGGGACAACAGCAGGGAGACACGGGGCATGAGCAGGGGGTGGGGGGCAACAGCAGGGAGACACGGGGCATGACCGGGATGTGGGGCTTAACAGTAGAGAGACACGGGGCATGAGCGGGGGGTGGGGGGCAACAGGAGGGAGACATGGGGCATGAGAGGGGGGTGGGGGGTATCAGGGGAGAGACACGAGGCATGAGCGGGGTGGTGGGGGTGGAAAGGGGAGACAGGAGGCATGAGCGGGGGTGGGGGAACAGGAGAGAGACAAAGGGCATGAGCGGGGGGTGAGGGGCAACAGCAGGGAGACACGGGGCATGACCGGGGTGGGGGGCAACAGGAGAGAGACATGGGGCATGGACGGGGGTTTGGGGGTAACAGGAGAGAGACACGGGGCATGAGCGGGGATGACGGCAACAGCAGGGAGCAACTGGGCATGAGCGGAGGGGCAACAAGAGAAAGACAAGGGGCATGAGCGGGGGATGGGGGTAACAGGAGAGACACGTGGTATAAGCGGGGGGTGGGGGAACAGGAGAGAGACACGTGGCATGTGCCGGGGGTGGGGGGGCAACAGCAGGGAGACACGGGGCATGACCAGGGGGTTGGGGGCAACAGGAGAGAGACACAGAGCATGAACGGGGGGTGGGGGCAACAGCAGGGAGACACGGGGCATGAGCAGGGGGTGGGGGGTAACAGTAGAGAGACACAGGGCATGAGCGGGAGGTGGGAGGCAACAGCAGGGAGACACGGGGCATGACCGGGAGTGGGGGATAACAGGAGTGAAACACGGTGCATGAGCGGGGCTTGGGGGGGCAACAGCAGGGAGACACGGGGCATGACCGGGGGGGTGGGGGGCAACAGGAGAGAGACACGGGGCATGAGAGGGGGGTGGGGGTAACAGGAGAGACACGGGGCATGAGAGGGGGTGGGTGGGTAACAGCAGGCAGACACGGGGCATGAGCGGGGGGTGGGGGTAACAGGAGAGAGACACAGGGCATGAGTGGGGGGCATGAGCGGGGGGTGAGGGGCAACATGAGAGAGACACGGGGCATGAGCGGGGGGTGGGGGGCAACAGCAGGGAGACATGGGGCATGACCAGGGGGTTAGGGGGCAACAGAAGAGAGACACGGGGCATGACCGGGGGGTGGGGGGCATCAGGAGAGAGACAGGGGGCATGAGAGGGGGAGTGGGGGGTAACAGGAGAGACACAGGGCATGAGAGGGGGTGGGGCTAACAGGAGAGAGACACGGGGCATGAGAGAGGGGTGGGGGGTAACAGGAGAGAGACACGGGGCTTGAGAGGGGGTGGGGGAGAAACAGCAGGGAGTCACGGTGCATGATCGGGGGGTGGGGGGCAACAGGAGAGAGACACGAGGCATGAGAGGGGGTGGGGGGGCAACAGCAGGGAGACACGGAGCATGAGCGGGGGGAACAGCAGGGAGACACAGGGCATGAGTGGGGGTGAGGGGAACACGAGGGAGGCACGGGGCATGAGAGGGGGGTGGGGGGTGACAGGAGAGAGACACGGGGCATAAGCGGGGGGGTGGGGGAACAGGAGAGAGACACGTGGCATGAGCCGGGGGTGGGGGGGCAACAGCAGGGAGACACGGGGCATGATCGGGGGGTGGGGGCAACATGAGAGAGACACAGAGCATGAGCAGGGGGTGGGGGGCAACAGCAAGGAGACACGGGGCATGAGCAGGGGGTGGGGGGCAACAGCAGGGAGACACGGGGCATGACCGGGATGTGGGGCTTAACAGGAGAGAGACACGTGGCATGAGCCGGGGGTGGGGGGCAACAGCAGGTAGACAGGGGCATGACCGGGAGTGGGGGGCAACAGGAGAGAGACACAGAGCATGAGCGGGGTGTGGGGGCAACAGCAGGGAGACACGGGGCATGAGCAGACTTTGGGGGGCAACAGCAGGGAGACACGGGGCATGACCGGGATTTGGGGCTTAACAGGAGAGAGACACGGGGCATGAGCGGGGGGTGGGGGGCAACAGGAGGGAGACACGGGGCATGAGAGGGGGTGGGGGGTAACAGGAGAGAGACACGGGGCATGAGCGGGGGGTGGGGGGCAACAGCAGGGAGACATGGGGCATGAGCGGGGGGTGAGGGGCAACAGCAGGGAGACACAGGGCATGAAAGGGGGGTGGGGGGCAACAGGAGAGAGACACGGGGCATGAGTGGGGGATAGGGGGCAACAGCAGGGAGACACGGGGCATGACCGGGGGTTGGGGGCAACAGGAGAGAGACACAGGGCATGAAAGGGGGGTGAGGGATAACAGGAGAGAGACACGGGGCATGAGCAGGGGGTGGGGGGCAACAGGAGAGAGACACAGGGCATGAAAGGGGGTGGGGGGTAACAGGAGAGAGACACAGGGCATGAGCGGGGGAGGGGGCAACAGGAGAGAGACACAGGGCATGAGCAGGGTTGGGGAGTAACAGGAGATAGACACGGGGCATGAGCGGGGGGTGGGGGGCACCAGCCGGTAGACACGGGGCATGAGCGGGGGGTGAGGGGCAACAGCAGGGAGACACGGGGCATGACCGGGGGGTGGGGGGAACAGGAGAGAGACACAGGTCATGAGCGCAGGGTGGGGGCAACAGCAGGGAGACACGGGGCATGACCAGGGGTCAACAGGAGAGAGACACGTTGCATGAGTGGGGGGTGGGGGGCAACAGCAGGGAGACACAGGGCATGACCGGGGGTGGGGGGCAACAGGAGAGAGACACAGGGCATGAGAGGGGGTGGGGGGTAACAGGAGAGAGACACGGGGCATGAGCAGGGGGTGGGGGGCAACAGCAGGGAGACATGGGGCATGACCGGGGGGTGGGGATAACAGGAGAAAAACACGGGGCATGAGCGTGGGTTGGGGGGCAACAGCAGGGAGACATGGGGCATGACCGGGGGGTGGGGGCAACAGGAGAGAGACACGGGGCATAAGAGGGGGCTGGGGGGTAACAGGAGAGAGACACGGGGAATGAAAGGGGGTGGATGGGTAACAGCAGGGAGACACGGGGCATGACCAGGGGTGGGGTGTAACAGGAGAGAGACACGGGGCACGAGCGGGGGGTTGGGGGCAACAGCCGGGAGACAAGGGGCATGACCGGGGGGGTGGGGGGTAACAGGAGAGACACATGGGGCATGAGCGGGGGGTGGGGGGTAACAGCAGGGAGACACAGGGCATGAGCGGGGGGTGGGGGCAACAGGAGAGAAACACAAGGCATGAGCGGCGGGTGGGGGGTAACAGGAGAGAGACACGGGGCATGAGCGGGGGGTGGGGGGCAACAGCAGGGAGACACGGGGCATGAGCGGAGGGTGGGGGGCAACAGCAGGGAGACACGGGGCATTAGAGGGGGGTGGGGGTAACAGGAGAGAGACACGGTGCATGAGCGGGGAGTGGGGGCAACAGGAGAGAGACAAAGGGCATGAGCGAGGGGTGGGGGGTAACAGGAGAGAGACACAGGGCATGAGCGGGGGAGAGGGGCAAGAGGAGAGAGACACAGGGCATGAGCAGGGGGTGGGGGGTAACAGGAGATAGACACGGGGCATGAGCGAGGGGTGGGGGGCGACAGCAGGGATACACAGGGCATGAGCGGGGGGTGAGGGGCAACAGCAGGGAGACACGGGGCATGACCGGGGGTGGGGGGTAACAGGAGGGAGACACAGGGCATGAGCGGGGGGATGGGGGCAACAGGAGAGAGATACAGGGCATGAGCAGGGGGTGGGGGGTAACAGGATATAGACATGGGGCATGAGCGGGGGGTGGGGGGTAACAGCAGGGAGACACAGGGCATGAGCGGGGGGTGGGGGCAACAGCAGGGAGACACAGGGCATGAAAGGGGGGTGGGGGGCAACAGGAGAGAGACACGGGGCATGAGTGGGGGATAGGGGGCAACAGCAGGGAGACACGGGGCATGACCGGGGGGTGGGGGGCAACAGGAGAGAGACACAGGGCATGAAAGGGGGGTGAGGGATAACAGGAGAGAGACACGGGGCATGAGCAGGGGGTGGGGGGCAACAGGAGAGAGACACAGGGCATGAAAGGGGGGTGGGGGGTAACAGGAGAGAGACACAGGGCATGAGCGGGGGGGCAACAGGAGAGAGACACAGGGCATGAGCAGGGTTGGGGAGTAACAGGAGATAGACACGGGGCATGAGCGGGGGTGAGGGGCAACAGCAGGGAGACACGGGGCATGACCGGGGGGTGGGGGGAACAGGAGAGAGACACAGGTCATGAGCGCAGGGTGGGGGCAACAGCAGGGAGACACGGGGCATGACCAGGGGTCAACAGGAGAGAGACACGGGGCATGAGTGGGGGGTGGGGGCAACAGCAGGGAGACACGGGGCATGACCGGGGGGTGGGGGGCAACAGGAGAGAGACACAGGGCATGAGAGGGGGGTGGGGGGTAACAGGAGAGAGACACGGGGCATGAGCAGGGGGTGGGGGGCAACAGCAGGGAGACATGGGGCATGACCGGGGTGTGGGGGTAACAGGAGAAAAACACGGGGCATGAGCGTGGGTTGGGGGGCAACAGCAGGGAGACATGGGGCATGACCGGGGGTGGGGGCAACAGGAGAGAGACACGGGGCATAAGAGGGGGCTGGGGGGTAACAGGAGAGAGACACGGGGAATGAATGGGGTGGATGGGTAACAGCAGGGAGACACGGGGCATGACCGGGGGTGGGGTGTAACAGGAGAGAGACACGGGGCATGAGCGGGGGGTTGGGGGCAACAGCCGGGAGACAAGGGGCATGATCGGGGGGTGGGGGGTAACAGGAGAGACACATGGGGCATGAGCGGGGAGTGGGGGTAACAGCAGGGAGACACAGGGCATGAGCGGGGGGTGGGGGCAACAGGAGAGAAACACAAGGCATGAGCGGCGGGTGGGGGGTAACAGGAGAGAGACACGGGGCATGAGCGGGGGGTGGGGGGCAACAGCAGGGAGACACGGGGCATGAGCGGAGGGTGGGGGGCAACAGCAGGGAGACACGGGGCATTAGAGGGGGGTGGGGGTAACAGGAGAGAGACACGGTGCATGAGCGGGGAGTGGGGGCAACAGGAGAGAGACAAAGGGCATGAGCGAGGGGTGGGGGGTAACAGGAGAGAGACACAGGGCATGAGCGGGGGAGAGGGGCAAGAGGAGAGAGACACAGGGCATGAGCAGGGGGTGGGGTGTAACAGGAGATAGACACGGGGCATGAGCGAGGGGTGGGGGCGACAGCAGGGATAAACAGGGCATGAGCGGGGGGTGAGGGGCAACAGCAGGGAGACACGGGGCATGACCGGGGGTGGGGGGTAACAGGAGGGAGACACAGGGCATGAGCGGGGGGAGGGGGGCAACAGGAGAGAGATACAGGGCATGAGCAGGGGGTGGGGGGTAACAGGATATAGACATGGGGCATGAGCGGGGGGTGGGGGGCACCAGCCGGAAGACACGGGGCATGAGCGGGGGGTGAGGGGCAACAGCAGGGAGACACGGGGCATGACCGGGGGGTGGGGGGAACAGGAGAGAGACACAGGTCATGAGCGTGGTGTGGGGGTAACAGCAGGGAGACACGGGGCATGACCAGGGGGCAACAGGAGAGAGACACGGGGCATGAGTGGGGGGTGGGGGGCAACAGCAGGGAGACACGGGCATGACCGGGGGGTGGGGGGCAACAGGAGAGAGACACAGGGTATGAGAGGGGGGTGGGGGGTAACAGGAGAGAGACACGGGGCATGAGCCGGGGGTGGGGGCAACAGCAGCGAGACATGGGGCATTGCCGGGGGGTGGGGGGGTAACAGGAGAAAAACACGGGGCATGAGCGTGGGTTGGGGGGCAACAGCAGGGAGACATGGGGCATGACCGGGGGGTGGGGGCAACAGGAGAGAGACACGGGGCATGAGAGGGGGGTGGGGGTAACAGGAGAGAGACACAGGGCATGAAAGGGGGTGGGTGGGTAACAGCAGGGATACACGGGGCATGAGCGGGGGGTGGGGGAACACGAGGGAGACACGGTGAATGAGACGGGGGTGGGGGGTAACAGGAGAGAGATACGGTGCATGAGTGGGAGGCAACAGCAGGGAGACACGGGGCATGAGCGGGGGGTGGGGGCAACAGCAGGGAGACACAGAACATGAAAGGGGGGTGGGGGGCAACAGGAGAGAGACACGGGGCATGAGTGGGGGATAGGGGGCAACAGCAGGGAGACACGGGGCATGACCGGGGGTTGGGGGCAACAGGAGAGAGACACAGGGCATGAAAGGGGGGTGAGGGATAACAGGAGAGAGACACGGGGCATGAGCAGGGGGTGGGGGGCAACAGGAGAGAGACACAGGGCATGAAAGGGGGTGGGGGGTAACAGGAGAGAGACACAGGGCATGAGCGGGGGAGGGGGCAACAGGAGAGAGACACAGGGCATGAGCAGGGTTGGGGAGTAACAGGAGATAGACACGGGGCATGAGCGGGGGGTGGGGGGCACCAGCCGGTAGACACGAGGCATGAGCGGGGGGTGAGGGGCAACAGCAGGGAGACACGGGGCATGACCGGGGGGTGGGGGGAACAGGAGAGAGACACAGGTCATGAGCGCAGGGTGGGGGCAACAGCAGGGAGACACGGGGCATGACCAGGGGTCAACAGGAGAGAGACACGGGGCATGAGTGGGGGGTGGGGGGCAACAGCAGGGAGACACAGGGCATGACCGGGGGTGGGGGGCAACAGGAGAGAGACACAGGGCATGAGAGGGGGTGGGGGGTAACAGGAGAGAGACACGGGGCATGAGCAGGGGGTGGGGGGCAACAGCAGGGAGACATGGGGCATGACCGGGGGGTGGGGATAACAGGAGAAAAACACGGGGCATGAGCGTGGGTTGGGGGGCAACAGCAGGGAGACATGGGGCATGACCGGGGGGTGGGGGCAACAGGAGAGAGACACGGGGCATAAGAGGGGGCTGGGGGGTAACAGGAGAGAGACACGGGGAATGAAAGGGGGTGGATGGGTAACAGCAGGGAGACACGGGGCATGACCAGGGGTGGGGTGTAACAGGAGAGAGACACGGGGCACGAGCGGGGGGTTGGGGGCAACAGCCGGGAGACAAGGGGCATGACCGGGGGGGTGGGGGGTAACAGGAGAGACACATGGGGCATGAGCGGGGGGTGGGGGGTAACAGCAGGGAGACACAGGGCATGAGCGGGGGTGGGGGCAACAGGAGAGAAACACAAGGCATGAGTGGGGGATAGGGGGCAACAGCAGGGAGACACGGGGCATGACCGGGGGTGGGGGGCAACAGGAGAGAGACACAGGGCATGAAAGGGGGGTGAGGGATAACAGGAGAGAGACACGGGGCATGAGCAGGGGGTGGGGGGCAACAGGAGAGAGACACAGGGCATGAAAGGGGGGTGGGGGGTAACAGGAGAGAGCCACAGGGCATGAGCGGGGGGGGGGGCAACAGGAGAGAGACACAGGGCATGAGCAGGGTTGGGGAGTAACAGGAGATAGACATGGGGCATGAGCGGGGGGTGGGGGGCACCAGCCGGTAGACACGGGGCATGAGCGGGGGGTGAGGGGCAACAGCAGGGAGACACGGGGCATGACCGGGGGGTGGGGGGAACAGGAGAGAGACACAGGTCATGAGCGCAGGGTGGGGGCAACAGCAGGGAGACACGGGGCATGACCAGGGGTCAACAGGAGAGAGACACGGGGCATGAGTGGGGGGTGGGGGCAACAGCAGGGAGACACGGGGCATGACCGGGGGGTGGGGGGCAACAGGAGAGAGACACAGGGCATGAGAGGGGGGTGGGGGGTAACAGGAGAGAGACACGGGGCATGAGCAGGGGGTGGGGGGCAACAGCAGGGAGACATGGGGCATGACCGGGGTGTGGGGGTAACAGGAGAAAAACACGGGGCATGAGCGTGGGTTGGGGGGCAACAGCAGGGAGACATGGGGCATGACCGGGGGGTGGGGGCAACAGGAGAGAGACACGGGGCATAAGAGGGGGCTGGGGGGTAACAGGAGAGAGACACGGGGAATGAATGGGGTGGATGGGTAACAGCAGGGAGACACGGGGCATGACCGGGGGTGGGGTGTAACAGGAGAGAGACACGGGGCATGAGCGGGGGGTTGGGGGCAACAGCCGGGAGACAAGGGGCATGATCGGGGGGTGGGGGGTAACAGTAGAGACACATGGGGCATGAGCGGGGAGTGGGGGTAACAGCAGGGAGACACAGGGCATGAGCGGGGGGTGGGGGCAACAGGAGAGAAACACAAGGCATGAGCGGCGGGTGGGGGGTAACAGGAGAGAGACACGGGGCATGAGCGGGGGGTGGGGGGCAACAGCAGGGAGACACGGGGCATGAGCGGAGGGTGGGGGGCAACAGCAGGGAGACACGGGGCATTAGAGGGGGGTGGGGGTAACAGGAGAGAGACACGGTGCATGAGCGGGGAGTGGGGGCAACAGGAGAGAGACAAAGGGCATGAGCGAGGGGTGGGGGGTAACACAGGAGAGAGACACAGGGCATGAGCGGGGGAGAGGGGCAAGAGGAGAGAGACACAGGGCATGAGCAGGGGGTGGGGTGTAACAGGAGATAGACACGGGGCATGAGCGAGGGGTGGGGGCGACAGCAGGGATAAACAGGGCATGAGCGGGGGGTGAGGGGCAACAGCAGGGAGACACGGGGCATGACCGGGGGTGGGGGGTAACAGGAGGGAGACACAGGGCATGAGCGGGGGGAGGGGGGCAACAGGAGAGAGATACAGGGCATGAGCAGGGGGTGGGGGGTAACAGGATATAGACATGGGGCATGAGCGGGGGGTGGGGGGCACCAGCCGGAAGACACGGGGCATGAGCGGGGGGTGAGGGGCAACAGCAGGGAGACACGGGGCATGACCGGGGGGTGGGGGGAACAGGAGAGAGACACAGGTCATGAGCGCGGTGTGGGGGCAACAGCAGGGAGACACGGGGCATGACCAGGGGGCAACAGGAGAGAGACACGGGGCATGAGTGGGGGGTGGGGGGCAACAGCAGGGAGACACGGGCATGACCGGGGGGTGGGGGGCAACAGGAGAGAGACACAGGGTATGAGAGGGGGGTGGGGGGTAACAGGAGAGAGACACGGGGCATGAGCCGGGGGTGGGGGGCAACAGCAGGGAGACATGGGGCATTGCCGGGGGGTGGGGGGTAACAGGAGAAAAACACGGGGCATGAGCGTGGGTTGGGGGGCAACAGCAGGGAGACATGGGGCATGACCGGGGGGTGGGGGCAACAGGAGAGAGACACGGGGCATGAGAGGGGGGTGGGGGTAACAGGAGAGAGACACAGGGCATGAAAGGGGGTGGGTGGGTAACAGCAGGGATACACGGGGCATGAGCGGGGGGTGGGGGAACACGAGGGAGACACGGTGAATGAGACGGGGGTGGGGGGTAACAGGAGAGAGATACGGTGCATGAGTGGGAGGCAACAGCAGGGAGACACGGGGCATGAGCGGGGGGTGGGGGCAACAGCAGGGAGACACGGGGCATGAGCGGGGGTGGGGGGTAACAGGAGAAAGACATGGGGCATGAGCAGGGGGTGTGGGGCAACAGCAGGGAGACAAGGGGCATGACCGGGGGGTGGGGGGGGTAACAGGAGAGAGACACGGGGCATGAGCGGGGGGTGGGGGTAACAGCAGGGAGACACAGGGCATGAGCGGGGGGTGGGGGCAACAGGAGAGAAACACAGGGCATGAGCAGCGGGTGGGGGGTAACAGGAGAGAAACACGGGGAATGAGCGGGGGGTGGGGGCAACAGCAGGGAGACACGGGGCATGAGCGGGGGTGGGGTTAACAGGAGAAAGACACGGGGCATGAGCAGGGGGTGTGGGGCAACAGCAGGGAGACAAGGGGCATTACCGGGGGGTGGGGGGTAACAGGAGAGAGACACGGGGCATGAGCGGGGGGTGGGGGTAACAGCAGGGAGACACAGGGCATGAGCGGGGGGTGGGGGCAACAGGAGAGAAACACAGGGCATGAGCGGCGGGTGGGGGTAACAGGAGAGAGACACGGGGCATGAGCGGGGGGTGGGGGCAACAGCAGGGAGACACGGGGCATGAGCGGAGGGTGGGGGGCAACAGCAGGGAGACACGGGGCATTAGAAGGGGGTGGGGGGTAACAGGAGAGAGACACGGGGGATGAGCGGGGAGTGGGGGCAACAGGAGAGAGACACAGGGCATGAGCGAGGGGGGGGCGGTAACAGGAGAGAGACACAGGGCATGAGCGGGGGAGGGGGGCAACAGGAGAGAGACACAGGGCATGAGCAGGGGGTGGGGGGTAACAGGAGATAGACACGGGGCATGAGCGAGGGGTGGGGGGCGACAGCAGGGATACACAGGGCATGAGCGGGGGGTGAGGGGCAACATCAGGGAGACACGGGGCATGACCGGGGGGTGGGGGGTAACAGGAGAGAGACACAGGGCATGAGCGGGGGTGGGGGTAACAACAGGGAGACACAGGGCATGAGCAGGGGGTGTGGGGCAACAGCAGGGAGACAAGGGGCATGACCGGGGGGTGGGGGGTAACAGGAGAGAGACACGGGGCATGAGCGGGGGGTTGGGGTAACAACAGGGAGACACAGGGCATGAGCGGGGGGTGGGGGCAACAGGAGAGAAACACAGGGCATGAGCGGCGGGTGGGGGTAACAGGAGAGAGACACGGGGGGTGGGGGGCAACAGCAGGGAGACACGGGGCATGAGCGGAGGGTGGGGGGCAACAGCAGGGAGACACGGGGCATTAGAGGGGGGTGGGGGTAACAGGAGAGAGACACGGTGCATGAGCTGGGAGTGGGGGCAACAGGAGAGAGACAAAGGGCATGAGCGAGGGGTGGGGGGTAACAGGAGAGAGACACAGGGCATGAGCGGGGGAGAGGGGCAAGAGGAGAGAGACACAGGGCATGAGCAGGGGGTGGGGGTAACAGGAGATAGACACGGGGCATGAGCGAGGGGTGGGGGGCGACAGCAGGGATACACAGGGCATGAGCGGGGGGTGAGGGGCAACAGCAGGGAGACACGGGGCATGACCGGGGGTGGGGGGTAACAGGAGGGAGACACAGGGCATGAGCGGGGGATGGGGGCAACAGGAGAGAGATACAGGGCATTAGCAGGGGGTGGGGGGTAACAGGATATAGACATGGGGCATGAGCGGGGGGTGGGGGGTAACAGCAGGGAGACACAGGGCATGAGCGGGGGGTGGGGGCAACAGCAGGGAGACACAGGGCATGAAAGGGGGGTGGGGGGCAACAGGAGAGAGACACGGGGCATGAGTGGGGGATAGGGGGCAACAGCAGGGAGACACGGGGCATGACCGGGGGGTGGGGGGCAACAGGAGAGAGACACAGGGCATGAAAGGGGGGTGAGGGATAACAGGAGAGAGACACGGGGCATGAGCAGGGGGTGGGGGGCAACAGGAGAGAGACACAGGGCATGAAAGGGGGGTGGGGGGTAACAGGAGAGAGACACAGGGCATGAGCGGGGGGGGGCAACAGGAGAGAGACACAGGGCATGAGCAGGGTTGGGGAGTAACAGGAGATAGACACGGGGCATGAGCGGGGGGTGGGGGGCACCAGCCGGTAGACACGGGGCATGAGCGGGGGGTGAGGGGCAACAGCAGGGAGACACGGGGCATGACCGGGGGGTGGGGGGAACAGGAGAGAGACACAGGTCATGAGCGCAGGGTGGGGGCAACAGCAGGGAGACACGGGGCATGACCAGGGGTCAACAGGAGAGAGACACGGGGCATGAGTGGGGGGTGGGGGCAACAGCAGGGAGACACGGGGCATGACCGGGGGGTGGGGGGCAACAGGAGAGAGACACAGGGCATGAGAGGGGGGTGGGGGGTAACAGGAGAGAGACACGGGGCATGAGCAGGGGGTGGGGGGCAACAGCAGGGAGACATGGGGCATGACCGGGGTGTGGGGGTAACAGGAGAAAAACACGGGGCATGAGCGTGGGTTGGGGGGCAACAGCAGGGAGACATGGGGCATGACCGGGGGGTGGGGGCAACAGGAGAGAGACACGGGGAATGAATGGGGTGGATGGGTAACAGCAGGGAGACACGGGGCATGACCGGGGGTGGGGTGTAACAGGAGAGAGACAAGGGGCATGAGCGGGGGGTTGGGGGCAACAGCCGGGAGACAAGGGGCATGATCGGGGGGTGGGGGGTAACAGGAGAGACACATGGGGCATGAGCGGGGGGTGGGGGGTAACAGCAGGGAGACACAGGGCATGAGCGGGGGGTGGGGGCAACAGGAGAGAAACACAAGGCATGAGCGGCGGGTGGGGGGTAACAGGAGAGAGACACGGGGCATGAGCGGGGGGTGGGGGCAACAGCAGGGAGACACGGGGCATGAGCGGAGGGTGGGGGGCAACAGCAGGGAGACACGGGGCATTAGAGGGGGGTGGGGGTAACAGGAGAGAGACACGGTGCAAGAGCGGGGAGTGGGGGCAACAGGAGAGAGACAAAGGGCATGAGCGAGGGGTGGGGGGTAACAGGAGAGAGACACAGGGCATGAGCGGGGGAGAGGGGCAAGAGGAGAGAGACACAGGGCATGAGCAGGGGGTGGGGTGTAACAGGAGATAGACACGGGGCATGAGCGAGGGGTGGGGGCGACAGCAGAGATAAACAGGGCATGAGCGGGGGGTGAGGGGCAACAGCAGGGAGACACGGGGCATGACCGGGGGTGGGGGGTAACAGGAGGGAGACACAGGGCATGAGCGGGGGGAGGGGGGCAACAGGAGAGAGATACAGGGCATGAGCAGGGGGTGGGGGGTAACAGGATATAGACATGGGGCATGAGCGGGGGGTGGGGGGCACCAGCCGGAAGACACGGGGCATGAGCGGGGGGTGAGGGGCAACAGCAGGGAGACACGGGGCATGACCGGGGGGTGGGGGGAACAGGAGAGAGACACAGGTCATGAGCGCGGTGTGGGGGCAACAGCAGGGAGACACGGGGCATGACCAGGGGGCAACAGGAGAGAGACACGGGGCATGAGTGGGGGGTGGGGGGCAACAGCAGGGAGACACGGGGCATGACCGGGGGGTGGGGGGCAACAGGAGAGAGACACAGGGTATGAGAGGGGGGTGGGGGGTAACAGGAGAGAGACACGGGGCATGAGCCGGGGGTGGGGGGCAACAGCAGGGAGACATGGGGCATTGCCGGGGGGTGGGGGGGTAACAGGAGAAAAACACGGGGCATGAGCGTGGGTTGGGGGGCAACAGCAGGGAGACATGGGGCATGACCGGGGGTGGGGGCAACAGGAGAGAGACACGGGGCATGAGAGGGGGGTGGGGGTAACAGGAGAGAGACACAGAGAATGAAAGGGGGTGGGTGGGTAACAGCAGGGATACACGGGGCATGAGCGGGGGGTGGGGGAACACGAGGGAGACACGGTGAATGAGACGGGGGTGGGGGGTAACAGGAGAGAGATACGGTGCATGAGTGGGAGGCAACAGCAGGGAGACACGGGGCATGAGCGGGGGGTGGGGGCAACAGCAGGGAGACACGGGGCATGAGCGGGGGTGGGGGGTAACAGGAGAAAGACATGGGGCATGAGCAGGGGGTGTGGGGCAACAGCAGGGAGACAAGGGGCATGACCGGGGGGTGGGGGGGTAACAGGAGAGAGACACGGGGCATGAGCGGGGGGTGGGGGTAACAGCAGGGAGACACAGGGCATGAGCGGGGGGTGGGGGCAACAGGAGAGAAACACAGGGCATGAGCAGCGGGTGGGGGGTAACAGGAGAGAGACACGGGGAATGAGCGGGGGGTGGGGGCAACAGCAGGGAGACACGGGGCATGAGCGGGGGTGGGGGGTAACAGGAGAAAGACACGGGGCATGAGCAGGGGGTGTGGGGCAACAGCAGGGAGACAAGGGGCATCACCGGGGGGTGGGGGGTAACAGGAGAGAGACACGGGGCATGAGCGGGGGGTGGGGGTAACAGCAGGGAGACACAGGGCATGAGCGGGGGGTGGGGGCAACAGGAGAGAAACACAGGGCATGAGCGGCGGGTGGGGGTAACAGGAGAGAGACACGGGGCATGAGCAGGGGGTGGGGGGCAACAGCAGGGAGACACGGGGCATGAGCGGAGGGTGGGGGGCAACAGCAGGGAGACACAGGGCATTAGAGGGGGGTGGGGGGTAACAGGAGAGAGACACGGGGGATGAGCGGGGAGTGGGGGCAACAGGAGAGAGACACAGGGCATGAGCGAGGGGTGGGCGGTAACAGGAGAGAGACACAGGGCATGAGCGGGGGAGGGGGGCAACAGGAGAGAGACACAGGGCATGAGCAGGGGGTGGGGGGTAACAGGAGATAGACACGGGGCATGAGCGAGGGGTGGGGGGCGACAGCAGGGATACACAGGGCCTGAGCGGGGGGTGAGGGGCAACATCAGGGAGACACGGGGCATGACCGGGGGGTGGGGGGTAACAGGAGAGAGACACAGGGCATGAGCGGGGGGAGGGGGGCAACAGGAGAGAGACACAGGGCATGAGCAGGGGGTGGGGGGTAACAGGAGATAGACACGGGGCATGAGCGGGGGGTGGGGGGCACCAGCCGGTAGACACGGGGCATGAGCGGGGGGTGAGGGGCAACAGCAGGGAGACACGGGGCATGACCGGGGGGTGGGGGGAACAGGAGAGAGACAGAGGTCATGAGCGCGGGGTGGTGGCAACAGGGAGACACGGGGCATGACCAGGGGGCAACAGGAGAGAGACACGGGGCATGAGTGGGGGGTGAAGGGCAACGCAGGGAGACACGGGGCATGACCGGGGGGTGTGGGGCAACAGGTGAGAGACACAGGGCATGAGAGGGGGGTGGGGAGTAACAGGAGAGAGACACGGGGCATGAGCAGGGGGTGGGGGGCAACAGCAGGGAGACATGGGGCATGACCGGAGGGTGGGGGGTAACAGGAGAGAAATACGAGGCATGAGCGGGGGTTGGGGGGCAACAGCAGGGAGACATGGGGCATGACCGGGGGGTGGGGGCAACAGGAGAGAGGCACGGGGCATGAGAGGGGAGTGGGGGGTAACAGGGGAGAGACAAGGGGCATGAAAGGGGGTGGGTGGGTAACAGCAGGGATACACGGGGCATGAGCAGGGGGTGTGGGAACACGAGGGAGACACGGGGCATGAGACGGGGGTGGGGGGTAACAGGAGAGCGATACGGTGCATGAGTGGGAGCCAACAGCAGGGAGACACGGGGCATGAGCGGGGGGTGGGGGGCAACAGCAGGGAGACACGGGGCATGACCGGGGGTGGGGGGCAACAGCAGGGAGACACGGGGCATGAGCAGGGTTGAGGGGTAACAGGAGAGAGACACGGGGCATGAGAGGGGGGTGGCGGGTAACAGGAGAGGGACACGGGACATGAGTGGGGGGTAACAGGAGAGAGACACGGGGCATGAGCAGGGGTGGGGGGCAACAGGACAGAGACACGGGGCATGAGCGAAGGGTGCTGGGGGTAACTGTAACGCTCACCTGATTCCCGTAGAGGCGCCGGTCTTGACTGGGCGTATACCGTATCTTCAAAGGTGATGTGTAACACACGGCTGGCTCTTTGGGCTGGACCTCTGTGCACTGTATGTCTGGCTCGAAGGGTAAGATGTCTGCAGATAGAAAATGTGGGATTAATGAACTGGGTTATTGAATGTCTCTCTCTTCTTCCCTTTCTCTTCTCCTGTAGAACCCCAAAGGTTAACGCTCTCACCTTAGGTAAGTGAACGCCGTGCTCTCCATCTGCCTCGAGGCAGGGTGCTCTAACCAGTTTCTTCACTGGATAAGTGGAGCAGGCCTCTTGACTTCAGAGGACTGCTGTCCGTCGTTTACTGCACGAACGGGGCATGACCGGGGGGTGGGGGGCAACAGGAGAGAGACACAGGGCATGAAAGGGGGTGGGGGATAACAGGAGAGAGACACGGGGCATGAGCAGGGGGTGGGGGGCAACAGGAGAGAGACACAGGGCATGAAAGGGGGTGGGGGGTAACAGGAGAGAGACACAGGGCATGAGCGGGGGAGGGGGGCAACAGGAGAGAGACACAGGGCATGAGCAGGGTTGGGGAGTAACAGGAGATAGACACGGGGCATGAGCGGGGGGTGGGGGGCACCAGCCGGTAGACACGGGGCATGAGCGGGGGGTGAGGGGCAACAGCAGGGAGACACGGGGCATGACCGGGGGGTGGGGGGAACAGGAGAGAGACACAGGTCATGAGCGCAGGGTGGGGGCAACAGCAGGGAGACACGGGGCATGACCAGGGGTCAACAGGAGAGAGACACGGGGCATGAGTGGGGGGTGGGGGGCAACAGCAGGGAGACACGGGGCATGACCGGGGGGTGGGGGGCAACAGGAGAGAGAAACAGGGCATGAGAGGGGGGTGGGGGGTAACAGGAGAGAGACACGGGGCATGAGCAGGGGGTGGGGGGCAACAGCAGGGAGACATGGGGCATGACCGGGGGGTGGGGGTAACAGGAGAAAAACACGGGGCATGAGCGTGGGTTGGGGGGCAACAGCAGGGAGACATGGGGCATGACCGGGGGGTGTGGGGCAACAGGAGAGAGACACGGGGCATAAGAGGGGGCTGGGGGGTAACAGGAGAGAGACACGGGGAATGAAAGGGGGTGGATGGGTAACAGCAGGGAGACACGGGGCATGACCGGGGGTGGGGTGTAACAGGAGAGAGACACGGGGCATGAGCGGGGGGGTTGGGGGCAACAGCCGGGAGACAAGGGGCATGACCGGGGGGTGGGGGGTAACAGGAGAGAGACATGGGGCATGAGCGGGGGGTGGGGGTTAACAGCAGGGAGACACAGGGCATGAGCGGGGGGTGGGGGCAACAGGAGAGAAACACAAGGCATGAGCGGCGGGTGGGGGGTAACAGGAGAGAGACACGGGGCATGAGCGGGGGGTGGGGGGCAACAGCAGGGAGACACGGGGCATGAGCGGAGGGTGGGGGGCAACAGCAGGGAGACACGGGGCATTAGAGGGGGGTGGGGGTAACAGGAGAGAGACACGGTGCATGAGCGGGGAGTGGGGGAAACAGGAGAGAGACAAAGGGCATGAGCGAGGGGTGGGGGTTAACAGGAGAGAGACACAGGGCATGAGCAGGGGAGAGGGGCAAGAGGAGAGAGACACAGGGCATGAGCAGGGGGTGGGGGGGTAACAGGAGATAGACACGGGGCATGAGCGAGGGGTGGGGGGCGACAGCAGGGATACACAGGGCATGAGCGGGGGGTGAGGGGCAACAGCAGGGAGACACGGGGCATAACCGGGGGTGGGGGGTAACAGGAGGGAGACACAGGGCATGAGTGGGGGGAGGGGGGCAACAGGAGAGAGATACAGGGCATGAGCAGGGGGTGGGGGGTAACAGGATATAGACATGGGGCATGAGCGGGGGGTGGGGGGTAACAGCAGGGAGACACAGGGCATGAGCGGGGGGTGGGGGCAACAGGAGAGAAACACAAGGCATGAGCGGCGGGTGGGGGGTAACAGGAGAGAGACACGGGCATGAGCGGGGGGTGGGGGGCAACAGCAGGGAGACACGGGGCATGAGCGGAGGGTGGGGGGCAACAGCAGGGAGACACGGGGCATTAGAGGGGGGTGGGGGTAACAGGAGAGAGACACGGTGCATGAGCGGGGAGTGGGGGCAACAGGAGAGGGACAAAGGGCATGAGCGAGGGGTGGGGGTAACAGGAGAGAGACACAGGGCATGAGCGGGGGGAGAGGGGCAAGAGGAGAGAGACACAGGGCATGAGCAGGGGGTGGGGGGTAACAGGAGATAGACACAGGGCATGAGCGAGGGGTGGGGGGCGACAGCAGGGATACACAGGGCATGAGCGGGGGGTGAGGGGCAACAGCAGGGAGACACGGGGCATGACCGGGGGTGGGGGGTAACAGGAGAGAGACATGGGGCATGAGCGGGGGGTGGGGGTTAACAGCAGGGAGACACAGGGCATGAGCGGGGGGTGGGGGCAACAGGAGAGAAACACAAGGCATGAGCGGCGGGTGGGGGGTAACAGGAGAGAGACACGGGGCATGAGCGGGGGGTGGGGGGCAACAGCAGGGAGACACGGGGCATGAGCGGAGGGTGGGGGGCAACAGCAGGGAGACACGGGGCATTAGAGGGGGGTGGGGGTAACAGGAGAGAGACACGGTGCATGAGCGGGGAGTGGGGGAAACAGGAGAGAGACAAAGGGCATGAGCGAGGGGTGGGGGGTAACAGGAGAGAGACACAGGGCATGAGCAGGGGAGAGGGGCAAGAGGAGAGAGACACAGGGCATGAGCAGGGGGTGGGGGGGTAACAGGAGATAGACACGGGGCATGAGCGAGGGGTGGGGGGCGACAGCAGGGATACACAGGGCATGAGCGGGGGGTGAGGGGCAACAGCAGGGAGACACGGGGCATAACCGGGGGTGGGGGGTAACAGGAGGGAGACACAGGGCATGAGTGGGGGGAGGGGGGCAACAGGAGAGAGATACAGGGCATGAGCAGGGGGTGGGGGGTAACAGGATATAGACATGGGGCATGAGCGGGGGGTGGGGGGTAACAGCAGGGAGACACAGGGCATGAGCGGGGGGTGGGGGCAACAGGAGAGAAACACAAGGCATGAGCGGCGGGTGGGGGGTAACAGGAGAGAGACACGGGCATGAGCGGGGGGTGGGGGGCAACAGCAGGGAGACACGGGGCATGAGCGGAGGGTGGGGGGCAACAGCAGGGAGACACGGGGCATTAGAGGGGGGTGGGGGTAACAGCAGGGAGACACAGGGCATGAGCGGGGGGTGGGGGCAACAGGAGAGAAACACAAGGCATGAGCGGCGGGTGGGGGTAACAGGAGAGAGACACGGGCATGAGCGGGGGGTGGGGGGCAACAGCAGGGAGACACGGGGCATGAGCGGAGGGTGGGGGGCAACAGCAGGGAGACACGGGGCATTAGAGGGGGGTGGGGGTAACAGGAGAGAGACACGGTGCATGAGCGGGGAGTGGGGGCAACAGGAGAGGGACAAAGGGCATGAGCGAGGGGTGGGGGCAACAGCAGGGAGACACGGGGCATGACCAGGGGTCAACAGGAGAGAGACACGGGGCATGAGTGGGGGGTGGGGGCAACAGCAGGGAGACACGGGGCATGACCGGGGGGTGGGGGGCAACAGGAGAGAGACACAGGGCATGAGAGGGGGGTGGGGGGTAACAGGAGAGAGACACGGGGCATGAGCAGGGGGTGGGGGGCAACAGCAGGGAGACATGGGGCATGACCGGGGTGTGGGGGTAACAGGAGAAAAACACGGGGCATGAGCGTGGGTTGGGGCAACAGCAGGGAGACATGGGGCATGACCGGGGGGTGGGGGCAACAGGAGAGAGACACGGGGCATAAGAGGGGGCTGGGGGGGGTAACAGGAGAGAGACACGGGGAATGAATGGGGTGGATGGGTAACAGCAGGGAGACACGGGGCATGACCGGGGGTGGGGTGTAACAGGAGAGAGACACGGGGCATGAGCGGGGGTGGGGGCAACAGCGGGAGACAAGGGGCATGATCGGGGGGTGGGGGGTAACAGTAGAGACACATGGGGCATGAGCGGGAGTGGGGGTAACAGCAGGGAGACACAGGGCATGAGCGGGGGGTGGGGGCAACAGGAGAGAAACACAAGGCATGAGCGGCGGGTGGGGGGTAACAGGAGAGAGACACGGGGCATGAGCGGGGGTGGGGGGCAACAGCAGGAGACACGGGGCATGAGCGGAGGGTGGGGAGGCAACAGCAGGGAGAACACGGGGCATTAGGGGGGGGGGGGTAACAGAGAGAGACACGGTGCATGAGCGGGGATGGGGCAACAGGAGAGAGCAAAGGGCATGAGCGAGGGGTGGGGGGTAACACAGGAGAGAGACACAGGGCATGAGCGGGGGAGAGGGGCAAGAGGAGAGAGACACAGGGCATGAGCAGGGGGGGGTGTAACAGGAGATAGACACGGGGCATGAGCGAGGGGTGGGGCGACAGCAGGGATAAACAGGGCATGAGCGGGGGGTGAGGGGCAACAGCAGGGAGACACGGGGCATGACCGGGGTGGGGGGTAACAGGAGGGAGACACAGGGCATGAGCGGGGGGAGGGGGCAACAGGAGAGAATACAGGGCATGAGCAGGGGGTGGGGGGTAACAGGATATAGACATGGGGCATGAGCGGGGGGTGGGGGGCACCAGCCGGAAGCCACGGGGCATGAGCGGGGGTGTGGGCAACAGCAGGGAGACACGGGGCATGACCGGGGTGGGGGGGGAACAGGAGAGAGACACAGGTCATGAGCGCGGTGTGGGGGCAACAGCAGGGAGACACGGGGCATGACCAGGGGGCAACAGGAGAGAGACACGGGGCATGAGTGGGGGGTGGGGGGCAACAGCAGGAGACACGGGCATGACCGGGGTGGGGGCAACAGGGAGAGAGACACAGGGTATGAGAGGGGGGTGGGGGGTAACAGGAGAGAGACACGGGGCATGAGCCGGGGTGGGGGCAACAGCAGGGAGACATGGGGCATTGCCGGGGGGTGGGGGGGAACAGGAGAAAAACACGGGGCATGAGCGTGGTTGGGGGGCAACAGCAGGGAGACATGGGGGCATGACCGGGGGTGGGGTGCAACAGGAGAGAGACACGGGCATGAGAGGGGGGTGGGGGTAACAGGAGAGAGACACAGGGCATGAAAGGGGGTGGGTGGGTAACAGCAGGGATACACGGGGCATGAGCGGGGGTGGGGGAACACGAGGGAGACACGGTGAATGAGACGGGGGTGGGGGGTAAGGAGAGAGATACGGTGCATGAGTGGGAGGCAACAGCAGGGAGACACGGGGCATGAGCGGGGGGTGGGGGCAACAGCAGGGAGACACGGGGCATGAGCGGGGGTGGGGGTAACAGGAGAAAGACATGGGGCATGAGCAGGGGGTGTGGGGCAACAGCAGGGAGACAAGGGGCAGGACCGGGGGGTGGGGGGGGTAACAGGAGAGAGACACGGGGCATGAGCGGGGGGTGGGGGTAACAGCAGGGAGACACAGGGCATGAGCGGGGGGTGGGGGCAACAGGAGAGAAACACAGGGCATGAGCAGCGGGTGGGGGAAACAGGAGAGAACACGGGGAATGAGCGGGGGGTGGGGGCAACAGCAGGAGACACGGGGCCATGAGCGGGGGTGGGTTAACCAGGAGAAAGACACGGGGCATGAAACAGGAGAAAGACACGGGGCATGAGCAGGGGGTGTGGGGCAACAGCAGGGAGACAAGGGGCATTACCGGGGGGTGGGGGGTAACAGGAGAGAGACACGGGGCATGAGCGGGGGGTGGGGGTAACAGCAGGGAGACACAGGGCATGAGCGGGGGGTGGGGGCAACAGGAGAGAAACACAGGGCATGAGCGGCGGGTGGGGGTAACAGGAGAGAGACACGGGGCATGAGCGGGGGGTGGGGGCAACAGCAGGGAGACACGGGGCATGAGCGGAGGGTGGGGGGCAACAGCAGGGAGACACGGGGCATTAGAAGGGGGTGGGGGGTAACAGGAGAGAGACACGGGGGATGAGCGGGGAGTGGGGGCAACAGGAGAGAGACACAGGGCATGAGCGAGGGGGGGGCGGTAACAGGAGAGAGACACAGGGGCATGAGCGGGGGAGGGGGGCAACAGGAGAGAGACACAGGGCATGAGCAGGGGGGTGGGGGGTAACAGGAGATAGACACGGGGCATGAGCGAGGGGTGGGGGGCGACAGCAGGGATACACAGGGCATGAGCGGGGGGTGAGGGGCAACATCAGGGAGACACGGGCATGACCGGGGGGTGGGGGGTAACAGGAGAGAGACACAGGGCATGAGCGGGGGTGGGGTAACAACAGGGAGACACAGGGCATGAGCAGGGGGTGTGGGGCAACAGCAGGGAGACAAGGGGCATGACCGGGGGGTGGGGGGTAACAGGAGAGAGACACGGGGCATGAGCGGGGGGTTGGGGTAACAACAGGGAGACACAGGGCATGAGCGGGGGGTGGGGGCAACAGGAGAGAAACACAGGGCATGAGCGGCGGGTGGGGGTAACAGGAGAGAGACACGGGGTGTGGGGGGCAACAGCAGGGAGACACGGGGCATGAGCGGAGGGTGGGGGGCAACAGCAGGGAGACACGGGGCATTAGAGGGGGGTGGGGGTAACAGGAGAGAGACACGGTGCATGAGCTGGGAGTGGGGGCAACAGGAGAGAGACAAAGGGCATGAGCGAGGGGTGGGGGGTAACAGGAGAGAGACACAGGGCATGAGCGGGGGAGAGGGGCAAGAGGAGAGAGACACAGGGCATGAGCAGGGGGTGGGGGTAACAGGAGATAGACACGGGGCATGAGCGAGGGGTGGGGGGCGACAGCAGGGATACACAGGGCATGAGCGGGGGGTGAGGGGCAACAGCAGGGAGACACGGGGCATGACCGGGGGTGGGGGGTAACAGGAGGGAGACACAGGGCATGAGCGGGGGATGGGGGCAACAGGAGAGAGATACAGGGCATTAGCAGGGGGTGGGGGGTAACAGGATATAGACATGGGGCATGAGCGGGGGGTGGGGGGTAACAGCAGGGAGACACAGGGCATGAGCGGGGGGTGGGGGCAACAGCAGGGAGACACAGGGCATGAAAGGGGGGTGGGGGGCAACAGGAGAGAGACACGGGGCATGAGTGGGGGATAGGGGGCAACAGCAGGGAGACACGGGGCATGACCGGGGGGTGGGGGGCAACAGGAGAGAGACACAGGGCATGAAAGGGGGGTGAGGGATAACAGGAGAGAGACACGGGGCATGAGCAGGGGGTGGGGGGCAACAGGAGAGAGACACAGGGCATGAAAGGGGGGTGGGGGGTAACAGGAGAGAGACACAGGGCATGAGCGGGGGGGGGCAACAGGAGAGAGACACAGGGCATGAGCAGGGTTGGGGAGTAACAGGAGATAGACACGGGGCATGAGCGGGGGGTGGGGGGCACCAGCCGGTAGACACGGGGCATGAGCGGGGGGTGAGGGGCAACAGCAGGGAGACACGGGGCATGACCGGGGGGTGGGGGGAACAGGAGAGAGACACAGGTCATGAGCGCAGGGTGGGGGCAACAGCAGGGAGACACGGGGCATGACCAGGGGTCAACAGGAGAGAGACACGGGGCATGAGTGGGGGGTGGGGGCAACAGCAGGGAGATACGGGGCATGACCGGGGGGTGGGGGGCAACAGGAGAGAGACACAGGGCATGAGAGGGGGGTGGGGGGTAACAGGAGAGAGACACGGGGCATGAGCAGGGGGTGGGGGGCAACAGCAGGGAGACATGGGGCATGACCGGGGTGTGGGGGTAACAGGAGAAAAACACGGGGCATGAGCGTGGGTTGGGGGGCAACAGCAGGGAGACATGGGGCATGACCGGGGGGTGGGGGCAACAGGAGAGAGACACGGGGAATGAATGGGGTGGATGGGTAACAGCAGGGAGACACGGGGCATGACCGGGGGTGGGGTGTAACAGGAGAGAGACAAGGGGCATGAGCGGGGGGTTGGGGGCAACAGCCGGGAGACAAGGGGCATGATCGGGGGGTGGGGGGTAACAGGAGAGACACATGGGGCATGAGCGGGGGGTGGGGGGTAACAGCAGGGAGACACAGGGCATGAGCGGGGGGTGGGGGCAACAGGAGAGAAACACAAGGCATGAGCGGCGGGTGGGGGGTAACAGGAGAGAGACACGGGGCATGAGCGGGGGGTGGGGGCAACAGCAGGGAGACACGGGGCATGAGCGGAGGGTGGGGGGCAACAGCAGGGAGACACGGGGCATTAGAGGGGGGTGGGGGTAACAGGAGAGAGACACGGTGCAAGAGCGGGGAGTGGGGGCAACAGGAGAGAGACAAAGGGCATGAGCGAGGGGTGGGGGGTAACAGGAGAGAGACACAGGGCATGAGCGGGGGAGAGGGGCAAGAGGAGAGAGACACAGGGCATGAGCAGGGGGTGGGGTGTAACAGGAGATAGACACGGGGCATGAGCGAGGGGTGGGGGCGACAGCAGAGATAAACAGGGCATGAGCGGGGGGTGAGGGGCAACAGCAGGGAGACACGGGGCATGACCGGGGGTGGGGGGTAACAGGAGGGAGACACAGGGCATGAGCGGGGGGAGGGGGGCAACAGGAGAGAGATACAGGGCATGAGCAGGGGGTGGGGGGTAACAGGATATAGACATGGGGCATGAGCGGGGGGTGGGGGGCACCAGCCGGAAGACACGGGGCATGAGCGGGGGGTGAGGGGCAACAGCAGGGAGACACGGGGCATGACCGGGGGGTGGGGGGAACAGGAGAGAGACACAGGTCATGAGCGCGGTGTGGGGGCAACAGCAGGGAGACACGGGGCATGACCAGGGGGCAACAGGAGAGAGACACGGGGCATGAGTGGGGGGTGGGGGGCAACAGCAGGGAGACACGGGGCATGACCGGGGGGTGGGGGGCAACAGGAGAGAGACACAGGGTATGAGAGGGGGGTGGGGGGTAACAGGAGAGAGACACGGGGCATGAGCCGGGGGTGGGGGGCAACAGCAGGGAGACATGGGGCATTGCCGGGGGGTGGGGGGGTAACAGGAGAAAAACACGGGGCATGAGCGTGGGTTGGGGGGCAACAGCAGGGAGACATGGGGCATGACCGGGGGTGGGGGCAACAGGAGAGAGACACGGGGCATGAGAGGGGGGTGGGGGTAACAGGAGAGAGACACAGGGCATGAAAGGGGGTGGGTGGGTAACAGCAGGGATACACGGGGCATGAGCGGGGGGTGGGGGAACACGAGGGAGACACGGTGAATGAGACGGGGGTGGGGGGTAACAGGAGAGAGATACGGTGCATGAGTGGGAGGCAACAGCAGGGAGACACGGGGCATGAGCGGGGGGTGGGGGCAACAGCAGGGAGACACGGGGCATGAGCGGGGGTGGGGGGTAACAGGAGAAAGACATGGGGCATGAGCAGGGGGTGTGGGGCAACAGCAGGGAGACAAGGGGCATGACCGGGGGGTGGGGGGGTAACAGGAGAGAGACACGGGGCATGAGCGGGGGGTGGGGGTAACAGCAGGGAGACACAGGGCATGAGCGGGGGGTGGGGGCAACAGGAGAGAAACACAGGGCATGAGCAGCGGGTGGGGGGTAACAGGAGAGAGACACGGGGAATGAGCGGGGGGTGGGGGCAACAGCAGGGAGACACGGGGCATGAGCGGGGGTGGGGGGTAACAGGAGAAAGACACGGGGCATGAGCAGGGGGTGTGGGGCAACAGCAGGGAGACAAGGGGCATCACCGGGGGGTGGGGGGTAACAGGAGAGAGACACGGGGCATGAGCGGGGGGTGGGGGTAACAGCAGGGAGACACAGGGCATGAGCGGGGGGTGGGGGCAACAGGAGAGAAACACAGGGCATGAGCGGCGGGTGGGGGTAACAGGAGAGAGACACAGGGCATGAGCGGGGGAGGGGGGCAACAGGAGAGAGACACAGGGCATGAGCAGGGGGTGGGGGGTAACAGGAGATAGACACGGGGCATGAGCGAGGGGTGGGGGGCGACAGCAGGGATACACGGGGCATGACCGGGGGGTGGGGGGTAACAGGAGAGAGACACAGGGCATGAGCGGGGGGTGAGGGGCAACATCAGGGAGACACGGGGCATGACGGGGGGTGGGGGGTAACAGGAGAGAGACACAGGGCATGAGCGGGGGGAGGGGGGCAACAGGAGAGAGACACAGGGCATGAGCAGGGGGTGGGGGGTAACAGGAGATAGACACGGGGCATGAGCGGGGGGTGGGGGGCACCAGCCGGTAGACACGGGGCATGAGCGGGGGGTGAGGGGCAACAGCAGGGAGACACGGGGCATGACCGGGGGGTGGGGGGAACAGGAGAGAGACAGAGGTCATGAGCGCGGGGTGGTGGCAACAGGGAGACACGGGGCATGACCAGGGGGCAACAGGAGAGAGACACGGGGCATGAGTGGGGGGTGAAGGGCAACGCAGGGAGACACGGGGCATGACCGGGGGGTGTGGGGCAACAGGTGAGAGACACAGGGCATGAGAGGGGGGTGGGGAGTAACAGGAGAGAGACACGGGGCATGAGCAGGGGGTGGGGGGCAACAGCAGGGAGACATGGGGCATGACCGGAGGGTGGGGGGTAACAGGAGAGAAATACGAGGCATGAGCGGGGGTTGGGGGGCAACAGCAGGGAGACATGGGGCATGACCGGGGGGTGGGGGCAACAGGAGAGAGGCACGGGGCATGAGAGGGGAGTGGGGGGTAACAGGGGAGAGACAAGGGGCATGAAAGGGGGTGGGTGGGTAACAGCAGGGATACACGGGGCATGAGCAGGGGGTGTGGGAACACGAGGGAGACACGGGGCATGAGACGGGGGTGGGGGGTAACAGGAGAGCGATACGGTGCATGAGTGGGAGCCAACAGCAGGGAGACACGGGGCATGAGCGGGGGGTGGGGGGCAACAGCAGGGAGACACGGGGCATGACCGGGGGTGGGGGGCAACAGCAGGGAGACACGGGGCATGAGCAGGGTTGAGGGGTAACAGGAGAGAGACACGGGGCATGAGAGGGGGGTGGCGGGTAACAGGAGAGGGACACGGGACATGAGTGGGGGGTAACAGGAGAGAGACACGGGGCATGAGCAGGGGTGGGGGGCAACAGGACAGAGACACGGGGCATGAGCGAAGGGTGCTGGGGGTAACTGTAACGCTCACCTGATTCCCGTAGAGGCGCCGGTCTTGACTGGGCGTATACCGTATCTTCAAAGGTGATGTGTAACACACGGCTGGCTCTTTGGGCTGGACCTCTGTGCACTGTATGTCTGGCTCGAAGGGTAAGATGTCTGCAGATAGAAAATGTGGGATTAATGAACTGGGTTATTGAATGTCTCTCTCTTCTTCCCTTTCTCTTCTCCTGTAGAACCCCAAAGGTTAACGCTCTCACCTTAGGTAAGTGAACGCCGTGCTCTCCATCTGCCTCGAGGCAGGGTGCTCTAACCAGTTTCTTCACTGGATAAGTGGAGCAGGCCTCTTGACTTCAGAGGACTGCTGTCCGTCGTTTACTGCACGAACGGGGCATGACCGGGGGGTGGGGGGCAACAGGAGAGAGACACAGGGCATGAAAGGGGGTGGGGGATAACAGGAGAGAGACACGGGGCATGAGCAGGGGGTGGGGGGCAACAGGAGAGAGACACAGGGCATGAAAGGGGGTGGGGGGTAACAGGAGAGAGACACAGGGCATGAGCGGGGGAGGGGGGCAACAGGAGAGAGACACAGGGCATGAGCAGGGTTGGGGAGTAACAGGAGATAGACACGGGGCATGAGCGGGGGGTGGGGGGCACCAGCCGGTAGACACGGGGCATGAGCGGGGGGTGAGGGGCAACAGCAGGGAGACACGGGGCATGACCGGGGGGTGGGGGGAACAGGAGAGAGACACAGGTCATGAGCGCAGGGTGGGGGCAACAGCAGGGAGACACGGGGCATGACCAGGGGTCAACAGGAGAGAGACACGGGGCATGAGTGGGGGGTGGGGGGCAACAGCAGGGAGACACGGGGCATGACCGGGGGGTGGGGGGCAACAGGAGAGAGAAACAGGGCATGAGAGGGGGGTGGGGGGTAACAGGAGAGAGACACGGGGCATGAGCAGGGGGTGGGGGGCAACAGCAGGGAGACATGGGGCATGACCGGGGGGTGGGGGTAACAGGAGAAAAACACGGGGCATGAGCGTGGGTTGGGGGGCAACAGCAGGGAGACATGGGGCATGACCGGGGGGTGGGGGCAACAGGAGAGAGACACGGGGCATAAGAGGGGGCTGGGGGGTAACAGGAGAGAGACACGGGGAATGAAAGGGGGTGGATGGGTAACAGCAGGGAGACACGGGGCATGACCGGGGGTGGGGTGTAACAGGAGAGAGACACGGGGCATGAGCGGGGGGTTGGGGGCAACAGCCGGGAGACAAGGGGCATGACCGGGGGGTGGGGGGTAACAGGAGAGAGACATGGGGCATGAGCGGGGGGTGGGGGTTAACAGCAGGGAGACACAGGGCATGAGCGGGGGGTGGGGGCAACAGGAGAGAAACACAAGGCATGAGCGGCGGGTGGGGGGTAACAGGAGAGAGACACGGGGCATGAGCGGGGGGTGGGGGGCAACAGCAGGGAGACACGGGGCATGAGCGGAGGGTGGGGGGCAACAGCAGGGAGACACGGGGCATTAGAGGGGGGTGGGGGTAACAGGAGAGAGACACGGTGCATGAGCGGGGAGTGGGGGAAACAGGAGAGAGACAAAGGGCATGAGCGAGGGGTGGGGGGTAACAGGAGAGAGACACAGGGCATGAGCAGGGGAGAGGGGCAAGAGGAGAGAGACACAGGGCATGAGCAGGGGGTGGGGGGGTAACAGGAGATAGACACGGGGCATGAGCGAGGGGTGGGGGCGACAGCAGGGATACACAGGGCATGAGCGGGGGGTGAGGGGCAACAGCAGGGAGACACGGGGCATAACCGGGGGTGGGGGGTAACAGGAGGGAGACACAGGGCATGAGTGGGGGGAGGGGGGCAACAGGAGAGAGATACAGGGCATGAGCAGGGGGTGGGGGGTAACAGGATATAGACATGGGGCATGAGCGGGGGGTGGGGGGTAACAGCAGGGAGACACAGGGCATGAGCGGGGGGTGGGGGCAACAGGAGAGAAACACAAGGCATGAGCGGCGGGTGGGGGGTAACAGGAGAGAGACACGGGCATGAGCGGGGGGTGGGGGGCAACAGCAGGGAGACACGGGGCATGAGCGGAGGGTGGGGGGCAACAGCAGGGAGACACGGGGCATTAGAGGGGGGTGGGGGTAACAGGAGAGAGACACGGTGCATGAGCGGGGAGTGGGGGCAACAGGAGAGGGACAAAGGGCATGAGCGAGGGGTGGGGGGTAACAGGAGAGAGACACAGGGCATGAGCGGGGGGAGAGGGGCAAGAGGAGAGAGACACAGGGCATGAGCAGGGGGTGGGGGGTAACAGGAGATAGACACAGGGCATGAGCGAGGGGTGGGGGGCGACAGCAGGGATACACAGGGCATGAGCGGGGGGTGAGGGGCAACAGCAGGGAGACACGGGGCATGACCGGGGGTGGGGGGTAACAGGAGAGAGACATGGGGCATGAGCGGGGGGTGGGGGTTAACAGCAGGGAGACACAGGGCATGAGCGGGGGGTGGGGGCAACAGGAGAGAAACACAAGGCATGAGCGGCGGGTGGGGGGTAACAGGAGAGAGACACGGGGCATGAGCGGGGGGTGGGGGGCAACAGCAGGGAGACACGGGGCATGAGCGGAGGGTGGGGGGCAACAGCAGGGAGACACGGGGCATTAGAGGGGGGGGGGGTAACAGGAGAGAGACACGGGGCATGAGCGGGGAGTGGGGGAAACAGGAGAGAGACAAAGGGCATGAGCGAGGGGTGGGGGGTAACAGGAGAGAGACACAGGGCATGAGCAGGGGAGAGGGGCAAGAGGAGAGAGACACAGGGGCATGAGCAGGGGGTGGGGGGGTAACAGGAGATAGACACGGGGCATGAGCGAGGGGTGGGGGGCGACAGCAGGGATACACAGGGCATGAGCGGGGGGTGAGGGGCAACAGCAGGGAGACACGGGGCATAACCGGGGGTGGGGGGTAACAGGAGGGAGACACAGGCATGAGTGGGGGGAGGGGGGCAACAGGAGAGAGATACAGGGCATGAGCAGGGGGGTGGGGGGTAACAGGATATAGACATGGGGCATGACGGGGGGTGGGGGGTAACAGCAGGGAGACACAGGGCATGAGCGGGGGGTGGGGGCAACAGGAGAGAAACACAAGGCATGAGCGGCGGGTGGGGGGTAACAGGAGAGAGACACGGGCATGAAGCGGGGGTGGGGGGCAACAGCAGGGAGACACGGGGCATGAGCGGAGGGTGGGGGGCAACAGCAGGGAGACACGGGGCATTAGAGGGGGGTGGGGGTAACAGCAGGGAGACACAGGGCATGAGCGGGGGGTGGGGGGCAACAGGAGAGAAACACAAGGCATGAGCGGCGGTGGGGGGTAACAGGAGAGAGACACGGGCATGAGCGGGGGGTGGGGGGCAACAGCAGGGAGACACGGGGCATGAGCGGAGGGTGGGGGGGCAACAGCAGGGAGACACGGGGCATTAGAGGGGGGTGGGGGTAACAGGAGAGAGACACGGTGCATGAGCGGGGGAGTGGGGGCAACAGGAGAGGGACAAAGGGCATGAGCGAGGGGTGGGGGTAACAGGAGAGAGACACAGGGCATGAGCGGGGGGAGAGGGGCAAGAGGAGAGAGACACAGGGCATGAGCAGGGGGTGGGGGGTAACAGGAGATAGACACAGGGGCATGAGCGAGGGGTGGGGGGCGACAGCAGGGATACACAGGGCATGAGCGGGGGGTGAGGGGCAACAGCAGGGAGACACGGGGCAAGACCGGGGGTGGGGGGTAACAGGAGAGAGACACAGGGCATGAGCGGGGGGAGGGGGGCAATAGGAGAGAGATACAGGGCATGAGCAGGGGGTGGGGGGTAGCAGGATATAGACATGGGGCATGAGCGGGGGTGGGGGGCACCAGCCGGTAGACACGGGGCATGAGCGGGGGGTGAGGGGCAACAGCAGGGAGACACGGGGCATGACCGGGGGGTGGGGGGAACAGGAGAGAGACACAGGTCATGAGCGCTGTGTGGGGGCAACAGCAGGGAGACACGGGGCATGACCAGGGGGCAACAGGAGAGAGACACGGGGCATGAGTGGGGGGTGGGGGGCAACAGCAGGGAGACACGGGGCATGACCGGGGGGTGGGGGCAACAGGAGAGAGACACAGGGTATGAGAGAGGGGTGGGGGGTAACAGGAGAGAGACACAGGGCATGAGCCGGGGGTGGGGGGCAACAGCAGGGAGACATGGGGCATTGCCGGGGGGTGGGGGGTAACAGGAGAAAAACACGGGGCATGAGCGTGGGTTGGGGGGCAACAGCAGGGAGACATGGGGCATGACCGGGGGGTGGGGGCAACAGGAGAGAGACACGGGGCATGAGAGGGGGGTGGGGGTAACAGGAGAGAGACACAGGGCATGAAAGGGGGTGGGTGGGTAACAGCAGGGATACAAGGGGCATGAGCGGGGGGTGGGGGAACACGAGGGAGACACGGTGAATGAGACGGGGGTGGGGGGTAACAGGAGAGAGATACGGTGCATGAGTGGGAGGCAACAGCAGGGAGACACGGGGCATGAGCGGGGGGTGGGGGCAACAGCAGGGAGACACGGGGCATGAGCGGGGGTGGGGGGTAACAGGAGAAAGACACGGGGCATGAGCAGGGGGTGTGGGGCAACAGCAGGGAGACAAGGGGCATGACCGGGGGGTGGGGGGGTAACAGGAGAGAGACACGGGGCATGAGCGGGGGGTGGGGGTAACAGCAGGGAGACACAGGGCATGAGCGGGGGGTGGGGGCAACAGGAGAGAAACACAGGGCATGAGCGGCGGGTGGGGGGTAACAGGAGAGAGACACGGGGCATGAGCGGGGGGTGGGGGCAACAGCAGGGAGACACGGGGCATGAGCGGGGGTGGGGGGTAACAGGAGAAAGACACGTGGCATGAGCAGGGGGTGTGGGGCAACAGCAGGGAGACAAGGGGCATGAACGGGGGGTGGGTGGTAACAGGAGAGAGACACGGTGCATGAGCGGGGGGTGGGGGTAACAGCAGGGAGAAACAGGGCATGAGCGGCGGGTGGGGGTAACAGGAGAGAGACACGGGGCATGAGCGGGGGCAACAGCAGGGAGACACGGGGCATGAGCGGAGGGTGGGGGGCAACAGCAGGGAGACACGGGGTATTAGAGGGGGGTGGGGGGTAACAGGAGAGAGACACGGGGGATGAGCGGGGAGTGGGGGCAACAGGAGAGAGACACAGGGCATGAGCGAGGGGTGGGCGGTAACAGGAGAGAGACACAGGGCATGAGCGGGGGGAGGGGGGCAACAGGAGAGAGACACAGGGCATGAGCAGGGGGTAACAGGAGATAGACACGGGGCATGAGCGAGGGGTGGGGGGCGACAGCAGGGATACACAGGGCATGAGCGGGGGGTGAGGGGCAACATCAGGGAGACACGGGGCATGAACGGGGGATGGGGGGTAACAGGAGAGAGACACAGGGCATGAGCGGGGGGAGGGGGGCAACAGGAGAGAGACACAGGGCATGAGCAGGGGGTGGGGGGTAACAGGAGATAGACACGGGGCATGAGCGGGGGGTAGGGGGCACCAGCCGGTAGACACGGGGCATGAGCGGGGGGTGAGGGGCAACAGCAGGGAGACACGGGGCATGACCGGGGGTGGGGGGAACAGGAGAGAGACACAGGTCATGAGCGCGGGGTGGGGGCAACAGCAGGGAGACACGGGGCATGACCAGGGGGCAACAGGAGAGAGACACGGGGCATGAGTGGGGGGTGTAGGGCAACGCAGGGAGACACGGGGCATGACCGGGGGGTGTGGGGCAACAGGAGAGAGACACAGGGCATGAGAAGGGGGTGGGGAGTAACAGGAGAGAGACACGGGGCATGAGCAGGGGGTGGGGGGCAACAGCAGGGAGACATGGGGCATGACCGGAGGGTGGGGGGTAACAGGAGAGAAATACGAGGCATGAGCGGGGGTTGGGGGGCAACAGCAGGGAGACATGGGGCATGACCGGGGGGTGGGGGCAACAGGAGAGAGACACGGGGCATGAGAGGGGGTGGGGGGTAACAGGGGAGAGACAAGGGGCATGAAAGGGGGTGGGTGGGTAACAGCAGGGATACACGGGGCATGAGCGGGGGGTGTGGGAACACGAGGGAGACACGGGGCATGAGACGGGGGTGGGGGGTAACAGGAGAGCGATACGGTGCATGAGCGGGAGGCAACAGCAGGGAGACACGGGGCATGAGCGGGGGGTGGGGGGCAACAGCAGGGAGACACGGGGCATGACCGGGGGTGGGGGGCAACAGCAGGGAGACACGGGGCATGAGCGGGGTTGTGGGGTAACAGGAGAGAGACACGGGGCATGAGAGGGGGGTGGCGGGTAACAGGAGAGAGACACAGGGCATGAGATGGGGTGGGGGCAACAGGAGAGGGACACGGGACATGAGTGGGGGGTAACAGGAGAGAGACACTGGGCATGAGCAGGGGTGGGGGGCAACAGGACAGAGACACGGGGCATGAGCGAAGGGTGTGGGCAACAGCAGGGAGACACGGGGCATGAGAGGGGGCTGGGGGTAACTGTAACGCTCACCTGATTCCCGTAGAGGCGCCGGTCTTGACTGGGCGTATACCGTATCTTCAAAGGTGATGTGTAACACACGGCTGGCTCTTTGGGCTGGACCTCTGTGCACTGTATGTCTGGCTCGAAGGGTAAGATGTCTGCAGATAGAAAATGTGGGATTAATGAACTGGGTTATTGAATGTCTCTCTCTTCTTCCCTTTCTCTTCTCCTGTAGAACCCCAAAGGTTAACGCTCTCACCTTAGGTAAGTGAACGCCGTGCTCTCCATCTGCCTCGAGGCAGGGTGCTGTAACCAGTTTCTTCACTGGATAAGGGGAACAGGCCTCTTGACTTCAGAGGACTGCTGTCCGTCGTTTACTGCACGAACGGTAAGTTTCGAGTAATTCTAATGTCTTTAAAGTCTTTAGTAATGATGTCTCTTGTTTTGCAGGGTTCCAGCGATGGCGGATGGCGGGCTGAAGTGAATTGAAGATGGAGCCCGTGTGATGAATAGAAGCGCCTGGAAGCACGTAAGTAAGCGCTTGTTGCCTGCTTCACAATGCGCTCTAACTGTCTTTTTATTTTGCAGGTACAAGTTCGGGGCGGCTGCAGGGTGCCGGAATACCCACTGGGTTAGATGTGGAAAGGAGTAATGGCACGTGAGTATTAAAGTTCCCCAATGTCTTTAAACGCACCTTGTTTTGTCTTTCAGATGCGGGATGCAGCGCCAAAGGCCTCCAGAGCGTGCGAAGAGTTGGTAAGCTTTTGTTTTTCAGATCCCGGAATGCAGTGTGAAGACCTCCGGAGCGCACGAAGAGTAGGTAAGCCTTTGTCTTTCAGATGCCGGAATGCAGCGCGAGGCGTTGGTGACAGCCGATGGACCAGGTAAGTGAAGAGCTGTCACTGAAGACCGTAATGCTAACCTGTTCTTTCTTGTCTTTATAGGTGTTGCTGAAGACTGGATTCAGAATGGTAAGCCTTTTTCCTTAGGCCCGGGATCAGATGCAGAAGACACAATGAGCGTTCTGCTGCTGAGGATGCAGAATAACGCAAAGCAAGATTCATCCATCGGGTGTGGTTTAAATAGCCTCCTGTAGTGCTTAGATGTCTCCTTCCACAGCCACGCCTAGGTAAGAAAAGAGTTCCTGCTTTCCAGAAGAGTTCCAGTGTTCTGAATCTAGGGAGTGGCTCCTGCCCCACCCAACAGGAAAAGTAGTTCCAAACAGAAGAGGATCAGAGACTCAACTGGCAGGCAAGTAAGCAGCATGGTCTGCTGCAGGTAAGTCCACCCAAGCATTATGAGCCCGGCGCTTCCAGCGCTGGGACTGGGCATATTTATGAGCCTGGTGCCACTGGCGCCAGGCCTGGGTCCAAAAGGTCCCAATTGGGACTGGTTGGCACTCGGAACCTGGTTTATGGATCTGCTTCCAAGGGAGTTGGGAAAACCCTGACCTTTTGGAAGCAGAGATCATGACAGTACCCCCCCTCAAGGCCCCTCCCAAACCGGGCTTCTCCGGGGGTTTTGGCTTGTCAGGAAATGTTCGGTGAAATCTTTTGATTAGGCGAGGAGCGTGGACATATTCAGCAGGTTCCCAGGATCTCTCTTGGGGGCCGTAGCCTTTCCAGTCAATTAGGTAGAATAGTTTAGATTTGGAGATCTTGGAGTCCAGAATGCTTTTGACTTCAAACTCGAGTTCTCCATCAACTAGGATAGGTTTTGGAGATTTGGTTAGTCGGGTTTGAGGTTGCACGGGTTTTAATAGAGAGACGTGGAAGACCGGATGTATCTTCATGTGCGGGGGCAAGTCCAACTTGACCGCTACTGGGTTTACTATGGTAGTGATGGAATAGGGACCAAGGTATCTTGGGTTGAATGTGCGTGTCCCTTTTAGAGGTAGATATTTGGTGGATAACCAGACTTGATCCCCTACTTGATATTGAGGGGCTTCCTTCCGATGTTGATCTCCTCCTTTCTTGTATTGTTCTTTAGCCCTTTGAAGGTGAGAAACAGCTTCCTTAAAGGCTTGGGTGATTGTAGAATGCAGGTAGTCTACTGCTGGTGTTTCAAGATCTTGGAGGGGATCCAACTCCGAGGTTCGAGGGTGACTGCCGTACAAAAGAAAAAACGGGGTTTTCCCAGTTCCCGAATGGACAGAGTTATTGTAGGCATATTCGGCTATCCAAAGGATGTCTTTCCAAGTTTTTTCAGTTTGTTGCAGCATGCAGCGTAAATACTGTTCCAGAGTTTGATTGGTCCTCTCAGTTTGTCCGTCGGTCTGAGGGTGGTGACTGGTCGATAGTCTCACATCAATTTGAGCCGACCGACAGCAACTTCGCCAAAAATGAGAAATAAATTGACTACCTCGATCCGAAATTAGAACCGAAGGAAAACCGTGCAGTCGGACGATGTTTTCGAGAAATTCTCGGGCCAGAGTTGCTGCTGTTGGCAAGCCTTTGAGCGGAATGAAATGCACCATCTTGGAGAATAAGTCCACGATTACTAGAATCGTATTGTATCCGGAGCATGGAGGTAGATCGGTGATGAAGTCCATAGAAAGCGTATGCCAAGGGCGAGGTGGGATGTCAATAGGGCGTAAGAGGCCTGCTGGTCTTTCCTTTTGACTCTTGTTTTGGGCGCATACTCCACAGGACATTATAAAGTCTCTGATATCTTTTTTCCAAGACGGCCACCAGAAGTAGCGCTTGATCTTTTCTGAGGTCTTGGCCATACCGGGATGTCCTTTCATTAAAGAATCGTGATAACAAGAGATTACTTTTCTCTGTAAATCTGTGCTGGGTAGGTATAATCATTCTTGGAAATACAATAAGTTGTCCTTTACTGCAAAGTCCTTTCCCTGCTGATGCCAATTCTGTTTGTCTGCTGGAGTTAAAAGTTGCCTGGCTTTATCCTAAGCTTCCTCTATGGATTCTGTGGCGATTACACCCAGAATTCTTTGTTCGGGAATGATTGGTACAGGTTTAGGGTTGATCAAGTGTTCTTCCACTCCCATCCGAGAAAGGGCATCAGCTTTACCGTTTTTTGTACCAGGTCGATAGGTAATTATGAAGTCAAACTCGGCAAAGAATAATGCCCAACGGAGTTGTCTAGAGGATTGGGCTTTTGCGGTTTTCAAATATTGCAGGTTTCGGTGATCCGTAATCACAGTAACGGTGTGTCGGGCCCCCAGCACATAATGCCGCCAAGCCTTAAAGGCAGACTTGATAGCCAGAAGTTCCTTGTCAGTAATCGTGTAATTGATTTCAGGAGGCGAGAATTTGCGGGACCAAAATGCCACGGGATGCAACTGATTGGTTACAGGGTCTTTTTGTGATAGAACTGCCCCCATGGCAAGGCTTGAAGCATCAGTTTCCACGATGTAGGGGAGTTCGGGGCGAGGGTGTTTTAAGATTGGTGCAGAGATAAATTTAGTCTTCAAATCCTGGAAAGCTTGTTCCGCCTCGGTAGACCATTCAAAACGTTTGTTTTTCTTTAACAAGGCAGTGATGGGCTGGACTATTCGAGAGAATTCGGGGATAAACCTGCGGTAAAAGTTAGCGAAGCCTAACATGCTTTGCACACCTTTTACGGAGGATGGTGATGGCCATTTGAGAACTGCATCGACCTTCTTTGAATCCATACGCACTCCGCCAGGTGATAATATGAATCCCAAGAATTCAACTTCAGTCACGTTGAAAACACATTTTTTCAACTTAGCGAAAAGTTTGTGTTGACGCAATCTTTCGAGGACCATTTTCACGTGTTTCCGATGTTCAGATTCCGATGAAGAATAAACGAGGATGTCGTCAATGTAAACAACAACACACACATCTATGAGCTCTCTGAGGACATCGTTCATAAAATATTGAAAGGCGGCCGGGGCATTACAAAGTCCGAAGGGCATGACCTGATATTCAAATAGCCCATACTTGGTGCGGAAGGCCGTCTTCCATTCATCGCCCTCTTTTACTCGTACCAAGTGGTAAGCTCCTCTAAGATCCAGCTTTGTATATATGCATGCTTTTCTGACTTGCTCCAGGAGTTCAGGGATCAAAGGTAACGGATATCTATTCTTAACGGTGATCTGGTTCAGGGAGCGATAATCTATACAAGTTCTAAGGTCTCCTTCATTTTTTGGAACGAAGAACAAAGCTGAAGAAGCAGGGGACTTGGAAGGACGAATAAACCCATTTGCCAGGTATTGATCCAGGTATTGTCGAAGGTGAAGGTTCTCAGGCTCGGTGAGAGCATAAATTCTACTACAAGGAGGAGTAGATCCAGGTATCAGGTCGATCTGGCAGTCATAAGACCTATGAGGAGGTAGAGAGTTAGCCTGATCCTTCCGGAAAACATCTTGGTATTCTAGGTATTCGGGAGGTAACTGGGGAGTCTCTGAAGAAATTGCTGCCAGTGCAACACCAGGTGGAGGGTGACAAGTAGAGACACATTCTGGAAACTGGACCGTTCTTGCTCGCCAATCGATCAGAGGATTGTGTTTCTCTAACCAAGGTATTCCTAGAATAATCTGAAACTGAGGGGCCTTGATCACATCGAACACGATCTTCTCATGGTGTCCATCTTGACTTACTAGCGTCACTTCTTGAGTGGTATGCGTTACTGGCCCGGAGGCTATCTCCGTACCATCCACCGTAGTAATGACATCCTTTACAGCCTTGGGACAAAGAGTTAGATTCATCCTCAAAACCATTTCATGATCCACATAATTGCCGATGGCACCTCTGTCGACGTAAGCTTCAATTGCATGTAATCGATCCGGATTATCAGGGCTAATGAGGACCATAGGTATCACGAAATGCGAGGTCACGGAACTGGTTTTCACGCTCGGCAAGAGGACCTCTATTCTTGTCGGGCGAGGTCGTTTCCCTGCTCAGAGTTTGTAACTTTGGTAACTGCAGCTCCTACTGCCTTCTTGGCAGGTTTCACCGGACAGTCTCGAAGAAAGTGCCCTGAGTTTCCGCAATAGAGGCATAATTGCAACTGTTTTCTCCTTTCCCGCTCCTTTTGTGTTAGAGGACCTTTCAGACCCCCTATTTGCATGGGTTCCCCGGAGTCTACTCCTTTGGAAGGAGTTGGCGGTTTGGAAAATACTCGAGCATCAAACTTGGAACGATCGGCCTTCCTGTTCTGCAGTCTGTGATCTATTTGAACGACTAAGTCTATATAGTCCGAACAATCTTGTGGGGGATTCACTACTTGGGCTAACACATCTTTGAGCTCTCCGCGTAGACCTCTATAAAACAGCGTAATCCTTTTGTCCTCAGGCCAGTGAGTTTCCACTATCAGTCTGTTGAAAGACGCAATATAAGCCAAAAGGTCTTGATTACCTTGTCGCAACGAAAGAAGCTCATTGTCCAAGGCCTGCCCCTGTGAATGTCTTGCGAACAGTTTTTCCATACTGAGCTGAAAAGCTTGAAAATCATGGAGGACCGGATCATCTTGATTTACTAGAGGGATCGACAGTCTGCCGCATTGCCACTAAGGTACGAAAGCACGAAAGCTACTTTAGCTTGATCAGTTGGAAAGGCTGCTGGCCGGCATAAGAAATGCAACCGGCACTGATTGATAAATACTGCAAACCTCTTTGGGTCACCAGAAAATCGTTCGGGCGGAGCCAGAGGTACATTCCCAGGTAGGTTGATCTGCACTGGATTCATAGAGGATGTAGAAGGAAGATTTCCCCCAGATGCGGGTAACGGGGTCTGTCCGGCTTGTGACTGTAGCAATTGTCTAGCGAGATCATCTGTTCGCTCCTTGGAAATAATCAGCTCCCTTCTTAGAGCGTTCGTTTCCTGACGGGCTGCATGCACTTCTGCCCTTAGTTCCCCAAGTAACTGGGCTAGCTGGTCGGTATCCGAGGTTTCCATAGCGCCTGGACGGGAGTTTTGTGGTAGGCTTTGCGTTCTGTAACGCTCACCTGATTCCCGTAGAGGCGCCGGTCTTGACTGGGCGTATACCGTATCTTCAAAGGTGATGTGTAACACACGGCTGGCTCTTTGGGCTGGACCTCTGTGCACTGTATGTCTGGCTCGAAGGGTAAGATGTCTGCAGATAGAAAATGTGGGATTAATGAACTGGGTTATTGAATGTCTCTCTCTTCTTCCCTTTCTCTTCTCCTGTAGAACCCCAAAGGTTAACGCTCTCACCTTAGGTAAGTGAACGCCGTGCTCTCCATCTGCCTCGAGGCAGGGTGCTGTAACCAGTTTCTTCACTGGATAAGGGGAGCAGGCCTCTTGACTTCAGAGGACTGCTGTCCGTCGTTTACTGCACGAACGGTAAGTTTCGAGTAATTCTAATGTCTTTAAAGTCTTTAGTAATGATGTCTCTTGTTTTGCAGGGTTCCGGCGATGGCGGATGGCGGGCTGAAGTGAATTGAAGATGGAGCCCGTGTGATGAATAGAAGCGCCTGGAAGCACGTAAGTAAGCGCTTGTTGCCTGCTTCACGATGCGCTCTAACTGTCTTTTTATTTTGCAGGTACAAGTTCGGGGCGGCTGCAGGGTGCCGGAATACCCACTGGGTTAGATGTGGAAAGGAGTAATGGCACGTGAGTATTAAAGTTCCCCAATGTCTTTAAATGCACCTTGTTTTGTCTTTCAGATGCGGGATGCAGCGCCGAAGGCCTCCGGAGCGTGCGAAGAGTTGGTAAGCTTTTGTTTTTCAGATGCCGGAATGCAGTGTGAAGACCTCCGGAGCGCACGAAGAGTAGGTAAGCCTTTGTCTTTCAGATGCCGGAATGCAGCGCGAGGCGTTGGTGACAGCCGATGGACCAGGTAAGTGAAGAGCTGTCACTGAAGACCGTAATGCTAACCTGTTCTTTCTTGTCTTTATAGGTGTTGCTGAAGACTGGATTCAGAATGGTAAGCCTTTTTCCTTAGGCCCAGGATCAGATGCAGAAGACACGATGAGCGTTCTGCTGCTGAGGATGCAGAATAACGCAAAGCAAGATTCATCCATCGGGTGTGGTTTAAATAGCCTCCTGTAGTGCTTAGGTGTCTACTTCCACAGCCACGCCTAGGTAAGAAAAGAGTTCCTGCTTTCCAGAAGAGTTCCAGTGTTCTGAATCTAGGGAGTGGCTCCTGCCCCACCCAACAGGAAAAGTAGTTCCAAACAGAAGAGGATCAGAGACTCAACTGGCAGGCAAGTAAGCAGCATGGTCTGCTGCAGGTAAGTCCACCCAAGCATTATGAGCCCGGCACTTCCAGCGCTGGGACTGGGCATATTTATGAGCCTGGTGCCACTGGCGCCAGGACTGGGTCCAAAAGGTCCCAATTGGGACTGGTTGGCACTCGGAACCTGGGTTATGGATCTGCTTCCAAGGGAGTTGGGAAAACCCTGACCTTTTGGAAGCAGAGATCATGACAGTAACAGGAGAGAGACACGGGGCATGAGCGGGGGGTGGGGGGCAACAAGAGAGAGACACGGGGCATGAGCGGGGGGTGGGGGGTAACAGGAGGGAGACACGGGGCATGAGCGGGGGGTGGGGGGTAACAGGAGAGAGACACGGGGCATGAGCGGGAGGTGGGGGGCAACAGGAGAGAGACACGGGGCATGAGCGGGGGGTGGGGGGTAACAGGAGGGAGACACGGGGCATGAGCGGAGGGTGGGGGCAACAGCAGGGAGACACGGGGCATGATTTGGGGTGGGGTGCAACAGGAGAGAGACACAGGGCATGAGAGGGGGGGTGGGGGTAACAAGAGAGAGACACGGGGCATGAGAGGGGGTGGGGGGAAACAGGAGAGAGACACGGAGCATGAGCGGGGGGGTGGGGGGCAAATGAGAGAGACACGGGGCATGAGCGGGGGGTTGGGGCAACAGCAGGGCAGCACAGGGCATGAGCGGGGGGTGGGGGGAACACGATGGAGACACACAGGGCATGAGAGGGGGGTGGGGGTAACAGGAGTGAGACACGGGGCATGAGCGAGGGGTGGGGGGCAACAGCAGGGAGACACGGGGCATGACCGGGGTTGGGGTAACAGGAGGGAGACACGGGGCATGAGCGGGGGGTGGGGGGCAACAGCAGGGAGACACGGGGCATGAGCGGGGGGTGGGGGGCAACAGCAGGGAGACACAGGGCATGATCGGGGGGTGGGGGGTAACAGGAGAGAGACACAGGGGATGAGTGGGGGACGGGGGCAACAGCAGGGAGACACGGGGCAGGGGTGGGGGTCAACAGGTTAGAGACACAAGGCATGAGCGGGGGTGGGGGGTAACAGGAGAGAGACACGGGGCATGAGCGGGGGGTGGGGGGCAACAGCAGGGTTACATGGGCATGAGCGGAGGGTGGGGGGCAACAGCAGGGAGACATGGAGCATGAGAGGGGGGTGGGGGGTAACAGGAGAGAGACACGGGGCATGAGTGGGGAGTGGGGGCAACAGGAGAGAGACACAGGGCATGAGCGGGGGTTGGGGGGTAACAGGCGGAAGGCACGGGGCATGAGCGGGGGTGGGGGGCAACAGGAGAGAGACACAGGGCATGAGCAGGGGTGGGGGTAACATGAGAGAGACACGGGCATGAGTGGGCTGGGGGGCAACAGCAGGGAGAAATGGTGCATGACCAGGGGGTGGGGGGAACAGGAGAGAGACACGGGGCATGAGCACGGGGCACCAGGAGAGAGACAGGGGGCATGAATGGGGGGTGAGGGGCAACAGCAGGGAGACACGGGGCATGACCGGGGGTGGGGGGCAACAGGAGAGAGGCACAGGGCATGAAAGAGGGTGGGAGTAACAGGAGAGAGACACAGGGCATGAAAGGGGGGTGGGGGGTAACAGGAAAGAGACACAGGGCATGAGCGGGAGGTGGGAGGCAACAGCAGGGAGACACGGGGCATGACCGGGGGTGGGGGGTAACAAGAGTGAAACACGGGGCATGAGCGGGGGTTGGTGGGCAACAGCAGGGAGACACGGGGCATGACCGGGGGGTGGGGGGAACAGGAGAGAGACACGGGGCATGAGCGCGGGGCACCAGGAGAGAGACAGGGGGCATGAATGGGGGGTGGGGGGCAACAGCAGGGAGACACGGGGCATGACCGGGGGTGGGGGGCAACAGGAGAGAGGCACAGGGCATGAAAGAGGGTGGGGGGTAACAGGAGAGAGACACAGGGCATGAAAGGGGGGTGGGGGGTAACAGGATAGAGACACGGGGCATGAGTGGGGTGTGGGGGGCAACAGCAGGGAGACACGGGGCATGACCGGGGGTGGGGGGCAACAGGAGAGAGACACGGGGCATGAGAGGGGGTGGGGGGGCAACAGCAGGGAGACACGGAGCATGAGCGGGGGGCAACAGCAGGGAGACACAGGGCATGAGCGGGGGTGAGGGGAACACGAGGGAGGCACGGGGCATGAGAGGGAGGTGGGGGTAACAGGAGGGAGACACGGGGCATAAGCGCTAGGGGTGGGGGGAACATGAGGGAGGCACGGGGCATGAGAGGGTGGTGGGGGGTAACAGGAGAGAGACACGGGGCATGAGCGGGGATGACGGGCAACAGCAGGGAGCAACTGGGCATGAGCGGAGGGGCAACAAGAGAAAGACAAGGGGCATGAGCGGGGGATGGGGGTAACAGGAGATACATGTGGTATAAGCGGGGGGTGGGGGAACAGGAGAGGGACACGTGGCATGAGCCGGGGGTGGGGGGGCAACAGCAGGGAGACACGGGGCATGACCGGGGGGTGGGGGGCAACAGGAGAGAGACAAAGAGCATGAACGGGGGGTGGGGGCAACAGCAGGGAGACACGGGGCATGAGCACGGGGTGGGGGGTAACAGGAGAGAGACACAGGGCATGAGCGGGAGGTGGGAGGCAACAGCAGGGCGACACGGGGCATGACCGGGAGTGGGGGGTAACAGGAGTGAAACACGGTGCATGAGCGGGGGTTGGGGGGGCAACAGCAGGGAGACACGGGGCATGACCGGGGGGTGGGGGGCAACAGGAGAGAGACACGGGGTATGAGAGGGGGGTGGGGGTAACAGGAGAGACACGGGGCATGAGAGGGGGTGGGTGGGTAACAGCAGGCAGACACGGGGCATGAGCGGGGGGTGGGGGTAACAGGAGAGAGACACAGGGCATGAGTGGGGGGTGGGGGGAAACAGAAGGGAGACACGGTGCATGATCGGGGGTGGGGGGCAACAGGAGAGAGGCACGGGGCATGAGATGGGGGTGGGGGTAACAGGAGAGAGACACGGGGCATGAGAGGGGGTTGGAGGTAACAGGAGAGAGACATGGGGCATGAGAGGGGGTTGGGGGTAACAGGAGAGAGACATGGGGCATGAGCGGGGGGCCGGGGGGCAACAGCAGGGAGACACGGGGCATGAGCGGGGTGGGGGGAACATGAGGGAGGCACGGGGCATGAGAGGGTGGTGGGGGTAACAGGAGAGAGACAAGGGGCATGAGCGGGGATGACGGGCAACAGCAGGGAGCAACTGGGCATGAGCGGAGGGACAACAAGAGAAAGACACGGGGCATGAGCGGGGGATGGGGGTAACAGGAGAGACAAGTGGTATAAGCGGGGGGTGGGGGAACAGGAGAGAGACACGTGGCATGAGCCGGGGGTGGGGGGGCAACAGCAGGGAGACACGGGGCATGACCGGGGGGTGGGGGGCAACAGGAGAGAGACAGAGAGCATGACCGGGGGGTGGGGGCAACAGCAGGGGGACACGGGGCATGAGCAGGGGGAGGGGGGCAACAGCAGGGAGACACGGGGCATGACCGGGATGTGGGGCTTAACAGGAGAGAGACACGGAGCATGAGCGGGGGGTGGGGGACAACAGGAGGGAGACACGGGGCATGAGAGGGGGGTAGGGGGTAACAGGGGAGAGACACGAGGCATGAGCGGGGTGGTGGGGGGCAACAGCAGGGAGGCACAGGGCATGAGCGGGGGGTGGGGGGAAACAGGGGAGACACGAGGCATGAGCGGAGTGGGGGAACAGGAGAGAGACAAGGGGCATGAGCGGGGGGTGAGGGGCAACAGCAGGGAGACACAGGGCATGACCGGGGTGGGGGGCAACAGGAGAGAGACACAGGGCATGAGCGGGGGGTTGGGGGGCAACAGCAGTGAGGCACGGGGCATGACCAGGGGGTGAGGGGCAACAGGAGAGAGACACCGGGCACGAGAGGGGGGTGGGAGGTAACAGGAGAAATACACGGGGCATGACCGGGGGTGTGGGGGGCAACAGGAGAGAGACACGGGGAATGAGAGGGGGGTGGGGGTAACAGGAGAGACACGGGGCATGAGAGGGGGTGGGTGGGTAACAGCAGGGAGACACGGGGCATGAGCGGGGGGTGGGGGAACAAGAGGGAGACATGGGGCATAAGAGGGTGGTGGTGGGTAACAGGAGAGAGACACGGGGCATGAGCGGGGGGTGAGGGGTAACATGAGAGAGACACGGGGCATGAGCGGGGGGTGGGGGGCAACAGCAGGGAGACATGGGGCATGACCAGGGGGTTAGGGGGCAACAGAAGAGAGACACGGGGCATGACCAGGGGGTGGGGGGCATCAGGAGAGAGACAGGGGGCATGGGAGGGGGAGTGGGGGGTAACAGGAGAGAGACACGGGGCATGAGTGGGGGTGGGGGTAACAGGGGAGAGACACGGGGCATGAGAAAGGGGTGGGCGGTAACAGGAGAGAGACACGGGGCATGAGAGGGGGTGGGGGAGAAACAGCAGGGAGACACGGTGCATGATCGGGGGTGGGGGCAACAGGAGAGAGACACGGGGCATGAGAGGGGGTGGGGGGCAACAGCAGGGAGACACGGAGCATGAGCGGGGGGAACAGCAGGGAGACACAGGGCATGAGCGGGGGTGAGGGGAACACGAGGGAGGCACGGGGCATGAGAGGGGGTGGGGGTGACAGGAGAGAGACACGGGGCATAAGCGGGGGGTGGGGGAACAGGAGAGAGACACGTGGCATGAGCCGGGGGTGGGGGGGCAACAGCAGGGAGACAGGGGCATGACCGGGGGTGAGGGGCAACAGGAGAGAGACACAGAGCATGAGCGGGGTGTGGGGGCAACAGCAGGGAGACACGGGGCATGAGCAGACGGTGGGGGGCAACAGCAGGGAGACACGGGGCATGACCGGGATTTGGGGCTTAACAGGAGAGAGACACGGGGCATGAGCGGGGGGTGGGGGGCAACAGGAGGGAGACACGGGGCATGAGAGGGGGTGGGGGTAACAGGAGAGAGACACGATGCATGAGCGGGGGGTGCGGGGCAACAGCAGGGAGGCACAGGGCATGAGCGGGGGGTGGGGGGGAACAGGGGAGACACGAGGCATGAGCGGGGGTGGGGGAACAGGAGAAGACAAGGGGCATGAGCGGGGGGTGGGGGGGCAACAGCAGGGAGACACGGGGCATGACCGGGGGTGGGGGGCAACAGGAGAGAGACACAGAGCATGAGCAGGGGTTGGGGGCAACAGCAAGGAGACACGGGGCATGAGCAGGGGGTGGGGGGCAACAGCACGGAGACACTGGGCATGACCGGGATGTGGGGCTTAACAGGAGAGAGACACCTGGCATGAGCTGGGGGTGGGGGGCAACAGCAGGGAGACACGGGCATGACCGGGGGGTGGGGGGCAACAGGAGAGAGACACAGAGCATGAGCGGGGTGTGGGGGCAACAGTAGGGAGACACGGGGCATGAGCAGACGGTGGGGGGCAACAGCAGGGAGACACGGGGCATGACCGGGATTTGGGGCTTAACAGGAGAGAGACACGGGGCATGAGCGGGGGGTGGGGGGCAACAGGAGGGAGACACGGGGCATGAGAGGGGGTGGGGGGTAACAGGAGAGAGACACGAGGCATGAGCAGGGGGGTGCGGGGCAACAGCAGGGAGGCACAGGGCATGAGCGGGGGGTGAGGGGGAACAGGGGAGACACGAGGCATGAGCGGGGGTGGGGGAACAGGAGAAGACAAGGGGCATGAGCGGGGGGTGAGGGGCAACAGGAGAGAGACACGGGGCATGAGCTGGGGGTTGGGGCAACAGCAGGGAGCCACGGGGCATGACCAGGGGGTGAGGGGCAACAGGCGAGAGACACGGGGCACGAGAGGGGGGTGGGGGGTAACAGGAGAAATACACGGGGCATGAGCAGGGGGTGGGGGCAACAGCAGGGAGACACGGGGCATGAGCGGGGGGGTGGGGGGGAACAGGGGAGACACGAGGCACGAGCGGGGTGGGGGAACAGGAGAGAGACAAGGGGCATGAGCAGGGGGTGAGTGGCAACAGCAGGGAGACACAGGGCATGACCGGGGTGGGGGGCAACAGGAGAGAGACACGGGGCATGAGCGGGGGTTTGGGGGCAACAGCAGGGAGGCAGGGGGCATGACCAGGGGGTGAGGGGCAACAGGAGAGAGACACGGGGCATGAGAGGGGGGTGCGGGGTAACAGGAGAAATACACGGGGCATGAGCAGGGGGTGGGGGCAACCGCAGTGAGAAATGGGGCATGACCGGGGGTGTGGGGGGTAACAGGAGAGAGACACGGGGCATGAGCGGGGGATGGGGGGCAACAGCAGGGAGACACGGGGCATGAGCGGGGGCTGGGGGCAACAGGAGAGAGACACAGGGCATGAGCGGGTGGTGGGGGGGTAACAGGAGAGAGACACGGGGCATGAGCGGGGGGTGGGGGGCAACAGCAGGGAGACACGGGGCATGAGCGGAGGGTGAGGGCAACAGCAAGGAGACACAGGGCATGAGAGGGGGTGGGGGGTAACAGGAGAGAGACACGGTTCATGAGCGGGCAGTGGGGGCTACAGGAGAGAGACACAGGGCATGAGCGGGGGGTGGGGGTTAACAGGAGAGAGACATGGGGCATGAGCGGGGGGTGGGGGCAACAGGAGAGAGACACAGGGCATGAGCAGGGGGTGGGGGGTAACAGGAGAGAGACACGGGGCATGAGAGAGGGGTGGGGGGCAACAGCAGGGAGACACAGGGCATGAGCGGGGGGTCGGGGGCAACAGCAGGGAGACACGGGGCATGAGCGGGGGTGAGGGGCAACAGCAGGGAGACACGGGGCATGACCGAGGGGTGGGGGAACAGGAGAGAGACACGGGGCATGAGCGGGGGGTGGGGGGTAACAGGAGAGAGACACGGGGCATGAGCAGGGGGTTGGGGGCAACAGGCGAGAGACACAGGGCATGAGCAGGGGGTGGGGGGTAACAGGAGAGAGACACGGTGCATGATCGGGGGAGGGGGGCAACAGGAGAGAGACATGGGGCATGAGAGGGGGGTGGGGGGTAACAGGAGAGAGACACGGGGCATGAGTGGGGGTTGGGGTAACAGGAGAGAGACACGGGGCATGAGCGGGGGGTGGGGGGGCAACAGCAGGGAGACACGGAGCATGCGCGAGGGGTGGGGGTAACAGCAGGGAGACTCGGGGCATGAGCGGGGGTGGGGGGAACACGAGGGAGGCACGGGGCATGAGAAGAGGGTGGGGGGTAACAGGAGAGAGACACGGGGCATGAGCTGGGGGTGACGGGCAACAGCAGGGAGCAACGGGGCATGAGCGGGGGGCAACAAGAGAAAGACACGGGGCATGAGCGGGGGATGGGGGTAACAGGAGAGACACGTGGCATAAGCAGGGGGTGGGGGGCAACAGGAGAGAGACACAGAGCATGAGTGGGAGGTGGGGGGCAACAGCAGGGAGACACAGGGCATGAGCAGGGGGGGGCAACAGCAGGGAGACACGGGGCATGACCGGGAAGTGTGGCTTAACAGGAGAGAGACACGGGGCATGAGTGGGGGGTGGGGGCAACAGGAGGGAGACACGGGGCAGGAGAGGGGAGTGGGGGGTAACAGGGGAGACATGAGGCATGAGCGGGACTGCGGGAACAGGAGAGAGACACGTGGCATGAGCCGGGGGTGGGGGGGCAACAGCAGGGAGACACGGGGCATGACCGGGGGGTGGGGGCAACAGGAGAGAGACACAGAACATGAGCAGGGGGTGGGGGGCAATAGCAAGGAGACACGGGGCATGAGGAGGGGGTGGGGAACAGGAGAGAGACAAGAGGCATGAGCGGGGATGGGGAACAGGAGAGAGACAAGAGGCATGAGCGGGGGGTGAGGGGCAACAGCAGGGAGACACGGGGCATGACCGGGGGTGGGGTGTAACAGGAGAGAGACACGGGGCATGAGCGGGGGGTTGGGGGCAACAGCAGGGAGGCACAGGGCATGACCGGGGGGTGAGGGGCAACAGAAGAGAGACACAGGGCATGAGAGGGGGTTGGGGGGTAACAGGAGAAAGACACGGGGCATGAGCAGGGGGTGGGGGGCAACAGCAGGGAGACAAGGGGCATGACCGGGGGGTGGGGGATAACAGGAGAGAGACACGGGGCATGAGCGGGGGGTGGGGGGCAACAGCAGGGAGACACGGGGCATGAGCGGGGGGTGGGGGCAACAGGAGAGAGACACAGGGCATGAGCGGCTGGTGGGGGGTAACAGGAGAGAGACACGGGGCATGAGCGGGGGGTGGGGGGCAACAGCAGGGAGACACGGGGCATGAGCGGAGGGTGGGGGGCAACAGCAGGGAGACACGGGGCATGAGAGGGCGGTGGGGGGTAACAGGAGAGAGACACGGGGCATGAGTGGGGAGTGGGGGCAACAGGAGAGAGACACAGGGCATGAGCGGGGGGTGGGGGGTAACAGGAGAGAGACACAGGGCATGAGTGGGGGGAGGGGGGCAACAGGAGAGAGGCACAGGGCATGAGCAGCGGGTGGGGGGTAACAGGAAAGAGACACAGGGCATGAGCGGGGGTGGGGGGCAACAGCAGGGATACACGGGGCATGAGCGGGGGTTGGGGGCACCAGCCGGTAGACACGGGGCATGAGCGGGGGGTGAGGGGCAACAGCAGGGAGACACGGGGCATGAGCAGGGGGTGGGGGGCAACAGCAGGGAGACACGGGGCACGACCGGGATGTGTGGCTTAACAAGAGAGAGACACGGGGCATGAGCGGGGGGTGGGGGGCAACAGGAGGGAGACACGGGGCATGAGAGAGGGGTGTGGGTAACAGGAGAGAGACACGAGGCACGAGCGGGGGGTGGGGGGCAACAGCAGGGAGGCACAGGGCATGAGTGGGGGGTGGGGGGGCAACAGGGGAGACACGAGGCATGAGCGGGGGTGGGGGAACAGGAGAGAGACAAGGGGCATGAGCGGGGGGTGAGGGGCAACAGCAGGGAGACACGGGGCATGACCAGGGGTGGGTTGTAACAGGAGAGAGACACGGGGCATGAGCGGGGGGTTGGGGGCAACAGCAGGGAGGCAAGGGCATGACCGGGGGGTGAGGGGCAACAGGAGAGAGACACGGGGCATGAGAGAGGGGTGGGGGCAACAGCAGGGAGACAAGGGGCATGACCGGGGGGTGGGGGGTAACAGGAGAGAGACACGGGGCATGAGCGGGGGGTGGGAGGTAACAGCAGGGAGACACAGGGCATGAGCGGCGGGTGGGGGGCAACAGTAGGGAGACACGGGCATTAGAGGGGGGTGGGGTTAACAGGAGAGAGACACGGTGCATGAGCGGGGAGTGGGGGGTAACAGGAGAAAGACACGGGGCATGAGCAGGGGTGTGGGGCAACAGCAGGGAGACAAGGAGCATGAGCAGCGGGTGGGGGGTAACAGGAGAGAGACACGGGGCATGAGCGGAGGGTGGGGGCAACAGCAGGGAGACATGGGGCATGAGCAGAGGATGGGGGCAACAGCAGGGAGACACGGGGCATTAGAGGGGGGTGGGGGTAACAGGAGAGAGAAACGGTGCATGAGCGGGGAGTGGGGGCAACAGGAGAGAGACAAAGGGCATGAGCGAGGGGTGGGGGGTAACAGGAGAGAGACACAGGGCATGAGCGGGGGGAGGGGGGCAACAGGAGAGATACACAGGGCATGAGCAGGGGGTGGGGGGTAACAGGAGATAGACACGGGGCATGAGCGATGGGTGGGGGGCGACAGCAGGGATACACAGGGCATGAGCGGGGGTGAGGGGCAACAGCTAGGGAGACACGGGGCATGACCGGGGGGTGGGGGGTAACAGGAGAGAGACACAGGGCATGAGCGGGGGGAGGGGGGCAACAGGAGAGAGACACGGGGCATGAGCGGGGCGTGGGGGGCACCAGCCGGTAGACACAGGGCATGAGCGGGGGGTGACGGGCAACAGCAGGGAGACACGGGGCATGACCGGGGGGTGGGGGGAACAGGAGAGAGACACAGGTCATGAGCGCAGGGTGGGGGCAACAGCAGGGAGACACGGGGCATGACCAGGGGTCAACAGGAGAGAGACACGGGGCATGAGTGGGGGGTGGGGGGCAACAGCAGGGAGACACGGGGCATGAGAGGGGGGTGGGGGGTAACAGGAGAGAGACACAGGGCATGAGCAAGGGGTGGGGGGCAACAGCAGGGAGACATGGGGCATGACCGGGGGGTGGGGGGTAACAGGAGAAAAACACGGGGCATGAGCGTGGGTTGGGGGGCAACAGCAGGGAGACATGGGGCATGACCGGGGGGTGGGGGCAACAGGAGAGAGACACGGGGCATGAGAGGGGGCTGGGGGGTAACAGGAGAGAGACACGGGCATGAAAGGTGGTTGATGGGTAACAGCAGGTATACACGAGGCATGAGCGGGGGTGGGGGAACAGGAGAGAGACAATGGGCATGAGCGGGGGGTGAGGGGCAACAGCAGGGAGACACGGGGCATGACCGGGGGTGGGGTGTAACAGGAGAGAGACACGGGGCATGAGCGGGGGGTTGGGGGCAACAGCCGGGAGACAAGGGGCATGACCGGGGGGTGGGGGGTAACAGGAGAGAGACATGGGGCATGAGCGGGGGTGGGGGGTAACAGCAGGGAGACACAGGGCATGAGCGGGGGGTGGGGGCAACAGGAGAGAAACACAAGGCATGAGCGGCTGGTGGGGGGTAACAGGAGAGAGACACGGGCATGAGCGGGGGGTGGGGGGCAACAGCAGGGAGACACGGGGCATGAGCGGAGGGTGGGGGGCAACAGCAGGGAGACACGGGGCATTAGAGGGGCGTGGGGGTAACAGGAGAGAGACACAGTGCATGAGCGGGGAGCGGGGGCAACAGGAGAGAGACAAAGGGCATGAGCGAGGGGTGGGGGGTAACAGGAGAGAGACACAGGGCATGAGCGGGGGGAGAGGGGCAAGAGGAGAGAGACACAGGGCATGAGCAGGGGGTGGGGGGTAACAGGAGATAGACACGGGGCATGAGCGAGGGGTGGGGGCGACAGCAGGGATACACAGGGCATGAGCGGGGGGTGAGGGGCAACAGCAGGGAGACACGGGGCATGACTGGGGGTGGGGGGTAACAGGAGAGAGACACAGGGCATGAGCGGGGGAGGGGGGCAACAGGAGAGAGATACAGGGCATGAGCAGGGGGTGGGGGGTAACAGGATATAGACATGGGGCATGAGCGGGGGGTGGGGGGCACCAGCCGGTAGACACGGGGCATGAGCGAGGGGTGAGGGGCAACAGCAGGGAGACACGGGGCATGACCGGGGGGTGGGGGGAACAGGAGAGAGACACAGGTCATGAGCGCGGTGTAGCGGCAACAGCAAGGAGACACGGGGCATGACCAGGGGGCAACAGGAGAGAGACACGGGGCATGAGTGGGGGGTGGGGGGCAACAGCAGGGAGACACGGGGCATGACCAGTGGGTGGGGGGCAACAGGAGAGAGACACAGGGCATGAGCGGGGGGGGTGGGGGGCTTCAGCAGGGAGGCACAGGGCATGAGTGGGGGGTGGGGGGCAACAGGGGAGACACGAGGCATGAGCGGGGGTGGGGGAACATGAGAGAGACAAGGGGCATGAGCGGGGGGTGAGGGGCAACAGCAGGGAGACACGGGGCATGACCAGGGGTGGGGTGTAGCAGGAGAGAGACACGGGGCATGAGCAGGGGGTTGGGGGCAACAGCAGGGAGGCAAGGGCATGACCGGGGGGTGAGGGGAAACAGAAGAGAGACACGGGGCATGAGAGAGGGGTGGGGGGTAACAGGAGAAAGACCCGGGGCATGAGCAGGGGGTGTGGGGCAACAGCAGGGAGACAAGGGGCATGACCGGGGGGTGGGGGGTAACAGGAGAGAGACACGGGGCATGAGCGGGGGGTGGGAGGTAACAGCAGGGAGACACAGGGCATGAGCGGGGGTGGGGGGCAACAGTAGGGAGACATGGAGCATTAGAGGGGGGTGGGGGTAACAGGAGAGAGACACGGTGCATGAGCGGGGAGTGGGGGATAACAGGAGAAAGACACGGGGCATGAGCAGGGGTGTGGGGCAACAGCAGGGAGACAAGGGGCATGAGCAGCGGGTGGGGGGTAACAGGAGAGAGAGACGGGGCATGAGCGGGGGGTGGGGGCAACAGCAGGGAGACATGGGGCATGAGCAGAGGATGGGGGCAACAGCAGGGAGACACAGGGCATTAGAGGGGGGTGGGGGTAACAGGAGAGAGACACGGTGCATAAGCGGGGAGTGGGGGCAACAGGAGAGAGACAAAGGGCATGAGCGAGGGGTGGGGGGTAACAGGAGAGAGACACAGGGCATGAGCGGGGGGAGGGGGGCAACAGGAGATAGACACGGGGCATGAGCGATGGGTGGGGGCGACAGCAGGGATACACAGGGCATGAGCGGGGGTGAGGGGCAACAGCTAGGGAGACACGGGGCATGACCGGGGGGTGGGGGGTAACAGGAGAGAGACACAGGGCATGAGCGGGGGGAGGGGGGCAACAGGAGAGAGACACAGGGCATGAGCATGGTTGGGGAGTAACAGGAGATAGACACGGGGCATGAGCGGGGGGTGGGGGGCACTTCCGGTAGACACGGGGCATGAGCGGGGGGTGAGGGGCAACAGCAGGGAGACACGGGGCATGACCGGGGGGTGGGGGGAACAGGAGAGAGACACAGGTCATGAGCGCAGGGTGAGGGCAACAGCAGGGAGACACGGGGCATGACCAGGGGTCAACAGGAGAGAGACACGGGGCATGAGTGGGGGGTGCGGGGCAACAGCAGGGAGACATGGGGCATGACCAGGGGGTGGGGGGCAACAGGAGAGAGACACAGGGCATGAGAGGGGGGTGGGGGGTAACAGGAGAGAGACACGGGGCATGAGCAGGGGGTGGGGGGCAACAGCAGGGAGACATGGGGCATGACCGGGGGGTGGGGCGTAACAGGAGAAAAACACGGGGCATGAGCGTGGGTTGGGGGGCAACAGCAGGGAGACATGGGGCATGACCAGGGGGTGGGGGCAACAGGAGAGAGACACGGGGCATGAGAGGGGGCTGGGGGGTAACAGGAGAGAGACACGGGGCATGAAAGGGGTGGATGGGTAACAGCAGGGATACACGAGGCATGAGCGGGGGTGGGGGAACAGGAGAGAGACAATGGGCATGAGCGGGGGTGAGGGGCAACAGCAGGGAGACACGGGGCATGACCGGGGGTGGGGTGTAACAGGAGAGAGACACGGGGCATGAGCGGGGGGTTGGGGGCAACAGCCGGGAGACAAGGGGCATGACCGGGGGGTGGGGGGTAACAGGAGAGAGACATGGAGCATGAGCGGGGGGTGGGGGGTAACAGCAGGGAGACACAGGGCATGAGCGGGGGGTGGGGGCAACAGGAGAGAAACACAAGGCATGAGCGGCGGGTGGGGGGTAACAGGAGAGAGACACGGGGCATGAGCGGGGGGTGGGGGGCAACAGCAGGGAGACACGGGGCATGAGCGGAGGGTGGGGGGCAACAGCAGGGAGACACGGGCATTAGAGGGGGGTGGGGGTAACAGGAGAGAGACACGGTGCATGAGCGGGGAGTGGGGGCAACAGGAGAGAGACAAAGGGCATGAGCGAGGGGTGGGGGGTAATAGGAGAGAGACACAGGGCATGAGCGGGGGGAGAGGGGCAAGAGGAGAGAGACACAGAGCATGAGCAGGGGATGGGGGGTAACAGGAGATAGACACGGGGCATGAGCGAGGGGTGGGGGGTGACAGCAGGGATACACAGGGCATGAGCGGGGGGTGAGGGGCAACAGCAGGGAGACACGGGGCATGACCGGGGGTGGGGGGTAACAGGAGAGAGACACAGGGCATGAGCGGGGGGAGGGGGGCAACAGGAGAGAGATACAGGGCATGAGCAGGGGGTGGGGGGTAACAGGATATAGACATGGGGCATGAGCGGGGGGTGGGGGGCACCAGCCGGTAGACACGTTGCATGAGCGGGGGGTGAGGGGCAACAGCAGGGAGACATGGGGCATGACCGGGGGGTGGGGGGAACAGGAGAGAGACACAGGTCATGAGCGCGGTGTGGGGGCAAGAGCAGGGAGACACGGGGCATGTCCAGGGGGCAACAGGAGAGAGACACGGAGCATGAGTGGGGGGTGGGGGGCAACAGCAGGGAGACACGGGGCATGACCAGGGGGGTGGGGGGCAACAGGAGAGAGACACAGGGCATGAGAGGTGGATGGGGGTAACAGGAGAGAGACACGAGGCATGAGCCGGGGGTGGGGGGCAACAGCAGGGAGACATGGGGCATGGCCGGGGGGTGGGGGGGTAACAGGAGAAAAACATGGGGCATGAGCGTGGGTTGGGGGGCAACAGCAGGGAGACATGGGGCATGACCGGGGGGTGGGGGCAACAGGAAAAAGACCCGGGCATGAGAGGGGGGTGGGGGTAACAGGAGAGAGACACAGGGCATGAAAGGGGGTGGGTGGGTAACAGCAGGGATACACGGGGCATGAGCGGGGGGTGGGGGAACACGAGGGAGACACGGTGAATGAGACGGGGTGGGGGGTAACAGGAGAGAGATACGGTGCATGAGTGAGAGGCAACAGCAGGGAGACACGGGGCATGAGCGGGGGGTGGGGCAACAGCAGGGAGACACGGGGCATGAGCGGGGGTGGGGGGTAACAGGAGAAAGACACGGGGCATGAGCGGGGAGTGTGGGGTAACAGGAGAAAGACATGGGGCATGAGCAGGGGTGTGGGGCAACAGCAGGGAGACAAGGGGCATGAGCAGCGGGTGGGGGTAACAGGAGAGAGACACGGGGCATGAGCGGGGGGTGGGGGCAACAGCAGGGAGACATGGGGCATGAGCAGAGGATGGGGCAACAGCAGGGAGACACGGGGCATTAGAGGGGGGTGGGGGTAACAGGAGAGAGACATGGTGCATGAGCGGGGAGTGGGGGCAACAGGAGAGAGACACAGGGCATGAGCGGGGGGTGGGGGGCAACAGGAGAGATACACAGGGCATGAGCAGGGGGTGGGGGGTAACAGGAGATAGACACGGGGCATGAGCGATGGGTGGGGGGCGACAGCAGGGATACACAGGGCATGAGCGGGGGTGAGGGGCAACAGCTAGGGAGACACGGGGCATGACTGGGGGGTGGGGGGTAACAGGAGAGAGACACAGGGCATGAGCGGGGGGAGGGGGGCAACAGGAGAGAAACACAGGGCATGAGCAGGGTTGGGGAGTAACAGGAGATAGACACGGGGCATGAGCAGGGGGGTGGGGGGCACCAGCCGGTAGACACTGGGCATGAGCGGGGGGTGAGGGGCAACAGCAGGGAGACACGGGGCATGACCGGGGGGTGGGGGGAACAGGAGAGAGACACAGGTCATGAGCGCAGGGTGGGGGCAACAGCAGGGAGACACGGGGCATGACCAGGGGTCGACAGGAGAGAGACACGGGGCATGAGTGGGGGGTGGGGGGCAACAGCAGGGAGACACGGGGCATGACTGGGGGGTGGGGGGCAACAGCAGGGAGACACGGGGCATGACTGGGGGGTGGGGGGTAACAGGAGAGAGACACGGGGCATGAGCAGGGGGTGGGGGGCAACAGCAGGGAGACATGGGGCATGACCGGGGGGTGGGGGGTAACAGGAGAAAAACACGGGGCATGAGCGTGGGTTGGGGGCAACAGCAGGGAGACATGGGGCATGACCGGGGGGTGGGGGCAACAGGAGAGAGACACGGGGCATGAGAGGGGGCTGGGGGGTAACAGGAGAGAGACACGGGGCATGAAAGGGGGTGGATGGGTAACAGCAGGGATACATACTCTGCCCTCACCGCTCCAGGTAAGCCAACGCTGCCACCTGTTTCTGTGCCTGTTTATGCCCGACTCTGCCCTCTGCCATACCCTATGCCCATCTTATTCCAGGTAACTTTTGGCCAACACTACTGCACTACTCCCAGCTACCCATTGTCTCCAGCACTATGTGTGTCTGTGACACCCCAGGAAATAGTAACCAAAGTGCATAACCCATGTGCACCACAGGACTGTTAGGTGTTACCCCACTGCATTTTTGCCAAATTGTGCTATTTGAAGTTAGGTGTTACCCCATTGCATTTTTGCCAAATTGTGCTATTTGAAGTTAGGTATTACCCCATTGCATTTTTGCCAAATTGTGCTGTTTGAAGCTAGGTGTTACCCCACTGCATTTTTGCCAAATTGTGCTATTTGAAGTTAGGTGTTACCCCATTGCATTTTTGCCAAATTGTGCTAGTTGAAGTTAGGTGTTACCCCATTGGATTTTTGTCAAATTGTGCTATTTGAAGCTAGGTGTTACCCCACTGCATTTTTGCCAAATTGTGCTATTTGAAGTTAGGTGTTACCCCTTTGCATTTTTGCCAAATTGTGCTATTTGAAGCTAGGTGTTACCCCACTGCATTTTTGCCAAATTGTGCTATTTGAAGTTAGGTGGTACCGCATTGCATTTTGGCCAAATTGTGCTATTTGAAGTTAGGTGTTACCCCATTGCATTTTTGCCAAATTGTGCTATTTAAAGTTAAGTGTTACCCCATTGCATTTTTGCCAAATTGTGCTATTTGAAGTTAGGTGTTACCTCACCGCACTTTTGCCTAATTGTGCTACTTTGAATCTAGGTGCTACCCCACCGCATATTTGCTGCCTACCCCTATTCCTGCGCATATTCTGTTTACAAAGCCACCTTTGTCCTCCCAGAGCCCACAGAGCTCCTACCGCAATCCAAAGTTCACCCCCTGATCACAAACTGAATCTAGATGTCAATGCCCTATCTGCATATTGCACTCTTACTGCCCTGCCCGAATTGAACTGTACCTGTTTGTATTGCTTCTCGCCCTGCCTACCCAATCTTTCAGATAACACCCACATTGCTACTCCCACTCTGCTCACACAACGCCAGCGCAGTACTGCAGAAAATGCTAACTATATTACTCATCTTCTGTGCAATGGCCACGCCCGCATCCCCAGACATTCCCATCCAGGATACTGACTCAGGAGCCCCCCCTCCCCAGCCAGGCACTAGTCTCACCAACGACTCCTACACAACTAGGTACTATCCTGACCCTTCCTACCCAAGATATCATTGCAAGTCAAGTCCTACAACTTTTGCCTCCCACCCTTGCACTACCACCGAAAGAAACAACAAACTTCGCGCTAGACTCTCTAAACTTCATGAGCCGCCCCGAAGATTCCTGTCTGATTCCAAATGCGAAGCCAAAAGTTCTACCAAAGGCACCACTATCCCCACAACCAAGTCCAAACCTATCATTCATACAAACATCTCGGCAAAAACGGATGTACATTCCTACAAAGGAGCTCTCCTCAATACCAGATCATTGGTCGCACATGCCCTTGATATTGCAGACCTAATTATCAAAGACAAATTAGACTTTATTGCTCTAACTGAAACGTGGCTCCACAATGCAGCAGGCCCATCTCTAATGCTAGCCATCCCAGACGGCTACACTATATCTAGGCAGGACCGGGTAGGTAACCGGGGCGGTGGCATCGCCATCATATCGAAAGTAAGTTTAGCTCTCAGACTAGCCCCGACCCAAACTCTGCAATCGTGTGAATCCCTCACCGCCAAACTCCCCATAAACAATACCCAATCCCTCACTATCCACCTGATCTACAGACCACCAGGTCCACTTGGAACCTTCGAGGAAGATCTACACAACCTAATTTCTAACAATGCGAAAACCACTTCACAACTACTGCTACTAGGGGACCTTAACTTAGGGTTCAACGACCCAGCAGACATACATGCCTCTACCATAGCCAATACGATCTCATCACTCGGACTCTCACAAAAAGTCAACCTACCCACCCACCTGAAGGGTAGAACCCTAGACTGGGTTGCTGATGCTAATTGCTCAGTGGTCATCTCCGCCACCACACCACTACCTTGGACCGACCATTCGCTGGTCTCATTTAACCTATTGACCTCTAGATCACCTAACACAACCGTGTCACTGGCACCACCCTGCCTCACAAGAAACAAGAAAAATATCTCAATAGAAAAAATCATCCCAGCTATCCTTCCAACCCTAAACGCATTGCCAGACAATTTAGATCCCAACACACTAGTTCACGAATATAATAAATCATGTTAACTACCATGGACAAAATTGCCCCACTCAAACTTCGCACCAGTAAGCCTAAAACCCATTTAAACAAATGGTACACACCCGAACTCAAAGTCCTCCGCCTAAAAAAGCGCAAATGTGAAGCTGATTGGAAATTATGCCCCTCCAGTGAAAAGAAAGCCATCCTGGACACGATTTCTCATCATTACAAAGCTGAAATCTGCTTAGCTAAACGGAATTCCTATAACATCCGCATTGCCAACTCCAACTCAAGTATGAAGGAGCTCTTCTCCATACTGAAGGAACTTGAGTCACCCATAGCCACACCCAACACCTGCACTAAGAACCAGACCTGGTGCACAGACATCCAACAAGCACTAGCAAATAAAATAAACACCCTACAAAATAAAATTCAACTAAAAAAAGATTCCCTAAACCTCACTAACCCTCCCACATCTCCGCCCAAAGCCTCACCAAGTACACACACTAACTCATTCACCTTCTCTAAAACTAACACCCTTGAGGTTGAGAAAATCATCCTCTCTATTAAACCATCAAACTGTAAAGGCGATATCTGCCCTGCACACATAATAAAGGACGCAGCCAGAGACCTGTCACCCTTTATCTCTAAACTTATAAACGCCTCCTTCTCCTCAGGCAGTATCCCTTCCAACTTAAAACAATCTTGGTTTGCTCCCCCTCCTCAAAAAACAGACGCTCGATCCCCTCATCCCCACCAACTACTGACCCATCACAACGGTACCCTTCCTACTGAAAATCTTGGACAAAGTTGCCTATGTCCAGATTCAAAAATACCTAGAACTACACAAGCTACTAGGCGCCAGACAATCAGGTTTCCGCCCATTACACGGCACGGAAACAGCCCTCATCGATCTGAAAACCCAAATTGATGATCTGAGGGACAAGGGCAAGACAGCACTCCTCCTCTTACTCGACCTCTCTGCGGCTTTCGACCTCGTCGACCACAAGGTCCTCTGCAGACACCTTGACTCAGCTGCTCATTTCTCCCCAGAAGCTATCAAATGGATTGAATCCTTTCTGAGTGAGAGAACTATGAGAGTCTTCTCCCCTTCAGCAGCAGCAGACCCCTCTCCTATCACTTGCGAAGTCCCGCAGGGCTCATGCGTCTCCCCCACACTATATAACATCTTCACCAAACCCCTGTTCGACGATCTGGACCATCTGGGTGTCACCTACACTAATTATGCTGATGACACTCAGATTCTCCTCCCACTTTCAGGGGATCACAGTAAGGACAGTGAGTTGGTGAATAGGGTATATCTCATCATTCAGGCATGGATGGCATCTCATGGTCTATGCCTGAATGATGACAAGACAGAGCTCATCATCTTAGGTACCCCTGCTAATATCAACAAACTAGGCCTTGAATATGCCGAATTCAACATAGATGGTAATCTCATCAGAGTATCCAGGGAAGTAAAAACCCTTGGCTTTTATCTGGATGCCACTATGTCATTCACTAAACAGGTCAACTCACTGTCATCTACCACTGCGTACACTTGCAAATTAATAAGGGCAGGCAGACCATTCCTATCCAATGACAGCTGCCTGATCCTGGCAAGAGCACTCATACTATCTAGGCTTGATTATTGTAATGCCCTCTATAGCGGTGCCAACAAAGCCATTATCCACAGGCTCCAAATCTTACAAAATAATGCCTTGAGAGCTGCCCTCGGCATTAATAAGAGAGATCATATCTCAACCACTAGACGCCAACAGAAATGGCTCTCTACAGACAACAAAATCAAACTAAAGTTGGCCTCCCTAACCCATAAAGCCCTCAACAATGCCGCCCCCAGTTATCTGATGGACAAGGTAAAGAGAAACTCCTCCATCCGACAAACAAGAACTATCAATTCCAACCGTCTGATAATTCCCAGATTCAAACTCTCCACCATTGGTGGGAACAGTTTCCGGTGAAAGCTGCCACACTCCGGAACTCTCTGCCTCACAACCTAAGAGCTGACCAACCATACTTGCACTTTAGAAGACACCTCATCAGTCACCTTAACTCCAATAACCCTTGTATTTAGCTGCACTTTCTACACCTATGTATAGATAGTGATACTCTTGTTCGTGATTCTGCCTTCGCCTCTAACAGCCCTGCACACTTCTGTAAACTTACCTCCTGTATAGATATTGACTTTTTATGTTTGAAGACTTGTATACCTCTTATTCCTGTAATCCAGAATATTCTTTTAGGTTTACCCGCCTCTAACAGCCCTGTACATATCTGTATATTTACCCCTGCATAGATATTGACTTTGTATGTATGAAGATTTGTATATTTTTTATTCCTGTAATTCTGATTATTTTTATTACTACTTCAAAGTGTATATTTCTGCAACATTGTAAGCTTCGAATTATCTTTTGCCTGCGCCCTGTTGCCCCTGGGTAAGGTGCGCCATACAAATAAATAAACAAACAAACAAACAAACAAACAAACACGAGGCATGAGCGGGGGTGGGGGAACAGGAGAGAGACAATGGGCATGAGCGGGGGGTGAGGGGCAACAGCAGGGAGACACGGGGCATGACCGGGGGTGGGGTGTAACAGGAGAGAGACACGGGGCATGAGCGGGGGGTTGGGGGCAACAGCCGGGAGACAAGGGGCATGACCGCGGGGTGGGGGGTAACAGGAGAGAGACATGGGGCATGAGCGGGGGGTGGGGGGTAACAGCAGGGAGACACAGGGCATGAGCGGGGGGTGGGGGCAACAGGAGAGAAACACAAGGCATGAGCGGCGGGTGGGGGGTAACAGGAGAGAGACACGGGGCATGAGCGGGGGGTGGGGGGCAACAGCAGGGAGACACGGGGCATGAGCGGAGGGTGGGGGGCAACAGCAGGGAGACACGGGGCATTAGAGGGGGGTGGGGGTAACAGGAGAGAGACACGGTGCATGAGCGGGGAGTGGGGGCAACAGGAGAGAGACAAAGGGCATGAGCGAGGGGTGGGGGGTAACAGGAGAGAGACACAGGGCATGAGCGGGGGGAGAGGGGCAAGAGGAGATAGACACGGGGCATGAGCGAGGGGTGGGGCGACAGCAGGGATACACAGGGCATGAGCGGGGGGTGAGGGGCAACAGCAGGGAGACACGGGGCATGACCGGGGGTGGGGGGTAACAGGAGAGAGACACAGGGCATGAGCGGGGAGAGGGGGGCAACAGGAGAGAGATACAGGGCATGAGCAGGGGGTTGGGGTTAACAGGATATAGACATGGGGCATGAGCGGGGGGTGGGGGGCACCAGACGGTAGGACACTGGGCATGAGCGGGGGGTGAGGGGCAACAGCAGGGAGACATGGGGCATGACCGGGGGGTGGGGGGAACAGGAGAGAGACACAGGTCATGAGCGCGGTGTGGGGGCAAGAGCATGGAGACACGGGGCATGACCAGGGAGCAACAGGAGAGAGACACAGGGCATGAGCGGGGGGCGGGGGGCAACAGGAGAGAGATACAGGGCATGAGCAGGGGGTGGGGGTTAACAGGATATAGACATGGGGCATGAGCGGGGGGTGGGGGGCACCAGACGGTAGGACACTGGGCATGAGCGGGGGGTGAGGGGCAACAGCAGGGAGACACGGGGCATGACCGGGGGGTGGGGGGAACAGGAGAGAGACACAGGTCATGAGCGCGGTGTGGGGGCAAGAGCAGGGAGACACGGGGCATGACCAGGGAGCAACAGGAGAGAGACACGGGGCATGAGTGGGGGGTGGGGGGCAACAGCAGGGAGACACGGGGCATGACCGGGGGGTGGGGGGCAACAGGAGAGAGACACAGGGCATGAGAGGGGGGTGGGGGGTAACAGGAGAGAGACACGGGGCATGAGCCGGGGGTGGGGGGCAACAGCAGGGAGACATGGGGCATGGCCGGGGGGTGGGGGGGTAACAGGAGAAAAACACGGGGCATGAGCGTGGGTTGGGGGGCAACAGCAGGGAGACATGGGGCACGACCGGGGGGTGGGGGCAACAGGAGAGAGACACGGGGCATGAGAGGGGGGTGGGGGTAACAGGAGAGAGACACAGGACATGAAAGGGGGTGGGTGGGTAACAGCAGGGATACACGGGGCATGAGCGGGGGGTGGGGGAACACGAGGGAGACACGGTGAATGAGACGGGGGTGGGGGGTAACAGGAGAGAGATATGGTGCATGAGTGAGAGGCAACAGCAGGGAGACACGGGGCATGAGCGGGGGTGTGGGGCAACAGCAGGGAGACAAGGGGCATGACCGGGGGGTGGGGGGTAACAGGAGAGAGACACGGGGCATGAGTGGGGGGTTGGGGTAACAGCAGGGAGACACAGGGCATGAGCGGGGGGTGGGGGCAACAGGAGAGAAACACAGGGCATGAGCGGCGGGTGGGGGGTAACAGGAGAGAGACACGGGGCATGAGCGGGGGGTGGGGGCAACAGCAGGGAGACACGGGGCATGAGCGGGGGTGGGGGGTAACAGGAGAAAGACACAGGGCATGAGCAGGGGGTGTGGGGCAACAGCAGGGAGACAAGGGGCATGACCGGGGGGTGGGGGGGTAACAGGAGAGAGACACGGGGCATGAGCGGGGGGTGGGGGTAACAACAGGGAGACACAGGGCATGAGCGGGGGGTGGGGGCAACAGGAGAGAAACACAGGGCATGAGTGGGGGGTGGGGGGCAACAGCAGGGAGACACGGGGCATGACCGGGGGGTGGGGGGCAACAGGAGGAGACACAGGGCATGAGAGGGGGTGGGGGGTAACAGGAGAGAGACACGGGGCATGAGCCGGCGGTGGGGGGCAACAGCAGGGAGACATGGGGCATGGCCGGGGGGTGGGGGGGTAACAGGAGAAAAACACGGGGCATGAGCGTGGGTTGGGGGGCAACAGCAGGGAGACATGGGGCACGACCGGGGGGTGGGGGCAACAGGAGAGAGACACGGGGCATGAGAGGGGGGTGGGGGTAACAGGAGAGAGACACAGGGCATGAAAGGGGGTGGGTGGGTAACAGCAGGGATACACGGGGCATGAGCGGGGGGTGGGGGAACACGAGGGAGACACGGTGAATGAGACGGGGTTGGGGGTAACAGGAGAGAGATATGGTGCATGAGTGAGAGGCAACAGCAGGGAGACACGGGGCATGAGCGGGGGGTGTGGGGCAACAGCAGGGAGACAAGGGGCATGACCGGGGGGTGGGGGGTAACAGGAGAGAGACACGGGGCATGAGTGGGGGGTTGGGGTAACAGCAGGGAGACACAGGGCATGAGCGGGGGGTGGGGGCAACAGGAGAGAAACACAGGGCATGAGCGGCGGGTGGGGGGTAACAGGAGAGAGACACGGGGCATGAGTGGGGGGTGGGGGCAACAGCAGGGAGACACGGGGCATGAGCGGGGGTGGGGGGTAACAGGAGAAAGACACGGGGCATGAGCAGGGGGTGTGGGGCAACAGCAGGGAGACAAGGGGCATGACCGGGGGATGGGGGGTAACAGGAGAGAGACACGGGGCATGAGCGGGGGGTGGGGGTAACAACAGGGAGACACAGGGCATGAGCGGGGGGTGGGGGCAACAGGAGAGAAACACAGGGCATGAGCGGCGGGTGGGGGTAACAGGAGAGAGACACGGGGGGTGGGGGGCAACAGCAGGGAGACACGGGGCATGAGCGGAGGGTGGGGGGCAACAGCAGGGAGACACGGAGCATTAGAGGGGGGTGGGGGGTAACAGGAGAGAGACACGGGGGATGAGCGGGGAGTGGGGGCAACAGGAGAGAGACACAGGGCATGAGCGAGGGGTGGGCGGTAACAGGAGAGAGACACAGGGCATGAGCGGGGGGAGGGGGCAACAGGAGAGAGACACAGGGCATGAGCAGGGGGTGGGGGGTAACAGGAGATAGACACGGGGCATGAGCGAGGGGTGGGGGGCGACAGCAGGGATACACAGGGCTTGAGTGGGGGGTGAGGGGCAACATCAGGGAGACACGGGGCATGACCGGGGGGTGGGGGGTAACAGGAGAGAGACACAGGGCATGAGCGGGGGGAGGGGGGCAACAGGAGAGAGGCACAGGGCATGAGCAGGGGGTGGGGGGTAACAGGAGATAGACACGGGCATGAGCGGGGGGTGGGGGGCACCAGCCGGTAGACACGGGGCATGAGCGGGGGGTGAGGGGCAACAGCAGGGAGACACGGGGCATGACCGGGGGGTGGGGGGAACAGGAGAGAGACACAGGTCATGAGCGCGGGGTGGGGGCAACAACAGGGAGACACGGGGCATGACCAGGGGGCAACAGGAGAGAGACACGGGGCATGAGTGGGGGGTGGAGGGCAACGCAGGGAGACACGGGGCATGACCGGGGGGTGTGGGGCAACAGGAGAGAGACACAGGGCATGAGAGGGGGGTGGGGAGTAACAGGAGAGAGACACGGGGCATGAGCAGCGGGTGGGGGGCAACAGCAGGGAGACATGGGGCATGACCGGAGGGTGGGGGGTAACAGGAGAGAAATACGAGGCATGAGCGGGGGTTGGGGGGCAACAGCAGGGAGACATGGGGCATGACCGGGGGGTGGGGGCAACAGGAGAGAGACACGGGGCATGAGAGGGGGGTGGGGGGTAACAGGGGAGAGACAAGGGGCATGAAAGGGGGTGGGTGGGTAACAGCAGGGATACACGGGGCATGAGCGGGGGGTGTGGGAACACGAGGGAGACACGGGGCATGAGACGGGGGTGGGGGGTAACAGGAGAGCGATACGGTGCATGAGTGGGAGGCAACAGCAGGGAGACACGGGGCATGAGCGGGGGGTGGGGGGCAACAGCAGCGAGACACGGGGCATGACAGGGGGTGGGGGGCAACAGCAGGGAGACATGGAGCATGAGCGGGGTTGGGGGGTAACAGGAGAGAGACACGGGGCATGAGAGGGGGAGTGGCGGGTAACAGGAGAGAGACACAGGGCATGAGATGGGGGTGGGGGCAACAGGAGAGGGACACGGGACATGAGTGGGGGGTAACAGGAGAGAGACACGGGGCATGAGCAGGGGTGGGGGGCAACAGGACAGAGACACGGGGCATGAGCGAAGGGTGGGGGCAACAGCAGGGAGACAGGGGGCATGAGAGGGGGCTGGGGGTAACAGGAGAGAGACACGGGGCATGAGCGGGGGGTGGGAGCAACAGGAGAGAGACACCAGGGCTTGAGCGGGGGGTGGGGGGTAACAGGAGAGAGACACGGGGCATGAGCGGGGGGTGGGGGCAACAGGAGAGAGACACGGGGCATGAGCGGGGGGTGGGGGGTAACAGGTGGGAGACACGGGGCATGAGAGGGGGTGGGGGGTAACAGGAGAGAGACACGGAGCATGAGCGGGGGGGTGGGGGGCAAATGAGAGAGACACGGGGCATGAGCGGGGGGTTGGGGCAACAGCAGCGCAGCACAGGGCATGAGCGGGGGGTGGGGGGAACACGATGGAGACACACAGGGCATGAGAGGGGGGGTGGGGGTAACGGGAGTGAGACACGGGACATGAGAGGGGGTGGCGGGTAACAGGAGAGAGACACAGGGCATGAGATGGGGGTGGGGGCAACAGGAGAGGGACACGTCACATGAGTGGGGGGTAACAGGAGAGAGACACGGGGCATGAGCAGGGGTGGGGGGCAACAGGACAGAGACACGGGGCATGAGCGAAGGGTGGGGGCAACAGCAGGGAGACACGGGGCATGAGAGGGGGCTGGGGGTAACAGGAGAGAGACACGGGGCATGAGCGGGGGTGGGAGCAACAGGAGAGAGACACCAGGGCTTGAGCGGGGGGTGGGGGGTAACAGGAGAGAGACACGGGGCATGAGCGGGGGGTGGGGGGCAAAAGGAGAGAGACACGGGGCATGAGCGGGGGGTGGGGGGTAACAGGAGGGAGACACGGGGCATGAGCGGGGGGTGGGGGCAACAGCATGGAGACACGGGGCATGACTTGGTGGGGTGCAACAGGAGAGAGACACAGGGCATGAGAGGGGGGGTGGGGGGTAACAAGAGAGAGACACGGGGCATGAGAGGGGGTGGGGGGTAACAGGAGAGAGACACGGAGCATGAGCGGGGGCGTGGGGGGCAAATGAGAGAGACACGGGGCATGAGCGGGGGGTTGGGGCAACAGCAGGGCAGCACAGGCATGAGCGGGGGGTGGGGGGAACACGATGGAGACACACAGGGCAAGAGAGGGGGGGTGGGGGTAACGGGAGTGAGACACGGGGCATGAGCGAGGGGTGGGGGGCAACAGCAGGGAGAGATGGGGCATGACGGGGGTTGGAGTAACAGCAGGGAGACAGGGGGCATGAGAGGGGGCTGGGGGTAACAGGAGAGAGACACGGGGCATGAGCGGGGGGTGGGAGCAACAGGAGAGAGACACCAGGGCTTGAGCGGGGGGTGGGGGGTAACAGGAGAGAGACACGGGGCATGAGCGGGGGGTGGGGGGCAACAGGAGAGAGACACGGGGCATGAGCGGGGGGTGGGGGGTAACAGGTGGGAGACACGGGGCATGAGAGGGGGTGGGGGGTAACAGGAGAGAGACACGGAGCATGAGCGGGGGGGTGGGGGGCAAATGAGAGAGACACGGGGCATGAGCGGGGGGTTGGGGCAACAGCAGCGCAGCACAGGGCATGAGCGGGGGGTGGGGGGAACACGATGGAGACACACAGGGCATGAGAGGGGGGGTGGGGGTAACGGGAGTGAGACACGGGACATGAGAGGGGGTGGCGGGTAACAGGAGAGAGACACAGGGCATGAGATGGGGGTGGGGGCAACAGGAGAGGGACACGTCACATGAGTGGGGGGTAACAGGAGAGAGACACGGGGCATGAGCAGGGGTGGGGGGCAACAGGACAGAGACACGGGGCATGAGCGAAGGGTGGGGGCAACAGCAGGGAGACACGGGGCATGAGAGGGGGCTGGGGGTAACAGGAGAGAGACACGGGGCATGAGCGGGGGTGGGAGCAACAGGAGAGAGACACCAGGGCTTGAGCGGGGGGTGGGGGGTAACAGGAGAGAGACACGGGGCATGAGCGGGGGGTGGGGGGCAAAAGGAGAGAGACACGGGGCATGAGCGGGGGGTGGGGGGTAACAGGAGGGAGACACGGGGCATGAGCGGGGGGTGGGGGCAACAGCATGGAGACACGGGGCATGACTTGGTGGGGTGCAACAGGAGAGAGACACAGGGCATGAGAGGGGGGGTGGGGGGTAACAAGAGAGAGACACGGGGCATGAGAGGGGGTGGGGGGTAACAGGAGAGAGACACGGAGCATGAGCGGGGGCGTGGGGGGCAAATGAGAGAGACACGGGGCATGAGCGGGGGGTTGGGGCAACAGCAGGGCAGCACAGGCATGAGCGGGGGGTGGGGGGAACACGATGGAGACACACAGGGCAAGAGAGGGGGGGTGGGGGTAACGGGAGTGAGACACGGGGCATGAGCGAGGGGTGGGGGGCAACAGCAGGGAGAGATGGGGCATGACGGGGGTTGGAGTAACAGGAGGGAGACACGGGGCATGAGCGGGGGGTGGGGGGCAACAGCAGGGAGACACGGGGCATGAGCGGGGGGTGGGGGGCAACAGCAGGGAGACACAGGGCATGATCGGGGGTGGGGGGTAACAGGAGAGAGACACGGGGCATGAGTGGGGGACGGCCGCAACAGCAGGGAGACACGGGGCATGAGCAGGGGTGGGGGTCAACTGGTTAGAGAAACAAGGCATGAGCGGGGGGTGGGGGTAACAGGAGAGAGACATGGGGCACGAGCGGGGGGTGGGGGGCAACAGCAGGGATACACGGGCATGAGCGGAGGGTGGGGGGCAACAGCAGGGAGACATGGAGCATGAGAGGGGGGTGGGGGGTAACAGGAGAGAGACACGGGGCATGAGTGGGGAGTGGGGGCAACAGGAGAGAGACACAGGGCATGAGCGGGGGCTGGGGGGTAACAGGAGGAAGGCACGGGGCATGAGCGGGGGTGGGGGGCAACAGGAGAGAGACACAGGGCATGAGCGGGGGTGGGGGGTAACATGAGAGAGACACGGGCATGAGTGGGGTGGGGGGCAACAGCAGGGACACACGGGGCATGAGCGGGGGGACGAGGGCAACAGCATGGAGACACGGGGCATGAGCGGGGGGTGAGGGGCAACAGCAGGGAGACATGTGGCATGACCAGGGATGGGGGGAACAGGAGAGAGACACGGGGCATGAGCGCGGGGCACCAGGAGAGAGACAGGGGGCATGAATGGGGGGTGGGGAGCAACAGCAGGGAGACACGGGGCATGACCGGGGGTGGGGGGCAACAGGAGAGTGGCACAGGTCATGAAAGAGGGTGGGGGGTAACAGGAGAGAGACACAGGGCATGCAAGGGGATTGGGGGTAACAGGAGAGAGACACAGGGCATGAGTGGGAGGTGGGAGGCAACAGCAGGGAGACACGGGGCATGACCGGGGGTGGGGGGTAACAAGAGTGAAACACAGGGCATGAGCGGGGGTTAGTGGGCAACAGCAGGGAGACACGGGGCATGACCGGGATGTGGGGCTTAACAGGAGAGAGACACAGGGCATGAGTGGGGGGTGGGGGGCAACAGGAGGGAGACACGGGGCATGAGATAGGGATGGGGGTAACAGGAGAGAGACACAAGGCATGAGCGGGGGGGTGGGGGTCAACCGCAGGGATGCACAGGGCATGACCGAGGGTGGGGGGGAACAGGTGAGACACGAGGCATGAGCGGGGGTGGGGGAACAGGAGAGAGACAAGGGGCATGAGCGGGGGGTGAGGGGCAACAGCAGGGAGACACGGGGCATGACCGGGGGTGGGGTGTAACAGGAGAGAGACACGAGACACGGGGCATGAGCGGGGGGTTCGGGGCAACAGCAGGGAGGCACGGGGCATGACTGGGGGGTGAGGGGCAAAAGGAGAGAGACACGGGGCATGAGAGGGGGGTGGGGGGTAACAGGAGAACGACACGGGGCATGAGCAGGGGGTGGGGGGCAACAGCAGGGAGACACGGGGCATGACCGGGGGGTGAGGAGTAACAGGAGAGAGACACAGGGCATGAGCGGGGGGTGGGGGACAACAGCAGGGAGACACAGGGCATGAGCGGGGGGTGGGGGCAACAGGAGAGAGACACAGGGCATGAGCGGCGGGTGGGGGGTAACAGGAGAGAGACGCGGGGCATGAGCAGGGGGTGGGGGGCAACAGCAGGGAGACACAGGGCATGAGCGGAGGGTGGGGGGCAACAGCAGGGAGACACGGGCATGAGAGAGGGTTGGGGGTAACAGGAGAGAGACACGGGGCATGAGCGGGGAGTGGGGGCAACAGGAGAGAGACACAGGGCATGAGCGGGGGGGTGGGGGGTAACAGGAGAGAGACACAGGGCATGAGCGGGGGGTGGGTGGCAACAGGAGAGAGACACAGGGCAGGATCAGGGGGTGGGGGGTAACAGGAGAGAGACACAGAGCATGAGCGGGGGGTGAGGGGCAACAGCAGGGAGACACGGGGCATGAGCTGGGGGTCATGGGCAACAGCAGGGAGACACGGGGCATGAGCGGGGGTCGGAGGCAACAGGAGAGAGACACAGGGCATGAGAGGGGGTGGGGGCAACAGGAGATGGGCACGGGGCATGAGCAGGGGGTTGGGGGTAACAGGAGAGAGACACGGGGCATGAGCGGGGATGGGGGCAACAGCAGGGATACACGGGCATGAGCGGAGGGTGGGGGGCAACAGCAGGGAGACATGGAGCATGAGAGGGGGGTGGGGGGTAACAGGAGAGAGACACGGGGCATGAGTGGGGAGTGGGGGCAACAGGAGAGAGACACAGGGCATGAGCGGGGGCTGGGGGGTAACAGGAGGAAGGCACGGGGCATGAGCGGGGGTGGGGGGCAACAGGAGAGAGACACAGGGCATGAGCGGGGGTGGGGGGTAACATGAGAGAGACACGGGCATGAGTGGGGTGGGGGGCAACAGCAGGGACACACGGGGCATGAGCGGGGGGACGAGGGCAACAGCATGGAGACACGGGGCATGAGCGGGGGGTGAGGGGCAACAGCAGGGAGACATGGGGCATGACCAGGGATGGGGGGAACAGGAGAGAGACACGGGGCATGAGCGCGGGGCACCAGGAGAGAGACAGGGGGCATGAATGGGGGGTGGGGAGCAACAGCAGGGAGACACGGGGCATGACCGGGGGTGGGGGGCAACAGGAGAGTGGCACAGGTCATGAAAGAGGGTGGGGGGTAACAGGAGAGAGACACAGGGCATGCAAGGGGATTGGGGGTAACAGGAGAGAGACACAGGGCATGAGTGGGAGGTGGGAGGCAACAGCAGGGAGACACGGGGCATGACCGGGGGTGGGGGGTAACAAGAGTGAAACACGGGGCATGAGCGGGGGTTAGTGGGCAACAGCAGGGAGACACGGGGCATGACCGGGATGTGGGGCTTAACAGGAGAGAGACACAGGGCATGAGTGGGGGGTGGGGGGCAACAGGAGGGAGACACGGGGCATGAGATAGGGATGGGGGTAACAGGAGAGAGACACAAGGCATGAGCGGGGGGGTGGGGGTCAACCGCAGGGATGCACAGGGCATGACCGAGGGTGGGGGGGAACAGGTGAGACACGAGGCATGAGCGGGGGTGGGGGAACAGGAGAGAGACAAGGGGCATGAGCGGGGGGTGAGGGGCAACAGCAGGGAGACACGGGGCATGACCGGGGGTGGGGTGTAACAGGAGAGAGACACGAGACACGGGGCATGAGCGGGGGGTTCGGGGCAACAGCAGGGAGGCACGGGGCATGACTGGGGGGTGAGGGGCAAAAGGAGAGAGACACGGGGCATGAGAGGGGGGTGGGGGGTAACAGGAGAACGACACGGGGCATGAGCAGGGGGTGGGGGGCAACAGCAGGGAGACACGGGGCATGACCGGGGGGTGAGGAGTAACAGGAGAGAGACACAGGGCATGAGCGGGGGGTGGGGGACAACAGCAGGGAGACACAGGGCATGAGCGGGGGGTGGGGGCAACAGGAGAGAGACACAGGGCATGAGCGGCGGGTGGGGGGTAACAGGAGAGAGACGCGGGGCATGAGCAGGGGGTGGGGGGCAACAGCAGGGAGACACAGGGCATGAGCGGAGGGTGGGGGGCAACAGCAGGGAGACACGGGCATGAGAGAGGGTTGGGGGTAACAGGAGAGAGACACGGGGCATGAGCGGGGAGTGGGGGCAACAGGAGAGAGACACAGGGCATGAGCGGGGGGGTGGGGGGTAACAGGAGAGAGACACAGGGCATGAGCGGGGGGTGGGTGGCAACAGGAGAGAGACACAGGGCAGGATCAGGGGGTGGGGGGTAACAGGAGAGAGACACAGAGCATGAGCGGGGGGTGAGGGGCAACAGCAGGGAGACACGGGGCATGAGCTGGGGGTCATGGGCAACAGCAGGGAGACACGGGGCATGAGCGGGGGTCGGAGGCAACAGGAGAGAGACACAGGGCATGAGAGGGGGTGGGGGCAACAGGAGATGGGCACGGGGCATGAGCAGGGGGTTGGGGGTAACAGGAGAGAGACACGGGGCATGAGCGGGGATGGGGGGCAACAGGAGAGAGACACAGGGCATGAGCTAAGGGTGGGGGGCAACAGCAGGGAGACACAGGGCATGAGATGGGGGTGGGGGGTAACAGGAGAGAGACACAGGGCATGAGCAGGGGGTGGGAGCAACAGGAGAGAGACACCGGGGCTTGAGCGGGGGTGGGGGGTAACAGGAGAGAGACACAGGGCATGAGCGGGGGGTCGGGGGCAACAGGAGAGAGACACAGGGCATGAGTGGGGGTTGAGGATAACAGGAGGGAGACACGGGGCATGAGCGGGGTGTGGGGCGCAACAGAAAGGAGACACGGGGCATGACCAGGGGTGTTGGGCAACAGGAGAGAGACACGGGGCATGAGAGGGGGTGGGGGTAACAGGAGAGAGACACGGGGCATGAGAGGGGGTGGGGGGTAACAGGAGAGAGACACGGGGCATGAGCAGGGGGTGGGGGGCAACATGAGAGAGACACGGGGATGAGCGGGGGATGGGGCAACAGCAGGGCAAAACAGGGCATGAGCAGGGGATAGGGGGAACATGATGGAGACACACGAGGCATGAGAGGGGGGTGGGGGGTAACAGGGGAGAGACACAGGGCATGAACCGGGGGTGGGGGGCAACAGCAGGGAGACAGGGGGCATGGCCGAGGGTGGGGGGTAACAGGAATGAGACATGTGTCATGAGCGGGGGGGACAACATCAGGGAGACATGGGGCATGAGCGGGGGTGGAGAAAACAGCAGGGAGACACAGGGCATGATCGGGGGGCAACAGGAGAGAGACACGGGGCATGAGTGGGGGGTGGGGGGCTACAGCAGGGAGACACGGGGCATGACCGGGGAGTGGGGGGCAACAGGAGAGAGACACAGGGCATGAAAGGGGGGTGGGGGGTAACAGGAGAGAGACACAGGGCATGAAAGGGGGTAGGGGTAACAGGAGAGAGACACAGGGCATGAGCGGGAGGTGGAAGGCAACAGCAGGGAGACACGGGGCATGACCGGGAGTGGGGGGTAACAGGAGAGAGACACGGGGCATGAGAGGGGGGTGGGGGTAACAGGAGAGAGACACGGGGCATGAGAGGGGGTGGGTGGGTAACAGCAGGGAGACACAGGGCATGAGCGGGGGGTGGGGGAACAAGAGGGAGACATGGGGCATAAGAGGGGGGTGGTGGGTAACAGGAGAGAGACACGGGGCATGAGCGGGGGGCAACATGAGAGAGACACGGGGCATGAGCGGGGGGTGGGGGGCAACAGCAGGGAGACACGGGGCATGACCGGGGGGTATAGGGGGCAACAGAAGGGAGACACGGGGCATTACCAGGGGGTGGGGGGCATCAGGAGAGAGACAGGGGGCATGGCAGGGGGAGTGGGGGGTAACAGGAGAGAGACACGGGGCATGAGAGGGGGTGGGGGTAACAGGAGAGAGACACGGGGCATGTGAGGGGGGTGGGGGGTAACAGGAGAGAGACACGGGGCATGAGAGGGGGTGGGGGAGAAACAGCAGGGAGACACGGTGCATGATCGGGGGTGGGGGGCAACAGGAGAGAGACACGGGGAATGAGAGGGGGGTGGGGGGTAACAGGAGAGAGACACGGGGCATGAGAGGGGTTGGGGGGCAACAGCAGGGAGACACGGAGCATGAGCGGGGGGCAACAGCAGGGAGACACAGGGCATGAGCGGGGGTGAGGGGAACACGAGGGAGGCACAGGACATGAGAGGGAGGTGGGGGGTAACAGGAGGGAGACACGGGGCATAAGCGCTAGGGGTGGGGGGAACATGAGGGAGGCACGGGCATGAGAGGGTGGTGGGGGGTAACAGGAGAGAGACACGGGGCATGAGCGGGGATGACGGGCAACAGCAGGGAGCAACTGGGCATGAGCGGAGGGGCAACAAGAGAAAGACACGGGGCATGAGCGCGGGATGGGGGTAACAGGAGAGACACGTGGTATAAGCGGGGGGTGGGGAAACAGGAGAGAGACACGTGGCATGAGCTGGGGGTCGGGGGGGGCAACAGCAGGGAGACACGGGGCATGACCGGGGGTTGGGGGGCAACAGGAGAGAGACACAGAGCATGAACGGGGGGTGGGGGCAACAGCAGGAAGACACGGGGCATGAGCAGGGGGTGGGGGGTAACAGGAGAGAGACACAGGGCATGAGCGGGAGGTGGGCGGCAACAGCAGGGAGACACGGGGCATGACCGGGAGTGGGGGGTAACAGGAGTGAAACACGGTGCATGAGCGGGGGTTGGGGGGGCAACAGCAGGGAGACACGGGGCATGACCGGGGGGGTGGGGGGCAACAGGAGAGAGACACGGGGCATGAGAGGGGGGCGGGGGTAACAGGAGAGACACGGGGCATGAGAGGGGGTGGGTGGGTAACAGCAGGCAGACACGGGACATGAGCGGGGGGTGGGGGTAATAGGAGAGAGACACAGGGCATGAGTGGGGGTGGGGGGAAACAGGAGAGAGACACGGGGCATGAGAGGGGGGTGGGGGTAACAGGAGAGACACGGGGCATGAGAGGGGGTGGGTGGGTAATAGCAGGCAGACACGGTGCATGATCTGGGGTGGGGGGCAACAGGAGAGAGGCACGGGGCATGAGAGGGGGGTGGGGGGCAACAGGAGAGAGACACGGGGCATGAGAGGGGGCTGGGGGTAACAGGAGAGACACGGGGCATGAGAGGGGGTGGGTGGGTAACAGCAGGCAGACACGGTGCATGATCGGGGGTGGGGGGCAACAGGAGAGAGGCACGGGGCATGAGAGGGGGGCGGGGGGTAACAGGAGAGAGACACGGGGCATGAGAGGGGGTTGGGGGTAACAGGAGAGAGACATGGGGCATGAGAGGGGGTTGGGGGTAACAGGAGAGAGACATGGGGCATGAGCGGGGGGCCGGGGGGCAACAGCAGGGAGACAGGGGGCATGAGCGGGGTGGGGGGAACAGGAGGGAGGCACGGGGCATGAGAGGGTGCTGGGGGTAACAGGAGAGAGACACGGGGTATGAGCGGGGATGAAGGGCAACAGCAGGGAGCAACTGGGCATGAGCGGAGGGGCAACAAGAGAAAGACACGGGGCATGAGCGGGGGATGGGGGTAACAGGAGAGACACGTGGTATAAGCGGGGGGTGGGGGAACAGGAGAGAGACACGTGGCATGAGCCGGGGGTGGGGAGGCAACAGCAGGGACACACGGGGCATGACCGGGGGTGGGGGGCAACAGGAGAGAGACACGGGGCATGAGCAGGGGGTGGGGGGCAACAGCAGGGAGACCCAGGGCATGACCGGGATGTGGGGCTTAACAGGAGAGAGACACGGAGCATGAGCGGGGGGTGGGGGACAACAGGAGGGAGACACGGGGCATGAGAGGGGGGTAGGGGGTAACAGGGGAGAGACACAAGGCATGAGCGGGGTGGTGGGGGGCAACAGCAGGGAGGCACAGGGCATGAGCGGGGGGTGGGGGGAACAGGGGAGATACGAGGCATGAGCGGAGTTGGGGAACAGGAGAGAGACAAAGGGCATGAGCGGGGGGTGAGGGGCAACAGCAGGGAGACACAGGGCATGACCGGGGTGGGGGGCAACAGGAGAGAGACACAGGGCATGAGAGGGGGGATTTGGGGGCAACAGCAGCGAGGCACGGGGCATGACCAGGGGGTGAGGGGCAACAGGAGAGAGACACGGGGCACGAGAGGGGGGTGGGAGGTAACAGGAGAAATACACGGGGCATGACCGGGGGGGTGGGGGGCAACAGGAGAGAGACACGGGGCATGAGAGGGGGGTGGGGGTAACAGGAGAGACACAGGGCATGAGAGGGGGTGGGTGGGTAACAGCAGGGAGACACGGGGCATGAGCGGGGGGTGGGGGAACAAGAGGGAGACATGGGGCATAAGAGGGGGGTGGTGGGTAACAGGAGAGAGACACGGGGCATGAGCGGGGGGTGAGGGGCAACATGAGAGAGACACGGGGCATGAGCGGGGGGTGGGGGCAACAGCAGGGAGACATGGGGCATGACCAGGGGGTTAGGGGGCAACAGAAGAGAGACACGGGGCATGACCGGGGGGCATCAGGAGAGAGACAGGGGGCATGGGAGGGGGCGTGGGGGGTAACAGGAGAGAGACACGGGGCATGAGAGGGGGTGGGGGAGAAACAGCAGGGAGACACGGTGCATGATCGGGGGGTGGGGGGCAACAGGAGAGAGACACGGGGAATGAGAGGGGGGTGGGGGGTAACAGGAGATAGACACGGGGCATGAGAGGGGGTGGGGGGGCAACAGCAGGGAGACACGGAGCATGAGCGGGGGGAACAGCAGGGAGACACGGGGCATGAGCGGGGGTGAGGAGAACACGAGGGAGGCACGGGGCATGAGAGGGGGTGGGGGGTGACAGGAGAGAGACACGGGGCATAAGCGGGGGGTGGGGGAACAGGAGAGAGACACGTGGCATGAGCCGGGGGTGGGGGGGCAACAGCAGGGAGACACGGGGCATGACCGGGGGGTGGGGGGCAACAGGAGAGAGACACAGAGCATGAGCAGGGGGTGGGGGGCAACAGCAAGGAGACACGGGGCAAGAGCAGGGGGTGGGGGCAACAGCAGGGAGACACGGGCATGACCGGGATGTGGGGCTTAACAGGAGAGAGACACGTGGCATGAGCCGGGGGTGGGGGGCAACAGCAGGGAGACACGGGCATGACCGGGGGGTTGGGGGTCAACAGGAGAGAGACACAGAGCATGAGCGGGGTGTGGGGGCAACAGCAGGGAGACACAGGGCATGAGCAGACGGTGGGGGGCAACAGCAGGGAGACACGGGGCATGACCGGGATTTGGGGCTTAACAGGAGAGAGACACGGGGCATGAGAGGGGGGTGGGGGGCAACAGGAGGGAGACACGGGGCATGAGAGGGGTTGGGGGGGTAACAGGAGAGAGACACGAGGCATGAGCGGTGGGTGGGGGGCAACAGCAGGGAGGCACAGGGCATGAGCGGGGGGTGGGGGGGAACAGGGGAGACACGAGGCATGAGCGGGGGTGGGGGAACAGGAGAAGACAAGGAGCATGAGCGGGGGTGAGGGGCAACAGCAGGGAGACACGGGGCATGACCGGGGGTGGGGGGCAACAGGAGAGAGACACGGGGCATGAGCTGGGGGTTGGGGGCAACAGCAGGGAGGCACGGGGCATGACCAGGGGGTGAGGGGTAACAGGAGAGAGACACGGGGCACGAGAGGGGGGTAACAGGAGAAATACACGGGTCATGAGCAGGGGGTGGGGGCAACAGCAAGGAGACACGGGGCATGAGCGGGGGGTGGGGGGGAACAGGGGAGACACGAGGCATGAGCGGGGTGGGGGAACAGGAGAGAGACAAGGCGCATGAGCGGGGGACAGGGGCAACAGCAGGGAGACACAGGGCATGACCGGGGTGGGGGGCAACAGGAGAGAGACACGGGGCATGAGCGGGGGTTTGGGGGCAACAGCAGGGAGGCATGGGGCATGACCAGGGGGTATGGGGCAAAAGGAGAGAGACACGGGGCATGAGAGGGGGTGCGGGGTAACAGGAGAAATACACGGGGCATGAGCAGGGGGTGAGGGCAACCGCAGTGAGACATGGGGCATGACCGGGGGTGTGGGGGGTAACAGGAGAGAGACACGGGGCATGAGCGGGGGGTGGGGGGCAACAGCAGGGAGACACGGGCCATGAGCGGGAGGTGGGGGCAACAGGAGAGAGACACAGGGCATGAGCGGGGGGTGGGGGGTAACAGGAGAGAGACACGGGGCATGAGCGGGGGGTGGGGGGCAACAGCAGGGAGACACGGGGCATGAGCGGAGGGTGAGGGCAACAGCAGGGAGACACAGGGCATGAGAGGGGGTGGTGGGTAACAGGAGAGAGACACGGTTCATGAGCGGGGAGTGGGGGCTACAGGAGAGAGACACAGGGCATGAGCAGGGGGTGGGGGGCAACAGCATGGAGACACGGGGCATGAGCAGGGGGTGGGGGGCAACAGCAGGGAGACACGGGGCATGACCGGGATGTGGGGCTTAACAGGAGAGAGACACGTGGCATGAGCCGGGGATGGGGGGCAACAGCAGGGAGACACGGGCATGACCGGGGGTGTGGGGCAACAGGAGAGAGACACAGAGCATGAGCGGGGTGTGGGGGCAACAGCAGGGAGACACGGGGCATGAGCAGACGGTGGGGGGCAACAGCAGGGAGACACGGGGCATAACCGGGATTTGGGGCTTAACAGGAGAGAGACACGGGGCATGAGCGGGGGGTAGGGGGCAACAGGAGGGAGACACGGGGCATGAGAGGGGGTGGGGGGTAACAGGAGAGAGACACGAGGCATGAGCGGGGGGTGGGGGCAACAGCAGGGAGGCACAGGGCATGAGCGGGGGTTGGGGGGAACAGGGGAGACACGAGGCATGAGCGGGGGTGGGGGAACAGGAGAGAGATAAGGGGCATGAGCGGGGGGTGAGGGGCAACAGCAGGGAGACACGGGGCATGACCGGGGGTGGGGGGCAACAGGAGAGAGACACGGGGCATGAGAGGGGGGTGAGGGTAACAGGAGAGACACAGGGCATGAGTGGGCGGTGGAGGGAAACAGAAGGGAGATACAGTGCATGATCGGGGGTGGGGGGCAACAGGAGAGAGGCACGGGGCATGAGAGGGGGGTGGGGGGTAACAGGAGAGAGACACGGGGCATGAGAGGGGGTTGGGGGTAACAGGAGAGAGACATGGGGCATGAGCGGGGGGCCGGGGGGCAAGAGCAGGGAGACACGGGGCATGAGCGGGGGTGGGGGGAACATGAGGGAGGCACGGGGCAATAGAGGGTTGTGGGGGGCAACAGGTGAGAGACTATGGGCATGAGCGGGGATGACGGGCAACAGCAGGGAGCAACTGGGCATGAGCGGAGGGGCAACAAGAGAAAGACACGGGGCATGAGCGGGGGTGGGGGGCAACAGGAGAGACACGGGCATGAGAGGGGGGTGAGGGGTAACAGGAGAGAGACACAGGGCATGAGAGTGGGGTGGGGGCAACAAGAGAGGGACACGGGGCATGAGAGGGGGGTGGGGGGGTAACAGGAGGGAGACACGGGGCTTGAGAGGGGGTGGGTGGGTAACAGCAGGGAGACATGGGGCATCCCATAGAGTTATCCCATAGAATATTAGACCCAGAATATAACTCTATGGGAGGAGGTTTAGGCACCCTGGACTGAGTTGCATTGCCAACTCAAGTCGCACTCTGGTGTGATTGGCCCAAGTGGTGAGCCACCCCGCTCACCACTTAGCGTGTTTTGATTGACAGCTAGGCTGACTGAAAGGGGTTTTTCTGCATAAAAGCAGGGCTTTTGGGACTGGATCTTCAGAAGTCGCCACAGGACCTAAGAATCCGACGAGGGTAAAGCTGAGCCGACCGGCAACGACGACACCTCCGGTGGAGCCATGCCGAACCGACTCACCACTTCCCAACGACAGAGGAGATCTCCCGGCTGGAGAGTCTTCTTCCCCTGACTGGTGGGAACAACCAGTTCCCTTTGCTTTTTCTTCGCTTCCAGGGCATAGTGGTCGAATTGCCCGTGCTGAGCACCCCGGCAACCGGATAGCCACTAACCCGTACCGCGACCAAAAGGTGGTGCCTTGTGACGGAGCACTCCACAGCTGGTCTCTTCCCTGGTGGTGCAACGATCTTCAACTTTCCTTCGACGACGAGAGCATCTCTTCTCTTGGCAAAGCCCCGACTTGCATCCACCACCAGGAACAACTGCCCCGCCGGAGCTGTCTCTCCACATACAAGGTACTGTGTCCGCCTGGCTTCCCTTGTGTCGGTTAGTGTGAGGTGTCTTAATCCTCGCCTCTCCATTGGGTCGCCTCCAAGCCTTCTTAACTTTCTGTTCTGAACTGGTCCAATCTTTCTATAACAATTTGCGACAAAGACTCGAAGTGCATTTCCACTGTGATACTTTTTGGGACATATCGCCTTGCCTCTCTAGTGGGCCTGGCCTCTGAACGTTGCGATCTACAGTAGACACTGCCTTACTTGCCTTGCATTTGTTTGTAAAAGTGTTGGTACCGAGTTGATTTCATACCCTGCCTTTTCTCTCCCGTCCTAACGAATACTAGAGTGCCATCTAGGTTAAAGCATTCGGAACCTAGACTTGTCGAACTATTGTTGGGGGGATTGATTTACTTATATTAATTGTGATTGAAGTTGTTTGCCGTATTAGTGCCAGTGTGTTTTCCATAGATGTGTTTTTTATAAATAAATAACTATATATCTTTACACCAAAGCTCTGTCCCGTGTTTGCTTGTTCTACTGTGTAAATTGCCCTATTTTGTATACTCCACATACTGCCTAACACTTCTTGAGGGAAGTCTGACTGCTCAGCCACAGCTACCAAGTGAATCTGTGTGGTACAGACTGCTACCACGTGGGTTTACTGCCAAACACCTGTAGTCCTAAATCTTTTGCAGTGGTCCCAGAGGGAACTGCACAGGTTTCCGCCTAACACCCCCCACCCCCTCTCATGCCCCGTGTCTCTCTCCTGTTACCCCCCACCCCCTGCTCATGCCCCGTGTCTCCCTGCTGTTGCCCCCACACCCGTTCATGCCCCGTGTCTCCCTGCTGTTGCCCCCCCACCCCCCGCTCCTGCCCTGTGGCTCCCTGCTGTTGCCCCCCACCCCCGCTCATGCACGGTGTCTCTCTCCTGTTACCCCCCACCCCCCTCTTATGCCCCATGTCTCCCTCGTGTTCCCCCAGCCCTGCTCATGCCCCGTGTCTCCCTGCTGTTACCCACCCACCCCCTCTCAAGCCCCGTGTCTCCCTCCTGTTACCCCCCACCCCCCTCTCATGCCCCGTGTCTCTCTCCTGTTGTCATCCAGCCCCCGGTCATGCCCCGGTGGCTGGGGGACAACAGCAGGGAGACACGGTCATGCCCCGTGTCTCCCTGCTGTTGCCCCCCAACCACCGCTCATGCCCCGTGTTTCTCTCCTGTTATCCCCACCCCCCTTTCATGCCCTGTGTCTCTCTTCTGTTGCCCCCCACCCCCCAGTCATGCCCCGTGTCTCCCTGCTGTTGCCCCCCACCCCCCACTCATGCCCATTGTCTCTCTCCTGTTGCCCCCCCAGTCATGCCCTGTGTCTCCCTGCTGTTGCCCCCCACCCCGCGCTCATGCCCCATGTCTCTCTCCTGTTCCCCCCACCCCCCGGTCATGCCCCGTGTCTCCCTGCTGTTGCCCCTCACCCCCTGCTCATGCCCCGTGTCTCCCTGCTTTTGCCCCCCAACCCCGCTCATGCCCCATGTCTCTCTCATGTTACCCCCATCCCCTGCTCATGCCCAGTGTCGAATATAACGAGTAGTTTCCACTGTCACCAGCCACAACTCGACGAGGGGGGACGGGACAGTGTCCCCTCGAGTAACAGACCCAGGAGTAATCGAATTACCCCTACTAGTACGTCCACAATAGGATGGTTTGTACTAGTTATGTTAGTAAATTTAGGTCTAGTAAAGCCAATGGTGACTTTACATGCCCTGGGAGACAGTAGTCAGTCCCAGGGTATGGAGTCCATGGTGGGGATCCTCTAGGACGCCCCGTGTTACAGCACGGAGGGTGCAGTGTAACACACATAGTAAAACATATGAGACCCTATGGAGTAAAAGACCCCATAGCCCATTGAACACATTGACATTCAAAGGAATTACACACATTCATGTCCAAGAGTGGGAGAAAAAGAGTCTCACTCTTGGCAGGATGGAAAAAACTAACTCCAGAAATCCAGCAAAGCTGCTGGGGGACTCCCTAGGTTAGGAAATTCAGCCTAAACAGAGAATTCTCCCTAACAGGGGGTAACAGGAGAGAGATAGAGGGCATGAGAGTGGGGTGGGGGCAATAGGAGAGGGACACGGGGCATGAGCGGGGGGTGGGGGGGTAACAGGAGAGAGACACGGGGCATGAGCGGGGGGGCAACAGGAGAGAGACACGGGGCATAAGCAGAGGGTGGGGGGCAACAGCAGGGAGACACGGGGCATGAGAGGGGTTGGGGGGTAACAGGAGAGAGACAAGGGGCATGAGCGGGGGGTGGGGGTAACATGAGAGAGACACGGGGCATGAGCTGGGGGTGGGGGGCAAAAGCAGAGAGACATGGGGCATGAGCGGGGGTCAGGGGCAACAGCAGGAAGACACGGGGCATGAGCAGGGGGTGAGGGGCAACAGCAGGGAGACACGGGGCATGACCGGGGGGTGGGGGGAACAGGAGAGAGACACGGGGCATGAGCGCGGGGTGAGGGGCAACATCAGGGAGACACAGGGCATGACCGGGGGGCAACAGGAGAGAGACACGGGGCATGAGAGTGGGGTGGGGGGCAACAGCAGGGAGACACGGGGCATGAGCGGGGGGTGGGGGTATCAAGAGAGAGACATGGGGCATGAGAGGGGGGTGGGGGTAACAGGAGAGAGACACAGGGCATGAGAGGGGGGTGGGGCAACAAGAGAGGGACACGGGGCATGAGCACGGGGTGGGGGGTAACAGGAGAGAGACACTGGGCATGAGCGAAGGGTGGGGTGCAACAGCAGGGAGACACGGGGCATGAGCGGGGGGTGGGAGCAACAGGAGAGAGACACCGGGGCTTGAGCGGAGGGTTGAGGGTAACAGGAGGGAGACACGGGCATGAGCGAGGGGTGGGGGGCAACAGCAGGGAGACACGGGGCATGACCGGGGGTGGGGGGCAACAGGAGAAAGACACTGGGCATGAGAGGGGGGTGGGGGTAACAGGAGAGAGACACGGGGCATGAGAGGGGGTGGGGGTAACAGGAGAGAGACACGGAGCATGAGTGGGGGGTGGGGGCAACAGCAGGGCAACACAGGGCATGAGCAGGGGGTGGGGGGAACATGATGGAGACACACGAGGCATGAGAGGGGGTGGGGGGTAACAGGGGAGAGACACGGGGCATGAGCTGGGTGTGCGGGGCAACAGCAGGGAGACACGGGACATGACCAAGGGTGGGGGGTAACAGGAGGGAGACACGGGGCATGAGCGGGGGGTGGGGGACTGGGGGACAACATCAGGGAGACACGGGGCATGAGCGGGGGGTGGGAGGCAACAGTAGGGAGACACGGGACGTGATCGGGGGGTGGGGGGTAACAGGAGAGAGACACGGGGCATGAGTGGGGGTGGGGGGCAACAGCAGGGAGACACGGGGCATGAGCGGGGGTGGGGGGCAACAGGAGAGAGACACAGGGCATGAGCAGGGGGTGGGGGGCAACAGGCAGGGAGACATGGGCATGAGCGGAGGGTGGGGGGCAACAGCAGGGAGACACGGGGCATGAGGGGGGGTGGGGGGTAACAGGAGAGAGACATGGGGCATGAGCAGGGGGTGGGGGTAACATGAGAGAGACATGGGGCATGAGCGGGGTGGGGGGCAAAAGCAGGGAGACACGTGGCATGAGCTGGGGGTCGGGGGCAACAGCAGGGAGACACGGGGCATGAGCAGGGGGTGAGGGGCAACAGCAGGGAGACACGGGCATGACCGGGGGGTGGGGGATCAGGAGAGAGACACGGGGCATGAGCGCGGGGTGGGGGGCAACAGCAGGGAGACACAGGGCATGACCGGGGGTGGGGGGCAACAGGAGAGATACGGGGCATGAGAGGGGGGTGCGGGGTAACAGGAGAGAGACACAGGGCATGAGAGTGGGGTGGGGGCAACAGGAGAGGGACACGGGACATGAGCGGGTGTGGGGGGGTAACAGGAGAGAGACACGGGGCATGAGCAGGGGGGCAACAGGAGAGAGACACCGGCATGAGCAGAGGGTGGGGGTAACAGCAGGGTGACACAGGGCATGAGAGGAGGGTGGGGGGTAACAGGAGAGAGACACGGGGCATGAGCGGGGGATGGCGGGCAACAGGAGAGAGACACAGGGCATGAGCGGGGGGTGGGGGGTAACAGGAGGGAGACACGGGGCATGAGCGGGTGCTGGGGGGCAGCAGCAGGGAGACACGGGGCATGACTGGGGGTGGGGGGCAACAGGAGAGAGACACGGGGCACGAGAGGGGGCGTGGGGGGTAACAGGAGAGAGACACATGGCATGAGAGGGGGGTGGGGGGTAACAGGAGAGAGACACGGGGCATGAGCAGGGCTGGGGTGCACCATGAGAGAGACACGGGGCATGAGCGGGGGGTGGGGGCAACAGCAGGGCAACACAGGGCATGAGCGGGGGGTGGGGGGAACACGAGGGAGACACAAGGGGCATGAGAGGGGTGTGGGGGGTAACAGGAGAGAGACACGGGGCATGAGCAGGGGGTGGGTGGCAACAGCAGGGAGACACGGAGCATGACCGGGGGTGGGGGTAACAGGAGGGAGACACAGGGCATGAGCAGGGGGTGGGGGGCAACAGCAGGGAGACACGGAGCATGAGCGGGGGGTGTGGGGCAACAGCAGGGAGACACGGGGCATGATCGGGGGTGGGGGGTAACAGGAGGGAGACACGGGCATGAGCAGGGGGTGGGGGCAACAGCAGGGAGACACGGGGCATGAGCGGGGGTGGGAGGCAACAGCAGGGAGACACGGGGCATGAGGGTGGGGTGGGGGGAACACAAGGGGGACACGGGGCATGAGAGGGGGGTGGGGGGTAACAGAAGAGAGACACGGGGCATGACCTGGGGGTGGGGGCAACAGGAGAGTGACACGGGGCATGACTAGGGGGTGGGGCCAACAGTAGAAAGACATGGGGCATGAGAGGGGGCTGGGGGGTAACAGGAGAGAGAGATGGGGCATGAGCGGGGGTTGGGGGGCAACATGAGAGACACACGTGGCGTGAGAGTGGGGTGGGGGGTAACAGGGAGAGACA